>NC_090439.1:967947448-969318698 GCF_031143425.1 Pleurodeles waltl
TGTGCTCTGAGGTTTGATAAGTAAGTTTTCCCACCTTTCCACCCCATTCCCCAGTATGCACTCCGTACCTGCTCTGGCCACATTCTTCCTAGAACGTGGCCGGCTCCAGCGCTTCCTCTCCCTCCATCTTCTCCTGTTAGTGTTTCTCTTCGGGGCTGCCGCGTATCACCGTGACCAAGATGTAACTCTCCTTTTTGAGCCAGCGTCTCCACGTCTCCTGGGAATGCTGCTTCTGCTTGCCTCTGATTCCCTTGCTGCGACTTCCTCTCCCAATTGCTGCCTACTCCTTCCTTCGCGTTACCGTCCTCCTCTTTTGTTCTGACGCTCACCTCCTTTTCCTGGCATGGGACGTTTGAAAAATGCCCCACCTCTTCCTCCTCAGCTTCTGGCAATCGCGTAGTACCCCCGGGGCACTTTTCTCCCAGCCCGGGCCCCGGCGTCCTATCACAAGGCAGTGGCAGTACAACCATACATTCCAACAAACCTGATACAGGCAGGAGACTTCCGATGTTTTTAAGCCCAAAAGAGTTTTATTTTATCTGTCTCCTAAAATCTCCTCTTTTTCAATGTAGATGAATGGGGAAAATCAATTCCCCAGGTTTTTTTCAAAATCACCCTCTTACCATGTTCAAAATGTTGGCAAGTATGGCACATTGGATCACTGAGGGCAGGAGGAATGGGGTAGGGACATGGACTCGCATAACAGAGGGCAGGAGGCTGATGGGCAGGGACACCGAACTAAACTTACAGGACAGGTGTCAGGGTTTGCAGCAGTACAGTACACACACAGGGCAAGCAGTGCAGCACAACATATATTGGAAAGCAATAGGGAGGCGTTAGGGCCATGCACATGGACAAGAGAGAGAAGAATGGAAAGAGTCAAGGACAGCAAGCTGACCATACCAGGCAAACAGGAGGGACAGTTGCAACATAATGGACCATGAAGGGCAGGAGGGAGGGGGCAGGGACCAGACAATGGACCAGACAAGGCAGGAGGGAAGGGATAGGGGCCTGCACATGGAAAACTGGGGGCATGGGGCAAGAGGGCAGGGCTGGAGCAGTAAGCTGACCATGGAGGGCAGGTGGGATGTGCACTGGAATCACAACACATTATGGCGGGCAACAGTGAGACTATAATGGCATACAAACCGACAACAGAGGTAAGGTGGGATGGGGTTGGGGAAGTAAGCTGACCACACAAGGTGGGTGGGAGGTACTGTGGCAGCACAGATGGCCATGCATGGTAAGCAGGAGGGTTAGTGGCAGCACAATGATCCATGGAGGACAGAAGGGATGGGTAGTGGCTGGTCACATACAAGGGAGGTCAGGCGTAGGGGCTTCACAACAGACCACGCAGGATAGGCAGGAGGAGCTGCAGCACAACATACCATGGAGGGCAATAGGGAATGGCAGCAAGATGGAGGATAAGAAGGAGCGAACGGGCATGGAACTCAGATAAGCAGGGTGAAGGTGGCAGGGACATGCAGCAGTCATCTGAAAATGTTAGGCTGGTGGGAGGGGCAATGGCATCTCAACAGAAAGCTCAGAGTAGATAGAAGTAGCAGTGGCAGATCCATGGGACATGGTAGGCAAAAAGGAGGAAACAGGGGCAAGCACACAGATATCAGAGGATGGGGGAAGGAGAGTAGGGGCAGCAAACTAAATGCAGAGGCTGAGAAGAAGGGCAATGATGGGTCATAGAATTGGGCAACAGAGTGCAGAAGGAGTAGGCAGGGACATCCAGCTAAATGAAGGTTAGGGGCAGCACATCAGATCATGCAGGGCAGAAGGGAGGGGGCTGGTGTATGGACTTGGACAACAGAGGGTAGGGAGGAGGTTCCTGGGGCAGCAAGCTAACTGTTCAGGGCAGGTTGGAAGGGCAGTGGCAGAACAATACCCACACAGGGTTGTAATGAGGGAGCAGTGGCATAGATTTGGCAACAGATGGCAAGGAGTTGGGGTCAGGAGCAGCAAGCTTAGGTGGCAACAGCACAATGCCAGGCCCGGCATCCAGCTCACTCACCCCGACCGTGCATTGCGCCAACCGTGCATTGCAATGGGCATTTTACTTAACATTAAAAAAACAAGAAATTCACTAAAAAACAAAGGTTACAGGGACGTTATAGTTAGGAAATAGAATTTCCTGCTAATTAGCCCAGATATTACATCACTCATAGCATCTTCTATGACATCATTGATAATATCACTGTAACATTTTTATTAAAATTATTGATGAGAAAACTGTACATGGTGAAGGCGGGTTATACCTTAGGGCACAAGTTATAGTTACTTGAAATAACTCTTACTAAAACAGCTGAATTTTATTACAATGCCAGAGGCCCACGTTATGATGTCTTTTCTTGCTTTTAATTTCACAGCAGCCAAGCAAAAACTATGTTTCCCAGACAAAACAAATGTTAGAACTACAAGCTGATATTACAGAGGAACAACCAATAGGACGTCAAGTATAAAAATAATTATGTTGACTCCGAACAAGTCCTTTTTTCTTACTGCTCGCATTCAAGATACATATATATTATTTCACTTTCTCCACATTTCATGCTAGTATATATTTGTGTTTATAGTTAATTAACATTTGTTGTGTTTCAAATGAGTTCTTGTTGACTACCTTTCGAGCGCTTGCCGTCTCGTGCTCTAGTGTGTTCCTTGGTTCCACGGCATTCCTCATAACGGTCATCATTCTGCCAGTGTGAGACGCACCAAACAGCTGATTACTTCTCTGGCGCTTTTATGGCTGTGATCGTTTGCCTCTGTGGTCGCCTTTTCAAGAGTCTTCCTCACTGTGGTCAGAGTTTCCTCCGACATGGACCCTTTCATTATTGAGACCGCCACAGGCGTGGCTTCCCTGATTCTTCGCCTCCCTCCTCTAACGCGGTAGGAGTTTTATATCCTTTTCCACTCCCTCATCTTCTTGACCGCTCCCCCTTTAGTCCCTGAGGAAATTTAACCCTTGAATTGCTGTTTTTGATTGTTTCTTCAGTCAGACCAGCTTTATATTGGGAAATTCATTTTTTAATTCACTTTCAAATGTGTTTTTTCTTAGTATAAAATATTTTCATTATTATCCACAATGTCTGAGGACGAAGAGTCACAAATATTTAAGGATAACTTAAAGTCTTTTATTAAATACTCAGTCCAGCAAGCTGTCTCAGTTTCTATGTTGGACAGTTCAAAAAATGTAGAAGTCTTTATTTCTAAGATGATTTCTTTTAACAAATTGCCTTTTACTAAAGGAAAGAAACATGCGGCTACCCCTTCTGGATCCTCAAAAGGTCTATTTATCAAAATTGATCCTCCCACCTGAGAGATTTCAAAATCGGGCCCCCTACTTCTCCCCTACATAAAATACAATTAAGAGACACTAATGATGATGACGATGTTGTATTGCAACCTACAGACGATTTGGATGGATCTGCAGATCCCTTTGTATATGGGCCTTATTGGAGAAAAGGCAGAAAATGTCTCCTCATGATGGTGGTGTTGCTCATCCAGTGTTCTAAAGACTTGGTTGATCACTAAGGTGAACCCATGTTTGACCCCCCATTTATGATTCATCCCAATTTAAAAGAGTGGTTTCCCGCTGATCATATTGCAGACTGTGGCCCATATTTATGTTTTTTTCTGCAAAACTGTACTAGCGCGGTTTTGAAGCAAAAATATTAGCACCGGCTCGCGTCATTCTATAGTGCCAACCAGGCGCCATATTTAAGGAATGGCTAATGCCGGTGATAAGAATAGGCTGGTGTCACAAAAAATTATACTAGCTGGGTAGGGATGACAGTACGGGACATGGAGGATGTGTGCCTGAAAATGATGGTTGGCTGGTTAGCGCCAAAATTTCTGCCGACAATCAGCCGCCAAACTGGGGTGGCATGGTGAGCAAAAGAACGATGGATTAAACCCAGATCTGTGACTGGGGGTGAGTGTTTGACAATGTTCAGCATTCCGTCCATCACTTGTTGTTTTTGCTTTGTCGCCCTAAGTGGGAAGGGTATGCCCAGACATGGGTCCCGTGCTTCCCATGCCACTGGATTCAAGCTAGCCTGGCTGATGAGGGGTGAAACCCTGAAACCGGTCCCAGGATGCTTGTTTCCGGTCCAGTGAGGACCTGGCTTGGCAGTTTGGGCTGGACTGTTCCCATGAGGAACAGGGTCAAGACTGATTTGCATATGGCTGGGTCCAAACTGGGGTGGCATGGTGAGCAAAAGAACGATGGATTAAACCCAGATCTGTGACTGGGGGTGAGTGTTTGACAATGTTCAGCATTCCGTCCATCACTTGTTGTTTTTGCTTTGTCGCCCTAAGTGGGAAGGGTATGCCCAGACGTGGGTCCCGTGCTTCCCATGCCACTGGATTCAAGCTAGCCCGGCTGATGAGGGGTGAAACCCTGAAACCGGTCCTAGGATGCTTGTTTCCGGTCCAGTGGGGACCTGGCTTGGCAGTTCGGGCTGGACTGTTCCCATGAGGAACAGGGTCAAGACTGATTTGCATATGGCTGGGTCCAAACTGGGGTGGCATGGTGAGCAAAAGAACGATGGATTAAACCCAGATCTGTGACTGGGGGTGAGTGTTTGACAATGTTCAGCATTCCGTCCATCACTTGTTGTTTTTGCTTTGTCGCCCTAAGTGGGAAGGGTATGCCCAGACATGGGTCCGGTGCTTCCCATGCCACTGGATTCAAGCTAGCCTGGCTGATGAGGGGTGAAACCCCGAAACCGGTCCCAGGATGCTTGTTTCTGGTCAAGTGAGGACCTGGCTTGGCAGTTCGGTCTGGACTGTTCCCATGAGGAACAGGGTCAAGACTGATTTGCATATGGCTGGGTCCAAACTGGGGTGGCATGGTGAGCAAAAGAACGATGGATCTGTGACTGGGGGTGAGTGTTTGACAATGTTCAGCATTCCGTCCATCACTTGTTGTTTATGCTTTGTCGCCCTAAGTGGGAAGGGTATGCCCAGACGTGGGTCCCGTGCTTCCCATGCCACTGGATTCAAGCTAGCCCGGCTGATGAGGGGTGAAACCCTGAAACCGGTGGTGAGCAAAAGAACGATGGATTAAACCCAGATCTGTGACTGGGGGTGAGTGTTTGACAATGTTCAGCATTCCGTCCATCACTTGTTGTTTTTGCTTTGTCGACCTAAGTGGGAAGGGTATGCCCAGACATGGGTCCGGTGCTTCCCATGCCACTGGATTCAAGTTAGCCTGGCTGATGAGGGGTGAAACCCCGAAACCGGTCCCAGGATGCTTGTTTCCGGTCCAGTGAGGACCTGGCTTGGCAGTTCGGGCTGGACTGTTCCCATGAGGAACAGGGTCAAGACTGATTTGCATATGGCTGGGTCCAAACTGGGGTGGCATGGTGAGCAAAAGAACAATGGATTAAACCCAGATCTGTGACTGGGGGTGAGTGTTTGACAATGTTCAGCATTCCGTCCATCACTTGTTGTTTTTGCTTTGTCGCCCTAAGTGGGAAGGGTATGCCCAGACGTGGGTCCCGTGCTTCCCATGCCACTGGATTCAAGCTAACCCGGCTGATGAGGGGTGAAACCCTGAAACCGGTCCCAGGATGCTTGTTTCCGGTCCAGTGGGGACCTAGCTTGGCAGTTCGGGCTGGACTGTTCCCATGAGGAACAGGGTCAAGACTGATTTGCATATGGCTGGGTCCAAACTGGGGTGGCATGGTGAGCAAAAGAACGATGGATTAAACCCAGATCTGTGACTGGGGGTGAGTGTTTGACAATGTTCAGCATTCCGTCCATCACTTGTTGTTTTTGCTTTGTCGCCCTAAGTGGGAAGGGAATGCCCAGACATGGGTCCGGTGCTTCCCATGCCACTGGATTCAAGCTAGCCTGGCTGATGAGGGGTGAAACCCCGAAACCGGTCCCAGGATGCTTGTTTCCGGTCCAGTGAGGACCTGGCTTGGCAGTTCGGGCTGGACTGTTCCCATGAGGAACAGGGTCAAGACTGATTTGCATATGGCTGGGTCCAAACTGGGGTGGCATGGTGAGCAAAAGAACGATGGATTAAACCCAGATCTGTGACTGGGGGTGAGTGTTTGACAATGTTTAGCATTCCGTCCACCACTTGTTGTTTTTGCTTTGTCGCCCTAAGTGGGAAGGGTATGCCCAGGCGTGGGTCCCGTGCTTCCCATGCCACTGGATTCAAGCTAGCCTGGCTGACTGATTTGCATGTGGCTGGGTCCAAACTGGGGTGGCATGGTGAGCAAAAGAACGATGGATTAAACCCAGATCTGTGACTGGGGGTGAGTGTTTGACAATGTTCAGCATTCCGTCCATCATTTGTTGTTTTTGCTAATCAGTCTAGCGTCATGTTTTTTGACGCACAAGCAGCCAAAACTGACTCCTGTCTAAGAATAGACAGGAGACATGCCCACCATCCCAATGGCCAGCCCAGGGGACAAATGTCCCCCGGGCATGGCCATAAGACCCAGTGCCAATGCCATGTAAGGGGCCCCAATGGCACTTTACAAAAAAATTAAAAATACTTACCTTACTCACCTGGGATGTGGTCCTCCGTCCACTGGTGCACGTCTGGTGTGGGTGGGGGGTGTACCTGGGGCTTGGAGTGGGCACCTTTGGGCCAATTCCATAGTTTTTTGGCCATGGAAATGGGTCCACAGGTACCCTAATGTCTGGTCTGACCCAGGCATTAAATAATGATGCTAAGCAGGCTTAGTGTCATTATTTAGGTCCGCCTGCCCTCCAACCCCTTGTGTGCCATTTTTGCACAGAGGGATAAAAATGGCACTAAGGGCTTAGAATAAATTTTTGGGATGGGAACGACTACTTTGCATCTCATTGACACAAGGTGGGCTCACGCAAGAAATGGCGTGAACTACAATATTTTGATGCTAGACTAGTCTAATAAGAAGTTGAGTTTGCGATAAATCAGGATAAACAGAGTATAAATATGCTCCTATGTTTCTTTTTATTTGAATAATGCCATGGATAAAGCTACTAGGAATAAACAAAAAATGTGAATGCCCCCATCATGGCTACCCTAGTTATTGACCTGAATATGCTTATTTTTTTCACCAAATTTGTCAAGGACCCTAAAAAAGGAGTGGACAGAGCCTGGTCCAATTGCCAGGATAGAATGTTGGACTTGGTGGGTCCTCGCACTACAATTTTTGACCTGGCAGAAGAGGCCAGGATGGAAAGCACCTTGATAGATCCTGTTATGCTTTCCAATTGGGCCCAATGTGCAATTTGCTTTTTGGGCAATACTAATGCGCACAATTCTCTGGAGAGAAAAAAGACTCTTGCTCATAATTGACCATAAACTTGGTTCTTTAGACCCAAAGAAGAATGACCCTTGGCCAAAGGGATTTTGTTTGGTGACTCCTTTAAAAAGGAATTAGGCAAATATGTATCTACTTTTACCACTATGGACAAAGCCCAACTTTCCCTAAAGAAAATATTTTCTTCACTTTTGTTCTCCAGGGCCGGCAAAGGTCGAAGTCGCTTTGGTTGCTGCTTCTTCACAGGTCAATACCCAATAGAGGCTCTTTCAACCAGCAGAATCAAATTGACATCTATTCAGGATTCAAGCCTCAGTTCTCCCCCCAAGGGGTCAGAGGATACCGGTCCAGAGGATATTCAAATAAAGGAGAGTAATTTTCTGGTAAGTGTTTTCAGTTCTCACCTTCCTCCCATAGGAGTTAGATTGGTTTATTTGTAAATTAATGGTTTTCTCTCACCACAGATCCCTGGGTAATTCAGTCTATTCAAGGTTACCTCAAAGAGTTTTACCAACCTCCAATCCAATTCCAATACCCTCATCCCCTTCTTTTTTTCTGGATCAACAACAACTCATCCACAATGAGATCCAATCTCTTCTCATCAAACAGGCCATAGAACCAGTCCATTTTGACTCTTCAGGTTTTCTCAGCACTGTTTTTCTAGTTCAGAACAAGAACCAAATGTTTTGCCTTGTCTTGAACCTCGAACGTTTCACCAACTTTGTGGTCTACCGCCATTTCAAAATGGAGACCATTTTACATCTCAGACATATTTTATTTCAAGACAGTTGGTTGGTCAGACTAGACTTTCAGGACGTCTACCTTACTGTGCCAAATCATCCTTCCCACAGAAAAATTCTTCAATTTCATTGGGAATACTCTTCCTATCATTACAAAATTCTTCCCTTTGGTCTATCTTCAGCTCCTTGGTGTTTCACCAAGATTCTCAGACCGGTGGCGGCTTTCCTCAGAGCTCATGGAGTGCGTCTGCTTCTTTATCTAGACGACTTCCTCATTATGGCCCAAGACAAGAATCTTCTTCTTTCTCACTTACATCTTTGTCAAAACCTTCTCCTTCGTTTAGGTTTCCTTATCAATGTCCAGAAATCAGCCCTTGTTCCAGCCCAGCAATTAGAATTTCTGTGTTTCTTGATAGGCACTATTCGCTCTATCCTTCAACTTCCTCAACACAAAGTCAACCTCATAAAAATACATTTTATCATTCATTATCCCTCCCTCACATCTCTCTCAGGTCCTTAGCCTGTCTGGTAGGACTTCTAGCTTCTTAAATCACGCGATCTTTCCAGGCCCACTTCATTTTTGGGCTCTTCAACTATTAAAAATATAGCATCTTCACAAAGGCCTTGCCTCGTCCAACCTAGTTTCTCTAGAGCCAGAGTCCAAGGAAGAGCTCCTTTGATGGCTGACCCACTTAGATGCCTGGAAGGGGAAAAACCTTCGCCATCCGATCCTTTACAAAAGAAAGAGTAAGCTGCACCATTCTTCTGAGAATAGACAATTTGACTGCCATCAGATATGTCAACCACCATGGAGGCACCAGATCCAAAATCCTAGGAATTCTTGCAAAACATCTTTGGGAGTATTTCTTACATCGGAATATCTCAGTCTGATTGGTTTGTCTCCCAGGAAAACTGAATGTGATAGCAGACTGGCACTCCAGACACCTTCAAGATTCAAGGGATTGGCAACTGCACTGTTCACTGTTCAATAGTCTTATTTCCATCTTTGGCAACAGGTTAAAAGATCTCTTTGCCTGTCATCTCAATTCTCATCTTCCTTCCTTTTTCAGTTGGAGACCAGACCCGCAAGCTCTAGCTACAAATGCTTTCTTCCAACATTGGCCACAGACTCTTCTTTATGCTTTTCCTCTATTTCTTCTCATCACTCAAGTCCTCACTTAAGCATGCAGACAGCAATCCTCTCTAATTCTCATAACTCCCTTTTGGCATGCATTCCCTTGGTATCCAACTCTTTTAGAGATGGCAACGGATCGTCCTGTTTGGCTCACTCATTTTCCTGATTTACTGCTTGACCCTCTGGGTGATCAATACAACATAATTCTCAACTGTTCCTTTTTTCTGATCACTTGGAAGATTTTAGGGCTTCCTCAAGAACCCCAGGAATTTCAGAGGAAGCTATCAACTTCATCCAACAATCACGAGCCCCTGGTACATCAAAGGCCTACAAGTCAGCCTGGGGCACATGGTGCAGCTGGTGTATGGACAGGAATTCAGATTCCTTTTCAGCAGATGTAACATTGGTAGTCAATTTCCTTGCTTCATTAGCTTCTGAAGGCAAAGCTTATCGTACTATCAATAATTATAAATCGGCTATTTCAGCTGAACAATACAGGGTGAACAGCAGACCTATTGGTGAACATCCTCTGATTTGTAAATTTTTAAAAGGAGTAAGATTTGTTAATCCTCCAGTTCCTAGTTACAATATAATTTGGGATGTTAATTTGGTATGAAAGTTATTAATGGCATGGCCAGACAAAGTTTTACTTTCGTTCAAACAACGTTCTGCCAAGTTGCCTATGCTTTTATGTTGTATCTCATTAAAACGTGTTTCAGATGTTAAAGCATTAGATGTTTTTTCTTTCCATTACTCTCCTCTTGGTGTTGCTTTCCGGGTTCACAGAAGTACCAAGACTAATTTAGCTTCCATTCATTATCCGTTTTTTTCTTCTCAACCCAAGTTGTGTGTTGGAAATTGCTTAAAATGTTATGTTACTCACACTGCAGATTTGAGATCCTCCTCTTCTAACCAGTTACTCATTTCTTTCAGGAAACCCCAGAAACATGTTACCTCTCCTAGCTGAGCCCGTTAGGACAGATGGATCATGTCCTTAGCGCAAATGAACATTCATTCCTTCCGTGCCCATTCAGCAGAAGGAGCAATGGCCTCTCTGGCTTTTTGGGCTGGGGCTTCCTTACAGGATATTCTCAAATCTGCAGATTAGTCTAATTTGAATACTTTTAGAACATTTTATTGCAAACCTCACATGCATCTGACTCTGTTATTGCTATGCTTTGAACTTGCATAATATGAGCCTCCGGCCTTGTGATAAAATAGACATTTTCCTAGCCTTGGTGTCAGAAAGGCTAGATTTTTTTAAAGACACGGAGGTGAGTATTATCCCCCCACTGTTATTTTAACCCACCCCCTGTTTTCTATTTTCTGCATTACCAACGCCCTCCTCTGGCGCTGGCTCCTCCTAAACCAGCACGGCTGCTTTCATCCACACAAGATTCCATTTTCCATGGTCCTTTCTAGTTGGATCGATTTGGAAATTCTTTCCATTTTAATGACTGTTTCATAGACTTGTGTACCAAGTTGATTACTTTTTATTATGTTTTGTTGTTCATTTATACACCTCTTTAATTCTTGCTCCAAGAAAAGAGGACTTGTTGTTCGCAGTCAACATAATTATTGTTATACTCGGCGTCCTATCGGTTGTTCCTTTGTGATACCATCTTGTAGTTCTAATGTTTGTTTTGTCTGGGAAACTTAGTTCTTGCTTGGCTGCTGTGAAAATAAAAGCAAGAGAAGAATGCATAATACCCACCTCTGTGACTTCAATAAAATCCAGCCTTTAAGACATAAAGGCTAGGAAAATCTCAATTTCTATGATTTTGTGCGGGTAAAATCTGAACCTAACTATAACGTTCCTGTAACCTTCGTTTTTTTAGTAAATATATACATATCCAAACTGAGTAGTCATAGTTAGGACCATGCTGCTTATAACTTTAGCATCCACCTGAGCTCCTTCCTGGAACATTTTAGGGAGATCTGTCAAGCTGGGCCAAGAAGAAGCGGGGTGCCAAAACACGTTTTCCCCATTCATTTTCCCATAGGAAAATTGAGCAGCTATTTTGCACAAACTGGTGATTTTACATCAAATATATCAATGCCATTCATACATCATTTATCTGCGCTGTCAGTAAATATGCTGCCGTTAGTCATTAGCAATCTATTGAAAGGTGGTGCCAGCGGATGACATGGTATTGAGGAAGCCAAGTTAAATACTAATTTACATTGTTAGCCATCTCAGAGAACTTGACCATTGTTATGATTTACTGCGTAGTCGCATTCTGTGCTCGGCCGAATGCCGGTGTCCGGACATTCCAGAGGCGACAGTTGGAGTCTCTCTTGGATATGGCAGGACGCTGGGTAGTGTTGTTTCCAAATAAACTTACCTTATGAATGTATTTGGAGACTTTGGTTTCTTCTTCACTACATTTTTGGCGACGTGTTTCAGACAGAGACACAACCCGAGCCAACCTGCGCTCTTCATTGTTGTTTTCTCTTGTGCTCTTGGTGGCGCAGTGAATGTCCGACGCTGACATTGCTGTCGGAACTACTTGCTGTTTGGAGATCATGGGTTCCTTCAGTGCTCCTGGTGGCGCAGCGTCTGTCCGACGTTGATACTGCTGCCGGAGTTGTGAGCTGTGTGGAAACTCTTGGTAGGCGTGGTTTTTCCAGTGGTGACACGTCCTGACCTGATGGTGCTTTCCTGATTTCCGGTGCACGTCCTGACCTGACGTCTATGTTTTTTTTTGGCAAGCGGAGGTGTGAGGCGGCGTGAGGCGGTACTTTCCTGATTTCCGGTGCACGTCTTGACCTGACGTATATATTTTTGCCAAATGGAGGCGTGTAGGAGACTGGACTGGCTTGTAGTGAGTACCTAGGGGTACTTGCACCTTGCACCAGGCCCAGTTATCCCTTATTCGTGTATAGGGTGTCTAGCAGCATAGGCTGATAGATAATGGTAGCTTAGCAGAGCAGCTTAGGCTGAACTAGGAGACGAGTGAAGCTCCTACAGTACCACTTAGTGTCATATGCACAATATCATAAGAAAACACAATACACAGAAATATTAAAAATAAAGGTACTTTATTTTTATGACAATATGCCAAAAGTATCTCAGTGAGTACCCTCAGTATGAGGATAGCAAATATACACAAGATATATGTACACAATACCAAAATATGCAGTAATAGTATTAGAAAACAGTGCAAACAATGTATAGTTACAATAGTATGCAATGGAGACACATAGGGATAGGGGCAACACAAACCATATACTCCAAAAGTGGAATGCGAACCACGAATGGACCCCAAACCTATGTGACCTTGTAGAGGGTCGCTGGGAGTATTAGAAAATAGTAAGGGTTAGAAAAATAGCCCACCCAAAGACCCTGAAAAGTGAGTGCAAAGTGCACTAAAGTTCCCCAAAGGACATAGAAGTCGTGATAGGGGAATTCTGCAGGAAAGACACAAACCAACAATGCAACAACAATGGATTTCTAGTCGAAGGTACCTGTGGAACAAGGGGACCAAGTCTAAAAGTCACAAGCAAGTCGGACATGGGCAGATGCCCAGGAAATGCCAGCTGTGGGTGCAAAGAGGCTGCTACTGGACAGTAGAAGCATAGGTTTATGCAAGAACGACAAGGGCTAGAGACTTCCCCTTTGGAGGACGGATCCTTCACGCCGTGGAGAGTTGTGCAGAAGTGTTTTCCCACCGAAAGACTGCCAACAAGCCTTGCTAGCTGCAAATCATGCGGTTACTGTTTTTGGACGCTGCTGTGGCCCAGGAGAGACCAGGATGTCGCCAATTGCGTCAGGGGACAGAGGGGGCGACGAGCAAGACAAGGAGTCCTCTCAGCAGCAGGCAGCATCAGCAGAAAGGCCAGAAACAGGCACTACAAGGATGCGTGAAATGGTGCTCACCCGAAGTCGCACAAAGGAGTCCCACGTCGCCGGAGAACAACTTATAAGGTCGTGCAATGTAGGTTAGAGTGCCGTGGACCCAGGCTGGACTGTGCACAAAGGATTTCCGCCGGAAGTGCACGGAGGCCGGAGTAGCTGCAAAAGTCGCGATTCCTAGCAATGCAGTCTGGCGTGGGGAGGCAAGGACTTACCTCCACCAAACTTGGACTGAAGAGTCACTGGACTGTGGGAGTCACTTGGACAGAGTTGCTGGATTCAAGGGACCTCGCTCGTCGTGCTGAGAGGAGACCCAAGGTACCGGTGATGCAGTTCTTTGGTGCCTGCGGTTGCAGGGGGACGATTCCGTCGACCCACGGGAGATTTCTTCGGAGCTTCTAGTGCAGAGAGGAGGCAGACTACCCCCACAGCATGCACCACCAGGAAAACAGTCGAGAAGGCGGCAGGATCAGCGTTACAGAGTTGCAGTAGTCGTCTTTGCTACTATGTTGCAGTTTTGCAGGCTTCCAGCGCGGTCAGCAGTCGATTCCTTGGCAGAAGGTGAAGAGAGAGATGCAGAGGAACTCGGATGAGCTCTTGCATTCGTTATCTAAGGAATCCCAAGAGACAGAGACCCTAAATAGCCAGAAAAGAGGGTTTGGCTACCTAGGAGAGAGGATAGGCTAGCAACACCTGAAGGAGCCTATCAGGAGGAGTCTCTGACGTCACCTGATGGCACTGGCCACTCAGAGCAGTCCAGTGCGCCAGCAGCACCTCTGTTTCCAAGATGGCAGAGGTCTGGAGCACACTGGAGGAGCTCTGGGCACCTCCCAGGGGAGGTACAGGTCAGGGGAGTGGTCACTCCCCTTCCCTTTGTCCAGTTTCGCGCCAGAGCAGGGCTAAGGGGTCCCTGAACTGGTGTAGACTGGCTTATGCAGAAATGGGCACCAAATGTGCTACTCCTCCCCTACCTTCACACCATTTTCCAAAGGGAGAGGGTGTAACACCCTCTCTCAGAGGAAGTCCTTTGTTCTGCCATCCTGGGCCAGGCCTGGCTGGACCCCAGGAGGGCAGATGCCTGTCTGAGGGATTGGCAGCAGCAGCAGCTGCAGAGAAACCCCGGGAAAGGCAGTTTGGCAGTACTAGGGTCTGTGCTACAGACCACTGGGATCATGGGATTGTGCCAACTATGCCAGGATGGTATAGAGGGGGCACTTCCATGATCATAGACATATTACATGGCCATATTCGGAGTTACCATTGTGAAGCTACATATAGGTAGTGACATATAGGTAGTGACCTATATGTGACCTATATGTAGTGCACGCGTGTAATGGTGTCCCCGCACTCACAAAGTCCGGGGAATTGGCCCTGAACAATGTGGGGGGCTAGTGCCAGGGTGCCCTCACACTAAGTAACTTAGCACCCAACCTTTACCAGGTAAAGGTTAGACATATAGGTGACTCAATCAATCATAACATTTGTAAAGCGCACTATGTACCCGTCAGGGTTTTGAGGCGCTGGGGGGGGGGGGTGAGCTGTTAGCGGTCGAAGAGCCAGGTCTTGAGGAGTCTCCTGAAGGCGAGGAGGTCCTGGGTCTGGCGCAGTGAGGTGGGGAGAGAGTTCCATGTCTTGGCGGCGAGGAAGGAGAAGGATCTGCCGCCGGCGGTCTTGCGCTGGATCCTGGGGACGATGGCGAGGGCGAGATTGGCAGAGCGGAGTTGACGAGTGGGGGCGTAAAAGTTGAGTCTGGAGTTGAGGTAGGTAGGTCCGGTGTTGTGTAGAGCCTTGTGAGCGTGGGTGAGGAGTTTAAAGGTGATCCTCTTGTCCACGGGGAGCCAGTGGAGGTCCTTCAGGTGAGGGGAGATGTGGCATCGGCGGGGTATGTCAAGGATCAGGCGGGCGGATGCATTTTGGATACACTGGAGTCGTTTGATGTCTTTTGTTGGGATGCCTGTGTAGAGTGCGTTGCCGTAGTCAAGTCTGCTACTGACGAGGGCTTGGGTCACCGTCTTTCTGGTTCCTGTTGGGATCCACTTGAAAATTCTGCGGAGCATTCGAAGGGTGTTAAAGCAGGAAGAGGAGACGGCGCTGACCTGTTTGGACATGGTGAGGGCTGAGTCCAGGATGAAGCCGAGGTTTCTTGCGTGGCTGGCTGGGGTGGGTGGGGGTCCGAAACCGGTAGGCCACCAGGAGTCGTTCCAGGCCGAAGGGGTGCGCCCGAGGATGAGGACTTCCATCTTGTCGGAGTTGAGCTTCAGGCGGCTGTCGTTCATCCACTCGGCGATGGCTTTTAGTCCCTCGTGGAGGTTGGTTTTGGCGGTGAGTGGGTCTTTGGTCAGGGAGAGGACGAGCTGGGTGTCGTCGGCGTAGGAGATGATGCTGAGGTGATGTTGGCGGGCCAGTTTGGCGAGGGGGGTCATGTAGACGTTGAACAACGTAGGGCTGAGGGAGGATCCTTGGGGGACGCCGCAGATGAGGTTGGTGGCTTTGGAGCGGAAAGAGGAGAGTCGGACTCTCTGGGTTCTGTCGGTGAGGAAGGATGAGATCCAGTTGAGGGCTTTATCCTGGATGCCGGCTCCATGGAGGCGGGTCAGTAGGGTGCGGTGGCAGACTGTGTCAAAAGCGGCTGATAGGTCGAGGAGGATGAGGGCCGAGGTTTCGCCGTTGTCCATTTGGGTTCTGATGTCATCTGTGGCGGCGAGGAGAGCAGTCTCGGTGCTGTGGTTTCGTCTGAAACCGGATTGAGAGGGGTCTAGGATGGAGTTGTCTTCGAGGAAGTGGGCGAGCTGTGTGTTGACGATCTTCTCGATGACTTTTGCTGGAAAAGGGAGGAGAGAGATCGGTCGGAAGTTTTTGAGGTCGTTGGGGTCAGCCTTGGGTTTCTTGAGGAGGGGTTGGATTTCTGCGTGTTTCCAGCTGTCTGGGAAGGTGGCGGAGTCGAAGGAGAGGTTGATGATCTCGCGGAGTTTGGGGGCGATGATGGCGTTGGCTTTGTTGAACACGTGATGAGGGCATGGGTCCGTGGGGGAGCCTGAGTGGATGGTGTTCATGGTTGTTATTGTTTCGGTGTCGTCCACGTGGGTCCAGGCGTCTGTGGAGATGTCAGGGGTGGGGTCTGGCGGCGGAGTGGCGTTGAAGCTGTCGTGGATGGTTGTGATTTTCTGGTGGAAGAAGGTGGAGAGGTCGTCGCAGAGTTTCTGGGAGGGCGGGATGTCGTTGGAGTTGGCGTTGGGGTTTGAGAGTTCCTTCACAATGCCGAAGAGTTCTTTGCAGTCGTGGGCGTTGTTGTTGATGCGTTCAGTGAAGTGGGCGCGCTTGGCGACTCAGATCCGTTGGTGGTGTTCAGGGTTGGCGTTTTTGAGGGAGGCGAGGTTGTCGGGTGTGCGCTCTAAGATCCACTTCTTCTTGAGCTTCTGGCAGAGGCTTTTGGAGGCGGTCAGTTCGTCTGTGAACCAGGCTGTTTTTTTCTTTCCTTGGTTGGCGGTGGGTTTCTTGAGTGGGGCTAAGGTGTTGGCGCAGTCGAGGATCCATTGATGGAGGTTGATGGCGGCAGTGCTTGGGTCGGTTGAGCCGGGTGGAGGGTCTTTGACGAGGGTGCTGGTTAGTTGGTCTTGGGTGATTTTTCCCCAGCGGCGGTGAGGAGGTCGAGGGATGCAGTGGTGTTCGGTGATTTTCGTATAAGAGAAGTGGACGCAGTGATGGTCGGTCCAGTGGAGTTCGGAGGTGTGGCTGAAAGAGATGTGGTTGCTTGAGGTGAAGAGGGGGTCAAGAGTGTGTCCGGCGATGTGGGTGGGAGTGTTGACCAGTTGACGGAGTCCGAGGTTGAGGAGGTTGGAGGTCAGAGATGCGGTGTTGACGTCGTTGTTATTTTCCAGGTGGTAGTTTAGATCTCCCAGGAGGATGTAGTCTGGGGAAGCGAGGATGTGGGTGCTCGCGAGGTCAGCGACGGTGTCGCTGAAGGGGGCTCTTGGTCCTGGAGGGCGGTATATGAGGATTCCTCTGAGGGTCGTGTTGGGGTCCGTGTGGATCTGGAAGTGGAGGTGTTCGGCTGTCTTGAGGGTGTCGTCCGTGTGGGTGTGGATTTTGAGGGTAGATTTGTGGGCGATGGCTATTCCGCCGCCGATTCCGTTGGTTCGATCTCTTCTGGTGATTTTGTATCCCTCCGGTATGGCGATTGCGATGTCCGGGCCGAGGAGTCGTTCCACCAGGTTTCGGTCAGGAAGGCCACGTCAGGGGCGGTGGTGTCGAGTAAGTCCCAGAGTTCGATGGCGTGTTTTCGTGCGGAGCGTGTGTTGATGAGGATGCAGTTCAGGTGGTTGGTGTTGGGAGTTCTTGTTGTTGGCTTCGCCGTTCTGTCGCAGGAGAAGTTGCAGGTGCGGCAGGAGAAAGGTCCTTTTGTGTGCTTCGGGGTTGCAAGGAAGCACTCTGCGGAGGGGCCGGGGTTGAGTGCGCGGAGTTCGTTGGTTGAGTAGCGGACGCGGGTGATGCGGGGGGCGTGAGGACCAGGGGGGGTGGCGCTGGGCGCGGTCCAGGCGCGGACGGGCGCAGACGGGCTTGCCTCTGGCGCGCGCGGCGCGGACGCGCAGCGCCAGCCATTAAGAAGGGAGGGGGAGGGGGGAGGGAGGAGCAGCTGGGAGGCGGGAGGCGGGAGGGAGCGGCGAATGGGGGCGCGAGGGGGGTGGGGCCGCAGGGAGGCAGCGGCAGGGATCGGAACGCTTGGGGGAGCGCACAAGGGGCAAAAGCACAAAAAACGAGCAAAATTAAAGGCAATCACAATAGAAAACACACAGTATGAAATACAGTAATGGCACAGTACACGATCGGGGAGACAGCAATCAGGGGGGCACAACGGGGGCAGAGGCGCCGGCGGCGAGGCGCAGAAAAATCGGAAAAACAATCAGAAAAACAACTTACAGGACGTCGGAAGCGGCACACGGGTCAAGTGGAGCTAGGCAGAGCCCACTAGACACCAGGGATGAGGCGCAGGAGGATGCCTGCGGGTGGAGGAGGGCCTCGAACACGCAAACAGCAGCGTGGTCGGGGGACAGAGGCAGGAGGCAGCAGGTTGGTGCTGCGGTCGTGGGGGGCGAGCTCAGGACCTGAAACAGGTCAGAGGTCGCTCACTCGCGACGCGCAGCGCCAGCCATTAAGAAGGGAGGGGGGAGGGAGGAGCAGCTGGGAGGCGGGAGGTGGGAGGGAGCGGCGAATGGGGGCGCGAGGGGGGCGGGGCCGCAGGGAGGCAGCGGCAGGGATCGGAACGCTTGGGGGAGCGCACAAGGGGCAAAAGCACAAAAAATGAGCAAAATTAAAGGCAATCACAATAGAAAACACACAGTATGAAATACAGTAATGGCACAGTACACGATCGGGGAGACAGCAATCAGGGGGGCACAACGGGGGCAGAAGCGCCGGCGGCGAGGCGCAGAAAAATCGGAAAAACAATCAGAAAAACAACTTACAGGACGTCGGAAGCGGCACACGGGTCAAGTGGAGCTAGGCAGAGCCCACTAGACACCAGGGATGAGGCGCAGGAGGATGCCTGCGGGTGGAGGAGGGCCTCGAACACGCAAACAGCAGCGTGGTCGGGGGACAGAGGCAGGAGGCAGCAGGTTGGTGCTGCGGTCGTGGGGGGCGAGCTCAGGACCTGAAACAGGTCAGAGGTCGCTCACTCGCGACGCGTAGCGCCAGCCATTAAGAAGGGAGGGGGGAGGGAGGAGCAGCTGGGAGGCGGGAGGCGGGAGGGAGCGGCGAATGGGGGCGCGAGGGGGGCGGGGAGGCAGCGGCAGGGATCGGAACGCTTGGGGGAGTGCACAAGGGGCAAAAGCACAAAAAACAAGCAAAATTAAAGGCAATCACAATAGAAAACACACAGTATGAAATACAGTAATGGCACAGTAGACGATCGGGGAGACAGCAATCAGGGGGGCACAACGGGGGCAGAAGCACCGGCGGCGAGGCGCAGAAAAATCGGAAAAACAATCAGAAAAACAACTTACAGGACGTCGGAAGCGGCACACGGGTCAAGTGGAGCTAGGCAGAGCCCACTAGACACCAGGGATGAGGCGCAGGAGGATGCCTGCGGGTGGAGGAGGGCCTCGAACACGCAAACAGCAGCGTGGTCGGGGGACAGTGACTTATAAGTTACTTAAGTGCAGTGTAAAATGGCTGTGAAATAACTTCAACGTTATTTCACTCAGGCTGCAGTGGCAGGCCTGTGTAAGATTTGTCAGAGCTCCCTATGGGTGGCAAAAAAATGCTGCAGCCCATAGGGATCTCCTGGAACCCCAATACCCTGGGTACCTCAGTACCATATACTAGGGAATTATAAGGGTGTTCCAGTAAGCCAATGTAAATTGGTAAAATTGGTCACTAGCCTGTTAGTGACAATTTGAAAGAAATGAGAGAGCATAACCACTGAGGTTCTGATTAGCAGAGCCTCAGTGAGACAGTTAGGCATCACACAGGGAACACATACCTATAGGTCACAAACTTATGAGCACTGGGGTCCTGACTAGCAGGGTCCCGGTGACACATAACAAACATACTGAAACATAGGGTTTTCACTATGAGCACTGGGCCCTGGCAAGCAGGATACCAGTGAGACAGTGAAAACACCCTGACATACACTCACAAACAGGCCAAAAGTGGGGGTAACAAGGCTAGAAAGAGGCTACTTTCTCACACAACTCCCCCCTCCCCAAACGAAGGACAATAAGGCTAACCTTGGCCAGTTGAGACTTTATTGTCTAAGTGGTGATAAGTAGAGAGTAGCTCTGCAATAGACTGGTTACTCCCTTTATCATCCACTATATGGTTACTTCCCTGTGGGGATGTAAACCACCCTGTTTGAAGTTTTTTAGCTAAGCAACAATGTGAAGATGTATTTTCAGAGTTTCTATCAGTTAGTTTTAGTTTAGAGCAGTGGGAATTGTCCACTGAACTTATTTGTAGTGATGGAAATGCCAGACAGGGATGCTGTCTCAGAAAAGCCATAGCTGGGCAAAAACTTTGTCCATATGGCTGGAAGAGAGAACAGGGATGCTGTTTCTCTTGGGTTGGAGCAGGGCAGGGATGCTGTCCTATCAGCTCCACACTAGGGCAGGGATGCTGTCCTTAGTGTTGTGAGGCAGTGCAGAGTTTCTGCACTAAAGTTTCTCTGGGAGGGTTGGAGAGATGCTCCATGTTAACTAAAATGGTGCTCTTTTTCTCACCAATGTTAGTTATCCCACAGAGAGGTACTTCTACCTCAGGGAGTACAGCTTTGCCAGCTGATGCTTCCCTTGGAACAGGTGCCACCCCAGGAGAGGTTTCTCCCACCACAGGAATGGTATCCTGAATGGCAGGGTGGTTAGGGGATACTGTGATACCCTTTTTACCTGTTGATGGAGAGGGATCCTGAGTTTTCAGGCCTTCTCTCCTTTGCTTTTTCATTTCAGTAGAAATGAGAGGGAACAATTCCTCTGGGATGCCCAGCATGGCTGCATGGGCATTAAACTCTACATCAGCCCAACCTGAGGCCTCTAGGTCATTACCTAAGAGACAGTCTACAGGTAAGCTAGGTGATACCACCACCTGCTTAGGGCCAGTAACTCCACCCCAACTAAACTGAATTATAGCTAAGGGAAGGAACTTAGTGGAGTTATGGACATCAATAATTTTATACTGTTGTCCAATGATGTGTTGTTCAGGAGCCACTAGGTTTTCAGTCACCAAAGTGATACTGGCACCTGTGTCCCTGTAGGCCAAGGCCTCAACACCATTTATTGATACTGTCTGCCTGTACTTATCCATTGTAAGGGGACAAGCAGCCAGTGTGGCAAGGCCAATGCCACTAGGTGTGACAGAAACTGTCTTGGGACTGACTACCCCAGTTTCTATTATGGACCCATAAGTGAACCCAACTACACCCTTAACTTGACTGTTGCCAGCAGTCCCACCACTAGTACCACTACTGCTAGGGGCACTAGAGCTTGATGTATTAGTGGTGGTAGGCTCAGGGGGTTTACCGGGACAGGACTTATCCCCTGGCCTATGGCCTCTGTTTTTACACACAAAGCACCAAGGCTTTTTAATGTGTGCAGGTTGAGAAGAAGAGGAAGAATTTGTTTTATCCCCACCCTCTGAAGAGTGTTTAAGATTTGAAGTGGGATCTTTGGTTTTACCCTTATCCCCATGCTTATCTTGAGATTTTTCACCATCTTTCTTCTTATTGCCATCTTTGTCACCCCCTGTATGAACTTTTCTGTTCACCCTTGTTCTGACCCATTTGTCTGCCTTCTTTCCCAATTCTTGGGGAGAGGTCAGATCAGAGTCTACCAGGTACTGGTGCAACAAATCAGACACACAATTATTAAGAATATGCTCTCTCAGGATTAAGTTATACAGGCTGTCATAATCAGTAACTTTACTGCCATGTAACCACCCCTCCAAGGCCTTCACTGAATGGTCAATGAAATCAACCCAGTCTTGTGAAGACTCCTTTTTGGTCTCTCTGAACTTTATCCTGTATTGTTCAGTGGTTAAGCCATAACCATCCAGGAGTGCATTCTTAAGAACTGTAAATTTATTGGCATCACTTTCTTTCACAGTAAGGAGCCTATCCCTACCCTTTCCACTAAATGATAGCCATAGGATAGCAGCCCACTGCCTTTGAGGGACATCCTGTACAACACAGGCCCTCTCAAGTGCAGCAAACCACTTGTTAATGTCATCCCCCTCCTTATAAGGGGGAACTATCTTGTGCAGATTCCTAGAATCATGCTCTTTTGCAGGATGACTATGGGGAATACTGCTGCTGCCACCATGGGTTTCTAAACCCAACTTCTGTCTTTCCTTCTCTACTTCTAAGTTCTGTCTTTCCAAATCCAGCTGTTGCTTCTTGAGCTTCAGTCTGGTTTGTTCCACTCTCAATCTATTGAGCTCCCTTTCTAACAATCTGTCTTCAGGGTGGGTGGGAGGGACATTCCTAGACACAGAAGTATGGTGAGAATGGACAGAAGGAGACCTGTCCCTTACAGAAGGCACCCTAACAGCTTGGCTAACAGTATAATGTGAGAGCACACCATCAGTATGGTGTGATTCAACCTCTGTACCAACTATGCTAGACTGTCTAGTAATGGGCAGGCTGAGAAGTTTCTTTCCTGAATCTTTTCCTGGGGGAGTCCCTGGATCAGATTGGGAACCATTGGCTACTTTTTCAACAGATGGGGCACTTTTTGCCTTATCTTGTTCTCTAAGCATGTTAAGCAATAATTCCAAGGAAGGATTCTTCCCTACACTCAAACCTCTTTCTATGCAGAGACTCCTTGCTCCTTTCCAGCTAAGGTGATCATATGCAATTTTGGACAGATCTACATTTTGGCCTGTGCCAGACATTTTAGAAAGAGTTTAAGTGACAGAAAAAGTGAGAAAAAAAGTTTTTCAGAACTTTTAGAAAGACAGAAAACAAAACTTTTAAAACTTTTTAGAACTTTTTGAAAGTTTAGAAGTACTTTTCAGCACTTAGAAAAGAGTGAAAAAAGGAAATGCAAAAACTTTTTAGTTATGTGAACACACACTGAACTTGTTTTGTATATTTTTCTCTTATGAAAAGTACAATGACAAGAGTGGTAAGTAGTCTCAAAGCACTGATCCCACCACTGCTCAACCAATGTAGGAGGCTGGACTGGCTTGTAGTGAGTACCTAGGGGTACTTGCACCTTGCACCAGGCCCAGTTATCCCTTATTAGTGTATAGGGTGTCTAGCAGCATAGGCTGATAGATAATGGTAGCTTAGCAGAGCAGCTTAGGCTGAACTAGGAGATGAGTGAAGCTCCTACAGTACCACTTAGTGTCATATGCACAATATCATAAGAAAACACAATACACAGATATACTAAAAATAAAGGTACTTTATTTTTATGACAATATGCCAAAAGTATCTCAGTGAGTACCCTCAGTATGAGGATAGCAAATATACACAAGATATATGTACACAATACCAAAATATGCAGTAATAGTATTAGAAAACAGTGCAAACAATGTATAGTTACAATAGTATGCAATGGAGACACATAGGGATAGGGGCAACACAAACCATATACTCCAAAAGTGGAATGCGAACCACGAATGGACCCCAAACCTATGTGACCTTGTAGAGGGTCGCTGGGACTATTAGAAAATAGTAAGGGTTAGAAAAATAGCCCACCCCAAGACCCTGAAAAGTGAGTGCACAGTGCACTAAAGTTCCCCAAAGGACATAAAAGTCGTGATAGGGGAATTCTGCAGGAAAGACACAAACCAACAATGCAACAACGATGGATTTCCAGTCGAGGGTACCTGTGGAACAAGGGGACCAAGTCCAAAAGTCACAAGCAAGTCGGAGATGGGCAGATGCCCAGGAAATGCCAGCTGTGGGTGCAAAGATGCTGCTACTGGACAGTAGAAGCGTAGGTTTCTGCAAGAACGACAAGGGCCAGAGACTTCCCCTTTGGAGGACGGATCCCTCACGCCGTGGAGAGTTGTGCAGAAGTGTTTTCCCGCCAAAAGACTGCCAACAAGCCTTACTAGCTGCAAATCGTGCGGTAAGGGTTTTTGGATGCTGCTGTGGCCCAGGAGGGACCAGGATGTTGCAACTTGCGTCAGGGGACAGAGGGGACGTCGAGCAAGACAAGGAGCCCTCTCAGCAGCAGGCAGCACCCGGAGAAGTGCCAGAAACAGGCACTACAAGGATGCGTTAAACGGTGCTCACCCGAAGTTGCACAAAGGAGTCCCACGTCGCCGGAGAACAACTTAGGAGGTCGTGCAATGCAGGTTAGAGTGCCGTGGACCCAGGCTGGACTGTGCACAAAGGATTTCCGCCAGAAGTGCACGGAGGCCGGAGTAGCTGCAAAAGTCGCGGTTTCCAATAATGCAGTCTGGCGTGGGGAGGCAAGGACTTACCTCCACCAAACTTGGACTGAAGAGTCACTGGACTGTGGGAGTCACTTGGACAGAGTTGCTGGATTCAAGGGACCTCGCTCGTCGTGCTGAGAGAAGACCCAAGGTACTGGTGATGCAGTTCTTTGGTGCCTGCGGTTGCAGGGGGACGATTCCATCGACCCACGGGAGATTTCTTCGGAGCTTCTAGTGCAGAGAGGAGGCAGACTACCCCCACAGCATGCACCACCAGGAAAACAGTCGAGAAGGCGGCAGGATCAGTGTTACAGAGTTGCAGTAGTCGTCTTTGCTACTATGTTGCAGTTTTGCAGGCTTCCAGCGCGGTCAGCAGTCGATTCCTTGGCAGAAGGTGAAGAGAGAGATGCAGAGGAACTCGGATGAGCTCTTGCATTCGTTATCTAAGGAATCCCAAGAGACAGTGACCCTAAATAGCCAGAAAAGAGGGTTTGGCTACCTAGGAGAGAGGATAGGCTAGCAACACCTGAAGGAGCCTATCAGGAGGAGTCTCTGATGTCACCTGATGGCACTGGCCACTCAGAGCAGTCCAGTGTGCCAGCAGCACCTCTGTTTCCAAGATGGCAGAGGTCTGGAGCACACTGGAGGAGCTCTGGGCACCTCCCAGGGGAGGTACAGGTCAGGGGAGTGGTCACTCCCCTTCCCTTTGTCCAGTTTCGCGCCAGAGCAGGGCTAAGGGGTCCCTAAACCGGTGTAGACTGGCTTATGCAGAAATGGGCACCAAATGTGCCCATGAAAGCATTTCCAGAGGCTGGGGGAGGCTACTCCTCCCCTGCCTTCACACCATTTTCCAAAGGGAGAGGGTGTAACACCCTCTCTCAGAGGAAGTCCTTTGTTCTGCCATCCTGGGCCATGCCTGGCTGGACCCCAGGAGGGCAGATGCCTGTCTGAGGGGTTGGCAGCAGCAGCAGCTGCAGTGAAACCCCGGGAAAGGCAGTTTGGCAGTACTAGGGTCTGTGCTACAGACCACTGGGATCATGGGATTGTGCCAACTATGCCAGGATGGTATAGAGGGGGCAATTCCATGATCATAGACATATTACATGGCCATATTCGGAGTTACCATTGTGAAGCTACATATAGGTAGTGCACGCGTGTAATGGTGTCCCCGCACTCACAAAGTCCGGGGAATTGGCTTAGCACCCAACCTTTACCAGGTAAAGGTTAGACATATAGGTGACTTATAAGTTACTTAAGTGCAGTGTAAAATGGCTGTGAAATAACGTGGACGTTATTTCACTCAGGCTGCAGTGGCAGGCCTGTGTAAGATTTGTCAGAGCTCCCTATGGGTGGCAAAAGAAATGCTGCAGCCCATAGGGATCTCCTGGAACCCCAATACCCTGGGTACCTCAGTACCATATACTAGGGAATTATAAGGGTGTTCCAGTAAGCCAATGTAAATTGGTAAAATTGGTCACTAGCCTGTTAGTGACAATTTGAAAGAAATGAGAGAGCATGACCACTGAGGTTCTGATTAGCAGAGCCTCAGTGAGACAGTTAGGCATCACACAGGGAACACATACCTATAGGTCACAAACTTATGAGCACTGGGGTCCTGACTAGCAGGGTCCCAGTGACACATAACAAACATACTGAAACATAGGGTTTTCACTATGAGCACTGGGCCCTGGCAAGCAGGATACCAGTGAGACAGTGAAAACATCCTGACATACACTCACAAACAGGCCAAAAGTGGGGGTAACAAGGCTAGAAAGAGGCTACTTTCTCACAAGGCGTGAGATGGCTTTCCAGTGTATCCTGCAACTGGGTGACGTTCCCACGGCTATATTATCTCGAAGCTGTCAAGACTGTTCAGAACACTTCCTGATCTTTGCTGATCTGCAGTTCCTTTGAGGTTCACAGTGATCTGCACACTATTTAACTTTTGTGCATTGATGTATGGTACTTTGCAGGTCACGCGGTGATTTGCACACCAGTTGTTTTTTTTTACTGTGTTTCCTGTGTACTGTAGTTTTTATCAGTAGCTGTGCTCTGCAACGTTTTATCTGCTCAGTTTTTTTTTACCGTGTCTTCAGTGCTAGTATTTGATTCATTTGATTATTATTACAGTGATGGCCAATCACAGCAATATTTCTCCACCACCTCCATTTTTATCTCTTCCAGGGTCACCTGCTGTACCCTGGGAGGATTGGATAGAAATGTTAGAGAACTATATAGTAGCCTTAGATGGACAGGGTTTTTCATCTCAAAGGAAAAAGGCTATCTTATTGAGCACATTGGGGTGTGAGGGTCAGCGTATTTTTTAATATTTACTGACAGCGCTTGGTGCAAATGGTCAACCAATGGATGACGTGTTTCAAGAGGCTATAAAGAGGTTGGAGACTAGGTTCGCTAAGGAAACCAATTTAGTTCTAGCTAGATATAAGTTTTACACTCAGCCTCAAGATCATCATGAAACTATTGATGAGTTTGTTTCAAGGTTGAGGGAGTTATCAGTCAAATGTAGGTTTGGGTGTATGACTGAAGAGTTGATACGAGATCAACTGATAGTACAATGTCGTGTGAGAAAAATACAAGAGAGGCTCTGGGCTGCAAAAGATCCCAGCTTGCAAGAGGCTATTGACATGGCAAAAGTTGTTGAAGAATCGCAGCGATGTATGAGAGAATTAGAAAGGAAAGACAAATCTGCTGATGTTATGGTATTGTCTACTAAGGCTATAGGTGCTCAGTAGGAAGTTGGTGTTATTTCGAAGAAATCTGTATCTTCACAAGTAAAAGGGAAAGAATGCCTTAGATGTGGCAGTGTATACCATTTGGCTGATTCTAAGAGGTGTTTTGCTATTAATAAAGACTGTCGTAGGTGTGGTCGTAAGGGACATTATGCCCGCATGTGTAGAGAAAGTGCCAAGTCTTCTAAGGAAATCAAATCCGGGATAAATGTAGTGGGTGAGTGTCATGACATTCCTTATGAAGAAAGAATTCTAGTAGGGAGTCAAGAGGGGAATTCTGTTGAGTGTGGTAGTGCGCGCAGAATGTCTAGACCCGTTGCTTCCTTTACCATTGATGAATTTCGAGTAAGTCTTATGGTTGATTCGGGATCATTGTACACTATAATTCCCGAAGTCCTCTTTAAGGAAAATTGGAAAAGTGAGAAACAGTTTCCCAAAGATATCTCTCCTGGTGGTTACCAGGGTGGAAAAATTCATTTGTTGGGATATATGGTAAAGCAAATAAGATTTGGAGGGAGGAGTGTCATGGGGAAAATTTATGTGGCCTTGGATGGTCCACCTATCTTAGGGTGGATGCACCAATTTGATCTCAACATTGTGATCAATCCAAGGGCACCTCACCAGGTTTGTGTGGTTGAGGATGTACAGTTGCATGATATTTTAGAGGGGTCAAAGTAGGTTTTCAGAAAAACGCTGGGATGTTTAAGAGGCTATGTACACAAGATCATTTTAAAAGAGAATGCTGTACCCAAGCAACACAAAGTACGCAAGATTCCTTTTGTTGTGGGTGTGAAGTAAAAAAAGTGATTGACAATATGTTATTGGAAGGCATTATTGAACCTGTAGAGGTGTCTCCTTGGGTTTCCCCAGTGGTAGTTACTAGGAAATCGGATGGGAGGATGAGGTTATGTGTTGACTTGAGGTCGTTGAATCAGAATATTGTAGTTGACACATATTCTCTGCCAAATATCAACGAATTGTTGACCGAAGTTAAAAAGGGGAGGTACTTTTCAAAGCTTGATTTGAGGAATGCCTACCACCAGATCAAACACCATCCTGAATCCAAACATTTGACAATGTTTGTTACCCCTGAAGGCACCTTCCAGTTCAATCGTATGCCGTTTAGCCTTGCATCAGCTGCTAGTGTGTTTCAGCGCATGATGACTAATATTTTTGGCAATCTCAAGAACGTGTTGTTCTTTCAAGATGACATCTTAATTGTAGGAGAAACTGTAAATGAGCATAATCTGATGTTGAAGAAAGTTTTGAGAGTCACCGGGGAATCTGGTTTGAGTTTAAATCAGGAGAAATGCACATTTTTGACTGATGAAATTGACTACTTGGGGAATACTATCTCAAATGGGAACATCAAACCTAAGAAGAGTCTGTTGGAAGCCATCATGTTAGCACCTGCTCCTAATGACAAAGACCAGTTAAGGTCATTTTTGGGCCTCATTGAATATTATTCTAAATGTGTGAACAAATTTGCTGACAAGACTGAAAACCTGCTGAAGCTACT
Organism: Pleurodeles waltl; assembly: GCF_031143425.1. Classification (NCBI taxonomy): domain Eukaryota; kingdom Metazoa; phylum Chordata; class Amphibia; order Caudata; family Salamandridae; genus Pleurodeles; species Pleurodeles waltl. The sequence continues at coordinate 967,975,601 of NC_090439.1, forward strand.
GCGGAAAGGGAGCAGATTTAAGTGGATTGGTGAATAGTCAGACTGCTTTGCAAAGATCAAGAATTAAATTTGTGATGCCAACATTCTGTCTGCATTTGATATTGGGTTGTGTTCTGTTTTAACAGTGGATGCGAGTGCAACTGGATTGGGTGCTGTGTTATCTCAGGTTCATGGGGATCAGGAGAAGACAGTTGCATTCGCTTCTCGCACACTAACTCAGGCTGAACGTAATTATTCAGTGATCGAACGTGAAGCGCTTGCTGCGGCTTGGGGTGCTGAATACTTTCGGACATATTTGTGGGGTTTGGAGTTCGTTTTACGAAGTGATCACAAACCTTTGTGTAAGATCTTGTATTCTGGTGGGGCTGGCAAAGGTTCAGCGAGGTTAGCTCGACTTGCAGCTAGGTTGCAAGAATATCTTTACAGAGTAGAGTTTGTCCAAGGCTGGAAGAATGTGCAAGCTGATTGTTTGTCTAGACTGTCTCTTGATTGGGAAAAGGTTGATGTACAGTCTGTAAAGAACAGTGAGACAGAAGATGCTGTGGCGTCAGTGATGGACATAGTTGAGTGTGGTTTGGGAACTTTTACTCAAGAGGAGTGGGTGGATGAGATGAAAGCCGATGATTGTCTTAGGGTTGTTGCTGAATTGATTTGCAAGGGAGCTAGGAGAGAGAGTACCTTACCTACTTCTGTGAGACCGTATCTTTGTATTTTGGATGAGTTGTCAGTTTGTGGAGATAGTGTTTTGATGCGTGGTGATCGATATGTCCCACCTCAGGGGTTGTGGTTCAAATTGTTTAGTTTAGCACATGAGGGTCACTTAGGTCAAGGGTTAACATGCAGAAGGTTAAAGGAGGTGTTTTGGTGGCCAGGTTTGGATGGGCAAGTCAAAGACTGGGTTGTGAAGTGCAGTGTGTGTAATGAAAGTGAGAAGAGATTGAAAGTAGGTGTGGGAAGAGCCAGTGGGCACATTGAAGACCCTGGTAAACCTTGGCATACCATTTGTTTGGATTTTATTGGTCCAATTGCTGAGCTTTCGTTCGATTTGAGGTTTGCTGTAGTAGTAGTTGATGTGCATTTCAGGTGGCTGATAGTGAAGTTTGTCAAGGACATCACCACAAGTACGGTGATACGAATTTTGGATGAGATCTTTTTGGAGGAAGGTATTCCGTTGGTCCTTATAACTGATAATGGTACCCAATTGACATCCAATGAGATGTGTTCATTTTTGAGACAGTGTGGCGTGAGACATTCTAGGACCTCTTTGTGTTATCCTCAAACTAATGGAATGGTGGAGAGGGCTAATAGATTGATCAAGGGCACTATGCAGTTAGCCTTAGCCAATCATTGCAATGTGCGGAAGTCCATCTCTGATATGTTATGGGCTTATCATACCACGGTTCACAGCATTTCCAATGAATGTCCTTTTCAGGTAATGAGGGGGCGTTCAGTTGGTTGAAAGTTAGTTCCTTCTTGGCTTCAGGAGTGGGTTGAATTTGGTGGGGAGCGGCATGTGGACAGTCCTTGCAGTTCCAAATTGAATGTGGGAGATTGGGCCAAGATCAAATCAGGACGGGTCAAAGGTGGTATCTCTAAATTTAAAGGACCCATTCGCATCGTGAAGATTAGCAGGTTTCAGGTCGAAGTGGAAGGAGGGGAGAAGTGGAATATTAGGAATGTAGCGTTGTACAAGAAGGGTGGTGCGTGTACTGGGAGAGTGACTGAGGAGTCTTCTGGGTCTCATTTTCTTTTTGATAACGGGGATGTGAACAATGGGGGCATTACGAGTTCCTTTGAAAATGCTCAGAGTCTGTCAAGTGGAGTGGTGACTTCTGAGGCGAGAGATGATCTTCAACAAATGTCAGTAAAAACTAATGATGTACATGATACATCTATTCTCTCTAAAGAAAATGATAATACTTCTAAGAGTGGTGTACATGATACACACAGTCTCTTTAAAGAAAATTCTAATGCTTCTAGGAGTGCGAGAAAAACTATTGATGTACATGATTTTTCTATTCTTACTAAAGAAAGTTCTAGTACTGGTAGGAGTGTGAGATCTCACAAAGCCCCAGCTTACTTAGATGACTATGTTAGAAATTAATGTATATTGTTTTATTTTGTTTGTTTGGTAGGTGTAGTATTGTTTTATTTTTTGTGTTAGGTAAAATGTATTATGAGGTGAAGGAGAAAGGATGTGTTATGATTTACTGTGTAGTCGCATTCTGTGCTCGGCCAAATGCCGGTGTCCGGACATTCCAGAGGCGACAGTTGGAGTGGATATGGCAGGACGCCGGGTTGTGTCGTTTCCAAATAAACTTACCTTATGAATGTATTTGGAGAATTTGGCTTCTTCTTCACTACAGCCATCCATTCCACTCACTCCCTAACAGTGTGTATCCAGAAAAGCCCACATTTTATTGTTTAATTAATCCAAAATAATAATTGATTGAGGTGGACAGATCAAGAGATTCAGAAAATTAGATCCCACTGTACTGTTGTGGATCTCCACCACGGCCGGGCCCAAATCCCACTGTGAAAGGTGAAGGGCTATGCATGGGGCTAGATACCCCAACATGTAAAAAAATCTTAAGCTACTGAAAAGTCAACCAAAAGATATCCCGGCCTTGGGGAGAGAGGAGTCTTCTTCATGGAGAGCTATGATGCCTTGTGGTGAAAGCCAGAGATCCCACAAATACCATCCACTTGCTTTCGACCAAGGCCATCACCATTGAGACATGGAATGTGAAGACTGGTAAGACAGCCCAAGTGGCAGTGGAATGAAAAAAATAAAACCTTGCTCTGATTGGCATCAGTGGACACAGTTTGGACAGAAAAGACCAGCTCCAGGAGGAATGCTGCTGTATTCTGGACATGAGGAAAAGAATTCCTCACATACTCAGGGATGTTAGCGCTGATGCTAACACCAGCAGCCAGCAGAGCTCTGATTGGATGAGAAGACCAGGGTCCCAGAATCATTACAGCGGCCTTCTGCACAAAGAAAAAGAGATCCAACATGAATACTATTCAGTGTTACGGACTTACGAATGACAGCAAAAGAGAGGAAAAAGAACAGTTTTGCAACAGACACCAGTCCATCCTGAAGAAATGCTTTGAGAGAGACATCATCATACTGATAGGGGACCTCAATGGCAAAAGTGGAAGTGACAACACTGGGTACGAAGAACCATGGCAACATGAATGAGAATGGTGAAAGGCTCACAAACCTCTGTCCCCTGAACAGTTTGGTAATAGGTAGTAGTGTATTTCCACACAAAAGAATACACAGGGCAGCATGGGTGTTACCAGACCATTCAACACAGAATCAGATTGACCATATCTGCATTGCCAAGAAGTTCCGGAGGTCCCTGCACGATGAGAGGAGCGGATGCAGCTTCCGACCATCACTTTGCCCTGGCCAGGCAAACGCTAAGGCTGAAGAAAGCATGGATGGAACCCACAAACCAATGCCAGTGAAATAACACCACTCTCCTCAAAGATGCACAAAAATGGAGTGAATATTCAGTCACCCTCAGTAACAAGTTTCAAGTCCTGCAAGAACTAGAAGACAGCAGGGACACAGAAGACATCCAGTGGGAGAAGCTCAAAGAAACAGTGACATCAACCTGCCAGGAGGTTCTGGGTTCCAAGAAACACCAGCATAAAGAATTAGGGCCTCATTACAACTTTGGCAGCCTTTCTCAAAGACTGCCGAAGCTGCGGGCCCCAGTATACCGCCAGTGCTGGCGGTATTTCTGGCTCCCTATTATGACTTTTCCGCTGGGCCAGCAGACGGCAACAGTGTTTCCATCCACTGGCCCAGCAGAAAAGTCACATCAACATTGCAGCCGGCTTGTAATAGAGCCAGCGGCAATGTTGATGTGCAGCGGGTGCAGTAGCACCTGTCACGCATTCTACTGCCTGAAATTTGGGCGGTGAAATGCGCGATGGGGCTGTGCCTGGGAGCCCCTGTACTGCCCATGCCAAGTGCATGGGCAGTGCAGGGGCCCCCACGGGCACCCCAAGTCCCCCTTATCGCCAGCCTTTCCATGGCGGTATTTACCGCCGTGGACAGGCTGGCGGTTGGGGACTCAATCCCCAGGGCAGTGGTACTTGCACCGCTGTCCTGGGGATTATGACCACCAGGCGGAAGCCTGGCGGTATGTTGGAGGGGCCAGCGGTATGGCCTTGGCTATTAAGCCACAGTCATAATAGCTGGTGGAACACTGCCAGCCTGTTGGCGGTATTAGCGCCAGCTTATCACCGGCCGCCAGGGTCTTAATGAGGCCCTTAATCTCCACCAAGACTCTGAAAAATCCAAGTGAGAACGGAGAAGGAAGCTGCAGGCAACACCAGCCGAACAAGAGCAGAAAAAGCAAAAGATCAGGGTGAATACACCAAAATCAACATAAAAGCAAATAGAAGCTTAAGAGCAGACAAGCGAAGGTTCATTGATGGTCTTGCCACAGAAGCCCAGGAAGCAGCAAGCCATGGTAACTTGAAAGAGCTCCACATCATAACAAGAAACTCTCTGGCAGGTACAGCAAGCCAGAAAGATCTTTTAAAGACAGAGCCAGGAAGACAATCATGGGTAACGAAGGCCAACAGGTAAGATGGGTGAAGCACTTTGAAGATCTGCTGAACCAGCCTGTTCCACAGTCCACTAGATTTACAGTCAGCTGACAAGGACTTGCCAATCGACTGCAGGAGACCAACCAAGGAGAAACCCAGCAAGCCATCAAACACCTAAGAAATGGAAAAGCAGCATGACCTGACAACATTCCTGCAGAGGCAATGAAGGCATTGAATCATCAGTAGACATGCTCTACCCCATGTTTTGAAGGATCTGGGTGGAGGAAAAGTTGCCATGACCCAGGAAGGAGGGATATCTGGTCAAGATAAAAAAGAAAGGTGACATGAGTAACTGCACATACTACAGAAAAAACTATTCTATCAACTCCAGGTGAAGTGTTCAACAGAGTGCTCCTGGACAGAATGCAAGACCAAGTCAACACTCAGCTGGGAGACCAGCAATCTGGCTTCTGCAAAGATAGATCCTGCACAGGCTAGACTGCAACACTGTGTATTAACTTTGAGCAATAGATAGAATGGAACTCCCCCCTCCATGTTAACTTCATTGACTATGAGAAGGCATTCAACAGCATGGACAGAGACACCCTTTGGAAACTCCTCTGCCACTATGGTGTGCCAGATAAATTTGTAAGAATAATCGGAAACTTTTATGAGGGAATGACCTGCAAGATAATCCATGGAGAACAACTCACAGATGCCTTCAAAGTAAGGACCGGAACCCACCAGGGTTCTTTGCGCTCACCTTTTGTCTTCCCTCTGATCATGGAGTGGATCATGAAGACATCCACAGCAAGGAGAAGAAATTGGGTCCAGTGGATACCATGGATGCAGCTCGACGAACTGGACTATGCAGATGACCTGGCTCTACTGTCACATACCCATCTGCAGATGCAAGGGAAGACCGACAAAGTGGCAGCCACATCAGCACAACTTGGCCTTGACATCTACAGGGGAAACACTAAGGGCCAGATTTACTAAAAAGTGGTGCAACGTGGTGCTGATCCAAAATATACAGCGCTGTGCTGTGTCACTTTAGAAACGCATGGATGCACCATATTTACTAAAATACGGCACACCCCTGTGTTTCCCCCTGCCCCTGCACTAAATTTAGCTGCCAGCACCAATGCAGACATCCTTGCACCATAGTGCAAGGGTATCTGCTTTGAGGGGATTGAATGATTATGTGCAGGAAGGTGTCCCTTCCTGCACATAAACAATCTGCAATGGCAATATGGGACTCCTATGTGTGCTGCATTTTGCAACACACATGGGATCGTTGTTTTTGAACGATTGTTTAGGAACAGCTAGGGGCACTTTCCTGCATGTAAACAATCATTCATGGCCTTTTTCTCTTTCTATGTGTGCTGCATTATGCAGCACACATGGAGAAAGCAAATATGAGGAGGAATAAAAGTATTCCTCCTCGTTGCGCCATGCTAGCACCGCCCCTTGGGTGGCGTTAGTTTTTGGCGCTGCCACAGATTTACACCTTCTTGTAAATCTGGGGCAGCTTCAAAAGCAATTGGTGTTGCAGTGGAAGGTGTTTCAGTTGAATGCCGACAGCAACACCCATTGCAAGTCCCTCTGATGCAGAAAACTGTGTTGGATGGGTCCATATTTACAAGGTGGCATGCGTGGCTTAAGGCCACCCTGTAAATGTGGTGCACTGCACAGCACCAATGGTGCGTCACAAAAATTCACGCACCAGTGGCGTTAGGGCCCCGAATCCAAAAGTGACATCTTTACTTAGAATAGGGAAATGACACACAAATTGTGAATGAATTTATCCATTAGGGGGAGGGGAGTATAACCCATCATTTTGCAATTTATGTCCCATAGCCCATCGATTTGCACCAGAATAAAATTATGCGACAACACCAGTGTAGGGTGCAGTTTGCACCCAACTTGTAATCCAGATTCTCTAGAAGAAATGACATCCTGAGACGTAACCTGCTCCATAATGTGTTATATAATGAGACAAGACCGGGACAGCACGTCCACCTAGAGTGTCAATCTTGATCAGGTCGCAGTGGACATGTAGGGCCCTGTTCACGAACAGCTGCATGTTTTACCCGTTTGCAGGTCCTGATTCAAGGCTGGGACCTGCATGAAGGAAGAAGGCATGGAGGAGAACATGGGCAGTACAGTTTCACCATCCATGAAAATAGTGCAAACCCAGCAGGCTGACTGGGTATTTGTGCCTCCCAGGGGCCTCAAGGAGAGATGTACAGAGGTCTGCTGATGTCAGCTTCTAACTACCTCTACCCTAGTGATCGTAAAATGACATTTCCCATTCCCTGGGCACGCCTTAAAAGACATCTAGATAAATAACAACATACCTATGCCTAGGTAATGTTATTGCAGACACCAATCATCTCTCCCCTCCTTGTATTGCAGATTCCCCCCCTTTAGTCACGCGCCAGCTGAGGGCACCTACGGAGAATGGGGGAGGCTGCAGAGAATGAAAGGGCAGATCCATGCGAGAATGCAAAGCTTGAAGGAATGCTTCGGTCATACTCCCGGCACTAGGGTGACCACCCGTCCATATATTTCACGGACTGACCGTAATTTCACCCTGCCGTCCGTTGTCCGTGATGAAAGGCTTAACGGACGGCATTTGTCCGCAGTGGTGGCTGGTGACATTTGAAAGTGGTGGGGCGTAATAGTCTGGGTACGACTTTTATGTAGCGAGCAAGCCCAGTGGACAAACATGGGGTCCAGGGTGGGTCCTCCACCCAAGAAAAAATAGAAAAAAGACTGACAAGTGGTCCATTTGAAAGGAAATAAATTTAGTGAGAAAGCAAGGTTTATAAAGCAGTGGGAATGTATAGTCTTGAAATATTAAACACATATCTTACTGCATTAATACGTTCACCCTTTACTTTAATGTGCGAATTGTATACTGCAACAACTTCAGGCCCTTTAAAGTGTGTGTTTACCCACTGTCTTGCACTCCATGTGGAATCAACTTTGGAAGAATATGTTCTAACCAGGCATCAGGAAGCACACACAACTGCTGGCAGCAACCAGTCATACAGAAATGTGTGCAGACAGGTCTTTAAGTGGGATGAAAAAAGTGGGGGCTCTCTAAAAGGGAAAATGCAAAATGAGATGTTATTGCATCCAGAAATATAACACAACAATTGACATCACGTAAAGCCTGTCAGTACAGTTGGCTTTGTCAATGGTTGTTAGCTGTGGAAGATAAATGAGTAACAACAATGATTAGTTATAAATAATTAACATTGAAAATGTTTCAATTCTGAAATTGTGAGACTATGAATTAAATATTGTTGAGGCCTGCGGAAGGAATAGGGCCTTCAGTTATTTGTTCTTTAATGTTAGATATGTCTGCCCTATTTCTCTTCACATCTCATCCATCTGCACATTTTCAACCTCCTCTCTCCTCTTCAGCACCCTCTTTTCACTCTCCCCTGAATGCACTCCCTGCCTCTCCCTCATTTTACCACCCCAAACATACATTGCACTCATTCACATATAAGCACTTTATTTCCTTTCGCTTTTGCCTTCTAAATATTATGACCTCTGTGCATCCTCTTCACACACATTTACACTAAGGGCCAGATGTATCAAGGTTTTTTGCATTCGCAAACGGTGTGAATGCCCGTTTGCGAATGCAAAAAGCCAGTTCAGAATGTAAGAAAGACATTCTGAACGCAATTTTAAGGAATTGCTAAAATAGCGATTCCTTAAAATTGCGACCCTGTTTAGAGAGTCGCAAATTGCGACTCTCTAAATAAGAAATAGCAAATAAGGATTCCTTATTTGCGATTTCTTAGCACATGTATGAAGCCATTCCTAAATGCGATTTGGGCATTTAGGAATCGCTATTTACCACCAGGTTGAACCTGGTGGTAACCATGTGCAAAATTTAAAAATGCATTTTAAATGCATTTTTAAAATGTACATGTAAAGCACACATGCCCTTTTGGCATATGTTCACCTGACATGTCCCCAAAAATAATTTTGGGGTGCAGCAGAGGGGGCCTAAGGCCCCCAGCACCCTGCGGTTTTGCATTTCCAAAATTGTGATTTCTGATTAAGAAATCGCAATTTTGGAAATGCAAAAAATTTACAGATATGGGCCATAGGTGCGAATGGGGTCGGTATTGCAATTTGTGATTCAGTAATAGCATTTGCGATTTTTAAGAAATCGCTATCACCGATTCGCAAATGTGATACATGCCATTTTGCAAGTCGGAAATAGCGATTTCTTAAAAACCGCTATTTCCGAATCGCAAAAGGCCTTCATGATACATCTGGCCCTAAATGTCAAATGTAACTGGAAAACGTGACCATTGTTCTGTGTGCTTTGTGAAGACGCCAACAAACTGACAGGCACTTTGCTTTACCTTCAGCCTCAGCACCAGAAAATCTCAATGAAAGCCCCTCAGAAACACCTGGCACGAATCCAAGTGGGCACTAGGCAAGACAGAAACAGATCATGATGAAACAGCTAACTCTCTTGGTGAAAGCAACATTAATTAAAACATGTGAAATAAGAGTAACTAAATCACTTTTTAATATTCATTGTTTGCATATCAATTCAAGTTTTGGGCATTAATGCTAAGGGTATGATGATAGGGACAGTTTTAAGGCCATACAGCAGATAAATGCCTATACTGTAAGCACATATTTCTCCCTTTGTGCTTGAATCCAATATTTGGATCAATTTTGCAAGGGAACAAGAACCATGCTCCTCTTTTGGATCAATTTCATGAGGGAACAAATGCAGCACCTCCACTTCTAAAGGAGCCAGCGATTTGCAGCCAGGGCCTGGGGCATCACAGTGGGGGAGGTTAGTGCGGCAAGGGGTCTCAGTACCATAAAAATAACATAAGATTAGCATTATAACACTTACCATTACCCAAGACAAGACACCAAGTTACTCATGCTTGCATCCACTTCTGCTGCGTGAGGATTTGGGGAAAGAGTGGGCTCTATGTCCGTGAATGTTAGACGGCTGAGATGAAGAAATTTCAGTGATAAAAGGTACACGTTTATTTGAGCTGCGGATTACATGTTTAATATGACATATCATGTCATTAGTCTGCAGAAGAAATAAAACAAGCATAACTAGCCATGATAAATTACTGGAACCATGAATGCCTTTGAGAGACAAAATCACCAACAGAGGCAGTGAAAGGAGAGGAGAGCTGAGAGAACAGATTTTTTTTCTTATTGTCTGTAAAAAAGATAGAGCTCCAACTTACTTGTGTGCAGGGTTGTCTTTGGCATATTTATGACTTGAGGTCTTCAGGTCACACTCCTGTCTCCCAGAGAGCCCTGGATGGAGTTATTTATTGTATTTATTCCATTTCTCTACCACAGACTGCTTGTAATGCAGGAAAAGGTGATTTTCTTCACGCAATGCCACATTATTTTAATAAAATGTGACCTCTGGTACGTAGACCCTTCTGATCACACCCCACCATTTGAGTAAATAGGAAAGGGTGGAGAATAATATCGGAGTGACATGAAGTTTTCGGAAACCCGGGCTGAACAAAAAACGCTCTAGGCTGTTTACTATCAGGGCTTCTGGTGGAGGAGGAGATAAGCCAGGGACGTCACTGCATTCTGAGAAAACGTAAGGGCTTTGCGTGGGCAAGCCCTGTCAGCCCTACTGTGCAGCTTTCAGCCACATACTGACGCAGGCACAGTGGGGCTTTTCAAAGTGCACAACTTTCACTCGGAAAATGTTGTGCAGAAAATGTTTTACTTTCATCATGTAATTAAATATATGCTTCACTAGAGAGGCCAGAAAAGGCTAGGGGCACAGCGCCTTAGCCCTTGAACACCAGCCGCCCCGTTTGTCCGTAATTCACCAAAATGAAAAAGGACGGCAGGGCAAAACTACAGGCAGATTAGTTTCCCCAGCTGCAGTGAAAGGCATGGAGTCTCCTGTGCTCTGAGGGAGGGGCAGACAGATAAGAAACAGACCTTCTTGCCAGGGTGTCTCCTTCCCTAAAGAAATGCAAATGTGGGCAGCTGGTAAATCTGCAAATGTAAAGGGGCTTGAAAACCCACATCCAATTTAACCAAGGGAGTCACTTGAAGCTTTCTAATGGCAAATATATTTTCTTTTAGAGAGGTACTGCAATGGTGCTCCAAGGTGAGTTTTGGAGTGTGTGGTTTTAATGGAGTGTTATAAAAAATGTTAGTACTAGGTATAAACTCTATAATATTCAAATCTGTATTTAACAAGCACTTTTTTTATTTAACCAAAATGTATTTGCGCATCTTGTAGCAGCCTATATATGATGTAATTGTATTTATATAGGGCTTACTATCCCTAACGAGGCGTCAAATGCATGTTTAAAATAAGGACTTATACATTCACAGTTCTTTCAGGGGCCTTGGTACCTCATAGAACTAACAAACATTGGCAAAACAGGTAAGTCTAGTCTATGCAAGACTTATTGGCTTTGCCAATGTGTTTTAGCCATGGCATACACCAGAGTGGCTGCTGTTCATGGCTAAAAGTTAGTGGCATAGTGGTGAGGAGTGGAGTAGAGCGTCATAGGAGCAGAGGAGTAGAGCGGCATAGGAGCAGTGGCGTAGAGCCCAGTGGTGCAGGATACAGTGCAGTTGTTTAGAATGCACTGGCGTAGAGTGCAGTGGTTTAGAGTGCAGTGGCATGAGTGGCGTGGGACAGAATAGAGTGGCACAGAGTGCAATGGAGTAGAGTGGCATACAATAGAGTGGCAGAGAATGCAGCAGTGTAGAGTGGTGCAGTGGCATAGAGGGCAGAGTAGACTCGTGTAGCAGAGTGCAGTGGCATAGTGCAGAGTGGTGCAGTGCAGAGTAGATTACAGTGCTGTAGAGTGCAGTCACGTAAAGTGGAGTGATGCAGAGTAGAGTGGCATAGAGTGCAGTGGCATAGAGTGCAGTGGCATAGAATGCAGTAGTACATAGTAGATTGGTGTACAGTACAGTGGCAGAAAATGCAATGTTGCAGAGTAGAGTGTCAGTGCAGTGATGTAGAGTGGACTAGAGTGGCACAGAGAGCAGTGACGTAGAGTACAGTGGTGCAGAGTATAGGGCAGTGGCGTACAGTGCAGTTGTTAGAGTGCATTGGCGCACAGTGCAGTGGCATAGAGTGGCATGGGGTAGAGTACCATGGTGTAGAGTAGCATGGGGTAGAGTAGCACAGAGTGGAGTAGAGTGGCATACAATAGAGTGGCAGAGAGTGCAGTAATGCAAAGTTGTGCAGTGTCATATAGTGCAAAGTAGACTCATGTAAGATAAATGTAGAGCCTGAGACATACACTCTAGTGCTGTGAGACTACAGACAAGTTGTGGGTACCTCACATCCTGACATTAGGTGTGAGACTGTCGCCCACACCATCTGCCCTGCCTCTTTCATTTTCTTTTAGGTTGAAAGTCCATGGGCGGATGGGGTAAGCCAGATGTTTTTGTTCAATTTGTTTAAACTAGCATAAGGTTAATTACCCTAATGTTTCCCAAACTGTTTGCCAGGGGTTTTAAAATGCTCAGAAACAATAAAAAATGTGTTGTTACTTTCTCTTCAAGAAAGAATGGGTAGATTTGGGTAGGGGGTATGGCCTTGCAGCAGTACTGAAGGGCACTAATTTATTACTGAACAAGGACGTAATGTGACACCTGAATGTAGCATACCAGGAGACAATCACAAAAAGACCACAGTGAATAAATAGTGCTATGTTAAAAAAGAGTGAATAAATGCACTGACAAAATAGTGAGGCATGGCCTCCCTTGCGTAAAACTGACGTTTGTTGTTGAATTTTTGTCCTGAATTTTGACCCTTTGGCCTGAATTTTTGTCCTGAATTTTTACCCTTTGTCCTGAATTTTTTGCAGTCCTGTCCAGAATTTGCATCAATGCCAGGTGGTCACCCTACCGGGCACATCTCCTAAAGTAAGTTTGATGCTCTGGGAACACACGTGACCGCGCTTTCCGCATGCTCTCGGAGCCATTGAGAAATATATTTTGTGAATCTTGTGCTTCTTGTCTAAGGAAGTGACGTCAACGCCCCATCTGATGCCAATATATGACCTTGCTCCGAACTGCTTCCCGCCTCTGGCTTTTCTTAATGTTCACAAGCGAAGTTCTTTTAACCGAAACTGACTATATGCATATTGTCACCCTTCAGGCACAATCCTAGAAAATATCTTAATTTCTAGAAAACCAAAAGAGGTCATCACAAGACCAGATGCTAGTCAGCCAGGCACTTGGTATTCTGCCATCTGCGCTACATTAATTGACACTGGTATAATTTCATTTTCTGCGTTGTTGCACCGTATGGATGAAACATATGGGCTGCTCCGTCCCCTTATCGAACACGTCTATTTTTTCCGTGCCACAGCCGAGATTGCTGTTTTATCCCCGGCCACACTTATGGACTGCTGCTTTTGTGTTATCAGTATGCATGCAATGAGCATATGGACGTGCCTGCTCCCTCTGGCTTGCTAGTTAGCAGTCTACCACTGTGTCAGCTGTCTTTTTACTAGTTGCCAGTTTATTGGCAATCAGCCGTCGTTATTTTTATGTCCAGCATATGCGTGGAATTTTCAACAGATTAATGGCGAAATCTAAACATATCAAAGAGATCGGAAGTCTTCTTCCTATGTGACGAGTTAATAACATTGTGTTTTTTATACAACACTTGATAGCAATGTTTTGATAAAGACTCAAGATAAAATTTGTTAGTATTACCCAACTTCAATGTTGTCATCTTGCAATGTTGCAATGTTTAGATAAAGCACTGTAGATAAAATTTGTTAGTATTACCCAACTTCAATGTTGTCATCTTTATAAGGATAAAGGGCTTATTCGATCCTGCTGCCGGTGTTCTTACAGACACTGACGTTAGCGGCGAGCATTGAACTCAGTGACCCATCTTGCGTAATGTGTGCCTGAACTTCTACAACTGAGTGAAACGCCCCCTGCTTCATATGACGGATAAGCCAAGCTCTATCAAACAAGCATTTGCAATCCAACGGGTCTCGCATTTGCTCGAGTTGGAGCTATTCGCTTTGCAAATTCCTAACTGGACTTTTCTTGCCACATAAATTGAAAATGAAAAGTAAAACAGTTGACAGAAGCGAGCCAATTCAAAGCGCCACTCGTGCCAGGAGCATGAGCACGAAAAAGAGACACAAAAGGAAAAAGAAGTTCACTCACAGTTAAATGTATCTGCAAACGTGCAATTATCCATGTAACACAGTCGATGTCCAAGGTGTTAAAACCGTCCTAAGGTGGGACAAACGTAAAGCATTTACCAATGAAAACAAAGGATTTTTGAAAGGCAAGCCTACAAATGAGTGAAAGTGATAGGTGTGCAGTTGGCGTGGTTAAAAGACCACAAGACTTACAATAGGTCAAAGCGCTTCCACGCTTGACCTAAAAATACATAACTGAGAAAGTAGAAGGGCTATGAATAGAAAGAAGAGGTTACTCTACTGTTAAGAAATAGTCTCACACAACAACTTTAGTATGAGCACATGGCGTTGAGGCTGTCAGCTCGCCTGGCAATCTGAAACATTTCTTACTCAAACTTTTATAATTGCATTATTGTTGGAGTAAAAATCTGGTGACCTGAGTAGGCGTACTAAAGGGTCTGTAGGCACTTGTCCTTCAAGAGTAAATCAACCACAAGCAGGATGGCCAAAGAGAGGAAGTGAACATAAGATTGCTGAGACAAAGTCCCAAGGCAAACCACATTCAAGTTTCTATTGGTCAGTGGCATAATTAAAAGATAAAATAGGATACATGAGAAGGGATAGCTTGGAGATTTGCCAATCCCCGGAGAAGTTTCACTCTCCTACAGAGGCAGCGCATGGACTTTACTGATCACCCCTTAATCAACAGAAACACATTTGTCCACTTTCAGAACACTTTGTGAAACTCTTTGTGAGTAAATATAAAATGCAGGAGCTATTTTCCTCTCCTCATACTCTAAGACATTAGCATTCTCAGAGCCCTAGGTGATGGCTAAGGGACAGAAGACTGCTAACTGTGACCAGAAGCACAGTACATGGGAAACATCTTAGGAGCTCTAGGTCAGGTTCTTGGGTTGAGGGCTTTGGTTTGCAAAATGTTCTAAGGTAGGATGGAATTTAAGCAGACCAGCGGTGAAAGCAGATATATTCAATCCCAGAAACTGCCAGTGTAAGAAGGGAACGAGTAATCCTTCATTAAACACAAGAAAGAAACTCCGAAATAATTATCAAAACGATATGGGAATCCCCAGTTCTGCTTCCTTAAGCCCATGAAGCCCCAATGACCTCCATGCAATTACAGGTACCCACAAGGGATACCTACTTTTAGGGTCCTCATGGACCCCCCTTTGTTCCACGGGAGGCTGCCATCTTGGAGAAGTTAGTGGTCTAGTGCGGCACGCTTTAGCAAGCCAAGATGCAAGGGCTGCTGCACATTTAAACTCGGCTCCCATGAGAGCTTTCAAGATTCATACCCTGGGGAGGTGAGCATTAGGTACAGAGTAGGAGTGTCACTTTGAGGAAGTAAGTGTCTTTATGAACATTGTTTACATCGCGCTACAGATGCGGTAAGATGAATCAATTCTAAAACGTGGTCAAATATTTAAAGTGTGACTGCAAGCACACACCCCTCCCGGAGGAGCTATGATATGAGAGTCCAAATACTACTGAGTTACGCATGCACCACGTGGGTGCTGTTTGGTGTGTTTCACGTATTTACATGTTTAAAAGTTTTAAATGTAGTATGTCTTGTATTGCTGATTGTGAGAGTACTTTGGTCTTTCATTCCTGATATTCACGAGTGCCATTTCCCAGGAGTGGGGTGCAGTTTGCAAATAGTTGGCACCACACCCACAAACAACATACATAGAGGTCCATTACAAATGGGGACTATGATAACTATACCTTTCTTGTATTTCCACGGGTATCAATGACGGACACCATAAACGATAGCTATCATCTTATTACACCACATTAGTTAGGTGAATTGCACCATATCACAGAGCATGCATTATTTATGTTTTCATTAGAGGTAGTCAAACAAGGAGTGGCACCAGGGAGTCCACCTTGGTCCTGATGAGGAGCCTAGGAGTAAGGCTCCGAAACATGTAGACTAGGACGTCAGGTAAATTACATCCCCACTTTCGAAGCCTCCTTTTTAATCACACCCACCTCTAAGAGATCTATAAAATCATTGGAATTACTAGGGGATAGGATTTTTAACTCACCCAAGACCCCACCACTCCTATCCCTCCTATGATTCACATTGACAAGACTACATCAGTGCTCCCACGTATCCCGTAGGTCGTAGCACACCCACTCTGTAGCGGAACAGGAAGAAACCCAATGATGAAGCATGCCACCAAGGGGTAACCCTGGTGGGTGAGGGTTTTTCTAACAGGAAAATACATTTTCCTATCCATCCTGTGGTAGTTCTTTTAGCTGGGCCTCTTTTGTAATGGTAAATAGTGTAAATGAAAGCGCATACAGTAGAAGACATTTCAGATGCTCACACAAACACCATGAAGGAGCTACCACTGAAGATCCAGTTCACTATTCTTTTAGGGAATCACAACCTATGAAGTTCAGGAACTGGAGCAGATACAGCATTCACCATATGCACACAAGGCAAGGATATGCAGTGACTATTCAATCAAAGTTTAGCTGAAACTAAAACTCTATATATGTAGATTAGGGGTTGCTGAAAAGGTCACTCACTGAGTAGGACATATTGCAGCAGAACAAGCACTAATCCTATAGGTGATTTCCGGTAAGCATTCATATATTATCAATGACATGGATAACTGATGAAAGGGTTGTATGTCAGAATATCGAAAAAATGCTGTCCTATAAAAGCCTGTGAGCAGAATGTCAACTACCACAATAGGTATATGGAATTAAATATGGATTTACTACTTTTAACTCCACATTAAGTACCTTAAAGATAAATATATTGTCAATAAACACATATGTGGAGTTAAGAATAATACATTTACACTGACTGGATTTGCTGGCTACAATATATTTTGTATGTGTAAAAAAATGAATTATTATTTGGGGTGGGCAACTGCCCACATTAAGGGATAATGACACTTTATGTCATAGTCCCCCATTCACTAAATTAAGCTGTGTTCAATCCCAAGGAAGCTATGGCACAGAACAGATGGGTTTACCGTAGAGCAATTTGTAATTTATATATTCAGTATCAAAACCGTAATAATAAATTAAAAACACCAAAAAATAAAAATCCCCAACAAATTTGGAAAAATACAATAAAATTGACAAACTGACACCAAACAACAAAAATCCAAACCAGAGGCATGAATTTGTAAAGTTGTAAGTACAGATAGCTCCAAAAGGCACAGAGAGCCAATGATAGTCTATGGAAGTGGCAGATCGGGACCTAGTCACAATTGGAGGCCAACTGCAAACAGAATCCTGGGCAGATACAACAGGTGGCTTTGAACCTGGTGAAAAATCTAGAAGTCAAAAATCTCCAAAAAATTCTGAGTTCCAAAAAAAAAGGGGGGTTCATCACATTTTTGATGAATTGTAGTGAAATTCATTTTGCCGTCTAATGCAGAAAGGGACATTTTGAAGAGAACAGTCCTCCCTGAGCTGCTGAAATTGTGGTCACCGCAATGAAACCATAGGCCAAATAGTGGAAGCAATTTGGTCCCACTAGAGCTCCTGAGCTTTGGAGATTTCTTGTTTTTTAGGTCCCAACGCAGAATTGGACTTAGTAATTTTCCAGTGGGGCTGGGAGTCTTGAGTGGGACAAAGCTGAAATTCAATCCAACACTGTGGTACTGCCGGTCGGAGTCTTTTCGTAGCAGGGACTCCTGAAGCTCTGCAGGAAAATTGTTAAAGTTTCCAGACATTTTTCAGGTGCCCCAACTACCACAGGGGTACACTTCTGAAAGTCAACAGGACCACCAGGGAATGCACTTACAGACTCTCAGGATGTAGGAAGAAATCAATAGCAAAGTCAAGTCTAACTCTCACTGACCTAGTCAGTGAACTGCTCTGCCTCCCGTAGCTCCACTGGCAAGTAGAGCCCTTAGTTCCTCTAAACTTATATAAGAAACAATCTGTGGAGCACTCAAAATGTAAACCTAATAATCTATCAACAGCAATGGATTCTCATGTATTCCATAGTTAAATCCAAATGTCCCAACTCCAAAATATGGTGGGTGTACTGACACATGAAAGGCAAATACATACATCTGAAATTTAATGAATATATACATAAATGCATGTATGTCATATGCAAACCTAAGAAGTAACCACACTAAGAAATTGAAGACTGACAATCCAAACAAAAATAATAAACTACATGTCATAGCAACCATACATACAACAATAACATTTAGTAATTAGTAATAAATCTAAAAAATACAAATCATCAAACCAAGGAAAAATAATGCACACAGTCCATGATAAGTTCATCCATGATGTGATTTTTCTCTTTGCTGAGAGTTTCAATTATTAGTGTACTTCATTTAAAGGGAGATGCTGCTTTTAATTGCACAGTTCAGCCAGTGTTGAAATCTGTAAATCCTGGTAAAGTCCATCCAAGGAAAGTATTATTTCAAATTGTGGAGTACAGCTTAATTAAAACATTCAGCCCAGCCGACACGTGTTTCGTCCTGATGAAGACTTTCTCAAGGCTCTAGTATGCAAAGTTTCTCCAAAGACTGCTGCTAACTGTATGCATAAGTCAGTTCTGATGGTTATTCTTGAAACAAGCCGACCAAAACGTTAAGCCAGGTAACACCCCGTTCATCTTAACAAGGCTCCTCATGAAGTCCACAAGCAGTGACTCCTCCCCTCCTAGGGAATGGGCTCCGTGGGATCAAGCAGACCTTAGGACTCACAATACTCCGGTGTTCGCTGTCCCGGAAAAATGACCTCTGTCAGGAGTTCAAGGCCCTCGTCCACCCATAGGCTTCTGCCTGCGCCTCATCCCTGGTGTCTAGTGGGAGAGCTCTGCTCTTCTACTAGGCTGCCCTCTGCCTCTCTTCTCCTTTTTTCCTCTTTTGCCTCTGTTTAACTCTTTGTGTGCTTTTCCTTTCGTGTTCTGTCACTTTTGTGTTCCTTTTGTCTTTTGCTTTCTGTGTTTCACTCTCTCTGCCCCGTTTCTCCTCTCCCTCTGCTCTCTTCCTCTCCCCCGCCGCCTCCCCTTCCTCTCTCTCTCGCTGCATCGACGCTGCTGCTGCCCCTGCTGCCCCTGCTGCCCCCCTTTTTTCGTGCCATTTTCCGCCCGCCTCCCAGCTTTCCTCTCCTCCCTCACTCCCTACTTAATGGTGGCCACTGCGCGGCCGCCCCGCTGGCATGCCAAAGGCGGGCCTAAGGCAAGCCCGTCTGCGCCCGTCCGCATCCGTCCGCACCTGGACTGCACCCAAATGCATCCTACTCAACACCCGCGCCGTTCACAAACACACAATTGAACTCTGGAACATACTCGCCGAATGGATGAAGAACAGCTGCCTGAAACTGAACTCTGACAAGACTGAGGTCCTCATCCTGGCTCCACCCCCTCTGCCTGGGACGCCTCCTGGTGGCTTGCCACACTGGGAACTGCACCAACACCCACCAACCAAGCACGCAACCTAGGGTTCATCCTGGACTCATCGCTATCAATGACCCAGCAAGTCAACGCTGTCTCTTCCTCCTGCTTCAACACCCTGCGCATGCTTTGGAAGATCTACAGATGGATCCCCACCGGAATCAGAAAGACGGTCACCCAAGCCCTCGTAAGCAGCAGACTGGACTACGGCAACTCCCTCTACGCAGGAACCTCAGCCAAGCTCCAGAAAAGAATGCAACACATTCAGAACGCCTCCACATGCCTCATCCTGGACATCCCCTGCCACAGCCACATCACACTCCACATAAGAGACCTGCACTGGCTCACCATCAACAAGAGAATCACGGTTCAAGCTCCTCACCCACGCTCACAAAGCACTGCATAACACCGGACCAGAATACCTCAACAGACGACTCATCTTCTACACCCCGACCTGCCAGCTTCGCTCTGCTGACCTTGCCCTCGCCACCATTCCACGCATCCACAGAATGACCTCGGGTGGCAGTTCGTTCTCCCACCTCGCCTCCAAAATGTGGAATACTCTTCCTATCCACGTGTGACAGACACAGGAAATGCTAACCTTCAGGAGACACCTCAAGACCTGGCTGTTCGAGCAGTAGCAGCACCCCCCAACCTCAGTGCCTTGAGACCCTCATGGGTGAGTAGTGCGCTCTACTGGCCACTTTAGGAACAAGGACTGTTGTAGCTTGTTGTGGCTCTGTAGCCACACATGAGGACAGCCAACTGACCCCTTAAGTCAACTTAAGTCCAGTCTTTCAGGGCTCCTCCCAGGTCACAGACAGCAGACCTCCTGTGTTATTGCACAAATTGAGAAATTGTTCTGAGGATGGTAACTTGAGGTGGCACATTTATGCCTCGCACCATCTAGTAGGTAGTGGTAAATCTTTGGCACTCCCTGACCAATGGGATAAAAGTTGCACAGGCAACCTTACCTACCTTTTCAGCAGTTACTGTTTGCCCTGCTGCAAACAATCCCACAGTGTCCATCACTCTCAAAATCCAAAATGGGGAAATTCTTCTCCCTTTGTGCAGGACCTGTGTGCCCACCCATAAGTTTGGTCAGGATAACAAGTAGCCACGCCTCTGTGATTACTCAAAACTGGTTCTGCGGGTAGCTTCCATCCAACTGGGTTTGGTGCCAGCCTGACTATGTAGACAAAGGCTTGAGCTTTCCAGGTGTCACTTGGCATTTCCTTGTGACAAGACAAGCTCCATTAAGGTAAATTGAGTTCCTGTGCCCACCCCAGCTTCTGTTCCGGTTAGGGGAAGAAAACACCTCTCCATGCTAGGACATTGTCTCTGCTCTGGGAGCAGTTTTCACATCTCTTTCACATCTAACTCAACTACGTACAGGCTGGGCCTTTGCTTGATCGGTAATGCAAATTAGCTTTCCACAGCTTTGCGTTAAATAAAGATAACTTACTAAAAGTTATACTTCCCATAAATGTTACCATTAGATTGGATGTTTATTAAATATAAAAATAAGACTTTGAACGGAGTCTGTAATCTATAACATTTGACTTGTAGCAGGTAAAGACCCCATTCAAACACTTATTCTATACTTTGAATTTTCCTATGTGCCAGTTATATCTTGGCCAGTGAAAATGTTGTATTGGGCCTAGTCACTGGGTGAACATGCCATTTTCACTGTCTCAAACCTTTCTCTCTTAAATATTCTGTGCACTACCTTGAGGGCAACAAGGTGTTCTTAGAGGTGACTTATTTAATACTTAAAATAATGTTTTTTACCTAGTAGTCTTTTTAGTAGGGCCTTATCAATCAATCAATCAATCAATCAATCTATTTGCAAGCGCGCTACATACCCGTGAGGGTTTCAACACGAGTTGATTGCACCAATGAGGTTTAAGCCAATTTCGACATGTGTAAAGGGGGAGCACGGGTGCCTTACTCCTAATTAGCAAGGGTAAAGTGTAGAGAGATCTAATGGCAGCAAAATAGTTAGGATAAAAATTTGTCAGGCATCATGAAAAAATGGCAATTTCCTACCAATGATGTCATTTAACATGAGTGATTTAACATGTGAGGTCAGAAGTAGTGCATGGCGGGGGCACAAGTTACAGTTAGCTCAGTTAACTATGACGAGTCCATATCAGTGTTTTTGCTTTAAAACCATAATTTTTATATTATTACAAGACTAAACTATGATGTCACTTTAACCTTTGATTTTTTTCAGTTAATTTCTAGGGCTTATGTTTCCCATAAAATAAGATCCTCTTACCATACCTTACTGTAATGTCACTTGAAACCTTGCTTTTCAGTGAATTTCTGTATTTTTATCCTAAAACCACAGCTTTTGACCATGCACAGGAAGGGACTGGATGCAGGGCCTGGCCTGCTTCCGACTCTAGACAGGCACCCAACCAATCCAGCTTGCATGACCTTTGGTCTTGCACAGTGTGGGGTGATCCCCAGGACTAATAAAGGGTTTTGGTGCACTGGGAAAAACAATAACCTAAGGAGTCCACTGATGAATCCACACTTGACTTAGAGAGCAAGTGAGCATGTGTACTCCTTGCTAAATCTCAGATACAGATGAGGATACAGGTTGTCCGCAAGCCTAGCACGATGCATACCAAAAGCATTAGACATGGAAAGAAGGAAAAACTAGAACAGTAAAAAGGTCATTATGGAATGAGGAACCTGAACACCCAGCATAAGACCTAGTAATGGGGGTTTTTATCAGGGAACTAGCACAGGAAGTAAACTGAAGATAGGGTTAAAGTCCCAAGCACTATGGTCTATCTTACATCTATACAGTTGTGGTAGGCCAACAAATTGGCTGCCCCAACATGCAATTGTTACTAGTGTGCAGAGCCCTATTTCTACCATGTAACGTGGGATTGCCTCATCATTAGGGGAGGGGTTGTTCCCTGAGATCTCACTGGTATTCAGAGATGTTGTGGAGCCCTCCCTGAGAATAGCCCTGCTCAGTATTGTGGATGACTTTGCTGGAATGAGGGGAGGTCGCACGCTCCTCTGTATTGGGACGATAATCGCCAAACAAAACATTGCTAAATACTGGTGCTCCCCATCCCCCCAACATTAACGAGCTGTAGAGCAGTGATGAACTGGTGTGCTAAACGTGAGGAGCCGATTTACAAGACAAGGGGGTGCCCCCAGAAACATGAGAGGGTATGAGGAAATGGATGGCTTACTATGGCCTAAGTTGAAATGCTGAGTGAAGCACTTTGTCAAGATATTTTGTATTGACTCTATGGCCCTCATTCTGACCCTGGCGGTCGGTGATAAAGCGGCGGCCAACCCGCCAACAGGCCGGCGGTCCAAAATATGCAATTCTGACCCTGGCGGGAACCGCCAACACAGCCCGCCGCATTAACACTCCGCCCGCCACGGCGGAACAAACAAACAGCGCGGCGGTCCCCGCCAACAGCCAGGCGGCAGACAATGTACCGCCCACCCTATCACGACCCACCAATCCGCCACCTTTTCCGGGGCGGGAGCACCGCCGATAAAAACACGGCGGAAACAGACTACGAACGGGAAAACGCTCACCTCCACATACTCCACGCGAGATTGCGGCAGTATGGAACCCGAGTTGCAGGTCATCCCCGCACTCCTATACCTGCTCCTGTACCAGGAGCACGCCCGGCGGCGCGGAAGACATCGGTGAGTACTGCACCTACGACACAGGGGAGGGAAAAGATTACCGGCACACACCCACCCACCCACACCCACTACAACACACACATCAATGCATTCCCACAGATCACTGTCACAACCCACAAACCCCCCCCTTCCGAAATAATGCAAAGACCAAAAGAAGAGATCTCAAACGGGCAGATATATTGAAAAATGGACAGCAGTAATCCAAATAAATAAATAAACTATGTACAAAATATATACAGCTACTAAATGTAGTCCAACCACTGTCCGTGGACCACAGGGGTCCTGAGCAAAAGGGCAAGGCCCAGTCCCACGACAAGAACTCCACGGAGAGAACACTGCAGGGGCATCAGAAAGAAAAAAGGACAGGCACCTCAGGGGGAAGGGAAGGGGGGGCACCTCAGCCACTTGAGTACACGACGCCAGATCCACGAGGGGACTCCATGACCACTGGCCCATCCTGGGGAGAGCAAAGCCACAGTCCATACAGTGGGTGGCCTGGCCACTGGGCCATCCTGGGGAGAGCAAAGCCACAGTCCAAACAGTCCATACAGTGGGTGGCCTGCCCACTGGGCCATCCTGGGGAGAGCAAAGCCACAGTCCAAACAGTCCATACAGTGGGTGGCCTGCCCACTGGGCCATCCTGGGGAGTGCAAAGCCACAGTCCATACAGTCCATACAGTGGGTGGCCTGCCCACTGGGCCATCCTGGGGAGAGCAAAGCCACAGTCCAAACAGTCCATACAGTGGGTGGCCTGCCCACTGGGCCATCCTGGGGAGTGCAAAGCCACAGTCCATACAGTCCATACAGTGGGTGGCCTGCCCACTGGGCCATACTGGGGAGAGCAAAGCCACAGTCCAAACAGTCCATACAGTGGGTGGCCTGCCCACTGGGCCATCCTGGGGAGTGCAAAGCCACAGTCCATACAGTCCATACAGTGGGTGGCCTGCCCACTGGGCCATCCTGGGGAGAGCAAAGCCACAGTCCAAACAGTCCATACAGTGGGTGGCCTGCCCACTGGGCCATCCTGGGGAGAGCAAAGCCACAGTCCAAACAGTCCATACAGTGGGTGGCCTGCCCACTGGGCCATCCTGGGGAGAGCAAAGCCACAGTCCAAACAGTCCATAACAGACTCCACTGCCACTGGAGGAGGCATGTTGGCCAGAGGACATCCTGCAGCCCTGCCCGAGACAGATCCTGCCCTGCCACGTCTGCCAAAGGGCCAGCGGTTCCTGCCTGGAAGGGCCCAGTTCAGCGGTTCTTGCCTTGAAGGGCCCAGTTCAGCGGTTCTTGAGACAGCGGTCCCCAGAGGAGCGGTGCTGGAGACGGCGGGGCCCAGTTCAGCGGTTCTTGCCTTGAAGGGCCCAGTTCAGCGGTTCTTGCCTTGAAGGGCCCAGTTCAGCGGTTCTTGAGACGGCGGTCCCCAGCGGAGCGGTGCTGGAGACGGCGGGGCCCAGTTCAGCGGTTCTTGCCTTGAAGGGCCCAGTTCAGCGGTTCTTGAGACGGCGGTCCCCAGCGGAGCGGTGCTGGAGACGGCGGGGCCCAGTTCAGCGGTTCTTGCCTTGAAGGGCCCAGTTCAGCGGTTCTTGAGACGGCGGTCCCCAGCGGAGCGGTGCTGGAGACGGCGGGGCCCAGTTCAGCGGTTCTTGCCTTGAAGGGCCCAGTTCAGCGGTTCTTGCCTTGAAGGGCCCAGTTCAGCGGTTCTTGCCTTGAAGGGCCCAGTTCAGCGGTTCTTGAGACGGCGGTCCCCAGCGGAGCGGTGCTGGAGACGGCGGCCATTCTATGGTCAACTGCTCATTGCCTGGTGGTGCCCTCCTGGGCAGCGGGGATGGTGCTCCTTCAATGCCCACCTGGGCTGTGGGTGGTGGGGCCCTCCTGGCCAGCTGGGCTGGGTCCTCCCTGGGCAACGGCTATGGGGGTGGTGGGCTCTCCCGGGGCAGCTGTGCCGGTTCCTCCCGGGGCAGCGGCTATGGGGGTTGCGGGCTCCTCCTGGGCAGCTGTGACGGGTCCTCCATGGGCAGCAGGCCTGCTGCCTGACTTCTCCGCCTTGCTGCCCTTGCCCTCCTTAGTCGGGAGTCTGTGGCCCTTTC
This sequence comes from Pleurodeles waltl, assembly GCF_031143425.1. Classification (NCBI taxonomy): domain Eukaryota; kingdom Metazoa; phylum Chordata; class Amphibia; order Caudata; family Salamandridae; genus Pleurodeles; species Pleurodeles waltl. The sequence continues at coordinate 968,000,539 of NC_090439.1, forward strand.
CTCCCTTTGGAGCTGTGGCTGTTGACGGTGGCTGGCTAGTGTCCTGGGGGGATATCGAATCCGGGCTCCGGTGGCGGCCCTTCCGCCTTCTGCTCCTCTTCCCAGGGGGTGGGCTGGCTGTCCCCTTGCTGCTGGGCGAAGATCCAGACCTGCGGGCTGGTGGGCTCCAATACCCCTGCACCCTTGTCAAGGGGGCTGCAGGGCTGGTGGTGGCTGAAGTGCTCTTTTTACCCCGACGAGAAGGAGGGGGGGGCTCAGGGTCAGGAAAGAAGGTAGCAGTAGAGAGATAGATTTTCTTGGGACAATGGATAGTGGTAGGTACAGTGGGTATGGGAGTGGAGGGAGAGGATGTGGTTGTAGGCGAGACAAGTTTGCTGTCTTTGGGTGCAGGTGCAGGAGCGGGAGGCTGTCGTGAGGTGGATGGCTGTTGGGTGGGTGGGTGGCTGCGTTTGTGTGGTGTGGAAGAGGGGGTGACAGACACAGTGGGAGAGGACACAGGGGACGTGTAAATGGCAGTGGGGGTGGTGACTGCACGTGTGCGGACTGTAGTGGAGGGTATGCTGGTGATGGAAACACTGGCTGATGGTGAGGTGAATGAAGGTGTGAGTGTAGACGTCACAGGGAGGGAGGAGGGAGACGAGGAGGTGGGGGTCACAGAGGTGGTAGTGACTGTTGGCATGTCTGCATCGGAATGTTGCTTGTGTGAATGTCTGCGTGATCTGTGGTGCTTATGTTTGGATGAGCTGCTCTTGGGTGTTGAGGTGTGTGCAGGCTGGTCTGATGGTGTGGGTGGGACAGGCAGAGGAACAGGAGACTGGGAGGAGGGAGTTAGTAGAGGGAGGCAGGAGACAGGGACAATGGCTGCCGTCAGTGCTGAGGCCAGAGCCTGGAACGATCGCTGATGGGCAGCCTGACCCGAATGAATGCCCTCCAGGTACGCATTGCTGCGATGAACCTCCCTCTCCACCCCCTGGATGGCATTCAAAAGGGTAGTCTGCCCAACAATGAGCGTTCGGAGGAGGTCAATGACCTCCTCACTGAGGGCAGCGGGGGTAACAGGGGCAGGGCCTGAGGTGCCTGGGGCGAAGAAGATGCCCGGCTTCCTGGCAGAGCGGGCACGGGGCGAACGCTGAGGGGCTGCTGAGAGGGCGGAGATGATGCGCTGGGTGGCGGCTGTACCTGTAATGGCGGGGGGCACGGATGGTGCCACCCCCGCAAGGGAGCTCCCTTCCGAGGACGTGTCCGTGTCGCTGCAGGGTCCAGTCGTCCCCGTTGTGGAGCTCCCCTCGCCCTCCGTCTCACTGGTCCAGTCAGACTCTGTGGCATGGCCCTTCTGGGCCATGTGAGATGCAGCTCCCTCCTGCCCCGATGCCACTTCTCCTCCGCCTGATGATGCTGATGCACACAAGCACAGAAAGACAAACAAAAAGGGGGGGGGGAGAGAGAAATAAAGAGATTTTGAGTACATGGATCACCGGTACAGTTAGCGGACATGACAGACACAGATGCCCCCTGCACTAAGTTGCGCACTTGGGGTCCGCTACGCATTCCGTGGAACATGCCCTACACGTCTAGAGTTGACAACTGCACCCATGGATGACACGGCCCAGGGATGGCTGTACTGACACACTACTGAGGGTGGTGGCTGGGGACACAGGGGCTTACGGGGGTGCCCAGCCTACAGATATCGCCCTGGCCTAGGGGGACCGACAGCCCTCCTCCCCCACCCAGACACCTCCACTGCACGACAACAGAGTAGCTAATGCTTGTACTCACCCCCTTGTGTCTGCTGTGCTGCCCTCAGGCGCCCATCCAAATCAGGGTAGGCCACCGCCAGGATCCGGAACATCAGGGGGGTCAGTTGACGTTGGTCCCGCGGCGGATGTCCTCCCACCTCTTGCGGCAGTGGGTGCCCCGTCGATGGTGGACCCCCAGGGTCCGGACTTCCTTGGCGATGGCACGCCAAATCCCGATCTTCTCATGGGCGCGGACCTATGTGACACGTACAGGGAGGGAGAAATACCACGTTCAAGTTTGTCTGCATTTTCGTTGCCAGTGGCCCAACGCCCCCCATCCCCGCCAGGCCCCCCGCCAGGCCCCCCGCCAGGCCCAACATGCCCCCCATCCCCGCCAGGCCCCCCGCCAGGCCCAACATGCCCCCCATCCCCGCCAGGCCCCCCGCCAGGCCCAACATGCCCCCCATCCCCGCCAGGCCCCCCGCCAGCCCCAACATGCCCCCCATCCCCGCCAGGCCCCCAAACCAGCCAGTGGCCCCAAATCCATATTGAATTAAACTCACTTGTTGGTCTGGAGGACCGTAGAGTAGCGCATACTGGGGGAGGACCCCATCCACAAGTTTCTCCAACTCCTCTCCAGTGAAGGCAGGGGCCCTTTCCCCAGTCGCAGCAGCCATTGTCCCTTCCAGACCGAGGTCACAGCAACACTTGCAGTATAGGTCCTCTCCTGTGAAAGTTCAAGTCGCAAGTGGATAAGTAGATAGAAAATGGCGGTCACGTCCGCGGCGGTGCGTACCGCGGCGGTGCGTACCGCCACCGCCGGCGCCCTTCGCCATTGGCTCCTGAAACCCATAGGCTTCAATGTTAACCAATGCGGCTTCGCGCCGCGGTCTTCGACCGCCGACCGCCGCGGTGTGCCACGCCAGCGCATTGACCTCACATCCCATTGTCACACTTCACAGGTCAGGCAGCCGCCATTTCGAGGGTCCACATGGCTCAATTTCAACTGCGTCACACAGGCCTAGGCCTTGCATAGCCACTCAGACACGCCATTCACTGCATAGAGAATCGTTTACTGTGCAAGCTGTGAGTACGTACCTGTGGGTTGCTTGACTCTGTGCTCCATGTTGTCCTTCCTAGGCACCGTCCGCTGGGTTTGGCGAGGAGACGGATGAATCCTCGCGTGTACCGACCGCTGGTGGACCTGTCGACAATGGAAGAACGCCACATTATCCTGACCTACCGGCTTGACCGTGCCACTATACATGAACTGTGTGCCCAGCTGGAGCCCGACCTGATGTCCCCCATCCGCCAACCCACAGGGATTCCCCCTCTGGTGCAGGTCCTGTCAGTACTCCATTTCTTGGCAAGTGGGTCATTTCAGACAACAGTGGGAATTGCTTCTGGGATGTCTCAGCCCATGTTTTCGAAGGTGTTATCCAGAGTGTTGTCTGCCCTGATGAAATACGTGAGGAGCTACATCATTTTCCCTGAGGTGGGCGAATTGGCTACAGTGAAGGGTGATTTCTACGCCCTTGGACATATTCCCAACGTCATTGGTGCCATTGATGGGACCCATGTGGCTTTGGTTCCCCCAAGAGACAGGGAGCAGGTGTACAGGAACAGAAAAAGTTACCATTCCATGAACATCCAGGTGGTGTGTTTGGCTGACCAGTACATCTCGCATGTAAATGCCAAATTCCCAGGGTCAGTGCATGACGCCTACATCCTGAGGAATAGCAGCATCCCTTACGTGATGGAACAGCTAGAGAGACACCGTGTATGGCTATTGGGGGACTCTGGGTACCCCAACCTGTCGTGGCTACTGACCCCAGTAAGGAATCCCCGGACCAGGGCAGAGGAACGGTACAATGAGGCCCATGGGCGTACTAGGAGGGTGATCGAACGCACCTTTGGCCTCCTAAAGGCCAGGTTTAGGTGCCTGCATATGACAAGTGGATCCCTAATGTACTCACCTAAGAAGGTGTGTCACATCATCGTGGCCTGCTGCATGCTTCACAACCTGGCTTTGCGCCGCCAGGTGCCTTTCCTGCAGGAGGATGGTCGAGACGGTGGTGTTGTGGCAGCTGTGGAACCTGTGGAGAGTGACGAGGAGGAAGACGACGGGGCTGAAACAGACAACAGGGACAGAATCATTGAACAGTACATCCAATAGGACACAGGTAACAATTCAAACATAATTTAGTAAATGTGAACTACTCTCCTGCATCTCTGCTGCCTGTCTATTTGCCCCAGTGTATGATGACTGAGTTGTGGCTTTTCCCTCCCTATTTCAGATCTGGGGTCCCCACTACGAGTCCTGTGCTTCGTTTCCCCATGGACTACAGCTTTGTGGCAGCTGTTTGTTGACTTCACTATGTACAAGGACATATTTGCACTGTCATGTCAATTACAATATTTTGAAATCACAGCCAGACTCCAGATAGTTTTGTGCAAAATAGGTGTTTATTTCAGTGCTCAAAATGGGATGGGTGGTTTCAAGTGGGTGGGGGCTATGGTGAAGGAATGTCCATGGCAGAGTCCAGAGTAACAGTCACACAGGTGCATTGTCCAGAGGCCTGTGGAGAGATGGAGCATGGGCAGTTCAAGGATGGACAGGGTGACAATGTGGGACAGTGGGATGACATCAGGTGTTATCCTTTGCTGGCGGGGGTCTTGACATCCTACTCTGTCTTCTTGCGAGATCTCAGGGCCCTCTTGCGGGGTGGTTCTTCTCCTGCAGGAGGTGGGGGTCTGGTGGGCTGCTGTTGTGCGGGGGCCTCCTGTCCACTAGCGCCGGCGGAGGTGGTTGGCTGTTCTTGGTCCAGGCTAGTGGCAGGGGCCCTTTGTTGTTGTTGAGTGTCCGTCCTGGTGTTGATGAGGTCCTGCAGCAGCCCTACCATGGTAACCAGGGTGGAGGTGAGGGCTCTGATGTCTTCCCTGTACCCCCGATAGTGTTCCTCCTGCAGTACCTGGATCTCCTGGAACCGGGCCAGTACCGTCGCCATCGTCTCCTGGGAGCGGTTGTATGCTCCCATGATGGTGGTGAGGGCCTCGTGGAGAGTGGGTTCCCTGGGCCCGTCCCCCCCCTGTCGCACAGCTGCCCTCCGAGTTGCCCTGTTTCCCTGGGCCTCTGCCCCCTGGCCGGTGTGCCCACTACCACTGCCCCCAGGTCCCTGTTGTTGTTGGGGTGGTGGGTTATCCTGGGTGCCCTGTAGTGGTAGACACACCGCAGATTGACGCGCCCTGGAGACAGAGGCATGGGCCCGCTGGGTGGGAGCTGTGCTGGTGTTCCCAGAGGGGTTTGGGTCTGTAGTGGCCTGTGCCTGTGTGAGGGGAACCGACTGTCCAGAGGTCCCCGATGGTCCGGGCTGGTCATCAGTGTCCAGGTCGACAGAGCTGCTGTCATCGCTGACGGCCTCTTGGGTGGGGGGTGTGGAGAATTCTGGGCCCTCCGTGGCGGTGTGTTGACGGTCGGGTCCTGCAGGGGTATAGAGGTATGGTTATAGTTTCAATGTGTGGCATATGGGTGTATCTGTGGGTTCCCGTGTCCCCAAGTGCTGGCATTCGTGTGTGGGGGCTTTGGTGAGGGTGGCTTGTGGGGGGGATGTGTATATGCATTGGGCATGCTTTGGTGATGGGTGTCCATGCTTAGTGGACGCATGCAGGCCTAGGTTTTGGGATGTGTGGGTTGTGATGGTGAGACATTGGCAGGGAATAGGTGTGCTGGGGGTGGGGGTGAGGATGGTGGTGGGGGTGAGGATGGTGGTGGGGGTGAGGATGGTGGTGGGGGTAAGGGTGGGGGTGAGGATGGGGGTGGGGGTGAGGGTGGGGTTCGAGGATGGGGGTGAGGGTTGGGGTATGATTTGGCATGCAGGTGGGGGGGAAGCAGTAGTGAAGCTTCAACTTACCAGTATCCATTCCTCCGCCGACTCCTGCGAGGCCGTCAGGATGCAGGATGTTCAAGACTTCCTCCTCCCATGTTGTAAATTGTGGGGGTTGAGGTGGGGGTCCTCCGCCAGTCTTCTGCACGGCGATGTTGTGCCTGGATACCATGGAACGCACCTTCCCCCGTAGGTCGTTCCATCGCTTCCTGATGTCTTCCCGATTTCTGGGGTGCTGTCCCACAGCGTTGACCCTGTCGACAATCCTCTGCCATAGCTCCGTCCTCCGGGCAATGCTGGTGTATTGGACCTGTGTGCCGAAGAGCTGGGGCTCTACCCGAACGATTTCCTCCACCATGACCCTGAGTTCTTCGTCTGAGAAGCGGGGGTGTCTTTGGGGTGCCATGGAGTGGTGTGTATGATGTGTGGGGTGGAGTATGTGTAGTTAAGTGTGTTGAGTGTGGTGGTGTGTGTTGTTTTGTGTGTGGATATTGTGTGGGTGATGGTGTAGTGTGCCTCTGTGTGATGGTATTCTGTGATCACTGATGTGTCTCTCAGTGCTTCTTTCTGAATTTTTGGTCGTAGGGGTTTGTGGGTGATGTGGGTGTGTGTTTTATATTGTATTGTGTGTGTGGGAGTGGTGTGTGTATGTGTATCAGGTGTGTGGAATTCAAATCGGCCAATGTGGCTGAGTTTTGTTCGTTTGTGTGTATTCTGACCGCGGCGGTGTGTACCGCCAATGGAAAAACGCGTTTGAAAGACCGCCGCGTGGATTCGTGGGTCGTAATGGCATGGGCGTATTTCTGTTGGCGTGACGGTGGAGGTTTGGTCACCTCCACTTTTCCGCCGACCGCTGGTCTGGCGGTCTGTTGTGGCTGTCGGATTTTCGGAGGTTTGGCTGCTGCGGGTCAGAATGACCGTGGCGGGTTACCGCGACCGCGGCGGAATTATGGAGGATTTCTGACCGGCGGTAGGCGCCTTTTACCGCCGAGGTCAGAATGACCACCTATTAGCGGTCTGTCAACTGCTGTGTCACTATATCAGCTAGAAAAATGAATACAAAATGTAATATTAAAAACAAGTCCCAACCACTAATGGAAATAGAATTTTAAGTGGCCATGGAGACAACTACGTGTGTGTGAAATGCATGTAATTATATGAAATTTCAGGAAAATTAAATGAAATTTCTCAAAATGTGAATCTATCATTCAGTGTTATATCTTAACTCAAAACGTGTCCTTGCAGCTATTTTTGAAGTGAGGATTCATTTCATGATATAAAATAGAGCGAAAACACAATACTGCTGAACAACGGTTACTCATGTTCTGGTTCTTTGTATTGTTCCCACATTCTTGCACTATATTTTTGCTGAAAACAGCACCGTAAATACACAATGTGACATAATGGCGTGATTCCAGGAATTTCATGTAACAAGTGTAATGAGAAATTTAATTCCCAAAATTACTCAAATTACTCCAGCATAGTTTACATTTTATCTGGGCTTACTGACACCCACCAAAGGTAATACCAATGTCTCCAAGGATGTATTCCTCAAAAATATTCAAGTGAAGGTAATAGAAAGTGAAAGAGAAAAAAACTCTTTCGCAAAGACTATTTGGCATTTAGAAAAGGATGATGTAGAAGAGTATGGGAATAACTCTGTAGTAATTCCTTGATTCGCAGGCAGGAAAAATAAAAGCAGGAGTCAGCAAAACATCTAACTACTGGCAACCGCTTGGTGTAGCATTCCAACCCATTGTTAATCATCCATTATGCCACTCCAGACAAAGGCCCGTCTTATGCAAATCAGTAATGACCCTGCTCATCATGGGAACAGTCCATACTGAACTAAGGGATGCCCACTTTAGAAGGGAAGAAAAGCACTCCAGACCGGTTTCGGCCTTCTTAAGCTTCAACAGTGAAGTATAGCTTGGATCTTATCACTCAGTGAAAAAGGGCCCATGTCTGTTCATACTAATTGCCACTTAGGGCATTATATCAATCACACAAATGATGATGGGAGTAATGCCTGCAAAAAGTCTAACCACTGGAAACTGCTCGGGTAGCATTCCAAATTATTGTTATTCGCCCACTGAGCCACTCCAGACAAAGGTCTGCCATATGCAAATCAGTAATGACTGTGCTCCCAATCCTGACAAAGTCAGTGACCCCTTTGTCAAAAGGAAAGGGGTCACAATAAAGTACGGACCATTGCCTGTGTGAGAGCCAACGCTGGCAACCCCTTTTTGACAAAGAGAAGGGCCACCGCAAAGTGCGAGATGTCACCATTATGTGTGCCAAAGTTTGCAACCCCGTGTGACCAGGAAGGTGGGTCACTGTGAAGACAGCGTGACCGAGCTTGTGCGGGTTGAGGTGGGCCCCTCCTCCCACTGTGTGACCAGAAAGAGGGTCAACTGTGAGTCAGGACCATAGCCCTGGTTTCTTGTGCTAATGTAGCCAAAAGGACTACTTATCAATCACCACAAGAGGTGGGAAAGGATGTCTGACACTGACGTGGCCTGTCCAAGGAGCGAGAAGAATGATGTGTCCTCTGCAAAAGACCATGAGAAATCATAGGTCCTCAGCGTCGGAGATCAGAGCTCATGAATGAGTGCCCACCCCTCCCAGGATTGCTGGCTGCCATTGGCTCGGGTAAGATTGTTCCAGGCCGTTGGACCTGCTGGATTCTTGAATGAATTTAGCACTTAAAAGCTGATAACATTGACTCTTAAGGCAAGACAGAGCCTTTGTTGAGTGGGCTGGATCTGGGAGTTGCCTCCAGTATAGAATTGGAATAACCAAACCCATTAGATGGAACAGAGGGACTCGGGGATTCTTTCCAGAACGGCACTAGCACGCTGACCTTAGGAGGCTGTGGGGATAATTTAATGTTTCAATTCAATGCTTTATGTAATCACTTTAAAATATTCATTTTTTCATGAAAGCAAGTACATGTCTGTACAATCATCTTATTTCAGCTACTGTGCATACTTCGAGTCTTGAGCCTGTGCATGCCTCACACCTACTTCTCCTTCAAAGAGCCATAGACTGCTCGACCCTCACAACCACTGAGAGTTAAGTGCTGAAAGGGATAGTACTCGGTCCAATTATTCTGGATCCACAGTAGGTCAGACGAGAGACATCAGGTGTAAAAGGCCTCAAACCTCCACGGTTGGGCCCAGCAACTCCTCCATGTTCTGGGCTCTGTAAAGGGGTACTGACAGCATATATTATGCCTGGTTTTACTGTGGCCATCCCTGTAGGTTCCTCTCTGTTGCTCCAGGATGAACATTCAGAGCAACTTCCTTCAACTCTGTGATCACAGAATACACTTTGTGCGCAAAACTGTGCAGCTTTACTTGAGTGAATTAGACATCGGATGTACCTCAAGGGATGGCCATACATACTCACAAACTCTGTTACCAAGATTCCCAAGTGTCCTCTCTTACCCTGATCATTTATTGTTCATCTCCTGAGCCTTGGTCCAACAGACCTTGGACACAATAATTTGATTGCCTTGCCTTGCATTTATGTCACTTATTTTTGAAGCCCAGCATTCTAATTGGTTTGTGAGTCAATCCACAGCCAACACGGAACTCACAATTTGGCACCTTCCAACAATTAAGCCTTCCTAAAGTTGTTAGGAAATAATGAAACATGCCAGCTGCTCATCATAAGTATTAGTAACTGTGAGTTTGATCAGTAAGAGACTACAATTGTTGGCTTAAGTTTTTACACCAAATATTGCTTGTTTTACATGGAATTGCCCCATTGATCAGAATGAATCGATGGCTTTTCATTGCCAACACTAACTTGAAATCTGGGCCTTTTTTAAAGGAGGTTAGTTTTTTGTTGTACTATAATGTTGGCTGCTGAAAGTGCGCTGCCCCAGTTTTTATGTGAACCATGGCTGGTTGTACAATACACATTCCAATAGGTTGCTCCCTGGCACACCTGAGTCAATTTTTCAAATGAGAAAGGACCAGTTATAATGAATACAATGATAATATGTGCCTGAGTTCATTTCTCAGTGCATATTACTCTGTCTTTGCACGGTGACCCATCAAAGCACCTTCTAATGCTTATTCGAGAACAATCATTCCTATAGGTTGTTCCTATGCCACTCCTAGGTGGAGCCCACAGATCATATACTATGGGCCAAATTTACAAGGCCCTTGTGCCTTCTCGCACCACATTAGCGTACATTTTTTTGCGCTAATGTGGCATTAGGTAGACATTTCCGATGTGCCATATTTACCAAGTGGCACAATGCCAGCAAAGCACCACAATAGCGTCATAAATACTGATGCTATTGTGGTAACGTTTGCCTTGTGCTGCAGCGCTATCATGGTGATGGTAGGGTGACTGAGAGCGGTGCAAGAAAAGTGGCGCATCAGGACTGACGCACCACTTTCTTGTAGATCTGGCCCTATGTATGCTGAAATAATTGTTCCTCTTCTGTCACCTCAAGGTGACCCATCAGCACATATACTGTGGATGGCCCTATATGGCCGTTCTTCAGAGATGTTCCTATATGACGCTGAGTGGAGCTCTCATAACCTCAACCATGGCTATTTTCGGAATTACTACTCCTTTGCTGCTCTTTGATAGACTCCTGTGTGAGAGCCTGTAATATGGCTGCCTGTAAGTATCCCTGCGATTTGATCCCTGCAGACTGTGGGTGTCTACTCAGGCAAGAATGTTTGCTCTTCTCTTGCTCCACAGTGACCAACGAGAGCGTATACTATGGCTGGTGGTATAACGCCCATTTTTATGTGTTGCTCTCCGTGGCACACGGGCGGGCTCTTCAGAGCACGCACCATGAGTGACTGCTTAATGCCCATTACTATACGTTGCTCCTACGGCGCTCACGTGTGGACTGCAGAACATTTACTACAGTTGATTCAAGAGTCACTATGCAAGGGTTGCATCGATCACCTCTGGGCGCTTCCCAAGCCCACACTTGTATTGCTGTTTGTTTTATGCTTGCATCAAGCTCACATGTGAAGGCGGTATATATGTTAATCATATCATTTTAACAAAACACGGAACCTGACAATGTGTTGACAACTCATTTTATACAGTTTAATATTAAATGTACTTTTGTCTGAGTTCGTCATGATTGACAGTAAAGTGTTTTTGATATCTGTGTTTACTGCCTGCACTTTCTTTTTATTTATGATTCCTTCAGCTGTGCGCTCGTTTCCATTTTGCATCATGTGAAGTATTAATTCTTCTCCATTTAAAGAACAATAGCAATCCTGACTGGCATGTAAGCCAAACACTAACTGGGCCTTCCGGGTTGTCAACTATGTTTGTGAAATGTCCCAGCTGTGGTTTCTGGCTCATGTGTTGTTGCTATGGGGAGTGCGGAAGGAGCCATAGTGAGCCACATCATCCATGCGAGTGTGCAAATCCGTGATCTGTGTGTCACTACTTTCTATTAACCCTCTTTCTACTAAGTGCGGGGGCCCAATGTGGTTTAAAGTGCATAATTGACAATCCAAACTGGGAGATATCCACGTGCACGCTCAACTTTTATCCTACACCCATGTGAAGTGAGGGTCGGCCTGGGACAGAAAATACGCCAAGGCAACAACATAAATGTGGCCCATATTAGTGAATTAGATAAATAAGTAGCCCATGTTTGCAAATTAGGGCAGTTTTGAACTTGTAAAGACACACTGAATATGTATTTTGCAAGGTATGGAAGACCACATGAATTTGAACTTGCGCCAGGCAATGTCTGTTTTAATATCCGAAAATGTGTTTTTAAAACAGGCCCACAAACAGCCTAAAAGCCACCCCACACACCGACCTCTCAGACCAGCCCATCAGCCACTGTCTGACTGACCTAAAGACCAGTCCACCGCTTGGTGCAGCTACATGCTGATGAAGCAGAAAATGAAGGTTTTGATTTATTAACGCATAAACGTAGTGTGAAATAATCATGTGTGACATTAACCGAACTAATAAAGATTGTACGGGGACAAAATGTGCCCTCAGAGTAGTTTGCCAACATTTATACACGTGCTTTATATAACGTGGTGTATTAGAATTGCACTAATCCGATATAATCATAAACGTGTGCTACGATTTGCTTGTTTGAACTACGTTAGCTTAGCATTACTTTAGAGGAGGCTTTGGCCTAGTGGCCTGGTCTCACGGTTTAGATGTTCGTATTTTTCCAATGTGCTATTAAACGTGTATTTCTGCTTGAAGCTGTACTTTTCCACAGAAACTGTTCACATGCTTATCTTAAAGTTTCGTGCCAGCCTGGCATATTTTCTCTTTAATTCAAGGTCGACTTGCAGGTGCGGACAATGGAGGCTCTGAAAGTGAGCTAATTGGTAGACAATGTTGCGATTTGCGTACGCAATGTATGCTTAAGTAAAAGCTTGAGAACTGTCGTTTTTGATTGGACAATTTGAAGCTAACCTATGAACCCTCCAATGGAGACCCTACTGGATTCGAACTGTTGTCTATAAAACCCAGGTGCACGAGAAGAAGGTAGCCATTACCAGCCATTGAGCCATTATCAGCTCGATACCCGCCATTTAGCAGACTTCGTAGCTATTATGGCCCACTTTGCTGCGACGCCATTTTGAGAGACTTTGATGCTTTCTCTAATCGAGAGAAAGAGACTTAAATGATTCTTGCCCTAGAGACTTTAACTTTGATTTGTCCCTTTGCATGAAGTAGTAGTCTTAACTTGCCGCCGTGAGGCGATTGCCCTGTTCACCCCTGCCCCTTTGTCCCGTCCCATGCTGATCGAGAAACGGTACCTGTGAGACGAAGACTTCCTTGTATGCTGATCGTAATTGGTAAATATGAAAGGAAATTGTAAAATTGCATTGTGTTCCTTTTAGGTAACCAACTGCTGATTTTTTATAAGATCCCTAGATAGGAGTTTTCTAAATTTATGTTGCTAAATTGTTTTTTTGCATGAAGTCCCACATGCCGATGCTAATTTGAGGTTAGATGAGGATTCCATATGTTGCACGATGCAATTTGAGATCTTGTTATGCTGACTAAATGTACGCAATTAGCCCATTACAGATTATCGTATTAGTGCTTTGCATTGCCATTATCGAATGCCTTGTGATTCAAATGCTAAATAGATTACACTTGTTTCGACGATATGGACAGCTATTAATGTTCATTTATGTTTATCATTTGGTGTTGAGACACATCTATATCGTGCTAGCTTTGTTAATATAGGGAAATAAATTCACTAACTATGCAATAAACTGGTGTGGTTATTCCTGACTGAAAGGTCAGGGTTCGCCGAAATGTATTCTGGACTAATTGTTAAGTGTTATGTTGATCAAGGTATTGCTTATGTTCGTTATTGATTATTGATTTCAAGAAATTGATCGATTAAGAGTACAGAGAGTTCCCACTTAGTCAAAAGATTCATCGGCCTAAAGAGCGTCCGAACACAGGTAAATTGTTACTACGGTTCGCTCTATCAGTAGATGGTAGCAGAGGACGGTTTCGTCTTTTGGGACCCTGTACTATTAAAATACATGGTGTTGAATTAACGGTTACGCATTTTGAGGCCTCATTCGAGAAGTTGAATTAGATTTTTCTTGGATAAAATAGATTGACAGAATGATGATGGGCTAGGTCCACCGCGACTTTCCCGGGATCTCGGAGCTTGCGAATGGAGAGAACGGAGGTGTGGAAACAGCGTTGGCGGTACTAGTGATGGTATGAGTGAAGTTAGGGTTTTGCGCTTGCACAGCTTATTGCCGCAGGGTGTGTGAAAAGGTTGCGAGGATTTTTTCTTTTTTTTCTTTTTTTTCTTTTAAAGGATAGCGGAGGTGCGACTCCGAGTGTAGAAGTAGAGAAGTCGTCGAACTTCATAGAAACAGCGGAGGTGCGGCTCCGGGTGTGAGAGTAGGGAAGTCGTCGAACTTCATGTGCGTGTGGCGCTTTGTGCATAAAAAGGTCCACGTGGTGTTGTTGTTGAGACGGGCCCTGCGAGGTCAAGAGACTCCGGAGTATGTTGATCCATGTTGTGGTCTGGGCGGTTTAGTAGGTTGATCGGGCGTGGTCAACGAGTCGGTACGTGTGTTAGGGAGTGAAAGAAACTTCGACTTCGGGCTTTGACAAGATTCTAAGTGCACTAGAACAGATCATTGACAAGTTGAGAGTAGGTCTGCAGGTCAGATTTGCTTGCGAACGTGGGGACCGAGAAAGACGGAATAGCGGCCGAGGCTAGTGAAAGGTCCCTAAGGTCCTGAAGCGATTGTGTTACCCTTCCTGTAGTAAACCGACAGATCTGTTTTAGTTTTGGTAGCTCGCGATACATGCAAGAAGTTGTTACGAGAGGAGCTGAGTGAAGGAAGACTAGCCGCGAGGCTTTGTCAGCCGCAGTGTGTGTGAGTGTGACGTCACTAGGAGCCGCGCTGGGATAGGTTGGTTGGAGAGAAGGGTCGCGCACGGATTGGACGCAGTCCGTGGGGCTCGTTTGGAAGGGGAAAGGCAAGCGAAGAGTATTCCGGGAATTAAAGTCACCTATTGATTACAAATTTTGTGGAATAAAAGTGACCTATTGATTATAAACTTTGTGAAATAAAAGGCGAGAAAATGAAATTCCTTAAAGCATTTAGGAGTGCGATGAAGGGGGAGTCTTACATCAAAGCGAGCGTAGGAGAGGAGACGCCGCCCGAGGGCACACCAGCTTACATTGTAATGGAGGAAAAAGGGGTAGCTCCGTGTCTTTGGCTAAAGCAATGGCACAAACTGACAGAGAAACATGGGAGCGTAGCGTTCCCGATACATGGGACATTCAATATAAGGATCCTAGAGAATTTGAGATTCACGATGTACGACATGAAGGTGCCTCCAAGGCCGGCACAGTTTGAGGCTCTAGCAATCTGGGAATTAATGGCTAGACAGCAACAGAAGAATAAGTTTGAAACAAGGATGAGGAAGGTAGAAAAGACACTAGCGGATGCTAGGTGGGATAATGCGCAAAAGGTGTGGAGGTCAGATGTATTGCAGGGAATAAAATTGTTTCCCGCAATTACTAAGGAGGAAGAGGAGACAGGTAAGAAAGCTACCTGTAAGACAGACAGGAAGTGTTCCAAGGATAGAGAGGACGAGGAAAAATTGAGGAGAGAAGAGGAGTTAGAGGATGAGGAGTTAATAATGCAATTGCTGAACGACCGTCCACCACCTTATGCGGAGAATGGACAAGGTCCAAGTACCAGTTCTGCCCCTCCGGCATCGGTACAGAACAGTGAAACCCAGAGTTCAGGAGAGCCATCGGGATCTAAGGACCCGAGTTTACTGTTCACCCCGCAGATACCGCAGGTTAGGAGAATATATCCAGATGTGCCCATAATGAAACCAGCAGAAAATTATCAACCGCAGATGCCAGGGTACTACAGCAGTGAAAATAGTGGAGGAATGGTTCTAGAACAAACAGTAAGGGGAGTACAGAATGGTCACAATCCAATAATGACACAGGCTGAATCAACTCAGTTTATGATGCCTCAAAAGCAGATGCAGGGAGGAAACGCTCATGCTCAGATGACGGGGAGTCAGATGGGCATGCCGGCAATGATGACCCATAGTATGGGAATGAACATGCCTCAGAACATGGGATATGGACAGAACCCAGATGCGATATCACTACCCATTACTGTAGGTCCACCGGTACCTCTGTATAGCCAGCCTAACTTAGGCATGAGCAGTCAGGGATCAATGCTGCAGAATGGGACAGAGAGGAGGTGCATAGAGAACTCTCCAGGGATAACTCCGATAGCGGCTCAGCCAAGTGGATCTGGATCCTTGATGGAGTTTAGTCCCATATGTGCTCAGTCTACACTGGTGAGGTCGAGCCCCCCACTGATAATACCTTTAACATTGAATACTGAAAAGTTGCCGCAACCATCAATGGCAGTCGATGTGAATGCTACACTGATGGGGGTAAATGCGCAACAGCTGACACAGTGGTTCAACAGCTTGAATTCCACACAAAGTTCAGCCAGTGGGAAAGGAGAAGACTATATGAATAGGGTCAGGTTGAACATGGAAGCACAAGAATTGGTGGAAGGGACTATGGGTGTAAATAGGCTAGAATCCTACACGGAAGAAGAACTGAGGTATCTATGTCCCAGGATTACGAAGGAAGTGAACAAAGTACATAAGGGCTTGCAGGAAGCAGCTGACAGAAACGGGGTTGACATAGACAAGATGAAACACTTGAGCAGAAGCTACAGGTTGGATTTTGGGACCACAGATTTTGAACACATGAGGTCAGCAGGCATGAAGACACACCTCAGAGAATTGCTACAGAGTGCACAAGTGTGGAGGTGCTTAGACAAGTGGGAAAGCAGATGGGTAAAGAGAAAGGAAAAGAGGAGGGACAGTGCTACAGAGCATAATGAGAAGAGACCACAAAGCAGCGAGACAGTAACCATGTTACCAATGAGGGAGACAGCAGGGGGAAAGTTAATACATGTACCGTGGCACAGAAGCGACATTCAGTCATTTACGGATGATTTTCCCAAACTGAGAGAGAAGCCGATTGAATGGTATCAACAGACTGATAGGTTTGTGAAACTTGCAAAATGTCTCTGGGAAGACCTGAACACTCTCTTTGAGATCGTGGTTCCGGCAGATTTGTGGGAGGATTGCAAAAGAGCTGTAGGTTGGCCGACAAGTGAACCAGAGAGAGACAGGGAGACGGGTGCACCATCACCTATGGTGATGAGTTTGTACTAAAAGGTGATTGAGCATTTGAAGACGAAGGTTGCCGCGAAAAATGTGGATTGGCAGAAGATTGATCGAACTGCCCAAGAGACAAAAGAATCGATTCATAGTTACTACGAGAGGTTGTTGAAAGCGTTCAAGAATTACAGTGGCACGGAAACAATCGAGGCAAAAGATATGCTTCATTTTGTGTTCAGATTTGTGGAAGGGCTGAGACCAGAAATAAGTCAGATGATAAAGTCGCATTTGATTTGTTGGCAGTCTAAACCGATTGATGAGGTCTTGACTTACGCGAAATATTGTAGCGACGAAATTGAGGTAAAACAGAAAAAGCTGAAAGAGAAGGTGATGATGATGCAGCTTAAAGCAGCTCAGACAGGTCTGCAAGGTTTGCAAGGGATGCAAGGGTTCCAACAGCAGGTACCGCAACCGCAGCCGCAGTTGCAAGGAAACATGGCGTTTCAGCCACAGGCTAGAGGCAGAGACAGAGGAGGTTTTGTGAATAACGGTCCGGATTTAAACACTGTTGTAACGGGTGTGCAGGCAATGAAGAAGGTGATGCCATGTCACGTGTGCGGAATTGTAGGTCATTGGAAACGCGAGTGCCCGATGGTGGTGCAGGAAGGTGTAGGTGCAGGTGCAGGTGCAGGTGTTGGTCAGCAAAACAATGATGTCAATGCATTTCAGACAATGAGGGGACCGAAAATGAGAGGTCCAAACCCAAATTTTCAGACCATAAATCAATTGCAGGGATTACAACCTATGCAGCCGCAGCAGATGCAGATGCCTCGTATGCAGATGACGCAAATGCAGCCGATGCAACAGCAGTTACCCATGGTACCTAATCAGCAAATGCAAATACCTTTGGCACCAATGAGTCAGCAGCAAGTGATGGTTCCTCCACAGGTCTCGGGTCAGGTAATGAGTACAAATGGCACCGTACAACAGTTCCCATTACACAGTGAGAGTGGAATAAACAATGTATGGGAGAGTGAGAGCTCAGAAGAGGAAGGAGATTGTGTGCTTGCAGCATCCTTAGAAGTTGATCAAAAGGGTCCGTACGTAGAGGGAAGAGTAATGGGTCATCGTGTTTCATTCTTGGTGGACACGGGAGCCACACGTTCAACTGTTAAGAGTAGTGAAGTACCAAATTTGCCACTCTCAGGGAGGACAGTTCAAGTGGTGGGAGTAGCAAACAGGCACCTGACGAACCCAATTACAGATCCGGTACCAGTCAGCATCGGTAACTATCAAGGGGTACATCAGTTTGTGATATGTGACTCAAGCCCAATAGCACTGTTAGGGAGAGACCTGTTGTGCAAGCTGGGATGTTCGATCATGTGTTCGAACGAAGGAATAACAATCCAGACGAGCAGTGATGGGGAGGAAGAGGATAGTGTAGAGGGGGATGAAATGGAAACCGTCGATGAAGAGTATCCTCTGATTTGTCTTTTCCCGATGATAACTGAAGAGGATATTCCAGCCGAATTACGAGGAACAGTCGGAAAGGAAGTGTGGGACATGACAGGGAAAGAGGTGGGATTGATGAAAGGAGTGGAACCAGTGAAAGTGACTGTAAAGCCCAATGCAATCTTTCCCCAGACCCCACAATACCACATGCCACAAGACACCCTCATGAAAGTTGCCCAACTTATTGACGAATTTGTAAAACAGGGGGTACTGAAAGAAGTGTTGAGCAGTCCATGTAATTCACCAATAATGGGACTAATAAAGCCAAGTGGAAAGGTCCGACTTGTGCAAGACTTAAGGAAAATAAATGACATCATAGTCAAATGCTGCCCTGTTGTACCGAATCCAGCTGTGATAATGTTTCAGATCCCTTGCGATGCCGAGTGGTTCTCAGTCATTGATTTGTCACAAGCATTCTTTTCTGTGCCTCTTCATGAGGACAGCCAATTTCTCTTTTGTTTCAAATTCCTAGACAGAGTATACAGTTGGTGTCGAATTCCTCAAGGGTTTTCTGAGTCACCGTCAATATTCAATCAGGTTCTAAAGAAAGACTTGGAAGAGTTAGAGTTGCCATTCGAGTCAACCCTAGTACAGTACATTGACGACTTACTGGTTGCATCAAAGACAGAAAGTGGCTGCACAGCCGATACCATTGCTCTGTTGAACCATTTGGGAGGGAATGGACACAAGGTGTCTCCTTCCAAATTACAGTTCTGTCAGAAGAAAGTGAAATACTTGGGTCACCAGAAAGAGAAAGGGTCACGGAGGATAATGAAGGAAAGAATTACAAGTGTACTTCAGATGAGTCCGCCCAAGACGAGAAAGGAGGTGAGGAAATTCTTGGGAATGGTGGGCTACTGTCGCCAGTGGATTCCCAACTTCTCGACTCTAGCGAAGCCTTTACTGAAACTGACCCAGAAGGATGCCTTGGATCAAATTGAACTGAAAGGAGATGAGATGGGTGCTTTTGTCGAATTGAAAGAGTGCATGTGCAGGGCTCCAGCTTTAGGTATGCCTGATTACACAAAGCCTTTCACATTGTTTTGCCATGAACGTGATGCATGTTCTTTGTCTGTCTTGACTCAAGCCCATGGTGGCGTAAACAGACCAGTAGCGTATTTTTCAGCTACTTTGGATCCGGTCGCAGCAGCACTCCCAGGGTGTTTGCGCGCCGTAGCAGCAGTTGGTATCAGCCTCACTCAGAGTGAAGGAATAGTGATGGGACACCCAGTAACAGTCATGGTCCCTCACTCAGTTGAGATACTTTTGACCCGCTCCCGAACGCAACACATGACTGGAGCAAGACTCACAAGGTATGAAACGATTATTCTGGGCTCACCGAATGTGCAGCTGAAAAGGTGCACTACGTTGAATCCAGCAACCTTGCTTCCTGGAGAAAATGCTGAAATTGAGAACGCTGAAGACGTCGAGCATGACTGCCTTCAGGTGACTGAATTTTGCACAAAACCCCGACCGGACATTAAGGATACTAAACTTGATGAAAATGACCAAATTCTTTTTGTTGATGGTTCATGTCTAAGAGATGGGATGGGGATTTTGAAAGCAGGATACGCTGTATGCACTGTAACAGGGGTCTTGGAAGCGGGATGGCTTCAAGGAGTCTATTCTGCACAAGTAGCAGAACTTGTAGCCCTTACCAGAGCATGTCAACTGTCTGCATTGATGAAAGTCACCATTTATACTGATAGCCAATATGGGTTTGGGATTGTGCATGACTTTGGACAACTATGGTCACAGAGAGGTTTCCTGACTTCTTCAGGATCCCCAGTGAAAAACGGGGAGAGAATAAGGGAATTGTTACATGCCATTCAAGTGCCAGCTGAAGTTGCAGTGGTAAAGTGCAGTGCTCACACGAAAGGACAGGACTATGTTTCTCTGGGAAATGCATATGCGGATCAAGTCGCAAGATTTTGTGCCTTGAACTGTATATTACTGAGAGATGAATGGAACTCAATAAGTGAGCCAGAACTCGAACCAGCTGAAGCATTTGCCTTGAAGGTCGTAGATACGATAGAGGAACTAAAAGCACTACAGAATAATGTCAGGGAGGATGAAAGAGATTCCTGGATTAAATCACAATGTATAAAGAGACAAGACGAGTTGTGGGTTTCACATGAGGGAAAATTTGTTTTGCCAAATAGTCTCTTATCACAGCTTGCGCGGTTCTATCATGGGCAAGCTCACCTAGGGAGAGATGCCATGATAAGATTGTTCAAAACTGATTGGTTTAACCCCAGATTTCGTCAAGCTGCAGAAGCAGTTTGCCATTGATGTGTCACTTGCCAGCAGATGAACCCAGGAAAGGGAACGGTTGTGAACGCGAGTCACATTGGTAGGGCAAGCGGGCCTTTTAGTCGTATGCAGATGGACTTCATTGAGATGCCTGTGCATGGAGGTCTGAAATATGTGTTGGTGATTGTGTGCATTTTTAGTCACTGGATTGAGGCATACCCCACACGTAGAAATGACAGCCTTACAGTTGCAAAGCTATTATTGAGAGAGTTGATACCACGTTTCGGATTCCCGATCTCTTTAGAATCAGATAGGGGAAGTCACTTCAACAACGAGGTGATAAAGTTACTTTGCGAAGCACTGAACATTGAGCAGAAACTGCATTGTAGCTATCGCCCTGAAGCATCAGGACTGGTGGAGCAGATGAATGGTACACTGAAATCAAGAATGGCGAAAATATGTGCATCAACAAATTTGAAATGGCCTGATGCATTGCCCTTAGTGCTAATGTCAATGAGAAACACTCCTGATAGAAAAACCGGATTGTCTCCGCACGAAATTCTCATGGGCAGGGCTATGAGACTTCCTGCAGTTCCCGCAAATGCGCTTTTGAATATTACAGATGATATGGTGTTAGACTACTGCAAAGGACTGGCTGACGTGGTTCGCTCTTTCTCTCACCAGGTGGAAGCAACCACCTTGCCACGGATCCAAGGTCCAGGACACGCACTGAAAGCAGGTGACTGGGTCGTGGTGAAGAAGCACGTGAGGAAGTCGTGCCTGGAACCCCGTTGGAAAGGCCCTTTCCAAGTGATCCTGACGACAACTACCGCTGTGAAGTGTGCGGGGGTTCCCAACTGGATTCACGCCAGTCACACAAAGAAGGTGCTGTGTCCCACAGATGAGGAAGTTGAAGCGCTGA
This sequence comes from Pleurodeles waltl, assembly GCF_031143425.1. Classification (NCBI taxonomy): domain Eukaryota; kingdom Metazoa; phylum Chordata; class Amphibia; order Caudata; family Salamandridae; genus Pleurodeles; species Pleurodeles waltl. Next base: position 968,021,532 of record NC_090439.1, read on the forward strand.
AATTGCCAGTGCCTGATAAAACAGTGCCGAGTGCTGAGACAGAACAAAAGCGAACTGAAAGCGAACAAGCAGCAGCAGGAGAAAAAGAGATATTATTGGAGAACGAAGAGTCCGACTCACTTGGGGAAGACCAAGGAGAAAGTTCAGACAGCGACGAAGAAGCTGCAGGTGACAAAGAGCCTGAAGCAGCTGAGGGTAGCAAAAAGCCTGAAGCAGCTGAAGGTGACAAAGAACCTGAAGCAGCTGAAAGTGATACTGAGCCTGACGAAAGTAACGGTGACGAAGGGCTCGAAAAAGGTGAAAAAGCAGGGGAGCCTGATCAGAGGAGGGCTTTCCCAGAAACAGACGATACAGAAAAAGAAAAGGAGAACGTGATCGATTCCCCTGAAGGAGGGGACAAGGCAGAGCAGAACGAAAAAGTTCAAACCTCTACAGAAAAGGTCGCAGGTCCATCAAATGGACACGGTGCTAAGAGGAGACTAAGTATATCACCAGTAAAACAAAGGTCTGGAGAAGGTTTGAACGACGGAGAAAGGCCAAAAGTAAAAGAGAAAAGAAAAGAAGTGTCTGTCGTGGTACCAACCTCGAGTGAAGAAAAAGACTTGACAAAAGAGGAAAGTACCAGCGAGGCAGAATCGAAAAGAGAAGCAAAATTGAAAAGGAAAAGGATACCGAACAGAAGGTATTCCGGTCCTGAATGGGCATATGCAGTCAATGACGATTGGACTGACGAGTTTGTATCTCTAAGCATCGAGAACGAAGAAGAGGAAGAGATACCAATAGAAAAGAAAAGTTTCATGGACAGTGTTGATTGAAGGGGTGATAAATGATATCGCTTGCTACAATATAACGTGAAACAAACAACCAGCTGAGACATTGCTAAACCGGATGAGACATTTGCTAAACCGATAAAGACTGAGTTATTGCCGAATTGAGACAAATGCTGCTAACCGATAAGTGACTGGCCTCTTGAAGAAGACGGTGTGAACATTGCGCTCGCTCAGCTTTGTAACTAAATTGCTAAATAAGTTTCATTTATAAGTGCTTCTAACTCTCTGATTCTATACAGATCATGACGCAAAACAATAGAAAGAAATATTGTAAATATGTGTGTATAGGCTTGGTAGTTACATGTGTACTAATAATAATGGCAATTGTGCTTGGAATGCATGCAAAGGGTGAGAATGAGACTATTGAGGCTTCTACTATTGCTCCTGTTACTGTCACTGAACTAACCGCATTGAAAAGGCTAGCACTGGATGAGAGACTCTTGCATGAAAGGAAAGAGCTTTCGTATAATGTTTTCTATCGCTTACTAACAGAATATGTTGAGACAATGGATGCGAAAGATTGTTATGTATGTACCCAGATACCGACATCAGTGAAGGAGGGGGTGACATATCACCACATGCCTCTTACATACGGGATTACATGTAGTATAGTAATGTCTAGGTTTTATGGTCAAACTAACATACAGTATTTTTACTCAAACTATGATGTTACCTTTGCTTATGTTCCTATAATAGCGCAGCTAAGCCAGACTGCAAAGGATTGGGATGCAAAAATTATGAGGGAATTTTTCGAGCCAATGCTACCTTTTGAAACGGCTCACGCTCATAGGGAAAATCTTACCTGTTCACTCTCTGCAGTAGAAATAAGCTTTTTAGATCGCACAGATGATAGAAGGGCTCAAATGAAGGCGAAATTAGAAAAGGAGTTACAAAAGAGGACTTCAGTAGATAATTATGATTTTGCTGCCATAAAGACACAAGGGAAAATTGCTTTAGATGTTTGGCATGTAGGGAAGTTTTGTATATATCGAGGTGAATCTTATTATGACAACATTTTTGTAGGAGCGAGTGAGTGTAAACACACGTTTATCTTTAAGGCCAAATGGACATTCATGATGGACGGACTTGACCCTGTCATTCCAGGGGTATATTACATTTGTGGGTATAATGCCTATTATCGTCTTCCAAAGGGATGGTGGGGAAGATGTTATTTGGGTATAGTGTTCCCAAAGGTTTATCAACTGGATGACCTATCGATGATTCAAAAGACATCTGGATCCCATCGTATCCAGAAAAGAGAGACCGCAGCTGCTGTGGTAGGTGATATATTTGGAGCCATGATTCCTTCATTGGGAGTTGTGCTGAATTCCATCAAAATAAGAAAGTTGTCTACTATAGTGGATAACATGTTGACAAAGTTTTCAGGTGCTATAATCCTGATAGATGCTGAACTTGCAGCGGAAAGAGCTATGACTCTTCAAAATAGGCTTGCTTTAGACATTCTTTTAGCGAAGGATGGAGGTGTTTGCAAAATGCTTGGTGCAAGACACTGTTGTACCTATATACCTGACAATAGTGTGAAAATTAAAACTATGCTTGCTAATCTAACAAAAGAAAGTGCAGATTTGAAGGAACTGAAAGAACCAGGAGTGTGGGAGAAGGTTGGGAAAGGACTTGCTTCAGTGGGACATTGGATTGGGGGAATTTGGAATGGAATATTGCTAAAAATAATAGAGGGAATTTTAATAGTGATAATTTGTGTATTTGGAATTTGGGGAATAAAAAGGGGAATAATAATGATTATGGAAAGAATAAAAAGGAGAAAGGAGGAGAAAATTATGAAAAGAATGGCAGAAGAATACAAAGCACAAACTAGGGGAACTAAAAGGAAAAGGGAACTGACAGAATTTTAATGGAATAAAATTTGTGGGCATAATTTGAGTGATGACAAGTAGTCATCAGAGGAGGGATTGATGAAGCAGAAAATGAAGGTTTTGATTTATTAACGCATAAACGTAGTGTGAAATAATCATGTGTGACATTAACCGAACTAATAAAGATTGTACGGGGACAAAATGTGCCCTCAGAGTAGTTTGCCAACATTTATACGCGTGCTTTATATAACGTGGTGTATTAGAATTGCACTAATCCGACATAATCATAAACGTGTGCTACGATTTGCTTGTTTGAACTACGTTAGCTTAGCATTACTTTAGAGGAGGCTTTGGCCTAGTGGCCTGGTCTCACGGTTTAGATGTTCGTATTTTTCCAATGTGCTATTAAACGTGTATTTCTGCTTGAAGCTGTACTTTTCCACAGAAACTGTTCACATGCTTATCTTAAAGTTTCGTGCCAGCCTGGCATATTTTCTCTTTAATTCAAGGTCGACTTGCAGGTGCGGACAATGGAGGCTCTGAAAGTGAGCTAATTGGTAGACAATGTTGCGATTTGCGTACCCATCTCCAAGGATAATGTATGCTTAAGTAAAAGCTTGAGAACTGTCGTTTTTGATTGGACAATTTGAAGCTAACCTATGAACCCTCCAATGGAGACCCTACTGGATTCGAACTGTTGTCTATAAAAACCAGGTGCACGAGAAGAAGGTAGCCATTACCAGCCATTGAGCCATTATCAGCTCGATACCCGCCATTTAGCAGACTTCGTAGCTATTATGGCCCACTTTGCTGCAATACCATTTTGAGAGACTTTGATGCTTTCTCTAATCGAGAGAAAGAGACTTAAATGATTCTTGCCCTAGAGACTTTAACTTTGATTTGTCCCTTTGCATGAAGTAGTAGTCTTAACTTGCCGCCGTGAGGCGATTGCCCCGTTCACCCCTGCCCCTTTGTCCCGTCCCATGCTGATCGAGAAACGGTACCTGTGAGACGAAGACTTCCTTGTATGCTGATCGTAATTGGTAAATATGAAAGGAAATTGTAAAATTGCATTGTGTTCCTTTTAGGTAACCAACTGCTGATTTTTGATAAGATCCCTAGATAGGAGTTTTCTAAATTTATGTTGCTAAATTGTTTTTTTGCATGAAGTCCCACATGCCGATGCTAATTTGAGGTTAGATGAGGATTCCATATGTTGCACGATGCAATTTGAGATCTTGTTATGCTGACTAAATGTACGCAATTAGCCCATTACAGATTATCGTATTAGTGCTTTGCATTGCCATTATCGAATGCCTTGTGATTCAAATGCTACATAGATTACACTTGTTTCGACGATATGGACAGCTATTAATGTTCATTTATGTTTATCATTTGGTGTTGAGACACATCTATATCGTGCTAGCTTTGTTAATATAGGGAAATAAATTCACTAACTATGCAATAAACTGGTGTGGTTATTCCTGACTGAAAGGTCAGGGTTCGCCGAAATGTATTCTGGACTAATTGTTAAGTGTTATGTTGATCAAGGTATTGCTTATGTTCGTTATTGATTTCAAGAAATTGATCGATTAAGAGTACAGAGAGTTCCCACTTAGTCAAAAGATTCATTGGCCTAAAGAGCGTCCGAACACAGGTAAATTGTTACTACGGTTCGCTCTATCAATGCTGGCTGCAACAGTGTTAGAGCAGTCTCTGCCATAGACGCACAACACCAAAACACTCCCACATAAATCACATTCCACCCACATATTTTCTATACGTCAGTACATCAGCTGATGCTCAAATATTCTGTCTTCGCACAGCGAAAAAACATAACAAGAACACCGCACCAGACCTCGTGCACAACATCAAAACAACTCACGCAGACCACGGACATTCTTCCACCTATAGAACTGCCATAGAGTAACATGAGGCCTGTCCGCAATGCACTTCTTGGGCACTAAGGGCCAGATGTATGATCGCGGCCCATTGCGATTCGGTAATAGCGATTTTAAAGAAAATTACGCTTATTACCGACTCGCAAAGGGCCATGTATCAGATTTGCGAATCGGTAATAGCGATTTCTTAAAAATCGCAAATGCTATTACCGAATCGCAAATTGCGATACCGGCCCCATTCGCAGCTCTGGGCCTGTTGGCCCAGAGCTGCGAATTTTTTGCATTTCCAAAATTGCGATTTCTGAACCAGAAATCGCAATTTTGGAAATGCAAAAGGCCAGGATGCTGGGGGCCTAAGACCCCCTCTCCTGCACCCCAATTTTTTTTTTTTTAACATGTAAGGTAGACACATGCCAAAAGGGCATGTGTGCTTTACATATTAAATTTAAAAATGCAGTTTTACTGCATTTTTAAATTTTGCACCAGGTTACCACCTGGTTGCAGATCATGGTATTTTGCATGTGCAAAATACCATTCTGCGAAAAATCGCAATTTGCGATTTTTTGCAGCATTGCCTTGCGACCTGGATTTTGCGAATCGCAAATTGCTATTCACAAAATCCAGGTTGCAACGCAAAAAATCGAAATTTTTGCGATTTCTACTTTGTGGTCTGCGAATGCCTTTCATGCATTGCAGACCACTATTTTGCACTCGCAAACGGCCGATTTTACCGTTTGCAAGTGCAAAATATTTTCATACATCTGGCCCATAGTGCTATGTAAATTAATTTACAGTCTACTGCAGAGCAGTGTATGTAACTATGGTCAGTCACAGCTTTGAACCAAGGTGGGTCCACATTGCCTTTCACCCATCAAAGGTAGAAAACATGGGGCTCTTGAGTGGGTAAAAATAAACACCCTTTACCCGTGCCAAGAAATTGCTTTTGTCGTGAACATGCATTTTAGAAATTGTCTGTCACTTTCTATCATTGATCAACCTATGTCCCCAGTTCTTTGGATTTTGAAGATGTGTAGCATATACGTTTTTGTCACTCGCTTTGCTCCCCAAGTAAAATTCCCTGGCATCGGTGTTGACAATTTAAAATAAATCAACAAAAAGACCAATGATCCATTTCATTACAGGGACGTGCCATGAATGTAGCTTATTGCCTAAGATCCAAGCGGGGCGTGGGGGGGGGGGGAGTGACTATGCCTTCTTGGGCACATGCTGTCCTATATGATGTAGTATAGGATGTAGAAAGTTATACAGGATGTATTGTTCCAAGGTAGCACAATTACTCTCATCAGTTCTGCCTTTTTTTAAATGCAGTTTGTTGGACTTTTGCTTATGCAGGGTCATCCTGAATCTTTTTGCCTCCTGCCTCCTATTTTTTTCTGACCTGTTGCTGTTGGCTTTTGAACTCTGAGCACTTTCCCACTGCTAACCAGTGCTAAAGTGCATATGCTCTCCGTGTAAATTGTATGTAATTGGTTTATCCATGATTGGCCTATTTGATTTACTAGTAAGTCCCTAGTAACGTGCACTAGAGGTGCCAGGGCCTGTAAATCAAATGCTACTAGTGGGCCTGCAGCACTGGTTGTGCCACCCACATAAGTAGCTCTGTAATCATGTCTCAGACCTGTCACTGCAGTGTCTGTGTATGTATTTTTACACTGTAAATTCCACTTGGCAAGTGTACCCACTTGCCAGGCCTAAACCTTCCCTTTTCTTACATGTAAGGCACCCCTAAGCTGCCCAAGGGCAGGGTGCAGTGTATGGATAAGGTAGGACATATAGTAATGTGATTTATATGTCCTGACAGTGAAATACGGCCAACTTCGTTTTTCACTGTTGCAAGGCCTGTCTCTCTCATAGGATAATATGGGGGCTACCTTTAAATATGATTAAAGTGTAGATTCCCCTAGAGAGTAGATGGACATGTGGAGTTTGGGGTCCCTGAACTCACAATTTAAAAATACATCTTTTAGTAAAGTTGATTTTAAGATTGTGCGTTTGAAAATGCCACTTTTAGAAAGTGAGCATTTTCTTGCTTAAACCATTCTGTGACTCTGCCTTGTTTGTGGATTCCCTGTCTGGGTCAGTTTGACAGTTGGGTTGTTTTTCACCTCACACTAGACAGTGACAAAAAGGGGGCTGGGGTGTAACCTGCATTTCCTGATTAGCCATCTCTGCTAGGAGGGACGGGTGGAGTGGTCACTCTCATCTGAAAGGACTGTGCCTGCCTTTGACAATGCCGGCTCCAACCCACTGCTGTGTGTCTGATGCCTTGCCTGGGCAAGGCAGGATTTCACAAGTAGGTGTGAGTCCCCTTTGAAGAAAGGTGACTTCAAAGACTAAAATGGGTATAAGAAGGGCACCCAAATCTACAGACTTTAGAAACACTTTGGAACCAAGAGGAACCTCTGCCTGGAGAAGAGCTGATAGCTGAGGAAGAAGTGCTGCCCTGCCTGTGACTGTGCTTTGTGGAGCTTTCCTGCAGTGCTGCTTCTGCCAGAGTAAGAGGGCAAAGACTGGACTTTGTATGCCTTCCATCTTGTGAAGAAATCTCCAAGGGCTTGAGTTAGAGCTTGCCTCCTGTTGTTTGAAGTCTGAGGGACAGCAAAGACTTCTCTCTGCCAGCACCTGGAGTCTCTGGAGAGACTCCTGCTCTGACAAGTGGCGTCCTATCCAGTTCCTGGGCCCTTGGAAGGAAAGCTGGTAGAAATCCAAGGAAATCGACTTCGGACCGACGCCGCTGCTGAATCCGGTAACGCCGCCTGCACCTGACGCCGTGACCTTCGCTGGAACGCGACACTCTTCGCAGGCCCGACGCCGCAGCAGCCCAGCTGAAGTCCGCGACTCCGTGGAAGTCGCCGCACCACTTCGTGACCGACGCCGCTCGAAGTGCGCGGATTCAACGTTTCACACAGACGCCGCGATCCCCGACTTCGCGCATCGGCTTGTTTTCACTCTTCACCAAAGGTACTGTACTTGGGGGTCTACACGACTCCGTGTCCGGCGCCGCTGGTGTCGGCTTGTTGGGAACGACTCCATCACAACGCCTTGTTAACATCTCATCGAAGCATTTTTGTTTCTAAGCCCTATTTTTTAGTTTAATCTCTAAAAATTCATAACTTGACTTGTGTATGTCGGATTTTTGTCGTTTTGGTCTTGTTTTGTTTAGATAAATATTTCCTATTTTTCTAAACCGGTGTTGTGTCATTTTGTAGTGTTTTCATTAAGTTACTCTGTGTGTTGGTACAAATACTTTACACCTAGCACTCTGAGGTTAAGCCTACTGCTCTGCCAAGCTACCAAGGGGGTAAGCAGGGGTTAGCTGAGGGTGATTCTCTTTTACCCTGACTAGAGTGAGGGTCCTTGTTTGAACAGGGGGTAACCTGACTGTCAACCAAAGACCCCATTTCTAACACAGTTGCTTCATTTAATTCTGTTTTTTTTTATATACTGGTTTTTGCAGCAGGAACCCCCCTTAAAGAAAACCAGTTCCGGTGTCCTGATTTCACCCAAACATGGTGTCGGATACACGGTTCGACAGCTGTATGCAGCCCGCCTGCGTGATTGGATGGGTGAAACTGACAACTCTAACGCTGAATTACGCCGGGTGGTCTCAAGGCTACAAACACCACAACCATGGCGAACAATGACAGGGCAAAATATTACACAACCTGAGAAAACCGCGATGACGACTCATGGTGGTTACCTCGAGAATTGTGCAGCTCTGAGAAAGCCCGGCATTATTTCACCATTTGTAGAAACACATGCTGGCTATAAGAAATATGCACGCGTGACTATGTTTCAAAACATGCTATAAATTTAATGTAACAAATATAGGACAACTATATAACTTTTGCACTCTTCATTCCTTACAACTGTATTTAAAAAATACGGATATTTAAAGCCAAAACATCTAGCGGTTCTTGTGGTTACAGTTTGACAAAGGGGGAATTACTGCTGAATTACTGATTCTGCAGGTCTCAGCCAGCATAACCCGATTAAAATAACAAAAGCATACACACTATTAATCTAGTGATCTATCGCCTTCAACGGCCAGGCAGCTTGATACACTGTGGCCCAGGTTTACTAAGAAATCAGGCAACGCAGCGCCACAAGTACAGATGCTGCACTGTGCTGGGTGAACAAGAGAGAGCTGGGCAGTGCCATATCTACTAAGATGTGTGTACTACTCTCGCTGCGCTGGTACACTTTCTGCTGCCATGTGCCAATTTAGAAACCCTTGTGCCATAGTGCAAGAGTGTCTGAGTTGTGGAAAGCATGGTTTCTGCACAGAAGGGGGTCCCTTCCTGTACAAAAGCTATGCTTTGGTATTTCCCACTTTGAATGTGTGAAGTACAATGCAGCAAACATACAAGTAGGGAAAAATGAGGTCAAGTAAAAACATTTCTCTTCATACACTTTCTTCAAGGAGGCACAGCATTTTGGCACAAATCTCAGTCTGCAATTGTTTGTAAATAGGGTTTGCCTATAAGCTGATAGGTGGTTGCAAATGAACTCCCATGCACCACTTATGGAATGCCCTTTTGATGCCAAGTGAAGCAAAGCACTGAAGTGCACAGCTGTGCTTTATTTTTTGGTTACAATCAAACTCAGATCGCAATTTGTGACTGTAAAAACCAACAGAGTTTGCATCAAGTTTGCAATCATAAAGTAATTTAAACCGAACGCAAATTCTTTTAAAATCTGGGCCTGTGTATATTGCGCGGTCTGTCAATCCAGAAACCCTTGCAGCACATAAATTTATCCAGATATCACAGTTTTGAGAGCATCATCACATTTTAAGGGCAAAAAGCACCCTTTTTGTATTGTGCTCATTAAATTCTCCAGGTTTTATACAGTTTCTGAGTAATTGCTTGCTCCTGATCTTTAATGGATCATTTGTTTGAGCTGCTTTCCTTGTACATATAAATAATATTTATCTACACTCTGCTTTAGGTGTAACAGGTAACAAACCACATTCTCTACAACCAGTAGAGTCGCAAGCCAGGAATTTCCACCTCTCACCCATATATCACTGGCAGAATGCTAGAGATAATGAGGGGGATTGTCACCTCCCAAAATCAACCATTGTAGCACAACTATTTCATAGGCATTTCCAAAGCATGCAAAAGACATGCATGAACTTTTCAGTTGAGTATACATTGCAGAGAAAGAAGTGCAGATTTACTGAGTGGGCTATCTCCTGTCTCCAGACAGGACTCAAATCACAGCACAATAGGGGGCATCAAGAATGGCACAGCAGGTTGTAATAGAGTAATCGTAGGAAGGACATAGGAGCAAGGGCAGAACTGGGGAAAGGCATGGAGTGGAGTGGCATAGAGCGGCATAGAGTGCTGTAGAGTAGAGGCATAGAATGGAGTGATGTAGAGTACAGTGGCATAGAGTGGGGTTTAGTACAGAGGTGTAGAGTAGAGCAGAGTGGAGTGGTGTGGTGTAGAGTGGTGTAGAAATAGAGTAGAGTGGCAGAGAGTAGTACAGGGTGGTACAGAGTGATGTAGAGTAGAGTGCTGTGGAGTGGCAGAGAGTGGTACTGTGTGGAATGGAGTGGAGTAGAGTGAGTAAAGTGGCATATAGTAGCATTGAGTGGTGCAGAGTGGAGTAGATTGGCATGGAGTGGCATAGAGTTTAGTTGCATAGAGTGGAGTGGCATAGTAAAGCACAGAGGGGTAGAATAGCGTGGATTAAAAGAGTGTCATATGGAAGAGTAGCACAGGTAAGAGTGGCATAGATTGGGGTGGCAAAGAATGGTGTGGAGTGGAGTAGATTGCCTTAAAGTGGAGCAGCATGGAGTGGCATGAAGTGGAGTAAAGTGGTATTGAGTGGAGTAGAGTGATATGGAATATAGTGGTGTGGAGTAGAGTGCATAGAGTAAAATGGTGTGTAGAGCAGAGTGACGTACAGAAGAGTGGAGTAGAGTGATATAGAGTAGAGTAGCAAAGAGTGCCATACAGTGGTGTTTCATGGAGTGGTGTAATTTAGAGTGGCATGGAGTAGAGAAGAAAGGTGTAGAGTAGAGAGGAGTAGAGTAGAGTGGAGTAGCATGGAGCAGAGTGGTGTAGATTGGCATAGCATATAGTGAAGTGGAGTAGAGAATGGCATGGAGTAGACTGGAGTGGTATAGAGTGGCATGGAATGGCGTAGAGTAGAGTGGAGTGGCATGGAGTAAAGTGGCATAGAGTGTAGTGGAGTGGTGTAGAGTAGAGTGATGTAGAGTGGAATAGTGTAGAGTGGCATTTTGTGGAGTAGAGCGGTATAGAGTGGCACAGAGTAGAGTAGAGTGGTGTGGCATAGAGTGGAATGGAGTGGCATAGATTAGAGTGGAGTGGCTTGAAATAAAGTTGCATACAGTAGAATGGCATAAAAAAAAGAGTGGATTGGCATAGAGTAGAGTTGAATGGAGTGGTGTAGAGTGGAGTGGTGTAGACTAGAGTGGAGTAGCGTAGAGTGGAGTACCATAGAGTAGAGTGGTGCAGAGTAGTACAGTTGTGGGTGTGAGTAACTAGAGCAGCACTTGAGATGGCAGATAGGGTGAAAGCAAGATAAATAAAAGGCTGAATTCCTGTCTTAACACATCCAGGAATAATACTGACATTTTTATGAAATTAAACACAAGTGTGTCGCAAAAAGACGAGGGAGGTCAAAGACAATGCTCAACACACATACTTGCTCAACACACATACTTGGTCCATGCTCCAGGGAGGAGCTAACACAAAAAAGTTAGGGAAGCCTACAGGAGCTAAGCAACCGAAAGATTGCAAATCAGAGTGACAACAAAAACAACTGATGTTATGCTGTGGGCTGGTTTTAATTCCACTGAATTGTAAAGAATACGTCTTGCAGCACAGGACATGTGCTGAGTGGGCAAGACCTTAACAGGAAAACCCCAGTCTAATAATCATTCACAGAGGAGGCTGAAACAAAACCTCAGTTTTCAGTACTTCATGGGTTTGTTTTCCCTTCAACCTATAAAGTGATTTTACTAGAATCACACAGAGCTGTGGTTCAGGAGGCAGGGATTGGAGCCTAGATCACTGGGTTCTGAATCTAGCTATTTAGCCAGAAAACCACATCCTCCTCTCACTTCTATTTGACACAGTGTGTTGTATCTAAGGGCCACATGTACAAACGTCAGATTTTGTGATTTGCAATTGCTAGTTTTAGTGACTCGCAATTTCTGACACTGTTAGCGATTCCCAAATGATTTGCAAGAGACCTGCTTCATTAATACTCATGAGGCAGGGTGTAATTTGTAGCCCATCACAGGGATGGTGGCCTGCAGGGTTCAGCAGACCACAAAGTCTGTGACTGCCTTTTAAATAAATCAGTTTTTTTAAAATGCACCCTGTTTTCCTTGAAAGGAAAACTGGATGCATTTAAAAAATAAAAATGAAAAGTTTTCTTTTCGTTTTTTTTCAGAGTGGGCACTGAAAAAATGTTGGCGCCCCAATTTACAAAGGGAAGGGTGTTCCATGGGACTCCCTTCCTGTTGGTGAATGGCTTACAACCAATTTGAAGTTGGTTGCAAAACATTCATACATACCTTTCAGATTTGGTATTAGGAAGAGACGTCCTGAACACTCCCCTTCCTAATAATGAATTGCAAAACCCAAATTGTGATTTGATAACAAGTTAACAAATCGGAATTTGGGCTTTGTACCTACCAAAAATAATTTTTCTAACCACAAACAGGCCGATTTTAACTAGAAAAATGCTTTGTACGTGTGGCGCCTTGTCTCTTGTTTTTCACTGCACACTAGGCAGATAGTACAATATATTAAACAAATTCATTTCATGCTGATTTTTTCATTGTCTGAAATGAATCTCTTTTTCATGGATTGCCTTTTGAACTATATTTTATGTATGAACTTGCCGACACAAAATGGAAAACGCGGAGGAGAAAGTGAAAAAGGTTACACATGTATCCAATCAAAATAAGAAGAAAAAAAACAGAAAAGAAGCTTAGAAAATTGTCTGCGCTCCTGGGACCAAGAAGGATAGAAATTATTCTAAAAATGTTAATAAATGGAAAGCTATCTTCTTACCTCACATTGTAGGCGAAGGTCAAGTTCATGTGAAGCCTGCAAGGGGGTGCAGCCAAAGTGCTGATTTGGCTGCCATGAGAGTGAAAACCTGCTCCCTCCCTCTTTTGAAACAGCTAATGATTCAGCAGCGGCTCACTGAAAGGGTGCATACACATGAACTGCGTGCTCTCAGGCAGTAGTATGCACAAGATCTATCTTTTTTTGCAGTCCCTGATTTCCCACCGTGTGGTTCTCTGCACCAAAGCAGTGCTTCTGAGGACCTTTCCGTCTAATGGTGCAGTGAGGAAAATCCCCCACAATCCCCTGGGTGAGAGAGCTTGGGCCAAAACGGAGGAGCTTTCTCATATACATTCCTGATGTGGTGGGCTGAGGCCCAATCATTCATTTCCCAGGACTTTAGGGCTTATTTACAACCCCTCGTGTGCCACTGGAGCGTCACTTTTTTGATGCTCCTGTTGCGCATAGAGAAGACCCATGTCTACAAGACCACGCAAAGCCACCCTGAGTGCCTTTGCATGGCCTTGTAGACATGGTGTAAGGCAACGCCAGCCAAGTCGTTGAGTTGCCTTAAACTGCGCCAGGAAGGCAGGAGGCATGCCATGCCCGTTGCTGTGGTTGTTCCCACTTAACACCCATGGTTTTTGACACTGCCCCAGATTTACACCATAGCGTAAATCTGGGGCAGCGTCAGAAACATACGCCTCCTCAAAGCAGGCATAACGAGGATAAATGTTTACATTTCTCCTCATTTTTTTCTATTTCCACATGTGCTGCATTCTGCAGCACACATACAACAAGGAAGGTGTCTCTCATGATTGTTCTTATGTAGGAAGGTGCTCCTTCCTGCACAAAAATAATCATGCCAACACAGACACCCTTGCACCACTGTGCAAGGGTGGCTGTTTTAGTGCTCAGCTGCAATTTGTGTGTCAGCGCTGGCTGAAAATACAAGAATGCACTGTATATTGTAGATAGTGTGCATTCCTGCCCTTTCGAATTGGCATAGGGAAGCACAGCAAAATGACTTGTGGTGCTGCCGTACACCAATTCTTTGTAGATAAGGCCTTTAGGTGAATATTTTCAAGCCCCGTGCGCCACCTTGCGCCACCCTCATTTTTTTATGCTAAGGCGTCATTAAGAAGACCTTTCTCCCATGCCATATTTACAAAGTGGCACAATGCATGCATCAATGTTAGAAATGGGGTTTTTGGTTGGCAGTCAGGTTGCCCGCTGTCCAAGCAAGAACCCTCATTCTAGTCAGGGTAAGTCACACACAATCCAGAATCAGCCTGTGCCCACCCTCTGGTAGCTTGGCACAAGCAGTCAGGCTTAACTTAGAAGGCAATGTGTAAAGCATTTGTGCAATAAAGCATACAACACCATAATATAACACCACAAAAATACACCACACAGTGTTTAGAAAAATATATAATATTTATCTGGGTATTTGCAGGTCAAAACGATCAAAGTTGCAATATGAATTTGTAAAGATATCACTAAGAAGTGATATAAAGTGTCTTAAGTCTTTAAAAAGCAAACAAAGGGGGTCATTCCGACCCCGGCGGTCAAGGACCGCCGGGGCCGGGGTCGGCGGGAGCACCGCCAACAGGCTGGCGGTGCTCCGCAGGGCATTCTGACCGCGGCGGTACAGCCGCGGCCAGAAACGGAAAGTCGGCGGTGTACCGCCGACTTTCCGCTGCCCATGGGAATCCTCCATGGCGGCGCAGCTTGCTGTGCCGCCATGGGGATTCCGACCCCCTCACCGCCATCCTGTTCCTGGCGGTTTCGACCGCCAGGAACAGGATGGCAGTGAGGGTTGTCGTGGGGCCCCTGGGGGCCCCTGCAGTGCCCATGCCAATGGCATGGGCACTGCAGAGGCCCCCGTAAGAGGGCCCCACTTTGAATTTCAGTGTCTGCTCAGCAGACACTGAAATTCGCGACGGGTGCTACTGCACCCGTCGCACACCTTCCACTCCGCCGGCTCCATTCGGAGCCGGCTTCATCGTGGAAGGGTGTTTCCCACTGGGCTGGCTGGCAGCCTTTTGGCGGTCGCCCGCCAGCCCAGTGGGAAACCCAGAATGACCGCCGCGGTCTTTTGACCGCGGTATGGTCTTCTGGCGGTCCCAGCCAGGCCGGCGGCTACTGCCGCCGGCCGGGGTCAGAATGACCCCCAAAGTCTCTTTCAAGCACAAAGTACCTGGTTTCTGGTGGAAAATCTCCTCAAAGGGCCGCAGAAGAAGAGATATGTGGAAAAATGGTGTGTGCGTCGATTTCTCCCCAGCACACACGGACTTGCGTCGTTATTTTTCACGCGGGGAAGTCGTGCGTCGTTTTCCGGCACGCGGACAGTCTCTTTCTGTGGATCGCGGGGATTACCAGATGTCCCGGGTCTGTGCGTGGATTCTCCTGCTTGTTTTCCGGCTGCGCGTCGTTCCGCGCAAGGGTGGCTGTTTTAGCGCTCAGCTGCAATTTGTGTGTCAGCGCTGGCTGAAAATACAAGAATGCACTGTATATTGTAGATAGTGTGCATTCCTGCCCTTTCGAATTGGCGTAGGGAAGCACAGCAAAATGACTTGTGGTGCTGCCGTACACCAATTCTTTGTAGATAAGGCCTTTAGGGGAATATTTTCAAGCCCCGTGCGCCACCTTGCGCCACCCTCATTTTTTTATGCTAAGGTGTCATTAAGAAGACCTTTCGCCCATGCCATATTTACAAAGTGGCACAATGCATGCATCAATGTTAGAAATGGGGTTTTTGGTTGGCAGTCAGGTTGCCCTCTGTCCAACCAAGAACCCTCAGTCTAGTCAGGGTAAGTCACACACAATCCAGAATCAGCCTGTGCCCACCCTCTGGTAGCTTGGCACAAGCATTCAGGCTTAACTTAGAAGGCAATGTGTAAAGCATTTGTGCAATAAAGCATACAACACCATAATATAACACCACAAAAATACACCACACAATGTTTAGAAAAATATATAATATTTATCTGGATATTTGCAGGTCAAAACGATCAAAGTTGCAATATGAATTTGTAAAGATATCACTAAGAAGTGATATAAAGTGTCTTAAGTCTTTAAAAAGCAAACAAAGTCTCTTTCAAGCACAAAGTACCTGGTTTCAGGTGGAAAATCTCTGCAAAGGGCCGCAGAAGAAGAGATACGTGGAAAAATGGTGTGTGCGTCGATTTCTCCCCAGCACACACGGACTTGCGTCGTTATTTTTCACGCAGGGAAGTCGTGCGTTGTTTTCCAGCGCGCGGACAGTCTCTTTCTGTGGATCGCGGGAATTACCAGATGTCCCGGGCCTGTGCGTGGATTCTCCTGCTTGTTTTCCGGCTGCGCGTCGTTCCGCGGGGCTTTGCGTTGAAATTTCGCTCTCACGGCAGGCGTCGCGTCGATTTCTCCTTGGAAGTCGGGCGGCGTTGTCCTTGCGTGGCCGTGCGTCGAAGATCCGGTCGTCCCGAAGGCGTCGCGTCGATCAGCGTCAGTGTGCGGCGGAACAAGCTGTGCGTCGAAAACTTCGGCGTGCGAAGTGTCCAAGTGAAAAAGAGAAGTCTTTTTGGTCCTGAGACTTCAGGGAACAGGAGGCAAGCTCTATCCAAGCCCTTGGAGAGCACTTTTACAGCCAGACAAGACTTCAGCAAGGCAGCAGGCCAACAGCAAGGCAGCAGTCCTCCGTAGAAAAGCAGACAGGTGAGTCCTTTAAGCAGCCAGGCAGTTCAGCAAGGCAGCAGGCCAACAGCAAGGCAGCAGTCCTTTGTAGAAAAGCAGACAGGTGAGTCCTTTAAGCAGCCAGGCAGTTCTTCTTGGCAGGTTGTAGTTTCTGGTTCAGGTTTCTTCTCCAGCAAGTGTCTGATGAGGTAGGGCAGAGGCCCTGTTTTATACTAAGTTGTGCCTTTGAAGTGGGGGTGACTTCAAAGAGTGTCTAAGAAATGCACCAGGCCCCCTTTCAGTTCAATCCTGTCTGCCAGAGTCCCAGTAGGGGGTGTGGCAGTCCTTTGTGTGAGGGCGGGCCCTCCACCCTCCCAGCCCAGGAAGACCCATTCAAAATGCAGATGTATGCAAGTGAGGCTGAGTACCCTGTGTTTGGGGTGTGTCTGAGTGAATGCACAAGGAGCTGTCAACTAAACCTAGCCAGACGTGGATTGAAGGGCACAACAAGATTTAGGTGCAAAGAAATGCTCACTTTCTAAAAGTGGCATTTCTAGAATAGTAATATTAAATCCGACTTCACCAGTCAGCAGGATTTTATATTACCATTCTGGCCATACTAAATATGACCTTCCTGCTCCTTTCAGATCAGCAGCTGCCACTTCAACAATGTATGAGGGCAGCCCCAATGTTAGCCTATGAAGGGAGCAGGCCTCACAGTAGTGTAAATACGAATTTAAGAGTTTTTACACTACCAGGACATATAACTACACAGGTACATGTCCTGCCTTTTACCCACATAGCACCCTGCTCCAGGGGTTACATAGGGCACACATTAGGGGTGACTTACATGTAGAAAAAGGGGAGTTTTAGGCTTGGCAAGTACTTTTAAATGCCAAGTCAAAGTGGCAGTGAAACTGCACACACAGGCATTGCAATGGCAGGCCTGAGACAAGGTTAAGGGGCTACTGAAGTGGGTGGCACAACCAGTGCTGCAGGCCCACTAGTAGCATTTAATCTACGGGCCCTAGGCACACATAGTGCACTCTACTAGGGACTTATAAGTAAATTAAATAGCCAATCAGAGATAAACCAATCAATAGTACAATTTACACAGAGAGCATATGCACTTTAGCACTGGTTAGCAGTGGTAAAGTGCCCAGAGGTCAAAAGCCAACAACAACAGGTCAGAAAAAATAGGAGGAAGGAGGCAAAAAGTTTGGCGATGACCCTGTCAAAAAGCCAGGTACAACAGAAGGCTATCCACATTTATTGAATGGGAAATAGTGTCACTTACGTTCTAAATGTATTGCTACTAAGGACAGCTTTCCTTGAAATGGAAATGACTAATAAGGAAGTGTAAAGTTTGTAAAGTGTAGAAAGAATCCTAAAATAAAAACAGAGATCTAAGATGACCGAATCGTGTGTAATGATTATTAGAGTTATTCGTGACTTTATAAACACCTAGACCTTGTCATTAGATACTCGTTACAATTAGAATTCCTTAAATGCAGCTTTTATATATG
Organism: Pleurodeles waltl; assembly: GCF_031143425.1. Lineage (NCBI taxonomy): Eukaryota > Metazoa > Chordata > Amphibia > Caudata > Salamandridae > Pleurodeles > Pleurodeles waltl. Next base: position 968,039,353 of record NC_090439.1, read on the forward strand.
TACACCCACTGTCAATTTGTGCCTGAATTCTGGTAAGCCAAGCCTGCTATCCAGAGCAGTCAAGTATCTAAGGGCCAGATGTAGCACACAGTTTGCACGTCCCAAACAGCGAATTCGCTGTTTGCGACGTGCAAACTGCATTTGGCAATGCACAAAACCCCTTTTGCGATTCGGTAATCTGGATACCGGATCACAAAATGGGTTTGCGACTCGCAATTAGGAAGGGAAGTCCCCTTCCTAATTGCGAGTCGCAGTGCAATGCCAGATTGCTTTAGCAATCGTAGTTAGCACCCATTTCAAATGGGTGCTAACCCATTCGCAAAAAGGATCCCCATGGGATCCCTTCCCCTTTGTGAATGGCATTAAAAACATTTTTCCAGAGCAGGCAGTGGTCCAATGGACCACTGCCTGCTCTGCAAAAATGAAACGAAAACGTTTCATTTTTTAGTTTTGTAATGCATCTCGTTTTCCTTTAAGCAAATTGCGACCCACCTCATTAATATTAATGAGGTGGGCCTTTGCGACCCCCTTGCAAGTCGCAGATGGTGTCAGGGACACCATCCTAAATTCTGAATTTGCAATTTGCGGGTCGCAATTCAGAATCTACTTACATCTGGCCCTATATGCTTCAATGAAAGGCTAAGCCAGTTGCCAGTGAATGATTGCTCAATATATTGTTCTTAGCAACGGGGATTTACTGTTATGTTAAAATGTTTTTAGCAGCTGTAAAATAACTTATTTGCAGCGATACATTAAGTTATGTTTCCAATTATAATACGAAAACAGGATTGCAATCATAACATAAAGATGTAGCCAGGATATATACATAAAACAGGTAACATACCACTAACATTCTCCAAACACCCATCTACATTGGTCATAAACCATAGCAAGTTGCGGCGAACGTTATGGCCCTCATGAGCCTAGAATACAACATGTGCAACCACTGTGTAAAATGTCAGTTAAATCCCACCACGTTTTGACCATTGTTGCTTCGTTCGTCTAATTAATAGTGAACCGTTTGCAACTAAATCCTCCAAATGATTTTGGCAGAAATTCTCACAATCCCTCTTGAAGTGGTGTTTAATTCCTACAAAGTTTTGACTAGTGTTACTACACTCTTGCTTAAATGTGGACCTATAGTAGCAATTGTTGCTAAACATTAAAACTGCACCACAAGTAGGTGAATTTTCTAAAATCTTTTTAAAAAGAACAATCAAACTGCTGATCAGTACCATTGAGACCGGAATGTTTCTTGCAGTTTCATTTTCTGCACATATTTTTCTCATTATCCTCAAGAAGTTAGGGAATTCTGGTCAAAAGCTCCATGCCCAACCCACTTAAATCCAAAACAAGTTTGGTTGGTGTGTGAATATTTCATTAATGACTCTGCTAGGCAACAGCGACTCAGGTGGTAGTGCAGTAGGGGGTGGTGGTCTAAGCACGAGTCAGGTATGGGTTTTCTCAGCAGGTGGTGGGGGGTTGAGGGAATCAGGGCAGGGGTCGTTTAAGGCTAGAAGGTGGATCTAGACAGAGGACTGATGCAGACAAATTCTACATTGCAAATTACAAGACTGCATTGTCAGCCCACTGCACACTCTTTACTGCCCAACTTTGGATGTACTTGTCAACCCAGGGGAAGTCATTGTGAAGCTCATAGTATCTTGTTACATCGTCGACCACGAGGCAGTTTTTTTCATTGGAGACACTTCTATGCCCCAATTGTTGGCCCTCACATATGTTTGCACCTTTCCCGCATTGACCAATGTCATTTTCCACTTTGCCACGTGCCACGACCATCTTGTTGTGGTCGCTACGCTCCTGTTACTCCTTATGGGTTCCCACCACGTTTGTCCTTTCCACGTGCACCTCTCCGTGCGTCTGCATCTCCCACTGAAATGTGGCCTGCTCTTCTTGTTTTTCTGTCACAATCCCAACTCCCTGTGTGTTTGACATTACTGCCCTCAGACAGGAAACACTGGTCACGGATGTGGGCACATTAAGGGCCGTATTTATACTTTTTTTAGCGCCGCATTTGCGCCGCTTTTTGACGCAAAACGGCGCAAACCTACAAAATACAATGGTATTTTGCAAGTTTGCGCCGTTTTTGCGTCAAAAAACGACGCAAATGCGGCGCTAAAAAAAGTATAAATACGGGCCTAAATTTGTATCACAAATGAACACTACTAAAATGGGTGGGGTTTCTGAGGAAGCTGGTATAGGTAAAATGGAAGGCTAGATTCAGTCAGTTTTCCCTATGCAGAAGTAATTCTGGAAGGTATGCAGGTGGGGGATCCTGCCTCTGCAGCTGTCTAAAACGTATTCCTAGGCCCATATTTATACTTTTTGACGCTAAACTGCGCTAACGCAGTTTAGCGTCAAAAAATTTAGCGCCGTCTAACGCCATTCTGAAGCGCCATGCGGGCGCCGTATTTATGGAATGCCGTTAGCCGGCGCTAGCAGACCGGCGCTGCCTGGTGTGCGTGGAAAAAAACCACGTAGACCAGGCAGCGCCGGCGTAGGGGGAAAATGGCGTTAGGGCGTCTTAAAATGGGGCAAGTCAGGTTGAGGCAAAAAAATCGCCTCAACCCGATTTGCGCCATTATTTTCGACGCCCAGACGCCATTTAAATGACTCCTGTCTTAGTAAAGACAGGAGTCATGCCCCCTTGCCCAATGGCCATGCCCAGGGGACTTATGTCCCCTGGGCATGGCCATTGGGCATAGTGGCATGTAGGGGGGCACAAATAAGGCCCCCCTATGCCTCCCAAAAAAAATTAAAAAATATAAAAAATTACACTTACCTGAACTTACCTGAATGTCCCTGGGGTGGGTCCCTCCATCCTTGGGTGTCCTCCTGGGGTGGGCAGGGGTGGTAGGGGGGGTCCCTGGGGGCAGGGGAGGGCACCTGTGGGCTCATTTTGAGCCCACAGGCCCCTTAACGCCTACCCTGACCCAGGCGTTAAATAGTGGCGCAAATGCAGGGTTTTTTGACCCGCCACCTCCCGGGCGTGACTTTTGCCCGGGAGTATAAATACGACGCATTTGCGTCGCCGTCATTTTTTTAGACGGGAACGCCTTCCTTGCATCTCATTAACGCAAGGAAGGCGTTCACGCAAAAAAATGACGCTATTTGCCCATACTTTGGCGCTAGACGCGTCTAACGCCAAAGTATAAATATGGCGTTAGTTTTGCGCCGAATTTGCGTCGAAAAAAACGACGCTAATTCGGCGCAAACGGAGTATAAATACGGGCCCTAGTGCGTACACACAGCACAACCGAACTGCACTCGCCATTCGCAAAATGTTTTCGCCCCATGTATGCACTGAAAAAATGCAAAGTATAAAAATGAACTTCTTTTTCAGAAAATCCTTCCGGGAGGTGTATAATGAACAAATTCATGCCTGCTTGTGGTTGACAGTTTGAAATGATCACTCAGTCTTGCTTGATCTCTTCATCTAATAAAGAACACCACTTACTATAAGCGAGGTGACAGAAGATGCTGATTGTCTGGAAAGGATGATCTTCTTCAACAGTACACGTGAGACCCCCAGACACAGCACACATCTTTTCCACATAGTTATAAATCCGATTTCTCCACTGTCATCTTTTAAAGCCACACCTACTTCAGACCAGATTATCTTGCTAGGACAATACAACGTAGAATACAAGATGGAGGGGTATCCATCTGGTCGACATTCACTGGCAGTTTATACAGTTATATGTACATTCTTCTTAGTGAGCCAAGTCAGCTATAAAATTACAAAACATGCAAATAACTTTTTATTTTAGATCCTCGTAATTAAAACGAAAGCAGTATTCAGGCGTCAGCATTTTAAAATGAATCCTTTCAAGTACTTTAACCAGCAACACGGTAGTTATTTTTCACTTCATAGTCCAATTTATAATTGCAAGCGAGCACTGCTGGAAAACAATGTCTAGCATTTTGTTTTAATCAACAGTATTCTAGTACATGATATTGGTTCTGAAATTATGCCACAAAACGATATCCAAATTGCAAACAAACCATCGTTAATTTCTCTCAAAAAGATGAACAAACATGACTTCCCTTGTTCAATGTTGTTATTGCTTTATGTAGATCAGGTGTCTCCACCGAGTAGCTCATGAGCTACAAGTAGCTCTCGAGCTACCAAAAGTAGCTTTCCTTTGTGTAGCCCAGCCTACAAAACTGAAAAGTTTATATTTAAAACAGATATGTGAACTTGTTTGGTGTGGTCAGTATTAAATTTCTAATAATATTCGTAGCTCTGGATGATTTTCATCAACATAAGTAGCTTCTACTAAAAAAAAAGGTTGGAGACCTGATACTACACAGTAATAACATATATGGGATTTGTTGGATGTATCAATGCTTATCTAGTCATTAAGTTGTTCCAGTGTATTGCTTGTGATCATATATACATGCGGGTGTGGCATATTGCTGTCTTGTGTGGGATAACCACTCTAGAGTGTGAGGGTAGACTCATGATGATGCATGATAGCTCCATCAGGAAATGTAATGATTTAAGCTGGGGAATTCTAAGAGTTGCTAGTTGTTGAGCTGCTTACCAGTGGATGTGGTGCAAAGAATAATCTGATCCTTGCTTACCGCTGGTGTCACTGTACCATTCTTACCCTGTCGATGAGCTGTGAAGAAAAGAAGGGAGCTCCCAATTGCAGCTGGAGACTGACAGGGAGTAAAGTGAAGCTCTACATGCTGTCAGCAGGGTAGAAAACTACAGCTGCGCGGAGAGGCTTCGCAATCTGCAGCTGAGTGAACGGCTTATGTGAAGAGAGCGATTGTGGACATTAGCCAAACAGAGGACGATGAGGCTCCTTGTCGGCCTCTGAAAGGAGTTGAATGAGCTCAGAACTGATGAGGATAGTGCTGTCCATTGCAATCTGATGTTACCTGGAGAGAAGTGAATAGCGGTTATCACTGTAACAGTTGGTAACATCTGTGTAAGTACACTTGAGCAGTTGCAAGCCATCATCTCCTGGAGAGAAGTGAATGGTGGCCACCACTTCAAGAGGCAGAAACATTTACTTAGGCACACATACAAAATGCACGCCTTAAGTGGAAGTCTCTGCTATCTGTTGGAGCGTGCATGTGCATCACCTTTGATGCACATATATGGTGATAGACTGCTTGCCGCTTCTTTACTGGAGCAGTAGCACCATCCTCTGTTTCTTCAGAAATGAATCCTTGCTGATCAGGCAAAAGGAAGAATTGGTTGATTCAATCTGAGACGCATTAGAAAATAAAGTGCCGGATTCAAAACGGTAATTTCCACTTTTGAGTAAGTTTACTACTTTGCAGTATTCACAAACTCTGAGTGTCAGTTACTACTGAAAAAAAACCTGTAGTAAGTCCTGCACTACACATAACTAATCACTGGTACTGCAACATCCATCCATAGAAAATAATGGTGGTAGGGACTGAAAATAAAATCCCATATAAAATAATGTTACATTAAATTAAATTATTTACCCCTCGGGTGCCTGGGATGAGCTGGTCTCGCCTTCTGCCACGGTTGCCGTGTGCCGAGGACGAGAACCAACTCGTCCTGCTCCCAGCCCAGGGGGGAGCACTAGCGCTCCCCAGTGGGCCTCCCACCCCTTCCCCTGGGCAGGGTTGGAAGGGGAATCGCCTCCCCTTCCACCCCGACCCCTCCCTTGGCGATCTGATGACGTCAGCGCGATCACAGCACGCCGATGTCATCAAATGCTGCTGGGGACACACTGGAAGCCATTTGCTTCCAGCCCGTTTGGAAAGAGGACGCCTTTGAGGTAAGTCCTTCTCCTGGGGGAAGAGGGGTGGGGGGAAAACAGACACAGGGGGAAAGGAAATAGTTTTACCTTTCCCGCTGTGCCTGTTTTGACTGGACTACTGCTCCACGATCATGGGCGAGGCCTGCGATCGTGGAGCAGGAATCCACCCACTAGACACCAGGGTTGTTGTTTGGTTGATGTAGGATCGTTCCCCTGGGGGCAATATTAGATCCGTGTTTCAGCCCCCCCCCCCGGGGGCTAGATCTGCCATTTTTTCAGCAGATCTGCTCCCCGGAGGGGGGGGGGGGGTCAAAACCCACTAGACATCAGGGATAAAATTATAATTAGGTTTTACGTCAGCTACCCATTGGGGAAGGGTGGCTGCCCTGGGGGCAAGATTTTTATGTATGTTTCAGCCACCCCTGGGCTAGATCGGCCATCTTTTCGACCGATCTGGCCCCTGGGGGGTCGAAACCCACTAAGTGCCAGGGATCTGTGTGTTTGTGTGTGTGTTTTGTTTGTTGGGGGGACCCCATGGGCAAGGGACGTCCCCCTCAAAGGGGGCACATGACTGGTGGCAATTTCTGCCCCCCTTGGGGGCAGATTGGCCTATTTGTTTTTTTAGGTCTATGGGCAGAAGCCACTTAGGCACCAGGTATCGTGCATGTGTGTGTTTTTTGTTTGGGGGGCTAGCCCCTTAGGCAAGGGTCATTCCCCATGGGGGCACATTAATAATGGCCATTACTGCCCCTTTGGGGGCAGATCAGCCTAGTTTTAGGCAGAAACCACCAGACACCAGGGGAAATTTCTAAATGTTTGGTGGCGGGTGTTGGTCAACTGGTAAAGTATTTACATTTGTGATTATAATGGTTTATTTCTCCTTTTTGTTCTAGTTTAAGCTTTTGCTTCCTTTGCTGTGACTCCTTGCGGTTTTGGCAGTGGTTGACCTGCAGTTTGCCTAGTTTCATTTTTTAGGTAAGAAAAAACAATTTACTCCAAATGAGTATTGTTGCCATGCATGAATTACATTTTGGTGTGTGCTAAATGCAGGATTGTGAATGAAATTGTCCTTAAATTTGTGCACAATGATATTTTTGTTGTCTTATGTCTAATATTCTTTTCTTTTTTCTTTTTAGTGTGATGCCATTGGTGATTGCTGTGTCTGTGCAGAGTAGTTGCTGGCCTTTTCAGGCAAGTGAGTGGTATAGTTTTTGAGTACCAAAACCTGTCAATTTATTTCATTTGTTCATGGACAATGTATTTTTGGAAGAGATTGTTCAGCAGACTAATTTGTGTGTGGAGCAGTATTTGAGGGACAACGCTGTCAGACTTAGGCCACACTCTAGAGCTACCCAGTGGATTCCCACAAATCTGGAAGAGATGAAAAAGTTCTTGGGTTTGACTTTTTTGATGGGGTTGATAAGAAAGCCATCACTGGCTTCTTATTGGTCGACTAGTCCCTTGATGGCAACAGCTATATCTCCTGCAACCATGACTCGTGATCAGTATTTGCTTCTTCTTCGGATGTTGCATTTTGTTGTCAATACTTTAACCTTGCCACAAGATCACCCTAATTCTGACCGTCTTTTTAAGATTAGGCCTGTCCTTGATCATTTTGTAGATCGGTTTTCAGAGGTCTATGTTCAAGGGAAAGATATATCTGTAGATGAGTCTTTGGTCCTGTTCAAGGACCATTTGGTTTTCAAGCAGTACATTCCTAGCAAGAGGGCACAGTATGGAATTAATATGTATATGCTGTCTGAAAGTAGTACAGCATATGTTAATAATTTCTGGGTATACACTGGTAGGGATTCCAGTATTGACCCCCCCCCCCCGTTGTCCGCCCAGTTTTGGAGTTAGTGAGAAAATTGTGTGGGAACTTGGTAGACGACTGTTTAACAAAGGTCACCATTTGTACATAGATAACTTCTACACTAGAGTGCAGTTGTTCAGGGAATTGCTCAGTGTGGACACTGTTGCTTGTGGCACAATCCACCCTAACCGGGAAGGTTATCCCAGGGAGCTTATCTGTAAAAAACTTGAGAGAGGACAGTGCAGTGCCTTGCGTAATGATGAGCTGCTAGCTCTGAAATTTGCAGACAGGAAGGATGTGTACATGCTGACTACCATCCAGGATAAGTGTACTTCCCTTGTGACTGTTTGGGGACAGGATGCCAAAGTGAGCAAACCTGCATGCATTTTGGACTACAATAAGCACATGGATGGTGTTGATAGAGTAGATCAGAGGTTGGAACCTTACACTGCTGTTCGTAAGTCTTACGTTTAGTATAAAAAGTTGGCTATTCATTTGTTGCATTTAGCAACTTTTAATGTTTTTATTGTGTTCAAGGATTGTTCCGCTGAGTCAAGGATGAAATTTGTTAAATTTGAGGAGTAAGTGATAGAGAGCCTTGTTGTGGTGGAACAGGCAAGAGTTCCTAGAGTAGCAGGGGTGGAGGATGTGGCTAGATTGAAAGATCACCACTTTCCTGATCAGATTCCTTCCACTCGCAATAAAGACTTTCCCACTAAGACATGTAGAGTCTGTGCCCGAAGAGGTATCCGGAGGGAGACTCGTATGTACTGCCCCGATTGTCCTTCTAAGCCTGGGCTGTGTGTGGCCGGCTGTTTCAGGAGTTACCACACCAAAAATAATTATTGGGAACTACCATTAGGGTAATTTGCCTGTTTTATATTGTTGTATATTTTTGTTCAGTTTCACAGTAGGCATTACTGTCATGTATTTAGTTAGAGCTTTTGTGTTTGTAGTTTTGTACTTACTTATAATTAGTTAGAGTTTTCTTTTTTGTTAAACAAAAGTGACGGTGGTGTGCATGGAGTAGTGCTTGGCTGGTGGTGTAAATAGTGACACTGCTAGCCAAATGCCAGTCCACAGACTCTGTCAGCTGGTGTGATTGCTGTGTCAGGCATGTGGGCATATGAAAGTGATGGGCCCTTGAATGGCGCTGTCTGTTGATGCAAGTGTTGTAATGTGCCTGGCCTGTGGCTGGTGGCGTGATTGGTTTTGTGTATGTCATGTAGGAAAGGTGTGTGAATGGACTATAAAGTGAGTGGTCCTTTGAAGTGGCTTTACAGCTCCCGAGCTGTGAGTCATTGGTTCAGGTTTTTGGCCTTTCAGTTATTAACAGTGCACTTCATTTTTGTGAAATCTCTTGTTATTAAAATTTGATCTATTGAATCATCACTCACCCTCGTGCCAAATCTAACCAGTATGTGTGGTAAAATTAAAAAATGAAAAAACCTGCACCGCTGTAATCAGGCATTGAAGCACACCTGTGACATACTAGGTGATGCAGCATGACACCAACTAGGCTGGTGGGTGAGGGATCTTTTTATCATAACCTAAGGGCATTTATTTTCATAATTTGAATGTTTGGAACATCACCGAAGGATGAGGACACATCAAAATGATCTATTACAGAACTACCTGTTTTTGCGGGTAGGGGCACCTGCGTTTTTGGTCCCGGGTGCAGCGGTCATCTGAGGAAACCTACCAAACCCAGACATTTTTTTAAAGCAGACACCCATTGGAGTCCAGGGAGGATTGGCTTCCATGGATCCCCCTACATTTTCTTACCCAGACTCCTGTGCAAATCTCAAAATTTGCTTACAAGAACACATTTTCCTCACTTTTCTCAGTAGGATCAACACGCTGGCACAAATTTCCTACCACCCAGAGTTTCCCTCAGTCTCCCAAAAAAATGATACCTCACTTGTGTGGGTCCCCAAAGCAGGGCCAGCCTAAAAATGTAATAAAAAAATTGTGCTTCTCAACTTGCTGTGCTATCCCCTCAATCTTTACACGTTTTTGGCCCTTCCCTGTTGCAGGCACCTGGGCCACTCACACAAGTGAGGTATTGTTTTCATCCGCAAACAAAGGGGAACATATGGTGGCAGGAAATTTGTGCTGGCATGGTGATCCTACAAGGAAAAGTGAGCAAAATGTGACTTTATTTTAACAAAATTTGAGTTCTGCAAGGGATTTGGGGTAATACACTGTTGGGGATCCACGCAAGCCACACCTTTCTAGACTCCACCGGGTAACTAGTTAAAAAAACTGTCAGGGTTTGATAGGTTTCCCTAGATGGCTGCCAAGCCCAGGACCAAAAACGCAGGTGCCCCCTTGCAAAAACATGTAGTTTTGTAGTAGATAATTTTGTTGTGTCCATGTTCTGTTTTGGACCCTTCCTTATCGCGGGCACTAGGCCTACCCCCACAAGTGAGGTACCTGGGGTAACCTGAGTAGAAGGAAATTTGTGGCTCCCCTCAGATCCAAGAACTTTCCATCAGCGAAATGTGAGGAAAAAGTGTTTTTTTGGCCAAATGTTGAGGTTTGCAAAGGATTCTGGGTAACAGACCTGGTGACAGCCCCACAAGACACCCCATTCTGAATTTCCCTAAATGTCTAGTTTTAAAAAATGTATAGGTTTGCTAGGTCCCTAGGTGCCGGCTGAGCTAGCGGCCAAAATCCACAGCTATGCACTTCGCAAAAAACAGGTCTGTTTTTTGGGGGAAAATGTGATGTGTCCATGTTGTGTTTTGGGGCATTTCCTGTCGCGGCACTAAGTCTATCCACACAAGTCAGGTACCATTGTTATCGAGAGACTTAGGGGGATACTGGGTGGAAGGACATTTGTGGCTCCTTTCAGATTCAAGGACTTTTTATCACTTAAATGTGAGGAAAAGGTGTTTTTTTGCCAAATCTTGAGGATTCCAAAGGATTCTGTGAAACAGAACCTGGTGAGAGCCCCACAAGTCACCCCATCCTGGATTCCCCTAGGTGTCTAGTTTTAAAAAATGCACAGGTTTGGTAGGTTTCCCTAGGTGCCGGCTGAGCTAGAGGCCAGAATGCACAGCTAGGCACTTTCCAAAAAAACACGCCGGATTTCAAAGTAAAAATGTAATGTGTCCATGTTGCACTTCCTTTCACGGGCATTAGGCCTACCACACAAGTAAGGTATCATTTTTATCGGGAGACCTGGGGAAACACAAAATAGAAGAACAAGTGAGTCATTATGAACATGGCGGTAAACACCATTGGTCGCCGTGGCGGCGGTGAACAGAAACATGCCATATAAAGATGCTTAAAACAGAATCCGTCAACATTTCTGCAACCACCGCCAGGGCCTTGTTGGTCGGAAAGGCTGCACTTCCCACCCCTCCACCGCCAAGCACACAAATCCCCCACCCTCCAAATAATGATGCACAAATCAACGCAGGGGTTAGTGGATGCCGAACGACCACTGGCGGTACAGACCACCACGGCCAGCAATGGACCCCAACTGCAAAAAAAGCATACATTGGCAAGTTTGAAACCTCACACACCTGACACACATCAACAACACCATAAAACACGCACAGACACACCACACAATCCTTTGCATCGCCAATAGGAAAAGCCAGACTGACAACACTACACGCACACACTGAACGCAACTCACACACCCAACCACACAACAGCACCCTCACCAATATCCACACAACACATCACCCACCACACACACCATGGCACCCCCTAAGCACCCACGTTTCACCAAAAGGGAGCTAAAAACAATGGTGGATGAGATACTCAAGGTTGAGCCACAAATCTTCGAGGCACAGGTCCAGCACACACCCATCGCCAGGAAGATGGAGCTATGGCAGACTGTAGTGAACAAGGTCAATGCAGTGGGATACCATCCACACACGGGGGACGACATCCGCAAGAGATGGAATGACCTGCACGGGAACGTGAGGTCAATGGTATCGAGGCACAACATTGCGGTCCAGAAGACTGGGGGAGGACCCTCACGTACACCCCCCGAGTACACCGACTGGGAGGAAAAGGTACTGGCCATCCTGCACCCTGCCTCACTGGCCTCACTGGAGGAATGGACTCGGGTAAGTCATCTACAATTACCCCATATCCACCACACCTGTAATGCATGCACCACCCCACCTTTCCAACTACCACCAGTACCACTACCCCACCCAGGCCACAATCACTACATCCAGTCACCCTGCATGCCCACAAACCCACCAACAGGCCACATCCCTCCTCCTGTGCACAACCACCCACCCCTGCAAGGTATCACAATGACACTATACCACCCACAATGCACCACCACATCCCATGCACAACGCAATGGTAACCCCACCAAAGGTCCCTGCATGGCCAAACAGGGGAAACAACTACATAAAACAGGGCAGAGCTGCGCATCACCATTCAAATTAGTAAATGTAACATACATGTCCATTCCCCCCCACAAGCACCACCACCCATGCCACCCTGGCGGCAAGGCCAAGGAGTGCTAGAGCACCACATGGAGACAGAGGCACCACTCAGGACACTGGAGAGGGAACTGTGGACACTGAGGAATAGCCTGCTCCGTCACACAGTCCTGGACTGTCACCCTCCAGCAGCCCCACCAAGGAAACCACTGACACCCCTACCACCCAGCACCAACATCTGCACATGCCAAACACCCCCACACCAGTGGATCCAGGTCACAGACTGGTGGAACACAAGTACAGAGGCCAGAGTCTCCACCTACTAACAGGCAGGATGACGATGGCCCCAGTACAAGTGGTACTGCCAGACATGTGCAGGGGACACAGGTACAGGGGTCTAAGCCCAGTGGGAGGGTATCAGTGGCCCAGGGTGGAGGACAAAGGATGGATGCTGCAGCCCAGGAGGTGATCTCTGAGGTCCTGGGAGCATACCACCATACCCAAGACTGGCTGGGCCAGATCCTGGCCACCCTGGAGCAGAGTCAAAGGCTGCAGATAGCCCAACATCAAGAGACCATGGAGCAGTGGAAGCAAGTTAATGCCACCATGGCCCTTGTTGCAGGGGTGCTGCAGCACCACCACCCAACCCAGCCTGAGACCCCCACAAACCAGTGTGCCCCTACCACTGATCAGGACACAGACCAGCCATCAACCTCAGCAGCAGCAACTGGACTGGTGTCACTGTCCCCTGTCCCCTGTAATTATGTTGAATCAAATGTAAGTTATCATGACACATGGCACCGCAAATTCATTTAACAGTGTCAATGACTACAGACCCCACATCCCCATAGTGAATAAGCCAGACTGACAATATGCAGTGCAGACAACATCATCAGTGAACAGTACATTATAGTCACTGAAAGTATAGTTGGATCAGTTGGTTCCTGGAGTGAACATCTTCCCCCTCTTCCTCCTCACCATCACTCTCATCCACTCTCAGAGGAAGCAGGTCTGAATAGACAGAACTCTCCTCCTCCAGTAGGGGGATAGACTTCTTCAGCATGCAGCAGGCCACCACTATTCTACACACCTTCTCAGAGCCATAGCACAGGGATCCCCAGAGAGATGGAGGCAACGGAATCTAGCCTTCAGGAGACCTATTGTGCGCTCTATCACCCTCCTAGTACGTCCATGGGCCTCATTGTAATTCCTCTCTGCATCTGTGCTAGGATTCCTCACTGGTGTCCGGAGCCAATGCACATTGGGATAGCCAGAATCACCTGCAAAAGTGGGTGAAACAGGACTGTAACAAACTACTATCACGTGCAGACAGCCTGGCTGTCAGCTGTGTACAGAAAAAGTTTCAAGCACACTCACCTATGAGCCATCCTCTGTCCCCTTGTAGTTGTTCCATCATGTGTGGAAAACTTCTGTTCCTCAGGACAAATGAATCATGGACTGATCCAGGAACATGGCATTCACGTGTGAAATGTACTGGTCTGCAGTACACACCAATTGTATGTTCATTGAGTGGAAGTTCTTCCTGTTTCTGTACACCTGTTCACTTACTCTTGGGGGGAGGAGAGCTATGTAGGTGAAATTGATTGCGCCTATCACATGGGGAATGTTGGCAAAGGCATAAAAGTCTGACTTCACGTATGTCTGCAGGTATAGTACAAATGCATCCAGGAATTTGGACAGGATAAGGCTAAACATTGGCTGTGAGAACCCTGCACCCATGCCCATTGTCACCTGAAATGAGCCCATGGCCAGGAAGTGGAGTACAGAGAGCACTTGCACTTCAGTAGGGATGGCATGTTGATTCCGATTTGCTGGTCTAAGTACAGGATCCAGTAATACACAAAGTTCATGAATAGTAGCACGAGTGAGTCTATAGTTGATAATGATGTGACGTTCCACCATGGTCTCCAAATCAACCAGAGGTCTGTACACAGATGGGGCTCTCCCTCGCCACATGGGTTTGTACCTAGGAGGGGTGGAGAACACATATGAGGGACACACATCCATTTGCAAAACCTGTTGTGTATAAAACACTGCTGTACAACATGTAGGTTACACACTCACAACTGGAGTGACATGTTTGAACTGATACGTCTGGAATGTTGTGGGCAGTAAATATTCATTTGGGCATGCAAATGAAGGCTGTGGTCCATAGGGCCTGCATGTTGCCCATCACCAGGAAATATCTGCATAGCACTTGCAAAATGGCAGCCCCCTCTCATCCAGATATGCAGCAGTGGAAGTGACCTCATACCGTTAGCGGTTGTTGTAATGGCGTAAGGCGGTGTTCACTGCCGTGCACCCATTCATTGGTTAACATGGTTGTCAATGGGGAATATGGGCCTATCATGATCACTGCCAGCGGTAACAGTGCACACCGCCACAGAGTGCACGCCATTTCGTCATCCCAGGTTCACTTGACTCCTGGATTCTGTGCATGGAAGTACTCTACTGAGTGTGCTGCTGTGTCCTGACTCTGGTTACTCAAATGGCAACAGTCACATGGGAAAGGGCCCTGGCCTTCACCACTGAGGAGCTGGAGAGGCTGGTGGACGGGGTCCTACCCGTGTATGCCAAGTTATATGGGCGACCAGAGGTGCAGATGAGTAGGCGGATGGCGTGTATGGATGTGTGTGATGGTGGTGGATGCCTGTATGCATGTGTGCACGATTTGTATCTGCACAGGCGTTGAATGTTTGACAATCAGCTTGAGTGAGGTGGTGGAATGATATTGTTAAGTGTCTGTCACAAGGGGGACGTATAGCCAGCGGTATCAAATGGGCATTGTCTGACCACTGTGTTACTTTTCTGTGTGTCCCATACAGGTCAGCGCCCATCAGAAAAAGGGACTCTGGCAGGCCATCGCCAGAGAGGTGGGGACCCTGGGGGTCTACAAGCGGCAGAGCACCCACTGCAGGAAGCGGTGGGAGGACCTGTGGCGCTGGGCCAGGAAGACCTGCGAGGCCCAGCTAGGGAAGATCTCCCAACAAGGAAGGGGTGCCCGCCGGGCCCTGATCCCCCTAATGCACTGCATTCTGGTGGTGGCATATTCAGACTCGGATGGGCGCTTGAAGGCTGCAAAGCAGACACAAGGGGGTGAGTACCAAGACCATTTTATGTTTCCTTGATGGATGTCTGAGGGTGCTGTAGTATGTATGCTGTCTAGTGGCAGGGATTCTGAATGGTGTCTTACAGCAATACGGCCCCCATGGGCATTTAGATGATTAGGGGCAGGTCTGCAGTTCCTCAGGTCCTTCTATAATGTGTGAGATGATTGCATGCTAGGGTTGTGGCCACTAGTCAGGGGCATAGGCACGACTATAGCTGTAGGTGCTGCATGTTGATGTATTAGCTGGGTGGGAGTATGAGTGAACCAAATATGTACATCCAATCAGGTGTTAACATATTTCTCTCCTGTTTTG
The DNA here is from genome assembly GCF_031143425.1 of Pleurodeles waltl. Taxonomy (NCBI): domain Eukaryota; kingdom Metazoa; phylum Chordata; class Amphibia; order Caudata; family Salamandridae; genus Pleurodeles; species Pleurodeles waltl. The sequence continues at coordinate 968,054,798 of NC_090439.1, forward strand.
TCTCCACACCCCTGTACTCTTGTGTTGTCTGTGTATATTAGCATCATCTGGCGAGGGAGCAGCGGCACCGACAAGTGGGGATGCAGTGGCCCACGGTTCCAAGGATGCAGAATCGACCAACTCCAAGAGGACCAGTGGGTTGAAGGGCGAGGGGAGTATCATTAGGGAGGCTACTACCACTGGAGGTAGTGACTCTGATACCTCCTCCAATGGGAGCTCCCTGGTGGTGGTGGACCCTAGTGGGCCCACTCAGTCTTTGTCATCTTCTGCCACCCCATACCATCATCGCCCTCCCAGTTGCTTCCCACCCAGTTGCCTGTGCCCTCTCACCCAGAAGGGTGGGAGTCTCCTTCGCCCCAGGCACCTCATCCCCAGCCCCAGTCAGCCCTGCTGCTCTCACTGAGGAGGCTATTGACCTACTGAGGACCATCTCTGTAGGGCAGTCACCCATCATGAATGCCATCCAGGGGCTAGCATCCCAGATGCAACAGTGCAATGCATACCTGGACGGCATTCACGGTGCCATGTCTGGCCTACGGAGATCTTTTCAGGCTCTGGCCTCCTCTTTGACGGCAGCCAGTGTCCCTGGTCTTTCCATCCCCCCTCCAACCACCTGTACCCCTTTCAGCACCCCACTCCCTTCACCCATCCCAAGCACACGTTTAGACAGCCATGCACACACCTCAACACACAAAAAACATACAGAGAAACACAAACACCACACTTCCCACCACAGGCATACACACAGCCAACACACAAAGGCACACATGACAACATCCCCTTCCCTCACTGTGTCCACCTCTCCTGTCTCCCTGTCTGTCACCTCTACATGAACACTCACATGCACTGCACCCTCAGTCACTCTTGCTGGCCCCATTCTTGCAGTCACCACAACATCAGACATCCAGTCATGCACCCCAGACACCATACCTGCACTCACTACAACGACTTTGAGTGACACTTGCAGCACACACACCAAACTTGCAGACACCCAGACAACATCCATTTACACTGGCAGCCTGTCTTGTCCCACTGTGTCCACCCCCCTCCTCCCAAGACACTCAAACGTTCCCAGACACCCACCCAACACACATCCACCACACTTCAGCATACTGTACAGGCACCTGCATCCACGTCAAGCACACCGACACCTGGTACAACCACTCCCTCTACCTCCACTCCCACACCTTCCTCCATGTCCACCCTGACTTCCTCCTAAAAAACTATTCCGGTCCCGTGTTGACCTTTTCGAACCCACTGGCCCACCCCATCTTGTCCCTAAACGTGCCTACCTCCTTGCCCTGTCCACTCCTTCCACGTCCAAGTCCGCCCCTGTCCACTCTTCCCATTCCCGTGCCCCTTCCCCAGTGAGCAAGAAACCCCGTGCTGGCCCTGGTCCATCTGCCACCCCCGGTCCAAGCCCGCTCCCCCACCTTCCAAGGCTAAACCCAAACCCCCTCCATCTCCCAAACGTAAGCCAGAGTCCCCCCTCCCAGACGTAAGTCCCACCCCGCCACCCCCTACCCCTGTTCCCTGAGGTGCCTGGCTGCCCCATTGATGTCCCTTTATGGTGGAGTACCATGTGCATATGTGGGAGTCAAGTTCGGCCTCATTTGGACAATCCGCTATAACATTTCTAATAATGTGTGTGTGCCCAGTGTTGGTGTTGGCACACTCTGGATACGTGGTTCATCAATTCATTGTGGGAGGGTTTTGTGCATGTGTGTACTTTGGGCAGGTTGTCTTGGCCTTGTGTCGGGTGAGTACCTCTTGCTCGGGTGTGTATGGCTTGTGCTGTTGTGAGGAGTTGGGGGTGCGGTGCGGGGTTGGTGGAGTGGGTGGGTTTGTAACTGTGCCCTTTCTTCCCTTGTTTGGTAGGTTGCGGTACCGTTGTCGGCCTCATCGGCGGTGATGGTCGTGGAGGTATATGGCAAGGAGCAGGACTGGTATGATTTCCAACTCTCTCTCCATGTCTGCTTCAGCGTTTTCTGTGTGCCTCCAGTGAGTGTTTCCATTTCTTTGGTTCATTTCGGCCAGGCTTTGCTTGGTGGTGGTTTCCACACGACACTAACGGCGGTCTTGAGCTTCATTATTTGTTGGGCGGGTAAGGCCTTTCCGTCGGCCTGTGGGCGGACTCTTCTGTCGTTGTCGGCACTCCTCTGCTGGCGCTGAGAGGTTTTCAGGCTGCCTGTTTTTCATGTGCTTCATTATTTGGTGGTCCAGACCGCCGGCCTGTTGGTGGTAGTTACCGCCACCGCCGGCGGTGCGGTCTTTCCCGCCATGTTCATAATGAGGGCCCAAGTGTTACTGCCCCTTGTCTTTCTCTACATTGTTTCCTTTCATATGTCAGACAGTGTATAAAAAAGACGTCTATTTGTGAAATTCCCTGTCATTCACATGCTACTATTGGGACCCCAGAATTCAGAGATGTGCAAATAACCACTGCTTCTCAACAGCCTTGTCTTATGCCCGTTTCGGAAATTCAAAGGTTTCTTTGATACCTATTTTTCACTCTTTATATTTCACCAAATTAATTGTTCTATACCCGGTATACAATGAAATCCCACTGCAAGTTGCAGCTCTTTATTGCTTCTGGGTACCTAGGATTCTTGATGAACCTACAAGCCCTATATATCCCCACAACCAGAAGAGTCTAGCAGACATAATGGCATATTGCTTTGAAAAAAAAAATCTGCCATAGCTGGAAAAAGTTATAGAAGAAAACGTGACAGAAATGGCTCTTTTTTCACCTCAATTTCAATATTTGTTTTATTTTAGCTGTTACTTTCTGTAGGAAAAACATTGAAGGATCTACACAAATGACCCCTTGCTGAATTCTGCCTACCTTTCAGAATGTTTAGCTGTCCTGGATCTAGCATTGGTTTCACACCCATTTCTGTCACTAACTGGAAGAAGGCTGAAAGCACAAAAAATAGTGAAAATTGGGTATGTCCCAGAAATATGCCACAGTTGTGTTGAAACATTTGGTTTTCTGATTCAAGTCTGCCTGTTACTGAAAGCTGGGAAGATGGTGATTTTAGCACCACAAACTCTTTGTTGATGCAATTTTCAGGGAAACAAACACGAGCTTTCTTCTGCAGCCTTTTTTTACCACTTTATTTTCTCCAAAAACGAAATTTTAGCTGTATTTTTGTTAATTTCTTGGGTGTCCTCAAGGGTAACCCACAAACTCTGGGTATCTCTAGAATACCTAGGATGTTGGAAAAAAAGGACCCAAATATGGTGTGGGTAGCTTATGTGGACAAAACGTTATGAGGGCCTAAGCGCGAACTGCCCCAAATAGCCAAAAAAAAGGCTCGCCACCTGAGGGGAAAAGGCCTGGCAGCGAAGGGGTTAAACGTGGTTATAAATGTAAATAAATATAAATTTATGTTTATACATATATATAAAATGGTTTGTATTTATTAATTAATAGTAACATATGTTCATAACCAACTTTGAATTTCAAAAATAATGTAACAATATTATTTATAAAAAATGTTACATTAATTGTAATTAAAACATCAGCTTCAATAATTAGTAATGCATATTAAAACATGTTTATTTCTTTACGTTGGAATTTAGTTTTTAACTAGAACTTGAGAAAAATAATTTTAATTCAACATATTTCCATTTATTAAAGTTGTAACATTTTTATTTTTTATTTTGGAGTTACATATTTGTTTTAAATTTTCAAAGTATTTTATTACGGGGGGACTCTGCTGTCAGAGTGGTTTATGTTTGCAGCACTCAACCAATAATAAGGTGAAAAAACAACACAAGAAAGCCCTCAATGAAATTGGGAAAAATAGAGAATATTTTACTACATAAAATGACAGCAAAACAACAAAAATCCAATAAGTAGAACCAAAGATATACATTTTTAAAGTTTGAAATGAACATAGTGGCAAAAAGCACAGGTGCCAGCCTTGGGTATCTGGTGGTGCTAGGACACATCAAAGTCAAAGGTTAAGGCTGACCTCAATATAACGCAGCGTGGATACAGGCACCAGATTCATCCCAATGGAAAGTTTACCTTCTGACTTAGAAATGTTTATGGGGGAAAAAGTGGGGTAAGCTGCAAGCAGAGCTTGAACACAGTGGGCTGTGAAAGAGCGGGTCCCAGTGCCGCTGTTGACGAAAGTGGAAAAGTTCTGAGCAGATGAAGTCAGTGCCCAGGATGCTACTCAGCATCAATCCCGGAGAAGCCTTACTTTCGGACTGAAAACAATTTCAGGAACAGGACAGGTCAAAGTCAAAAGTTAAGGCTGACCTCAATGGATGACAGGAACACAAGATTCATCCTGAAGGAAAGTTTACCTTCTGACTTAGAAATGTTCATGGAGAAAAAAATGGTAGTCAGCGGGGTAAGCTGCTAGCAGAGCTTGACCAAGGTGGGCTGTGGAAGAGTGGGGTCCCTGTGTGGTTGTTGACGAAGGTGGGAAAGTTCAGAGCGGACGAAATCCAAAGTCCATGCCCAGGATACTACTCAGCATTGATCCCGGTGAAGCCTTACTTTTGGACTTAGAAAATTTGCAGGAACTCAGATCTCCTGCGGAGCAAACCAGCAAGTTGAGGTCAATCAGCAATTCGCCAGATCCGGCTTCAATAGCTACACTGATCTCCGTTGGTTCAACAGGCAGAAAATTGGCAAAACATCGCTAAGTCCCACTTTTTGCAGTTTGTGGACAGGAAAAGTACACTCAAACACCAGCCAAGGGTTCAAGACCTGGGGGCACCACTTGGTGTTTAGGTCTCACTCCAACAGAGACCCGCAGCACAGTCCAGGGCAGGTCCTGTTGGAACTTGTTAGCTGAGCTGTTAAAGAGAGAGAGAGAGGCCTCTAGAAGCTTGTTGTGCCCCTGTAGCTCAAACAAGAAGTCAGCCAGCTGATCCTAGGAGTCACATCTGGGGTCCTGTGATCAAGGCAAGCAGATCCAGTCCTTCAGGATCCACACAGCAGGGCAGTCCTTATTCTCATTCTTCACAGGTCCAGGAGTGTTCTGAGGAGAGTTTGGGAGATGCTACATTTATGCCCAATGCCAGCTTGTGGGTGGAGTGCAATCCTTCGTCCTTACTCTAACCCAGTTCTCAGCAGCTCCTCCTCTCCTACCAGGTATGGCGCCAGCATGAATGGAAAGACATAAAGGAGGCAGGCCTAGGTTTGAGCTTCATATGCCTGTAACAGGGTAGAAATCCTTTGAAGCTCTGGAAGGGGCTAGACACAGCTCCCCCCGCTACCCTGTAATGTAGGGAAACTTCCTCACCATACTCGGCCCTTTGCTTGCTGCCTGGGACCAATACACATCTCACTACAAGAGAGTCATCGGTAGACGGGTGGCATATGAACACCTGCTGAAAGAGCTTTCAGTTTTTGGTACAAAAGAGACAACTTTCTAAAAATGTGTTTTCCTTAGTAGTAATGTAAAATCTGACCTTAACTTTAGGTTGGATTTTAAATTGCCATTAACATTTTTCTGGAGAGCCAGCCTTCTTAGAGTGAAGATGTTGGGGATTTCCAATTCCAGAACACATAAAAAAATAATTTCTGCATGTCCTACCTTTATATAAATTGCACTATTTGAACAATAAGGCCTACCTTAGGGATGACTTACAGATATTACAAAGGAAGGTTTAGGCCCATCAAAATGGTGATTTTGACAGGTCAAAATGGCAGTTTAAAACTGCACACCAAGGCTGCAGTGGAAGGTCTGGAGACATGCTTTACAGGAGGACTGTAGTAGGTATCTTAGGATTAAGTAACAAATACCAAGGGAGGATACTGCTGATTCCACCTCAAGCCTCTTTCATCCACAACAAGACAATGCCTATCCCTTTATCTCACTCGTTGAGATTCTTTTTCATTCCTCTTTTCTCATTTGTCACTATTTTTTCATCTTTCTTTTGCTTCTTTTCCTCTCTTATGTTTCTCTTTCTACTAGTCTGAATGAGGAAAAATCAGTGCTATCCCCACAAAATGAGTGCTGGTGGGCCCCACCGTCAATCAATAAATCACATTGGGTAATACCATTAACCTCAATCATCTATATTTCTGTTCCCCTCAACTTCTATATTTCCTACCTTTTTCTCTCTTTATCCTCTGCAACTGCCACACTCATCTTTCTCTCTGTTCCCCTCATCTTCTCTCCCTCTCCCTCTTTCTCTCTCTCTGCATCCCTTTCCTCATGTTTCCCCACTTCCTTTTCACTTACTTCTGTACCATGCCCTACTCAATTACTTTGCCTGTCTGCCGACCTCCCCCCTTTATGGTCTCCTTACCCTGCCTAACTAAATTAATCTGTCCTCCAAGATCTCTTACTGCCTCCTCCATATGATTCAATATATATGTTCAAAGCATGTTTTATTATTCAGTAAATGTATGTTGTATTCTAAAGTGCATTGACACCTCACCAGTAAAGTGAATCTACAGAACAATGTAAAAAAAGAGAGACACATCCTTTTGGTTTTATCTTTCTTACAGGCTCAGACAACAATACATAAAGTTAAGGAGATCTTATAGGCCCAGGCCTGTAAAGCTTTCCAATTCTCACTGATCTCACAGGCTCACCATTCAGACAATAAAGCTACCTATTATATTACATGTGTCATATGGGCTCTGGATGCATTTCACACATTTAAAAAAATGTGTCATTTTAGGCCTTCTGAGCTGTCCTTTGGGGTACAGAGAAGGTATTGTCTTAGAGTGACCTATTAGTTACTTCAGGATACTGAGCTTTTGCATTTTAAGGTCTCATAAAGAAGAGGTACCATTAGATTGTATAGGTCACACTGGCTTAGGTCTCAGACAACAATGCTTCCCGTTGAATTGCAGACCTATTATAGACTCGGGCAGCAGTTTGTTTTAACACGGATGTAATAAATTTAGGCCCATTACTGGACTTTGGGTTAGAGAAAATGTATAGACTCAAACCTTATATAGGTGAACAATATTGCACAAGGCAGAGATCTCTCTGGCTTTAGACAGAAAACCTATCCCTGAGGTTACTGAAATCTTACAAGTTAAAGACTCATACAGAAGAACTACAGACCTAGCTACAAATATACGATTGGTACAGTGTTTGGACTCAAGATCTATTCCTTAGATGGCTCATATTGTATATGCTCATGAATCTAACAGCAAGGTTGTCCACTGACTCACAAAAATCTTAAATGCTCAGGCCTAATATAAGAAAGCTAACCTTATGTACACACAGCACTTGCAAATCAGGGCATCTCATACCAAAGCTAATCCTTTGGTTACAGGTATCTAAAGATCCAGGCCTCTCTGACAACAAAGTTTTAACTTAGGTTACACAGCTCTTACAGGCTCACGATTTGTACAGTAGCAAATCTATTAACCGCTGTACAGACAGGCACAGGCTAAATTCTTAGACATATGACCTAACAGGTTACAGTGATGATTTCAGTTCACTCTTTGGTCAACAGTTTTGTCTAAAGTAATGTAAGCCTTATAGGCGTGGGTGGAAGAAAGCAGACTGAGCAATTAAGTTATAGAGAACTTATTGGGCCAGGATTTTGACAACAGAGGTAGCCTTCACTTTACAGGGTTTTGAAGGGGCTGATGATAAAACACCCTTCATGGTGCTCAGCTTTTACCTTCTCAGTTTGATGACAAAAGATCTACAATGCGTTTACAAATGCCTCACACGCTCAGGAATCCCGCAAAGATATCCTTCAGGAACAACATTTCGGAGTCTTGAGCATCTGAGAACAGAGCTATCATCAGGTTACATATGCCATGTATGGTCAGGCCATTGACAGTAGAGCTCTTCCAAGTTCCAGGTTTATACCGCAGTGTTTGCTAGATAAGGTCTCACATGAAAAGCCTATCCATAAGGTTATTAAATATCCTTGGTCTATTATTTGGACAGCTAATTCAGAGCAATGTTTACAGATATTTTAAAGCATCAAGCATCTAACAGCAATATAATTTCCAGGATACACTGATCTGACAGCTTGGGGCATGTGATAGCAATGTTATTCTAGGGTAAAAAAACTTACAGGCTCATGGTTAGGAAAGTGGAGTTACAAAGCTCCTACAGGCTCTGGCATCTGGAAGCATTGATATCCAGTACAACAATCTTAGCCTGAGAGAGATCAGGATGAGAACAGGAAGCAGTTCCTAAAGGAAAACTGGTTACATAGCAACATACATCTATTCACTCTAGACAGCCCCCTGAAGTGTTGATACTCTGAGACAGCGCCCCATCTACATTTACACAGGCTATCTATTGCCTTCTGATTTAGGTGTGTCACGTAGGCTCTCATTATTCTAATGAGACAACTGGATTTTGAGTGGCAGAATCACCTGCGGTGTGGGACACTGAGGGGGTGATTCTGATTCTGGCGGGCGGCGGAGGCCGCCCGCCAGAATTCCGCCCCCATTATACCGCTCCGCGGTCAGAAGACCGCGGAGGGTATTATGAGTTTTTCCCTGGGCTGGCGGGCGGTCTCCAAAAGACCGCCCGCCAGCCCAGGGAAAAACTCCCTTCCCACGAGGATGCCGGCTCGTAATCGAGCCGGCGGAGTGGGAAGGTGCGACAGGTGCAGTGGCACCCGTCGCGTATTTCAGTGTCTGCAAGGCAGACACTGAAATACTTTGCGGGGCCCTCTTACGCGACCCCCCCTACCGCCATCCTGTTCATGGCGGCTTTCCCGCCATGAACAGGATGGCGGTAGGGGGGGTCAGAATCCTCATGGCTGCGGAGCGCGCTCCGCAGCCATGGAGGATTCAAACGAGCAGCGGAAAGTCAGCGGGAGACCGCTGACTTTCCGCTTCTGACCGCGGCTGAACCGCCGCGGTCAGAATGCTCGTTGGAGCACCGCCAGCCTGTTGGCGGTGCTCCCGTGGTCGGTGGCCCTGGCGGCCACCGGCCGCCAGGGTCAGAATGACCCCCTGAGTCTGACCCACTACAGGTGACACCTGTCGCCCCAATACGGGTTTTCCTCTGGCTAACTGGCAGTGCCTTATCTCCATCCAGGGGCTGGGATGATTGGGCAGCCGAGCGCATGACATAATTGATTTCGCAAGGAAATCGTGGTCACTCAGGTCTCATCCATTTCTCTCAGTTACATTAGTCTCACATACACAATGACAAACAGAGGCAGTATATGTTTCAATAAGGTTTTCAGGAAGCGACTGCATCTTAGATAGAAACCCATGGGCTGCAATAACCAGGACGATACAGCATGACAAGATTAAAATTGTGACAATTAGAGTAAAGCATAGAAATAATGCTACCATATTGTCACTAGAGTCAATAGACTAATTCATATCTAGGCTATAATAGAGCACAGCATGTTAAGCTATAATTCTGCCCTTCAGGCTGCCCTGGGAAGACAACATACCCCATACCTGAGCAAAGGCCTGAAGTCTGCATAAGCAGCTGTAGCGAAGCTATCAGCAATCAGCATGCTGTCGTGGCTCTCTGGCTGGAATCTCCCTGGGACAGGGAAGTGTTTTTATAATAAAACAGCTGATGTTCTGAGGAAATGTCCCTACGTAAGGATGTGTGTTTTTCTAGGAATGTCAGAGACAAAACTTGTACCACGTTCAACGGCAACCTATCTAACTGCAGCCTTGAAAGAAGCACAGAGTGAGCAAGAATGTCTTGTTTAAGAACGTAGTGCTGGCCTAGGCAAAAACAGCTAGATAGAGAGAAATAAAACAACATAACAAAAGTGGCTATTGAAAGAGTAATAAAATGAAGCTGAATAAAATATATCTAGGTGAAAGTGCACAGCGGCAGGCCTTGTATGCTAAAATAACGTGCATGGAGCTATGACTAAAATGGATACACAACAGGTGAACCAGGTGTCTAGAGCGCTTTGTTATCTATGTGATCAGAGCGTGTTAAGTTCTTACCTGTGTCCAGTTTGTTCTTGTTAGACTTTTCATCCTTGGCGTGGTCTCCCTTAACTTTTTGCCTCTGTTCCCCAGGTTATTGATGTGTGCTGGACTCTGATTTTGCTGTTTTTAATATTCTGGGCACTTTACCACTGCTAACCAGTGCTAAAGTGCAAGTGCTCCTGTTTAAAATGTGTATGTAATTGGTTCTCCATGATTGGCATATTTGTTTTACTGTTAAGTCCCTAGTAAAGTGCACTAGAGGTGCCCAGGGCCTGTAAATCAAATGTTACTAGTGGGCCTGCAGCACTGGTTGTGCCACCCACACAAGTAACCCTGTAATCATGTCTCAGACCTGCCACTGCAGTGTCTGTGTGTGTAAATGTGCACTGTAAATTCGACTTGGCAAGTGTACCCACTTGCCAGGCCTAAGCATTCCCTTTTCTTACATGTAAGGCACCCCTAATGTAGGCCCTAGGTAGCCCCAAGGGCAGGGTGCAGTGTATGGTTAAGGTAGGACATATAGTAATGTGTTTTATATGTCCTGACAGTGAAATATTGCTAAATTCGTTTTTCACTGTTGCAAGGCCTGTCCCTCTCATAGGTTAACGTGGGGGCTACCTTTAAATCTGATTAAAGTGTAGATTCCCTTTGGGAGCGGATAGACATGTGAAGTTTGGGGTCTCTGAGCTCACAATTTAAAAATACATCTTTTAGTAAAGTTGATTTTAAGATTGTGCATTTGAAAATGCCACTTTTAGAAAGTGAGCATTTTCTTGCTTACACCATTTCTGTGACTCTGCCTGTTTGTGGATTCCCTGTCTGGGTCAGTTTGACAGTTGGGCTGGTTCCACCTCACACTAGACAGTGACACAAAAGGAGCTGGGGTGTAGTCTGCATTTCCTGACAAGCCATTTGTGCTAGGAGGGAGGGGAGGAGTGGTCACTTACACCTGAAAGGGCTGTGCCTGTCCTCACACAATGCAGTCTCTGACCCCCTGGTGAGTGTCTGGGGCCTGGCCTGGGCAAGGCAGGATTTCACATTCAGAAGAGACTTTACTTTGAAGTAGGCCTACTTCAAAGGAGAAATTGGGTATAAGTAGGGCAGCCAAAACCACAGACTTTAGAAACACTTCTGGAACCAAGAGGAACCTCTGCCTGGAGAAGAGCTGAATAGCTGAGGAAGAAGTGCTGCCCTGCCTGTGACTGTGCTTTGTGGAGCTTTCCTGCAGTGCTGCTTCTGCCAGAGTAAGAGGGCAAAGACTGGACTTTGTGTGCCTTCCATCTTGTGAAGAAATCTCCAAGGGCTTGGTTTAGAACTTGCCTCCTGTTGTTTGAAGTATCAGGGACAGCAAAGACTTCTCTCTGCCAGCACCTGGAGTCTCTGGAAAGACTCCTGCTCTGACAAGTGGTGCCCTATCCAGTCCATGGGCCCTTGAAAGGAAAGCTGGTGGAAATCCAAGGAAATCGACTTCGGACCGACGCCGCTGCTGAATCCGGTGACACCGCCTGCACCCGACGCCGTGACCTTCGCTGGAACGTGACGCTCTTCACAAGCCCGATGCCGCTGCAGCCTCGCTGAAGTCCGCGACTCCGTAGAAGTCGCCGCACCACGTCGTGACCGACGCCGCTCGAAGTGTGCGGATTCAACGTTTCACACAGACGCCGCAATCCCCGACTTCGCGCATCGGCTTGTTTTCACTCTCACCAAAGGTACTGTACTTGGGGGTCTACGCAACTCCGTGTCCGGCGCTGCTGGTGTCGGCTTGTTGGGAACGACTCCATCACGACGCCGTGTTAACACCTCATCGAAGCATTTTTGTTTCTAAGCGCTATTTTGGAGTTTAATCTTTAAAAATTCAGAACTTGACTTGTGTATGTTGGATTTTTGTCATTTTGGTCTTGTTTTGTTTAGATAAATATGTCCTATTGCTCTGAACTGGTGTTGTGTCATTTTGAAGTGTTTTCATTAAGTTACTGTGTGTGTTGGTACAAATACTTTACACCTAGCACTCTGAAGTTAAGCCTACTGCTCTGCCAAGCTACCAAGAGGGTAAGCAGGGGTTAGCTGAGGGTGATTCTCTTTTACCCTGACTAGAGTGAGGGTCCTTGCTTGAACAGGGGGTAACCTGACTGTCAACCAAAGACAGTAACAGTTCTGTATAAGTGAAGGAAGATTGAACACTTGTGCCATAACTTATACGAAAAAGTGACATGCAAAAGTGGGCCTACACGATAAATATGTCTGACCATGTAACAGCTCGGTAATCGGGTCCACAGGTCTACTGCTATTGGCCTAAACCTGTGAAGCCCATGGAAGCTGAGGCACAGCTTAACTATCAGATGCCAGAGCCTGTACAGTTTGGTAACCTGAAATATAGCTTTGCGATCATAAAAGAGTCTCGAAGATAAGTTACATAGAAGCTGCTCTGACACATGACTGAGCTTGTAAACTCTGTGTGACCCGAGTGTTAGCTCTGATGTCATAGAAATAGGTCTGTAACAACAGAAATGGTTTGCTGCCAGCCAGAGGTCCAAACTTACATGAGTTCTGTAACCTCGGTGTTAGCTCTGCTGGTAACCCCCTGAACCTGCAGGATGGTGTTATTTTACTGGTAGCCCTGCTGTTAGGTGACTGAGTTTAAAAGATCACTGAATAAGTGATAGCTCTCCAATATCAACCAGTGCCTGTAAGATCTGTGAAATATTAGGCATAGCTGTGGCCACAGAGGGATGAGCCTATATGCTCTGTATATCCTGGGACCAGCTTCGTTGCCAGATTCCTGATTTTTCAGATTTATGTGGCTTGAGGGATATATTTTCTGTTTATAAAATAAGCCAGAAAAATGTTTGTAACCTGATGGGTAGGCCTTTTGAGGTCTTAGCCTGTAGAGTTCCTTAAAATTGACGGAGAGTCTTACTGCTATCCAATGCCCAAGCCTGTAAACCGAAGGGATAGCTTTTCTGTCACAAGCTAAGCCTGTAAAATACGTGTATACAGAAGGATAGCTCTGCTGTCAACTGCCTGAGCTTGTAAAAACGGTGCAACTTGAGAGATGGCTTTTTGTTAGAGGAAAAACCTGTAAATGCACAATTAATCGACGAATAGGTCTCAATTTTTATTTTTATATGCCCTAACAACCTAAAAGTTAGGTAAATGTATCTAAATATGATGATCTATACTGGAAAAAAAGGTTCAACGTTGTTTGTTTATAAAATGTATAGTGCGTGAAAAGTTGAAATGTACCCCACATTTTGATGAAATTCAGCACAACCCCTAAATACCTGCTACACCTTCCTTACTGCTAGGTATGCAGGTAAACAATTCAATCCGTTATCTGTATCTATTTCTAAGACTAGGTCTAGATGCTGTAGAAATAGGCTCAAAATATGACTTTTCCCAGGCCTCCATAAGCATGTAAATGGCGGTTGTGGAATGGGATTGGGGTTCATGTTGGTGTGAGTAAGAAAGGTGTGCTAGTGGGTGGTCTGCATCTCTAGTTATGCATTGAGGGCCGAATTTAAGAAAAGTGGCGCTGCTTTGAATCCAGCGCCAATTTCTTCCCCCCCTCTGTTCCCCTAATGCCATCATATGCGCACCGTATTTATGATACAGCGCGCCATGGCGGTATTAGGAACAATCGCGTCAACATTTTCGATGCTATTGCGGCGCTTTGCTCCACTAGCGTCAAAAATGTTGACGCTAGTGGAGCAAAGTGCAAGGAGGCCTATTGATCATAATGGGTGCGTCCTTTTAACGTCTGCTTTCATCAGGCGTTAAAAATGATGGGAAAAATGGCACAATTAAATCTTGTAGATTTCATTGTACCATTTTTGCAGGCCTCCTTGCGCCGGAATGCCCCCCTTGCATACATTATGCATGGTGCATGCATAATGTGTCACAAAGGGTTACAAAGTGGCGCAATGAATGCATTGCGCCACTTTGTAAATATGGCACGGGGAAGAGGCCACCTTACCGCCGATTTAGTAGAAAAAAAAATGACGCTAAGGTGGCGCTAAAGTGGCACACATGGCTCTTAAATCTTGCCCTAAATGTATTCCAAAAGTAGCAGTTCACATTCACTTAGTCCACGGATAACCTGTGCCCACTTGTCTGCGACATTTGTATGCATGCTCTTATCAACTGGAAAATAGCGAATTTATTTTCCAAAGAAAAAAATACAATTTATTAAGAAATGTGTGTTTACATAGATTTATCTCTGCCTTTTGCGGAAGGCGAAATAAGGGCTGAAGTTATGGGTGCAACGGGGGGCGAGCACATTCTCATTATTGGCTGCCCTTCCCTAAGTCGATGACACATGATTCTGCATTGCACAGGGTCCGTAGCTAAGAGTGAAGGTGGCACATGATCCTGCAGTGCACAGGTACTGTAGGAGAGAGTAAAGGTGGCACATGATACTGCAGTGCGCAAGTACCGTAGGAGAGAGTGAAGGTAGCACATGATTCTGCAGTGCGCAGGTGCCGTGAGAATGACGGTGACACATGATCCTGCAGTGCTGATAACGCGTCCGAACCTTGATAAGTAAACTTACAAGAAAACACCTCTAGGCCAATGAACCTTTTGACCACGTTTGGAGACTTCCCAGAACGAGATATCCATTTAGCATTGCAATCAATATATCAATAACTCCTTCAATATTTACAATAACTAATCATTAGCCAATCAATGAAATTCAATATAGATCAATACAGCAAACGCACCATGACCTTTCAGCCATGAATAACCACACACATCTAGTTATAAGTTAGGATATTTATTCCCTATTAGTTACAATCTAATATCATATTTATTAGTTTCAACAACAACAAGCATATCAAAACCACTATAACTTGGCAATCAGAGCAAAACTTTATCAAAGCATAGATCATGAACATTAGAAGAAAGCACAACGTTAACATGAATCAACTTTAGCAGAGTAGCATTAGTACATTATTCAGCAAAGCAAGATCTTAGTCATTTGTCTATTTGCATCCGATATTGGTGAATTCCTTAACCAACTTCGAATTAACATCAGCATGTTGGGCTTCATGCAAAACAATTTGTCAAACACAAATTTAGAAAAACATCTAACTATGGCCTCTATCAAAAGAGCAGTTGATACCTAGAAAGAAAAGGCAAACAGACAATTACAATTATCATCAGATAGTTACCCCTCCAACGTATCAGCAATCAGCGTCAGTCTTCATCCTCAGGACATCAGTTGATTCACCATCAGCAAAGATAAGAAGGGACAAGTCTCAGTATGGCATAGTTAAGAATAGGCTCTTCCCTCATAAGGAGGAGAAGTCAGTATCAGGTAAGGATTCAAAAGAGGATGGTTAAGATATCAGAACCGCAAAGTCTCAAAGTATAATAATTTATCGGTAGAGTGGCAAGGGGCAGTGAAGAATGGCAGGAATGTCTCAATAATGGCTGATTTCACCTCGGGTCACGCTGTTATATCAAAACTGTCGAACTAGTCCTTAATTTCTCATTGGATCAATTTTGGTGCATCATTATCTCTGTCCAATCATTCTCCACGCACCTTACTAGAATTTTCCACAAAACACAGTTCTCATGCAGTCTATTGGCTCCTGTGATTGGCGTCTTCAACGGGTGGAATGTCAGGTAAGAAAAGTTACACTTTACGCTCCAGTCAGTAGTCCCATTGTCTTCTCCTAGTCCAGGCGCCCTTGCACCTGTTGTGAATTGCACTGTTGC
The DNA here is from genome assembly GCF_031143425.1 of Pleurodeles waltl. Classification (NCBI taxonomy): domain Eukaryota; kingdom Metazoa; phylum Chordata; class Amphibia; order Caudata; family Salamandridae; genus Pleurodeles; species Pleurodeles waltl. The sequence continues at coordinate 968,070,387 of NC_090439.1, forward strand.
ATTCGGCAAGAATGTCTCCTTCAGCAAGTCGGGTCCCATGAGAAAGAATTTACTACGGCTACACACACATACCTCTAGTTTCTGGAAAAGTACAGCTTTGTGTCTTTCAGGAAAGCAGCACATTGCACATTAGAAAAACACAATTAATATGAGACTAGGCAGCTAGGCCCAGACCCTCGCTAACTAAGGCCTAGTGTTTAATTTAGCAAAACCCCTAATACATAACTTGTAATGCTAATACAAAGTCATACATTAGTACATTGTTAATTCATAATTAGTCAGTTTCATTAATCATTGTATACATTGGTGGCCACTCCCCATGAGGCACATTTGAAACGCGGAAATTATTTTCTATGTTAACATATTTCCACGCAGTTTCACTACACATTATATTGGAAGCTTTTGATGTTAATATTAAATTTAAAGGTTACACTCCAACAGTGCACAGGTACTGTAGCTGAGAATGACAGTGGCACATGATTCTGCAATGCACAGGTACTGTAGCTGAGAATGACGGTGACACATGATACTGCAGTGCGCAGGTACTGTAGGAGAGAGTGAAGGTGGAACATGATACTGCAGTGCACAGGTACCGTAGCAGAGAATAAAGGTGGCACATGATGCTGCAATGCAGAGGTACGGTAGGAGAGAGTGAAGGTGGCACATGATTCTGCAGTGCACAGGTACTGTAGCTGAGAGTAAAGGTGGCACATGATCCTGCAGTGCACAGGTACCGTAGGAGAGAGTAAAGGTAGCACGATTCTGCAATGCACAGGTATTGAGGCAGAGAATGATAGTGGCACATGATTCTGCAATGCACAGGTACTGTAGCTGAGAATGACGGTGACACTTGATACTGCAGTGCACAGGTACTGTAGGAGAGAGTGAAGGTGGCACATGATCCTGCAGTGCACAGATACCATACAAGAGAATAAAGGTGGCACATGATACTGCAGTGCACAGGTGCTGTAGGAGAGAGTGAAGGTGGCACATGATTCTTCAGTGCATAGGTACTGTAGCTAAGAGTGAAGGTGGCACATGATCCTGCAGTGCACAGGTACTGTACAGAGATTAAAGGTGGCACATGATACTGCAAGGCACAGGTACCGTAGCTGAGCATGACAGTGACACATGATTCTGCAGTGCACAGGTACTGAGGCAGAGAGTGAAGGTGGCACATGATTCTGCAGTGCACAGGTACCGTAGCTGAGAATGACAGTGGCATATGATTCTGCAGTGCACAGGTACCGTAGGAGAGAGTAAAGGTGGCACATGATACTGCAGTGCACAGGTACCGTAGCTGAGAATGACGGTGGCACATGATTCTGCAGTGCACAGGTACTGTAGCAGAGAGTAAAGGTGGCACATGATACTGCAATGCACAGGTACGGTAGGAGAGAGTGAAGGTGGCACATGATTCTGCAATACACAGGTATTGAGGCAGAGAGTGAAGGTGGCACATGATTCTACAGTGCACAGGTACTGTAGCTAAGTTGAAGATGGCACATGATTCTGCAGTGCACAAGTACTGTAGCAGAGAGTAAAGGTGGCACATGATTCTGCATTGCTCAGGTACCGTAGGAGAGAGTGAAGGTGGCACATGATTCTGCAGTGCACAGGCACCGTAGGAGAGAGTGAAGGGGGCACATGATTCTGCAGTGCACAGGTACCGTAGCAGAGAGTTAAGGTGGCACATAATTCTGCAGTGCGCAGGTACCATAGCAGGGAGTAAATGTGGCACATGATTCGGCAGTGCACAGGTACCGTAGCAGAGGGCAAAGGTGGCACATGATTCTGCAGTGCACAGGTATTGTAGGAGAGAGTGAAGGTGGCACATGATTCTGCAGTGCACAGGTACTGAGGCAGAGAGTGAAGGTGCCACATGATTCTGAAGTGTACAGGTACTGCAGCAGAGAGTAAAGGTGGCACATGATACTGCAGTGCACAGGTACCATAGCAGAGAGTAAAGGTGTCTGAGAATGACGGTGCACATGATTCTGCAGTACACAGGTACTGTAGCATAGAGTAAAGGTGGCACATGATACTGCAGTTCAGTTCACAGGTACGGTAGGACAGAATAAAGGTGGCACATGATTCTGCAGTGCACAGGTACCGTAGGAGAGAGTGAATGTGGCACATGATACTGCAGTGCACAGGTACCATAGCAGAGAGTAAAGGTGGCACATGATACTGCAGTGCACAGGCACCGTAGCACAGAGCGAAGGTGGCACATGATTCTGCAGTGCACAGGTACCGTAGGAGAGAGTGAAGGTGGCACATGATTCTGCAGTGCACAGGTACCGTAGGAGAGAGTGAAGGTGGCACATGCTCCTGCAGTGCACAGGTACCGTAGGAGAGAGTGAAGGTGGCACATGATTCTGCTATGCACTGGTACCGTAGCTAAGAGTAAAGGTGGCACATGATCCTGCAGTGCACAGGTACCGTAGCTAAGAGTAAAGGTGGCACATGATCCTGCAGTGCACAGGTACCGTAGGAGGGAGTAAAGGTGGCACATGATACTGCAGTGCACAGGTACAGTAGCTGAGAGTAAAGGTGGCACGTGATTCTGCAGTGCACAGGTACCGTAGGAGAAAGTGAAGGTGGCACATGATCCTGCAGTGCACAGGTATCGTAGGAGAGGGTGAAGGTGGCACATGATTCTGCAGTGCACAGGTACCGCAGCAGAGAGTGAAGGTGGCACATGATTCTGCAGTGCACAGGTACCGTAGCAGGGAGTAAAGGTGGCACATGATACTTCAGTGCACAGGTACCGTAGGAGAGAGTGAAGGTGGCACATGATACTGCAGTGCACAGGTACCGTAGCTGAGAGTAAAGGTGGCACATGATTCTGCAGTGCACGGGTACCGTAGGAGAGAGTGAAGGTGGCACATATCCTGCAGTGCACAGGTACAGTAGGAGAGAGTGAAGGTGGCACATGATTCTGCAGTGCACAGGTACCGTAGGAGAGAGTGAAGGTGGCACATATCCTGCAGTGCACAGGTACAGTAGGAGAGAGTGAAGATGGCACATGATTGTGCAGTGCACAGGTACTGTAGCTAAGAGTGAAGGTGGCACATGATTCTGCAGTGCACAGGTACCGTAGGAGAGAGTGAAGGTGGCACATATCCTGCAGTGCACAGGTACAGTAGGAGAGAGTGAAGATGGCACATGATTGTGCAGTGCACAGGTACTGTAGCTAAGAGTGAAGGTGGCACATGATCCTGCAGTGCACAGGTACCGTAGGAGAGAGTGAAGGTGGCACATGATTCTGCAGTGCACAGGTACCGTAGGAGAGAGTGAAGGTGGCATATGATTCTGCAGTGCACAGGTACCGTAGGAGAGAGTGAAGATGGCACATGATCCTGCAGTACACAGGTACCGTAGGAGAGAGTATTTGGGACAAATGATTCTGCGACGCACAGGTACCACAAGCGAGAGTGATTTTAATACACTGTTCAAGAGTGCACAGCTGCCGCAGCTGAGAGTGATGGTGACACATATTTCTACAGGACACAATGTGTCACCTCTGGGAATGATGGTGACATGATTCTACAAGACACGTGTCGCCTCTGGGAATGATGGTGACACACGATTCTGCAGAACAAAGGATCTAACTAATTATGATTGTGCAAGGCACAGGTGCCACAGCTGAGAGTGATGTGACATGATTCTGCAGTGCACTGGTGCTGCAGCTCGGAGTGAGGGATGGTATGTACCTGCAGTGCACCTGTGCCTTCACTTGACAGTCAAATACTGTCACCATGCCAGCTATGCACACAACGCGTTCTGTGAATTCACTTTTCTGTGAATTCACTTTCGAGAAGTGGCATCATCCAAATCCTCCGTGGCCCTGTTTTATTTAAACTTTAACACCACTCTTTCTAAACTACCATCCTGTCTGTTCTAGTTGCTTGCATTGGCAACACCAGTACAACATTTGCAGAGCCACAGTGGGACTTCTACATTCCTATACGGCAACACACACGTTTCTGTGCACTTCATCTCTCACTTCCACCTACTCCTCATTTCAATCCACACGCACCCCGTCTCTTGCTCCCACACAGCCCCTTCATCTATTCCGCTCAGCATCAGTAGCGCAAAGATGACTCGATCAGCTCCTTGACCTCAGTCAGTGCACTACACTCCAAGAGCCATTGATCCCATCTGCCATTCAGATGGTCACATACCTGGACCACAGTGTTCCCTGCGCTCCACTGGCCATTTACTGCTGGACATCCCCAGGGTTAGCAAGGTTAGCACTGCCTTCTTCGGGGGTCGGGCCCCCTCTGTGGGGGCTATGAAATGATGAAAATTATCCATTGAGCTGTGCATGCTTCTTTCCCTCATGGTGTTCAAGAACAAATTCAAAACTTTAGTTTTATAAGCCTACTTTTACACTTTATTATGCTTATTTGTATTCCTATTTTTCCCGAAGAAATCGGTTTCTTGTGTTAACCCCTTCAGTGTCAAGAAACTTGTGATGACACATTTTATACATCATATCACGTCATTAACTAAGCAAGCACTATCGAAAATGTCTTTATTGGACCTGCATGCATCCCCGTGTAATAACAGATCTTCTGGGGAGATCAGGTGTCACTGGCATAGACTGTGACCTTCAATCACTTGTGCCAGGGGGAGCAAATTATAATTAAATGATAAAATGGAAGTGGCAGACCCCTATGACACCACACATATCAAAGCAGAAGAAGGGATACATTAAATGACGTAAATTAACTTGTAGGGTCCGTCTGAAAGATACGATCAGTTCCATTGCCTGACCTCTGAACCGGACTGTCAAGGAGGATATTATGATCAAATTATTTTTTTTAAGCTATAAAGAGGTGATACAGAACAAATTGCATTTAACATTAACAATAGGTAACTAAAACACAGTACATCATAGCAAGATGAGATTTCATATAATAATACAGCGCAGTAGTACCATAGTTCTATATTTACATACTATGTTGGCAGCCGCCAAATACAAAATGCACAAGGAAATCCAGTACCACAGAGCTAGTGCTGAATATCTTGAAGTAAATCAGATAGCCAGAATGTGTCCAACAGAATCAAGTAGAACCAGTCATATGGTAGACCTAAACCAAATGTCTCAAAGATAGCAGGTATACATAACATGCCTAAACACACAATATCAGTATCATTCAAGCCAATTAACCATCCCTGTGGTTCCCACATACCCTTCCCCTCAAATGGAAGGCTGGGTCTATCTTTGAGCAACATAGCTAAATAAGAAAGCAAATAATATATTAAAGTGCAAACGTGTAATGCCTGTGTTTATATGAGAAATCTAACAGAGCCAAGTGAAAGTATGCAATAAATATTACAGTGTTATAGAGATCCAGTGCGGACAATCATAAAATAAGCCAAATATCAGAGTAGTTTTGCTACAATCACATTAGCCCTAAGCATAAAGTGCATACTATGATCAGACCTAATACAACTGGTTATAAAAATGAGTAAAATATTACATGTCATCTAAAAATATATGGACTATTCTCTTTCCTACCAATGAACTCCCTTGTCAAAACTCTGAACCCAGTCACAGGGGATCAAGCCATGGCTCCACGTCTTTGAGCCTTTCGACCCATGCATTCTTACAAGTCTTTTTCCATGTTGTACATTGGCAGAAATTGTGCCCTCGATTCTGAGAAAATTGGAGGATCAGGGCTTATCCACCCAGAGCTGATGCACAAACAGTCTACTGCCATGCCAATATCATGTACGATTCCCCCTTTGAGAACCAGGAGCCTTCCATGAGTCTTAGCAGCATCAAGAAGAATCATCCTGAGAAAAAGTCCAGATAGCTTGAATATAGCAGTTTAAACCTGAGCATGAGTAAAACAAATGAATTATTTCTGCCTCTTCGGTTCCACGCCTGTGGAGTTTGTATTCAGGTTTCCTGCCCCATCCGAATAACGTAGCCAGGTTATAATAAACCTCAAATACCATCTTAAAATGATGGCTCTTGAGTCCCGTTGTTAAGAGTGTCTCACAGCTGACCTCTAAAGCGTCATAAAGTATCAATCTGTCCTCCCCTAATCTCCCTTCCCATGCCCAATCCTAACTCCATCATCAATAGCCTCAATAATAGGAACTTTGCTAACTGAGACCTTATTCTTATACAGTTTATTAATAAAACATCTCATCTGCAATATTTAAAAAAAATCTCTTTAGTCAAGCCATACTTTTCATGTAACCAGATAAAAGAGTATAGCTGTCCCTTATTAAAAAAAAGTCACAGAGTCGCCTAGAGATACCATGTATCTCCAATCTTCTGCCCTTATTATTGTGAAATAGGGTAATTAAGGAGAACCCCAATTGAGATGTATAGAGATTAAATCTGTTGATCCCGATTCTCCTCTTCACTTGCCACCAGACCCTGCGAGCCCCTTTAACAATCTTTAATCTAGTCTTTGTATAATAGCTTAGTTCTATATTCCTCAGGAAGCCATCCCAGGATCAGATTCCAATGCGAGCTCATATATGATGGGTGCTGCGGGCACATTTAATCTATGTATTCTGTCCATGATCAAAATTCTCATATGCTTTCAATTTTAGACAGCCAGCATTTGTTTTACTCCAAGGGGACAGTCCTAAACATATATAGCACTTTTGGTAATATAACCATTTTTAAAACATTGCACCTCCCTAATAATGTGAGGTGCCAGTGTTTAATTCTAAATAAAGAGAATGAGAAAAAGAAAACCCCACCTCAAAAAAAGGTTCTAAAAATAGAACCCAGCAATTGTATTGTGTAGACTGCCGGTGATGGACAACAACAATATTCCAAAGCTAATCAAAATGTATTTAGGATAAAAATCTTTTTTTTTGGTTAATTGTAATACTTCAAAAACTGTTTTTAATGAACATTTTTCAAATATATATAAAGCTTGATAAATTGTATAATTCTCCAATATTCAGGACCTAAACATCCCACTCCCAAACACAAGAAATACCACTCTGCCAGAATCATACCATTCATATTCCCACATCATACCATAAAAAATATCAGGTTGCACCCCCACTACTATTATTCAAGGTATATCAAAAATCACATAATATATGAAACAGGAATATAAACACAGGATCATATAAAACACAAAAAATTGCTTATTGGGGCCATATACAAACTCCCCAAGTACTAATATCGTTCCTCCTTTGTAGGTAAAATCCACTATTATAGTGCATTCGTGGGCCGTTTCCCCAGATATTCAAGGACCTAGAATTCATAACTTGTCATGTTCTTTCCTTCCATAGTTCATAGGTATATTCCAGACATATGTTTAGGATTATATAATGCTACAATAGGGGGGTACCAATGTTAACACATTCCAATATACATAGTTCTTGCATGTGGATTTGGTCAGCAGTCATCCAAAGTCTCTATCAGGACACTCCAATATCTATTGCTTTCCAGGGAACCCTTGTGGTAATTATTAATTCTAACTCTCTCCTTATCTTGGAGATCAGGGGTGCCAGATTTAATTTCACGAACTTGTCGAGAATAAGTGTAATGCTAACCCCTAAGTAGATGGCATCTTCAACAAGCCAATGGTTCCTTACATGACTTTGTCCAGTACAAACTAGCTGGGTTTTACCCTCATTAAGGTGGTAGCCCGCTAGTGCCCTTAGATTTTTGGTCTTTCTCAATAGCTGTCAAGGCTTTAAAAGGATCTGGCGTAACCACAACAATGTCATCAGAATATGCAAAAACGTTATAGTCCATCAGCAATACAGAAATTGGTTTAATCCTGACGCTATTCTCCAATTGTGAGATAAAGGGGGTCTATGAATAATGAAAATAGCAGAGGACAACACGGACACCCTTGTCTTGTCCCCCTGGTAATCAGAATCCTTTCTGATTCCACCCCCCTTTATCTGAAGCCTGGCATTAGGGGCCTGATATAATGCCATTCTGTCTTTAATAAAGCCAGTATCGAGTCCCTTTCATTTTAAGACTTCCCACAGAGAGCCCCAAGAGGCTCGGTCAAAGGACTTTTCGGCATTCAACAATATTTAGTCCATGGGTATATTTGTTGCCTTGGCTATACTCAACCAAGGTAATAAACCTTCTCACATGATTTGCCACGAGTATAGCTGTGTTGACGTTGGGGAACTAGACTGGCAAAGACCTTTCCTGAACATTTAGAAAATATTTTGGTGTGCACTTTAGCATCATTATTTATTAATGATATAGTTCTATAAGACATGGGGTTTAAAGCGATTGCCGTTTTTCTTAAACACAACTATACTAGTGGATTCCCAAGAGGGAGGGACCTCACCCTCCTTTTTTGTTCTCCAAAAAGTTGCAATCATATTTCCCCCAAAATCTGAAAAAAAGTTCAAATAAAATTCAAGGGGTATCCTGTCTGGTGCAGTGGCTTTCCTCTGGGCCAAAGATCTGATAGATTCAGCCAACTCAATGGGAGAAATCGGTCGTTCCAAAGAGGCCCAGTCCTCGTCATTCAATATGTTCCCCCTTATTGTGCTAAAAAAGTTTGAAAAGCCATCTAGAGGCTGGGAGATGCCCTTTGTGTATAAATCCTAATAAAAGTCTATAAATACACTTATAATTTCTACTGGGTTCTCAGTCTTACATCCCTGATTATCCATGACAGCAAAAAGATGGCTTTATCTCACAATTAAAAGCCTATAAGAAAGCAATCTGCGTAGCCAAATCCAATTATTTTGCTAATAAGATATTACATTCTGAAAATAAATCTAAAGAGATATTTGATATTGTCTCCAGGCTTGCAAACCCAGACCGTGTTAACACACAGGTAGTGTGGTTGACAAGCTGGTTGACAATTTGAATTCATTTTTCATCAACAAAATACAAGCAATGAAGGACAGTATCCTGAATAGCACCTTAACTTGTGCTTTCTCTCCAGATGAAAACAATCCTACAAATCTTACTACTTTCCCTGCCATAACTTCAGACAGTCTTTTGAAGTTGATGTGCAAAGGTAAACCCGGTCCTCCTGAAAACATTTTCCCCCCTCGAATTCAAAAGTATGTTTTTCCTGTCTGCGGGATCCTGTTGTCTCTTTTCATAATCTATCCTTAAGCTGAGGTGTTGTACCTTATTCTTTTAAGGAGGCAATAATAATTCCTCTGTTAAACAATTCTGGTGAGGATCCCTGTTTTGAAGAACTATCGCTCCATCTCATTACGTCCCTATTTAGTAAAGCTAGTAGAGGCTCACATTGGTCAATCCTTATGCTCCTTTCTAGAGGACTCCTCCTTTCTAGGTTCCCATCAGGGAGGCTTCTGGACTGCCCACTCAATAGAAAGGGCTATGCTATCTGCAGTTGATGGTATGAGGGAAGCTGCAGACAAAGGTGTAGCTCATGTATTAGTACTATTAGACTTATTGGTGGCCTTTGACACAGCAAATTATGATATTCTTATTGAATGTGTCAAGCCGCCAGTCTGCAAGGTCCTGCATTAAGCTGGATGAATTCCTTCCTTACGGATCAGTCACAATCAGTTAGCATTGTCCCTTTCCGTTTCTCTAAAGTTAGGCTTAGTTGTGGTGTATCAGAGGGCTCTGCACTCTCACCTATTTAATATATACATCTGTCCTCTGATTCACACCCTACAGAGGCAAGGCGTAAAAATATACAACTACGCAGACAACATGCAACTTCTCTTTAACATTGAGGAAACATTGGAATCTAGAGAGCTTTTTGATAGTACTATGGTATACATCCGAAATTAGATGAATCTTTATCAGCTGAAGCTTAACTCGGATAAAACTCAGATTTTGTAAATCAAAAACAAACTGCAGAGGGGGAGCCCCTCCTTTAGACCAGCAGAAATGGGCACTCCCCCGGTGCCCAAAAACATGGTCAAAAGCCTTGCGATACTCGTGGATGAGTATTTATGCATTAAGCACCAGATCGGTGCAATCACTTCAGACTACTTTTTTCAACTTCGGAAAATAAAGAAAGTCTGGAAATATTTCACAAAAGAAGCCATTTATTCAGATCATTATTGCACTAGTCATGTCCCGGGTTCATTACGACAATTCCTCTACCTGGGACTTCCACAGAAGTTGAGCCAAAGGTTGAAAATGGTCCAAAGTCAGGCAGTCAGGCTAGTGTGGAGCCAGCCTAGATTTTGTCATATTATTCCGGTATTGAAAAAACTACACTTGCGCCCAGTAGTTCAGAGGATCACCTTGAAAACTGGGTGCATTATCTTTAACACAATCTCAGATCATCTCATCAAAACCTCCTTGAGGTCCCAAGATTTTACAGAAAGAGACTTTTCGGCACCAGATTTGCTGTGATGGCCCCAAAGTTATGACATTTCTTTCCCCCTGAGATTAGAGCATCCACCTCCAATGTGAAATTCAGGTCGCTGGTAAAAACCCGGCTTTTTAGAAAAAAAAACGGCTAAGTCGAGGTTCTTCTGTAACGCTGCTTCAGCACCATGAACCCCTAGCTTGGGTGTCTGAGCGGTCTACAAAACTGCTGTAACATAACATAACATCTCGCTCTATGTAACCTTTTGTCTAATGCAATGTGCCAGCAATCTCCCTGTATTTTCCCCATAATCATAACATTTAGATTTATAATTTTGAAACACACCGGACCACTGCCTGCTCTTAAAATATAAAAATAAAACTTTTTACCTTTCTTTTTGTGATGCATCTAGTTTTCCTTTAGGGAAAATTGGCTGTATTACAAAAAAAAGATTGCTTTATTTAAAAAACAATCACAGACATAGTGGTCTGCTGACTCCAGCAGGCCACCATCGCTGTGACTGTCGCCATTCTCAAATCGGTAGCAAACTGCAACCTGCCTCATGCATATTAATGAAGCAGGTCTCTTGTGACCTCTTTGGGAATCACAACCTGTGTTAAACACACTGTTGTACATAGCTGTTTGCAGTTTCCTTATAGCGAATCGCAAAAAATTGTTATTAAGAAATCGCAAATGTCACGCTACTGACATCTGGCCCCTGGTGTGTATCTTACTTACCCTGACTAGGATTGTGGCCCCTACTTGGACAGAGTGCAAACCTCTGCCAACTTGCGACCCAATTTCTAACACAGGAATGGGAGCTTTTTGTGCAGAAAAGAAAAAACTTATACCCAGGCTCTGGAGCTTTCAGCTTGTCCCAAACATCAATCAGCTTGTTATCTTTTGCTAGTTGTTGGACTGCTCCAAACCCTGATGGTTTCCTACAGGTGTATGGTTTGCATCCCTTGGGGTTCCCCCCAATTTCCATATGTATATTGAGATCAACACACAGAATAAGGTGAGTTGGCCAAGACGAGAACTCCAGATCTAATTGGTCAATGACCACAGCCTCTTCTAGGTTGGAACCGTAGAGTGAGCATAAGGTGAGCCTGCCAGATCCCACTCGGATGTCCAGGGTCACCCACCTGCCGAGTTTATCTGCTGACCTCCTAATTGACACACAGGAAGTTTTCCTAGCTATTATAGCCACCCCTAGATGTAAGACATTGCCAAGTGCAACCAAAGCGCGTATACCCCAAATCCTCTTACAGCTTCCTTTTCCCTCCAAGAGATATGCATCTCCTGAATGCATATGTCAGATCTCAAAGCCTTGAGGCCAAAAGCCACTCTTCCCCTCTTAGCCCTGTCATTTAGGCAACACATATTGCAGGGGCCACTCCTCCATTAGGGCAGAGGAGCGTCGCTCCCCACCAACAGCAACAGTTGCAAAACTTTGACCAAACAATGATAATAAACTGTGTTTATTATTGTTGTTTGGTAAAAGGGCGTGGCCAGGGGGTTGACGAGCAGTGAGGGGGAGTGCTCGGCATTCTCCCTCAGAGAGCATGTGTGTTTGGCAGGCCGTCTCAAGCCACTCAAACACACATGCACTGTAGGCTCTCTTCAGCCCAGCAACACAGTTGCTGGGCTGGAAAGAGCCTGCACAGCCTCCCAGTCTGCCTGGGAGTGCCCTGGTTGGGCGCTCCCAGCCAATCCTGATGCTGTTTGGCCACAGGGCAGGCTGGGAGCCTGTGCCTGCAGCGAGAAGCAGGAGCAGATCGGGGCGCGGCGTTAAGGTAAGTGTTTTTTTTTAGTTGAATTTTTTATTTTATTTTAATTCCCAACCCCCTTCCCCTCTCCCCCACGCACCACCCGCCCCTTTTACTTGCCGCGAGCCACTCCTGACATATTGATTGTGCAAATGCGTATACTATTTTGAGACATTTAGTAATACGATTAGAACTTCAATTTCCAGCAAATCAGTGATCTCATTATTGACTCTTGAAGATAGCGTAATAGGACTGTAACCCTTATAGATAAAAAAAATTAAAAAAAACTGAGAAAATGTTTCTTGCTATGTCATTGCATCTATGCCTCCTGTAAACAATTCCTTTGCCCAAAACCTGCACCAAAGCCTCCCTCCACTTCCCCCTTCTCTGCCCGGGCTTACCCCATCCTCCCCTCCACCACCTCCAAACTCAAAACCTCCACCTCCCACTAGGAACAATTGGACCAGAAGTGGTCCAATGATAGTGGTCTACCCTCTTCCTGTACCCACTCCTTAAGGAAAATAATTCTGTGATTAAACTAAAGTGGTTGCCTGGCTAATTCCATCCTGATGCTTGAATCACTTTTATAATCATCAATCACCAGTCCACTATCAGGCTCCTACAGCTTAAAAATAAAAAGTGACCCACCAACCCCTCTTCAAAGCACCCACACCAAATCGTGAAATTCATATCTAGGCCTAATTTTATCTTGACAGCCTAGAGTCACCCCACAGTCTCAAGATATTCTTTTGCTGTGATCTCTGACGTAAAAAAATAGGTCACAGTAACTTTTAGCCTGGCCGGGTTCATCAAAGTACTTGTAATCCCTTAATCTGAAAAGGCTGTATCAGCTGCCTTAAACGCACTACCTTTCCACAATAGTGTGGCAGACCTAAGCCTTACAAAGAATGTGCAACCTTCTGCAATCCACTTCAAATCTGGGTGAGCTTTTTCAAATACCGACTGTTTGAGGAGGACAGTTCCAGAATATACTATGATAGCGCTTGGTTTTGCCCCATCCTGTGCATGGTGCTGGGGTTGCTTAAACAGGAACCTATATGCTCTTTGGATCTCAAGATCCCAGTTCCAGTTTACCAGCTCAGGAAAGGCACTCTTATATAAACCAACTATGAACTTTCTGGTATCGTCCCACTCAACCCATTTAACTAGGCCAGGCACCCTGGGATTGTGGCATCTCCGCATATTTTCAAATTCCTTGAGTTTCTACTGGCTATTGGCTAATTGTTATTCATGCACCTATCCCATCTTTTCATTAGATAGAATGTCAGCTTCAAGAGTAGTAAACCTGCTCTCCATCTCAGTTAATTTATCAGAGAACTCTGAGCAAGTTTTTGCGCCTCTTCATACAGCGACTTGGAGCTTCCTATTGGCGATCTGCGCCCTATGACTGTTCGCTCTAGTCTTTTCCTGGCGGGCCATGATTCCTTGGTATAAAGCATCCAGTGTTATGGGGTCGGCTTCAGGCAGATCTCCGCCCGCCTGGGCACTTAACAAACTCCGTTCCAGCCTAGGCAGTGCTGAATAGTCCCATTTTAAACCATCATTTGCACTGGCTGCACTATGCACCCATTGTGGCGGGTTCATGTGTTTGATAGTCAACCAGGAATCTTTCTCCCCCAAATCATCTGACGGTGCTTCCCCCAACCCCCCGCTTCACTCCCTTAAGTCACTCGAGGTGCTATCCATCAAGCCCCTTCTTGAACCCCCATCAAGGAATTCCAGATCTTCCTCAGACAATTCTGACTGATCAGATAGTGAAAAATAATGCTCCACTGTGTCAGTTTCCGCACCCATAAAGGCAGGCTTCCACCAGTGCGGCCGACTCCCTGCAGGCCCCATTACAAGTTTTCCGCAGGGTCAGCAGGAAGAAACAGAGTGGGCGGCAATGCTGTAGTGCGTAGGGTGCACCAGCACCTGTTGCGATGTTCCCAAATGCATGGGCAGTGCACCCCATCTCCACCAGCCGTTTCAATGTGGTGCAACCATCATGAAACGGCTGGTGGAGAGAGGAGTCGTAATCCTGGTGGATTAGGACCGCCAGCCCTGCCAGTCCATCCTGTGGCGGAATAGTGCCGATTCTGGTGGTCTGACCCCAGTGCTACAGCAGTGGTCGTAATGTGACTGTCGGACCGCTACTGTGACCCTGGCAGTCTTAAGACCGTCAGGGTCATAATCAGGGTCTATGTCTCTCTCTAGTGTCTAACATTACATCATATCTCTCTAAAACAGACATCCATACAATAAAAAAGAGGGCACTCGTACAGAGATGAACATGCAATGTTATTTGCATACCAGTCCTCATCACACTGAAAACTACTTTAAAATGTATTCTTTCTGTAATTAAAGTAATGTAAAATCAGTCAGCTTTGTTTGATTAAGTGCCAACTCAAAGCTGCCAACAGGCCCCATGTCATGTGTAGCACCAGCCAGGCCTGCCTTCTTTTTTGGCAAGAGTGCTTTTTCAGGTTGATTTTAGCAGCGTGCAATTCTGCTCTTCTCAACATGTTGTAATCTATTCTGAGGGCTTTAACCACACCCATCTCACGCCCATCACTTTCATTCATTCCTGGGCCTGCCTTCCAAAAATCCTTTGCTGTTGTTGGTAAGTGCTTCACCTTTGTCCCACCTTGAGGCTGATTTGTTACCACCTTGGAGACTGACCCTGTTACATGGATTATTGCACGATCGGCCAGAAATATTTGTGTCAGTACATTATTTTTTCTTTTGCCTCACTACTTCGCTTGTGGCGGTATGTTGGTTCTTCGTCTTCCTTGGGTTTGTGCATCTTGCTGTTTCTTTGTGATGTCTGTGTTTTTTTTATATATTTATTTATTTGTTTTGTAGTTTTATGTAGCGCAAATTCGACACAAAGCTATTGGAGGGCTTTATTATTTTTTTTGCAGTTTATATAGAGCAAACTTGATACAAAGGTATGACAGCACTTTACATGAGCACTGGTTAAATTACACAAGAACGCATTAATTTTTGGTAGCAAGGGGAGATTAAGTGATTTGCCCAGAATCAGAGGATGTTGAGCTGGCACCGGACACTCAAACTGTGTTCCCCAGCGCCAAAATCCACAGCTTTGGCTGTTATGCCACATCCTTTACCCTAGGGTTCTTTGTCTGGTGCGTGTTGGGTCTGTCTGGGAATAACTCTTTTTTTCATATAGCGCTTGGTAATACAAGTACTGCCATTTCATAGTACTGCAAAGCAGGTGCCATTCTTATCAAAATCGCTATAATTCATTTGCATCGACCTTGCAGAGGTGAAAACGCTATGTCAGGATTATTTTTATTTTTGCAGTTTTATTTAGAGCAAATTCGACATGAAGATATTGGAGCACATTATTTATTTATTTATTTTGCAGTTTTATCTAGCAGTAACGTGATACAAAGGTATTACAGTGCTTTACATGAGCATTGGTTACATTACACAAGAACATATTCAGTTTTGGTAGCAGAGGGAGATTGAGCGATTTGCCCAGGATCACAGGATGTTGAGTTGGCATCGACGGAACAAAATTGCTATAATTTGTATCGACCTTTCAGAGATGAAGAGGTGAAAAAGCTATGTCAGGATTGTAATCTATGACATTCTCATTCTCTCAAGACCTCTGCAATGTGTGCATTAATAAAATGACTTGACTAGAACTTAACAGTAGGTGATAGCATGCACCCTTGTTAACCTCCAGAGGATACCCAACCAAGCACATAGGTTAGTTCTAGACAAGAAGATGTGAAAGGTGTTGTCTCCAAAATGGTGGAAAAGGAGTCGTGACTCCAAATCCAAGCACTTCACATCCTCAAGCTTGATATAAAAAAACATCTAGCCTTTGGATGTAAATTGGGCCTCTTCAAATAGAGTACAGTTAGTGCAAACTCGATAAAAAAAGGTATTAGAGCACTTTACAAGAGCACTGGTTACGTTACACAAGAACACATTTGTTTTTGGTAACAAGGGGAGATTAAGAGGGTCATTACAACCCTGGCGGTCAAAGACCGCCAGGGCTGTTTCGACGGAAGCACCGCCAACAGGCTGGCGGTGCTTCACAGGGCATTATGAGCGCAGTGGAAGCCCCGCGGTCGCAACGCCGGGACCGGTGGTTTACCGCCACTTCTGTCCCGGCTATTTTAATCCGCCAGGAAAAGGCTGGCGGTACGGGGAGTCGCGGGGCCCCCTGCCACGGCCCCATGCAGCTTTTCACTGTCTGCTATGCAGACAGTAAAAAGTGCGACGGCCGCAACACCGCCAGCTCCATTTGGAGATCCCCGCTGGGCTGGCGGGCGAAAACCAGGTTTCCGCCCAGCGGGGATCTCAAAATGACAGCGGCGGGAGTTTGGCCGCATTGGCGGCCGCCCGACGCCAAGGTTGTAATGAGGGCCTAAGTGATTTGCTCACAATGACAGGATGTTGAGCGGGTGCCGAGATTCAATCCTTGTTCCCCATCTCCAAGGTCAGCAGGGCTGGCTCTTATGCCACATCCTCTCCCCTAGGGCTCTTTGTCTGGTGGGTGTTGGGGCAGTCTGGGAATAACTTATTTTTTCGTATACAGCACTTGGTAATACAGGTTCTGCCATTTCATAGCACTGCAAAGCAAGTGCTATTCTTAACAAAAATCAATATAATTAATTTGCAGTTAAGCTGCCTCATTTGTCGCTCTCTTTGTATATGGTCAATGTTTTCAAAAGTTAGGCTGGTATTGGCAATGAAGAGGAATAATTCCTTTAAAAGTTTAGCAAACATAAATATATGGCTGCCCCTTTTCTTTGCTCCTTACTGTATTGACCCCCTCATTCTCTGGATTACTTGCCATGAAGGTGCCTCTTTGTGGCTTGTTTGGTGCTATAAAAGTTTAGGTAAATACAGTAGAAAGGGTAGCATCTATAGGATGTCACAGCCAGTCCTTAGGTATGAGGCAAAAAACACTCCCAAGATGACAGCCTTGTTATGTCCTCTCTCCTGCAGTGACAGGCCTGAAAGAGTTGCTGTGGCACCCTGCATACATCCCCTACCCTCCAAACCAAAACACATAGGTACAAGACATTGTCACTGACAACTCCAATAGCTCTATCTCTCACAAATGAGAGACCTATTGCATTGCAAATGCTTGTTTAAGCTGGGGAATGTAGTTGTTTGTTTTCTTTTAAACATATGTTGCACCTAATCACAGCATCCACATTGTTAATAGCTGAAAGGCAATTGTATCTGTAAGTGCCATAATTTCATTTCTAGAAACATGCACATTTCTTAATATACAAAAAAGAGAACGAGTTGCCCTCTGCAAAACCTGTGCACACTGAAATATGTTCACCTTTCCCAGGGGAACCTGGAGATGTTTGCTGTCAGAACTAATTTCAGAGGACTTCGGCGTGAACAGGAGCTGCTGGGCCCAAGTGTGGGGGTTGTGGCCTTTACTCCAGATGTCCCAAGGGCTGTTCTACTATAGATACTTACCAATTGAGCCAAATACCCCTTCAGCGCTTGACTTTCAGTGGTAGCATTGATCGTGCAGTTCAAGGACTCACAGGGGAGATAAATACAGGGGAGTGAACAAAGGCTTACAACTGCAAGTATGTTCTATAGCAGCAATAAATGACCATCCAGTCCAATAATGTATTTTATGACAAAAGTAGTATTTATATATATGGACACAAAGTAAAATACGTTGCCACAAGTAATACACACAGACCCCTAAGGTCAGGGCTCTAGTGTTCAACAGGGAGGTCCCTGAGCCCCACTCCCTTCCTACTTGCAGTAGTGGTTATTCCCCATTTACTATAGGCAACATTCAGATTAGGCCCAACTAGCAGTGAGAGTCTCAGAAGTTCCACGCCAACTGTATTAGAAAGCTCAAAAGAACTCCAGAGCTGAAGTACTATCTGGCAGACAAGTTCCTCTGGAGCCTTCTGGCCCTTCAATCAGCCTTATACACAAATCAAGGATTGTCCAACCAGAGTCTTCAAGAGTGTCTTTCTCGTGGCTGCGGCAACTGCTTACCGTAGCACACACACGTTTCTGCATGGGCCACAGCTCATTGTCTTCGGCTCTCTTCCAATGAAACTGGAAGTTTCCTTTGGTTTTCACACAGGTGGGGTGATTTGACAACTTGTGGTTCCAATCCTTCTTTGGGGCTTGTGCTCACATGGTCACCACAGAGGTCTCTCCTCGTGACAATTGCATCAGCCAGGATACTATACTTACCTTTTTTGGTGGCTCCTCTGGCATACAGGATCACCACACCTGCTCTGTACTCAGGCGATGGCCCAATCGGCACAGCAGCAAGTTCCTCTGCACAGCAGCCTCAGCTGGCATACAGGGTCACCGACTTACACACCGTACACAGATGATTGACCGATCGGCACAACTAACTTTACCGTGGTACCCTCTGGCATATGGGGTCATCAACTTACACACCGCACATGGGTGACACAAGGGAACACTTACATTGTAAATAACTCCCCACCTGAAGCTTGGTGCACACACAGCCATCACCACTTGCAGTATCAATGCATTGGCTGGAGCAGCCAATGAACTGTAATAAGAGACCATGGGCCTGATTTAGAGTTGGCCGATGGGCTTACTCTGTCACAAACGTGACGGATATACCGTCTGCCGTATTACGATTCCATTATATCTTATGGCAATCATAATGCACCAGAATGGATATCCGTCACGTTTGTGATGGAGTAACCCATCTGCCAAACTCAAATTCAGGCCCAAAGTCATGCCCACTATTTTTTAGCTTGCTTTTTGTCTGAACTGTTTTCTAAGTCACTGTGCTGTGTCCCATACAGATGATGATGCTGCAGCAGGGCTATCGAATGTCAATGATGTGAGCAGAAAAAGCCTCCAAAGTAAGGTTTTAAGACTTGCTGGGTTTTCGCAGACAGTCCCAGTCCCGGTATCCTTTTGGGGAGAGGGCCAAAAGAGTGTGCACTTTACATTTACATATAGTGCAGGCTCTCCTTTTCTCTGGCTCTCTCTTGTAATATCACAGTGTGGACAGAAGTTAATTGTATTACAGGTTTTTAAAAGACTACCCTGCTTTGCTTCCTGGTCCGTCAAGCTGCAAAACAGGTTGTAAAGGTGGAGAATAGGGAACCTGAGGAAACCCTCAACTGACACACAAGCTCCTTCCTTCTAGCTTCATCACAGCAGGGGTGAAAAGGGTTTATTTAGTGAAACACTTGATTGCACTGTTTTATAAGAGAAGATGGCGGAACTTTAATGCTAGGTCATGTTTCAAGAGAGGCTCTGTATGTATCCTCTTTGGTTCTATAAGGTAGGCAAGGCAAATAATTTTATTGTAAATACATGTACCTCTACACCACCTCCCTCTCTATATCTCTTATGAAGAGCTGAGTTAAAGCTTTCTGGCACTTTCGGTTCTGTTTTTACCTTTATAAATAGAAAAGCTCCAAGTCCCACAATCAAAAAAAAAACTAAACTGAGCTTCTCCTGGAGAAAATTAAGCACTACACAATTGCACTCATTATGACCCTGGCAGTTCATGGACCGCCAGAGCCGCTGTGGCGGTCTCATCGCCGCGGGACCACGGTGCAGACCGCCCTAATGTGACAGTGGTGGTTTGGCCACTGCCAAACTGCCACGTCCCCGCCCGTCCCATCGCTTTACCATGGCCCGCCGGGCTGGAGGTTGCCACCTGCAGCCAGTGGGAGTCGAATGACCACCGAGGTCATTCCGACTTGGGACACCGCCAGCATTTTCCTGGCAGTCTCATCGCAATAAATGCTGGTGGTAAGGTACCCTGATGACAGTTACTTGCGTTCCTGTCACTGGGATACCCCCCAAACACCTGTGCACACACACACACACACATGCACCAACACACACACAATCACACACACCCACTCACACACGCACTCACAACATTCACCCCTATAGACACACATATATACCCATTCACATCACACTCGCACTCATACACTCTCCATTCCCCCACCCCCTCCCCTTCAACTACATACAGACATACACGCACGCACCTGCACGCATTCACTCACACCACCCTTACCCCCTACACATTCACCCATGCACACACCCCCACCCAGATGCATACACACAGGCATCACCATCGCCTCATTTACACACAGACACACACGCATACATGCACAGACACTCCCTCTTTCCCCCCATTCATGACACGTATACACACACCCATTCACAACCCCCTCATACTCTTAACCCCTTGCGGACGGCACTTACCTCGACCAATGAGGTGCTCCTCCGTTAGGGGATGGGACCGGCACTCCCACCACTGGCACCGCCACACCACCTGAAGACCGCCACACAGAATTACTGGTTGTAATTCTATGAACGGTCTTTTTCTGGTGTGGCGGTGCCCCGCCGACCACCATGATGAATGCCGCTGGATATCCAACTGCTGGCGGTGCGGATATCTGGTGGCATTCATAATACGTGGTCGGAAGACTGCCAGCTCTGGTGGTTCTCAGACGGCCACGGCTGCAGCGGTCTTGGCAAAAGACCGCCCCAGTCATAATGATGACCAATGTCTTCTTTGGGTCGCAAAGTTTTCTGAAATGGTTTAAAGGGCACAATTTCTACAACTTTGACCTTGCTTTTTCCAAATAGTCTGTCTCAAAGGTTTGTGGGTTAAAATGCAGCCATTACAATCAGGATAAGCAGGCATCTCGGATTTACTGGGACATTCCTGTTTTCCACCATCTATCACTGCAAATTTCTGTAAATTGAGCACATGTCCTGGTTTTCGGAGAGAGTTGATTGAGGCACGTTTTCATCAGCAGCCTTATCAGATAGCAATTTGTTAGCACAGATAATGTTGTGCATAAAAGTAGCACTTAGTTCCCATTAGTGCCTCAGTGTCTGTCATTCATATGCTGGTTATCACTACCACTTAAATCATTCTGCACTGCTTAGTCGATGCTAAATTGGTAGGCCTACTTTTATGTTTGTGGGATGTCTCCACACCACAAATATGTATGAGAAGACACTGCTGTTCAATATGCATCCGTGACAACAACCTTTTTTCGACCCCCGAGATCCAGTCAGGTAGGAGTGGCAATGCCCACCCTCTGTCAGTTAGTCTCCAATTTGCTTTTCTTATTGATTTATAAAGTGCCCACATCATCTCAAGGGGGACACTCCGGCGCTACAACCGAGCAGGGCAGCTCTGCAGATAAATGCCCTTTAAAAAGGATAGAGCCAAGTTTTCAAATGTTTACAAAACACAAAGAGATCCTCCATGAGACGTATATTTATAGGAAGGGAATTCCAAAAGACGTGCGGCTAAATGGCCAAACGTTTGGCCACCCATCCTGGCTTTCCTAAATCGAGTACTATGAATCAGGGCTTGCTGGTAAGAACACAATGCTCTGCTAGGCATGAATCTCCCCTTGCCACATAAAATAGCAGTTCCTGCCTTGTGCACATAACAAAGTAGTTTAAACCTGGGTCTCTTCCGTACTGGGAGCCAGTGCAACTGAGTGAGACAGGTTGATGCTGAACTCCTTCTGGGCCTGTTGCACAGCTCTCAAAGGATTTTTAAATCACTTGCACCCATGACAGACTTCGAAGGTTATACCAAGGAATGAGGCAACAGGGACCGTTGATGAGTGGCACTTGGTAGGGCTGCTCCTGTTGTTAAATCTTTACAGATTTGTGCGGATTTTTACAAATCGCCAAACGACAACGGATAGCAGAAGTGATGTCGTGCACACTTTGACCATCAGTCACATCACAGAACTGACCATTTGTTCCACCTCTAACCTTCTCTTGAAAACTACACAAAGTAAACATGGCTGCCAGAGTCCTGCTTACTTCTTGTTTTTACCACCGTCTCTATGGCATTTGGGACCACAGGTATCAAGGACTGTGTTAACAGTACCAGAGGAAAGACCAGGAGAAGCACAGGCCACCCATACTAACCCATGCCCAGGGACTAATAACATGTACTTGAACTGTCCTCTGAAGAATCCTTAAAAGAACTTGCATTTTGACTAAAATGACAATGAGCCCCCAACTCTTAGCTGCACATTGTATTCTGGGCGTCTCCAGCCTTTTCTGTAATAAGAGTCAGTTATGTTCAATAAAAATCACAACAAGCTACTAATGTTACTAGTGTGTGAGTGATCACAACAGACAAGAAAGCAACCCCATGCAAATATACTGTCTTAAAGCAATACCAATAATACTTGAAATAAATACAGTTTGAAACCAATTACTCTGTGCGCCAGCACAGATGGTTCTTATGGAAAATGAGTGTAATTTATCTCTCAAAACATGAGGCTTAACATGTGTTGCGTAAGTCTAACCTTACAAGATGGAGTTACCTCTCAAATGCAGCATTCAAGGAGTAGGAAAACAAATGCGCCCTGCACCACCCACCATTTGTACAGTTTATGTGAACATGTAAGATTCACAAACCTATTCATACGATTAGTGTAGATTTGATGTTCTAGCTACCACGTGTATACTGTTGTAATATGTTGTTGTATATATTAGGTAATACAGGTGTGTGAGTTTGTTCCGATGCACCACCCACCATTTGTATATTACGTTTTGACACGAAACTGAAAGGTTGTTTTTCTGTTGACAGTACTTTGGGATCGCCACCACCATTTATGTTGTTAGTATGTTTTAATGCACTATCCCCATTTGTTTGCTAAACTAAATTGTTTTCCTTCACCTTTCACCATTTGTTTTACTGTAGTTAGTGTTTTTTTAAATATTTTCCAGCAATTGTATGCTATAGCCAGTGTCTTTTGGTCCACTGTCCACCATCTGATTTACTGTTGTCTACATGTTTCGATGCACCACCCACTACTGATTTTACTGTTGCTAGTGTGTTTTGATGCTCTACCCACCATTCATTTTACAGTTGCCAACATGTTTTGATGCGGTGTCAGCCATTTGACTCACTGTTGTCAGTATGTCTAGACCCTGAAAGGCCGCCTCTTCAATGGGAGCAGGAGGAACCTCAGTTCTACTGTAAAGGTTCTGTCTTGGAATGTACGAAGCCACTCTGAGGTGGTAAAAAGCCCATGTACATGCCTGGCAGGCTACCAAAGGCAGAGCACTCAGCTCTTTCTTCAATCCTCAGTCCTTATTCCATAATTAGGGTGGGACTCTGGGGACTGAGATCGTCTGTTTGTGTGACTGATGATCCCCTATTAGCAGAACTCCTACCTCGCTCCCCTGCCAAGTCTTTTTGTTCGGGATAAGAAGCATCATTTGTCGGCTGCAAGAGAGGTTGGAAGGATGATGGGACTCCAGAAAGAGTGATGTACTGCAACTTGCGAAGACTTGCAGAAAGGTTTCCTCCTCCATGCATCAGAAGGTTCGGCAGCCAAGCCAGCACTTTCCTGCAAGACGTACTGCAGCTTCCTATAGACTTTAACTGGATATCCACAGTTATCACAACATCTCATTGTCAAAGATGCGACACTCCTCTGCTGCAAAATCCTCTGTTGCTGCTCACACATCTCAGACTGAAGATTGTGCAAGCTGCAGAATAAACAATATACATAAACCAAGAGATGGCGAAGGTGGTAGAAAGCTACATATTCGGTAAAGCGTTGCGGGAGACACATGGGCTTTGCATGATATGCATAGTGGCATGGCTCCCTTGAGTAACATGCTCACAGGCATCTTGGCCATGAGTAAGCTCCCCAAATATATTTTCCCTTAGATAAGCAGCTACCAACAACAGTTTTACCTCTCATGACCCACCAATATTTATGATATGTGTACAGGTATCAGACAGGAGGGATTAAAGTGAGAAAAGAAAGCAGATGGAATGATTACAAATATTATGCTTTGCAATAGTAATATTAGTAATTCTAATAGTTGTTGCTCTTAGCCATTTTTCAGATGTACAACTCATGAATATTATGCATTGTATTGATCCACACCTAGGCTGTATTTTGCGGGACACTCTTTAGGGCTTGCTAGCCTCAAACCTTTATGATCTAATTAATTTTCTTAATGTAACTAAATTGCATTTAGTATCAGATATTTAAATGTTATGGCTTCATAAGCTTTTGCAACTCCTATCAACTAACTATTTAAATGTTATGGCTTCATAAGCTCTCTTTGATCTCTATGGTGAATCTTAATGATCTTTCCTGTGCATGTGTTTCTCCATACATCAAGTATATGGTGCATCATGAGAGGTAAGTTTGTTATTTTAAAAGAAACATGTAACAAACAAAAATGTTCTCACATGTTGCATATTATATATGATCGCCTTTAATTTAAGACTATTATCGAATGCTACCTTTTTAAACAGAACTCACTGACCAGATTGGTACCAACCTTTGCACAGAATCTAATGGAAGCAATGCTTACTTTATTCTCTCTCACTCCTCCTCTGTTGATCACATATATGTAAATATGAGGGGCAGTGGAGGAAATTGTGAAAGGGAATGGGATAATTGAGGGAAAACAGAGACACTGGACTCCACAGGTTCTGCCTTTTTATCTCAGCTTCATCAATGAGTTCTGGGAATGTTGTGGGTTCCTATAAAACAAAGAGGTATCTGTGTAACTGACTCTCTGTATTTAAGCATGAAACTGGAAAGTCTAGACAACTGATCATACAAATAATAATAATTCCCGCTATTGAAACATGCTTACATACAGCTCCTTCTATTGTTTTTGTAACTACCTCAAATTTTGTTGACGCCCTTCTGGTAAAAATGAATATAGCCTTTACTGAAGATCTAGATAAGTGAATCATCAATCCTTTATTGTACCTCAATCTAGCAGTATTGTGCTGTTACTGAAACCTCTAATACATCATTCATTGAATTGTGAAAAACATATCTTTAGTCATTAAACATCCAGGAAAAGTCAATTTTATTTTCTTCACCAACGTAGTTTAGAATAGTCTTGGAAATTTTGGAATATAAAGAATATTTTGAAATTGAAGCTGAAATCTCAGATGAAGCAAATCCGAGTGGTCCGTGTTGCACATGAACTGCATGAGTTCAATGACTTGGGCACAATCTGAAATGTACAGGGTCAGGTGCATGTCAGGTTGGAAAGGGCTTTGTGATCCAGCTGCTCATTACCAATTATAAACCAATCATCTGAGTACTGAAGAAGAGTAGTGGTTGGAAACAGGGAATGTTAGGTATGTTCTGGATTTAAGATGGCTTAAATGTGCTTCTAGCTTAGAAATATAGGAATGTTATTCTAAGGTGGGAAGAGCACATAGAGGTAGCTGAAAATAGAAAGCGTGTGATATGCAAGCAGGACAATATGGAGTGAGGTCTGGGTAATATGAAAGGGAAAAGTGCACAGGCAGTGACTTTGGTGCCATGAAATGTCAATGGCTTCAGGGATATGATACAGTAGAGAAGTGTCATTTCGTTCAGCAAGAGACACAACCCAGAACTTCTACTATTGCAACATAAGCAACTCTTGGGTACAGAATGGGCATTTTTTATAATAACCCTGCACACACACATAGGGCACGTAGGTTTTATGGTATGCTCTCTGGATTGGCAATGTCCACTGGGCGAACGACCAGACAACGAGAGACCCCTGGGTAGTTACAATGCAGTTTTGCAATCCTTGTGAAGAGAAGACTCACCAGGTCTCAAAATGCCTACCCCCACATTCTCCATGGGTTAAATTTGTGGAAGAGATCACACAGCTTATAATGGATCCTCCAGGGGTTTTACTGATGATCAGACAGGTTTTAGTTTTAAGACTGTAACGGACAGAACAAATCATATAATTAAGAATATTGGTCAAGGAGTGAAGATTAGTGCCCCTCAGCAGGTTTGTTACTTTAATGGTTACTATTAATGGACAGCCTGAGGCGTTTCACCTCAACCACCAATTACTCCCCCTAATGTCAGATAGAAACGATGCACCCCCCCCCCCAAATTGGCTGCCCCAGATCTACACTTTTAGAACATCACAATATGGAGAAGCAACAAAAACAACAAGAAACTCTCTTCAGTCCAAAAACACAGGAAATCTTGAAGTCTTTCGAAATACTCTTAATTGTTCCTCTCATGTATGCCATAACACACTGCAAAGCAGCCAACGCTTTTCGCTCTTAAATTTCAAGTTTCATCAGGGCTGCAAATTCCAAAAAACAGACATAATTAAAAAGCATCTAATCAATTATAAGATAAAAGATTTTTACATATTTCAAATTAGGTGAATCACCTACTCTGAAATATAATCCACCTAACCCAGCTAAAGAAATGTAAGATCGGACACAAAAGATACAAGTTCTGCTGTGATTGATCTTAGATGTCTTTAGATGGGATAGGTGGATTGTATATATCATAGTAGGTTGCTCACCTAATTTTAAATAAGTAACTTATTTCTTGCAATTGAAGTAATGAATGACAATGGGTTATGGAGCAAGGAAACGCCTATATTTGCTCAGCAAAAGGGAAAAACAGGCAAGATTTGTAAATAAGGTCATATGCTCTGAGTATGAAGATACTGAAGGAGTATGAAATTGTGGAAATGTTTGCTAAATACATTCAGCTTTATGGTACAGAGGTAGTGAGTTCTAGATGGGATGTATCAGTCAGAATTTATTTGGGGCATTCAACTTTAAAATTAAATACAATTAACTGAATGGGACTTGAAATAGAAATAACAGTGTACAAATGGCAGCCATACAGTATGTGCAGCCAGGAAATACTCCCATGGGAATTCTTCATGAAAAGTCTAAGCAGAAGAAGCTCCTGTTTTAAGAAGCTCAAGAGGTGGAAATGCTGCCTAAAAATTTTCAAAAATTACTGACAGCAAGGATATTGCAACATTGAATTTCCCCTGAGTTTGTAAGATATAATGCTAGCACACAGGATATCACCAGTGATTGCAAAGTTGATGAATATTGACTACTTTGGCCTCACGTCAAAGACATCAACAAAACTCAACATACATCTTGGCAAAAGCCTGTGAAATCATAAGCACCCTACCAATCCTTGCACTTGACATGGAAACCCCTTTCATTCATTAGAACTGGCTACGTGTTTCAGACACTGGAGAAGAAGAGCTTTAGTAAGAGGTTCCTGAAGTGGGTGTGCCTGCTCTACACTGACCCGAAGGCATGAATAATGAACAGTGATTAGATATTGGAGATGACCATAATAGTCAAAGTAACAAGTCAACGTTACCTGTTGCTGAGATTAATTCAAGCATTCCATCCATCACGTTTTCTGTATGCTTTAGCGTGGAACTTGTATACCCAGACTTGCGTCTCATGCACACTGTGCCACTGGAACTATACCTGGCTGATGAGCCCTAACTAGTGCAAAATCGACCCTGGTTTGCTTGTGTTCTGGTTCAGGGATGACCTGGCCTGGCAGTTCTGGCTGGACTACTTCCATTGGAGCAGGATCAAGACGGATTTGCATATGGCTGGGTCCAAACTGAGATGGCATGGTGTGCAAAATAATGATGAACTGGGATGTAGCCCCGAGTAATTCTGTACTTAATGTGTTGAACTGTTGTTTTAGAACACGTGGCGGAAAGGAGAAGGAGAGATGCAAGCTTTGTGTGGCCTTGTGGAGTTAAAAATTACATTTATTTGCTAATGTATCACATATAGAATTATAGATGGGTAACTGTGAATAACAGGGAATTATAGATGGGTAACTGTGAATAACGGGGATGTGACACAATGAGGAGTTCTGATTAACATCAAATAGACAATGAGAGTGATGCTCAAGTTATATAAGATGTCCCTCAGAACCCCAGGGTGAATAAAACCCCCATAATTCAGATGTTACCTATCTGTACTTTTATGTTATATATGGACCCTCAAATCATTTGACCCTGCTTCCAAAATATATGCAAGGGCAGAGGAGTAATGGGAGCACCATATACAAGACAGAGTTAAAAAATGGCCTCCTGCTACTGATCCTCACCATCATCAAGTTACTTTTCCCCCTCCCCCAAATTAGCAGAAAACATGTTTCTAGGGATAAACCTGCACAGGACGTTCAATAGATTAGACTTCCTCCTGTGATAACAGCCTAAGGTCATCAAGAATTCGAGACAGAGTTAATTATGGATTCAAAAAAGGGTCTTCTTGAATATCTTATAGCATGGAAAGAAAGGCTTATGATGCTTCAGGTAAGGAATTGGAGCCCATCTTTTTTCATAAGATCCCCCTCCCAGCTACTGTTCAGAGAATTTGAGATTTTCCACCAAACAATAACAGAAGATGGGAAGGAACTTGCGAGAAGGATACTATCATGACTCGACAATGCTCAAGAGATAGCATGAAATGTAAGATCTTACAAGAAATAAGAAACAACATGGATACACAAGAAAAGATTGGAGACATGAAGACTGTGGAAGACCGGACAGTGGCAGCTGGGGCTAAGATACAGGGGCCGGGTCTTCCAGGTAAGCCAGAGAAAAAAGACCAGTCATATTAATGGGAGGACTCTATCCAGAACAATTTAATTAGAAGGATAGGGGGAAGAAGTTACTTCACAATTACTTTGTTATATGGTTTAAGTACATTTAGTCTGTTCACAGTATGTGCATTCCATGTACCTTTGTTTTGTTTTACCTGCTTTTCCTCTGTGTTTCTTCCCGCTTACCTGCATCACTTAAATAGAAGACAACTTTGTTAGTCTTGGGCCTTCTACACCTGAACTAATCAGAGGTTGCTCTCACAAACAATGCTCCTGAGTTCAGGGAAGGTTTCTGGGTATTTATTGGGTTTGCTACAGCACTACCTAGCGGAGTATCAGGTAGTCCAAATGGAGACTGGGTTTTCTCAATTTTGTGATATATTGACACTTATCTTCATACTCAAACTGGGTGTGCTTATCATTATGCCCAGACTTGCAGTCCCTCTGGCGTATGCCCTAACACCATTGTCCTACACTCCTTGTGAGAAAGAACCAAGCACAATCCTGAACTCTGCAAGACCAACCTCCAGAGTGTTTCTCAACAACTAACTCTACCTGAGAGCCGAAGCCAATGCAGCCACACTGTTTCTGCGGGCCGGGTCAGCCGGAACTTCATAATACGGTGGTGGGGAGGCCTCTGGCTTGGCGGCGTCCTCCCCACCGCCATATTGGCATTCTGGTGGTCAGACCGCCAAAATGAAAATCAGGCCCTTACTTACTTTTTTGGTTCTCAAAATACTCTAATGGGGCAAGGCTGAGAGCTGTAGCCTGGCTGGGCTCCACAAGGCAGAATATATTTCCTGCAAAGTCCTGCTGAGCAGATTTTCAGTGCAGCAAAACCATTGCTTTTCTTGCATGCCTGGGAATGGTCTGTCTGAAGAAACTACAGTCCTCCAGAGGTGGAAAATGAATAAGTCTTACATTTAACGACTGTTAGAAAGGCTCTTTCAGGCCCCCTTTAAGTGCCTCTCTAAAATTCAGATGGACTGATTATGTTAGACAGCATATGCATATAAGCCACTCGTGCAATCTGAGGAGTTAGCCAGCATCCTCTGGAACACCTACAAATACTTGTGTCTACAGTCAATCGAGTGGTTGGTTGCCCAACACAGCTCTAAATATTGCACACAATACAATATTTACCTGCCAATCATTCATAAATGGCTGTCTCCAGTTAATGTGGTCTGACTAACTGGGCCATTTGCTATATTGGACATCTCTGCTTTGAGGTATAGCTGCCTTGAGATATTCAGTTTTATCTAAATACATGTTGGTTACGTGTAAAGAATTATCAAATCGACTGTGTATAGCATTAGATCAGATTATTATGATCATTTGTTCTCTTGACATATTTAAATCAAACTCTAGTAGATTCATTTTGATTGCAGTAAATGAACCTGTCTTTGTAACAGCTCAATAGAAAGAGTGTGCAGCCTAAAATTGTTTTTCTAAATGCACAGTGCCGTCCACGTCTGACATGTAACTTTCATGTCACTGGTTCAATCCCTGCACAACTGACATTGGCTTTACTAGAGATGTGAATATACACATTGTGTAAAAGCAATTTTATAGTACCATTTTAGGGGTATAGCATAAGCACAATGGCACTGATTAGCATGGCACAGTCTACAAATTCCACGCAGAAAAACTACTGAATATGCACTCCGCTCCTTGTCTGGAGGGAGCTTAGCATCCACGACAGAACGAGGGAGCTTTGCCACTGTAGAATGGTCTGCAGAAGAAAGGAGAGAGAAAACAATGCTAGTGCATGATCACAACCCTGTGGCTACACAGTGATCGACAACTCTTCCATCCCCATCAGTGTCTGCATTATGGTGTGAAATTAGATGTTCACAGTGATACACATTTCAATTGTGCAGGGCCAGGCACTGAATGCAGGACATTGGAAGGCCAAATGGTATAGCCAATTACTCGGTGCCACCACTTACCATTGGTTTGTGAAAACATACCCCTATACTTGTTATGGGATGGGAAGAGAATCATGAGAGGGGTCTGAGCAAGTAGTAGGCTGGATGTGAGACAGTAGGAGAGACGGTGACTCAATCTTTGGCCCCCACACATTTCACTCCCTCTTTTATTGTTCTGCCATTCAGTGCTGGAACAATTCCAGTATCCATTCAACATTACCCTTTGAGCAGCCCTCCTCTGAAATTGCAAGAGATTTAAATTGCTAGAAAGTAATCCGAAAGTGGTCCTTTGGTTTTCCCATTATCACCTTCAAGTAGTTCATCAAACCCTTGAGTAAGTTCTCATAACAAGGAAACTAAAACATACCGGTGTCAATGTATTTCCACGCTGTGACTTTAGATGCTATACAATTCCTACTGGTGGTAAATAGTTTCTGGTCATGTCAATGAGGATAACAAAGTGTAAACTGCTTTCCCCTATTGCGTAGTCTTGCCTTTTCCCATTGCAACTTCACTCCAATTAGTCCAATTCTCAACTTGTGGGAACTACACCTGTCTCAACACAGGCAGACTTTTGCTATTACACCACTAGTGAGACCATGAGCTATTGATGCTTATATTGGACACTGCAACTAACATTGTGCTATTACTTAGTTTGAGTTGTATAAGACGCATTCTGTTACCCATTTGTTATTGGGGCTATCAGTTATCTGTATTTACTGGTTGAAATGCAGCCACCTTTCAGAAAGCTGCAAACCAACAACTATAAAGACTGGTCCAGTTGAAAACCCTGCCCCGCCCAGATTTTTAATTCAAGTTTCAAACACCTATTTCCCTTCCACCATCCACTTCTAACACATTTGCAGAGGATGAAGAAACAGAAGTCTGGCAGATGCCACCCAAAGTATTGCTGATTTTTTTATGGCAAATTTGAAGCGTTTTTCAATGTATCCTGTAGCCTTCCCTTCATCTCACCTATTCCCTTTACCTCTATTGACATGCAGATACCTATTCACAAATTGCATTTTGTGGTGTGTTTCGTTGTTCTACCATAGTGCTAGTCATCTACTACAAAATGCTATTCATATACCTTCACATGGTGGTCTCAGCCTCTCATGTTTTTTCTGCGCAGAGATCTTGGCACAAGTGCGTCTAAATTTCAGTAGTGAATGTAGGAGGGACGGTTGAGTGGATGGAAAATAAGAAATACAAAGTACTAAAGGGGAAGAGAACAGAGCGGTTCAGGGGGTAAGACGGAGTTAAAGAATGGTTCGAGAGGAAGAAGCACCCACCCACAAAAAGAGGGCTGGAGACTTAAAAGGATGTGAGTTCAAGGTGTGGAAAGGGAAGGCTTCGTTCAAAAGAGAGGGGGCGTGAAGCGAAAATTAAGCGGAAGGGCAAACAGAGATAGAATTGGAGACAAAATAGTTCCTCACATGTACTGTAAAGAAAGGGCTGACATCAGTAAGGTAAGGACACATGACTCAATCAAAACAATGTGAGACCTTAATGATCCTGGACAGTAACAACACAAGAAAAGGGGGGACACCCATTGAACCAGAGGCTGGAAAATAAGATAGACATCCTGTCAAGGGCAAGGGACTGACCCAAATTCCACTCTATGTATGTGTAATGTACTGGAAACAATAGGTCCCCAAAAGTGAGCTAATCTTTCCTGTGGCTAAAACCATGAAAAGTAAGAAATTAAGTCTCTTTGATGAAATACAGCATTTGTGCGGACAGCAACGGAAACCAGGCAGGACTGCCGTAACTGCCTCACAGTCAAATCGCAAATGACAGATAATTATTGTATTGTGTCAAAAAATGTGAAAAAGAATATCATCAACAATGGAACATGATAATTCTCTAAGGTATACTTATGTTCACTAGGGTAGAAGGAACCCCAAAATAATATATCTTTTACATCAAGTGCGAAACCCACAGAAAGTCTTGGCCGCAACCCCGTCTTTCCTCTCTAAACCCGATGCTTTGGTGCAGCCATTGTTTTTCTAGGAAGACAGGAGTGGCAGATGGTTCAAAAGTGACTGAGGCTCTATTATTATCGAATGTTTCCAAATTGAAGGAGATGTAATTGCAGTCGGCCCCAGTGAATGATAGCGCTCACAAGCACTCCTCACCACCCATCTCCTACTAGATAATGCCAATGAAACCAGGCAGCAAAGTAGAAAATGACCTAGGGCACAAGGATGCTGGGAGTATGAAGGTGAGCCATTTGGCACAAAGCAAGCCTCCTTGGCTCCCTAAAATCTCCCAAACTGCACAGCTCTTTGAGGAGCCAGGAACACCCAAAGCTCCACCTAAAGCTGAGCGGCCTCAGTAGGAAAAGGGTCCTCGGCATCTAGTCACCAGGAGTGAACACTGAGTTCTGAGATAATTTCTGATTTGGCACATGGCCACTCGATATTCTAACAAAGTACGTTACAATTCTTGCTCGAAGAAGTTGGTGGAGGGAGTTGGTGGATAACTGCTTTTCCCAG
The DNA here is from genome assembly GCF_031143425.1 of Pleurodeles waltl. Classification (NCBI taxonomy): domain Eukaryota; kingdom Metazoa; phylum Chordata; class Amphibia; order Caudata; family Salamandridae; genus Pleurodeles; species Pleurodeles waltl. The sequence continues at coordinate 968,103,280 of NC_090439.1, forward strand.
GAAGTCCTCAATTCATAAAAGAGCAAGTGCTGGGCCCAAAGTTTTGCTCAGAAGCCAGTGGCGAGTGTTGTAGAAGATTGAGTTACTGCTTGCCAAGGCTGCGTTATCTTGATTCCACCTCGTATCTCTTTAATCCCCTAGCAGACACTCCCTGCCTCTTTATTTCACTCTTGCAGGTTCTTGTTCATTCTAGATTTCTCAGTTTGTGATTGTTTTTCTGTCTTTCTCTTTCTTCTTCTTTCCCCTTTTTGTGTTTCTCTCTCTTTCTCTGAATCAACGTCTGTTGTGGAAACATAGGGGCCACTCCCCAAATATAGGTGCTTATGGGCTGCACCTTCAGCCAACGGTTCAAATTAAGCACTTCCCCAGCCAGGATCTACTGGACCAAGGAGAGGACCCATCATCTGGCCATGGGTCCGGGTTACTTGAACTCTCAACCACTCACAATAGAACCCGGAATTGCCTTTTTATCTGGGCTCCATGAAGCAAATGTGCCAACCGAAAAAAGCATTAATCTATAAATTAACAGATTGCCATCAAGAATCGGGCAGAGTCCAACAACCCGCAGCTCTTTTGGTGGTCATCTCATGCACCTTTTATTTCACCACTGTCGGTGGCATTATACCCAAGTAATGTACCACGCAAAAGTGGAAAATGCGTATTATAGGTCACAAAGCATCAAACTTCAGATGCACTGTGGCACTGTACACAATCACATGCAGCTCAGACTGGGTAGCTGTTGCAACCTTAGAAGACGCTTTATTTTTAGGTTTGGTTTCACTGCACTGCTATCTGCAAGACATTTTGTTACCAATTCTTTAAAATATACTTAGAGTGGTCTTTGGTTCCACTCAGAGGAGTATTACTCCCTAACTTCATGCTATTCTCTATTTTGGTGTATCATTTCAGCTTCTAGGAAGCGCTTCCATCTCAATACACGAGGGACTATTTTACGTCTGAACCCACTGTTTATCAATTTCATTCCTTTTATCACTATATGAATTCTGTACAGAAAACAATGCTTATTTCTACTTTTTTCCCAGCAGTGGCAAAGACAATAGGGCAGGTTTAAAGGTGATGAACTGTATTTGGGCATGGAACACTCATAAGCCATTTTTAAAGAACTGTGTTTACATGTGTTGGCACTTTAAGGTCATAAGTATTGCCTTTACAAATTGCCTGTATATTCCAAGCTGTTTTATTTCTTCATGCAGAGATGTCTCAAAGTGTGTCATTAAAGGGTTGAGTGTCAGGGAAGAGGGTTTGCCACATTTCAGACAATAGGAAGTTTATCTGATTGAGATCTGAGTCTCAGCTCATGGAGAAAAACATTCTTTTGATTTTCCTGGCTGTCAAGGCTCTGTGTGCTTTAATCTACTGATGCTGAGAGAGGTAGATTGTAGGTCATATCTTTGCAATGGGAAGAGTCCAAAGGACGTGACCAAGGCCCTCATTATGAACACGGCAGGAAAGACCACTCCGCCGGCGATGGCGGCAACTACCGTCAACAGTCAGGCGGTCTGGGCCGCCAAATTATGAACCACCTGAAAAACAGGCAGCCTGAAAAACACTCACTGCCAGCAGAGGAGTGCTGACAATGATGACAGAGGCCGCCCACAAGCTGACAGAAAGGCCCTACCTGCCCATCAAATAATAAAGCACTAGACCGCCATCAGTTCCGGGGCGGGAACCACGCCACGCAAAGCCAGGCGGAAACGAACCAAATATAAGGAAACACTCACCGGAGGCTCACACAACACGCCGAAGCAGACATGGGTAGAGAGTTCCAAATCATGCCAGTCATGTTCCTTGCAATATACCTCCATCACGAGACCGCTGACGAAGATGACGACGGTGAGTACCGCAACCTACTAAACAAGGGAAGAAAGGGCACAGTTACATACTCACCGACTCCACCCACCCCGCAAAGCACCCACATCCCCTCACAACAGCACAAGCCATACACGCCAGAGCAAGAGGTATTTACCCGACACAAGGCCAAGAGAACCTGCCCAAAGTACACACATGTTCACAACACCCCCCCCACAAAGAAACAATGAACCACGGATCCAGAGTGTGCCAAAACCAACACTGGATCCACACACACTTTTATTAAGCTCCAGGAGCAACAAAGTCCAAAAGAAGGCCAATGGCCAGTCCATAGTCCAAAGTCTGATGGGCCCAAATGGCCCCAACTTGACTCCCACAAGTGCAAATGGTACTCCACCTTAAAGGCGCAACAATGGGGCATCCAGGCACCTCAGGGAACAGGGGCAGGGGGTGGTGGGGACTTATGACTGGGAGTGGGGGGATTGGCTTTACGTTTGAGAGGTGGAAGAGGCTTGGTTCTGGTCTTTGAAGCTGGTGGAGCAGCCTTAGACTGGGGTGCGGCAGATGTACCTGGGCCAGCACGGGGTCTCTTGATCACAGGGGAGGTAGCACGGGAATGGGAAGGGTGGACAGGGGCAGGCTGTGACGTGGGAGGAGTGGACAGGGCAAGGAGGTGGGCACGCTTAAGGACGAGATGGGGTGGGCCAGTGGGTTCAAATAGGTCAACACGGGATAGGAAATGCTTTTAGGGGCAATCGGGGTGGACCTGGAGGAAGGCATGGGAGTGGAGGTAGAGGGAGTGGTTGTGACAGGTGTAGGTGTGCGTGACGTGGGTGCAGGTGACTGTACAGTATGCTGAGGTGTGGTGGATGTATGTTGGGTGGGTGTTTTGGAGCGTTTGAGTGTCTTGGGAGGAGTGGGGGTGGACACAGTGGGACAAGACAGGCTGCCAGTGTAAATATATGTTGTCTGTGTGTCTGCAAGTTTGGTGAGTGTGCTGCATGCGTCAACCAAAGGTGTGGTGAGTGCAGGTGTGGTGTATGGGGGCCATGAATGGATGTCTGATTTTGTGGTGACTGCCAGACTGGGGTCAGCAACAGTGAATGAGGGTCCAGTGCCTGTGAGTGTGCATGTAGAGGTGACCGACAGGGAGGCGGAAGAGGTGGACACACTGGGGGAAGTGGATGTTGGTGTGTGTGCCTTTGTATGTTGGCTGTGTGTATGCCTGTGGTGGGAAGTGTGGTGCTTGTGTTTTTCAGTGTGCTTCTTGTGTGTTGAGGTGTGTGCATGGCTGTCAGAATGTGTGCTTGGGACGGGTGAAGGGGGTGGGGTGCTGGAAGAGGTAGAGGTGGTTGGAGGGGGGACGGAATGACCCGGACACTGGCAGCCGTCAAAGAGAAGGCCAGAGCCTGAAAAGATCTCTGAAGGCCAGACACGGCACCGTGAATGACATCCAGGTAGGCATTGGTCTGCTGCACCTCTGATGCTAGCCCCTGGATGGCATTGACGATGGTTGTCTGCCCTACAGAGATGGTCCTCGGGAGGTCAACAGCCTCCTGTGTGAGCGCAGCAGGGCTGACTGGGGCAGGGGATGAGGTGCCTGGGGCGAAGGAGATGCCCACCCTTCTGGGTGAGCGGGCACAGGCAACTCGGTGGGGAGCAAATAGGAGGGTGGTGATGGTATAGGGGGTGGCAGAAGATGACACAGAATGGGTGGGCCCACTAGGGTCTGCAACCGCCAGGGAGCTCCCAATTGAGGAGGTATCAGAGTCACTACCTCCAGTGGTAGTTGCCTCCCCCGTGGTAGTCCCCTCGCCCTCCAACCCACTGGTCCCCTTGGCATCACTCGACTCTGCCTCTGTGGAACCGTGGGCCGATGCATCTCCACTCGCCGGTGCCACAGCTCCCTCGCCAGTTGATGCTGATGTACACAGACAACACAAGAGAACAGGGATGGGGAGACAAAACAGGAGAGACACTTGTAAATAGCTGAATGGAGGTACATAACTGGTTTACACATACACCCACCCAGCAAATATTCCAACATGCAGCACCTACAGCTATACACATGGATATGCCCCTGACTATTGGCCACAACCCTGCTCTACAGCCATTTCCTATAGCACAGTACTGCAGACCTGTCCCTCACAACCTTAATTCCTATGGGGGCCATTATGTAAAATTACATCAGTCAGAGTCCCTGCCAATAGACAGCATACAAACCACAGCACACTCAAACATCCATCAAGGAAGCATACAATGGTTTCTGTACTCACCCCCTTGTGTCTGCTGTGCAGCCTTCAAGCACCCATCCAGGTCCGGATATGCCACTGTCAGAATGCTACGCATTAGGGGGGTCAGGGCCTGACGGACACCTCTTCCTCGTTGGGAGGACTTCCCCAGCTGGGCCTCACAGGTCTTCCTCTCCCAGCGCCGCAGGTCCTTCCACTGCTTCCTGTAGTGGGTGCTCTGCCGGTTTTAGACCCACAGGGTCCGCACCTCCCTGGCGATGGCATGCCAGAGTCCCCTCTTCTGATGGGCTCTGACCTATATGGGACACACAGAAAAAGTAACACAGAGGTCAGACAATGCCCATTGGATACAGCTTGCTGTACGTCCCCTATGGGACTGACACTCACAACAGCATAACAGGACCACACACACACAGCATGTCATGAATCCCACGACTGTGCAGTGTCAAACGTGCACACATGTTTACAGCCATCTACTACCATTACAAACATCCATGCCCCCAAATCCACCGACTCACCTGTACCTCTGGTCGACCATAGAGCTTGGCTTACAGGGGAGTCCACGAGCTTGCCCAGTTCCTTGCTGGTGAAGGCCGGGCTCCTTTCACCTGCCACTCGTGCCATTTCCAGGACCAGAGTCAGGTCACAGCAGCATACTCAGTGGAGTACCTGAATGCACGTAATCCGGGAGTCAAGTGAAGTTGGGGTGACGAGATGGCGTACGCTCCGCGGTTATGTACACTGTCACCGACAGCGGCGATCATGATGTGCTAATATTCCCCATTGACAACCATGTTAACCAATGAATGGTCACACGGCAGCGAACACCGCCTTACACTATTACGCCAACTACTAGCGGTATAAGGTCACTTCCACTACAACATTTCTGGATTACAGGGGACAGACATTTTGGCCATTACTAAGCAGTTATTAATTTCTCATTTTCCCCATGCAGGCCCTATTGTCCCCAGCCCCCATAGTCATGAACAAATATACATTCACTCACCACAGCAGTCCTGATGTATCATTGAGAACATGTCACTTCAGTTTAACATCCAACCATGCATATGTGTCATCGACTTGTCTGCCAGCAGTGCTGAATATTTAACATGTTGGGCAGATGTATATGTGTTCCTCACATGCGTTCACAACTCCTCCTAGGTACAGACCCATGTGGCGAGGGAGGGCCCCATCGGTGTACAGGCCACTGTTGATTTGGAGACCATGGTGGAGCGTCACATCATTATCAATTACAGACTCAACCGTGTTACTATTCATGAACTTTGTGCAATACTGGATCCAGCACTGAGACCAGCTAATCGGAATCACCATGCCATCCCTACTGAAGTGCAAGTGCTCTCTGCACTCCATTTCCTGGCCACAGGCTCATTTCAAGTGACAGTGGGCATGGGTGCAGGTTTTTTCACAGCTAATGTTTAGCATTATACTGTCCAGACTCCTGAATGCATTTGTACGACACCTGCAGTACTATGTGAGGTTTCCCCAAAGTGCTGACCTCCCTTCTATCAAGTCAGACTTCTATGCCTTTGCCAACATTCCCTATGTGATAGGTGCCAACGATGGAACCCACATAGCTCTCATCCCCCAGAGAGTAAGTGAACAGGTGTACAGAAACAGGAAGAACTTTCACTCTATGAACATTTGATTGGTGTGTACTGCAAACCAGTACATCTCACATGTGAATGCCATGTTCCCTGGATCAGTCCATGATTCCTTTGTGCTGAGGAACAGCAGTGTGCCACACATGATGGAACAACTACAATGGGACAGGGGATGGATCATAAGTAAGTGTGTCTGATACTTTTTGACACATAGCAGACAGTCAGGCTGTCTGCAATTGAGGGTAGTTAGTTACAGTCCTGTTTTGCTCCCTATTGCAGGTGATTCTGGCTACCCCAACATGCATTGGCTCCTGACACCAGTGAGGAATCCTAGGACAGATGTAGAGAGGAATTACAATGAGGCCCATGGACGTACTAGGAGGGTGATGAGCGCACAATAGGTCTCCTGAAGGCTAGATTCTGTTGCCTCCATATCTCTGGGGGATCCCTGGCCTATGAGCCTGAAAAGGTGTGTAGAATAGTGGTGGCCTGCTGCATGCTACACAACGTGGCTGTGAGGAAATCTATTCCCCTCTTGGAGGAGGAGATGGCTGTATATCCAGACCAGCTACTTCAGAGAAGGGATGAGAGTGATGGTGATGATGAGGAGGGGGAAGATGTACACTCCAGGAACGAACTGATCCAACTATACTTCCAGTAACTAAGTGGTACTATTTGATGCTGTTGCTGTCTGTGCAGCATACTGTCAGTATGTCTCATCCTCATTGGGGGTGCTGGGCCTATAGACATTGTCACTGCGACCTGGTTTGCATGGGAATTGTGACATTATGGACAACATGTTTAACATTTCTGTTGGCACAAACCCATGTTATGCGTGGGGTGCCATTCCTGCAATTAAGAAATGAATAAATGATTTCAAGTGACAATTGCATGCACACTTCCATTTGATTCAACATAATGACATTTACATTGGTGATCAGATGTTTTATTTGGTGTCAGGGATGCCATGGTGCTCTTTATAGTGATGGGAGTTGGCTACTGGTGGATGTCCATATTGGCGACATGGTCTCAGCGATTGTTGGCAGTGGTAATATGTCCATCTGTTATTTACAGTTTTTGGGGTTGTTATTGCACGGTGTGGATGGTGGTTCAGTGGCACACTGGAAGGACAGTTCTTGCAGAGTCACTTCTTAGAGGGTGCCTTGGTCTTGGCAGGTGTTCAAGTGCCATATCTGGGCCTGAGGGACCGTTTGGGTGCCTGGTGTTGGCCTGTACGGGTTGAGGTGTAGGTCTCCTGTGTGTCCTTAGATGGTGGCACAAGTCCAGTTGCTGCTGCTGCTGTTGTTGGCTGGGCTGTATCTTGGCCTGTAGTAGGGGCTTCCTGGTCTGTGGGGGTCTCAGGCTGGGTTAGGACAAGGTGCAGCAGCTCTCCTGCTATGGTGGCCATGGTGGTATTGTGCAGTTTCTACTGCTCCATGGTCTCTTGGTGTTGGGCTATCTGCAGTCTTTGACTCTGCTCCGGGGGGGCCACAATCTGGGCCAATCTGTCCTGGGTATGGTGGTATGCTCCCAGGACCTCAGAGATCATGTCCTGGGCTGCAGCATCCATTCTATGGCCTCCCCCTGGGCCACTGATGCCCTCCCACTGGGCCTAGCCCCCTGTGCCTGTGTCCCTTGCACAGGTCTGGCGGTACCACTTGTACTTGGCCATCGTCTTCCTGCCTGTCGGTAGGTGGTGACTGTGGCCTCTGTCCTTGTGTTCCACCAGTCTGTGGCCTGGATACACAGGTGTGGGTCCGGTTGCCCTCGCCTGATGTTGGTGGGTGTGTGGTAGGGGTGTCAGTGGCGTCCTGGGTAGGGCTGCAGGATAGTGACAGTCCAGGACAGCATGAGGGGCCAGGGTGTTCCTCACTGTCCAGGGTTCCCTCTCCAGTGTCCTGGGTGGTGCCTCTGTCTCCATGTGGGGCACTGCCCCTCCTTATCCTGTCCATCAGGGTGGCATGGGTGGTAGTGCCTGTTGGGGGGAATGGACATGTCTGTTACAATTGCAGAATCGGATGGTGTGCACGGGGCTGGGCTGTTTTGTGCAGGTTTTCCACTTTTGGGCCATGCATGGTGCCTTTGTGAGGTTGCCATTGCATTTTGCTTAGGATGTGGAGGTGCATTGTGGGTGGTGTAGTGCCTTTGTGATTACTTGCAGGGGTAGGCGGATGTGCACAGGGGGAGGTATGTGGGCCTGTTGGTGGGTTTGTGGGCATGCAGGGTGACTGAATATTGTGATTGTCGTTTTTGTGGGGTAGTGGTCCTGGTGGATGTTGGAGGGGTGGGATGGTGCATGCACTACAGGTGTGGTGAATATGGGGTATTTGTAGATGACTTACCCGAGTCCATTCCTCCAGTGAGGCCCTCAGGGTGCAGGATGGCCAGTACCTTTTCCTCCCAGTCAGTGTAGTCGGGTGGTGTTGGTGGAGAACCTCCCCCAGTCTCCTGGACTGCAAGGTTGTGACGGGATGCCATGGACCGCACCTTCCCGTGCAGATCATTCCATCTCTTGCGGATGTTGTCCCTCATGCGTGGATGGTGTCCCACTGCATTGACCTTATTGACAATGGTCTGCCATCACTCCATCTTCCTGGCGATGGGTGTGTGCTGGACCTGTGCCCAGAATAACTGTGGCTCGACCTTCAGTATCCCGTCCACCAGGGTTCTTAGCTCCCTTTCTGTGAAGCATGGGTGCTTGGGGGGTGCCAAGGTGTGTGTTGTGAGTGGTGTGTTGTGTGGATCTAGGTGAAGGTGCTGTTGTGTGGTTGGGTGTGATTTGTGTGTTGTGGCGTTCAGTGTCTGCTTGTGGAGTTCTCAATCTCAGTTGTCCTATTGACGATGCAAAGGATTGTGGGGTGTGTCTGTGAGTGTTTTATAGTGTTGTGGATGTGTGTCAGGTGTGTGGGTTTCAAACTTGCAAATGTGTGCAATTCTTACTGCTGGGTTACATTGCTGGTCGTGGCGGTCTGTACCGCCAATGGTCGTTTGACTTCCACTGACCGCCGCGGTGATTTGTGCATCATTATTTGGAGGGCGGGGAGTTTGTGTGCTTGGCGGTGGTGGGGTGGGATGTCCTGCATTTTTGCCGACAAGATCCTGGCGGTGACTGGTGGCTGGGAAATGTTTGATGGATTCAGATTTTTTCATCTTTATATGGCAGGTTTCTGTTCACCACCAATGGTGGGTTTCTGTTCATCGTCGCCACGGCGGAGAACAGTGTTTACCGCCATGTTCATAATGACCCCCCAAGTGTCTAGGAATCAGCAAGTATAATCCGAGAAACTTCAATGAGTCTTACAGTGATAAGCAGCAGTTTTATTTTTCCTGGCAGGCAGGGTCTGATGTAGGTTGACCTTATCATTTTGATAAAGGTACAATGTGGATCCTAGCTTAATGCTAAGAATCAACACAATTAGGACACATGCCCAAGTATCAGCAACGCTAGCCTGAGACATTGCAACCAGTCTTATAGTAGACTCCTCTGGCCCAGTATGCAGCAACCCCAATCAACACACTGCATTCAGAGAGGTTGAAATGGGAGCCCGAAAGGACACTGGCTATTATTGTTTTAGATCAAAGGGTCTTACAAAAGGGGAGAGGGAGAGTGGGAAGGAACCAGAGAGGGGAGATCAAAAGTAATGTTAACTTGTGGAGACTTATTTGAAAGATGTTTTTCACAAAGCTTCTTGGTCAGTGAAGAGCTGGGCTAAGACTGAGCAAAATGAGAACTAAATCTGTGCCATGCTGCTTTCCTAGCTGAAACAATGAAAGCAGAGTAACCACACTGTCTCTTTTTTACCTTGAAATCCCATTCACTACTAATGAAAGTGGAAGTTGCCTGGGAGGAAATTCTAGAAGACGAGGTGGCCTCCTTCTGTAAACTAGAAAAAGCAAGTGTCTCTGGGATCTAAGAAAAGTATTGGGCTTGCACGGAAGGGGTGAGGACAGAAGAGTAGTATGAGGCAGGTGGATTCGCCTTTTCACTGGCAGGGTAGTGACTTACCAAGTGCTTCATCAATTAATCATGAGTAGGGTGCCAGTCTGACTAAGATCTCAGTCATGACCTTACGAGTGCTTGTCCGACTGGCTCTCATCCACCTTTGGGAGCATAAGAGTGGCTTGGTGCAGGAACACTTGCTCAAACGTTTGGTTTCATTCAGCCTAGCTGGAGTATTTGAAATCTGGACCTTACAGAGCTCGTGTGGTTTCTGTTCACATTGATAGTCTTGATGGCACTTTCTCTTGTTTCTTCACTCTTGGGTGTTCTTATTTAACAGTAAGCAGTATCCTGGTCTTAAAACCCTTTGACGCAGGTGTCTGCCAATGGGCACTGCCATAACCCCATCCCTAAAAAGGGTGAATAGTCTTTATACCCCCAGGGGGCAGATGTGGGCAATTGCCCCTGATCTGCCCCCCTAGGGAGGGCCCAGCTAGCACACTCAGCGCAAGAGATTTGAAAAAAAATAAGAAAAGAGGTGTGGGGGCTGCCCAGAATGGCCAGGGGCCATGCCCCCACCCCAAAGAAGGGTGAACATTCTTTCTGCTCCCCCCGGGGGCAGATGGGGGCAATTGGCCCTTATTTGTCCCCCCTGAGGGAGCAGAAAGCCCACTAGGCACCAGGGATTTTTTAACATAAAAATAGAGGGGTGGAGGCTGGCCAGATTGGGGACAGCTATGCCCCCACCTCTAAAGAATAGCACCATGTTGTGTTTTGGTCTGCTTCCTGTGGTGGGAACTAGGCCTACCCACAAAAGTGAGGTACCAGTTTTATCAGAAGACTTAGGTGAATGCTGGGTAGAAAGACATTTGTGGGTCCCTGCAGATTCCAGACTTTTCCATCACAGAAATGTGAAGAAAATGTGTTTTTTTGTCAAAGTTTCAGGTGTGCAAGGGATTGTGAGTTAAAACCTAGCGAGAGCCATGCAAGTCACCCCATCCTGGATTCCCCTAGGTGTCTAATTTTTAAAAATGTACAGGTTTGCCATGTTTCCGTGTGTGCCCCCAAGCTGGGTCTCAAAAAATAGTTCTGTTTAGGACCGTTTCCTGTCACAGGACCTACCCACACAAGTTAGGTACCATTTTTATTGGAAGACTTAGGGGGAATGCTGGGTAGAAGGATGTTTGTGGCTCCGTGCAAATTCCAGAACGTTCCATCTCAGAAATGTGAGGAAAACGTATTTTTATTCAAAGTTTGAGGTTTGTAAGGGATTCTGAGTAACACAACCTGGTGAGAGCCACTCAAAGCACCCTATTCTAGATCCCCCAAGGTATCCAGTTCTCAAAAATATATATGTCAATTAGGTTTCCATAGGTGCGGCTGAGCTAGGGCCCATAATTCACAGCTACCCATTTTGAAAAAAACTATTTAGATTTGAGTGGAAAAATGTGATGTACCCATATTGCATTTGGGCCATTTCCTGTCATGGTCACTAGGCCTACCCACACAAGTGAGGTACCATTCTTAACAGAAGACTTAGGGGAATGCTTGGTGGAAGGACGCTTGTGGCTCCCTACAGATTCTAGAACTTTCCATCCCAGAAATATAAGGAAAGTGTGATTTGTTAGTCAAAGTTTAAGGTTTGCAAGGGATTCTGGGTACAACAACCCGGTGAGACTCGTGCAAGTCAACCCATCCTCGATTCCCCAAGGTGCCTAGTTTTAAAAAATTTACAGGTTTGCTAGGTTTCCCTACATGTCGGGTGAGCTAGGGCACAAAATTCACAACTACTCACTTTGCAAAAAATAGGTCAGTTGTGAGTGAAAAAATTTGATATGCCCATGTTGTGTTTTGGGTCGTTTCCTGTCACGTGCACTAGGCTTACCCAAACAAGTGAGGTACCATTGTTATCGGAAAACATGTGGGAGCATAAAATAGTAGGACAATTGTTATTACCAATTGGATTTTGCTGCTTTTGTGCATTCAAAATATAGGTCAGTGTGTCAGAAAGAAGACATTTTAAAAAATACCCTCTAAATCATATGCTGCTCTGGCTACCAACAAATTCAGAGATGTACAAATAACCACTGCTTCTAAACTCCATGTCTTGTGCACTTTTGTTTTTAGAAATGCATAGGTTACCTTGATACCTACTTTTCACTCTACATATTTCACCATATGATTTGCTCTATACTTAGTACATAATGAAACACCATTGCAGCTCAGTTTTTGGCTCTGGGTATCTCAAGTTTCTTGGAGAACCTACAAACCCTATATATTGGTGAACATATGGTACATTGCTTTTGTAAATCAGCCATCCTGACAAAAAGTTAGAGATGAAAACATTATCACAAATAGCTGTTTTTTCCAACTGATTTTTAATATTTCTTTATTCCAACACTTAGGGGGTCATTACAACATTGGCGGTAAAAGCCGCTTACCACCGTGCAGAACACCACCAACATACCGCTGTGGCCACGGAATTCCGCCACAGCTATCATGACACGCATCTCAGAATCCGCCGAAACTCAGACACCCACACAAGTCCGCCACACCAAAGGTCAGTGATAAACTGGCGAAAACAAAACCTCCACCGTCACACGCCAACAGAAACACGCCCATGCGATCACGACCCACGAATCCACGCGTCTTTCAATCGGTATTCCATTGGCAGTATACACTGCTGCGCTCAAAATACACACACATCTCCAAAACACTGCCACATTGGACAATTCCAAATACACACACCTGATACACATACAAACACCACTCCCACACACTCAATACAATATAAAACACACACCCACATCACCCACAAACCCCTACGACCACAAGAGCACAGCAACTGAGAACCCCACCACACAGAGGCACACAACACCATCACCCATACAACATTACACGCACAATACACCACTACACATCACCACACACATCAACACTGACACCACCCCACACATCACCCAAACCACCCCATGTCACGCCAAAGACACCCCCGGTTTTCCGAGGAGGAGCTCAGGGTCATGGTGGAGGAAATCCTACGGGTAGAGCCACAGCTATTTGGCTCACAGGTGCAGCACACATCCATAGCCAGGAAGATGGAGCTATGGAGAAGAATAGTCGACAGGGTCAACGCAGTGGGACAGCATCCAAGAAATCGGGAGGACATCAGGAAGAGGTAGAACGACCTACGGGGGAAGGTGCGTTCAGTGGTCTCCAGGCACAACATTGCGGTTCAGCGGACTGGCGGCGGACCCCCACCTTCTCCCCCACAACTAACAACATGGGAGGAACAAGTCTTGACCATCATGCATCCAGAGGGCCTCAGAGGAGTCGGTGGAGGAATGGACACTGGTAAGTCAAATCTCAACTATCATATCCCCCACCCTACCTGCATGCTCTCACACACCCCCACCCTCACCCCCTCCCCTATCACTACAACTCCTCACTAATTTACTAATAACACTAACCACACATCCCAACACCAAGCCCTGCATGACACAACAAAGCAGGGTACCCCTCACCAAAGCATGCTCACTGCACATACCCATAACAACCCCCTAGCCATCATCACACAAACCCACACACAGGAATGCTTTCACTGGGGTACACAAACACCCACCCATTGCACACCATTACACACATACATGCAATAATCATGCTCTTATATCCCTGCAGGACCACTACGGAACATCACCACACAGGAGGGTCCAGACATCTCCACTCCACCCACAGAAGAGGCCCACAGTGACGACAGCAGCTCTGCCCTACTGGATCCTGATGACCAGCCCGGACCATCGTGGGCCTCGGGACAGTCGGTTCCCCTTGCACAGGCACAGCCCAACACTGACCTTCCACCCTCTAGTAACACCAGCACAGCACCCACCCAGCGGGCCCATACCTCCGTACCCAGTGCACGTCAATCAGCAGTGTGTCCACCACTACAGGGAACCCAGGAGAACCCACCACCCCAACAACAACAGGGACCTGGGGGCAGTGGTAGTGGGCACACGGTCCAGGGGACGGAGGCCCAGGAACACAGGGGAACTGGGAGGGCTGCTGTGCGACAGGGGGCGGACAGTCCAAGGGAACCCACTCTCCATGAGGCCCTCTCCTCCATCATGGGAGCATACCACCACTCCCAGGAGACGATGGCGACGGTCCTGGACAAGTTTCAGGAGACTAAGCGCCTGCAGGAGGAACAGTATTTGGGGTTCAGGGAGGAGCTCAGGACCATCAGCTCAGCCCTGGGCACCATCATAACGGTGCTGAAGGACATACAAAAGACCATGAGGGATACTCTGGCACTCCAAGGGGCCCCTGACACTAGCATGGACGATGAACTGCCCACCACCTCCGCCGGCGCTAGTGGACAGGACGCCCCGCCACAGGACCACCACACCAGCACCCGACCCCCTGCAGACGGACAACCACCCCGCAAGAGGTCCCTGAGATCCAGGAACAGGACAGAGCAAGATGGCAAGACCTCCGCCAAGAAATGAGACCACCCTGATTGTCCTCCCACTGTCCCACTTTGTTACCCTGTCCAGATTGGAACTGCCCCAGCTCCACTTCCTAAGCCCATATGGGCAGTGCACCTGTGTGACCAATAGACTGGACTCTGCCATGGACATTCCTCCACCGTCCCCCATCACCATTTTACAACCCCCCTCCATTTTTGAGCACTTCAATAAACACCCTTGAACCACAAAACAATCTGGAGTCAGTCTGTGTCAAAATGCGTTCTCAATAGTAAAGCCAACATACCTACGTCACACATCACAAGTCCTTGAAGGATGCAAGCAGATGACACACGTTGGTAACCACACCTGTGAAACCGTAATGGAAAGGTACAACTCAGTGACCAAATAATGCTATTAAAAACAGACAGGATAGAGGTAGAAGTGTGAAAGTGAATGTAATGGTAAAAAATAAGATGTTCTCACCTGTGTGTCACTGGAAATATTGCTTTATGACTGACTCCCTGTTGTCCATGTCTTCTTCCTCAGCTTCATCACTGTCCACAGGCTCCACAGCTGCCACAACACCGCCATCTGGACCATCCTCCTGCAGAAAAGGCACCTGGCATCGCAAAGCAAGATTGTGAAGCATTGAGCAGGCGATGATGATCTGGCACACCTTCTTCGGTGAGTAGAATAGGGAACCACCTGTCATATGGAGGCACCTGAACCTGGCCTTCAGGAGGCCGAAAGTGCATTCGATCACCCTCCTAGTCCGCCCATGGGCCTCATTGTAGTGTTCCTCTGCCCTGGTCCTGGGATTCCTCACTGGGCTCAATAGCCAGGAAAGGTTGGGGTAACCAGAGTCCCCTAATAGCCACACACGGTGCCTCTGGAGTTGACCCATCATATAAGGGATGCTGCTATTCCGCAGGATGTAGGTGTCATGCACTGAGCCAGGGAACATAGCATTTACCTGCGAGATGTACTGGTCTGCCAAACATACCATCTGTACATTCATGGAATGATAACTCTTCCGGTTCCTGTACACCTGTTCACTCCTGTGGGGGGGGACCAGAGCTACATGGGTCCCATCAATGGCACCTATGATGTTGGGGATATGTCCAAGGGCATAGAAGTCACCTTTCACTGTGGGCAAATCCTCCACCTCAGGGAAAACGATGTATCTCCTTACGTGTTTCAGCAGGGCAGCCAACACTCTGGACAACACGTTGGAAAACATAGGCTGGGACACCCCTGATGCCATGGCCACTGTTGTCTGAAAAGACCCACTAGCAAGGAAATGGAGAACTGACAGCACTTGCACGTCAGGGGGGATTCCAGTGGGATGGCGGACTGGTGACATCAGGTCTGGCTCCAACTGGGTACATAGTTCCTGGATAGTGGCACGGTCAAACCTGTAGGTGATGATTAAATGTCGCTCCTCCATTGTCAACAGGTCCACCAGCGGTCGGTACACCGGAGGATTCCGCCATCTTCTCAAATGTCCCAGCTGACGGTGCCTAGGAAGGACAACAGCGACCACAGAGTCAACAAATTCTCAGGTATGTACCCACAGATACACAACACGACACCAAACACAAAACTCTTCCTGTATGTGTGTTGAGTGTAGGCCTAGCTATGTGTGACGCAGTAGTAAATGAAGCCATGTGGGCCCCTGAAATGGCAGCTGCCTGACCTCTAAACTGGGACAATGGGAATGTGAGGTATCTGCGCTGGCGTTGTACACCGTCGCGGTAGGCGGTCGTAGACCGCGGCGCAATGCTGCATTGGTTAACATTGGACCCTATGGTCCCAGGAGCCAATGACGAAGTGCGCCGGTGGTGATGATACGCACCGCCGCGGACGTGACCGCCATTTTCTATCTGTTCAATCACTAGATACCTGATCTTCGACAGGAGAGGACCTACACTGCAAGTGCTGCTGTGACCTCGGTCTGGAAGAGACAATGGCTGCTGCGTCTGGGGAAAGGGCCCCTGCCTTCACTGCTCAGGAGTTGGAGAAGCTAGTAAACGGGGTCCTCCCCCAGTACACGCTACTCTACGTTCCTCCAGACCAACAGGTAAGTACACAGGGAGCACGTTGTATGGGCCATGGCTGGGTGGGGATGGCTGGTTGTAAGAGGGAAGGGGGAAGAGTGCAGGGAACATGAAGGACTGTGAATGCATGTGCCACATGGCAAGGGTAGGGATGGGGGCCAGTCACATCGACGGTGCAGTTGGTAATGACTTCTCTTCTTCCCCTGTGCATGTCATGTAGGTCAGCGCCCACCAGAAGAAGGACATTTGGCGTGCCATCGCCAAGGAAGTCCGGATCCTGGGGGTCCACCAGAGACGGGGCACCCACTGCCGGAAAAGATGGGAGGACATTCGCCGCTGGAGCAAGAAGACAGCGGCGGCTCAGCTGGGGATGGTCTCCCAACGTGGGAGGGGTGCCCGTCGCACCATGACCCCCCTGATGTTCAGGATCCTGGCGGTGGCCTACCCGGAGTTGGAGGTGCGCTTGAGGGAATCACAGCAGACACAAGGGGTGAGTACAAGATCATTCTTGGGACTTGGCGCACAGATGAGGGGTCTGGGTGTGGGAGGAGGGCTGTGGGTGTACCTAGGCCAGTCAGAAATACATAGGCTAGGCCCCTCCGTAATGCAGGGCATGTGGCACTCCCCCCCACCTCAGTAGTGGGCCAAGGACAGGTATAGATGCCCCTGTGGCATCCATGTGTGCAGATGTCCACCATAGCCATGTAGGCCATATCCCAGAAATTCCATCTGTAGAGGCCAAGAGCACGGCGTAGTGCAGGGGGCTGCTGTGTCTGTATTGTCCGCCAACGGTAGCGGTAAGCCATGCACTCAACCTGTCTTTCTTCTGTCGTCCCCTCCCCCTTTTTGTGCTCTCCCTGTTCTTGTGTGCATCAGCATCATCAGGCGGAGGTACAGTGGCACCGGAGCATGAGGGAGCTGGATCCCACATGGCCATGGAGGGCCACACCACGGACTCAGAATGCACCAGTGGGACGGAGGGCGAGGGGAGCATTACGTCGGTCACCGGATCACCAACCAGCGACACGGACTCGTCCGCCGATGGGAGCTCCCTTGTGGTGGCGGCACCATCTGTGCCCCCCACTTCTACAGGTACAGCCGCCACCTCCCCTACCAGCACCGCCCTCCCAGCATCCCCTCAGCGTTCGCCCCATGCCCGCTCACCCAGGAGGGTGGGCATCATCTTCGCCCCAGGCACCTAAGCCCCTGCCCCTGTCACCCCTGCTGCCCTCAGTGAGGAGGCCATTGACCTCCTCAGGTCACTCACTGTTGGGCAGTCTACCATTGTGAATGCCATCCAGGGTGTAGAAAGGGAGTTGCAACACACAAATGCATTCCTGGAGGGCATTAATTCTGGTCAGGCTGCCCATCATCGAACCCTGCAATCTCTGGCCTCAGCACTGATGGCAGCCATTGTCCCTGTCTCTAGCCTCCCCCTTCCAACTTCCTCCACCCAGACCCAATCCCCTGTACCCCAGCCTGTCCCAAGCACACCATCAGACAAGCATGCATACACCTCAACACCCAAAAGTAGCTCAGGCAAACATAAGCACCACACAACCCACAGGCACTCACACAAGCATCACACACATGCAGACACAGCAACATCCACTGCCTCCACTGTGTCCCCCTCCTCGTCGTCTCCCTCCTCCCTCCCAGTATCGTCTACACTCTCACCTGCATGCACTACATCTACAGGCACTAGGACTCGCACCAGAACACCCAGCACCACACCCCGCTCACCTGCACTCACCACCCCCACTCCCATTTACACATCCCCTGTGTCCTCTCCCAGTGTGTCTGTGACGCCCCCTCCCAAAGTACACAAACGCGGGCACCCACACACCCAACATCCATCCACCTCACGACAGCCTCCAGTACCTGCACCTGCACCCAAAACACCTAAAGTGACACCTCCTACAACCACCTCCTCTTCCTCCACTCCCAGACCCCCTCCAGCTACCCATCCCAGTGTTCGTCAGAAACTGTCCCTCAGCAACGTTGACCTCTTTGCCCCCACGCCTCCAATTCATCAGTCCCGTAGTAGCGCCTCAGCCAAAAAGACTAAAGTACCAGTGGTGCGTGTTACAGGTGTGTGGAGTGTACTGGCCACCAGGGCAGGCAGTGTGACACGGAGCCAAGGCACTGCCAGTCCACCCCCTGTAAAGCATCTCAAATTGGAAAGTGGCCGACGGGACCGGGGGAAGACTCCTGGAGGCAAAACTACTCACAAGGGTCCCAGGGGGATTGCAGAGTCAGCAGTGACTCCTCCAAAGCTGGTGAAGTGCCAGAAGAACTCTGCACAGCCACACATCCTCCCCGGCGGACGGGTCGCCACCGCCAGCACCGTCGTCACTGGTCAGGAGTCCACCGCCGGAGTCAGTGCCCAGGAGGGCAGAAGTATCGTCACTGGTCAGGAGACCACCGCCGGAGTCAGTGCCCAGGAGGGCAGAAGTTCACTGGTCAGGAGACCACCGCCGGAGTCAGTGCCCCGGAGGGTAGAAGTATTGTCACTGGTCAGGAGACCACCGCCGGAGTCAGTGCCCAGGAGGGCCCCGGCTGCCACAGCCCCGCTGGGCAATGAGGGACCGTCATGCCACACACCAATGCACAGGTCAAAAGACCGTCATGCCACACATCAATGCACAGGTCAGAGACCGTCATGCCACACATCAAGGCACAGGGCAGAGACCGCCATGGCAAAGCACCGCTGAACAGGGCAAGCACCGCTGAACATGGCAAGCACCGCTGAACAGGCCAGAGACCGCCATGGCAAAGCACTGCTGAACATGGCAAGCACCGCTGAACAGGCCAGAGACCGCCTTGGCAAAGCACCGCTGAACAGGGCAAGCACTGCTGAACATGGCAAGCACCGCTGAACATGGCAAAGACCGCCATGGCAAAGCACCACTGAACAGGGCAAGAACCGCTGAACATGGCAAGCACTGCTGAACAGGGCAGAGACCGCCATGGCAAAGCACCGCTGAACACGGCAAGCACCGCTGAACAGGCCAGAGACCGCCATGGCAAAGCACCGCTGAACAGGTCAAGCACCGCTGAACAGGCAGGAGACCGCCATGGCAAAGCACCCCTGAACAGGGCAAAGACCGCCATGGCAAAGCACCGCTGAACAGGGCAGAGACCGCCATGGCAAAGCACAGCTGAACAGGGCAGAGACCGCCATGGCAAAGCACCGCTGAACATGGCAAGCACCACTGAACAGGCCAGAGATCACCATGGCAAAGCACCGCTGAACAGGGCAAGCACCGCTGAACAGGGCAGAGCACCGCTGCAGAAGGAAAACACAGCCACATCATGCATCGTTATCCCATGTACAGCTGGGACAGTGACGGGACAGGAACTGTCACGGGGAGCCTAATCCAGACTAGGCACCATTCCCCCTCCAGAACCAGTGGAGAGATCCATCCACTCCGTCTGTCCTTAACAGGATGAAGCTCTCTGGGCACCAGTCCCCCTCCAGAACCAGTGGAGACTGTTATCCACTTGAGAGACTGTGGCTTTGCACTCCCCAGGATATGGCAGTGGGCAACCCACCCACTGTATGGACTTGAGAGACTGTGGCTTTGCACTCACCAGGATATGGCAGTGGGCAACCCACCCACTGTATGGACTTGAGAGACTGTGGCTTTGCACTCCCCAGGATTGAACAGTGGGCAACCCACCCACTGTAGAGGCTTGAGAGACTGTGGCTTTGCACTCCCCAGGATATGGCAGTGGGCAACCCACCCACTGTATGGACTTGACAGACTGTGGCTTTGCACTCCCCAGGATATGGCAGTGGGCAACCCACCCACTGTATGGACTTGAGAGACTGTGGCTTTGCACTCCCCAGGATATGGCAGTGGGCAACCCACCCACTGTATGGACTTGAGACTGTGGCTTTGCACTCCCCAGGATTGAACAGTGGGCAACCCACCCACTGTAGAGGCTTGAGAGACTGTGGCTTTGCACTCCCCAGGATATGGCAGTGGGCAACCCACCCACTGTATGGACTTGAGAGACTG
Organism: Pleurodeles waltl; assembly: GCF_031143425.1. NCBI lineage: Eukaryota > Metazoa > Chordata > Amphibia > Caudata > Salamandridae > Pleurodeles > Pleurodeles waltl. Next base: position 968,123,466 of record NC_090439.1, read on the forward strand.
TGGCTTTGCACTCCCCAGGATATGGCAGTGGGCAACCCACCCACTGTATGGACTTGAGAGACTGTGGCTTTGCACTCCCCAGGATTGAACAGTGGGCAACCCACCCACTGTAGAGGCTTGAGAGACTGTGGCTTTGCACTCCCCAGGATATGGTAGTGGGCAACCCACCCACTGTATGGACTTGAGAGACTGTGGCTGTGCACTCCCCAGGATACATCAATGGGCATGGAGCCCCGTCGTGGATCTGGCGTGGTGCTGTAATCCGGCTGAGGTGCCCCCCCTTCCCATCCCACTGAGGTGCCTGTTGTATTTCTATCTGATGCCCCGGCAGTGTTCTCTCCGTTTGTGGACAGGTATCTTGTGTGGGCCTCGCCCATGCATTTTTGGCCCAGTGGTGCACGGACATTGATATGTGCATATCTGCACTACTTCTCGTAATATATATACTTTTGAATGTGTTTATTTCTATCTGTATATATTTGGTACATGTATTTTGATACATTGCAATGTTTGAACTGATTTCCGTTTGTCTTTGCATTATTCAGGGGGCGTTGTGGGTTGTTACTGTGATGTTTGGAAATGCATTGGTGTGTGTGTTGTAATGTGCGAGGGTGGGGGTATTGCGTGTGTGTCCCCCTGACTTTTGCCTCCCCCCTTCCCTATGTCGTAGGTGCAGTACTCACCGTTGTCTTCGCCCCGCCGCCGCCGCTGGTGTTCGTAGATGAGTAGGAAGACAAGGGCAGGGAGGATTTGTAATTCCGGCTCCATGGTGTCCTCCTTCCTCGTGGGATGTGTAGAGGTGAGCGTTTTCCCATTGCAAAAGCTGTTTCCGCCGTGTTTTTATCCACGGTGAATCCGCCTCGGAAAAGGTGGCGGATTGGCCTGTCATAATAGTGTGGGCGGTACATTGTCTTCCGCCTGTCTGTTGGCGGTGACCGCCGCGCTGCTTGTCTGTACAGCCGTGACGGTCGGAGTGTTAAAGTGGCTGTCTTTGTTGGCAGTTTTCGCCATGGTCATAATTCCCTTTTTTTGTCCGCCGGCCTGTTTGCAGCATTACCGCACCTTTAACACCGTCCGCCAGGGTTGTAATGACCACCAAAGTTTCTTTGGGAAAACCTTAATGGATCTACACATATGACCACTTGCTGAATCCAGAATTTTGCCTACTTTTCAGAAATCTATAGCTTCCCAGGATCATCTATGGATTTCACACTGGTGTCCTCCACAAACTGGTAATAGGTTGAAAGCACAAAAATAGGAAAAATATGCTACTCTTTGACAAATGCCAAATCTGTGATAAAAAAAATAGGTTTTTGATTTAGCTCTGCATGTTCCTGAAAGTTGGGAAGATGATGACTTTAGCACAGCAAACTGTTCATTGATGCCATTCTTGTGAAAAAATACAGACATTTTTATCCAGGGCACTTTTTTCATATTTTTCCCCAAAACTTCAAAATTTGGCTACTTTATCAGGCCTCTCCAGGGGAATCCACAAACTTTTAGAATGCCCAAGGATGTTGACAAAAAAGGACATACATTTGCCGTGGATACCTTATGTAGACAAAAAATTATCTAGGCATAAGCACGACCTAGCCCAAATAGCCAAAAAAGGGCTCAGCACTTGGGAAGGGGGAGGGCCAGCAGCTAAGGGGTTAAAATTAAAACACAAAAAATGCACAGGTCTACTGCCTGTGTCACCAATTCCCACTCGTGTCCCTTTGGCATTATTTTATTCATTAGCAAGGATCTCTGCCTGACGTATGTTGCCATGTGAAATACTCGGTCTTCTCACAGACTGCATACAGCATCCGTCTGGCTGCCTATATGTTTTAATCCTTATTACAATTATAATTTACGCATCTAACTCTCACATACCCTCACTTATCTCATTGCCAGCTGCTGCTGCCCATAACATATTTGGGGCCATATTTATACTTTTTGACACAAAACTGCGCTAACGCAGTTTTGCGTCAAAAAAATTTGCGCCGGCTAACGCCATTCTGAAGCGCCATGCGGGCGCCGTATTTAATCAATGACGTTAGCCGGTGTTAGCCGGCGGCGCTGCCTGGTGTGAGTGGAAAAAAACGACGTACACCAGGCAGCGCCGGCGTAGGGGGGTATGGGGCTTGGGCGTCAAGAAATGGGGCAAGTCAGGTTGAGGCAATTTTTTCGCCTCAACCCGATTTGCGCCATTTTTTCCGACTCCCACCCCCCATAGAAATGACTCCTGTCTTAGCAAAGACAGGAGTCATGCCCCCTTGCCCAATGGCCATGCCCAGGGGACTTATGTCCCCTGGGCATGGTCATTGGGCATAGTGGCATGTAGGGGGGCACAAATCAGGCCCCCCTATGCCACAAAAAAAAAAAAAAAACACTTACCTGAACTTACCTTAATGTCCCTGGGATGGGTCCCTCCAGCCTTGGGTGTCCTCCTGGGGTGGGCAAGGGTGACAGGGGGTGTCAGAGCCTACAGGTCCCTTAACGCCTGCCTTTTGCAGGCGCTAAAAAACGGCGCAAAAGCGGCCGTACGTAATTTTTTTTGACCCACGCGTGAATTTTGCCCGGGAGTATAAATACGACGCACATGCCTCGGAGTCGATTTTTTAGACGTGAACGCCTACCTTGCATCTCATTAACGCAAAGTAGGTGTCCACGCTAAAAAATGACGCAAACTCCATGGACTTTGGCACTAGACGCGTCTAACGCCAAAGTATAAATATGGAGTTAGTTTTGCGTCGGAATTGCGTCAAAAAAAACGACGCAATTCCGGCGCAAACGGAGTATAAATATGCCCCTAACTGCACCTCAGTGGTCATCATGCACAATATGAAAACGGTTCCCACAAAGGCTAAAAACAAAACAACACTTCCAAAATACACACCCTACACAGCTTAGCATGCTGTCCGTGTGGGTAAGCGCTTCAGCCCCCCAAATAGTGGTAGGTTGTTAAATAAGCTCTCTGCACATGATACAAGTAAAAGAGGGTGATTAACAATCACATTTTATCTTTTATTACAAACTAATATATTACTGTGCAATTTCAATGTTTTATTCACTTAGCGCAAAAAGTACATCTCAGCAGGTTTGCGTGAAATGAGGGGCTGGATGGCCAAAAGCCATTGCGAAGGCACTTCAGAGTATTCAAGGCAAAGTGCAACCTTTAAAGGACCAGCCTGCCCCTATTCTGTTTACGTAAAGACCTATTTTTAATTTTAGAAGCAGCGCCACAGGTGCTAAATGGAAAGGGATTTGATTTCATCTTGTCTTCACACGTGTAATTGTTTTGGGAATTGTATTCTCACCTGAAGTCTCTAAACACTTTGTGACTGTTAACACCTGAAAAACGTGTAACCTTGGAAACCGTTATTATCTCAGATTTAGTCCTTCGTCCCCTGCTTGTTGTCTGCCTCCCCATCTATCTTTTAATCTCTCGACCCAAATAACTTTTCCTTCTCACTGAGGAGGTAGCTTTCATCCTCAGTACTTCAGTTGCCTGGGCCCATTCTCCACCTTAAAAGCTCCATAAGCAGAATTTTAGGTTAAATGCTGACATAATGGTGTAACATCTGCGATTCCACAAATCTTTAACTACTTTATTAATGTTGATGTATCTATATATGTTTTTTCATGTAGGTAATTTTTACTTACCTGCTCTTACCATATATCTTTTAATGGTGATTTACTTATGTATATTAAGGTAATTACAGTACTGCATTGTTTTGTTGTGCATCTTTGAAGGTTGAAGGGGGGTCTGGAATCCGGATGGATGACTGTTGCCCGTCGATTGCAGAGCTCACCAGGTGCCTTTAAGGTTGCGAGTCTGATATAAGAATACATTTCTGCTTAAGCTCACTATTTTACTGTCAGCATTTTCGATTTTGTCTGCCTGGACCCTCACTACAGTAAAGGATTTGTAATATAGATATATATGTTTATCTAACCCAAGTTCCATCAACCCCAGTCCTGCGTTTTATGATTCCAACCATCACAACCCACAAAACCTTCTCCCTCATGCGTGCAGCAAAGCAGTCTAATCTTGTGTTTTCCGTCATGGTATTTTCACTGATAGTCATAAACATTGACAAGCCACTCCCGTGTGTAGGATCCTGCGGCATTTTCACAAGAAATATTATTTCTCTTAAAAAAGACTGTTTGCGGGCACTTTTTCCAGTTTCATTCAAATAATGTTCATGGCTTTATCTTGTAAAATGAAGGCAGTTATAATCAAATATTACTAGAGTAATGCGAAGTTGCTGAAAACCATATGTATGAAATAAATACATTTATGACAAAGTCCCTTTAAAGGTATCAATGCCGCCATTATCACTTCATGTTCTGCTGTGGCGCTTCTTTCAATTCTAGCTCCTGTGATGGGTATCCTCCAGTAGTCTGCTCTGTCCTTTGGCACCCTCTCGACAAATAATCTTTCAGTTTTCACTTTCTAATAAGACTACAGTGATTTTCCAGCATTATCTAACTGCATGATCCCTTTGTTAAAAAAATTAAATAAAAAATCTGACCTTGTGAAATATAATCTGGTATTCATAGAGAGTGCTCTAATGCCCTTGGGCCAATTTCGTCCTACAAAAAAACTGCAAAACATGATGCACATCATGAAAAGGGTTTAGGTGAAGCTTACCATTTCCTTTGAGGGTTCCCAGTCAACGTCTTGGTTATATTTGAAACCCTTCAACTGTAAGCAGCTTTTACTGGCATTGGTTTACGGACTCAATGACCTCATGCTGGAGGTTACAATCCAGCATCTCAAAATAACAGTCGCACTGCAAGAACAAGGCCAGGAAGGCGAATTCTGGGCCAAAATATGTTACAGTGGTTTCCATATGAAAAAGAATATGTTCCTCTTCCACTAACATCAGCTTTTTCGGTCAAGAAGAATAGGACATTGGACTCAAGGGGTAGGAAGAGCCATGTCAGCATCATTGCAAGGCCGCTGTGATGGATCTTTGCGGGCAATCACAAGAAAGGTCTGTGAAGCTTCATAGATGACGTCACTGAGGACAAGCACAAGGGCTTTCAGTGAGTCCTGAATGAAGCTCAAATGGTCTCAACAGAGGTCATTAGGTCAACAACAGTTTTTCTGATCCTGCAGGGTATGGTTACTACCAAGGTTTTGTTTTAGGGATCTCTCTCTAGCTCCATTTTACAAGCATTAAAGTGAATATTCAACAAAAGAGTCTCCATCTTTCCATCTCCAGCATGTCTTTTTGTGATGTCCATGAATGAGGAAATGCACCACAGAAAGGTAATGTCAGAAATGCCAAGAGCCTCTTACCTAAAAAAGAAGAAGCTTTAGTGGCATCAGCACAACTGTCACAAAAAGTGCTGCCAGCAGAGAGTTCAAATCCTTGATATCATAACACCAGCTACAATATCGAAACACAAAGGATGGGAGCAATTTTCTGCAGCTGCAGGAAAGATACCTACTCTGACAAACAATGACTCCATCTTCTCCTTTTCCAGAGAGCCACTCCGGGAGGGGGAGGCATCTCCAATTATGTCTCAGAACAGTACAAAAACCACAAAAGACAGATGAGTGCTAAGGTTTACACAAAATTGTGATGTCTTGAGGTTCAAGTGACCTCCTCTAGCCATTCTACCAACAAAGTCAGCTCAGCTTCATCAAATGTACACCAGATAAAAATCAACATCCTTCTGCAGAAACAATGGTGGGACTGAAGCAATGGTCAAGAAATTCCTGGAACTGAAATACGCAAACAAATGGATTACATACGAGAACTCTCGAAAGCTAGCCTTTCACCAAATGTGTTCCAAACTGAACCACTATGATTGGATACAAGTTACAGATCTACAGAATGTAGGTTTTCACATTCGGATTGCATCAACACATTGCACATTTTGCAATTTGTTGTTGAGTGGGATCAATTCTAGTGCATTTGTCCTAAAAACAACTTTATGCATCTTCCCCAAACTTCTAGCAGTAATGGTGGCATATCCCAACTAGCAAATTATTTATTTACTGATACCTGATAGACCGATTGATGAAAGCCTTAATTTAACAGAAGATGTCTTAAGACTTCAAAGTGATGCATTTTGTCTGCAAAACGTGGACTTTCACATCATTTATACAAAGCAGAGGCAAACTCCTGTCAAAGTCATACATAAACTAGGATCAACTTTAAACACCTAGAAGACAGAAGTATTTCCCTTGAAGGAGAGACACTTTTTTTTCAACGTAATCAAATGTCAGGACCCTCAGAGGACACATAACCCAACAGTGTGTCCTATCTCTCCTCTACTGGGCTCCCTATGTCTTGAATCATCATTACGCTGATTGCCCAGCTGATTATGAGACTGCTGCAGCAATGGTTAGATGACAAATGGAACCAGTTCTCTAGAGCGAAGAGTACAGGCTCACTCTAAGGTGGTCATTATGAACATGGCGGTAAAAACCGCCCCGCCCGTGGTGGTGGTAAGTACTGCCAACATGCTGGTGGTCCAGACCGCAAAATAATTAAGCACATGAGAAACAAGTAGCAGTCTATTCACACACCGCCATCTTTGTAGTCCCAACGAGGATGGACGAGGCTGCCCACACGCCAGCGGAAAGGTCCTTCCCGCCCACCAAATAATGAAACACAAGACCACCGGCAGTTCCGGGACGGGAACCACCGCCAGGCAACGCGTGGCAGAAACGAACAATATAAAAGGAAACACTCACCGGAGGCACACACAACAAGCCGACGCAGACATGGAGAGAGAGTTTGAAATAATACCAGTGCTGCTCCTTGCCATATACCTTCACGACTGTGACCGCCGACGAAGACGATGACGGTAAGTACCGCAACCTACTACACATGGGAAGAAAGGGCACAGTTACACACCCACCCCACCCACACCGCAACTCACTCCCAACCCCTCCCTCCATCCCAAGCCATACATACCATAACAAGATGTACTTACCAGACCCAAGGCAACAAAGACCTGCACAAAAGTACACACATGTGCACACCACACCCCAACAGTGAAACGTTGAACAACGTAATTATATTGTGCCAACAGCACTACTGGGCACTCAAATTTATTAACTGGAAAAATGTACTGTCCAAATAAGGCCGTTGGCAGTCCAATGTAAATACCCTGAAGGGCCAAAATAGGCCGAACTTGACTCCCACATGTGCAAAGGGTACTCCACTTTAAAGGGGCATCAATGGGGCAGCCAGGCACCTCAGGGAACAGGGGCAGGGGTTGTGGGGATGGGAACTTACGTTTGGAAGGGGGGGGCTTGGGCTTAGGACTGGGAGGTTGAGGCGGTTTGGGCTTGCCCTTGGAAGAAGGGGGAGTAGGCTTGGACCGGGGGGTGGCAGAGGGACCTGCGCCAACACGGGGTGGGGCACGGGAATGGGAAGGGTGGAATGGGGCGGACTTGGACGTGGAAGGAGTGGACTGGGCAAGGAGATGGGCATATTTAGGTAAGAGACGTGGTGGGACACTGGGTTCAAACAGGTCAATAGGGGAGAGGAAAAGCTTCTTAGGGGCAGTTGGGGGGGATTTGGAGGCAGGTCTGGGAATGGAGGTTGAGGGGGTTCTTGTACCAGGTGTAGATGTGCCGGACATGGATGCATGTGCCTGTAAAGTATGCTGCTATGTGGTGGATGTATGTGGTGTGGATGTCTGTGAATGTTTGAGTGTTTTGGGAGGAGTGGGGGTGGACACAGTGTCTGCAGGTCTGGTGAGTGTGCTGCAAGTGTCTGTCAATGTAGTTGTGGTGAGTGCAGGTCTGGTGTCTGGGGTGCATGTCTGTATGTCAGATGTTGTGGTGACTGCATGAATGGGGGCAGCAGCAGTGTCTGAGGGTGCAGTGCATGTGGATTTGCATGGTGAGGTGACAGACAGGGTGGCGGGGGAGGATGACACACTGGGGGAAGTGGATGTTGTTGTGTGTGCTTTGGTATGTTGGGTGTGTGCCTCCTTGTGGTGGGAAGGGTAGTGCTTGTATTTGTCTGTGTGCTTCTTGTGCGTTGACGTGTGTGCATGGCTGTCTGTACGTGTGCTTGGGGTGGGTGAAGGGAGTGGGGTGCTGGAAGGGGTAGAGGTGGTGGGAGGGGGGATGGAAAGACCAGTGACACTGGCTGCCATCAAAGAGGAGGCCATAGCCTGAAAAGATTTCCGTGGGCCAGACATGGCACAGTGAATTCCCTCCAGGTATGCATTGCTGCATCTGGGATGGTAGCCCCTGGATGGCATTCTCGATGGTTGTCTGCCCTACAGAGATGGTTCTCAGGAGGTCAATAGCCTCCTCCGTGAAGGCACCAGGGCTGACTGGGGCAGGGGACGAGGTGCCTGGGGTGAAGGAGATGCCCACCCTCCTGAGTGAGCAGGCACGGGCAACTGGGTGGGGAGCAAATGGGAGGGTGGTGATGGTATGGGGGGTGGCAGAAGATGACACAGAATGGGTGGGCCCACTAGGTTCTGCAACCGCCAGGGAGCTCCCATCGGAGGAGGTATCAGAGTCACTACCTCCAGTGGTAGTTGCCTCCCCGTGGTAGTCCCCTCGCCCTCCAACCCACTGGTCCCCTTGGCATCACTCGACTCTGCCTCTGTGGAACCGTGGGCCGCTGCATCTCCACTCACCGGTGCCACAGCTCCCTCGCCAGATGATGCTGATGTACACAGAAAACACAAGAGAACAGGGATGGGGAGACAAAACAGGAGAGACACTTGTAAATAGCTGAATGGAGGTACATAACTGGTTCACACATACTCCCACCCTGCAAATATTCCACCATGCAATGGGGGTTGGCGGAAGATGGTATGGAATCGGTGTACCCAGTAGGGTCTGCCACCACCAGGGAGCTGCCATCGGAGGAGGTATCAGAGTCACTATCTCCAGTGGTAGTTGCCACCCCCGTGGTACTACCCTCGCCCTCCAACCCACTGGTCCCCTTGGCGTCCGTCGACTCTGCCTCCTTGGAACCGTGGGCTGCTGCATCTCCACTCGCTGGTGCCACTGCTCCCTCACCAGATGATGCTGATGTACACAAAGGACACAAGAGCACAGGGGTGGAGAGACAAAACATGGGAGAACTTTGTAAAAACCAGAATATATGTACATCTCTGGCTCACACACACTCCCATCCAGGTCACACACCTACACGCAGCACCTCCAAAATGTGTCATGACTGTTCCCCTGACTAGTTGCCATTACCCCAGAGCACACATTACACAGGAAACACAGACCTGATAAACTGTGTGGAGTACACCCATGGGACATCATGCCCAGCCAATGCACTTACTAGTCAATGAGGCCACAAGGTATACCAGATGACAGAAAGGGCCCCCCCATGGGCCTATTGAGACTGCCCAAACTAGCCCTCACATCATTACAGGGACTTTGAGGGACTGCAGGAACATACCTGTCCAAGTGCCTCGCACTAGAAAGCATACATACCACAGCACAAACATACATCCATTGCAGCAGTATAACAACAGTGTTGGTACTCACCCCCTTGTGGCTGCTGTACTGACTTCAAGCGCCCATCCAAATCCAAATAGGCCACCACCAGAATTAGGGGGCTCAGGGTCCGACGGGCCCCCCTTCCTCTTTGGGAGGCCTTCCCCAGCTGGGTCTCTCCGGTCTTCCTGGCCTAGCGCTTCAGGTCCTCCCACCGCTTCCTGCAGTGTGCGCTCTGCCAGTTGTAGACCTCCAGGGTAGGCACCTCCTTGGCGATGGCTTGCCACAGGCCTTTCTTTTGATGGGCGATGAGCTGCATGGGACACACAGAGCAAAGAAACAGACGTCAGTATGTGTGCACCGAATACAGATGACATGTCGTTGCCTATGGAACGGCCATTGTTGAAAGGCATGTTATCAACTCATATACAGTACATACCAAACAGTCTACGGCTGGGCAGTCACAAGCATACAGGCATCCACCACAATCACACACATCTAAGGATGACAGACGCCAACTCACCTGCTCTTCTGGTCGCCCATACAACTTGGCATACAGGGGTAGGATCCCGTCCACCAGCTTCTCCAGCTCCTCCGCGGTGAAGGCCGGGGCCCGTTCCCCTGTAACCTGCGCCATCTCAGGGACTAGTGACAGAACACTGCAGCACACGCAGTGGAGTATTACCCTGCACGGGAATCAGGAGTCAAGTGTCAAGGGTCTGACAACATGGCGTAGGTACCGTGGCAGTGTGCTCTGTCACTTCCGGCGGCGATCATGATTGGCCGAGGTTCCCCATTGACAACCATGTAATCCAATGATGGGGTGCACGGCGGTAAACACCGCCTTCCGCCATGACGACTATCGCCAGCAGAATGAAGTCACTTCCACTCCATCATACCTGGATGGCAGGAGGCTGCTATTTTGCTACCAACACATCACCATAGCCTGGCCAGGGGCCTCATCCAGGGCCACAAAATCTCCGACCTTAGTCACTTTCTGACATGAGTTTAGGATCCTCACATACACCCATCTTTGGAATTGTGTCCACACTGGGATGCCATTATAACAGAGTTAACTCAGCACACATATGCCTGACGGTGTACTTCATACTTTGCGTCTGTGTGTGTTACCTACGTGTCACACTCACATAGATACAGTGACATCATGCGAAGCAGGTGTATGTTTACACTCAATATGTGTTCTTTCCTCCACCATAGGTACAGGCCCATGTGGAGAGGGAGGGCCCCATCAGTTTACAGACCACTGGTTGATTTGGAAACTATGGAGGAACGTCGCATCATTGTCACCTACAGACTCAATAGAGCTACTGTCCATGACCTCTGTGCTTTAATGGATCCTGTACTGAAACTGGCTATTCGGAATCAGCATGCCATCCCTACCACTGTGTAAGTGGTATATGTTCTCCATTTTTGGCTACAGGCTCATTTCAGGTGACAGTGGGCATGGGTGCAGGGGTTTCACATCCAATGTTCAGCCTCATCCTGCCAAAATACCTGGATGCATTCGTCCAACACCTGCAAATATATGTCCGGTTTCCCGAAAGGGCTGAACTTCCTGCCATCAAATCTGGATTTTATGCCTTTGCTAACATCCCACATGTGATTGTTTGCCATTGATGGAACCCACATAGCTCTCATACCCCCAAGAGTGAATGAACAGGTGTACAGGAATCAACAGAACTATCACTCCATGAATATACAATTGGTGTGTACTGCTAACCAGTACATTTCACATGGCAATGCCAGGTTCCTAGGCTCAGTCCATGATTCATTTGTCCTGAGAAAAAGCTGTGTACCACAATTGATGGGACAACTACAAGGGGACAGAGGATGGCTCATAGGTGAGTGTGTATGACACTGGATCTGTACATAGCTGACAGCCAGCCAATATGCATGTAAAGTCAGTTTCTTAAGGTCCTGTTTCACCCACTTTTGCAGGTGATTCTGGCTACCCCAACTTCCGATGGCTCCTGACACCTGTGAAGAATCCCTAGACAGATGCCAAGAGGAATTATAATGAGGCCCCTGGACATTCTAGGAGGGTGATTGAGCGCACTATAGGTCTCCTGAAGGCTAGATTTTGTTGCCTCCATGTCTCTGGGGAATCCCTGTGCTATGTCCCTGACAAGGTGTGTAAGATAGTGGTGGCCTGCTGCATGCTGCACAGCTTGGCTGTCAGGAAAGCTATCCCCCTTCTGGAAGAGGAGAGTGCTGTCCAACCAGCCCAGCAACCTCAGAGAGGGGATGAGAATGATGGTGAGGAAGAAGAGGGGAAGATGTCAACTCCAGGAACCAGCTAATCTGCCTATACTTCCAGTGACCATGAGTTACTGTTCAATGATGCTGATGTCTTCACTGCATAGTTTCAGTCTGACTCATGTAATTGGTAATGTGGTGTCTATAGTCATTGACACGGTTAACTGATGACTGAAGTGGCATGTGCCAGGTAACCTAATAGTAGGTACAGTGTGACATACTTCAGACACTGCAGTGCGTTGGATCCCCTCCTGCAATAAAGGTATGATTATGAAATTGACTGGCTAATGCATACACAGTCACAATTTATATCTCTTATTGACGAGGGACATACGATTTGAGTGCATAGGTATATTTATTAAGTGACAAAATATACATGTTTTGTGGAACAGTGATAGGGAGTGGGCACATGGTGCATATCCATACTCAGGTACATATGCTCAGCTGTTGGTAGCACTGGGTTTTGTTCCATGTGGCCATTGGCAGATGGTGTGATGGCAGTGGCAAGTCAACAAGGAAGCACAGTGGCACATAAGGGAGATAGTTCAGGGAAGAGTCACTTCCTAGTGGTGGGCTTGGTCTTGGCTGGTGTTTCAGTGGCATGTCTGGGTCTGAGGGCACGTTTGCATGACTGGAGCTGGGCTGTAGGAGCAGGGACACTGGTTTCCTAGGTGTCCTCTGGCAGTGCCACCAGTCCAGTACCTGCTGCAGATGTAGATGGCAGGGTAGTGTCCTAGCTAGTGGTAGGGGCTTGCAGGGGGATGGAGGTCTCAGACTGGCTTTGGTACTGGTGCTGCAGCACCCATGCAATGGTGGCCATGGTTGCATTGAGCTGTTTCCATTGTTCAGTGGCCTCCTGGTGGTGTGCTATCTGCAGCCTCTGATTCTGCTCCAAGGTGGCCAGGATCTGGCCCATCCTGTCCTGGGTATGGTGGTATGCTTTCAGGACCTCAGATATCACCTCCTGTGCTGCTGCATCCATCCTTTGGCTACCACCTGGGCCACTGACGTCCTCCCACTGACCCTAGCCCCCTGCCCCCTGCACAGGTCTGGCAGTCCCACTTGCACTGGTCCCCTCATCATCCTGCCTGTTGGTGGGTGGAGACTGTAGCCTTTGTACACGTGGGCCACCAGTCTGTGGCCGGGAGACATTGGTGTGGGGTCATTTGGCCAGAGCTGATGATGGTGGCTGGGTGGTAGGGCTGTCATGGGTATCCTGGATGGGACTGCTGGAGGGTGACAGTCCAGGACTGTGTGATGGACCAGGGTATTCTTCAATTTCCATACATCCCTCTCCACTCACCTGAGTGGGGCCTCTGTCTCCGTGTGGGGCGCTGGCACTCCGTGGCATTTCCGTCTGGGTGGCATGGGTGGTGGTGCCGGGGGGGGTATGGACATGTGAGTGGCAGGTACTTTTTCGGTAATTGATGCACAGCTCTGCCCTATTTTGTGCTTATATTCCCCCATCATGGCCATAGGTTGGCATTTTATGTGGGGGGTAGAGATGCATTGTGGATTCTGTAGTGCCACTGGGAATCCATGCAGTGGTAGGTGACTGTGCACGGGGGCAGGATGGAGGTCTGTTTGTGGGATAGTGGGAATGCAGGGTAGTTGGATGTAGGTGTTGTGGACTGGCTAGGGATGGGGTCCTGGTGGAAGTGAGAGGGGTGGGCTGATACATGCATTATAGCTGGGGTGACTGTTAGGGTATTGTATTTAACTTACCCGAGTACAGTCCTCCAGTGAGTCCAGTGAGGACCTCCGGGTGCAGGATAACCAGGACCTTCTCCTCCCAGTCGGTGTAATCGGGGGGTTTAGGTGGGGGACCTCCACCAGTATTTTGTACGGCGATGTTATGCCTGGATGCCTATTTACCAAACCTTCCCACGCAGGTCATTCGATCTCTTCCGGATGTCATCCCTTGTGCGTGGATGGTTTTCTACTGCGTTGACCTTGTTGACAATCATCTGCCATAGCTCCATCTCCCTGGCCATGGGTGTCTGCTGCTCCTGTGCCCCGAATAGTTGTGGCTCGACCCTGAGTATTTCGTCCAATATGGTCCTTAGCTCCCCATCAGTGAAGCGGAAGTGCTCAGGGGGTGCCATGGTGTGTGTTGTGGGTGCATTGGTGAGGGTGCTGTTGTGTGGTTATGTATGTTGCTTATAAAGGTGTTTGGGGTTTGTATGTGTTTTGGTGGTGTATTTGTGCGTGTGACTTGTGTTATGTTGTGTTCACTGAATGCGTGTTGTGTTGTCAATCTCAGTTGTGCTATTGGCGCTGCAAAGGATTGTGGGATGTGTATGTGTGTGTTTTATAGTGTTGTGGATGTGTGTCAGGTGTATGGGTTCCAAAGTTGCCAATGTGTGCATTTGATGTTGGTGGGTCCCATTGCTGGCCGTGGCGGTCCATACCGACAATGGTCGTTCGGCATCCATTATCAGCCACGCTGATTTGTGCTTCATTATTTGGTGGGCGGAGGATTTTTCTGCATGGCGGTGGCGGGGTGGGGTGTACTGCCTTTCTGCCGTTGTGGGCCCTGAGGGTGGGTGGAGGTTGCAGGATTTTTTGAGGTTTTACTTTTTGGCATCATAATTTGGCGGTGTCCAGTCTTCTGCCATTGGCGGTCTTCTGTTCACCGTCGCCACGGCGGTCGGTGGTGATTGCCGCCAAGTTCATAATGAGGGCATGAGTCTAGCAGCACCACACTCTTTTGGATGGAGGTGCCATCAAAATAACCTGAAAAATGAAGTACATTCTATAAACAGATACCCTGTCTAACTTTCATGATGGATGCCTCGATAATGGTACGTGGAACCCATATGGATCAATTCAGTTCACAAGGCACTTGGGGCTAGATGTAGGAAGAAATGGGTTTGCGATTCGCAAATTGCGAGTCGCAAACCCATATGCAGGATGGTGTCCCTGACACCATCTGCGAATCGCAAGGGGTTCACAAAGACCCACCTCATTAATATTAATGAGGTGGGTCGCAATTTACGACCCCCTTGCGATTCGCTGCACTCACAGGGATGGTGGCCTGCTGGAGACAGCAGCCCACCATGTCTGTGACTACTTTTTAATAAAGCAGTTTTTTTTGTTTTTGCAGCCCATTTTCCTTAAAGGAAAACGAGTTGCAGTACACTCGAGAAAATTAAACTTTTTTGTTTAATTTTTTCAGAGCAGGCAGTGGTCCATAGAACCACTGCCTGCTCTGAAAAAATATTTTCAGAGCCATTCACAAAGGGGAAGGGATCCCATGGGGACCCCTTCCCTTTTGCGAATGGGTTAGCACCAACTTCACATGGGTGCTAACTGCGAATTGTTTTGGTACCACGTTCGCGGCCACAAAGCAATTCTGCATCGCGATGCGAATCGCAAATAGGAAGGGGAACTCCCCTTCCTATTTGCGAGTCGCATTCTCATTTTGCGAGTCGGTAACCAAGTTACTGACTCGTAAAATGGGAATGAGCATCGCAATGCGCCTTTTGCATGGCACAAACAGCGAAATTCGCTGTTTGCGCCATGCAAAACGTTTTGTACATCTGGCCCCTGATCTCAGAAGAATATTTTGTATCTCTGCCATCTGTAGTATTTTATTCCACACATCCAGATAAACACCATCTTAGTTCAGAAAGACAGCACAACCACAATGTACTTATCTGAACACTGCTCAAGAAGGTTTTAGGGCCCTATCCATGAAGGTGTAGAACATCTGGAGATGGCTAATACTTAATACAATGTCAAAGCAGAAGCTCTCAGCACAGTTTTTCAGAAGAATCACAAGGAGGTGATAAATGAAGAAGTGTTGCTCAAACTATTTTTGTGAATAAGGATTTTTAGATAGAAATAGATATTTTTCTTTATCTTTACCTTTGTGAACAACAACTGCCCATAATTCATCTAAGTGTCCATCAACCAGGACAAAAGGACAATGTTCTTTGATTCATTTGCTCAGATTAACTTCTTTATCCCTTTACTTCGATATCCCAGCAGTGCTGATTAAGTTGACAAACCTATATGTCAGAACAGTAGCACACAAATGACAATAGTTGTGCCCTGCACTTTTTTACATAATGGATAGAGCATACCAGACATTTCCATCCAGATTTCCCACCACAGTCAACCATCCTTGAGGTTGGTAACATAGGTCCTTAATTCTTCTAATATGGACACTTATGTCTACTGCAAAGGTAAATAAACCTTCTAAAAGAGCTGTAGCATTTTCCACCATAAATGCCATCTTGGGTCTTCAAAATTGTCAACCATGTCAAAGTATGCACTAAGATGAAGCAGTGCTTCACTAATGCCTTAATTAGGCTCAGATGGGTTCACAGTTCATCTTCGTCACGGGCCATCTTTCTGCATCTTTCTTTAGAGCTAAAGAAAAAGTCCTCAAAATGTTTCCTTTTTCATAATTCATAAGGATTTTTTTAAAGATGTTAATAGTGTTCTCCCTCCTTCTAAAGACACATTTTGTTCTATAGGAACTGAATGTAACACTCAGAACATTTATGGTAACTCTTTTTAAGCCTGCACATAAAGCTTATCTACAACACATTGAAATCAGCCTTCAGAGCTGTGTCTGTACTTCTGCTTTGTGGAATAAGCATGATCGAAGCAGGAACCCAAGAGGCCCATGCAGTGTTCCACAAGATCCTAGTACTCATGCGGACCTACTTGTCCTTCTTATCCAAGGAGTCTTGAACTGTCAAAAACCCACTTAATATAAATCCTAAATATTTCCAAAATTCTACTACTCCAGCACAGAGATTTAGATTGGGCAGTAAGCCACTACCTACTTTTGAAGACAAAAGCATTTGTATTCTGGCTAACAAGCTCTTAACCAAGAGTGGGAGCAGCTGTCCTTCAGTTCCTGTTGATTTGCTCCCCTCTGCTTTTCTGTTAGTTGTTATGTTATGTTACAACTGACACTCTTGAGTGGTAGTCCCCTAAACTATTTGCCTTCCCCCCTCCTGTTTTGCTGAAATGGCTGTATGACTCTGCACACATTACAAATGCTAACCAATGCTAAAGTGCTAGTGCTCTCTCCTTTAAGCATGGTAAAATTAGCTTGGACCCAATTGGCACATTTAATTAACTTAGAAGTCCCGAATGAACTGGTACTACAGGCATACAGGGTCTGTAAATTATATGTTACTAGTTGGCTTGCAGCACCTATTGTGACTCCCACGTAAATAGCCATTAAAACATGTCTCAGGCTTCTCACTGCAGCCTGTGTGTGCAGTCTTAAACTGCCAATTCAACCTTACAAAATAAAACCCTTGACACGCCTAAAACTCCCTTTTTAATAAATATATGTCACCCCTATTGTTGGCCCTAATCAGCCCCTAGGGGAGGGTGCATTGTATTTAAAAAGTTGGACATGTCCTTTTTACATGTCCTGGCAGTGAAAAACTCACAAATTAATTTTTATTGAGGCCTACCTCTCCCATAGGATAAAATTGGGTTACCCTATTACATTTAATAAGTCATACTTTTTGGTTGGGAACAGGTAGAGATGTCATGTTTACCCTCAAATGAATTGTAATTGAAAACCTCTTTATGGAAAAGTTGGATTTTAATACACAATTTTGAAAATGACACTTTTAGAAAGTTACAATTTTCTTGTCCTAATCATTTGGTGCCGGCAGCCTGTTCCTGGGTCATGTGACTAGGTGTAGTTGCCAGCTGGCCTTTGAGCATTGCTCCCATACAGCAAACAATAGAGGGACAGGGTGTTGGCAGGATAGACAATCCGGACTTGATGGGAGGGGAGGAGCTGTTACCAGCCGCACTTGTACCTGACACTAAGACACTGCCTCAGCCCACACAGAAACAACTTCACACTAGCCTTTTGTGAACCACTGACTCAATGGACCCAGGGCAGGGAGGCAGGAAATTCCAAAACCAGATGTGGGGGGGGAGTTTGAAAGTTTCTCACACTTTAAATCTAGCACCAGGTATAAATATTGAACTCTCAGACCAACTCTTCAGATCACTAGATCATTTCTGGACCTGTGGAAGACTCAAAAGGAGTTATCTGATGCCCTTCTTCTGGAAGGACTGCCCTGCTGCCTGGGGAAGGGAGACTGGATGTGATCTTTGAACCCAGAACCACCAGAGTGACTGCAAGGTCTAGTTGACTGGTCTCCTGTTTTGAGCTCCAGGGACAAAAAACTCCAGAGAACTGCCTGCATCTGCCCAAACTCAACCGGACCTGCTCGCAGCCTGCTGCTGGCCTCTGCTGGAGTGAGTCCTGATTCCCAAAAAGAGCCACCCTCTCCAGGTCCTAGACCCTTGGCTTGCATTGGAGTGTATTTCTCCTGGCCCAAATGTTGGTTTCCTCAGAACTGACACTGTGTGATGCAAATCAACGCAGCGCTTTGCTGGACCTTGTACCATAGCGCCTCGTAGCACCTGAACAGCAGCCTCATCAGAACAGGCACAGTCTGATGCAGGACCTCACATCGCAACCCTCTCAGCTGCTCATTGGAACCAATCCAATGCTCCACATCAATGGCATAAGGTAAAATTCTCAGTGGGACTAACTTGGTCCCTGTATCTGTCCAACACCCCATCGCAGTCAGGCTGAACTTATCACTTGTGACTTTGTGCCTTCTGGGGCAACCAGATAAGCACAGTTTGTAGTTTGTGTTTTCAGGTGATATGCTTAACTTAAAACTTTGAAATTCGATACCTCTTTTTCCACTGTTTGTATTATTGGACCTTTAGTGTCAAATAATTTATTAAAATGTATGCTATTGTTCTAAATTGGTGTGGAATTTTTCTTGTGTTGTTTTGTCACGTTATTGCTGTTTGAGGGCTGCATAAATACTTAACACATTACCTCTAAGTTAAGCCTGACTGCTTTCATGTCAAGCTACCAGAGGGTTAAGCACAGGTTAATTTAGTGACTGTGATGCACTCTGACAAAGATTGTAGCTGTTGCACGAGAAGGGCTCACACCCCCCTCAACCATCAATTCAATTTCTCACATCTCGTGGTGGTGACAAAACTTTACCCTTTACCTCAGTACTATCTTCTAGGCCTTTCAATTCATGGCCTCTGAGTCCATACCATTAGTTCACCAAAGACAAGTCCAAGTGCACCCATCAGTACCTGAGCTGTGCCAGGCACCAGGATACTGTCCCCTCACATATCAGACAATATTATTCTTACCCAGGATCAACTGTTCATGCTTTGCCATTTTGATGCAGGCCAGTTTTCCTATTCATATGAACTCTCTGGTCACTTTACTACATGTCATGGGTCTGCCTCTCAACCCATTGGCATCCTCAACTATCCTCCATATTTCTAAACATTTACTGTCTACCTCGAAACAGCATGGCTTTCACTGCTTTATCATCAACAAACAGTTACACTCAATATTTACTACAGAAACGTGAATGAAAGCTACCTCAGGACTTGGCATACCAGTGCCATCACTGTGGGTTTCATAATCCTCTGGGACAAATATCAAGGTAGACCTGGCAGCATGATGGTGATCATTTGTTATTTTTCCATAAATCCTTACTGTCTGTGAGCTTAGCTCTTAATACAAAATCACTCCTCCTCTGCATTTCAGTGTCTCTCACTTACTCTTCACATGGCTGATCTTTATCACCCTTGTCAACTATCTACTGTCCTGTTACAGGATTTTTTCGATACTTTAACTTATGTTATGACTTTACAAACAGGGAATTCAGGTAATCTCAATATTTGGCAAAACACCCCTGAAAAGCCAACCACTCTTTTTTATCAACTCACCGGCCTCTAAAGATCTTAACCAGTTTGTTGGTTCAGCCATCCTATTTGGCCAAAAACTCTCTAGGCCCAATTTTCACTTATGGACCCTTCCTAAAAACGGGCTTGCATCACCTGGTCATTTAACCATTGCTGTTAGAAATGGGGTCTTTGGTTGGCAGTCAAGTTACCCCCTGTCCAAGCAAGGACCCTCACTCTAGTCAGGGTACGTTTTTTTAAAAGCAAACAAAGTCTCTTTCAAGCACAGAGTACCTGGTTTGCGTGAAAAATCTCCACAAAGGGCCGCAGAGGATGAGAAGCGGGGAAACAAAGGGGTGTGTGTCGATTTCTCTGGCCGCACACGGTCGATGCGTCGTTTAGTTTCCACGCAGGGACGGCTGTGCATCGATTTCCGGCGCTCGGTCGTAGATCCTCTTCGGGTTGTGGGGTTTTCACACGCCCCGGGGTCTGTGCGTGGAATCCTGGGCTTGTTACACACTCTGCGTCGTTCCGATGGCCGGCGCGGGAAAATTTCTCCTGCACGGCAGGCGCTGTGTCGATTTTCTCCTCTGGAGGTCAGGCTGCATCGTCCCAGGTCAGCTGTGCGTCGATCTGGTGGGCCGTGCGTCGAAGTTCCAGTTGCACCGCAAGTGCCGCGTCGATCTTTCCCTTGCGAAGGCGAGCGGCGTCGTTCCGGTTCGGCGTGCAGTGAATTTTTCACCGCGGGACAGTCTGTGCGTAATTTTTGGCAAGCTGTGCGTTGAATTTTCACCGCACAAGGAGTCCAGTTGCAAGAGAGAAGTCTTTTCGGTCCTGAGACTTCAGGGAACAGGAGGAAAGCTCTATCCAAGCCCTTGGAGAGCACTTCTTCACCACAACAAGGCATCAGGGCAACAGCAAGGCAGCAGTCCTTCAGAGAATGCAGTCAGGTGAGTCCTTTGGGCAGACAGGCAGTTTTTCTTGGCAGGATGCAGGTTCTGGTTACAAGTTTCTTCTCCAGGAAGTGTCTGAGGTGGTAGGGCAGAGGCCCTGATGTTATTCCCAAATGTGCCTTTGAAGTGGGGGGGACTTCAAAGAGTGGCTTAAACGTGCACCAGGTCCCCTTTCAGTTCAATCCTGTCTGCCAGGGTCCCAGTAGGGGGTGTGGTAGTCCTTTGTGTGAGAGCAGGCCCTCCACCCTCCCAGCCCAGGAATACCCATTCAAAAATGAAGATGTATGCAAGTGAGGCTGAGTATCCTGTGTTTGGGGTGTGTCTGAGTGAATGCACCAGGAGCTGTCAACTAAACAAAGCTAGACGTGGATTGTAAGGCACAGAAAGATTTAAGTGCAGAGAAATGCTCACTTTCTAAAAGTGGCATTTCTAAAATAGTAATATTAAATCCAACTTCACCAGTCAGCAGGATTTTGTATTACCATTCTGGCCATACTAAATATGACCTTCCTACTCCTTTCAGGTCAGCAGCTACCACTCCAACAATGTATGAGGGCAGCCCCAATGTTAGCCTATGAAGGGAGCAGGCCTCACAGTAGTGTAAAAACGAATTTACACTACCAGGACATGTAAACTACACAGGTACATGTCCTGCCTTTTACACACATAGCACCCTGCCCTAGGGATTACCTAGGGCACACCTTAGGGGTGACTTGTATGTAGAAAAAAGGGAGTTTTAGGCTTGGCAAGTACTTTTAAATGCCAAGTCGAATTGACAGTGAAACTACACACACAGGCCTTGCAATGGCAGGCCTGAGACAAGGTTAAGGGGCTACTTAAGTGGGTGGCACAATCAGTGCTGCAGGCCCACTAGTAGCATTTAATCTACAAGCCATGGGCACATATAGTGCTTTCTGCTAGGGACTTATAAGTAAATTAAATAGTCCAATTGGGTATGATCCAATGTTACCATGTTTAAGGGGAGAGAGCATATGCACATTAGCACTGGTTAGCAGTGGTAAAGTGCACAGAGTCTAAATAACAGCAAAGTGGAAGGAGGCAGGCAAAAAGTTAGGGGTGACCACCCTAAGGCTGTCAGGGCTAACAATTCCATTCTACATTCTCATGCCAAGTTGCAGCAGGGCATCCTCATATGTCCATTGCCTGGAACAAAATCAATCACTCAAGCTGGATTGATACACTCATTGCCACTCCCTCGCCGACTTCAACATTTTTGCTGAGGATAATTAGCACTCAATTTATTGCAGCCACCCATAACACCCATATCAAGAAGTGTGGCACGGCTCACAGCAAGTCAGCAGCACCTTGGTTTTCTTCAGATCTGACAGTTGAAAAAAGAAAATGAAAAAAAAGTGGACCACTCTCGGAGAAATTTCGACAGCAACACTAAAATGTAAAAATACTGTTCCACTATCAAAGCCTATAAAATATGTTAGATTCACACGTGCCACCTAATGGTCAGATCAATTGCTCTGCAATCAACTCAACCAGAACCTTTTTTATTAAGGTAGTAAAAGAGCTCATTAATTCCACGTCTCTTTCTTTTCCATAATCCTTTACTACGATACCTGTAACACCATAGCCACTTCCTTTGAAGAAAAAAATCCTGATTATTTATTAATCTTTTGGTACCTCCGTTCATCACCTTCCACTATCTGTTTCTAATGCTCAGGATTTTTGTTATATCTTTTTCTGTTTCAGCCCACTCCCTGTAGAAAAAAACGTTGTCACCATGATGACCATGAAGTCTGGCCCTTGCCTCCCCAGCCCCAATCCTTATTGTCAAGAAAGCCATTTTTGTCATTGTCCCCATGATTGCTTCGCTCCACATCCAATCCATTCATTAAATAACTTTATCTCCATCTTGAAAAATGTATTTAGATATCCTGCTGCTAAAATTAATCTGCTATTCCATCTGTGCCTAGTAACTTTCACACCATTTCTCCTCAACATCAAAAAACAAATCAATTACCAAATTTCTGAATTCATTGAGGCCCCACTCTCATCAATCTTCACACCTTGCCCCTAGTGTCTATAATCGAGTCCTTCGGATTCTTCCTTATGTCCTACATGATGACTCACAAATCACTGTTTTCTGCAGAAAGTACTTCAGTGCTCTCAAGGAAAACATTCACACAAGCCTAAAAGAATTACTTTGTGGATGCAAACAACATCTGCAAACTGAATACTGACAAGACTGGGGTCATCTTCTAGAGAGGACCACCTTTCATCTGAATCCATTGCTGGAAGCCCCAGGGTCTTGGACACATTCACTGCTAATCCTTCTAGAAAATAACCTAGGCATGCTTATTCATGGCAGCTTATCTGTTGCCCAACAGCTTAACAAAGTTAATTCTTCTCTTTCAAACTCTTGTGAAAAATTCCTCCCATCAGTCTACAGGAAGACTGTCATCTAAGTCCTTTTCTTTTGCCTCACCATCAAGTGATTAAGAACTGTGCTGCAGACCTTGACTTTGCCTCCCATATCAATTTTCTGTCTTGGACAAACTTCCTGACCTACACCGGCTTCAGGTGGAGATGAGAGTCATTTTCAGACCTTATACATCTGCCACAAGGCCTTTCATGGCATTGACTCCATCTTTCACTTTGTGTTACATTTGAAGGAGCAGATTTTATAAAACATAAGAAATTAATGCATTTAACAATATTAATGTGCAGAATTAACATGTAGGGCTTGTAAGGAAAATAAACACTTCCAAATTGCAAAGAAGAAAAAAATATACTAGACAGCCATAGTTACACATATTGCATTTGAATAGCTGAAGCATACTTTTTTGGCAAATTTACCTAGTCCAAGAATGTGAAATGTAATGTTATCTGACCTTACCATAGGCCTATGTTTCATGAAATCTATTAACTGAATAAAATGTTGACGTATAACCCTGCAAATGTTTCTCAATCAATTAATCAATCTATCAGTCATTTGAAGAGCTCGGTGCTGTCACCCTGGGGGTATCTGTGCACTGGAGTGTGGTTTCTCTGTCGAAGAACCAGGTCAAGAGTCTCTTCCTGAAGTTTGCAAGCAAGGGCGCTGTTCGGAATGGCAGTGGCAGGTCATTCCAGGTCTTGGTGGCGATGTAGTAGAAGGAGCAGCCACTGCTGTGGATAATTCTGTGTGTGTGTTTGTGAGGAGTGGCAAGGAGGAGTGCAGGTGTCTTGCTGGTTGGTAGAATCTTAATCAATGGTTGATGTAGGCTGGTCCGTGGTCTTGTAAGGGTTTGTAGACATGTGGGGAGCTTTAACTGGAATCTCTTCTACAGAGGGATCCAGTGGAGGTTTCTGAGGTGGGGGGAGATGTTGGTGCATTTGGGGAGATCCAGGATGAGTCTGGCAGCTGCTCTCTGTATGGTTTGTAGTCTTTTGAGGAGCTGTGTGGTGATGCCAGCATAGGGTGCCTTGCCGTAGTCAAGGCAGCTGGTGATGAGGGCCTCGGCAACTCCTGTTTTTTCTGGCATTGATTGGGACCAATTTGAAGATTCTGCAGAGCATGCGGAGGGTGTGGAAACAGGATGAGGCAACTGCGTTAATTTGCCACTTCAAACTTACACAAAGAGCACTGTAGAATTCATGAATAAGTAGCTTGTATTTTACTGAGGTAATGTAAAAGCTTAAACATGAAATTGCAGTTTCTTGAAGCAAATGAATGGCGTGAAACATTGTAATGATGGCAAATTTGTTTTTCTACTAAGACAAAGGACCACTGCTGATAAATGAGTAGAGTAGTTATTTAGAAGATTAGACATGAGTGTTCCCACAGGCAAAATGCGTTTTCTGGATAAAACATTGAATCATACAGTGTTGAAAATAAGAAGATTTAGGCCCTCATTATGTAATTAGCGGTAAAAAACACCTACTGCCGCCAAAAGACCGTCGCTGCGGCTACTAGCTGTCCACCGTATTATGACCACAGCCGGATTTCTGCCAGAAGCATGGCGGAAAACCGTCTGTGGCCATGCAGGTGGATGGCGGTAAGGTGGCGCTGCTGCCACCAGCAGGCATCGCCAGTAGACCGCTGCCAGCCGTATTATGACCCATAATACGGCCTGGCAGTGTTCTGCTGGCGGACACTGCTAGTGGCAGCAGCACCCCGTCCTGTTTCCTGGCGGAGGACCCCCTAGACACAGGTAAGTGGGAGCTCTGACAGGTGAGGGGGTGGGGGGTGTTGTGCGTGTGTGTGGGGGGGGAGTGTGAATGTTTATGCATGCATGTATGTGTTTCGTGTCAAATGTGTGTGCATGTATGGATGTGTGTGTGCATGTATGTTGTGTTCTGTGAATGCGTGTCTGCGTGTATGTATGAAAGTGTGTGCAGATGTGTGTGTGAATGGATGTATGCATGCGTGGATGAATGTGGGAATGGGTTTGTGTATGCATGTGTGCGTGTGTGAAGGGAGGGGCATGAATGAAGGGGGTTTGGAGAGGAAGGTGGTGGGGGGAATCTGGGGAGGGGGTGGGAGTGGGGAAGACCTGTATCAGTGACAGGGAAGTGATTCCCTGTCACTGATAGTGCCTACTGTCATGGTTTTCATGGCAGTAAGGGAGCCACGGAAACCACGGCGGTAGGTGGGGTCATTATCCCGCAGGCGGTACAGTGACGGCTGCCGGGCTGGAGATTGATATCTCCAGCCCAGTGGCCATTACCGCCGTTGCGGTCGGTGTGGTACATTGGCGGTTTTGGCTTCATCCAAACCACAAATGTCATAAAATGGTGGAAAATACCGCCAGCCTGTTGGCAGTTCTTTCCACCAAATTACCGCCGACCGCCAGGGTTTAAATGGGGGCCTAAATTATAAGAAGTGGCTACAGTCACTTGATGTTGCCATCTGTGGTATTATGTCCCAGTAGGAAGACAAAGCAGTGCTCCTGTTTCTATGAAGGCTTAGATAGTTGATTGGTTGACTTAAGAATGAAGAAGAAACATGTTGCAAAAATGTACATTACACTGTCTGTAATACAGCATGTTACTAGAGTAGATTATCTCATCGGAGATTCATTTGCATGCTACTTTCCCTGCCCTAATCGATGCTGCTCATCCTGAGACTCCACTGTATTTCTTAAATCTCTGTTTATGGGAAGTTCTGCTTTCATTGATTCTGATATTTGTCCCTAAAGCTTTATGCTTTGATCTCTCGATTTGGAACTCATTATGACTTCTGAGTGGCATCTTTATTTCTTGCTCCGTTAACCATTCTAATTCGTAGGTTAGGGATTTGTTCCTGTATTGGACATGCTTTATGCACTGATTATGAATTATTGATTTCTTAGTTTAATTATTGACTAAACTGATGATTTATATTGATGAAATTAATACTGACTTAATAAATGTGAGCCAGTAAAAGGTTGATTAATAAAGCTTTTAAACTCACATCAACTTTCATTATTGACTGAGATTATACTGAAACTGAAACAATGATAAATTAATATATGTACTGCTCCTGTTTAATCTCATCTAATGCCAAATATCTATAGGCCTAGCAGCTGGGATGTCACCCCCATGGGTCTGATGAGCTGATAAGACTTTCTTGTAAACTGGTAATTATGAACCAATGTTCCATCGCTCCAGCACATTCTTTCTCTTCTAGACTAGCCCTCATATTGTGATCTTTAAAAATTTTAACTGGAGATAGATGTTCCTCTTCTTGCAGCCACTCTTGGGAATAAACGTCTGTCTAAACTCTGTCAGCAGCAGAATCATCTTTTTTTAGAAAGCTTCCTGAAACTTGGTTTTTCCCTTCCATTAATCATTAGCTTTGTTATTGCAGTAATACATCTGGTGTGATTCTTTAGAAGTAACTGAAAGTTTTCTTGGCAACAACCTTGTGACACCTTGCAGGCCATGCACTACAGCTCCAACTGCCTCAGAGTTTCCAAGATAAACAAAACTAGAGCTCAATGAAAACTTACACTGGAACCTTCATTACATGTTTAACATTCCACTGCATTAAACAAAGGAGAGAAACAGGCACATAATTCCTGGCACATGGACCAATGCAGACACAAGGGTAAAGGTTAAACTCACAAACAAGACCATAAAGAGAAAACAACAACCCAATTAAGACAAGGATTTACTGATTCAAAAATCAACAAATCAGGATCAGCAAGAGTTCCCTTAAGAGAGTGGGGGTGTTTACCCACTCACAAAATCCTGAAACCAACCTCCTGGCCTGCAACTTCACATTTCGTAGCAGTGGGTTATGCTAACTGCACATCCAATAACTTGTAAGGGAGACATAATAGCACAAGACACAAGATGTAATAGTACAGAACCATATCTAAATGGACGCTATATGTGGCTATACCCTTGTTACCTACAGATACACATCAGAGAGTGGTCAGATGCCACACTCAACATACTTCCAACATGGCCCGGAGCACACCTTGGTTGACCATCCACGCAAGGTATGCATTTTGATCTTTTATACTAGTCCGCAATAGGGGGTGCTTCTAATAAAATTCACTGTCCATAAGTAATACAACCATAATTACAGTAAAAATAGTATATAAGCAAGACCAGTAATAAAGTGCTGTGACCAGATGTTGTTGAAGGGTTCACAATTTACAGTTAACAATTCTGTTAGCAGATGTATATGCTTTCGAAGACTTCTTAAAAGAAAGACACACCAATAGAGTGTGGTGGTCTAACAAACTAAGCAATTGATCCTAGAAATTGACTGAACTTGTTTCTGAATAAGTTACAAGGTCAGACTAGAGGTGCACAATACTTTAGTGTGTGGCATTTCCCTGAGGCTCCAGTTAACCAGCCAAATGAGGGATTTTTTCCATTCCCTGAAGCTCTTTAATAAACATGGAAGTTGAAATGTGGCTAGGAGGAGATATTACCTTGTAAATTACCCCTTGAAGGAACAAGGTTATATACCATAGCAGTAGGCTTCTGTGCACTTCCCTTATGCTGAATGCAGGTATTGCTTAGTGTTCAAAGTATCAAACAGGAGCAGAGCAGAAGCGAGCCCTTCCTCACTTCATAGAGCACTATTTACAAGAAAAGTATATAAGATGCTGGTGATCAGTCAGGTTTACGCACATGGACTGGTTGCTGGAGGAAAGCTGAAATACAGGTTTCTAACTTCAGGTCTGATGGCATAAAAGGGTGTGCACCGGAGCCATACACAAATCTGCATAAATAATACAACTAAGATGCTAATTATCTGGTTACAATTTAGGTGGGGTTTAGACTAATTGATTATGGATGTGCATTAAAATATGGTTGAGATATATCTATCCGTTGTCCTTTTCAACATATTATTTGCTGAGCTGTTTATAATCTTAATCCATAATTCTTACTTGAGAATTTGAACTGCCTCAATGTATGCGCTTTCCCCAATGTTTGATGGTCTAGTAAATTTGACTGCCCTTTATTTATGCATTTTCCATGACTTACAGTGGAGTTAAAATACTGAATCTGACACCTCACAACCAATTTGTGAATTTCCTCAAAATAGTTAACAATACTA
Organism: Pleurodeles waltl; assembly: GCF_031143425.1. Classification (NCBI taxonomy): domain Eukaryota; kingdom Metazoa; phylum Chordata; class Amphibia; order Caudata; family Salamandridae; genus Pleurodeles; species Pleurodeles waltl. The sequence goes on from NC_090439.1 coordinate 968,151,364, forward strand.
TATTTTAATTGATATATCTGTTTATTTCTTTAATGATTTTGCAATGGAGTTCGATTACATGTTCTTGTATTTCAGATGTTTTAAAAATGATTGACCACATGTAAGGTAAGCGCATATATTTTCTAAATTACTTTATTTCTTTTAATTATTTTTCCATCTCACTATTCTATAAGTATTTACTATTTCTATTATGTTTTCTAGTATTTAAAAAAATACACATTTGTGTTACATATTTTCAAATAGTATGTAGAATGGTTGAGTAAATTTTATTTGTTTACAACTAAATTATAATTATACATGTTTATGTTGTGTTATATCATATTCACTATAATGTATATATTTCAATATGAACATCTAGCTTTACTGATAATTTTGTTAGTGATGTGCATGTTTAAAATTAGATAAATTAAAATGTTTGTTTTATGTTATACATAGCTTTAATATCCGTATACAAAATAATTACCTTGCATGTTAAATTATAATAATGATAATAATGAAATATATTTACTTACCATTATAATGTCCAGATTTTGGACCACTATATTTTGTTAGTCGATATCTTCAGACTTTACATTAAAAGTATGCCAAGGCAATAGTTTTGTGGTCAATTGTTTGACCACGTGATTTTTATACCAGAACATTTTTGTGGTAAATATTTTGCTATACAACCTTGATTAACTACCCAGTTGAACTTCAATGGTTGTGGAAATAGTAGCAGGCCTCCTGTTAATGGGGAATATCAAATCCTGGGATGATTTAAAAGAAATTGTGATGGGTACTTATCCAGATTTACGAACAGCCAACTGTTGGTTTGGCTCAGAGACATCAGAACAGAAGACATTCAACGATCTTAGTAAGAAAGTGTCCCAAATGTCTCAACTGCGTCAGTAAAATGAGGACTTAAAAACTGAGCTGCCAAATGTAACTTGTAAAAACAGTTTGCTAATGCAAGGAGAAACACATTTTTGCCGCCATGTTTCTCCATTATGGTCTTACATATGCTTGCTTGTCCCACTGCATTCCAAGAAATCACTTCTTCATGATCTGCAGGCTTTATTGATGAACAGAAAAATCTCACCAAGCAGTGTCTAGAATCTCCAAAAGAAGCCTGGGTAGAAGCAGATGGCATCAACACGTTTTGCAGATATCCTAATCTGGATCCTATTTTCTAAACCTTAATTACAGGGATCCCAGGTATTGTTGAAAGAAGACTGCAACTGAGTAAAATATTAATATGTGGGGTACAAGAGAAGGATAGAGTATTGCACAAAAGGGAGAAAAAAACTATTAATCTGCTTAATTATGTTTGCAACAGTGGGTACTGGTAAGCACTGGAAGAAGGAAACACTCTTCAAGTCAGGAATAAGGGTATGGAGTCTACAAGATGGCAACTACAAACAATAAAAAGGCCTATGGGGACTCATTAAAATAGAGTAACCATTCTTGGAATGGGGTCTTTGAATATTTCTACAATAGCCTGAGGAATAAGAGCTCAATGTACACTCCGATAGGTTTAAATGATTCAAGTTTAAAAAAAGGGCTGGAATCAGTTTCCAAATAAACTCTGGTATCAGCGAATATGAAGATAAAAGAATTCAAAAACAGCAAATAACAGTCAATTTTACAGTTGTACATTCAAGTCTCTACAACATTTCACATACTGTTCTAACACTGCTTGCAACATACTCCTATAATAGTAGCTAGATAACTCTGCCTTAAAATGAGTTAATTCTCTGTGCCTCTGAACTATCAACCAGGGTTGGAAATGCTGCTCTATCTGTGTCGAAATAGGTGGCTAGTATGAGCGATGGGTCTCTCCTGGGGAAGCACTACAAAAACTGTACTGAAAAGGTATTGGTTACTGCTCCCTGTTTTACTGATAGCAATCATGAGCCCAGGCAATAATTTCACTGTGTAATATTGGGATCTTGAGATTCAAAACTGGATTTGTATGTTCCAGCTGCAGTCTATGCTGATGCGGTAACAGCCACAATGTCAGGTATTTTCTGCTTATCTATGAAAATGCTTTATAAATAAAATGTAAGACAACTCTAAGCAATATTGTAATGGACTGGCAAATTTGCTATCAGAAAGAATTGTAGGTCTGAAATTAACATATAAAAAGATTGTCAAGCGAGCAAGAAAGGCTCCTGACAACAAAAGATCTCCACATTTCTTTGACAATCATTTTGTCAATGTTAGCTTAGAACAGTTGTTCATTATCAGCATCATCTCATCAGCGTAGCTCCCTTCCTAAGGGAGATCACTAGGGAGCTGAATCATATAAGGGCAGATCCCTGACAACCGATGTAGTAAAAACACAACCATTTCCAACTGGCTGTTCCATACACAAATGTGCATCATCATGTGATGATTCACAGAGGTTAGGGAGTGAGAGAATTGGCAATAGAAACCAATACAGATTGTTGATGATAGAACATTGCTCATTAGCATAAGCTTTGCTGAGAAAAAACATACCAAAGTTGTGTCTATTTCTTAAAAAGAGTGTTCCTTTTTTACCAAGAATGGACTTCGGCCCATTTTAACAAAAGTTCCATTTTGCATTTCCTAAATAGCAAATCCTAAGAAATCGCTATTTAGAAAATGCAAAATCGAATGAAAGAAAATTCCGATTTCCTAATAGCAATTCCTACAGAATCACAATAGCTATTAGGAAATCGGTATTTATGAAATGCAAAACGATTCCTACTTATGGACCTTAGGCCCATAGGTAGGAATGGTTTTGCATTTCTAAATTTGCAATTTCCTAATAGGAAAAAATTAATTTGGAAATGCAAAACCTTTCCTACTTATGGGTCTAAGGCCCCCCTTAAATATAAGGGAAGAAAACGTTATGCTCTTGAAAAGCTCTCCTTTGCCCTCTAGACAAGTGGGCGCTTCAAAGCACTGTAAAAAGTGCATTTTGGGTGCCTTTTTCAACGTTGCACATGGTTACCAATTAATTGGATTGGAATTGGAATTAGATTCAATGGTAATAGCATTTCCTAATTGCCCATTTTGCTTTTAGGAAATGCTATGTACATGTACTTAGGAAATTGCAAATAGGAAATCCCTATTTGTGATTTCTTATTTTGTTGCGAGCAAATTGCGATATCTACTCAGTAGAAATCACAGATTGGATGCCACAGAGCCCTTTGTACATTTGAAAAGGGAGTTTTGAATCTCTTAATGGGCCGAAATTGCAATTCGGCCCATAAAGAAATGAAAAATCATTTCGTACATATGGGTCTTTGCTATAGAGTATATCCTCACAGCCCAAAATTAACTCTATAGCTACATTTACTGTGTTAGGTTTTTGGATACAACATTTCTTTGGTTAGCGCGAGGAAGGCCTGTTAAGAGAGATTAGTTTATAATGCCTCCAGATCACATGCAATCAAATCCTTTGTGTTTGCCATTGGGCTGTCCTTCCACGATGTTTACCATCATTTCTGTTTCCCCGACTAATGAGATAGCTTTATTTGTACAAGCGTTACTCATGGGACAAAACTATTTGTGCAAATTCTCCATGCTGATAGTCATGTCTGCAAAGACACCAAAGCAGTAAGGCAGAACCTGCCGTAAGGCAAGCGTCAACTCTCTCATTCATCGACAGACCTCAAGGAAGGGCAGATTACAAGACTTCCATCCATGACATCATACCATTCTATGCAGGATTACCGAGAGCGACAAGAATAGTGGGGTAACGCAGATGAAAAGAAACACATTAAACATCTCGGGGTTTAGCAAGCAGTCCAGTGCTTTAAATGGACACGTACTGTCCGGTACTGAGTACCTGCACTTCTTTAATTTAGAAGTGATAGTACCTGCACTTCTCAGCACTGGTGCAATACGTTTAATGGGAGAGTACCGGCACATTATAAGAGCAAACAGGTACTCAGAAGAGTGAGCACCTGCACTTTGACATTTCCATTTAAAGCACTGGTCAGCACATACTGTACCAATGCTCTGAACAGAGTAAGACTCACTCTATAGCTCGACTGGCAGGCACGAAGACCTAGGACTCAAGCCTACTGGGTCACTGCACTACCACATTCATAGTGTCTAAATCACATCACACCAAGCAAAGTAGGGAAAATTATAACAATCACCCCAACGCTCTTACAAATAATAACGCGTATACCAGAACACTTGGTCAGTTGCACTAAGCTGTCAAAAGGAATAAAATACCCGAATAAATATGGGCCCTGCCAGCTGACATGATGCAGAGATAACCGGAGATCAACTGCTGCAGTCTCCACATCCCTTGAAGATTCCACTTTTAATGACATTTGTGCATGCAAGAGCTGCTTGAACTTCAGATAAGTTAAACTTTGCACACCCTGAAGTGTCCGGTACTGTGAGAAACACTCTGCGTCTAAACACCACTGTGAAAAACACTCTTCGTCTAAACACCAAATGAAAAACCTAAATGATCAAACCGAGGAGCAGCCAAGTTTTGGTTTTAGACAGTGGGAGAGACAATTCTACAACTGCTGGTGGTGGAAGCGTTAACTGTTGTGTCAGTGGTAACCTTATCAATCAATCAATCAATCAATCAGAGTTTGGTAAGCGCAACTACTCACCTGTACGGGGCTCAAGGCGCTGAGGGGGGATGTGGAGCGTCCATCAGTGTGTGTGGTGGTTCTTCAAATAGCCATGTCTTCAAATAGCCATGTCGACAGCTCGTTCATGAAGTTGAGGAGGGGTGTAGTCTGTCTGAGGTGGGGTGACAGGGCGTTCCAGGCTGTGGTGGCGAGGTAGGAGAATAAGCGTCCCCCTGTTCTTGTTTTTCTGATGCGGAGAACTTTGGCGAGAGAGAGCTGGGCTGAAATTGAGTTACCTGTTCAGGTAGGCTGTTCCGATGTCGTGGAGGGCTTTGTGTGATTGGGTGAGGATCTTGAAGGACATTCTTATCTCTGTGGGGAGCCAGTGTAGTGTGCGCAGGTGCTGGGAGATGTGACAGTGTTGAGGTAGGTCGAGGACCAGTCTGGCGGCGGCGTTCTGGATGTTCTGTAGTTTGCGGGTGAGTTTCTTGTTGAGTCTGGCATAGAGCGTGTTGCCATAGTTCAGTCTGCGGGTAACGAGAGGGTGTGTGGCGTCTTTCTGTGTTCAAGGGAGATCCATTTGAATGTCTTGCATAGTAGGTGGAGGGTGCGGAAGCAGGTGGATGCAACTGAGTTGATTTGGCAGTCCATGTTGAGTTTGGAATCCAGGATTATTCTGAGGTTGCGGGCTTGGTTCGTGGGGGTGGGCAGGGTTCAGAGGGTGGGGGAACACCAGGAGGCGTTCCACGCATCGGGTTGAGGGCCCATGATGAGTACTTCAGTTTTGTCTGCGTTGAGTTGTAGGCAGCTGCTTTTCATCCAGTTGGTGACTGCTCCCATGCCTTCGCGGGAGTTGTGTCTGTCTGTGCTGGATTCGTTAGATAGGGAGAGGATGAGTTGGGTGTTATCAGCGTACGAGGCGATGTTGAGTCTGTAGTTTCTGACGATGGCAGCTAGCAGGGCCATGTAGATGTTGAACAGCATGGGCTGAGGGAGGATCCCTGGGGAACTCTGCAGGTGGTAGGTGTGGGGTCCAAGAGGAAGGGGGGAAGTCTTACTCATTGAGTTCTGCCAGACAGGAAAGATCAGATCTAGTCGAGGGCCTTGTCTCTGATGCCGGCCTCGTGAATTCTGAGTATCAGGGTGTGGTGGGAGACTGTGTCAAAGGCCGCCGAGAAGACGTGCAAGATGAGGGCCGCAGTCTCTCCCATGTCCAGCATGGAGAGGATGTCGTCCGTTGTGGCTAGGAGGGCTGTTTCGGTGCTGTGGTTTTTTTCTGAAGCCAGATTGGGAGGCGTAGAGGATTTTGTGGTCTTCGATGAAAGTTGCAAGTTGGCTGTTGATGGCTTTCTCAATGACTTTAGCTGAAAAAGGGAGCAGGGAGATGGGCCTGTAGTTCTTGAGGTCGGTGGTGTCCGCCGAGGGTTTCTTGAGGAAAGGGTTGATCTCGGTATATTTCCAGTCATCAGGGAAGGAGGCATCTTCTAGGGAGCAGTTGATGGTGAGGCAGAGCTTAGGAACGATGGTTTCAGTGGCTCTGTTGAAGTTGTGGTGGGGGCATGGGTCTGTGGGGGCTCCAGAGTGCCTTAGCCTTCTCAAGAATGGTACAGCCTAGTGACGTCACAGTCTGCTCAGCACTAGCACCTTTGGAAGCATAAAGTCAATGTGGCCCAAGTAGCTCTCAGACATTTGGAGTGCACCTACTGTGCAAATAGCAGAAGAGTGCGTTAGCTGTGACGACTGTTTGTTGCCCGCCAGCTGGGGTTGATGGCAGCATGGCTTTTAGTGCTGCTGGTGCCATTGTGAACAACAAAGAGACTTATTACACACCTGCTGGTTGGTGTTCAGTCAGTTGTTGACCTTGAAGAGAAAGCACAGGTGGCTTCAGAAGAGCTATACCTTCCCTCCACAAGACAGGGAGGGCAGCAGTGCATGAGCCGCCAAGTTATATTACTCACTGATGCACAATGAATATTGTACTGGCAGGCCTTTCTTTGTTTTCGAGCTAAATCGCCCATTATTGCACAAACACTGACAGGATGAGTCAAAACATGCTGAAGTTGATACAACTGCATGGGAGAGCAGTTCAACGAGGAACTTGCTAAACTTATTAACAGACTGGATTCACAGATTCCATGACACAGTCTTACCTTAGTCACTGTCAGAGTAAAATATCACACTCAACAGATCAAGCTATCACAGACACACACATGGCATCAGCAGAATTACAGACCTGAGGTGAGCAGAATTATAGATGCGTCCAGTTGTCCAGCACCAAGCCCCTAACTTAACCCTCATGTGGTGACAACAATGGAACAACATTACATCGCCCATACTAGCAAACATACTTGATCATTGTAAGCCAGGTGTGATTCTGAAACTCACATCAAATTCCATAATTTTATTTGTAAATGGGTCTCCAAAGCTGTTTAAACAATTGCGCCCATTAAGAACAAATTACATACAGTGGACCGAATTTGGAATGAAAAACAAAAACAGTGGAACGAAAGAATAACCAGAATACAAGACAGACGAAGCTCAAGGGTGGTAAGGAACAACAGATAGAGAAAATTTGAAAGAACAGGAGAATGGGAATGAAGACAGATACTACACTAGCACAGGGAACATGCAGGAGCAGTGAGAAACCCAAGACGAGGAATTAAGAACAGGGCTTCATAAATGAACAACATGAATTTTGGGATCAGGAGCAGTCTGTATTCATGAGGCACTGGGGCAAGTAATGCCTTACTGACACAGCAAGACTCAAACTAGGATTCAGACAAAGGAATTCAAACTGCCGGTACAAAGAATTAACACAGGAATTTGGAACAAGGCTTCAACAGTAACTCAGAATAAGGAAGCAAAGAGAAGCACGGCCAAGACAGTTGATGCAAATCTTGTTGCCTGCTACTGCTTTTTGCAGTTTTCTGATTTCCAGTGGCTGCCTTGTGGAGCATTGCGCTTTATGTGTTTCTTCCTTACTTCACTCTCAACCCGTGTTTCCACCTTTGCTTTCAATCCTGACATCCTGGATTTCTGTGTTTTCCCTGTTGAGCTTCTGGCCACATAGTCACTGTGTTGGCAGTGGTCTCTATGCTTCCTTATGCTATGTATTTCCAACCTGTAGTGCATGAAACTCCATTCACTTGTGTTTATTTGTTGAGCTCCATTTCCACTGCAGTAGGCAGTTTGACCTCTTTAATTCTTCATGTGTCATGATACTTCTACCCTGCCATTGTGTTGTGGTCTTTGAAGACCTAATGCAAGCCTGCAGGGGTCGTGAACTCTAATTTGGAACCTTTGCTACACCTCAATATTCATTAACAGATTTTGCAAATCCTCTTGGAAAACAGATCCACTCCAGGCTCCATTCCAAAGTTTTCTTAGCAACACCTAATGCAGTATGGTACTTTTGTGCTTTACCTGAGTTTGCGAGCTGAAGAGGAGTTTTTTGGTGGATTGTATTTTACTTCGAACTCTGAGTTACCACTTTTAGCATACCCATGTGCTCCATATATTCCTGCCATGTTCTAAAACAAGATCCAATCCACGTTCCACTATTGAGTTTTATTTTGCCCACTTATCACTTCCTGGAAACTCAATGCACTCCAACAGGCAGAGAGCTGGAAGACGGACTTTAGCTGCTCTCACCTGCACTGTGCTGCAGCCAACTCACACCTGCTCTATGCTCCAATCACCCTGTGTGGATGTAAACTGGAAAGAGGGGTTTAAGACTGGCTTCTGCATTCATAATTCAGACTTCGGCTTCTGTTACTGCTTTCTACTTCAGGTATTTGCATTGACGAATCTTTGAAATGTAAGAAGAGAACCACTGCCAACACAGCAAATAGTCAGAAGCCCAACACGGAAAACACAGAAATTCACGACAGGAAGGAAAGACAGAAGCAAGGTGGGAGTGTGAAATAAGGAAGAAACACATAAAGCTCAATGCTCCACAAGGCAGCCACAGGAAAAGGAAAACTGAAAAAACTGTAGCAGGAAACAGGATTTCCAGCAATTGTGACCCTAATTCACAAAGGGTCTCTGCAGTCACGGTGGAGGCCCTGCAGTCGCAACGTGGATCCCACACTCATGGCAGGACCTCCGTACAGCAGTTTCCAATTGTGGAGGTTCTGCCACGAGTGGGGGACCCCCACCACAACTGCGGGAACTCCACCATGACTGTGGAGGCCCTTTGTGAATTAGGCCCTGTGTTGATAGTCATTCTCTTTGTTTTCTTACTCTAATGTACTTTTGTGGCCTTGTTCCTTGAAAATAGCATATTATAGCAATGTAATTGCTTCCTCAACACACCTACAAAAAAAACTCTGTAAATTCATCAATGGATTCTGTAACAAACAAGCTTTGGCCTAAAGTGTTTCCCCTTCAGAGTTACAATGGAATAATGGAACAAGCTAGAGGAACACTTGATCACTAAAATTCAAAACATTAGACAACACCTCTATGAGAGTCTAAACACTCACATCCCCAAACAGGATCTCAAACCATTCTGTTCTCAGTATCCACATCTTGCAAACTTTCTTGCATACATTGATTACAACCAACTAACCCAACATTTTGAAACACACATTCAGGGATACATTTGCCCATTAATTTCTTCCTCATGGGAAGAACACATGAGATTACCTTAGAAAGGAGCAAAAACAAAGGTATTCTCCTCCTGCATCTACCAACATCCTTTTATATAGTAGACCATGTTACTCTACTCCCCAGACTGAAAGACATGAACACACATGGGCCTGTGCTCTATGCATATATCCTTAGAGACCTATCCTAAAACCTGCCCTGTAGTTGTGTAACTAGCAGCACCTCAGCCTCTATATACCCTGTGCATCCTGTTGCCCAATCCTCACTTCCTACCTCTAGCCTGCATTAAAAGAAAAAGTGACAAGAGGAGGCCCAGATATCTTAGAGTCATGCTGTGACAAGTACTGGCACCCACAGCAGCTTCACATCTGCAATCCAATGCACAAGTAACTATTGGCACTTATGACACGGACATTGCTCCCTAATACAAGGTATGTACCATCACTATACATACATGAACCGTGGGTGATAGCTACTGTGTCATGTAAATATGGGCAAATGCATATGTTAGCATTGACACTGAGATAGAGTAATGGTGACAGCGTGGTATCAACCCACCATCATAGGAAGCAACTGGCAGGAAATCTGTGGACATATAAATACACATATACCGAAGAGACAACAGTAATGTGATGTTGAGCTGTGGGGTGTAGTCTTACTTCCACCTTCTTCACAGTTGGTGCAAAAAGGTTTCATAAACGCTTTCTGTAGAGCTCCATACGTGTACTAATAGTTCCATGCCAGACACTTATTTGTGGCAGCCAAGTACTAGATTGCCAATGCCAAAGTCTGTGAGTCTCACAAGGAGTATGATGTGAACAACAATTTAAAAAGTTGCAGAGAGATCCTAGAGGACCAATGGTACAGAGCCATCCTAGTCCAGGGTCTCTTTGAGCTTGTTCGTGATTGCTAGGTGTGCAGAGTCAGTGCTAGGAGGAGGTCTGAAGCATGACAGAGCAGGATCAAGAAGTGAGTTGTCTTCTAGGTATTTTGAAATGTGGCTTTTGACAGCCTGTACTACAATTTTGCCAGAAAAAGTAATAGAAGACGCAGCCAGCTGTAAGACTGGTGGGATGGGTATTCATTTAGCTTTTTTAGAAGGTGTCTGATAATATATTTCTTCTAACCCAAGAGATCTTTGCCACTGCTAAGAGAAGGTTTACATAAGTGCATAAGGACGTGGGTAATGCTCTCTAAGGATACTGGAAAAATAGGAGGACGACAAGGGTCAAGTGTTTCTGTAACTTGAGGTTTAGTCAGAGGAGAACTTGTTAAATATTCTACCTTTACACGAGGATGCTTCAATGTTGTTCATCAAAGACTGTTTTGTTAGATTAGATGGTGGAAGTTTAAGGTAGAATATTTCTATTTTCTCTTTAACAAACAGAGCCCTATCGGTGCAAAGTGTCTGATGGAGTGATCCAGGGCTATTTTCCTCTTCCATGAGAAAAGCTGAGAATGCAAATATTTGGGATATTCTGTTTAAGAGCACTGTGTTAACCCAAAAGAGGGTTTAGTTAAAGCAATATTGGATCAGGTCAGGTCCTTTAACAGCCTCATAGAGTACTATACCAAATTCATGAAAAAACATTGCATATAAAACAGACTGAATCATTGAGAGAGTTTCTGACAGGGTAGAAAGTTCAGGTGAAGTGAGTGACAGGGCAAGGATTTTGACAGGATAAAACAAGAAATTTCTGAAGAAAGGATTATAATGCCTGTCAATGCTAAAATAACAAGCATATTAACAATAGATGCTAGCAGGTGTGGAGTGGGAATGATGCCATCAGAGGCCAAGGGAGATCAGGAGAGATCTGTAGTATTTGCTTCCAGGTCACTCAACATGGCAGAGTGAATTATTCTGTTAATGTTAGAGACAATATATGGGGAATGAGGAGCAAAGCATTTGTTCACGTTTTGGAGTGGGTACAGATACAATTGAGATCATAAACCACTTTGTACATTTTTACAACTTGGAGGTGGTGTGAGGGTGTCAGTTAGCTAGCAAGATTTCTCTTAAGGTTACAAATGTATAACTGTGCAGTGGAGCATGCAGTGGGTTCCTGCAACAAACAGGACATTTGTTACATTCACCATTCAAGTTAGAAGCTATGGATTGCAGTTGTTTTGAAATATCATGTGGCTGAATCTGTGGTTGCCTTAAAGAGGTGGAAATTGAGGATAATAGAGACACAGAAGGACAGGATGAGTGAAAAAATACGTAAAGGATGACTGTAACTTTCAGGAGCATATCTTTTATGGATATTGGTGAAATTGGGATTGAAGGGGGAGGGAGAGCTCAACCCTTCTTTGCATGCATCCCATGAAGTGTCCAAGGACATATCTATAGGCAGGATGAAGATATTGTTAGATGGTAGATGGGTAGAAGGTTCGTACCAGCAAAGCGGGAGCACAACTGGCGAAATGAAGGCCATTAGGGTCACAGACTCACAAAAAATAATTTTATAGAGATTTTGGTGGCCAGGAATGGTCTCACAGTCTCATAGCGGGTTGAGCATTTTCCTGATTGTAGAGACTGAAACAGACTTAGAGACAGAAAAAAACTGAAAATTTGAGGTGAACAGAGAGGAAAATGATGATCCATAAGAACATGGACTAAACAGTGTTTAGATATCATTACTCCTAACAAATTGTTGGCACAATGGAAAAGGTTTGCAATGATATTGGTCAGCAGCAGTGGTAGGTGAATGACTTTTGTGTTCACCAAGATGTAACCACCTATTACAATATACATATACTGAGAGATATTTATGATGGAAAGTTTTCCATTTAAAAAAGTAGCATGACTAGCAATTCCGTCTTGAAGGGGAGTGGAGTGATTTATTTAAGTAAGTATCTTTACAATCTAAAATCTACAGGGTTTGCAAGGAGTACAGCTGAAGAAATGTCAGGGTACATTGTACCATGCACAATGTGTTCACAGGGGAGTCACCTTTAAAAAAATGTCAGAGGAAAAAAGTTTTTGCTCAGTTGGTTCAAAGGTGTCTCCTAACTGATAGGAGGAAAAGTGGAAAAAGAAGAAAGGGAACATGAGGTAGGGATTAAAGAAAAGAAATAAGGCAGTAAGAAAGTGCACTTTGAATTAATTAAAAAGATCAAATTGAGAAGGGAAGGTGGTTGTAGTTGTAGGACAGGGTCTTGGGTACAAAGGCACGTGCTAAGTTCTTTGTTTCATGTTAGGCCCTTACAATACGACCACAGACTGATAGCTTTCATCCTCTCTTCATCTGTAACTAACTGCCAGGCACAGCCCAGGACACAGATCTCAATACTCTAGCATCACAGTCTCACAGCATCAACGCTCAACATTCTACAGCTTTGTCACAGCCCATGGAAACAAAGACACGCCTGATAAGCAGGTTTGGAACAGGGAGAGAGTAACATTGTATCAGACAGGAAAAGGTTATGACTGTGGGTTGAGAGTAGACATTGTGTTGATCAGATGTGGGAGTTGTAGTGGAGTAACGTTAATGGATGATGGCAACTTATTTGGGAGAGAAAATTGGAAAATTAGAAGGCGCAGGGGATGCCAGAGTTGTTCAGGTGTCTGGGGAGCTCAGAGACACGGAAGATACTAGTTAGGTTCGTTAATGGTGACTTATTTAATTTCCGTTAAATTTCTTTAGACATGCTCATAGGATTGAAGAGGACAAGGACATCTATTTCATATTTTTATCCTTAACATAAAAGAGAAATATATAGGCTATCTTGAGTTCATCTTAATTTCCAATTGGAATTTTCATCGAATAATGAAAGAGTGAAAATACTTGCAGCTAAATTTATTGTTACCCTATATACAACCAAAGACTCAGCAAAAAAAAACATCCAGTTCAAGGTAAAGTTCAGGCACACTTGTTGTTTGTATTTTGAAAGAGTTCCAAACCGAGGACATAATCCAATAAATAAATAAACAGGACTCCTAAATTTAGGGTTCCAAAAAAAACAAGAGAAAACCAAATGCTCTGGGTGAGAACACAAACAGATTACCGGGATGTAGAATACTGGAGGCTGTAAAAAGCAAAAGGATTAGGTCCATGGCATGAGGCACTCAAGGAGACTTGGGCAACAAGTTTGTACCATGAGCATGCTCGTCAGGGCAAATCTGTCTTAAATACTGCCTAACATCCGGATACAGCACACAAATGCCTGCCAAAAGGTCACAAATAAGAATAACACAAACATGCTCCAAGTACACAAGTAGGTTTATACTTGGTTATGGATGCCGGGGTATGACCGTACATTCCTCCCACGGCGCCTCTCTGTGGCTTGGGTTTAAAAGGATATTTTAGGTGAAATTGGCATATTAGTTTAGGAGCGTCAATATTTCCAGCAAGCTCCCACGAATATTCCTCTGGGCCATATCTCTTCCAGGCCACCAAATAAAAATGAAATGTCTTACTCCGTTAGAGCCCAACATTACTTTGACTTCATATTAATGTTCACTCTCGGCTAACACAGGAGGAGATACAGGTAAAATATGAGTTCCAATGGAAACAGTTTTCAATTAAAAGACATGAAAACCAGGATGCACCTTTAGATTGGATGGACAATCAAGTTTTTATTGAATTGGGTTTATAATAATCTTAATTATCACATATGAACAAACTATCCACAAGAGATAAAGGGGCATATTTAAGAGCACCTAACGCCACTGGAGCGTCACTTTTAGTGGTGCCCCAATAGGGCTGTGCACTGCACTGTATTTACAAGGTGGCGTTAAGTCACTTTTTGTGGCTTAACTCCACCTTCCAATTACGGCCTCTTCACATGTAGCACTTTGCATGGAAGGGGCATGGAAGAGGCGTGCAATGGGTGTTGCTGTGGGCGTGCCACAGCAACACCCATTGCATTTTGAAGCTGCCCCAGATTTATGAGTTTTCGCAAACCTGAGGCAGCGCCAAAATCTAACGCCACTCTATGGGGTGCAATGAGGAGAAATGCTTTCATTTCACCTCGTTTTTTGCTCTTTCTATGTGTGCTGCACTCTGCAGCACTCATAGAAAGAGCAAATCGCCATTTAAGATTGTTTCTGTTCAGGAAGGTGTTCCTTCCTGCACAAAACAATCTCTCCCTCAACACAGCCATCCTTGCACAATGGTGCAAAGGTTTCTGGGTTGGCGCACGGCAGCGTATTCTGCGCCGGGGCAGGGGGAAATACAGGGGTGCGCTGCATTCTATTAAATACAGCGCATCACTGCATTGTGAACTGACGGTGCACAAAGCTGCCAAATTTGGCTCAGCGACGCGCTCCATCATTTTCCCTTAAATCTGCCCCAAAGTCCATCAAATCTTCCATTTATTCAATTCATCAAGATACCATGTTTCAAATTCAACAGGTGTCAATAGCTGATGTAGAGACATAAATGTAAGAGTTAATTTGTAGGCAGACACCTGCAATATAATAATGCAACCAAATATCCATACAGTCGAAGACTTCTTTAAGAAACAGTTTGTGATACTGTGACCAGATGTATATTCAGTAGAATTGGCAATAATAAAAAATGTTTTGGTGTTCTTTAATGCTTTCAACAAGACAGTTTACCACGGTTTAGTAGTACTCTACTTTTCAATTAGACCTAGTCCTGCTACATCGGCTAATTTACACTACAGTGGTCGTCTTTTCCTCATCTAAATCGTGACCTTGATACTGCCCTACAGTTCTATGGGACAACCCACAACCAATGACTATCCTTTAAATACTTTGGACTACAATATCTGCCTACATGTTATTTCACCTCATTATAAGCTGTGAGTACTGCTCGATCTTCAAATAATTTACCAACTATACCTTTACTCATTACACATCCCATCTCTCTAATGTTCATCTTAGTTTGTCTTTAAATTGACTACTCTACAATAACTACTTCTCTTGCTAAGCTGCTTCAACATAGAGAAGGTAGTAAAATGATTCTGGTTGGTGAACTTCTCTCTGCTGATACTGGGAAAGCTTGGTGAGAACGCGAATGCAGTTTGCACATTGTTTTAGCTAACTCACTGTGTGATTATTCTCCAATCACTACCACTCAGCCTTATGTTCTGGGATGTTTTCCCTTTTGTTTGTATTTGGGCACACTACACAAACAATCTCAGACCTCCTTTGGAAATGGCTTTTTTCATCTTGAATATTATTCTGCAAAATCATTACGTTTCTCATCATTTGCTACATATCTCCCGATGACAATACACTGCCTCCCGCTATCCCTGCCTCTGGGCGTTTTAATACTTGTGTATATTTTACAGACTTGGTAAAGTCTCTAAGACAAAACACATGTTGGCTGTATTATCCTTTATGAGGTCTTCTACTGCATATACATCTGGTCACAGGATGATAAACTCTTTCTTGCTTAAGTCTTTGACTGCATCTACATCTGGTCACTGTATTATACTGCTGGTTTCTGCCTATAAAAAAACTCTGCCATGTTTGCCTCTCCATCAGCTATGGACACCTGTTCTATTTGAAACACAGTTTCTTGAGGACTTAACTAAAAGGAAGATTTGACTTACTTTATCTCTTGTGGATAGCTGTTCATAGTCTTGTAGTATTAATTTGAACTCTAACCTTCTATTTAATGGGCTCCGGGTTTCTTTCTAGATTCAGTGTGTGTGGTACTCAACTGCACTCTGCTTGCACTATGTGTAGCCTAATGTAGCACCCATACATACACAGGTCCTTTACTACTGTACTTTAGGTAGGGCCACTGGAGTTATGCGGCAGGACAGCACAAAATTATGCTGCAGGATTAAGTAAAACATGCATCAAGAAAAGGCAAATTATGCAGCATCGTGAAATGCATTTTGAGATGATATTACATCATTATTTTGTCATTTGTAAACTTGATAACACTGTCCGGGCCTTAGTTGCACCTCATTAGTACCAATTTAACACTCAAATATAGCAATAAGCAACAGAAAGATAAACATTCAACCTTTGCATAGGGGCTTCCACTGCGCAGCAACATGTGTCACTGCGTTTTAGTAACTTTTGGATCGTTTGCACTAGAAACAAAATATTTTTTGTTAAAACCTGAAGATTATGCAGCAGATGATAGATTATGTGACAAAAGTAGCAAATCTATAATTATGCAAAAATCATCCCAGCCACACAATGGCATAATGCAAGTGGCCCTGACTTTATATTCTTTTTTTCTATTGCCTTGTATTTGATGGGATGTGCAGTTAATAATACCCAATGCCACCAACTGTAAAGTTGTTAATTATTATATACGGTTCAATAAATCATTGTTGGGAAATGTTATTGCCTTAAAACGTTATGTTTTTGGTAGAAACCCGATCCTGATCTCCCATCTGGTAATTTGGAGCATCCATTATCTGCATATTTCTTATGCTGTGACTTTGCCACTTCTACATTTTGTTGCTCTCTTTTGTGAACTTCTTCCACATTGTTTGCAATCTCTTGAGAAGTAATTATATTCTGTGATGGTACAACAATCTCAATGATCATGTGAGGGTGAAAGCCATATGACCAAAAAATGGTGAGAATCGAAGTGAGGAAGGAAATCCATTGTTACATGCAAACTCTGGCAACCACAGTGAGTCCATGCAGTACTCAGCTTCTGAAGCCATTTCACAGCATAGTACTGTTCGAATTCTTGGTTGACTTTCTCTGTCTCTCCATCCATCTGAGGATGCTGGCTAGATGATAATCGTACTTCAAATCCCAAGAGAGTACACAGTGGCTTCCAAAAACGAGAAACCAACTGTGTACTTCTGTCTTATATTACTGTTGAAGAAATGATATGTAATTTAATTATATCTTACAAATATTGCATAGCCAGTTCTTAAGCAGTGTGGACTCCCTTTAAGGGATTAAAATAGGCCACATTTTAGACACCTTCTCTACCACAACCAAAACAATATGAAATCCTTTTTTTAGATTTTGTCAACTCCACAGAATTAAATGATGTGCCAAGGCCTTGAGGGCACTGGCGAAGGGTGCAACAAAAGTTCATGTGTATTTGTATTTCTAACACGTACCAAATTTAGCAACAAACTTTTTAGTACCTTTGGACATGTTGTACGGACCATGTCTTCCAACACAGAGATTCCTTTTTCATTTTAGTTTGAAGACGTGTTATTGAACATGTAGCAAAATATGAATTGCTATCTCATCAAATGCACATTTGTCATGTGCTTTCATTATGTGAATCTATAATGTCTGATCAGCAAGATAAACGAAATAAAAAACATTTTTGATAACTTAGATACTATTTAGCTTAGAAATGTTTCCAGGAATGTCATAAATCTGATGACTGTTTCCCTCCATAATTCTGTTATGTTATGTATTTTAATCACTCCCTTTTAGGCTTCTTTCTTTTAGTTTTAGGTGCCTAAACACATACAGGATAGGTTCCATTTTAGCTAGCCTGTCCAGTTATTTACCTTTGGCTTCAAATTGATCCTAGGTAATTGAGGAAGCCATCTTAGACCATGGAGGCAGACATCTTTGAAAATAGAGGCTGCCATTTTTCCTTAAAATATGCAGAATTATCAACATGACTGCTTTTGACGTAGATGTTGTCTGTGCATATCTTTCCAAGAACTGTGAAACTGTCAGGTCATTCAGATATAGACATTACCAAAACCCCCAGTGTGACATCAGTATGAGGCAGGTGCTGTTTCAAGGTCAAATGGGAACAAATACAGTACAGACATAAAGCCAAAACAGTGCACTCTGAAGTGTTGTCCTCTCACCTTATCTGCCCATAAGGAAACGTCTGGGACACACACCTTGATGCATATAATCTACGTCAGACATCCCTCAATTTATGTCAGAAATTCTAATCTCTGATAAAATTCAAAATATAAGGAAAGTCAATTGACCACTTAGATAAGAAAGAAACTTCACCCAGGTCACAGATGCAGACTGCAGGTCCTGATGAGCACGGAACTAGATTACATCCTGACAGAAAAAGCCTCTAGCAAGACTCCCAGAGGCTCTGTGAAGCATTCAAATTTCCCTTCGCAAACTGGTGTCAGGATTATGGTCTCTCAGAGTTACTATCTCCTAGCTCTCTGGTTTGCTCTCGAAATAGCGGATAAGCTAGTCCAACCAGACAACAAACCATGTCATCCAGGTATGCGCACCACCTCCGAAACTAAGACTTATTAATTATTCATCTGCTAGAGCTAGCATAGCGCTTAGAGATAGCACAGTTAGGGTGTAAGAGCTATAAATTGTGATGTTACATGTTTCCCTGTTTTCACTGTTATTGAAAGGCTTAGCTGCTTTCTATTATATTCTGTGATGTTACTAATATTATGTGCACTAGATACTGGAAGTTTAAAATAACTATTTCAAAATAAACATGATGAAACACATATTCCATTTCTAGTGATCTTGATTAATCATTGATTAATGATTATTTGGATTACCCACTGCTTCCTGATAGTAACCCAAAAGCATTGACACCACTTCATTTATGTACTAGGCACGGCTCTGCGGGGCTACAACAACCTGTGTTTCACATTCAACGTGTTGAACTAAATTCACTCGTGTCACCCATGGGTGTGAAAATAAACCTTGTAGAGCTCAGCCAAAACCTCAGTTAATGCAGCAGACAGAGTTGGCCACAAAAATTGATGTTTAACCAATTTAATAATTTTATTTTCACCAGGGTGACCAGCAAAAGCAGACAAGTGACACCAGTTCTGTACACTATCTTAAAGCTCTCTGAGATGCATATACAATTTTCCTTCCATCAACATTTTTTGTCAACCAATTTTCCACCTTGTGTTGTTATCCAATCAACATTTTCAGACTAACCCCTCTGCAATCTTTGAGAAAAATATCCATTCAGATTCCTAACTATATTGTCAGACGGAATAATCAATGGGGGTGCTGAGGAAGTCTGCTCCGCTGACTAAACATAACATAATGCTTTTCCATTTTCACTTCCTGATCGGAACTCGATTACATTACTGACACACTGAATGTGCTCTGTTAGATTTCAAGATTTGTAAATATGGTGATCTATAATTATGGTTGCTATATGTTGTTTACCCAATAAATTTCATCACAACTCCTCCAATGCCCCCTTAATAGCTAATAATTCTCTGTCTGCAACTGCACAAGTGCTTTCTGCAGGTGATCATTTTCCTAAAAAGAACGCCACAGGATGTAACTGCCCTGTTTCAACATCCCTTTCAGACAGAACTCTGCCTATTGCTACCTGTGAAGCATTGGCCTCAATTAAGAAAGGTCTATTAGAGTCTGGATGTCATGGAATAGGTGCAGCAGTAAAACAACCCTAACAAATGAAAAAATGGTTCATTTTTAAAGGTCAATTCCAAACCATCAACTTTCCTGACAATTTCTGGAACTTGGTTAGCTACAGAAGGGGTTTGAATGGCCCTTGTAAAAGTGAGAGCCATACAGTTTCCAGTGGCTCCTGAATATAAACTGTTGTTCCTAAAATGTTCTTTGGGCTGTTACAGAGACAAACACCATAAAGGCGTTTGAGAATCATATTATAAATTCAGTACATTTTGGGTGGTCTCTAATTACATTAATCTCAAATGTGTGGCCTTGCTGATAACAGAGAGTTATCTTTTCACTACTCATGCTGATTGGACCTATTGCACTATCCTTTAGTTTATTCGTACAATCTCTGAAAAAAATTACAGGCTATATCACAACATAAACATAGATTATTTTCTTTCATTTCCCATTCCTCCTTCATCAATTGCCCCTAACGCCTCCTATATCTTGAAGCTCACCTTCTCAACCTGAGACTATGGTTGAAACTTGTTTTCCCTAACTACAATTAAATGGGTTCTCCTTTTTTCTTTTCATGCTGAAGTTCTGTTACTGGTTGTTCCAGCAGACCACTAAATCAATTCAATCAGAATACTTTTGAACAGTTTAACTAACAGGTACAAGTCCTTTAAAACCTCACATAGCCATTTATAAAATAGAGGCTATTTTGCTTTATGGCCAAAAAGACTTAGCACTCAATCTGTTGAGCTCAGTAAGGTAAGTAATCAAATTATCTGCTATTTTTTTAATTCAACAGCTCTGTGTCCGCTGACTGAACAAAATATTTTTTGGAAAATATCTTTTTCAATTCCTCCTTAAACTAATTATATTTGTATAATTCATGATTATCTCTTTCAATCAGTGAAATAGCCCGTGAGACAGTGGTAGAGAGGTCCCAGATAGCCATCAGAGCAGAGAGAGCCTGCAACGGGACATGCCTTGGGGGCCGGGCAGCAGAGACACTGATGGCAGGCAAGTCAGCGGGCCAAGAAACCCAAGTGAGTGAGTCTTGTGAGGGCCTGGAGGGCCTTACGCTAGGAAGACTGGACTCTGGAGGTCCACTGAAACAATGTACACCTTGCTAAACTTGTGGATGACCAAACAGATTCTCTGGAGAGCCTGATCCTTCAGTAGGAAGGTAAAATAGCCATTAATACCCATAAGCCGAAAAACCTCAGGACCTAATGGACTTATGACTCAATTGTATAAAACATTAGCACCTCTGCTGATTCCCAAACTCAACCTTCTGTTTTACCATTGTGCCACCATGGGTGCAGTTACTCAGACGATGGGAGAGTCTGTGGTCACAATGATACCAAAACCCAATAAAGATGCTGGACACGGTGTATCTTACAGATCTATAGCTCTATTGAACATTGACGCAAAGCTATACATGAAGATGCTTGCGACCTACCTCATTGAAGTCCTTCCTGCATTGATATATCCTGGCCATATTGGTTTCATTCAAGGATGACAGGCCCAGGATAATGTCTGGATGGTCATCCACCTGATAGAGAAAGCCTTCCTCCAAAAAAACATCAGCTGTGTTGCTGTTGCTAGATGTAGAGAAGGCTTTCAACCAAATGGATTGGAACTTCCTATGTATAAAGCTCCAGAAAATGAGCATAGGCCCACTTTTTAACTGAATGATATTCTCTAATTATACCAACACTATTGCTTGAGTCACTCTTAACAGACCCCACTCCATGCCCTTCTGACTTTCCAGGGCAATAAGACAGGGCTGCCCCCTGTCGCCTTTCCTTTTTGCTCTATTTATGAAACCCCTGGCATGCTTAATTTGACAAACACCTGTGTTGATGGGGATTGAATCTGGACAGAGAATTTAAAATTTCCCTCTGCAGCAATTGTGCTCCTGACACTGGTCTCCCAAAGACCTCACTCCCTGCATTAGTGACTAAACCTGAGGCCTTTCAGAAGTTCGTTGGCTTTAATGTCAGTCTCAACAAATTTCAGATTCTAAATCTGACACAAGGTGGATGAGGTAGCCAACATGTCACTGCACTTTCCTTTTCGATGAGCCCACTCCTTAATTAAATATCTTGGTGTTCAATTCACACAGCAGGTCACAGGAGTCTTTGAGGCCACGTACCCACCCCCCTCAAAACTCCCATCACAAAAGACCATGGGGACAACTGATGCTTTCATGATTCAGGATAGTTAATGCTATTAAAATGGACATAGTCCTGCACCTTCTCTACCTGATTGAAGCACTACCAATATGGCTAGATTCCCCATATATTACGCATAACCAATGGAAACTGATGACATTTATATGGAAAGAAATTCATGAATGTATTAATGATTCACTTAACCAGCCTGAGGGGCTGGTGGTCCCAAGTATCCTGCACTACTCTGCAGCTGCACAACTATGAATGGTGGTGGTGTAGTCCATCATGCTCTCAAAAGAACACTGATGGCAGATGCATCATGCTATAGTTGTGTTGGTGTGCCTGGAGAAACGCCATAGAGCACTTAACCCTTACCACAACACCCCAGAAGTGACAACATTAAAGACATGGGACAATTATATGATTAACCAGGGTGTGGTGACCTACCCATCCTGTACCCCCCAATTCACTTCAACCCAATATTCTCACCCGACTTAAACAACCACAACCACTCTTTTCTTAAATGGAGGGAGAGAGGTTGCAAATGATAGCTGACATGTATGATGCAACAATTTCCCAAACCTTTCATTAATGTAAAAATGCCCATGATATCCTGGAATAGGAACAGCTATGAGCAGTTCTGGCACTGGGTCACACATCCTTTCATCTGAGCAGGTGCCATTAGAGTCAAACCCCCTTTGAACTCCAGTTCCTCAAACTGGTAGGCATTTGGGGTATGATCTTGACAATATAAAAGCTTCTCCTAGAGCAGAAGCCCTGATGGGATACTCTACACAGAAATATACACTCCTCATCTGTATCCACTTATGGCCAGGAGATACACTATAAAGTTAGTTGGGTTGGCACTAGACCCTTCAAAGACTACACCTTATGTACCATAATATCTTGCCTAGGTTTTGGAGGGGATGTGGCAAAGTGGGTGACGTGCTGCACATATGGTGGAACATTCCAAAGATTCAACCCTTCTGGGGTGAGGTCACCACACTTCTTCAGGAGGTTTTAACTTTCCCTATCCCAACAACCCCAGAGGTGATGCTCCTGGGTCTACAATGTCTAGGGGCAGCAAAACTCACAATAGCGCACATCTGGAAAACAACAGAAACTCCGTCTCCCATACAATGCACTAAAGATTATGGGCAATGTTAACTATGAAGCAACTGATAAGCAATAGCCAGTAACCAGATATGTTATTTGAACTCAAATGGAAACCATTAGTCAAGCACATAAGAGAGGAGGCACCTAGCTTGCCGCCACCCCCGTGATGGAGGGCACTAGACCTCTTCCAACTATGGGAATGGGGGCTAACCCAGGACACATTTTGACATTGCAATGGAGTAACCCTGCAATGCTGTGAGACAACCAAAATTAATTCCTGGTTTATGAGCCTTTAGTAGTGGATGTAGGTACACCCATCACCCTTCTGCAGTTTGGGCCAGCACAAGGTGGGGAGGGCAGGATGGGTGAATGTATATTGAGAGTCACTGGACACGCCTCATATCAAAGGATCATTGTAAGTACTGTGATTAACTCTAGCAATCAGCAAAGTCCGTCCTGCTTGACTAATATCACCTGTGCAAGCAATACTGTGGGATTTTATAGTTTGACCTGAAAATGCCAATAAAATGTTTTGAAGCAAAAAAGGAAAACAGTAAACAGGAAAGAATGGCATATAATAGAATTGAGAGGATTTGTTTAAGAAAATTTAACCAATAGCTACCATAAGATCTAACAAACTAGTTAAATAACTCTTTACATTTACTTCAAAGGTACATAAATAACATTCTAATTTGCAAGTAAAAAGAAAAAAGAAGACAAACTGAAGAAAAAATAATTGTTAAAAAAAATCTTTAAAATTGTTTCCTTTTTCCAACAGATTAAATCAAACCAGAGAAGGAAAGACTTCAAAACTGAGAAAAGGTAAACGGTGCTTCTTTAAAGACCAATGAAGATAAGCAGCAGAACTAAACAGTTAGAACACAGCACACTAGTAGTAATTGTGCAGCATAAACGTGTAATCATGTTTCTCTATTGTTAGACCTCTCAGCTCTTTGCATGGTTTCCCCTGTCCTTTTGGTTTCTGACTTCCTGTCAAGATCCTGTGCTGAACTTCGTTTTTGCTGGCTTTAGGACTCTGGGCACTTTACCACAGCTGACTAGTGTTAAAGTGCTAGTGCTCTCTGTCTAAATTGGGATGGTGATTGGTTTTCTCCATAATTGGCATATTTGATTTAGTAGTAGGTCCCTAGTAAAGTGCACTAGAGGTGCCCCGGGCCTGTAAACCAAATGCTACTAGTAGGCCTGCCGCACTGATTGTGCCACCCACATGAGTAGCCATGTAAACATGTCTCAGACCTGCCACTGCAGTGTCTGTGTTTGTAGTTTTAAACAGCCAGTCCGAACTGCTTTCCGAAGCCATGGTCCAGCTGAAGTGCCACAACCATGACTGATGTTGAAGATCTGGTACCGCTGGCCTGAAACCGCCACAGCACCTCTAAAGTCCTGCGACATCATGAGGCCCGAGTGCCGTGTCACCGACGTCCGTGACACCCGACTCCGCCACGGTGCCTGTGGCCCTGTGGTGTGACTGCAACTCCGAGAGGTCACCCCATCGCATCTTGACCCGCCAAATTCATCAACCCTGCCGGATCATAAGGAACCAATGCCTCGCCACCGGCGCTGCATCACCTCCCCTCCAACTGTAAGGAACCAACACCTCACCTCCCCGTTAGCAGTAAGGAAACAACTCTGCACCAGCTCCAGTGATGCCTCACCTCCCAAAATCTGTGAAACATCTTTGTTTCATTGTTTTCAAAGGTACTGTACCTTAGGGTCCATGTGACTCCGTGACCGGGGCGTCGGACTGTTGGGAATGACTTGTCAATGACGTTGTGATAGCCCCAGTTGGAGCTATTTTGTTTCTAAGTGCTTTATGGGGAGTTATTCTTTAAACATTCATATCTTTGCTTGTGTATGTTGGAGTTTTGTTGTTCTTGTCTTGTTTTACTTAGATAAGTATTGGCTATTTTCCTAAACTGATGTTGAGTATTTTTGTGGTGTTTTCACTGTGTTACTATGTGTGTGTGTGTGTGTACAAATACTTTACACATTGTCTCTGAGATAAGCCTTGCTACCTAGGGGGTGAGCAGGGGTTATTTTAGGTGTGGGACTCCCTTACTCTCACAAGTGTGAGGGTCCCTACTTGGGGAGGGTGTAAACTGACTGCCATCTAGAGAACCCATTTCTAACATCTATAAATATACCTATCTACATTTCTTTGAAATACAGTTAGAAAAAATGGAGAACATACCTCAAGCAAATGTTGTGCATTCTGAAAGGGGTACCCAGTTACTCATGCATGAAGGGTACCATTATTGTAAGCAGAGACACCCTGAATTCAGGGATCACTGGAAGTGTGTAAACTATTTCTCCACCTGCTGCAGAAGCAGAGCGGTTACTCTGAAGAATTATTTTGAAAGAACCTCAGAGGATATTTACCTCTACAACTGAAATTAAAAGAAAATGGTCAACAAATAAAAGCACTAGCTACAACCTCCAATAAGCCCTCTGGTGAAGTTCTGAGGGAGGTAACTACAAATATACCAATGCATGTTGCCTGAGGCATGCCTGCCATCTATAATTTGAAAAGATTAATAAGAAGAAAAAGACAGGCAAGTAAAGTTCATACTCTCTAACCCACATGTTTAGTGACATAGATTAACATCTAATACAACTCTTAATCGCAAACCATTTCTTCTTCATGATAACCACATCCCTCAAACAGAACACTAATTTTTCCGATTTCATTTTTTTAGGGAACTTTCTGTGATGCCGCCAATTTGCCCATATTTACATTATTCATTTTTAAATTACCAATACTGTCATGCCACTAGTGTACTATTGGATGTTGCACTGCCAGATAAGCAGTCATATACTTACACAGAATTTTTGTAATTGAGAGGGAAAAATCTAAAACAAAAGACACGAAAAAATTGTGATTTACTATGAAATAGCAATGAATTAGATTACTAAAAAAAAGTATCCTGACTTGCAAAGGTTTTTTTTCTCCACTTTTCTGAGGCAATCTGGTGAAAGATTCATAAAGACATCCAAAGCAGGCAACTAATGAATGACAGTAGGCTATAGAATTAAATACAACACTAACTACATAACTTTTTTGTCTCATCAACTTGTAGATAATTTCTACATAGTGATTACACAATCAGACTTTTTTCACAAAAATAGGAAAAATTTAATTATTTTGAGGAAATATGGATTAGATATCAAAATCGGTCAGGTTCTAAAAGAGTTCCATGATTTCAAACTGAGTGATGGGATTCCTACCTAACTAACAATGCTGTTGAAGGTTGGCATAATTCATTTTCTCCCTTTATAGGTAAATCACACCTCACTTTTTAACATTTCTTGAAAAATTCGAAAAATGGATAAACATTTCTACGAAACCTGACAAGGCCAGTCTTTCACTGGTTGTCTTCAGCTGAAGCCACCAAAAAAACAAAAAAAAACAACAAACGGTTCCTTCCCAAAGTTAAGCAATGCAACATGTTTGTTGGAACAGACTATCTGGAACCTATAATATAATACTATCAGTACTAGTGATAATCTAACACAATTTAGAACATTGGACTGTTGAGCGCTCCACTGGAGACAATGAAGTAGCTCCGGGCTTCTAATGGCTGGTAAATCCCCAGAGGCTCAATAGTCCAATGTTTGCCGTTGAGAGCAACAGCTGTAAACAAAGTCCTCATGGAGCCCAGTGGGATTTTCACCTGCCTTGGGCTATGTGAGGCCTTTGTTTTACGAATTAGAACATTCTGCCTTTTAGTGGCAGAATGTTCAAATAGCCTTATAGCCTGCCGTAGCGGGCTATACCAGCTGTTAAAGGCCTGCTCCCTTATTAAAGGCTCGGACCTTTAACAATGGAACAGGGCATTAATGGCCAGTATAGCCCACTATGGTGGGTTAGAATGCTATAAAAAGACTGTCCTGTCATAAAATGAAATTCAACTAGGGACTTTAAAAGTATTCAAACATTTCCTACATGGAGCTGTCTTTATATAATGGCAGTTTCTTAAAGTCCTTCCACCACTCCTCCATGGTAATCCAAACGAAAGAAAAATCCTAAATTGAAGCCATTGAAAACCTTAATTTACCCTTCAAAGCGTGAAACTCAATAGAAATGTAAAAAAATGCTCCCTACATAATGGAACAAGGTATCTACGGAGGGAACCTAAATCAAGTTCAGTACCTGACACCTCCATAGACCCAAAAACGATGTTCAAGGAATCCAACTATAAGATTTTCCATAAAGGAGACAAATCTGTGTATTCAAAACTGAAAATGCGAAGTAGTAGAAAACAAAAACATCTACCTACCACTTAAAAAAAAGGTTTTAAAAAAGTATCCCGGCAGACATGATCTTCAGCTTGGATGCGGAGAAAGGTTGAAATAGAAAAACACATATACAACAACCAGAATACAGTAATTAAATATACTAACCTCCCTTACACTCTACCTGCAATAAACCATACCTGGGCACGATATGCCCTGAATAGTGGCCTACGCTTTATATCAACTTTGAGCTCGGTGTCTTGCCCATTAAATTTCAAACTTTGAAAGGGGGGTAAAAGAAAGCTAACGGCGAGCTTTGCGACTGCAACACTGGGGAAATTTTGACTATTTATAATTTTATGTTTATTTGCTGTTTTTCTTTTTTTTTAATTCTTTTATTGGTAATAATACAGTGTGGTACAAGGTCAGTTGGGATCGAGGTCCCGTAATTTAGAAATAGTTACACATCAAAAATATTAGAAAATTAGAAAAATCAAGAAACGTATAAGACTCTAAAATATTGTCGTTCGTACTTCGAGAAACCTGAGGCACTGTTCAATTCTAATTTATAGTAGGAAAAGGGGGGTTAGGAGAAATGAAGATAAGGGTAAAGGGTGGGTTATAACTGTTCAAACGGAAAGACGGGTAAACGTGTCATTAATCGTCCAGGTAATAGATGAGAAAGAGTAGGAAAGGAAATCAGCTAAGTTAGCTGGTCGAGCAGCAAGGCTTTTGGGCACCGGGTCACCCGAGTCCCTGAGGGCACAAAGTAAGGTTCTTGCTGCATCGGTGTCCAAATTGGGACCAGGTCAGAGAGAGGTTGCCTGGTGAGCTTTCGGCCAGGGTTTTTCATCTTGGGAAGAACACGGCGTTGCGGTATTAATGTGTCCCAAGGTTGTAGGTTACCAAGGGGACGGGGGTGTTGCAGCACGAGTAGTGGGGCTTGCAGCTCTTGTCTACACTGTGGCCAATTTAGGCTAAAACTAGGTGTCTTTCTCACGACGCGAAGATAAGGGTCTGTGGCGAAGGTCTTCTTAGGGTGTTGCTGAAGGACGGTATGTAGTCTCTAGTGAATTTAGGAGGGGATACAGAAGAAAAGGAAGGAAAAGCTAAGAGAAGGAGGGAAAAGAGGACAAAAGAAAAGAGGGAGAAAAAAAGGAAAGGAAGAGAAGAAAAAAGGAAGAGAGAAAGAAAGGGAGAGAGAAGGGGGGAAAGGGAGTAAAGGAAGAGAGAAATACAAGAGCAAGGGTAGGGAAGGGGGAAAGGGGAAAGGTGAGTGAGGGGAAGTGTAGGGGGGGAGAGGATGGAAGCAGTGGTTCTGGGTGGGGTGCTATCGTCCCCTTGTAAGGAAGGGGGCCCATACCTGCGTGAATATTTGAGTTTGATTTTGTAAGTTATAGATGAGTTTTTCGTGTGCGGCAGTGCGGGTCATGGCTGTGATCCACTCCTCCGGGGTTGGAGGGGTCTCTGACCACCAGTGGCGGAGTATGCAAACTTTTGCAGTGGCTAATGCTGTATGTAACAGTCTTTTAAGTAGTCTGGAGTGATCCGGTAGGGAGGTCGAATCTTGTAAAAGTATGAGGGCGGGGTGAGTGGTGACGGAAGTGACATTGATTCGGCCAGAGTGGAGCTCACAGCCACCCAAAGTGGTCGGACTGTTATGTTTTAAGTCACAAGATGTCTCTGGGCATCGCCAGCAGTTCGCGTGTGGGAGTAGTCCTGTCCTATGCAATGTCGCTGGGGACCAATACCAGTCGTGTAAGACTTTAAAAAGGCAGAATTTCAGGCGTGCCTCCCGGGTGCCTCTGTCTAGTGCCTCTAGAATGGCTTCCCAGTCCTCTGAATCTAGGTCCTGTTGCAGTCGGGTTTGCCACTGTAAGCGCAGTTTGTCCGAGAGAGGCTGGGAGTAGAGTTGTCGAATAATTAGATCGTAGAGACCCGACATTACTCCCTTGTATTGCCCCCATTGCTGCAAGTAAGCCACTATAGGCGAGGGCAGGGACCCCCGGAGGGAAGTTATATTCCCCCGGGAGATGCAATGCTTAAGTTGTAAATATGTCCATTCCTGGTTTAGGTGGAGGCCGAACTCCTCCGGTAGCTTGGGGAAGGATTTGAGCATGTCATTTTCCAGGACCTGAGAGATGGTGAAGATACCTGACTGCCTCCACTGCGGCCAATTGAGTATCTCGCCACCTATTCGGAGTCCGCTGTTGCGCCATAAGGGCACTTGAGCTTGTATAAGGGGGTGGACCCAAACCAGTCGGTGGGCCCTTCGCCAGGCCGCCCTGGTCCCCTTCAAGATAGGGTTTGCTGAGTTGGTGGATGGGAAGTCTTCCTGGTAGGGTCCCCCGAGTCCTTCGTTCGCAGACAGAAGTAGTCTTTCCACTGCTATCCACAAGGGAGGGTCTGGTATGTCCGATAGTGTATAGGACAGTTTGGACATTTGGAGGGCTAGAGAGTAGTGCTCCACCGATGGGAGTCCCATGCCCCAGTATGAACGTCGAGCTAGAAGTTTAGCAGGTGAGAGCCGTGGTCGCATGGTGCCCCACACAAATGATCTGATTAGTGCATCAATGCCTCGTAGTGTGGAGAGGGGCACTTGTAGGGGAAGAAGACCCAGGATATAGGTGAAGCAGGGCACCGTCACCATTCTAAACGATTGCACTCGGCCCCACATGGAGAGGCTCAACTGGGTCCATTTTGCAAAGTCCAGTTTCGTCTGCGTAATGAGAGGGTCAATATTGTCCGCCACCATGTGTGTCAGGCCTGGATTGACAAGCACTCCCAGGTATTTAAGGCGTTTCGGCATCCAGCGGAATGGATAGCCTAGGAGTGCTGCCTTTGTGGTCACTCGCGATAATGGGAGTGCCTCGCTTTTGTCCCAATTAATGCGGTATCCCAAGAGGGCTGCAAAGTCCTCGATTACCTCTAGCAAGGCCGGTATGGATCGTTCCAAGTCCGTGAGTGTTAAGAGGATGTCGTCAGCGTATAAGTATATTTTAGAGGTACCTTCGGGTAATGGAAGGCCGGTTATGGAGGAGGAGGACCGAATGGCTGCAGCCAAGGGCTCCATTGCCAGCAAGAACAGGAGAGGCGAGAGAGGGCATCCCTGTCCTGTGCCCCTCCGGATAGGAAAAGGATCCGAGAGGAAACCCCCACAGTTGACTCTGACTGCGTGCTGGTCGTAGAGCAGTCGCACCATTGAGATAAATTTGCCACCCAAACCAAATCTCTCCAGGGTCACAAATAGGTAGGGCCATTCTATGCGGTCAAACGCCTTTTCGGCGTCTAAGGACAGGGCCAGCGCTGTCTCCAGTGAGTCCCTGGTAGTCCATAAGGTGTGGGTGGTTCCTAGAGGTGCGGCCCGGCACGAACCCCACCTGTGTATAGTGTATTAAGAATGGGATTACTTTGCGTAGCCTGTTTGCCAGGACACTTGCAAGGATTTTGATATCCCCGTTTAGGAGAGAGATGGGTCGATAGCTGCCACATAGTAAGGGATCTCTCCCAGGCTTCGGTATGACAGCTATTGTAGCATTATTGGATATGGCCCCTAGTGTCTGCGTTTCGCAGGCTTCATTTAGGGCTTCGCATAGGATATCGATCGCCTCTTTCCCTACCCATTTGATTTATGATAAAGAAGCTCGGAGATGACTATCTATCTCCTGCCTACTTATTTACTTATTTCCCCTTCTAGTAGGCTACGGCCCTCGTCTGTTAGGGAGGGAAGGTCAAGCTTCTCTAAGAAGGTGGCAGTCTGCGCCGGGTTGGTTGTTGTTTCCGGCGTATAGAGACGCCTGTAGAACAGGGCGAATTTGTTTGCGATTGCCTGTGGGTGGGTCAGTATGTCCCCGAAGGAGGAGCGAATAGCCGGGATGGCTAAAGCGTCTGTTCTTTGGTGGAGTTGGGCTGCCAGCAGTCGTCCCGCTTTCTCGCCCTGTTCGTAGTGTCTCCCTTGGAGCCTCTGTAGCGCGTATTCGGCCCAAGTGGTGTACAGCTCATTAAGAGCCATTTGAGCGCGCTCTAGGTTTCGACGGCCTTGGAGGGAGGGGTGCATTGTGTATTGCCTGGTTAATCGGCGTATGTCGAGTTCAAGTGCCGACTGCTGCTCTTTTCTTTCTTTGTTCGCTATCGCAGCGTCCCGCATGAACTGTCCCCGTATTGAGGCCTTGGATGCAGCCCACATGATTCGATTTGAATCTACAGTGCCTAGGTTGTCTTGGACAAAGGTGGTTGCATGATCTTGCAACTGTAACTTACCTTGGGGGGATCGGTAGCGATGGATCGCTAATCTCCAGGGTTTGCAGCCTGGAGATACCAGGCCTAACTGGATGGCTACAGTGATTGGAGAGTGGTCTGAAAGGCCTCCCTCAAGGATATCGTCCTCAAGGGTATGGGCCACCAGATTGTGGGATAGAAGGAAGTAATCAATGCCGGGATTGGGTATCATGCACCGGCGAGAGGAAGGTAAATTCTCTGTCCGTCGGGTGGGTCAGCCTCCAGTGGTCGACTAGGCCATTATCCGCGAGTATGTCAGTCTGTAAGGCTCTATCTGCATTATTGCTTGTGTCCAGGTGCCCTGTTCTGTCCAGTGCTGCATCTCTAGCTAGGTTCCAATCTCTTCCTATAACATAACGGTATGCCCCTATCTCGGTCAGGAGCCGGTCAAGCTGTAGAAAAAAAAGGCGTTTGGGACCTGTTGGTGCATAGATGGATCCCACACACAGTGTTGAGTCTCCGATCTTCAGTTTGGCAAATATGTAGCGGCCCGCAGGGTCAGTCCACGATCTGACGACCGAGAAAGGGAGGGTTTTGCGTAGGAGGATCGCCACCCCGCATTTTCTTGGGGCACTCGCCGTACTGGGGGTGAAGGTGGGTTGCAATTAAACAGGAAGGTACCCACCCAGTCACGCCGCAGTTTATCGGATTCGAGACTATCTACATGTGTCTCTTGTAATAGGGCGATGTCCGTCTGTTTAGAATTAAGGTAGGATAGGATTTGTTTCCTTTTGATGTAGTGGGTGAGGCCGTTTACATTCCATGAGATGACCCGTAGAGGTACTACCGATGATCCAGTCGGGTTGGGCATCCTTGCTTCCTGTATCTACCTACCCGGGGGTATGGGCACGGGGAGGGTGGGGTAGGCTCTATAAACTGGGGAGGATGCTGGAAAAAGAAGAAGGGGGGGAAGTAACAGATATGCAGAATAATAAGGAGAATTGAAAGAAAGGGGGAAAAAAAAGGAGCTAACAAGTTAGTGGAGAGGAGAGAGGTTAGAGTAAGAAAAATAAAGGAAGGAGAACGGGACTTGGGTCCTGGTACTCACAAACTTTAACCGGCAGGTCTAAAACCTAGGCCGAATGAGCATCGACGCCCAGCCGGCGGGCCCCATGCCGGGGAGGGCAGCGCCCATGTGGCGCCCAGGCCCCCCGCGTGAACGTCCCCAGTCTTACCCGGGGAGGGTATGTTTGTAGCCCAAGGGAGGGGGAGAAAGAGAGGGGGCAGGCGGAGGAGGGTGCGAGGGGCAGGACCACACTGAGGATACATGCTGCTCTCATGACAATATAAATCTGGGGGCGGGGTAATGTTGCACCTACGAAGGGGGGGTGGGGGGGCAACAAAGGGAATGTGGGGCAGAAAAGGTGCATGCCAGTTGTCTGTGCAAGGATTTTTTTTGCCCCCCCTTTCTTTTGTTATTGGTTTTGTTTTTGTTTTTGGTTTTTGAGAAAGAGAGAGAGAGAGAGAAAAAAAAAAGAAGAAAAAGGGGGCAAGGGCAGCATTTTAGCTGGGGGGGGAGGAGGGGCAGGGGAAGATGCTGCTATCACAAGGATCTCACACCCTAGGTTGTTCTGGAGGGTTGCGGCATAAGTGTACCCTGGGGCTTAGCATCTGTGGTCTATTCTGCTCCACACCACCTCCCATCGCGGGCCCCCTACAGCGTCTATTGACAGGCCAGGACCCAGAGTCCAAGCCCAGTTCGAAACCCTTGAAACCTTCGAGCCCCATCCCAACTAGGACAAGCCAGTTATGTATGGGAGTATTGTGGCAGTTCCCATGTTTTCCTTGAGGGTATACTATGCCGTGTTTCCAGGTGGGATGAGTGATGTGGGATAAGGTTAGTGTTACCAGAAAAGAGGGGGGGGAGCAAGAGCGGTCGGGAGCAATCAAAAAACAAGCACACAATCCAAACAGTCTAAGGCAGTCTAGGCCTACTAGAGGCAATGATTCTCAACGTTATAATGTCTTAAGGGGGTATGTGAAAACGGGTATTCATCTCTTCTCTTCATCTCCTTCGCCATAAGGTTCCTGCAACGCCTCTATGACAGTCTGTGGTTCCTGACATCGAGGAGTTAGTTATAGGGGAGCAGTGTCCGTCTTGGTGTCAGATGGCGGGCACCTAGGGTTTCAGAGGAAATCGGGATTTATCTCTGTCTGACAGCTGTGTGTGCATCGCCACCGCCTGCAGTACTTGGCCCCTGTCATCAAAGCTTTTTGTTAGTCTCTCCAAGTCTCTGCCCCTGGCTTAGGGGTCTATGGTTGATCTTCCATCGGTGTCCAGAACAGTTTCCGGTTGGCCCACTCCCCGAGTTTGGCTCTGTGTGTCTTGGGGGGATTGGACTGCTGATTCCATGGGTTGTGTCGGGTCATGTAGGCCCTCTAGGAATGTTTTCAGGTCCTCTGGGTCACAGAAGGTTCGTGACTCTCCGTTCTTGGTAATCCACATCCTGACTGGCTCGAATAGGCCAAATTTAACACCCAACTGGCGAGGCGAGGGCGGAGGGAAAGAAAGGCTCTTCTTCGGTCTGCTGTTTCTTTGGAGAAGTCAGCCGAGAGGCGGATTTTGAGGGAGCCTAACCGGAGTGGACCTTGCATTACAGATGTCTGTAGCAGTTGGCGGGCCTGCCCGTGTCACAGGAAGCAGGCTATGATTGGGCGGGGGCGGTCCTTTCCGCTTTGTCTCTTGAGA
Organism: Pleurodeles waltl; assembly: GCF_031143425.1. Lineage (NCBI taxonomy): Eukaryota > Metazoa > Chordata > Amphibia > Caudata > Salamandridae > Pleurodeles > Pleurodeles waltl. The sequence continues at coordinate 968,185,282 of NC_090439.1, forward strand.
CCAAGTCTATGCGCTCTTTGAAATTCTAAAGGGGGATCAAATGTTGTGTCGGCTAGTTTGGGGAGCGTGTCCCGTAGGTAAGAGAGAATGTCTGTACCCTCAATGCCTTCAGGAAATCCGAGGAAGCAAATGTTATTTCTACGGCTTCTGTCCTCTAGGTCGGTTAACTTGCTGCGGAGGTGGAGAAGTTCCTGATCTCTGTCAGTCTGTAAGGCCACTTGGCTTTCCACTGCCGCCACTCGATGGTCCAGTCCAGAGATTTGTGACTGGAAGCCCGCTATCTCCAGGCGTATAGATCTCGTCTCTGCTGTTAGCGCCACCATAGCAGTGTCCATACCTTTCAGTTTGCGACCTACTGACGATATCTCCTGCAGTATGCGATCCATTGACACTCCTTGTGCGTCTTCTGACATGATGGCATGCGGGGAGGTGAAAGGTTCGCGGTGGTGGAGAGTTTCTGTTGGCTCAGGGCTTCGGAAAAGAGTAGTTGGCGGGCTGACTTGCCAGATGCTTTACCCGCCGTCTTGCCTCTGGGCATTGCAGGTTTCCCCGTGCTGCCGAGGATCCGGAGGGTGTCTCAGTTAGGGCGACTAGCGAGGACGTGAGGGCAGCAGAGGAGGGAAGGTGGTGGGGTGGGGAGAGGGAAAAGCTCTGGATAGTTTGTAGATTCAAGCGGGTACTAATTGACCTCTTAGAGCAACCTCAGGGAGCAGGCGGCTCAAAGTATGAGCAGGGGGAGGATCTTGATACTGACTCTGTGACGGGCGATGTCCCACTGGGCTATGTCAGGATCGTGAAAGGATGAGGCTTCTTGCTGCTCTCTAGCCCCCGTGCTGGCTTGGGGGTCGTAGATCCGTGGAGAGAGAGGAGGGGTAAAGGGGGCGAAGAGGACGGGGTGCGCCCTCCCGGCCTGGCTTCCCGGTCGGTTGAAGGCACTGGTGTGGGTATCTCCAGGCGTCCTCTCTTCTCTCCCACTCCCCCTCTGTCTATCACCCCCCTCTCTTTCTCATGGTTTTATTTGCGCTGTTCCTGTGGCACTATTATTGTCTTTGGTTGCTCCCTACCTGTTTTGCGTTATTACCTGAGTCCGTTGTAACTCTTGGACCTCTTTGTGCTCTGTGCCTTAGTGGTTCCAACTCTTGTTGGGGTTAGTGATGTCTGTTCGCTTTTGCTTTTAGTGTATTATTGTTCCTTTTACTTTTTTTTTTTGTTTCCTTTTTTGCTTGTCTCTTTTCCATTCAGTGTAGTTTTGTTTTTTGTCTTTTGCCTCTCCCTCCTCTGCTACACTCCCCGCTCTCTTCCCTCCTGCACTGTGCACTACTGTGCACTATTGTGCTTCTCTTCTTCTCCTCCCCCTCGTCCTTCTCCTCGTTCACTCACCTCCCCCACTTCCTTGTGCTCCCCCTCCTCACTGGCCCTGTCTCCGTTGTCCTTGTGCCTCTGCCCCCCGTGAGGCTTCCGCCGTTCCCGGGGGCCTCCTGTGCTGGGTTTAGGGCTAGTAGGTGGGGGCAGCCGTCCTCGGGGCTCCGATGGTGGGGCCTCCAGTCTCCAGCCCGGAAGGGGAAGGGAGTCGGGGGAGCCCCCGCATTCCGTCGCCCCCACGGGGGGAGGCACCGAAAGATGTATCACCAACACCGGGCTTCCATTTTCTTTAGGCCGCGGCACTGGTTGGTCCCGTTCTCCTTCTCCGGCAACGATCTGCAAAGAAGGAGGGGTGGGCGGGGCCCCGGTCGTTCATTGGCTTCGGGGACTGCGGCAGCGTCATTGCAGAAATGTGGATGGAGGAGCGCGTCTCACCCGCGGTCCCATCCGGCAGACGCTCTCCTCCAAGCCGGGGTGTCTCTGCACTTGAGGCTGCGGCTTAAGATCCTGCCGCAGGCCTCAGTCTCGTCCTTCTTGCTCCGCTCGAGGTCCTTGGGGTGGGCACGCCTCCCGTGCCGTGAGCGCCGGCCTCCCTCCGTCCCGACCCTCTCACGGGTGTCAGCTGTGTTCAGGGGCCCTCAGGTTCACCCCCTGCGCCGCCACCCCCGCCGCCTCACGGAGCCCGGCTTCTAGGCAGCCATCATGGATCGCGGCCAGACCATGCCCCCTTATTTGCTGTTGTACATTAAACGCCCGTAGAAAATCACTTTACCATAATGAAAGTATAAAATATTACCAATCATGAGGATGCCCTACTGCTTATAAAAATAAAAAAAAGACATTTATTGTGCAGTGGCAGTGTCTTTTAATATCTGAGCTGCATGGGTCAGAACTGGAAGACTCAAGAAAGGCTGCTGTATTTTTTTTTTTTTTTTATTTGTAACCATCTTTTATTTGTAACTTTAAGGCCCTGAATTGCTAGCCATAGGGATTCTTGATTTTCTTTTGTCATTGGTATTCTCTTTTTGATATTACTATTTATACTGCAATTTTAATGCAATTTATTTTATTGTATTTGAATTATTAGGGCGTATGCCAGCAATACATAGCAAATTAATTAATTACAATAAAGGCACCCTTACTAATAATTTTAAGAAAATAAAGATAGGTTCCTACCTAACTGTAGCAGCAGCAGCCATGTCTCCTTGACATCAAAACTCTACCGGCTGAAAGAAAAAAACAAGGAATGTGTGAAAAAAACTGCTTCTGTAAAAATGAAAAAAGGACAATTGTGGCTATAGACAGTAGAAGTAGAAAAGAAATTAATATAGGTTTCTTTTTAATGTTAAAAGAGTAATAAAAATAAATGTTTTAAATGTGTTAAAAGTCAGAATGGCACCGAGGCACAAAGTCGCAAGAAAAGGGAGGTACCAGGATCGGTATACATGGGGGCATGGAAACTTAGACAAAGGCATGCAGAAATGCTACACAGTAAGGACTGTGACTCACAGGTACACAGTTTAAGTGGAAGACTGCAAGACAAAACAACCTTTCCTCCCTACAGGAAATTACCCGACCACACTAGTGTGCATTAGGTACAAGGCGTAGCTTGGTCTGCAAGATTGGGGGTGGGGGCGTAGAGAGGGTAAGCTTCAGATTTTCCAACACATACGAAAAGCTGGGCTCATGAGAGGGGCTAAATGGCTAGGGAAAATTGAGACAAATGTGGATTGACAAGGGTAGTGAGAGTTAACACGATATTTTGTAAAATAACTAACATTTTTAAGACATTCTAAGTAGTGTCTGTGTGTATGAAAATAATCCTGGTGAAATCCAACAGATACCTCACCTTACCCAACTGAAAGCACCTGTAACAAACTATGTGCCAGAAAAATATATTTATTAGGAGGTGTAACACCCCTAACACCCTCCATAATACTACGCCCCTGGTTAGGTAGAAGTTTGCAAGACTTGGAAGCACCACCAGAAGTAAAACTCACCATGAACAGGCAACACTAACCACAGGCAAGTGACCAGTGTCTAGAGCCATTCAAGTAGGCATGTTACCTCTTTGCATGGTTGAAGAGATAAGGAACTCCTTACAGGGAAAGTAAATAACTACAGAAGTGGTGAGCACACCAAGAGCCCAAACATCACCATAACAGCAAGGAATCACTGAAACCTTGTGTTGTAAAAGCTGTGTACCATTGCATAACTTGGATATTTTTTCTATTTCTCTCTTTGAATGGCCGTCAGAAAGAATTGAAGTCTATCCTTTTCTGTCCAATATAATTAAAATACTTACCAAGACTCACCACCCTTTCCATTCCCTTTTTTTTTATCCATCATAGCTCAAAGATTCCCCCATGAAAAATGTGAAAAGCTCCTTTCGCCGAAACTGACTTCAAATGAAGAGTGCAATCTTTGATCCTTTGCCACTTGGATGCAGCCAATGAGCTCTACAACAGTCCCCTCAGATTCTACATTCTACATTGGTACCAGTGAAAGACATTCCACAAGCTCTGCTCATCAGGTGTCTTGAGAAATTCAACCACAATCCCCACACACTAATTGAACTTCAGTGGTTCTACTCCAGGCCTTTGTCATCTTCAAGGACAGCTGCATCATCTGTAATGCCTTGGGAAATTACACCCCAGCATACCTGGCTGAAAACATAGGCCTCCAGTCAGAGCAGTCAGATGCAGTTGAGCATCGCCAGGCTGTAAATGAGGAAATGCAGGAAAGGAACATACCTGTTGACATCAGAGTTTTTTGTACTATATGGCAATTCAGAAGGAAACTATCTTTTTTCCTAGATCGTTTTCATCACACTGACTAGCTATCCACCACCTTTCTGTCCTACTGGAAAAGCTCTTCTAATTCTCTTTATGCTGTTGCATTTTCCTGCAGTGCTCAGCTGCCCTAGTTAGGTTTGCACTTTAAAGGTACCCCAATATTCTCTTCTCACCCTCTTCCTCCAACCTCCTTTCCTTTTCTCAGTTCTAACACCTCCTTCTTCCAGTTCGTACAACCCTTCACCCCTTCAGCTGTAGCCAGTCATATCGCTTCTGCAATTTATGGTTATGAAGTTTCATAGAGACTCACCCAAGCTTCGTACCTACTTTCAAGGAACAAGCTCTGTTTCCCTGGGATCAAGGGTGTAGATCAGGGGGTTATTTCAGGTATTACACCTCCCCTAATAAATGTATTTTGTGACAACTAGTTGCTGCAGGTGCCATCAGTTGGGTATGGTAAGGTGTCTGATTTCACCAGGAATCCTAACACAAACAAATGAAAACTCAAACACACTCTCCTCCTCTCTCGGTCTCAAAACAGTTCAAAAATGTTGGGTAGTGTACAAAATAATGTTCTCTCACTCAATTAGTCCCCCCTACCAATCCGCATTCCATTCCTTTCTGCTGCCCCTTAAGCCCCTCTTGCACACACTGCTTGTCATATAATGTATTTTAACATTATGTGTCAGTGTGATTTTTGGGAAATCCGAAGTTCACCCCCCCCCCTAATCTTACTGACCAAGCTACATCCCTGCCTAGGACATTTGTTACCAGTGGGACCATTGACTCAAAACACTGGTATTGAGCCATAGGTCTGATCTACACAGGGCACCACAAAGGAACAACTACAGATATAAAGCATTTACTCTACATCCCTTCCTCTGCAGCACTATTGGGCAGCAAGTGAAGATAGTCTACCATGCGGTTGGTATTGAAAGATTAGATGCTGGTCTGCTTCATGGCCCATCAGTAGATCCCTATGAATCTTTTGCTCCTTTTCCAGGACCCCCGAGAGAGATAAAGGGAAAGTGCCAGTGTCGGACTGGCCTACGAGGAGTCTTATCAGTGCCAGAAGGGTTGTCTGATAGGTCTGTGTGTGGGCCAGTTTTGCAGCTATTTGTGGGCCAGTTTTATTGTACGGTTGCCTTCAATTTCTCTGATATTACCACAAACATTGCCTGCATTAAGCACAAATACATGCAGTCTCTCTTATTCTGCGTGCGTTTACAGGTTATCAATAGCTCCTATTTGCAGAATGTGGACCACATTTTTAGATATTTGATTCTGAAATTGGGACCTCTTTTACTTAGGTGCCTGGTACTAGTTTCGTTCCCTATTCGACCTTGGAGTGCGTGTTGTCTTCTTGGTGCAGCTTTTTCTCTAAGCCCCCAAAACTTCAGCATCCTCCTTCACTACTGCTCCACATCTGCACGTACGCGGGAAAAAGTGGAAAAAGATAAGGATTAACAAACCAGCTCCAATACCACTACTGCTCTGTCCTCAAAAAATGCATTCTTCTTTGTTGTCCAAAGGGCATTAAGGCGGTTATGAAAATGGCTTACAGATGGTGCTTCTGCACTGTAGAGGAGGTATCCCCCCCCCGTTTCTATTTTCCAGTGGACCTCGACTGAATTGTATTTTTTCGAAACTCATTTCCCACTGAGCACTCTCTTTTGGAGAGTCAAAAGTTCATGAATTTAATTTCTAACTGGAGAGGGACTTAACATTGTCCACGCACCATTTGAAGTGTTGGTTCCCATAGACAAGGCTAACTGACTATACCTCAGGAGAATGGAGCTAAGAAGACTGTACAGAGGAACACACCAATCACTGCCAGGGCCAGGGAGCCAGGGAGCCTCCGACTGCCTCAGTTGCACTTTGAATTAATGTGGGTCACAGAATCACTTGTGTTCGGTTGACCCCAGCCCTTGAAGATGCGGTGTAAGGCTTCCTGGCTGAGCTCCTTCTCATGGGTGAATGTAGGAGTCTACTCAGACCATCCAACTTCTGGATGAGTGCCCTAGCAACGTCACCTTCCACGGCTACATTGCTTAAGTGGAGGAAAATGAGGTACTCCTGTTTTCTGGCACGAGTGGCGTCTATATTATTACCACCTTGGACCTGACCATTGGAAGAAAGGCATTTATAGTTAGGAATCTCGTCTTCAGCTCCAAATCCATGCGGAGAGATGTATCTGAATAAACCCTCAAGGCACTTCATCTAAATTCAAGAAATTCTATTGTTACTAAAATCTGTGGTTTTGGGGAAGAGGAAAGAAAACCCCCAAAACCAGCTCGGACTGCACTGGTTTCTTGGCCAAAGCTGGAAGGTCGTGTGATCCAGCAAGTATCCCACAGCCTTGCAGCACCAGGTTCAATAACCATTATGCCTATGTGCTGCACACACAAGCAAGTTCAAAGCAACTACTCCTCAAAGTAAGTGGAGTTTCTAATGAAATATGCACGCACAGAAATTTGAAAAAAAACATCTTTGACACAACCTCATCTCGGATCATATGGGTTATGAATTTAACTTAAAATCAATTAGATGGTCTGTTTTTTGGTGCTGTTTCTTTAATTTCTGCTACTTTCTACTAATGTAGCCAAGGGCTGATATATTTATACATCTGTAGTTAGTATTATTAATAAACATGGGAAGTGAGAGCAGGGGAGGAGTGTGAATCCTGTGTGCTGGGCCAGAGGGCTGAATCATTACCACGTCACTATCCTGAGCAGAACACACCCATTTTGAACCAGCTTGTGCACAAAGATGTTAACCTATTTTAGTTTATCCAAAATAAGTCACCGGCGCAAAATTGCCTCAATCGCAGTCATAAGGAGACGCAATGTCAGAGCTTAAATTGTATGAATTTGACAATTTCCGAAGAATGGCAAAACACAGTTTGCACCCTGCACGAGGCTAACGCTGAAAGCATGCAACGTGGGTCTAGTCCCGTTACCCAACTGTCACTTCTGTCTCAGTTCATCTTTGCTGAAATCCGATGAAATAAAACAAATCCCCTGTCCTGTTAACAAATGTAATTCGTGTTGCAATATTCACATGCCTCTTTGTGCCCCCGCTGGATGGAAACCGTGTACTAGCTACTAAAATCTTGATTCCAAGCGCCGCGGTGTTTAGGCGCATTAACCCACCCTAGGAAAAGCCCGCAATCAGCTCGTGCTGCGACCGTTGGCATTTGTACCTGTGCATTCCGAGTTCCTCGGGTTGCAGTAAAGGAAAACATAGAAATATCGCGAGTTTGGCCACGTTCTGAGATGGAAAACTCGAAAGTGTTCCTTGCAGAAAGTTCACGGGTCCAAAGCCAAACAAATGTAATCTGCAAGTGATTTACTAGTCAAATCGGGTGCATTTGCCTAGCATGCTCCTAAGAAGGAATGCAGAAAGATTAGTTCTGTCCCCAGATTTTACAATGTAGAAAATAATTCCCCCGCACACATACTAATCACCACGTTGAGCCTACCAGGGCATAGTTCTGCCCTTAAATACTACTGCAATATGACATGTAGAAACTACAGAACAAAGACTGGTCCGCGTTGAAGAGATCTGGCTCATACACACAGGGTTTGGGGCAAGGCTTGCGTTTTCTCGGAGAGCGTTCAGGGCGATACCAAATTTGGCGCCCCCTCCGATTTGTCCTCTTTAATCTCTGTGTATTGAGGAAAATAGGAGGGGTAGAGGGAAGGCTAAAGGCCTAGGTGAGGGAGAGCTTTGAGAAGAAAAGCAGTCAAATGCAGAAACAGGCAGCAGTTGCCTCAACTGAGTTTAAATTAGTACTTTATTTGAGCCCGTAGATTCCGGTGCGGGGCACCGGCACGTTTTTTTTTTTTTAGGGCGGCACTTAGTTTTCTGTACTATCAGGCATATACAGCGAGCAAAAGACACACACAAGACTGAGTAAGAGAGAAACGAAAAAGGGAGAAAGCTGCAAGAGTGAGCTGAGGGGGTAGGGAGTGGCTGTAAATGGATTAAAGAGGCTCGAGATGGCTTCAGGATTACGTTGCCTCCATATTCCGTGATCGCTTGTTTAATTGCAGCAGCCGCGTGTTTTGGAGGAGAGCTTCGGGCACCGGCACGTTTTTAAATACAATGGTTTAATTAAATACTCTTATTTGGAGCAACATTGGACAAAAACTGCTGCAGACAGCTACTGCGCCCCTCTAAACGTCTACATCCCTTAAGGAGGGCCCAGCTTGCACATGCTGAAGGTCCTGATTTGGGGGAAGGTCCGCAATATCAGAAGATAATGGTTCCACTCTATATGTCTTTCGGTAAACCTAGGTGTGGAAATACCAAGCTGATCTCCAAAGAGAGTCAATGAGAAGAAAGATGATGGCCAACCCTCATAGTCTGCCTGTGAGGAGTACTTTCCATTGCAATACGTGGGCAGCGAAGTACCAGTGCAAAACAACACAGATGTCTTCGTTCTCCTAAACGTGTTTACACGCTTCTGTTCGTGCTCTGTCCACAGGAATTTTGCCCATAAATGCGATTTTGCACCTGAATATGATTTTTACTTCTAAACTTTTTCATATATTCTGATTGTGCATCAAGGGGGATTTTTCACATCAAAGTGGTGTCACGCAAATGTGATGTATCGATGCGCAGCTTTTCTAACTCATATGCCATCTTACTACATAGTTCTCTATACTGAGTGACTTTGCACCAACATGTGATACCACACTCCTGCTGAATTAGTACCAAGGACTATTTTGCAGTTAATGTGATTTGTGCTCCTAAAGCTGCTTTTGCTCCGATGATTGTGCCTACAGTTCTGGGGACGTTGTACCAAGCATGATTTTGCACCTAAATGTGATACCACGATGCTGCTTACTTGCATTAAGGATTAATTTGGAACTATATATAATATGTGCATTACTATCAAGAGTAATGATAATGTTGTTTCAATGTGCTGCCAACCAAATGTGATGTTATACTGATGCATGCCTTTTACGATTAATGTAAACTCCTAATACCACGTTTTCGCTGAGTGATTTTTACACCTATATTTGTTACCACTCTTCTGCTGACTGCACATAAATGTGATTTTTGCTTCTAATGTTGATCCATGCACCTAAAAGTGTACCACACTCTTGTTGATGTTGCACCAAATTATGTTACCCCAAATGTGCTCGTGCACATAGACCTGACTTCACGCTCTAATAATATTGCACCAGTCTGGATTTTGCTCCCAAGTGTGATTTAGTTGTTAAATGTATCACAATATTGCTTAATTTGCACGTATTTTGCACATAAACGTGAATTGCATATACATTTGAAATGTGCATTGTTGTCCACAGTAATAGTGATGTCCCAATAACGTGCTGTCAATCAAATCTGACGTCATACACACGCACACTTTTACACCTAGTGTATATATCTTCCTACCAAAGTTTCTTTCTGTACTGATACCACACTCCAGTTTACTTTGTACCTAAATGTGCTTTCTGCTTTTAAAAGGTGAAAGGGCACTCATAAACAGTGTTTCCACCCTCCTTCTTTTGTTGCACCAAGGGTAATATATCACCTGAATATGATTTAGCTATTAAATATATGAGATTTGTGCTCCAAAGAGTCTTTCCACTTTCTTGCTGATGTTGCACAAAGGGGTGATATTTCACCTAAATAAGATGTGGCAACTAAATGTAGTTGCCACCAAATGAGATGTGTGCACCTAAAATGTTTTCACACTCCTGCTAACGTTGCACCGAGGATGCTGCTGCACCCTAAAGTGATTTTGTTAACACATGTTTTTTTTGCTACAAATATGATACAAGACAGCATAAATCGATCCAGAGGTGTTTTTTCACTTAAAAGTAATTTTGCATGTAAATGTGATTTCTGCTTGTCAGTGTTATTCACACTAACAATGAAGTTATACCAAAGAAGAATTTTGCACCTCAATGTGCTGTCAACCAATGGGGTGCCATACTGAAGCACACCTTTTACACAATGTGGCATCTTACTACCGCATGTTCTCTCTGTCCTGACTGATGCTGCACTCAAATATTATACCACACTCTTGCAGACTTTGTGCAAAGGGTGAATTTGCACTTATTTGTGTTTAGCAAACGAAATGTCTATTTGTTCCTAAACGAGTTTTCACATTCTTCTTGATGTGGCACCCAAATGCTGTTTTGCGCATAAACATGTTTTTCCTCTTTAATATTACTTGTGCTCTTAAAGTGCTTCCACGCTCCCAAGGATGTTACTCCGTGGATGATTTTGCTCCTATGTGTGATGCCAGAACTGAGCTTAATTTCCAGCAAGGTTGCCTTTGCACTTAAATCTCATGTTTGAACCTACGTGTGATTAGTGAACCAAGTAGTTATACCTACTCATACTGAAGTTGCAGCAAGGCTGATTTTGCACACCTATGTGCTTTCATCCAAAGGTGAGTTCATTCAGATATACATCTAATGTGACAAGTTTGTGCTGCATTTTCTCTCTGTACTCAGTGATACCCTATGGCTGCATATTTTGACTACTGAACACACTTCTTAAGATCAATAGTGTACACATTTTTTGCATGATTTTATGGCCGCCAAACCTAAAACAAAACTCTTCATGTCAAATCAGACTCAAGGATGCATCTTGAAGGTCCCATTTTCCCCTGGCCTATCCAAACTTAAAAAAATACCCCAAATACCTAGCCTTGATGGTCGATGCAGAAATCTTAATTGAATTGAGGTCCATTAAAACGTACCTTCTTGTTACAATTCTGGCCTATCCACAGTTGTAGCTATCTTGTCAGCCCCATGTTTTCCAAAGCAAATCTTAATAAAATACATATATAAACACAAAAATACCTACATACACACTCACATATATACGTACATCAAGATGTATGTGGAAAGTTCTATTCATCAACTCAAACGTCATTCGCATTTGGCTTCTGTCCACCACAACTTATGAGAGAAATGAGTCAGCCCACTTCAGATGCTGCATTTTTCACTGTGAATCGCAGCATTTTGCTTGTGCACATCTGCCTTAAAGGTAGTCCGCTTAAAAGCCAGGTGTTGTAGGCCAATTTCAGCTTTTATTTGTTTTGTTTGATTTATTAATGCAACAGGTAATTTAGAATGTTTTTCTTGTTGCAAACATCCACATGCCACTAGAAGACTTCCAGTTGTTCTGTAGTTTTTTCACGGTAACTCTGGCACCCTACATTTTCTTAATTTTAGAAAGTCTGGATTCTGCTTGAGTAACTTATGTTAATCACTCCCACTGTGACTACACAGTCAGCCTCCGATCTACAGAAACATTTTTTCTGGTGGTGTGTCTCTTAGTAGATATAGTTCCTTTTCACGTTATCAATCTGGAGGATACTGGCCTCTTAGATTATGGGAGATGCTGTCCACTGCGTCCTCACACTTAAGTAGATCTACATATAGCATGGCCCCTCATCTTTTCTGCCAAGGACAGATGTCCTGCTTACTTCAAGACTTGACCTTTAATGAGCCCTCTGCGATCTTTGATTCTTTAGCCAAAAAAAAAAGTGTGGACGCTCCTCCAGTTTGCCCCTTTAATGAAGATATTTTTCCTAAATTTCAGTACTGCTTCATTTATTGGTTGAGGTTCCTGGCCTCATTCAGCAGATACGCCTCATTGTATCCCCTGGTTGATACTGGCTCCTACTATAAGCACGGGAAGGCTTTTACTATTTTTCACTCTTTTTTAGGATGTCAGTATTACTTTGAAACTTATTTTTTCTCCCCTAGATACGTAAGCATTTCTGCTTCTACGCCATTATGTGTTCATCCTGTGCATTGTCACATCTTGTTTCCTCCTCTCACCGGATACACATTCCCTGCTCCATGATCCTTAAGGTAAGAAAGGGAACATTGTTTCTTATCAACGCTAATACAGGCCATGAAACGGCTCCAGAGGAGTGAATGTCTAATGCGCTATCCCTGTTTTTGTTTTCTATTTTAGGGTGCTATTGCCTTTGACGTCTTAGTCCATACTTAAATAAATATCTTTTTACGGGAGACTAACATTGACCTATTCACTGTTGGACTGGTGTTTATTCTGTTTCAAACCAATTTGATATCACAAGTTAATTCAAATTTTCCGACCATACTCTACTCACCAAATTATTACAATGTGACGTAGAGATTCAGATCTTATCCGCAGCCAATAAATCTCCTTGTTCCTATTTATTGTATTAAAAAAAAATGATTGCACCTCATTGATTTTCAGTACCTTGTGATAGGCTTGATTTCTATTTTATGTTGAACATATATTATACAAAAAGGATCTCTGTATCTTTTTACGGAATCCACTTGTAGGATAACCAATTCTTTGAATTGTACTAAGTAAAAATGTGCTTACACATTGTTGGCCACTTCTTATAGCTCCTAAACAGACTTGTATTGGTACATGTACCTTTAGAATACACCATTGTTACTTTTTAATGTTTTACAGTATAAATGCTTTTTGCATATGTTTGCAACATAAAATAAACATGGCAGACTTGGCAAGGCCAGAGATAGTGGCTTTGCCAATAATAGTTTTATTTAACAGCATATGCTCCTAGACTAAGAAATAAAGATTTTTCTCATCAGTTTTAAATTACACTAAAATCCCTTATAGAAATAAAACCCACCAGCTCAGATTCCCTAATCAGAAATGTGAATATTACGTCTTGTATAATGATCCAGTCCTCTCATATCAGCATCCATATATTCACCACACTGTGTGATGCCTGAAGGCAATCACAGCACCACTCCTAGCATCTCAATCGACCATGAAATCGCTTAAGCTCATATAATATTGGCTAAAAAGTTATAGGCTGTGAAGAGGCACTCATGAAATAGTCCATTACTTTCACAGTGTGCAAAAGAAGTATGACCCCTTCGTAGGAGTGTTGGGAGTACACCCTCCATAGGAAAACGAAAACGCCATACGCATTTTCAGCCAGTTGGAAAAACTTGGGCTTGCAATTGCACATGGATTAATATGTTAGCACATTTATAGACATTTTTTATGTATTTTAACTTTCCACTGCCTTTTTTTTTTTTTTATCTCTGCTCTTATCATGGATTCACAGGAATGTGTGTTAACTGAGTATACTCTTGGACGTGGCATAGTGGAAAAATGAAACATTTGCCAGACCTCATACTCACAACCCAAATACACAGAGTAAGACACATTTTCTAGGTTTAGCCCAACAATGCTATGCACAAGTTATTGAGACTATATAGACTTAGGCAGAAGACTGTGCTGTGTATTTGTAAACTTTAAAACTGCTCTTTTCCTCTACCTGTGACTGTTTGAATTTATCTCTTAGTTTCTGTGCAATTTGTACATTTAAAACTGCTGTTTTCTTCTACCTTTGACTGTTTAAATTTCTCCCCTATTTTTTCCCTACACTGCGCTAAGGCCTGTAGAAGGCACCCCTCGTCCCCCTTTTGTTAAAGCTAAAAAAAGGCAAAATACACCCTTAAGCCTAGCCAGAGTGTATTTAAGAGCCTGCTTAATCTGTTTAGTGGTTTAAATTGTGTAGCACTGTTTTTTGCCTAGAAGAAGTTATTTGCTTAAATGCACGAAAAGCAGTATTTTAGTGGCTTTAGGTGTACCTGCGTGTTGAACATGAACTACACAGTGTGGATTGAACCTGTCTGTATCCAAGGAGATTCTGATTTCAGGAGCAACTCCCTGCCCTCCTGCTCACCAGCCTCTGCTTAAGGTCACATAATCCTTATATAACTTTCTTACTACTTGTTGCGTCTGTGCTCTGACTGGCTCCGAGGATTAGGGATTCTATTGGATTTAGAACTTAGGGTTTGATAGGACTAGGTCTGTGATCTCCCATTGGTCCTTGAGTTTAGAGTTAGGATTATGACTGGTTAGGGCTAGGTTTCCAACTGGCCAAAGGTATCACCTGAATTAGGGCTATTTAACCTTAGGCCTCAGGGCATCTCAGCCCAGGCATCGAGGCTAAGAGGAGAGAGGACAATGGCAGTTGCCTGTTTGGACCTGTTCGGGTTGGGTCTAGGGCTAGAAATGCTGCCCTTTTTTCCATTCACCATCCTCCAACCTATCACATCTACAAACAGAATAACAAACTCTCAGCAAATGGACTCTACTCATTTAGTACAAACAAAACCTATCCCTTCAATGGCTCAACAATAACTACAAAAACAGTCAAAAAGCTAAAAACGTTACTATTCAGACAGAATTCAAAATGCTAACTGTGCAAATAAAGAATTTTTAACAATTCTTAGCAAACTTTGTAAACCTAAATGCACAGATGGAACTCATCCCGTTACTCACAAATTCACTGACAAACTGGCAAATCATTACATAACCAAAGCAGACACATTGGACTCCTATTTAAATTGAAGGAAAACCACCAGCGCCAACCCGTTTCCAACAATTCCCTCCAAGAGTAGGTTAAGCCAGCCTCTGCATTCCTTCAAACAAACTACAACAAAGTGAATTTATGGATCTTGTCCAACCAAGCAGGCCAACCAGCTGCTCTTCGGACCCTTGTCCACCACAAATATTCAAGAACATTCTTTTAACTACCTCTGCTGCCACACCAGTAAGAAGAATCTTCAATTATTCTTTAACTACAGGAATCTTTCTAGAAGACTTAAAAAAGGCATCCATATGCCTGTTATTCAAGAAAACAAACTTGGACTCACATGTCCCCCAACAACTACAGGCCGATTACAAATGGACCTTTCCTGAGAAAACGGATAGAAAGCACAGTATTCGTCCAGATATCACAATTCATTGAAGATAACCCCCTGCTTTCCGACTACCAAATAGGATTCCTCCCAGGAAGAGGCACAGAATCGGCCCTCCCTGCCATCTGGGATGACCTTAAAAGCACAGTGGACCGGAACCGGGTCGCTGCACTACTTCCCTTGGACCATTCAGTTGCCTTCGACACAGTTGACCATGACACTCCAATACAGAGACTCTATGAAGCCGGCATAGAGATGACTGCTCTCAACTGGATCACATCCTACCCTCAAAACAGAACAAATGTCATCCATACTCCATCTTTCTAGTCCAAACCATACTTTACAAAAGCAGGGGTCCATCACAGCTTTATCATCTCATCCATGCTTTTCAACATCTACATGAAATCATTACCGGTGATGATCAATGAATTTCAGCGTACATGCTATAACTATGCAGATGACATGAAAATACTTCTTAAACTGGAAAGCCCCAAAGACATTGGAAACTCAAAAATCTTCAGTTGCCTCAGAGCCGGTGATCATTGATATCATGGTGCCATCTCAAACTGAATGCTTCAAAAACTTAAATACTCACATGTGGCGAATGAAATAATTATGACCCACTGTGCACCTGGCCTGATGACCTGGGACCACTTTCTAAAGTATATAAGGAAGTTAGAAACCTTGGAATTACCATGGACTCCCAAGTTATCAATTTAGGAAAGTGCCTCTTTTGACATGGTTAGCCCCCAACCTTTTGCCTGGTATTTGATGTGGTCTCAAATATGTTAGTGCCCAGGGCCCCTGCCAGAGTCCCTGGGCCAGATCTCTTTTCCAAAACTGTTGTGATGCATTGGCACAATTGGAAACACCTTTAGGTGCCCCTATAAGTCCCTAGTAAATGGTACCAAGGTACCCAGGACATGAGGTACTAAGGGTAGGCCCCTGGGGACAGCAGCACAGATTGTGCCACCCTCAGGGACCATGCATCCAAGTGCACCCAGCACTATCGTTGCAGGCTAAGAGTCCTGGTGCAATCCTAAAATGATAAACTGACATGGAACACAGCCTGTGTGCCCTGTACACTACACACTGCATGCAATATAGGTAAGTCATCCCTCTGGCAGGCCTTCCAGCCCTACAGCAGGTTGCAATATACTGCATGGGTAGGCATAGATGCAGGAGCAATATGCCCCTACTGTGTCCCTGCCAAACCTGCCACATAGTAAGTGAACAGAGCAGCCATTTTAAATTAGAGGTGCCCCCTGCAAAAGCTAACTACACTGGCATGGTTGCTGGCCGGTGACAACCAGCCTGCCACCACCAGACAGGATTCTGGAACCCTGAGGTAAGAGCCTATGCTCTCTGGGACCTTAGAACAAAGCCCTTTTTGGGCAGAGGTGTTAAACCTCCTCCTCAAGGAATGTGCACAGCCTTGCCTATGAGATTCGAAGGGGTTACCACCCTTGAAGCTCGACCCCCAGCCCAACTACTAGCAGCAGACAGCCACCCCAGAGGAACCCCCCACTTTTGGCGAGAGCAACGGTGGGAAAATGCACACAGGACAGGAGGAGTGGCCACCCCCCAGCTTGCACGGCCCCTAAGGTGTTGCATGTGAGGTGAACCCTCCATTTCATTTTCCTCTATCTTGCATTGTAGGAAAATAGCATGTAAAGGATAGGGAAGTGACCTATGCCCACAGGAAGTGGTCACATAGTAGGTGTAGCCACCCTAAGGTAGATGACCCATTGGTCACTACTAGGCAATCCCCTAAACACCCCCTAAATGCACTATGTAGTGGGCACCCCTAGACCTGCAGATCAGATTCCAGGGACACAAGAAGACCAGCAACAAAGAAGACCCAAGGCTTCAGGACTGCATTACTGCTGCATAAAGAAAAATACACCAAACCCTGCCTGCTGCACCCAGGACTTGACAATCACTGTTGAGGGGTTGTTCAGACATTGGACGGACTCTAAAAACCCTCAGAGGACCTCCACTCTTCTGAAACTTACCAAAGATATCCCTCCAGAGTGAAGGCATCACTCTTTTGCAACACAGACCATTATAGTCCAGTTCACTGACCGGCTGCTGACCAATGAACCGGATGCTACAGCCAGACTAACTTTCACCCAATCAACCCATAGGACAAACACTGCAAGTGTGCCATGATTGGTGGCACTGCGCCCTCCAGTTGCTCAACTGTTCAACAGCCCGGGGTCTGGTCACTAAACGTCAGACACCAAGAAGAAAAGTCTACACCGGACTCCAAAAGGAACATGAGGAAGCCCCAGTCAGGGGACGTCAGTAACTAAGAGGACCACCCACCAGAGTGGCCCTGCTGACCTGCAAGCGCCCATCAAGTGACCTCCCTTCTGCTTCCAAAGGCACCTTGGTGCACAGCTCTTAACTCATCTATCTAGTCTGCACTCAGCCTCACTGGGCCCTGCCCCAGAGACCCGTCTGTGCAATAAGGGCCCCCTATAACCTGCAACCTCTACACTCCAAGAAGATCCACCGGGCTCACCTTGAAGTCCACCTGTGCATTGCTTTTCCAAGTGGTCCCCCGAAGTGGTCCTGCACCAGCTCCAAGAACTTTTCAGCAGCTCTTCCTGCCAAAATCGGGAACCACCCGAACTCCTCCGACTGGCCCACAGGACTTTGTGACAATTTTGACCTAAGAACAAAAGTAGACATTGGTTAACGCATTGCCTGATTTTATATGCATTTTAAAACATTTTCCCCCATTGATACCTATGGTGCGTAATTAGGCACAGAAAGAAGACATTTTCAAAACTTTGAAAAATCATAACTTAAAAAGTACTTACCAAATTTTGGTGATCTTGGTCTTAAAATTTTTGTAAACGTTTGAAGTATTTTTGTAAATTGGTCTTGAGGTATTCCTTTGAGTGTGTGTCTTGCATTATTGATACTGTGAGTACAACAAATGTTTGCATTTCTCCAAGATAGGCCTAACTGCTCGACCAAGCTACCATAAAAATTGGAGCATTAGGTGGTCTAGTTTTTACCTTTGTAAACCAACGTGTGGTTTTCCAGACTCCCTGCACAGGGTGCCTGGTTTTGCCCACTACATAGAGAGCCAGCCTGAGGGCGTGGTCAAGAGAGCCAACATGGCGGAAACGTAATCTTGCTGCTCCGCATCGGCCTCCAAACTCCTGCTTATTGCAGCGGGCGACCAGCGCCGTTGCAGCTTGATTGTTGCCAGTGTGCCCCCTTGCCACTTATTTGGTGCTGTTTCACACTGTTGAAAGTGGTGTGACGGAAGGGCAGAGGGCGGCACGAGTTGGGGCCTACGCAGCCCGAGACGATGGAGAACCTGCGGCCGCAAAACAGGGCTCCGGAGTGCTGAGGGGGTGTCTGTCGGAAGCTGGCTCTGTATATACTTTATAAAAATGAGATATAGTGTGGACAAAGTCCAGGGGTTCACCAAGAGACCTGACAGATGCAATAATAGATAATACTAATGCTCTATTTGTGGTAGTGTGGTCGAGCAGTTAGGCTTATCAGAGGGTAGTGTTAAGCATTTGTTATACACGCACAAGGAATAAGTGAAAACACACACTCAATGACTTAACTCCAGGCCAATAGTTTTTTATACAGAAAAATATTATTTTGTTCATTTATTTCTAGAACCATAAGATTCATTTAGCAGATAAGTACATTAAATGAAAGGTACTTTGCATAGTAATTCTTAGGACTTTGAATAGAATCAATTTTGTACACAGTTTTCTTTAAAATGGCAAAAAGCTATTTTAAAAGTGGACACTGCAATTTTCAACAGTTCCTGGGGGAGGTAAGTAAAGTACTGTAGGAGACTGGACTGGCTTGTAGTGAGTACCAAGGGGTACTTACACCTTGCACCAGGCCCAGTTATCCCTTATTAGTGTATAGGGTGTTGAAGTAATCAAGATTCCATTTCTTGTATATTTGATCTATTTTATTATGTATAAGTCCTGTGTAAAGAAGCCTCATCCTGTCAACAAGACCTTCCACTCCAACTGCCCCAGTTAGGAACCTTGTTGAGCTCTTTCACATTCTATGTTCCATATTCTTAGAACGGTCTTGTTCACAACACATAGAGCTTCCAATACAAACAAGTACGTGTACAGTGCTTAACAACAAGTAACTAGGTACATCAATAAGAGTACAATACCACATCACCTCCCTTACATTACAGACTAAAAACATAGTACCATTGGAGACTATAAAACAAATAAAATGATACATAGTCCCTTAATTTCTCTGGTCTCCGTGTTGATCTCACAGGTCTGAAACCCACCTTTTTTGTTGCATCAACATGAGACCTCCCATCAATTACTTCCGGAGTACTT
Source organism: Pleurodeles waltl (assembly GCF_031143425.1). Classification (NCBI taxonomy): domain Eukaryota; kingdom Metazoa; phylum Chordata; class Amphibia; order Caudata; family Salamandridae; genus Pleurodeles; species Pleurodeles waltl. The sequence continues at coordinate 968,204,506 of NC_090439.1, forward strand.
GCCTCCGGAGTGACAGATTTATGAAACTCCTCTAGTCTACTGATACCACATTTTGCCACTCTGTTTAAATTCCATATCTTATGATCATTCGTCTTTATTGCATTTTTAAAAAGTTTCAAAACCTTAAATGGACCTATGAATTTGGTATCTGTTTTCTCCCTTCTAGGAGATTTTATCTTTATCCAATCTCCAACACTTATTCTAGTTTCTTTTACACTTTTGTGCACATCATACCATTTTTTCCTTAAATTCTTTTTCTCTTGTTCTTTCTTCCTCCATCCCCTCACATCCCCGCAAAGAGGATCCATACCCAAACGTTTCTCTTGTACCCAACGAGGAGCTACCTCATGACAAGGTAACCTTCCCTTAAATAAGCGAAAGGGTGTCACCCCTGTGGATGAGTGTGGAGTCAAGCGATATTCCCGTACTTTCTTCTTTATTTCGCTCTCCCATTTACTACCTTGTCTTTGTGCCAGTTGTATACTTTCTTTGAGTACCTTAATGAAGCGTTCCACTACCCCATTGGATTCAGGATGATATAAAGCTGCCCTTTTATGTTTAATCCCTCTATCTTTTAGAAAGGATTCCGTGGCTTTTGACACAAATTGAACCCCATTGTCTGTAAGAACGGAAGAGGGAAACCCTTCCCTCTCAAAAAGTTCCTCTAAAAAGGCAATTACATCCTTAGATTCCACTGAACTTACTATCTTTATCTCTGGCCATCTTGAATACATATCAATGGAAACTAGTACATACCTGTCTACTGAGCCCAACCTCACTGGCCCCAAAATATCTAAGGCTATATCCATCCAAGGTCCTAAGGCATCCTCCCTTATCACCATGGGTTGTGTTCTACATTTTAAGACTTTGTCTGACTGAACACAAAAGCGACATTCCCTTACCTCTCTCGCTACCATAGTGTCCATTGCAGGCCACCAGTATGTGCATCTAAGCCTTTCTTTAGTTTTTGAAATACCCATATGACTAGAATGAGCATGTGTCAATAATTTTTCCCTCAAAGAAATGGGAGGAATCAACTTACTACCTCTGACTAAAAGATCATCCACAATCACTAACTCATCCTTTATCTGCCAGAAAGGCATCAAGTTTTCCCCATAACTGCCTTTAACACCCCACCCATTTCTAGTACATTCCATCACTTTTTGTAAGGTGGTATCTTTCTGTAGTTCTTTTCTCCATTCTGATTCATGGATAACAGCATTTGTTACTAAACAAACTCTTATATCCTGGTCAAAGTCATCACTGAACAAGTCTTCATCATCAACAGTATCATGCTCACACTCTGTTTTCTCAGAGAAATAGGGCTTACATAGTCTAGAGAGACAATCAGCTTGTATGTTGAGTACTCCTGGTATGTAAACAACTGTATAGTCAAACTCTTGTAGGGCCACAACCCATTTGCGGATGCGGTGTGAGACTAAATCGATTCCCTTGTTCTTGAAAACTTCCTTTAGAGGCTTATGATCCGTGATGACTTCAAAGTTACAGCCCCACAAAAATTTCCTCAATTTTCTTATTGCCCAATAAACACTCAGTGCTTCTTTTTCAATAACAGAATAATTGAGTTCTGCTCCTTTCAGACTTCTAGATAAAAATAAAATTGTCCTATCAACACCCTCAGCCCTTTGTATCAACACCGCACCAATGCCTTTGGAGCTGGCATCGCACATCAATTTAATTTCATCATTTGGATCATAGCTCCCTAAATCAACTGCACAGTGCAATAACCGTTTAATCTCATGAAACTCATTTGAACATTGGTCATTCCAGGAGAACTCACTACCCTTCTTCAATAAACATCTCATATTTCTTGTTCTCTCAGCAAATTTTGATACAAATTTATTATAAAACTCAGCCATACCAAGAAACTTTATAAGTTCCTCTTTGTTTTCTGGAGTTGGCATATTTATGATCGTGTTAACTAAAGCCGATTTTGGACGAATCCCTTTTCCCGAGATCTCATGTCCCAAATATTTAATAGTAGAGGTGTTAAATTTGCATTTTTCAAATTTCAGAGTTAGACCTGAATTCTCCAAACGATGTAAAACTGTTTCTAAATACTTATCGTGTTTACTTAAGTCATTGCCAAATACCAAAATATCATCCTGATAGATCTTAACACCTTCCACCCCTCTCAATACCTTTTCAAGTGCTCTTTGAAATACAGATGCCGCTGAGATTAGGCCGAAAGGCATCCTGAGATACTTGAAGGTACCAAAAGGGGTGATGAAAGTTGTAAGATCTTGAGAAGAAGGATGTAGTTCTATTTGATGATATGCAGAAGAAAGATCAAGAGTAGAAAAGTGCTTAGCTCCATTAAGAGAGCACAGCATTTCATTAATGTTGGGAAGAGGATGATGATCCACAATCACAGCTTTATTTAATTCTCTGAGATCCACACAAAGTCTTACCTCTCCATTAGCCTTTTTTGTCATGACTACTGGGGCCACCCATTCAGAAGCATCAACTTCTTGAATGATACCATTAGAGAGTAACCTATCTATCTCTTCTTTCATTTTGTGTCTAACAGTGAAAGGGACTGACCTTAATTTTGCTACTTTGGGTTGAGTATTAGGCTTCAAACTAATCTTAAGCTGATAATTATTCATACAGCCAATTTGTTTCCTAAAAACACCAGGGAATTTTTCTATCCATGTTTTCCCTTGTCCTTCGACTTGTTCAATACTGAGGGAATCTTTAAGAAGAACAGATGGGTCCTCATTCGGGTCAAGATAAACCCGTAAGTCACGTTGGTGAAACCAGCTTATCAAGGAATCTCCTTTCAATGATACATACACTTTTGCTGGTATTACACGTCCTTTAAACTCAATTGTACCCCAAAAGTACCCAAGTAGTTTGATTGGCACCCCCCGTAACCTTTGGGAGAAATGTCCGGTTTTTGTAAGCTTAGTTTGTTTTTCAGGTGTTGATCATAAAAGCTCTTAGGGACTAAGGTTATTTTAGCACCAAAATCAAACAAAACTTTTACTCTTTCATCATTCACTAAAATAGTCTCAAGAGGACCATTCAATGTAAACCCCATCTGCAAAATATCTATTTCATTCACCAAAACTATTTCATCTGTGGTATCTTGATAATCCACCTCACTAACTTCCTTAATACCCATTTTTGACCTGCAACACTTTGATAAGTGTCCCTTCTTGCCACATTTTTTGCACACTACCCTCCAAGCAGGACATTGCTTGTTATTGGCCATATGACCTACATTGTCACACCTAAAACATTTACCCTTAAATGCTTTTACCCCTTTACCATCATTCTTCTCTCTAACATGTTTGAATTCTGTCTTAGTATCGTATACAGTCTTTACTGACCCCCCTTCTTCCACATCACTATTAAACATGGTCGTATTCTGATTTTTCAAAATTTGAACACAATTTTTAGAGTGTTCACAGGCTTTAGCCATGGTAAGCACTTCATCCAAGGATGGATTGTCTTTTTGCCACATGTTTTCTCTGGCCTTTTCTAAAGAACAACCCAACATGAATTGATCTCTTAGTCGCTCTTCATAAGAAGACCCAAAAGAACAGTTAGTGGCCAGACCACGTAGTGCCGTGATGTATTGTTCAATTGTTTCATCTTGTCGTTGTAACCTCTTTCCAAATTGATAACGTTCTAATACTGTGCATATCTTTGGTAAATAATGCATTAGTAAGGAAGTCTTCCTCTCAGCACTAAGAGACGTGCCACAGACTTTAGCGTAGTTCGTGAACACTTTTTTCCACTTCTGCCATTTGATAGGAGGCTCCCCCGGAGATATCAAGAAAAAAGGTGCTGCTGGTACATTTTGCATGTTGAAGTTATTCTAGTATGAATTTGAATAGAAAACAGCAATATTCCCGTATGCGTATCCAAAAAGTTAAACAATTTCTGATATATATAATTAATTTTGTGGTATCCGTTGGATCAAATCAAGATTTTACAATGAAGGGTGAAATTTGGTGTTGAAATAATATCTCTCCACCCTCTAAAATTATTTCAGTTTTAACCGTTCTTTAAGTGCAGCAAGCGTGTCTCTGTAGCGTCTACACGCGTACTCTCAATGCCTTGGAGACGCGTACTCTCAACGCTTTGGAGACGCGTACTCTCAATGCCTTGGAAACGCGTTGTTTCTGCGAACACAATACGCTCAAGACTGTGTGCGTGCCACTTTAAGCAGCGTCTCGATACACTTCCTGGTTGCCTTGAAGAGTCACCATCGGTTGTCCTGGAGACGCGAGCATGCAGACGGACGCCCACGCAGCTTTCCGTTGTCTTGGAGACACATCTACGCCTCGCGCTTGGTGGAGACGTGTCTATGCCTCGCGCTTGGTGCGCGAGCACAATTTCAGTTTCTTCGCAGTATTAAGCCAAAAATAGTTATAACTATTATCCTGGCTGATCACTCACCGGCAATTTTAGAGATGCGATTGTCTTCCTCTGTTCCAAATGTTGTGCCGGATCGTGAGCGACCTGTTTCACGTAATCAGGGAAAGAGGCAGCATCCAGTTGAGGCTTCAGATACGTGAGTCTTTTAAGTCCTCGTCGCCAAAATGAAGTAATCAAGATTCCATTTCTTGTATATTTGATCTATTTTATTATGTATAAGTCCTGTGTAAAGAAGCCTCATCCTGTCAACAAGACCTTCCACTCCAACTGCCCCAGTTAGGAACCTTGTTGAGCTCTTTCACATTCTATGTTCCATATTCTTAGAACGGTCTTGTTCACAACACATAGAGCTTCCAATACAAACAAGTACGTGTACAGTGCTTAACAACAAGTAACTAGGTACATCAATAAGAGTACAATACCACATGTGTCTAGCAGCTTAGGCTGATAGATAATGGTAGCTTAGCAGAGCAGCTTAGGCTGAACTAGGAGACGAGTGAAGCTCCTACAGTACCACTAGTGTCATATGCACAATATCATAAGAAAAGACAATACATAGATATACTAAAAATAAAGGTACTTTATTTTTATGAAAATATGCCAAAAGTATCTCAGTGAGTACCCTCAGTATGAGGATAGCAAATAAACACAAGATATGTGTACACAATACCAAAATATGCAGTAATAGTATTAGAAAACAGTGCAAACAAAGTATAGTTACAATAGGATACAATGGGGACACATAGGGATAGGGGCAACACAAACCATATACTCCAAAAGTGGAATGCGAACCACGAATGGACCCCAAACCTATGTGACCTTGTAGAGGGTCGCTGGGACTGTAAGAAAACAGTTAGGGTTAGAAAAATAGCCCACCCCAAGACCCTGAAAAGTGAGTGCAAAGTGCACTAAAGTTCCCCAAAGGACAAAGAAGTCGTGATAGGGGAATTCTGAAGGAAAGACACAAACCAGCAATGCAACAACGATGGATTTCCAGTCGAGGGTACCTGTGGAACAAGGGGACCAAGTCCAAAAGTCACAAGCAAGTCGGAGATGGGCAGATGCCCAGGAAATGCCAGCTGTGGATGCAAAGAAGCTGCTACTGGACAGTAGAAGCTGAAGGTTCTGCAGGAACGACAAGGTCTAGGAACTTCCCCTTTGGAGGACGGATCCCTCACGCGGTGGAGAGTCGTGCAGAAGTGTTTTCCTGAAGAAAAACCACAAACAAGCCTTGCTAGCTGCAAGTCATGCGGTTAGGGTTTTTGGATGCTGCTGTGGCCCAGGAGGGACTAGGATGTTGCCAATTGCGTCTGGAGACAGAGGGGGCGTCGAGCAAGACATGGAGCCCTCTCAGAAGCAGGCAGCACCCGCAGAAGTGCCAGAAACAGGCACTACAAAGTGGAGTGAAACGGTGCTCACCCGAAGTTGCACAAAGGAGTCCCACGCCGCCGGAGGACAACTTAGGAGGTCGTGCAATGCAGGTTAGAGTGCCGTGGACCCAGGCTGGACTGTGCACAAAGGATTTCCGCCGGAAGTGCACAGAGGCCGGAGTAGCTGCAAAAGTCGCGGTTCCCAGCAATGCAGTCTGGCGTGGGGAGGCAAGGACTTACCTCCACCAAACTTGGACTGAAGAGTCACTGGACTGTGGGAGTCACTTGGACAGAGTTGCTGGATTCAAGGGACCTCGCTCGTCATGCTGAGAGGAGACCCAGGGTACCGGTGATGCAGTTCTTTGGTGCCTGCGGTTGCAGGGGGATGATTCCGTTGACCCACGGGAGATTTCTTCGGAGCTTCTAGTGCAGAGAGGAGGCAGACTACCCCCACAGCATGCACCATCAGGAAAGCAGTCGAGAAGGCGGCAGGATCAGCGTTACAGAGTTGCAGTAGTCGTCTTTGCTACTTTGTTGCAGTTTTGCAGGCTTCCAGCGCGGTCAGCAGTCGATTCCTTGGCAGAAGGTGAAGAGAGAGATGCAGAGGAACTTGGATGAGCTCTTGCATTCGTTATCTAAGGAAATCCCCAAAGCAGAGACCCTAAATAGCCAGAAAAGAGGGTTTGGCTACTTAGGAGAGAAGATAGGCTAGCAACACCTGAAGGAGCCTATCAGAAGGAGTCTCTGACGTCACCTGCTGGCCCTGGCCACTCAGAGCAGTCCAGTGTGCCAGCAGCACCTCTGTTTCCAAGATGGCAGAGGTCTGGAGCACACTGGAGGAGCTCTGGGCACCTCCCAGGGGAGGTGCAGGTCAGGGGAGTGGTCACTCCCCTTTCCTTTGTCCAGTTTCGCGCCAGAGCAGGGCTGAGGGGTCCCTGAACCGGTGTAGACTGGCTTATGCAGAAATGGGCACTATCTGTGCCCATGAAAGCATTTCCAGAGGCTGGGGGAGGCTACTCCTCCCCAGCCCTAACACCATTTTCCAAAGGGAGAGGGTGTAACACCCTCTCTCTGAGGAAGTCCTTTGTTCTGCCTTCCTGGGCCAAGCCTGGCTGGACCCCAGGAGGGCAGAAACCTGTCTGAGGGGTTGGCAGCAGCTGCAGTGAAACCCTGGGAAAGGCAGTTTGACAGTACCCAGGTCTGAGCTACAGACCTGTGGGATCATGGGATTGTGCCAACTATGCCAGGATGGCATAGAGGGGGCAATTCCATGATCATAGACATGTTACATGGCCATATTCGGAGTTACCATTATGAAGCTACATATAGGTAGTGACCTATATGTAGTGCACACGTGCAATGGTGTCCCCGCACTCACAAAGTCCGGGGAATTGGCCCTGAACAATGTGGGGGCACCTTGGCTAGTGCCAGGGTGCCCACACACTAAGTAACTTAGCACCCAACCTTTACCAGGTAAAGGTTAGACATATAGGTGACTTATAAGTTACTTAAGTGCAGTGTAAAATGGCTTTGAAATAATGTGGACGTTATTTCACTCAGGCTGCAGTGGCAGGCCTGTGTAAGAATTGTCAGAGCTCCCTATGGGTGGCAAAAGAAATGCTGCAGCCCATAGGGATCTCCTGGAACCCCAATACCCTGGGTACCTCAGTACCATATACTAGGGAATTATAAGGGTGTTCCAGTATGCCAATGTAAATTGGTAAAAATTGGTCACTAGCCTGTTAGTGACAATTTGAAAGAAATGAGAGAGCATAACCACTGAGGTTCTGGATAGCAGAGCCTCAGTGAGACAGTTAGTCATAACACAGGTAACACATTCAGGCACACTTATGAGCACTGGGGTCCTGGCTGGCAGGGTCCCAGTGACACATACAACTAAAACAACATATATACAGTGAAAAATGGGGTTAACATGCCAGGCAAGATGGTACTTTCCTACAAGTACAGTTTCTGAGGTAAGTACCACACATACGGGTTCAGTCTCTGGGGCATAGGTAGCCCACCGTTCGGGGTTCAAGGCATCCCCAAACACCCAGCACCAGCAACACAGGGCGAGTCAGGTGCAGAGGTCAAACAGGAGCACAAATAACATGGGCGCCTATGGAGACAGGGGGTACTCCGGTTCCAGTCTGCTTGCAGGTAAGTACCCGTGTTGTCGGAGGGCAGACCAGGGGAGCTTGGAGGAGTACTGGAGGGGCCTCAAGTAGGCACAAAAACCACACCCTCAGTGGCAGGGGGGCGGCCGGGTGCAGTGTGCAAATAGGGCGTCGGCTTCTTAATAGAACTCTATGGAGGGACCCAGGAGTCACTTAGGTGCTGCAGGTAGGGCACAGGAGTGTCTCTCTCAGGCAAGCCATTGACTGGGCAAGGGTGAGGGCTGCCTGCTGGTCATTGCTGCACCGCTGGTCGGTTTCTCACGGGCCTGGGGCTGTGGGTGCAGTCCTTCCCCAGGCGTCGGATATATTCCTCCCGGGCAGTCGCGGTCAGGGGGTTCCTCGAGATTCCCTCTGCAGGCATCATCGTGGAGATGCAGAGAGGTCAGCCCAGGGTGGACACATTGCCGGAGTCGCCTGGGGGTCCTCTCTGGATAGTTGGTTTCTCTGGAAAGGTGTCGGGTGCAGAGTAGTTAGACTCACGCTTCTGGAGTGAGGTGAGAGTCCCTCTAAAGTTGCTTTATTGGTATTCTTTTTGGAGAGGTCCGCTGTCCACAGGAGTTTCTTGGTCCTCGGATATGCAGGCAGTCCCCTGAAGGCTTTTCAGAGGTCGCTGGTCCTGCAGAATGCATTGCTTCTTTTCTTGCAGCTTTTCGAAGTAGGAGATGGGCTAGTAGGGCTGAGGCAGAGTCAGTTTGTTGTCTCCTTCTCTTCTTTGCGGGAATTTTCAGCTCAGCATTCCTCCTTATTTTCTTGAGGTCGTCAGGAATCTGAAGAGCTGGGTTCAGGGTCACCCCTAAATACAAAATTTAGGGGTGTGTTAGTGTCAGAGGGCAGTAGCCAATGGCTACTGTCCCTGATGGAGGCTACACCCTCCTTGTACCCACTCCCTCTGGGGAGGAGGGCACATCCCTATCCTCATGGGTCCTACTCCTCTAAGGCAAGATGGAGGCTTTCTCAAGGAGGGGGGTCACTTCAGCTCTGGACACCTTTGGGGTGGTCCTGGCTGAGGGGGTGACTCCTCCTTCTTTTTCTCATTATCCCTCTGGACTTGCTGCCAAAAGTGGAGGCTTGTCTGGGGGGTGAGCATCTCCACTAGCTGGAGTGCCCTGGAGCACTGTAACACCAGGCTTGAGCCTTTGAGGCTCACCCACCAGGTGTCACAGTTGCTGCATGGGGAGGTGTGAAGCATCTCCACCCAGGACAGGCTCTGTTTATGACCACAGAGTGCACAAAGGCACTCACCCCATGTGGTCAGAAACTATTCTGGCAGTGGCAGCTTGGCACAGACCGGTCAGCCTTGCACTAGCAGTTGCTAGCAGTCTCTAAGTTGCCCTCGGTGTGCATTTTTCAATACATCCCACACTGGCACCAGTGTGGGTTTATTGTGCTGAGAAGTTTGATACCAAACTTTCCAGTATTCAGTGTAGCCATTATGGTGCTGTGGAGTTCGTAATGACAGACTCCCAGACTATGTACTCAGTATGGCTACCCTACACTTACAATGTCTAAGAATTGACTTAGAAATTGTAGGGGCATAGTGCTCATGCAGCTATGCTCTCACCTGTGGTATAGTGCACCCTGCCTTAGGGTGGTAAGGCCTGCTAGAGGTGTGACTTACCTATGCAATAGGCAGTGGTTTGTAGGCATGGCACTCTGAGGGGAGTGCCATGTTGACTTTGTCTTTTCTCCCCACTAGCACACACAAGCTGCAAAGCAGTGTGCATGTACTGAGTGAGGGGTCCCTGAGTGTGGCATAATACATGCTGCAGCCCTTAGGGACCTTCCCTGGACACAGGGCCCTTGGTACCAGGGTTACCTTTTATAAGGGACTTAACTGTGTGCCAGGGCTGTGCCAATTGTGGGAACAAAGGTACAGTTTTAGGGAAAGAACACTGGTGCTGGTGCCTGGTTAGCAGGGTCCGAGTACACTTTCAATCAAAGCTGGCATCAACACTAGGCAAAAAGTGGGGAGTGACCATGGCAACAGTGGCATTTTCCTACACAATGCCCCTCCCCACAAAAACTACCTTTGCCCATGAGAGTCTTCATTTTCTAAGTGGAATAACCTGGAAAGGCCATCTGCATTGGCATGGGCAGTCCCAGGTCTGTGTTCCACTATACAGTCCATTCCCTGTAGGGATATGGACCACCTCAAAAGTTTAGGGTTCTCTTCTTTCATTTGCATGAGCCATCTGAGAGGTCTGTGGTCAGTCTGAAAAATAAAGTGAGTACCAAACAAGTATGGTCTCAACTTTTTCAGTGACCAAACCACAGCAAAGGTTTCCCTCTCAATGGCACTCCAATACTGCTGCCTTGAATGTAACCTCCTGCTAATGAAAGTAACCGGCTGGTCAAGGCCATCATCATTGGTTTGGGATAGGACTGCTCCTATCCCATGTTCAGAGGCATCTGTCTGCACAATGAATTGCTTAGAATAATCTGGAGCTTTTATCTGCTCCAGATTTTATCTGGAGCTATGCTGAGCACATAGCTTCTTTTAGGGTGTCAAAGGCCTTTTGACAGTCTAGGGTCAGGTTTATCTTCTTGGGCATTGTCTTAGAGGTCAGTTCTGTGAGGGGAGTCACAATGGACCCATATCCCTTCACAAACCTCATGTAATATCCAGTCAAGCAAAGGGATTCCCTGACTTAAGTCTGGGTTTTTGGAGCTTCCCAGTACAGCATTGCCTGGATCTTGGGCTGTAAAGGTTGCACTTGGCCTCCACCTACAAGGTGGCCCAAGTATGCTTCTGTTCCCTGCCCTATATGACATTTCTATGCCTTGATGGAGAGGCCTGCTGCTTGCAGGGCCTGCAAAACCTTCTCCAGGTGGACCAGGTGATCCTGCCAGTTGGAACTAAAGACATCAATATAATCTAGATATGCTGCACTAAAGGACTCCAAACCAGCAATGACTTGATTCACCAACCTCTGGAAGGTGGCAGGGGCATTCTTTAAGCCAAAGGGCATAACAGTAAACTGATAATGCCCTTCAAGTCTTGAGAATGCTGTATTCTCTTTTGTCCAGGTGCCATCTTAATTTGCCAGTCCTCTGCAGTTAAGTCAAAGGTACTTAATAATTTGGCTGCACCTAATTTGTCAATCAGTTCATCTCCTCTGGGTATGGGGTGTGCATCTGTTTGTTTTGTTGACAGAATTGAGTCCTCTGTGGTCCACACAAAACCACATTTCTCTCTTTCCATCTGTGGTATGAGGTTTGGGGACCAAGACCACTGGGCTAGCCCAGGGACTGTCAGAGTGCTCTATTACCCCTAACTCCAGCATCTTGTGGACTTCAACTATGATGCTTTTTTTGACTTTGTCAGATGGTCTGAATATTTTGTTTTTGACAGGTAAACTGTCTTCTGAGTACACCAATGTGTCTGACCAGGGGCGAAGAAAAGAGCTCAGCATACTGTTGCAGGACTTGCCTAGAGTCAGCTTGGAGTTCGGCAGAGAGGGTGTCTGAATGGATCACACCATCTACTGTCCCATCCTTAGGGTCAGTTGAGAGGAGGTTAGGGAGAGGTTCACTCTCTGCTTACTGATCCTCATCAGAAACCATCAACATGGTTATATCTGCCCTATCATTATAGAGCTTAAGGCAGTTAACATGGATCACCCTCTTGGGTGTCCTGCTTGTGCCCAGGTCCACCAAGTAAGTGACCTGACTCTTTTTCTCAAGCACTGGGTAAGGAGAACTCCATCTGTCTTGAAGTGACCTGGGAGCCACAAGTTCCAGAACCCAGACTTTCTGACCTGGCTGGAATCCAACCATTGCAGTCTTTTGGTCATACCACAACTTCTGGAGTTGTTGGCTGGCCTTAAGGTTTTTGAATGCCTTTTCCATGTATTCAGCCATCCTTGAGCGGAGGCCAAGCACATAGTCCACTACATCTTGTTGAGGCTCATGGAGAGGTCACTCCCAGCCCTCTTTTACAAGTGCTAGTGGTCCCCTTACAGGATCGCCAAACAGATGTTCAAAGGGGGAAAACCCTACTCCCTTATGTGGCACCCCTCTGTAGGCGAAAAGCAGGCATGGCAGGAGGACATCCCATCTCCTTTTGAGTTTTTCAGGGAGCCCCATGATCATGCCCTTCAATGTCTTATTAAACCTTTCAAAAAGGCCATTGGTTTGTGGATGATAAGGTGTGGTGAACTTATAAGTCACCCCACACTCATTTCACATATGTTTGAGGTAAGCCGACATGAAGTTGATACCTCTGTCAGAAACAACCTCCTTGGGGAAACCCACTCTGGTAAAAATACCAATCAGGGCCTTGGCTACTGCAGGGGCAGTAGTTGACCTAAGGGGAACTGCTTCAGGGTATCTGGTAGCATGATCCGCTACTATTTCGGTCAAGAGCTCGCTCCCCCACGTCCGCAGCACCACCTTGCTGTGTCTGTGTCCCTGACCCCTACCCACGCTGCTGCTAGCGTGTTCGAGGCCCTCCTCCACCCGCAGGCATCCACCTGCGCCTCATCCCTGGTGTCTAGTGGGCTTCTGGTAAGCGTCGCTAGACTCGTGTGCATTGTGCCGTTTTCGCCGTATTTGTGACTGTATTCTGTGCCTTGCTTTATTGTGCCTTTTGCTCCATTTTGCTTCCATTAGTGCTTTTTTGCTTCCATTTGTGCCTTTTTTAACCGCTTTTCGCCCCTTCTGTGCTCCCCCTTGCCGCTTTCCCCTGCCGCTGCCTCCCTGCTGCCCCGCCCCCCTCGCGCCCCCATTCGCCGCTCCCTCCCGCCTCCCAGCTGCTCCTCCCTCCCCCTCCCTTCTTAATGGCTGGCGCTGCTCGTCGAGGGTGAGCGACCTCTGACCTGATTTCGGTCAAGAGCTCGCTCCCCCACGTCCGCAGCACCACCTTTCTGTGTCCGTGTCCCTGACCCCCGCCCACGCTGCTGCTAGCGTGTTCGAGGCCCTCCTCCAACCGCAGGCATCCACCTGCGCCTCATCCCTGGTGTCTAGTGGGCTTCTGGTAAGCGTCGCTAGACTCGTGTGCATTGTGCTGTTTTCGCCGTATTTGTGACTGTATTCTCTGCCTTGCTTTATTGTGCCTTTTGCTCCATTTTGCTTCCATTTGTGCTTTTTTGCTTCCATTTCTGCCTTTTTTAACCGCTTTTCGCCCCTTGTGCGCTTCCCCTTGCCGCTTTCCCCTGCCACTGCCTCCCTGCAGCCCCGCCCCCCTCGCGCCCCCATTCACTGCTCCCTCCCGCCTCCCAGCTGCTCCTCCCTCTCCCTTCCCCCCTCACCTCCCCCTTCTTAATGGCTGGCGGTGTGCATCCGCGCAGTGGGCGCGCCGCTGGCACGCCGGAGGCACGCCAGAGGCAAGCCCATCTGCGCCCGTCCGTGCCTGGACCGCACCCAGCGCCACACCCCCTGGTCCGAACGACCCCCGCACCACCAGACGCCACTACTCGGCCAACCAGCTCATCGCCCTCAACCCCGGCCGCTCCACAACATGTTTCCACGCCTCACCAAAGTACACCAAAGGACCCTTCTCCTGCCGCGCCTGCAACTTCACCTGCGACAAAACAAGGAAACCTACAACAACCAGCACAAACCACCTCCGCTGCATACTCCTCAACACCCGCTCCGCACGCAAGCACGCCATCGAGCTCTGGGACCTGCTCGACACCACTGCCCCAGACGTAGCCTTCCTGACCGAAACCTGGTGGAACAACTCCTCAGCACCTGACATCGCTATAGCCATCCCGGACGGCTACAAGATCAGCAGAAGGGATCGCCCCAACGGAATCGGAAGAGGAATAGCCATCGCCCACAAATCCACCCTCAAAATCCTCACCCACACGGACAACACCCTCAAGACCACCGAACACCTACACTTCCAGATCCACACTGACCCCAACACCACTCTCAGGGGAACGCTCATCTACAGACTCCCAGGACCACGAGCACCCTTCAGCGACTCCATCGCCGACCTCACGAGCACCCACGCGCTCCCTTCTACGGACTACATCCTCCTTGGAGACCTCAATTTCCACTTGGAGAACAACGACGCCAACACCGCATCTCTGATTGACAACCTCTCCATCCTCGGCCTCAGACAACTGGTCAGCACACCCACCCACATTGCCGGCCACACGCTTGACCCGATCTACTCCACAAGCAACCACGTCACCTTTATCCACACCACCGAACTTCACTGGACCGGCCACCACTGCATCCACTTCACATTCAAGAAGCCCACCGAGCACCACTGCACCCAACAACCACCACACCGCGGCTGGAGCAAAGTCACCGTTGGCCAACAGACCAGCACCCTCACCCAGAACCCACCCACCGACGCCACCGACCCAGACACCGCCGCACTCAACCTACGATGGTGGATCAACGACTGTGCCAACACCCTCGCACCACTCAAGAGGTCCTCAGACAACCAAGAAAGAAAAAAAGCCGCCTGGTTGTAGTGCTTTCCTCTTATTTAGTTTCTAAGCACTAACATAACACAACAGAAATGCACTTCTGAGGTCAAAGAAGACTTTTATTGTTGTTAATTCTTCCCCAACCACAATATTTATGAATGACGAATTAGTAGCTTTCAAGTCCGCGTTAATCAAACAAAATATATCAGTTTGCAATATACACAGCAGGTTATATTTATAAGATATTGAATGCAAAGCAAAACAAATACTTCACCGTGTGGGAACTATCTACAGCTTCATCTTTCTAAGGTCTGCAAGCTGATGACCCCTGTCAGCCGCGAGAAAGAGAGATTCATCTACCCACACGGGATTGCTGGCAGCCTGCGCCAAGCTCCAGCACGAGGTCCGGCAGATTCGAATCTGACTCTCTGCAGCCTGTTACATTTGTTACTAATGTGTGCCCCCTCCTCTCAGACCCGGGAAACTGAGCAAGCCTTTTGGAGACTGGCCAGGTCTCCAAGACTACTCCTGTTCCCAAGCTCAAGCGAAGAAAACAACACCCATGTACTCTCTCTTATCATGTCTAGTCTACTGTGAGAAAAACATCTTGGTTCTCTGGTGCAAAAACACAGCTTGGAAAAATACAGCTTGGATTCTCAACTGCAATGTCTAACTCCACGTTAAAGGCAATAGGCAGCTAACCTAGATATCAAATGCAATGTCATGTTAAAGGCAATAGGCAGCTAACCTAAATATCAAATGCAATGTCTAGTGTCATGTCAAAGCCAATAGGCATCTAAGCTGAATACAAAATGCAATGTCTTATATCATGTCAAAAGCCCATAGGCAGCTGAGCTGAATACAAAATGCAATGTATAATATGTCAAAGCCAATAGGCAGCTGAGCTGAATATATGATATCATGTCAAAGCCCATAGGCAGAATATCTAATAGCATGTCAAAGTCAATAGGCAGCTAAATTGAATACATCATGTCAAAGCCAATAGGAATGCAATGTCAAAGCCAATAGGCGGCTAGACTGGATACAGCATGTCAAAGCCAATAGGCAGAATACAGAATGTAATGGCTAATGCAATGTCAAAGCCCATAGGCGGCTCAACTGAATACAGAAAGTAATGGCTAATGCCATGTCAAAGCCAATAGGCAGAATACAGAATGTAATGACTAATGCAATGTCAAAGCCCATAGGCGGCTAAACTGAACAAAACATACCATGTGCTACTGGTGAACATTGAGCAACTAATATGCGCAGTGGTGAAACACAAAGTCATTGGTCAAAACAAACTTTAACAAATGGCAGTACATTCCGCCCTTTGACCAATGAATTTTTGTTTCACATATCTCTTGTTTCAAACAAAAACAAAAAAAACATCAGCAATCCCTGTAAAGCAATAGAAGTGAATTAACACATTGATTTCATAACCTTTCACATCAGATACATCTATACAGAAAAGACTGGGCAATTTTTATACTCTGAGTGAGTCTCTAATTCAACAGTGTTAGCAATTTCATGTGGCATGAGTTCTACTCATGTAAAGATGCACGGTCCACCTGAAAGGTTTTGTGGAAGGTAAGCAAAAGTCAGAGTTCCATATGAGAGGAAAAAAAAAAAAAACACACAGCTTAGTTCCAGTGGAAAAATGCAATCAAACAAGTTGAACTTGAACTGAAGGCGCAGTTTGCGCAAAATGGATCCATGGTGCTGGCACTTAACTCAGCCAGGTACAGGTTGGGGATTCGGTCCCTTCCCCGACCCCACACGCACACACCGGAAGGGGGACCACACAGCACACTCAGGGACAGTGGCGAAACGTGGTAGGATCTGCAAAAGAAACAAGTATGACTTTTCTTGCAAATAACATTTTTCATTTAAACTGCACCCTTCCTCTTTCTTTCCCTGTTTTATAATCAGCAGGACGTTTTTGGGGCCCTTTGTTATATTCACTGCAGGTTCTGGAGGATCACTTGGGGCTTCAGCCCACACATCAGTACTGAGGTTTTTATCTGCTGCACCACAGCTTCCCTTTTCTTGCACTGTCAGAAGGGCTGGGGCAGACTCCTTCTTTAACAAACCTCCATTCACTGCATTTTTGCCAAGTTGGGCCATTCTGTCTCCAATTTGTATGAATGAATCAGATTCTTTTCTAGGTATCAGCATAATTTCGATTTTTCCTCGGTAATTTGCAGCAATCACTCTCCCTAAAACCTGATCAATTTGCCATTTCTGTCCTGGTAACTTTCCTCTCCCCAACTGCTCTGTGACTGCTTGCATGACAGATTGCTTTTGTGCGTGCTGCACAGTTTTTATCAAATCTAGGGGAATGTGCATCTCTCTCATCTCTGCCCACCTGTAAGTGGCTTTTTCTCTCAGCTGTTCACATTTCTGGGGCACCCACTTAGCCATCCCCACTAAGGCAGAATTCTGGGTGTACACTTCTCTCTCTGAATTTTTCTCATTAACATCTGCAAGGTAATTGAACCAGTTAGGTACAAGCCATATGCAAAAACAAGCAGCTAAAACATTAGCAATGAACCAAAAATCAGCGTAAAAATGACACATCTCACGTAGCTCTTGCTTTAAAATCTGACACACATTATACAACTCCATTCCTTCTCCTGTGCCAGAAAACAACATTTCAGTCAATGAATCATTAGTAAAACAAACATGCTTTTTATCTTCAGTAGACACGAATTCAAATGGTGCACACAACTTCATTGATAACTTTTTTACCTGTGGTACTCTAGCCCTGTCTTGCAAGTACCAGATCCATTGTATGATTCTAGCTAGGGGCACTATTTTCTTCCCTTGTTCTTGAGTTAAATGTACATAAGTATTTCCTTCTTGCACTGCGCAAAAACCTAAAGTCTGCATTATTTCATTTGCCAAATCACAAGCGCGCAGCTGCATATTATTTTTCACAGTGACCATATACAAAAGTGTTAGGATTTCACTCAAATGAGGGATATTCTTTTTCCAAAAATCAAACAAGCTAATGAAACTCGGGGTGTCTTGCCCCTCATTACTGGAATGGGACAAGAAAGATTCTTCAAAAACAGCCCTTTTATAACTTTCAGTCGGGCTAATTTGCTCACGTAAATTCCTATTTTCATGTTCCAACTTCCTACATTTCTCCTGCATTTCTCTGTAAGCAGATAAAGGTATCCAGACCTTTCTGTCATCATTACTTCCAAAACACACGTTTTCTACATATGTACAACAGAAATTATTTCTCAAAGCATTATCAGGCATTTTAGCTACACATGCATTTTCTTCTGTAATTCCCCAAACAGAAAACAATTCACAGTTTTTCTTAGCACCATCAGGCAGTTCATCAACACATGTATTCTCAGACATGGTCTGCCGTGCTACTGTGATTCTCCAAACAGAACAATTTCTGTAATTCTCCAAACAACAAAAACAATTACACTTTTAAAGTGTGCACTTAGAAATCTACAAACTCGTCAACACCCTCTTAATCACCTCTTAATGACCGACCCCACGACTCCTGGTACCAATTGTAGTGCTTTCCTCTTATTTAGTTTCTAAGCACTAACATAACACAACAGAAATGCACTTCTGAGGTCAAAGAAGACTTTTATTGTTGTTAATTCTTCCCCAACCACAATATTTATGAATGAAGAATTAGTAGCTTTCAAGTCCGCGTTAATCAAACAAAATATATCAGTTTGCAATATACACAGCAGGTTATATTTATAAGATATTGAATGCAAAGCAAAACAAATACTTCACCGTGTGGGAACTATCTACAGCTTCATCTTTCTAAGGTCTGCAAGCTGATGACCCCTTACAGCCGCGAGAAAGAGAGATTCATCTACCCACACGGGATTGCTGGCAGCCTGCGCCAAGCTCCAGCACGAGGTCCGGCAGATTCGAATCTGACTCTCTGCAGCCTGTTACATTCGTTACAAAGGTGTGCCCCCTCCTCTCAGACCCGGGAAACTGAGCAAGCCTTTTGGAGACTGGCCAGGTCTCCAAGACTACTCCTGTTCCCAAGCTCAAGCGAAGAAAACAACACCCATGTACTCTCTCTTATCATGTCTAGTCTACTGTGAGAAAAACATCTTGGTTCTCTGGTGCAAAAACACAGCTTGGAAAAATACAGCTTGGATTCTCAACTGCAATGTCTAACTCCACGTTAAAGGCAATAGGCAGCTAACCTAGATATCAAATGCAATGTCATGTTAAAGGCAATAGGCAGCTAACCTAAATATCAAATGCAATGTCTAGTGTCATGTCAAAGCCAATAGGCATCTAAGCTGAATACAAAATGCAATGTCTTATATCATGTCAAAAGCCCATAGGCAGCTGAGCTGAATACAAAATGCAATGTATAAAATGTCAAAGCCAATAGGCAGCTGAGCTGAATATATGATATCATGTCAAAGCCCATAGGCAGAATATCTAATAGCATGTCAAAGTCAATAGGCAGCTAAATTGAATACATCATGTCAAAGCCAATAGGAATGCAATGTCAAAGCCAATAGGCGGCTAGACTGGATACAGCATGTCAAAGCCAATAGGCAGAATACAGAATGTAATGGCTAATGCAATGTCAAAGCCCATAGGCGGCTCAACTGAATACAGAAAGTAATGGCTAATGCCATGTCAAAGCCAATAGGCAGAATACAGAATGTAATGACTAATGCAATGTCAAAGCCCATAGGCGGCTAAACTGAACAAAACATACCATGTGCTACTGGTGAACATTGAGCAACTAACATGCGCAGTGGTGAAACACAAAGTCATTGGTCAAAACAAACTTTAACAAATGGCAGTACACTGGTTCACTGACGAACTCCTAACCTCCAAACGCGTCTGCCTGAAACTAAAGAAGAAATGGCTCCTCGAACACACACCCGACAGCCTGTCAGCCCACACGGAGGCCACCTGCAAACACCACCAGCTAATCAGACTCGCCAAACGATACCACTTCACAGAACCCCAAACAACAACGCACACAACAGCAAAGAACTCTTCAGCATCGTGAAAGAGCTCTCCAACCCCAGCGCCAACGTCAACAACATCCCACCATCCCAAGAACTCTGCGACGCTCTATCCACCTTCTTCTATCAAAAGATCGCCGACATCCTCGACAGCCTAAACACCACGCCTCCGTCAGACCCCACCCCCAGAAACTCCACCTGCACCAACCGCCTGGACCTACGTAGACGACACTGAAACACGCAAGATCATGAACTCCATCCACTCAGGATCCCCTTCCGACCCATGCCCCACCACGTCTACAACAAAGCCGACTCTACCATCGCCCCCAACTTCGAAAGGTCATCAACTTATCCTTCGAAACCGCAACTTTCCCGGAAAGCTTGAAGCATGCCGAAATCCACGCCCTCCTTAAGAAGCCCAAGGCAGACCCCAACGACCTCAAAAACATCCGACCGATCTCCCTGCTCCCTTTCCCGGCGAAGGTCACTGAGAAGATCGTCAACACTCAGCTTACCCACCACCTCGAGGACAACTCCATCCTGGACCCCTCCCAGTCCGGTTTCAGACGCAACCACAGCACCGAGACAGCACTCCTCGCCGCCACAGATGACATCAGACAGCAAATGGACAACGGCGAAACATCAGCCCTCATCCTCCTGGACCTCTCCGCAGCCTTCGACACGGTCTGCCATCGCACCCTGTTAACACGCCTCCACGAAGCCGGAATACAAGAAAAAGCCCTCAACTGGATCTCCTCTTTCCTCTCCGGCAGAACTCAGAGAGTCCGCCTCCCACCCTTCCGCTCCGAAGCCACCAACATCATCTGCGGCGTACCCCAAGGCTCCTCACTGAGTCCGACGCTGTTCAACATCTACATGGCCCCCCTCGCACAACTGGCCCTTCAGCACAACCTCAACATTCTCTCTTACGCCGACGACACCCAGCTCATCCTCTCCCTCACCAAAGACCCACACACTGCCAAAGCCAACCTCCACGAGGGAATGACGTCCATCGCCGAGTGGATGAGATACAGCCGCCTGAAGTTGAATTCCGACAAGACGGAGGTCCTCATCCTCGGACACACCCCCTCCGCCTGGGACGACTCCTGGTGGCCCACCACGCTGGGAGCCCCGCCAACGCCAGCCAGCCACGTACACAACCTGGGCTTCGTCCTCGACTCCGCCCTCACCATGTCCAAACAGGTCAACGCAGTCTCCTCCTCCTGCTACAACACCCTCTGCATGCTCTGTGGAATCTACAAATGGATCCCGTCGGAAACCAGAAGAACGGTGACCCAGGCCCTCGTCAGCAGCAGACTAGACTACGGCAATGCACTCTACACAGGCATCCCAGCAAAAGACATCCGACGCATCCAACGCATCCAAAACGCCTCCGCCGACTGGTCCTCAACATACCCCGCCGCTGCCACATCTCCCGCCACCTGAGAGACCTCCACTGGCTCCCCGTGGACAAGAGGATCACCTTCAAACTCCTCACCCACGCTCACAAGGCACTCCACAACACCGGACCAGCATACCTGAACAACAGACTCAACTTCTACACCCCCACCCGGCAACCCCGCTCCGCCAACCTCGCCCTCGCCATCGTTCCCCGCATCCAGCGCAAGACCTCCTGTGGCAGATCCTTCTCCTACCTCGCCGCCAAGACCTGGAACACCCTCCCGACCTCCCTGCGACAGACCCAGGACCTTCTCACCTTCAGGAGACTTCTCAAGACCTGGCTCTTCGACCAGTAGCAGCACCCCCCCCCCCTCCTTTTTCCAGCGCCTTGAAACCCTAACGGGTACGTAGTGCGCTTTACAAATGTTATGATTGATTGATACCAGTATGTACTGGTTCCCTGAGGCTGTGGGAGGTTCCAGTGGGCCCACAATGTCCACACCAACCCTTTCAAAGGGGATCCCCACCACTGGAAGTGGAATGAGGGGGGCCTTTGGATGGCCACCTGTCTTGCCACTTGCTTGACAGGTGACACAGGAGCTACAAAACGCCCTTACTTTCTGGGACATATTGGGCCAATAGAAATGGTTCACCAATCTGTCCCATGTCTTGGCTTGTCCCAAATGCCCAGCTAGGGGAATGTCATGGGCCAAAGTGAGGATAAACTCCATAAACCCCTGAGGCACTACCATTCTCCTAGTGGCACCAGGTTTGGCATCTCTTGCACCTCAGTGTAAAGGAGTCCATCCTCCCAATAGACCCTGTTGGAGCCACTGACATCTCCTTTCTGCTGTCCAGCAGCTTGCTGTCTCAGACCTTCAAGAGTGGGACAAGTCTTTTGTCCCTGAGACAGCTGTTCCTTTGAGGGTCCCCCTGGGCCCAAGAGCTCTCCCTGGTAAGGCTCCAGCTCCATGGACTCAGTTCCCTAAGGGGATAAGAGATCTTCCTGGGAAGAGAGGTCCTGTTTCTTGTGCTGTACGGTCCCCAAGTCCTCTTACCTTTTCTCTTGGAAGATTGGGCCATTATTCCAGGCTCCAACACTTCTTTTTCACCCAGTGCTCTGCTCTGTACTCTTGTTTTTACAAACACCAGTTCATGGATACCCAGCATGGCTGCATGGGGTTTGAGTTCTACCTCAGCCCATGCTGAGGACTCCAAATCATTCCTTAGCAAACATTCTACTGGGATTGCAGAACAGACCACTACCTGTTTCAGGCCAGTAACCCCTTCCCATTCTAAAGTCACCATTTCCAGGGGATGGACCTTAGTTTAATTGTCAGTATTGGTGACTTGATATGTTTGTCCAGCCAAATACTGTCCTGGGGAAACCAGTCTACCTGTCACCGTGGTGAAACTGGCATCTGTATCCCTCAGGGCTTCTACCTTTGTCCCATTTATGAAGAGCTGCTGCCTGTATTTTTGCATGGTAGGCAGCCAGGCAGCTAGTGTGGCTATATCCACCCCACCCTCAGAGACTAAAGTAGCTTCAGTGTGAACCCTGATTTGCTCTGGGCACACTGTTGATCCCACTTGGGGACTGGCTATTCCAGTGCTAACTGGAGTAGAAGTTGTGGGACGTTTCTTGGGACAGGCCTTGTCTCCAGTTTAGTGTCCATGCTGTCTACAGGTGTGACACCAGGCCTTCTTGGGATCAAAGGTTTACCCTTATGCCCATTTGTGGACTGTGAAGAGGCTCGGGCCCACCCTCCCGAGCAGGTTTTTGGGGCCCTTGAGAAGACGTGTTAGTTTTATCCTTGGATGTCTCACTACCCTTCCTCTGGGGAGGCTTTGTGACCCCTTTCCTTTGGTCACCCCCTTTGGAAGTCTTGGTCACCCTTGTCTTGACCCAGTGGTCTGCCTTCTTTCTCAATTCTTGGGAAGAAATAGGTCCTAAGTCTACCAGATATTGATTCAGCTTGTTATTGAAGCAGTTACTTAACAGATGTTCTTTCATAAATAAATTTTACAGCCCATCATAGGCATGCACTCCACTGCCAGTTATCCAACCATCTAGTGTTTTGACTGAGTAGTCAACAAAATCAACCCAGGACTGGCTCAAGGTTTTGTGAGCCCCCCGAACCTAATTCTGTACTCCTCAGTTGAGAATCCAAAGCCCTCAATCAGGGTAGCCTTCATGAGAACATAGGATTCTGAATATTTACCACAGAGTGTGAGAGTAGTCTATCCCTATACCTACCAGTAAACAGTTCCCAAAGGAGAGGTCCCCAGTCAGATCTGTTTAGCTTTCTGGTTGCCAAGCCCTCTCAAAAGCTGTGAACCATTTGGTGATATCATCACCTTCTTCATATTTTGAAACAATCCCTTTGGGTATTTTTAGGATATCAGTATTTTCTCTGACCCTATTTATGTTGCTGCCACCATTTATGGGTGCTAAACCCATTCCCCCTCTCTCCTTTCCCATAGCTAGGAGCTATTTCTCCAAAGCTAATCTTTTGGCCATCCTTGCTAAAAGGATGTCCTCCTCATTGAGACTGTCCTCAATGTTCCCAGAGGGACTGGACTCCCCTGTGGAAGAACCAGAATCTCTGAGTCTGATTTGTGGAGACATGGGTCTTGGAACCCTGGTCTCCCTAGTTACAGTAGGAGGGGGGAGTTTTACCTCCTGATCCCCAACTTCTTCCACATCTGAGGGGAGGTCTTCCCATTCAGTAGGGTGGTCCCTGGTGTACTCTGCCAAGAGCTCCTTGAGCTTGACCTTGGTAGGGTTGGACCCAGTTTTAATCTTTCTTAGCTTACAGAGGGACCTAAGCTCTGTCATCCCTAGATGAAGGTGAGGTTGAGTTCCATCACCATATCCTCTGAGCTACTCATTATGGCCCTCATTACAACCCTGGTGGTCGGTGATAAAGCGGCGGTAATACTGCCAACAGGCCAGTGGTAAAAAAAAAAAATGGAATTATGACCACAGCGGAAACGGCCCTCACAGACAGCCACTTTAACACACCAACCGCCACGGCAGTAGCAACAAGCACTGCGGCGGTAACCAGCAACAGCCAGGCGGAAGATAATGTACCGCTCACTGTATTACAACAGCCTATCCACCACC
Source organism: Pleurodeles waltl (assembly GCF_031143425.1). Lineage (NCBI taxonomy): Eukaryota > Metazoa > Chordata > Amphibia > Caudata > Salamandridae > Pleurodeles > Pleurodeles waltl. Next base: position 968,228,359 of record NC_090439.1, read on the forward strand.
TTTTGAGAGGCGGTACCAACGACATCAAAAGCATGGCGGAAACAGAACACAGAAGGCAAAGGACTCACCTCTGGAGACTCAAGGAAGAACCACGATGCCATGGAGCCTGAGTTGCACATATTTCCCATGATTGTATACCTCCTCATTCACTACGAACATCAACGCTGGCGAAGAAGATCACGGTGAGTACTGCCGCCTGGCACACAAGGGAGGGGGGAGGAAAAAGAGAGTGACGCACACACGCATCACCCCCACCACCATACACACAAATAGGCGCAGTAACATTACATATACACCCCGTACCCATCATGAATAATGCAAGGACAAAGGGAATTGATTAAATGAATGTAATAAGATAAAATACTAGAAATTTGTGATTCAAAATCAAAACAGTATATACATATATACAAATGGAGGGACACTGCCCTTTCCTCAATGTCTGTGGGCCACAGGGCCACATCACATAAGCCAAGGCCCCACTTGAACCCTGCAACAACACGGAGAGAACTCTGCAGGGGCATCAGGTCGAAATACACAGGCACATCAGAGGGACGGGGAATGGGGAGGCACCTCAGTTGGAAGATGGTACAACACCACTGGTCCTGGAGGGGGCTACATGCCCTGGGCGATGTCCTGAGGAGTGCAAGGCCACAGTCTCTCAAGTGGGTGGTTTGCCCACTGCTTGGTCCAGGGGAGTGCAAGGCCACAGTCTTTCAAGTGGGTGGTTTGCCCACTGCTTGGTCCTGGGGAGTGCAAAGCCACAGTTTCTTAAGTGGGTGGTTTGGCCACTGCCCAGGGGAAGTGCAAAGCCACAGTCTCTCAAGTGGGTGGTTTGCCCACTGCTTGGTCTTGGGGAGTGCAAAGCCACAATCTCTCTAGTAGGTGGTTTGCCCACTGCTTGGTCCTGGGGAGTGCAAGGCCACAGTCTCTCAAGTGGGTGGTTTGCCCACTGCTTGGTCCTAGGGAATGCAAAGCCACAGTCTCGCAAGTGGATGGCTTCTCCACTGGTTTTGTAGGGGGCCTTCTGCCCTGTGTGCTCCATCCTGGCAAGGAGGGGTGAGTGGATGGCTTCTTCCATTGGTTCTGGAGGGGGCCTTGTGCACTGTGTGCTTCATCCTGGCAAGGAGGGGGTGAGTGGATGGCTTCTTCCACTGGTTCTGGAGGGGGTATTGAGCCCTGTGTGCTTCATCCTGGCAAGGAGGGGTGAGTGGATGGCTACTTCACTGGTTCTGGAGGGGACATTGTGCCCTGTGTGCTTCATCCTGGCAAGGAGGGGTGAGTGGATGGCTTCTCCACTGGTTCAGGAGGGGGCCTTGTGCCCTGTGTGCTTCATCCTGGTGAGGAGGGGGTGAGTGGATGGCTTCTTCCACTAGTTCTGGAGGGGGACTTGGGCCCTGTGTGCTTCATCCCGGCAAGGAGGGGGTGAGTGGATGGCTTCTCCACTGGTTCTGGAGGGGACAATGTGCCCTGTGATGCAGATCTTGGGGAGTGCAAGGTCACAGTCTCTCACCTGGGTGTCAGACCCACAGGATTTGCAGGGTCCAGGATGCAGTACAGCCCATGGAGGTAGGACTGCACACTGCCCGCTGGCGGTCACGGCTGCTCAGTGGTGGCAGTGGTGGTGCTGGTGTCGGGGCTGGTGGCGGTGCTAGCAGTGGTGGGGGAGGCTCCAGCCCATCTCCTGCAGCCTCAAACGGCTGCCCACTGGGGCTGCTGCTGCTGGCAGTGGTGCTGGTGGCGGTGCTGGTGGCAGTGCTGGCAGGGGTGGGGGAGGCTCCAGCCCTTCCCGTGGAGCCTCGGACGGCTTCCCACTGGGGCTGCTGCTGCTGGCAGTGGTGCTGGTGGCGGTGCAGACAGTGGTGGGTGGAGGTTCCAGTCCTTCCCCTGCAGCCTCGGACGGCTGCCCACTGATGCTGCTGCTGCTGGCAGTGGTGCTTGTGGTAGTGCTGGTGGTGGTGCAGGCAGTGGTGGGGGGAGGCTCCAGCCCTTCCACTGTAGCCTCGGATGGCTGCTCACTGGGGCTGCTGTTGCTGGCAGTGGCGCTGGTGGCAGTGGTGGCAGTGCTGGTGTCGGGGATGCCAGTGGTTGGGGGAGGCTCCAACCTTTCCCCTTTGCAGCTGGTGGTGCCTCCTTCCCCTTGGCAGCTGGTGGTGCCTCCTTGCCCTTCCCTTTCGCAGCTGGTGGTGCCTCCTTGCCCTTCACCTTAGCAGCTGGTGCAGGTACACTGTCAGTGCTGATGGTTGGTTCCCTGGAGCCTCTCCCACCTGCAGTAGCTGCCGACACCTCTGTGGACGAGGATTGGGTGGCTGAGGTGCTAGCCTGGGTTCTGAACACCCTTGCCCGACGTGAAGGCGGGGGGTGGAGGGGTAGAGAAGAGGTCAACGGTGGAGATGAAAAGCTTCTTAGGGACACTGGGGCGGGAAGAGGGTGAAGGTTTGTGAGTGGAGGAAGAGGGAGTGGTTGTTGGCGGTGTCTGTCTGCTGTGTTTGGGTGCATGTGCATGGGCTGGATGCTGTTGTGAGGTGGATGGCCGTTGGGTGTCAGAGTGCTTGCGTTTGTGTACCTTAGGAGGGGGGGCACAGACACAGGGGGAGAGGACACAGTGGACGTTTGCATGGATGTGGGAGTGGTGAGTGCAAGTGAGGGGTGTATAGTGATAGGCGTTATGGTGATGGGGGTAGTGGATAAGGATGTAGTGCATTCAGGTGCGAGTGGAGATGCTACTGGGAGGGTGGTAGATGACGAGGAGGAGGGGAACACAGTGGAAGCTGTGAGTGTTGTTATGTCTGCATCTGGATGGTGTTTGTGTGAGTGCCTGTGGGATGATGTGTGGTGCTTGTGTTTGCCTGAGCCACTCCTGTGTGTTATCGTGGGTGCATGCTGGTCTAAATGTCTGCTTGGGATAGGTTGGGGTTGAGGGGAATGGGACTGGGCAGAGGAAGTTGGAGGGGGAGGCTAGCGATAGGGACAATGGCTGCCATCAGGGAGGAGGCTAGAGCTTGGATTGATCTCTGTAGGGCCGCCATGCCAGAGTGAATGCTCTCCAGGAAAGCATTTGTTTGTTGCAAATGTCCTGCCAGCCCCTGGATGGCATTTACGATGGTTGACTGCCCAACAGAGATGGATCGCAGGAGGTCAATAGTCTCCTTACTCAGGGCAGCATGGCAAACTGGGGCAGGGCCTGAGGTGCCTGGGGTGAAGGAGATGCCCACTCTCCTGGGTGAGCGGGCACGGGAAACTCGCTGAGGGGCTGCTGGGAGGGCGGTGCTAGTATGGGGGTGGCGGCTGTATCTGTAGTCGGGGTGGACACAGAGGTATCCGCTACCAGCAGGGAGCTTCCATCGGAGGAGGTATCACTGTCCGAACTGTCCCATCCTGTCTCTGACGTGGTGCTCCCCTCGCCCTCCGTCCCTCTGGTGCCCTCACCGTCAGTGGATTTGACCTCATGGGCCCTGAGGGATGCAGCTAACTCCGTCGCTGGTGCCTCCGTTCCTTCACCAGATGGTGCTAATCCACATAAGGACAGGGTGACAAAACAAAAAAGGGGGGGGGGAGACAAAGGATACATGTGGTCAATGGCAGCAACAACACCACCATTGGCGTACACAACACACACACACACTGGGAACCGCCCTACGCACTAGGCAATGCACTACCAGTCACAATGCTAGTCACCAGCCCATGGACAGGAATACCTAACACCAATAGCAGCATACCTGAGATCCACAGACCCTTGCCCAGTAGTGGTTGCCAACTAGCTTGGTTGGAGGTGGTGTTCATCAGCCCCTGCCCAACATGGAACCTACCCTGCAATGTCAGGCCTGGCCTATGGGCACCCACAGGCCCACATCCCCCACCCGGATACCACCCCACCACGCGCAAGTAGTATATTTCGAAACTGTACTCACCCCCTTGTGGCTGATGTGATGCCCTCAAGCGCCCATCCAGCTCCGGTTAGGCCACTGCCAGTATGCGGGCCATCGGGGGGGTCAGGGTTCGCCGGGCACCCCTTATTCATTGGGAGGCCATCCACAGCTGGGCCTCCGCCGTCTTCCTTGCCCAGCGTCTCAGGTCCTCCCACCGTTTGCAACAGTGGGTGCTCTGCCTGTCGTAGATCCCCAGGGTCCGCACATCCTTGGCAATGACATGCCATATACCCTTTTTCTGATGGGTGCTGAACCGCAGAAAAAGATACATTGAAAAAGGTATCAGTCATACCGTCCGGCCTGTTACACTCATGGCCCTCATATCCCCTTAAGCACACATTGCCCACCACACATGCATCACGCTGCCCAGAACCCCCCCTACATGAGGCCTTCACACACACCACTCCATGCATTAATGCCCCATACATCGTGCTCACAATGTACTCACCTGTTGGTCTGGAGGCCTATACAGCATTCGATACTGGGGTAGGACCCCATCCACCAGTCTCTCCAACTCCACAGCGGTGAAAACAGGGGCCCTTTCCCCAGTGACACGAGCCATGGTTGATTCCAGACACAGGTCACAGCAGCACTTGCAGTGTAGGTCCTCTCCTGTTGAAGGTCAGGTAGCAAGTGAGTGAACAGATAGAAATGGCGGTCACGTCCGTGGCAGTGTATACCGTCACCGTCGGCGTACGTCACCATTGGCACTGTAACCCATAGGGCCCATAGAAAACCAATGAGGTGTTGCACGGCGGTGCTCAACCGCCTCCCGCAAAGGCGCACAATGTCAGCGGAATTACATCATTTCCACCTGTCCCTCCAAACAGGACAGGCGGACGCCATTTCAGGAGGGGGGCAGGCCATGGCATCTAAGTGCATCACAGTACACATAAGCACCATTTGGGCCTATCCAACGACATACTATTACAGTCACAACATGCAATGCAGTTTAGTGTTTGGAAATGTGGAATACTGACCAGCTGCTCTCCGTTTTACCCCCTAGATTACAACTACTGCGGATGAATAGGAGATGGAGACAACCCCCCGTGTACAGACCGCTGGTGGACTTGTCAACAAAGGAGGACAGTAACATTATCCTCACCTATAGACTTGACAGGGCCACAATCACAGAGCTGTGTGCCCAACGAAACTGTGTGAGTGCGTGTATGTATGAAAATGTGAACGCGTGTCTGCGTGTATGTTTTGAGGTCTGTGCGGATGTCTGTATGTGTGCATGTATGTATGTATGGATGAGTGTGTGTACGCATGTGTGTAGGGGGCGTGGATCTGGGCATGGTGGGTATCTGGGGAGTGTATGGGTGGCGGGGCCTCCTATTAGTGACAGGGAAAGTATTCCCTGTCACTGATAGCGCCTAACGCCATGGTTGTAACGCCACGGAAACCATGGCGGTAGACAGGGTCGTAATACCGCCAGCAGCATAATGGTGGCCGCCGGACTGGAGATGGTTATCTCCAGTCCGAAGCTGCTACCACCATGGCGGTCGGAGTGGTACATTGGCGGGTTGGCTTCAGCCAACCCACCAATGTCATAAAGTGGCGGTAAGCACCAACAGCCTGTTGGCAGTACTACCACCACATTAACACCGACCGCCGGGGTCATAGTAGCCCCCATAGTGTACACAGAGTCCAGGGTTCCCCAAGAGGCTTGACAGAGGCAATAATAGATAATACGAATTCTCTATTTGTAGTAGTGTGGTCGAGCAGTTGGGCTTATCAGAGGATAGTGTAAACCATTTTTTGTACACACATAAGCAATAAGTGAAAACACACACTCAATGACTTAACTCCAGGCCAATAGGTTTTTATATTGAAAATTATTCTTTTGTTAATTTATTTCAAGAACCACAAGATTCATTTAACAGGTAAGTACATTAAATGAAAGGTACTTTGCATAGTAATACTTAGGACTTTGAATAGAATCAATATTGTAGACAGTTTTCTTTAAAATGGCAAAAAGCTTTTTTTAAAGTGGACACTGCAATTTTTAACAGTTCCTGGGGGAGATAAGTAAAGTACACTTTCTGAGGTAAGTACCACACTTACGGGTTCAGTCTCCGGGGCATAGGTAGCCCACCGCTGGGGGTTCAAGGCAACCCCAAACACCCAGCATCAGCAACACAGGGCCGGTCAGATGCAGAGGTCAAACAGGAGCCATAATAACATGGGTGCCGATGGAGACAGGGGGTACTCCGGATCCAGTCTGCTTGCAGGTGAGTACCTGCATTGTCAGAGGGCAGACCAGGGCGGTTTGGAGGAGTACTGGAGAGGCCCCAAGTAGGCACAAAAACCACACCCTCAGCGGCACGGGGGCACGGGTGCAGTATGCAAACAGGGCATCGGGTTCTCAATAGAACTCTACGGAGAGACCCGGGGGTCACTTAGATGCTGCAGGCAGGGCACAGGACTGTCTCTCGGACAAGCAATCGACTGGTTGAGGGTGAGGGCTGCCTGCTGGTCATTGCAGCACCACTGGTCAGTTTCTCACTGGCCTGGGGACTGCGGGTGCAGTCCTTCCCCAGGAGTCGGATTACTTCGTCGTGGTCAGGGAGGTCCTCAGGATTCCAGGCATCGTCGTGGGGGTGCAGAGAGGTCAGCCCAAGGTGGACATGTCGTCAGAGTCGCCGGGGGGTCCTCTCTGGATAGTTGGTTTCTCTGGACACGGGCCGGGGGCGTCGGGTGCAGAGTAGTTGGACTCACGCTTCTGTAGTGAGGTGAGAGTCCCTTTAAAGTTGGTTTCTTGGCTTTCTTTTTGGACAGGTCCACTGTCCATGGGAGTTTCTTGGTCCTCGGTAATGCAGGCAGTCCCCTGAAGCCTTTTCAGGGGTTGCTGATTCTGCAGAACATGTTGCTTCTTTTTTTGCAGCTTTTCGAAGTAGTAGACGGGCCGGTAGGGCTGGGGCCGAGTCAGTTGTTGTCTCCTTCTCTTCTCTATGGGGATTTCAGCTCAGCAGTCCTTCTTCATTTCTTGAGGTTGTCAGGAATCTGAAGAGCTGGGTTCTGGGTCGCCCCTAAATACTAAATCTAGGGATGTGTTAGGGTGAGAGGGCAGTAGCCAATGACTACTGTTCCTGATGGTGGCTACACCATCCTTGTACCCACTCCCTCTGGGGAGGGGGGCACATCCCTATCCCTATTGGTCTTAATCCTCCAAAGCAAGATAGAGGATTTCTCAGGGAGGGGTCACTTCAGCTCTGGACACCTTGGGGTGGCCCTGGCTGAGGGGGTGACGACTCCTTGTTTTTCTCATTATCCCTCTGGACTTGCCGCCAAAAGTGGGGGCTTGCCTGGGGGGCCGAGCATCTCCACTAGATGGAGTGCCCTGGGGCACTGTAATACCAGGCTTGAGCCTTTAAGGCTCACCACCAGATGTTACAGTTCCTGCAGGGGGAGGTGTGAAGCACGTCCACACAGGATATGCTTTGTTTCTGACCACAGAGTGCACAAAGGCACTCACCCCATGTGGTCAGAAACTTGTCTGGAAGTGGCGGGCTGGCACAGACCAGTCTGCCTTGCACTAGCAGTTGGGCTAACATACAGGAGGCATCTTTAAGATGCCTTCTGTGTACATTTTTCAATAAATCCCGCACTGGCAGCAGTGTGGGTTTATTGTGCTGAGAAGTTTGATACCAAACTTCCTATTATTCAGTGTAGCTATTATGGTGCTGTGGAGTTTCCCAGACCATATAGTTAGTATGGTTACCCTGCACTTACAATGTCTAAGAATTGACTTGGACACTGAAGGGGCATAGTGCTCATGCAGCTACGCCCTCACTTGTGGTATAGTGCACCCTGCCTTAGGGCGGTAAGGTCTGCTAGAGGGGTGACTTACCTATGCCACAGGCAGTGGTTTCTGGGCATGGCACCCTGAGGGGAGTGCCATGTCGACTGTCTTTTCTCCCCACTACCACACACAAGCTGCAAAGCAGTGTGCATGCACTGAGTGAGGGGTCCCTGAGGGTGGCATAATACATGCTGCGGCCTTCAGGGACCTTCCATGACCACAGGGCCCTTGGTATTCCCTGTCACTGATAGCGCCTACCGCCATGGATTCCGTGGCGTTACAAACGCCACGGAAACCATGGCGGTAGGCAGGGTCGTAATACCGCCAGAAGCATAATGGTGGCCGCCGGACTAGAGATGGTTATCTCCAGTCCGAAGCTGCTACCACCATGGCGGTCGGAGTGGAACATTGGCGGGTTGGCTTCAGCCAACCCACCAATGTCATAATGTGGCGGTAAGCACCACCAGCCTGTTGGCGGTACTACCACCACATTAACACCGACCGCCGGGGTCATAGTAGCCCCCATAGTGTGCACAGAGTCCAGGGTTTCCCCAAGAGGCTTGACTGAGGCAAAAATAGATAATACAAATTCTCTATTTGTGGTAGTGTGGTCGAGCAGTTGGGCTTATCAGAGGATAGTGTAAAGCATTTTTTGTACACACATAAGCAATAAGTGAAAATACACACTCAATGACTTAACTCCAGGCCAATAGGTTTTTATATTGAAAAATATTCTTTTGTTAATTTATTTCAAGAACCACAAGATTCATTTAACAGGTAAGTACATTAAATGAAAGGTACTTTGCATAGTAATACTTAGGACTTAGAATAGAATCAATATTGTTGACAGTTTTCTTTAAAATGGCAAAAAGCCTTTTTTAAAGTCGACACTGCAATTTTCAACAGTTCCTGGGGGAAATAAGTAAAGTACACTTTCTGAGGTAAGTACCACACTTACGGGTTCAGTCTCCGGGGCATAGGTAGCCCACCGTTGGGGGTTCAAGGCAACCCCAAACACCCAGCATCAGCAACACAGGGCTGGTCAGATGCAGAGGTCAAACAGGAGCCATAATAACATGGGTGACGATGGAGACAGGGGGTACTCCGTTTCCAGTCTGCTTGCAGGTGAGTACCTGCATTGTCAGAGGGCAGACCAGGGCGGTTTGGAGGAGTACTGGAGAGGCCCCAAGTAGGCACAAAAACCACACCCTCAGCGGCACGGGGGCAGTATGCAAACAGGGCATCGGGTTTTCAACAGAACTCTACGGAGGGACCCGGGGGTCACTTAGATGCTGCAGGCAGGACACAGGACTGTCTCTCGGGCAAGCAATCGACTGGTTGAGGGTGAGGGCTGCCTGCTGGTCATTGCAGCACCACTGGTCAGTTTCTCACTGGCCCGGGGACTGCGGGTGCAGTCCTTCCCCAGGAGTCGGATATCTTCGTCGTGGTCAGGGAGGTCCTCGGGATTCCAGGCATCGTCGTGGGGGTGCAGAGAGGTCAGCCCAAGGTGGACATGTCATCAGAGTCGCCGGGGGGTCCTCTCTGGATAGTTGGTTTCTCTGGACACGGGCCGGGGGCGTCGGGTGCAGAGTAGTTGGACTCATGCTTCTGTAGTGAGGTGAGAGTCCCTTTAAAGTTGGTTTCTTGGCTTTCTTTTTGGACAGGTCCACTGTCCATGGGAGTTTCTTGGTCCTCGGTAATGCAGGCAGTCCCCTGAAGCCTTTTCAGGGGTGGCTGATTCTGCAGAACATGTTGCTTCTTTTCTTGCAGCTTTTCGAAGTAGTAGACGGGCCGGTAGGGCTGGGGCAGAGTCAGTTGTTGTCTCCTTCGCTTCTCTATGGGGATTTCAGCTCAGCAGTCCTTCATTTCTTGAGGTTGTCAGGAATCTGAAGAGCTGGGTTCTGGGTCGCCCCTAAATACTAAATCTAGGGATGTGTTAGGGTGAGAGGGCAGTAGCCATTGACTACTGTCCCTGATCGTGGCTACACCCTCCTTGTACCCACTACCTCTGGGGGGGGGGGGCACATCCCTATCCCTATTGGTCTTAATCCTCCAAAGCAAGATAGAGGATTTCTCAGGGAGGGGTCACTTCAGCTCTGGACACCTTGGGGTGGCCCTGGCTGAGGGGGTGACGACTCCTTGTTTTTCTCATTATCCCTCTAGACTTGCCGCCAAAAGTGGGGGCTTGCCTGGGGGGCCGAGCATCTCCACTAGCTGGAGTGCCCTGAGGCACTGTAATACCAGGCTTGAGCCTTTAAGGCTCACCACCAGGTGTTACAGTTCCTGCAGGGGGAGGTGTGAAGCACCTCCACCCAGGATATGCTTTGTTTCTGACCACAGAGTGCACAAAGGCACTCACCCCATGTGGTCAGAAACTTGTCTGGAAGTGGCAGGCTGGCGCAGACCAGTCTGCCTTGCACTAGCAGTTGGGCTAACATACAGGAGGCATCTTTAAGATGCCTTCTGTGTGCATTTTTCAATAAATCCCGCACTGGCATCAGTGTGGGTTTATTGTGCTGAGAAGTTTGATACCAAACTTCCTATTATTCAGTGTAGCTATTATGGTGCTGTGGAGTTTCCCAGACCATATAGTTAGTATGGTTACCCTGCACTTACAATGTCTAAGAATTGACTTGGACACTGAAGGGGCATAGTGCTCATGCAGCTACGCCCTCACTTGTGGTATAGTGCACCCTGCCTTAGGGCGGTAAGGTCTGCTAGAGGGGTGACTTACCTATGCCACAGGCAGTGGTTTCTGGGCATGGCACCCTGAGGGGAGTGCCATGTCGACTGTCTTTTCTCCCCACTACCACACACAAGCTGCAAAGCAGTGTGCATGCACTGAGTGAGGGGTCCCTGAGGGTGGCATAATACATGCTGCGGCCCTCAGGGACCTTCCCTGACCACAGGGCCCTTGGTACCAGGGGTACCTTTTACAAGGGACTTAACTCTGTGCCAGGGCTCTGCCAATGGTGGGAACAAAGGTACAGTTTTAGGGAAACAACACTGGTGCTGGTGCCTGGTTAGCAGGGTCCCAGTACACTTTCAATCAAAGCTGGCATCAACACTAGGCAAAATGTGGCGGGTGACCATGCCAACAATGGCATTTTCCTACACAAAGCCGCTCGTCCCCACAAAAATGACCTTTTCCCATGAGAGTCTTAATTTTCTAAGTGGAAGAACCTGGAAAGGCCATCTGCATTGGCATGGGCAGTCCCAGGTCTGTGTTCCACTATACAGTCCATTCCCTGTAGGGATATGGACCACCTCAAAAGTTTAGGGTTCTCTTCTTTCATTTGCATGAGCCATCTGAGAAGTCTATGGTCAGTCTGAACAATAAAGTGAGTACCAAACAAGTATGGTCTCAACTTTTTCAGTGACGAAACCACAGCTTGCCTGTGCTGTGCCAATTGTGGGAACAAAGGTACAGTTTTAGGGAAAGAACACTGGTGTTGGGGCCTGGTTAGCAGGGTCCCAGCCCACTTTCAATCAAAGCTGGCATCAACACTAGGCAAAAAGTGTGGGGTTACCATGCCGACAGTGGCATTTTCCTACAGTGTCCCTGTCCCGGCACGGCCCAGTTGACCTGGGCTGAAGAGGAGCAGACGGCCAGGGGGAGCAGAGGAATCCCGACGACGGGGGTGCTGGAACTGATGCCGTGCAGTGGCAGCACAGTGAGTCGACAACTGCACGGAGACAGCAAAGGCCTCTTACGGACCTCGGACTGGCGCGCTGATAGTTGTTGTCAGAAACTGGAGCTGGAACCAAGGTCCCTGCCCACTGGGACCCCGACCACTACACCCTGGCGGCAGCGGGAAGTGTGGTGCTGTGAGTTGTGGGGCTGTGCAACACCCCTGTAAGTGGCACGAGGAGGAGGACGACTGGGCACGCCGCATACACCATTAGAGCAACTGCGAGAGCAGATTGTGCTCCACTTTCCCCTTGGAAGGGCTGATGAGCTGAGTGGGACAACGAGGAAGTGTGGACCCCCATCCCGGCCACTGGCCGCTGCTGCATGGTGTACACACCCCACTGATACCCTGACACCCCCATGCTACTACACTGGGAAAGGTGGCCACATGAGAAGATTGACTGTGTCCAGAGGGGACATAACGTATGGCCCTAATGGGGCTCTGGCAGGTTGGTCGCACAAGTTGGCGGCTGCTTCACTTTGTTGTATGCCCTTGGCGGGACTAAGTACTTGGGAGGATAAGCGCTGTATTTCCCAACTACTGCCAGGAAAAGAGGCATTGAAACTTTTAGTGGACTCATGAGGGGTGAGTGCGTGGAGCTGGCACGAGACTGTGACTCCTGCACTCTGTAGAGAGGGCACTGCTCCTCCACTGTTCTGGGTGGCAGACAGTCCTGCCAGGGCCCTACATAGAGGATACTGTGTGCCTGGTTTGCTGAGAGGGGGTAAGACATTGTTGCGAGGCTGTGCCTCCCGACGGTGACTGTCATGGTGAAGCTGAAGCCCAAAGCGCAGGGACAGCAAGGGCCTATCCCCGTTGACTTGCAAGGCACCCCGGCCTCAGGGACGAATGCAGACTCCATTGCAGAGGGAATGCATGACAGCTTCAACAAAATATTGGGGGTTATTTAGGATTCCAAGCTTACCCTGCAAAGAGACACAGGTAAAGTCTCTGTTGAACTGGGCGTGCTATGCGCTGATCGTCAGAAGCTTTCAGATAAGGTGAGGGATGTGGAATCCTTAAGTAGCTGACCTGGAACCATCTCATCAAGCACTGAGGTGTCACAGCTGGTGGACAGAGTAGATCAACTGGATTGACGGGCAGAGGACACTGAAGGCCGCAGTCGAAATAACATCTGTATTGTTGGTGTGCCGAAGGGCATAGAAGGAAGGAATATGGTGGAATTCCTGGAACAAAAGCTGCGTACTCTAATAGACACAGACAGCCTCGTGCCCTTCTTTGCCCTTGAGAGAGTGCACCATGTCCCGGCACGTAAGCCGCTGCCTGGTAGACCACCCAGGCCTGTTGTGGCTAAACTCCTTTACTACTGCGACTGTGATCTGTTGCTGTGGAGGGCACGTGAGGCTGGATCCTTCAGGGTTGAGAGTGGACAGGCCACTTTGTTCCCAGATTTTACAGCGGCTGTGCAGTCCCAAATCGCCTCCTTCCTGGCGGTGAAAAGAGCACTTTGAGATGAGGGGATATCTTACGCCTTGCTCTTCCCCTGCAGACTGAAGTTGATGGTGGACGGGACCATGCATTGCTGTCAGGACCCTGAGGAAGCCTGGGTATTGCTATAAAAATACAAATCTGGCACAGACAGATCCCAGGTGGAATTGGCTCAGAACATCCAATGTCATAAGAGAAGACGACGATCAAGAAACCGTGCCCCACACCGACCCAAATCAGATGAGGGGAAGCTGTCAGCACTCCATGCAGTGGCCTCACTGACTGAGGCCAACGTATTGGATAAGGAGGAGAGGAGTGACCCTGACCATGACCATGACACGGATGCCCACCTGTCTGACTCTCAAGCCTATACACCAGAGGATTGTCCTCATGTGATGCCCCAGTCTTCTGAAGATATCATTTATACAGACTCTGAGGGACCCGCTGAATGTTGCTGCAGACTGCACATACCAGAACATATCCTGAAGGGGCCGAGTAAGGCTGCGGAGCGACACCCCATTTGACGACCTGCAACACCCCCTTTCCTGCCTCTTCAACATAGAGGAGGCAGTTTGGTTTTACCACACATTACAGCTAATATGCACAGTCTGGGTGGCTGGCAGTCGCCGGACTGTTTTTGGGTGGGGAGTTGTGATTTTGTTTATTTGTTATGTCTTACGTGGTCCCTCGTGGAAATGTGCCTGTTGTATTATGTTGCTTGGTGTGGTGTATAGGAATGACGGACGACCTAGTTGCCAACAGCATGTTGGAGAAATTTCCATATGCTTGAGCCGCTGTATACACTCACATTGATGACCTGGAATGTGCGGGGGCTGGGACCCTTGACTAAGCGGTACTAAATTCTGTCCTACTTAAAGAGGCGGGGATACACACGAAGATGTTGCAGGAAACGCACCTTACACAGGTAGCGGCGGATCACCTCCGTCAGCGCTGGAGGGGGCAACAGTTTGCAACTGTTTAATCTGCGTACGCCCGTAGTACACTGATCTGGGTGCAGGCGGGGGTCCCACTGGGTTGTTGTGGATGATGACGGGCGGAATGTCTTTGTGAAGGCCGCTTACCGAGGGGAATAGGGTGGGAGGCTCTCAGGGTGGTGATACAGGGACACAGGCTGTGGGAGACTTGGAGCAAGACCTCTGCCATTTCGAGGATAAGTTGCATGACCTCGATAAAGCGCAGGGAGCGGACCCCGCAGCCCTGCTATGCTTATTGAAAATCCATGAACAATACTCTGTAGCGCTTGAAAGACTTAGGTATTATGACTATGCAGGATATATAAACAGGGTGCATGAAGAGGAGGGCAAGGCGGGATGGTTACTGGCATGATTGGTTCGCCCCTACTCGGCCGGCACGCCGATTACCAGGATCAAAATGTCAAACAGCTCTTTGGTACACTCGCCTATGCATATTTATGCAGCATTCCCGGACTACTACCTGACGCTGTATGGCCCCTCCAGAGACACCCTTACCGTACGTATTGGGTGATATCCTGGGTGAATCGCCACGGAGGGTCCTCTCAGAAAAGGGCCGGGCTCCCGTGGGGGCAGCGGTGATGGAAGGCGAGATATAGCTATTGAAACCTTGACGGCAAGCAAAACCCCAGGGACGGACGGTCTCCCCCTGGAATTCTACAAAATATTTGTAGACACCCTAGCCCAGAAACTGGCTGAAATGTATGTAGAGACCTATGAGAGGGGCCTCCTGCCTGAAACAACCGGAGAGGCCCAGGTAGTCCCCCCTCCCGAAAGCGGTCACAGATTTTTGACATCTTTCTATGCTCAACACAGATTTTAAAATCCTTAGTAAGGTTTTAGCCAATAGACTGCTTCCGCATATGCAGGCTTTGATTCACAGTGACTAATGCAGGCTCCTACCTACCCAGAACACCTCACACAATCTTCGCAGAATGTATACTGTCACTCAAAGGCAGTGATAGTGTCATTTGACCTCGAGAAGGCCTTCGACACAGTGAGATGGGATTATCTAGAAGCTACACAGTAGGTGACTGCTACACACAGGGCTGAATGGAATTGTTTGATGATCTTATGGAGCGGACGGACCTCCGTAGGGGGTCAATATTTGAGGTACAAGGTCCTGTGCCTATCTCTAAGGGATTTGTGGGGGGGAAGGCACAACGGAACCCTCCACTCATGCATGACTACAAACAATGCTTACGATGGTTGGAGGCTCCCATTTGGTGACAAGGCTGTATAGAGTCCTGAACGGTATAGTGGGTGGGCCGCTGCACTCCCTTAGAGGCCACTGGGATGCGGAACTGAGAAGGGAGCTGTCGGATGCCAAGTGAGACCGAGGACTTACGTATTCACCTTATGCTTATCCAATTTAATTTCACACATAGAACATACCTCATCCCACACAGACTTCAAGCCATATATGGAGGTGAACACCAGGGCTGCCCTAGATGTCTGACCCTGGATGCTGACTTTGGCCACATGACTTGGGGTGCCCCACTTTAATGGTCTACTGGAACGCAGTTATTACACGCCTTAACATGACCTTGGATAGGTCACTACCTATTACTATGGAGGTCTGCCTATTGGGCCTGCTGGTTAGAACACCCTCCAAACAGGTGGGGAATAGATATGTAGACCTGGCCATGGCACGGTGTAGGGTAGCGTTGTCCTGAAAGGCCCCCAATGGACCCTGTTTGCCCATATGGATATGCAAGGTTATGCACTGGGCCCGAGCTGAAGTGCGCGCATTAATGATGGAGGAATCCAGGGGACTAAGATGCCGCCCCATAGCCCACTTTTGGTCTGAAGAAGTGGATGAATGAGAATCTCTAGATATAGCTGATGATGCTTTTTCAGAGGCTAGTACAGAAACAGCGAATGCTGAGCTCAATCCCAGTGAGGGGATTGGGGGGGAAGCATACTGAATTGAGGTTCATCGTCACAGTAGGGCGGGTAGTCATGAGCGGTGATCATGGGGCGCTTTGCCTGTTGCTGTTTCGGGTGCCCCAGTATGCAAGTTGGCTGTGCCCCCCCCTGCTGCTATCAGCTACTCCCAGTTACCTCCTGGTCTACCCAGCTATTTGCGGTCTGCTAAAACCGTTCAACAGTCACCCACACTTGCTGCTTGAGCACTGACTTATTGCACATTGTTGTCAATGCGTGAGTGTGCGGACCTCTGAGATCACATGTTACTAGGACACAGTTACTTGTTTTTATAGTTTTATAGTTTATTCTTATGGGCAATATTTATATGTATATTAAGATATGACATGACTACATTCTGAAAAGTTAACAACTCCACCGCCAAGGTCAGCGTAATTCAGGTGTCTCAAACTATTCTGTGGACCTAGAATATATGTTACCATCACTGTAGTCACAAACTACCCAGTGGGGTACCTGCACATTAGATTGAAGAGATGTATATGAGGTCCGCTGAAAGTACATATTGATATTAATGCTCTCCAATGTGTATACACACAAATGTGCTGTATTTTGATGACTGAGTTGCATAATAAAAATGCCAATAAAAATATATTTTTTTAAAAATAGAGAGCTAACTTCCTGTATTTGGTGTCTCAGCGGTGGGATGAATAATTTGTATTTGCTGATACCACTTTGTCAGTTTGTGAGCGCATGAATAACTCTCCAACTTGTCTTTAGCTTAATTGCATTTTTTTCAAGTGGCTAAAATCTTTGCAAATTTTTAAACTGTTAAGTCCCAGGTTAGGTCCCTATAACAATAGTTAGAGTTCAAAGTCCTTACTTTAGTTTGCCTTATCCAAAAAAGAGGTTATACGTTTCTAAAAAGATCCCAACTTTAGTAAAGTAAACATGCCAGGTTCAGAGAATCAGAGCTAGGAGCTTGACTTGGCCCCTTGCATGGCATATACCTATGCCCAGTTAAGGAAACTCTGCAAACTGTTCAAAATCCCTACTGGGAAATATGCTAAAGTTGACTTGCTTAGATTCCTAGTAGCCCTGCATGAAAAACCCCACTCTACAGACAACGTAGATGGTGAAACCTCTGGTGGAGATGAAGATGCTGTGGACAATGGGGATGTGGATAGCTCCTCTTTCCTTAGCATTAGTGCACCCACAAAAGAAGACCTGGCCTTGGCCAGGTTGACCAAAAGACTGAACCTAGAGGCTCAGCTTTTGGAGACTGAAACAAAAGAAGAGAGTCGGGATAAG
Source organism: Pleurodeles waltl (assembly GCF_031143425.1). Lineage (NCBI taxonomy): Eukaryota > Metazoa > Chordata > Amphibia > Caudata > Salamandridae > Pleurodeles > Pleurodeles waltl. The sequence continues at coordinate 968,245,418 of NC_090439.1, forward strand.
ACCCATCACTGGTGGCAGCATATGTGTTGAGAGAGAAACCTTTCAACCTTCAACTCCCAAAAGGAGTTGTACCTCGGTTTTCAGAAGGGCATGATATAGTAAAAGAAGAAGGCAGACAATTGGGTCAAGGCAAGGGTGACCAAAACTACTACTGGTGGGGTAGACCAAAATAAAGAGGCAAAAAAGCCCCCCCAGAGGGAAAGATGGGAGCCTAAACAAAAATAAAGAGTCTTCTCAAGGTCCCCAAAACCCTGCGCAGGAGGTTGGGTCCAGAGACTCCTCACAGTCTAAGGGTGGGTACAAAGGGAAGAACTTTGAATCCCAACAAGGCTTGGTGCTATGATAGCGAGAATAGAGGGCACCACACTGGAGACCCTAGCTGTGAAAACAAGAAAAGTGCCTCTAGTCAACCTGCAGTAAATGCAGTTGTTAATCTCCAGATGGGATTACAGTTGTGGCCTGACCATATCAGTGAACCCACAGAGGCAACACTAGTCTCAGAGAAAGGTGTAGAATTGTCCTGTGCTGTCTGGCCTAGTAATATGCAAAACAAATATAGGCAGCACCCTTTGATAAATGGGGAAAAGTTGAAGCCCTGAGGGACATGGGAGCTCGTGTCACCATGGTCCACTTCAACCAGTTCCTAGTAGGGAAGAATTATCCTATCACCAATGCTGACAATTAGATCAAGTTCCATCCCATGGCTATGGCAACATTTGATTGGGGGAGTAGTTGAACAGAGAGAGGTGGTTGTGTCCCCATCCATCCCAGTTGATTGTCTGCTTGGAAATGACCTGAAGCATTCTCCCTGGGCTGAGGTAGAACTGAAGACCCATGCAGTCATGCTTGGGATCCCAGGATGGGCCTGTGTTAAGACAAGGGCACAGTGCAAACTTCAGAGAGAAAAAGGATAGTTGGATTCTGAAACAGTGACCAACTTCCCAAGATAAAAAGGCAGGAAGACTGGGGAGCCAGCTTCAAAACAGATCTCAAGTCAGAACCTCTCTTCTTAGGAAGAGGACTTGTTATTCCCAGAGGGAACTGAGCCTGCAGAGCTTGAGCCTTACCCCCCAGAGTTCTTGGGCCCACGGGACCCTCTAGGGAGGATCTGTGCCATGGACAAAGAACCTGTCCCACTCTTGACAGCCTGAGGCAGCAAGCAGCACAGAAAGCAAAGGGTAGTGTTGGTGTACTGGGAGGATGGACTCCTGTTCACTAAGGCCAGAGACCTCAAAGTGTGGTGCAACCAGGAGGGTGGTAGTACCTCAAGAGTGTAGAGAATTTCTCCTCACTCTAGCCCATGACATTCCTCTAGCTGGGTATCTGGGCCAAAATAAAACTTGGAGCAGACTAGTAAACCATTTTTACTGGCCTGGAATGTCTCAGAAAGTGAAGGACGTTTGGCAGTCCTGTGCTACCTGCAATCCAGTGGCAAAGCAGGGGGCCACTTAAAGGGCCCTTTAATTCTACTTCCTATAGCTAGGGCACCCTTTCAGAGGGTTGGGGTGGATATTGTTGGCCCACTTGACCCTCAAATAGCATCAGGATACATGTATATCCTAGTGGTAGTGGATCATGCCACCAGATATCCTGAGGCTATACCCCTTAGGACCATCACTGCTCCTGCAGTAGCAAAAGCCCTCCTGGGTATTCTTACCATGGTTCATGATTTTAGGGTTAGTGTTGTGATTGTTACTAGGGTTGGGATTCCTATTGGTTCATGGTTTTAGGGTTGCTGTTGTGATTGGTACTAGGGTTGGTATTCCTATTGGTTCATGATTTTAGGGTTGCTGTTGTGATTAGTACTAGGGTTGAGAATCCTATTGGTTCATGGTTTTAGAGTTAGTGTTGTGATTGGTTGCCAGGACTAAGGGTATAATTGGTGAATAGGCCTGGGTCTCCAATTGGTTGTGGTATTTAGGGTTACAAATCTGATTGGTTAGGGTTAGGACTAGGTTTCTATTGGCCAATAGGGCTTGTCAGCACAGGCTTCAAGGCTAAGGGCAGAGAGGACAAGGGCATTTGCCTGATTGGGCCTGTTCGGGATGGGTCAGGCCTAGGGCCAGAAATCCTGCCACTTTTCCATTTACCAGAAAGGACCTTACTCCCTACACATCTATCAACATGCAAACACATTATCAGCAAAGACGTCCAACTCTTACATCACAAACTGACCTCATACAGATTGCAATGTCTCATCAGCCAACACAAAACCCCACATACCACGCCTATACACATATTCACCACATCTACAACAGTAAAACACCTTAATTCTCACAGCAAACACTACTCTGTCCCTTCCCACTAACACAACCTGCCATCGCCCACACAACACAAAACCACATTATACATTACTTTTAACCATCCAGATACAAACTCCCTGTTCATACAAACCAACAGCACTATCCTCTGTTTGCTCCTGTCAGACCTCCTTTTATCATAACAATACCTAAACCCAGTCTTCCAATACACCATTTACAAACATCCTCCCCTTCTCTTCACCAATTACACACAACCATACAATCCTTAATCTCCACAACACATATTACCTCTTCCAGTGATCAAACTTAACACAAACACCACTGACCCACATCCATCCCCTCTTACACACCTCATACACTCTTCTCCAAAACACAACACTCCCTGTAATATTCTACCACTCGCCAGCACTAACTCTCACACAAATCCTTCACAGAAAAGTACAATATCTCTTCTCACAATTCCACAAAAACAAAACAGACCACACACATCAGCACATCAAATTAATACAAACGTTCATAATACTTTCTGTCACACCTACTCCCACCCTCATGACTACACAAAGAATGCAAATCCTTACTAATATTTCCTCCTACATTCTCACTCTTCACAAACACCTACCACAAGCACTCCAACACAGCAACATTCATTCACCTGCCTCTCACCCATTGCACAATTTAGAGCCTTACGTTATGACCCACATGCTCCTCCACCATCCCTAACCCATACTCCTTCTGCACTAAACAGATGCAAGCAAAATAAACATTATACTCTTAATAACTTTGCATCATCTTGTCTATTACACAATAAGGCTACTCTACATCAAAGGTACATTCTTCATGTCTCTCTCAGCCACCAAGTCAACCACCAACACACACAGACCCAACAAAATGCCTCCTAAGCCTGCTTGAAGAGGAACACTATTTTAAAAAACAGGACTATTGTGACCCTCACACAGTTATCAAAACTAACACACCTGCTACAAGCTCAAAATATACTGCTCACCCTTCTCCAAAACAAAAGAACACTGCAACAAACACACATTTTCTAAACTGCCTGCTCATAAATGCTCGATCACTCTAAAAAAAACAAGCACCACATCTACGACCTGCTCAGGGACACACAAACTGACTTACTATTCGTAACGGAATCATGGTTGGGAGATGACATGGCCCCAGTGTTGAATGAAGCCGTTCCTCCAGGCTATCAAACCATCACACAAAACTGTATAGGTAAGAGAGGTGGTGGAATAGCTATTGTAGTCAAACAAGCAATAAATCTCAGTAAAACAGACAGCATCTCCATACAAGGTTGTGAGGCCATCCTCACCAGATGCAACTCTACACCAACTTCCTCCTGTAACTTTCTCCTTCTTTACAGACCTCCACCTAACAACTCAACATTCCCAGACACTTTTACAGATCCAGTTTCAACCCTTATAACATCATACTCAAACCTATGTATTCATGGGGACCTAAACATTTCGTTTGACAAACCCAATATGCCCCATCCAAAAACTATCACCACTGGCCAAGTCACATTGAACCCACATCATATTGTACACAATCCCCCACACGTCGCTAGACACATCCTAGATGTAATTTTTGTGAAGCCTGAACTATTTATCGTTCAAAGCATCACGTCAATCACATGGTCAGACCACCATTTGATAACTTTCCAACATAAAACACCACAAATCAACACACCCCATAGCAACTTACATGCATCTATCAACCATGGAGCAAACTCAGTTTTGAAGTCTTAGAAACATAACTAAAAGCCAACACAGATCTAGATACAATTAATTCTGTTCCAAAACTTTATGAGTGGCTACAGGAAGCTTTCGATATGCTAAAACAACTCAGAAAAACTAAACAGGGCAAAAGAAAACCAATACCTTAGGGAAACACAGAACTTAAAAAGATAAAGCAACATATCAGAAGGTTGCAACAGACCTGGCTCAAAACAAACAACATTCAAGACAAACTTCAGCTACACAAACGTAACAGAATATACAAATCATCAATCAAAAAAGCTGAAAAAAGGGTACTACTCAGACAGAATTCTACATGCTAAATATGCAACTAAAGAATTTCATAAAATTCTCAATGAATTTCAGAAATCTAAATGCATTGAAGGATGTCATCCCACTACTCAAGATTTCACAAACAAACTGGCAACTCACTACACAACCAAGGCAGACACATTGGACTCCTATCTAAAACAGAAGAAAACCATCAGCACCAACCCTTTCCTAAAATCCCCTCCAAGAATAAACCAACCCAGCCTCTCCACTCCTTCAAACAAATATCACAAGGTGAAATCATGGATTTGATCAAAGCAAGCAGGCCTTGTGGTTGCCCTTCTGACCCTTGTCCACCACACATCTACAAGAACATTGTTTTATCTACTTCTGCTGCCACACCTGTAAGAAGAATCATCAATAACTCTAACTACAGGAACATTTCCTGAAGATCTGAAAAATGCATACATACGTCTGTTTTTAAAGAAAACCAACCTAGACCCACAAGACCCCAACAACTACAGACCAATCACAAATGGGCCTTTCCTGGGAAAACTGATAGAAAGAGCAGCATTCACCCAGATGTCACAATTCATTGAAGATAATTCCATACTGTAAGGAAATGCCTCCTTGGCATGGTTACCCCCTGACTTTTTGCCTTTGCTGATGCTAAGTTTTGATTTGAAAGTGTGCTGAGGCCTGCTAACCAGGCCCCAGCACCAGTGTTCTTTCCCTAACCTGTACTTTTGTTTACACAATTGGCACACCCTGGCATCCAGGTAAGTCCCTTGTAACGGGTACCCCTGGTACCAAGGGCCCTGATGCCAGGGAAGGTCTCTAAGGGCTGCAGCATATCTTATGCCACCCTGGAGACCCCTCACTCAGCAAAGACACACTGCTTGCCAGCTTGTGTGTGCTGGTGAGAACAAAACGAGTAAGACGACATGGCACTCCCCTCAGGGTGCCATGCCAACCTCACACTGCCTATGCAGTATAGATAAGTCACCCCTCTAGCAAGCCTTACAGCCCTAAGGCAGGGTGCACTATACCATAGGTGAGGGCACCAGTGCATGAGCACTGTGCCCCTACAGTGTCTAAGCAAAACCTTAGACATTGTAAGTGCAGGGCAGCCATAAGAGTATATGGTCTGGGAGTCTGTCATGCACGAACTCCACAGCACCATAATGGCTACACTGAAAACTGTGAAGTTTGGTATCAAACTTCTCAGCACAATAAATGCACACTGATGCCAATGTACATTTTATTGTAACATACACCCCAGAGGGCACCTTAGAGGTGCCCCCTGAAACCTTAACCAACTACCCGTGTAGGCTGACTGGTTTTAGCAGCCTGCCACACTTGAGACATGTTGCTGGCCACATGGGGAGAGTGCCTTTGTCACTCTGTGGCTAGTAACAAAGCCTGTACTGGGTGGAGATGCTTATCACCTCCCCCTTGCAGGAACTGTAACACCTGGCGGTGAGCCTCAAAGGCTCACCCCCTTTGTTACAGCACCCCAGGGCATTCCAGCTAGTGGAGTTGCTCGCCCCCTCCGGCCACGGCCCCACTTTTGGCGGCAAGGCCGGAGGAGATAATGAGAAAAACAAGGAGTCATCACTGGCCAGTCAGGACAGCCCCTAAGGCAACCTGAGCTGAGGTGACTCTGACTTTTAGAAATCCTCCATCTTGCAGATGGAGGATTCCCCCAATAGGGATAGGAATGTGACCCCCTCCCCTTGGGAGGAGGAACAAAGAGGGTGTACCCACCCTCAGGGCTAGTAGCCATTGGCTACTAACCCCCCAGACCTAAACACGCCCTTAAATTTAGTATTTAAGGGCTCCCCAGAACCTAGGAACTCAGATTCCTGCAACCTAAGAAGAAGAGGACTGCCAAGCTGAAAAACCCTGCAGAGAAGACGGAGACACCAACTGCTTTGGCCCCAGCCCTACCGGCCTGTCTCCCCACTTCTAAAACACTGCTCCAGCGACGCTTTCCCCAGGGACCAGCAACCTCTGAATCCTCAGAGGACTGCCCTGCTCTAGAAGGACCAAGAACTCCCGAGGACAGCGGCCCTGTTCACCAAAGACTGCAACTTTGAAACAAAGCAGCAACTTTGAAACAACTTGCGTTTCCCGCCGGAAGCATGAGACTTGCCACTCTGCACCCGACACCCCCGGCTCGACTTGTGGAGAACAATCACTTCAGGGAGGACTCCCCGGCGACTGCAAGACCGTGAGTAGCCAGAGTTGCCCCCCCTGAGCCCCCACAGTAACGCCTGCAGAGGGAATCCCGAGGCTCCCCCTGACCGCGACTGCCTGCTCCTCAGATCCCGACGCCTGGTAAAGACTCTGCGCCCGCAGCCCCCAGGACCTGAAGGATCCGAACTCCAGTGCAGGAGTGACCCCCAGGAGGCCCTCTCCCTTGCCCAGGTTGTGGCTACCCCGAGGAGCCCCCCCCTTGCCTGCCTGCATCGCTGAAGAGACCCCTTGGTCTCCCATTGAAACCTATTGAAAACCCGACGTGTGTTTGCACACTGCACCCGGCCGCCCCGTGCTGCTGAGGGTGTACTTTCTGTGTGGACTTGTGTCCCCCCCCAGTGCCCTACAAAACCCCCCTGGTATGCCCTCCGAAGACGCGGGTACTTACCTGCTGGCAGACTGGAACCCGGGCACCCCCTTCTCCATTGAAGCCTATGCGTTTTGGGCACCACTTTGACCTCTGCACCTGACCGGCCCTGAGCTGCTGGTGTGGTAACTTTGGGGTTGCTCTGAACCCCCAACGGTGGGCTACCTTGGACCCAAACTTGAACCCCGTAGGTGGTTTACTTCCCTGCAAAAACTAACAAACTCTTACTCCCCCTAGGAACTGTTGAAAATTGCACTGTGTCTAGTTTTAAAATAGCTATATGTGATTTATGTGAAAACTGTATATGCTATTTTGCTAATTCAAAGTTCCTAAAGTACCTGCAATACCTTTCATTTGAAGTATTACATGTAAATCTTGAACCTGTGGTTCTTAAAATAAACTAAGAAAATATATTTTTTCTATACAAAAACCTATTGGCCTGGAATTGTCTTTGAGTGTGTGTTCCTCATTTATTGCTTGTGTATGTACAACAAATGCTTAACACTACTCCTTTGATAAGCCTACTGCTCGACCACACTACCACAAAATAGAGCATTAGTATTATCTCTTTTTGCCACTATCTTACCTCTAAGGGGAACCCTTGGACTCTGTGCATACTATTCCTTACTTTGAAATAGCCCATACAGAGCCAACTTCCTACACATACTTTCAGACTACCAAACTGAATTCCACCCAGGAAGAGGCACTGAATCAGCACTCATAGCAATCTGGGATGATCTTAAAAACACAGTCGACCACAATGGAGTTGCTGCACGACTTCGCTTGGACCTCTCAGTTGCCACTAATACTGTTGACCATGACACCGTAATTCAAAGCCTCCACGAAGCTGGCATAGAAGGGACTGCTCTCGACTGGATTACATTCTACCTTCAAAACAGAACTAATATTATCTATTCTCCCCTCTTCTCGTCCAAACCCTACCTCACGAAAGCAGGGCTCCTCCAAAGATCAATCATCTCACCTATGCTTTTGAACATGTACATGATGTCATTACCAGAATTGATCAATGATTTTCAACTCTCATGCTACAACTATGCAGATGACACACAAATACTACTTAAATTGGAATGCCCCAAAGACATTGAAAACTCACAAATCTTCAGGTGCCTCGGAGCACTTGACCAGTGGATGACTTGGAGCCACCTCAAACTGAATGCTTCCAAAATGGAAATGCTCACATGTGGCGACTGCAAAAATTATGACCCACTGTGCGCCTGGCCTGACGATCACAGACCACCTCCTCAAGTATCCAAGGAAGTTAAAAACCTTGGAATTACCATGGACTCCTAGTTATCAATGAATGCCCAAGTGGACAAACTGGTACGTTCAAGCTTCATCACCTTGAAGACTCTGCGACGCATCTTCCCCCACCTCGGATTTCCATACAGGGTGCAGGCTGATATCTCTCTTGTACTATCCAAACTGGATTATGCAAATGGCCTTTACCATGGATCATCTCCATCTATTATGAAAAAACTACAATGTACTCAGAACTCAGCTGCAAGGCTACTATTTGAGGTAAAGCCAAAAGCCCATTTCTCCCCTGCCTTGAGAGCACTACACTGGCTACCCATTGCCAGACGATCCACCTTCAAGGTTCTTTGTATCACCCACAAAGCTATACATGGAACAGGACCTCTTTTCATCAGAAACAAAATAACCAAATACATTCAACAAATAAACCTCTGCTCAAGATTTGCACCCCACCTTAGACCACCACCATACAAGAAAAAGACAATAGGTGGTACATCAGAGGAAGATTGGTGGGAGAGTCTCTGGAAGCATATGCACACTTCTGGGACGGATACCCTACTGGACTTAGGGAAGGGTGACAGAATGAACAGCCTCCCGTTTCGGAATTAATTGTTGTCAAATATGGTGAGACCCTAGAAAGGTACAGCTGAAAGTACAGGGACAGTCAGAAACTGTTTCCTCGTCTTTGGGTGGATTACATGGAGTACTATAGAAAGGCATTAGAAGGATTGGTGAAGGGCAGAAATGTGAGGGACTATGAAAGACTTATCAATCTATTTGAGAGAGTACATGTTCAGTAATTGTTTAGCAAAGCTGTGCCAACAGCTGATGGATTTAAATCTCACTGTGCTTATGAAGAAGGCTGATTTCTGGATTAGCATAAAGGTGTAAAACAGGTTTATAAAGCGCAACTACTCGCCAGTAAGGGTCTCAAAGTGTCAATGAGGGTACATGGAGTGTGTAGTTCTGGGGAGGAGGTTGCCCCAGCCAGTTTTTTTTTTTTTTTGGAGGGTGGGGAGGGGGATGAGCAGGGATTATCCAAGTATCCCTGGGTGTCAAGATCATGGTACCAAAGGCTTATATGCCTGACAATACCAAAAGGTAGCAGTGGGTCACCATCAATGGGTAGAGGATGAACACTCTGGGAGACACAAGAGCCAGTAAGACTACTGTTAGTGTCATCTGGTGTCATATGTCCCTGATGTAACACAAGGTTGTATGTCTCAACCTTCCAGAGAGCAATTCTGCAGTGAAGGTCCTGGTCACCCATATTAAGTACCTGGACCTACTGAGGTCATTAGAGGTGTCTCCTTTAAGAAGCACACAAAATGATGGCATACTTGCTTGAGATATATATTATTAGGGTAGAATGTGTACTGGGCCAGAATTCTGCTCTGTCCCCTCCATTTTTTGATATGTGGTCCACCAGGTTGTGACAGCAGCCAACCTGGTGAGCCACTATCCAGTGGCACTTGGTCCCTTTGAATGGGAAGTAGGGGGGGGGGAGTCTCAGGTTCCTTGAAGACAGCAGAATATCCAGCCATACCTGCTGACTGTCTGTTAGAGAACGACCTAAAGCACATCATCTGGAACGAGAAGGAGCTCAGATCTCACCAGGAGCTGTTGAAATTGCCTGAGGGGCTGTGCTTGACCACACAGTCCCTGGCAGTCCAACAGGGGAGTCAAAATGACAGATCTAGAAAAAATGACCCAGGTACCTGCCAAGAAGAGGAAACCTGCCCTACAGATTCTAAAGGTCTAAGAAGAAGCTGATCCTGAGGGTGACTCACAGGAACATGCAAGGGTAGACACTGCCACCTCTGAGCTAGCAGATTGTCAATTTGAGTGGCGTGGCCTACACTGATTTTTGTAAAGTGTAGAGGAAGTACCCCATATTTGAGGGCCAATGGTGGCACGCCAAGGTACTGGCAGCTGGGAGACACCTCCAGTGATCATCTCATTTACTGGGAGAATGGTCTCCTGTATAGTGAGCCTAAGGTCCATGAGCCTGGGTCAACCCATGTGTAGGTCCCCCAGCTCAACTGGGCCATCCTAATGCAGATGGTTCAAGATAGAACCCTGGCAGGCCATCTCAGACAGTCCACAAACACTGACCAACTGGTCACCCACTTCCATTAGCCCTGGATGCAGTCTGCTGCATTCAGCAAATCTTGCATGACTTCCCAGGCCTGTCGGAAGTCAGGGGCAAAGCACAAGGTCCTCTTTCTTCCATTCCCAATAGTGGGAACACCCATTGAAAGGGTGGGCATTAACATTGTAGGCCACTTGTACCCCAAGACTGCCTTAGGCAACAGGTTCATCCTGGTCTTGGTTGACCATGGTACACAGTCCCCTGAGGCCATACTCCTGAAGTCACTGACTGGACCCGCAGTAGCCAGAGCACTGATGGGGATACTTAGCCATGTGGTTTCCCAAGGAGGTTGTGTCTGATCAAGGAACCAACCTCATGTATGCCTACTTGAAGTCCATGTTGGAGAAGTATGGGGTAACCTACAAGTTCTCCATTTTATACCACCTTAGACCAGTGGGCTTGTTGACATTCAACAAGATCCTAAAAGTCATGATGATGGGCCTATCAGAGCCCTTGAGGCATAAGTGGGATGTCTTCTTGCTATGCTTTCTCTTCGCATATCACTAAGTGCCTCAGAAGGGAGTTGGGTTCACTCCCGAACCTCCTGTTGTCCAGAGGGCAAAATGGGTCAGTGGAAGGCGTTGTTCTCTCCTCTATTGTAACCACAGCTCCATAGAGGGACTATCGCCACTTATCTGGTTAGTTCACCTCTCTCTTCTCAGTGTTGGCCTTTGGACTAAAGAATGACTGTCCTCTTCTAGCGGTTGGTCAACTGTATCCTGCCTGGACTAGAAAACTTCAGTGCCACCAGCTTGGATGACATTACAGTTTTAATCTCTAGCTTGGATGACCACCTGCACCACCTCTGGGCAGTGCGAAAGGCAGGCCTGTCTGTCAAAGTCAATGAGTGTAATATACGGCAGGGATAAGAGGTGTACTTGGGCCACCCTACTTGGACCACCAAGTTGGTGGATGCAAAGTTCAGCCTCTCCAGCCAAAGATACAGACCATTATGGCTTGTAAGTCTCCTAAGACCCAGAGTGAAGTGAGGGCCTTCCTAGGCTTCACTGGCCCTCTACAGGAGATTTGCTAAGGAATATGGCACCAATATTGCCCTCTTAACAAAGCAGACTTAAATAAAGCAGCCCAAGAAGGTGATCTGGACAGAGGCCCTTGATACCCCAAAGCATGAGGGTTCAAGGAACCCGACTTCCCAAAGGAATTTCTAGTCCCAACAGATGCTTCAGAGAATGTCACTGAGGCAGTCTTGTCACAGTTGAATAATGAGGGCTTGGACTAACCTGTAGCCTTCATCACCAGGAGGTTTCTTCCCAGGGAACAAAGGGGGAGTGCAATTGAGAGGGAAGCATGTTCAGTGGTCTGGGCACTGATTAATTTGAGATCACACCTGTATTGGACTCACTCCTAGGTTCAGACAGATCATAGGTCCCTCTCATATGGATGATTTAAATGTGGGGTTGATAATCCAAAAGTATTGAGGTGGTCAATCTTGCTAAAGGGCCTGGACTTTATAGTAACATCGCCCTGGACAGACCACACCAATGCTGATGGTCTTTCCTGATTCTTCAGCCTTCGCAATGAGAACTCCTGTAAGTGTTAATACTCCCTGCTTTCTGCTGGGGGCACATGTTGAAATTGACCATATTTTGCCTGGTATTGCCCCAGACTGTTTTGCCTTCTGTAGCTGAACCTGTTTTTTTGTTAGCATTAGGACTCTGTGCACTTTTCCCTCTTCTAACCAGTGGTTCAGTGCTTGTGCTCTCACTTCAAAACGTGGTTAAACTGGCATCCACCTAATTTACCCTTAACTTACTTAATGCTCCCAGTATATGGAACTATATGTGCCATGTGCCTGTAAAATAAATGCTACAAGTGGGCTGCAGCACTCATTTTGCCACCCCCTAACGTAGCACTGCAAAACATGTCTCAGGCCTGCCATTGCAGCTTGTAGTGCAGATTAAGACTGCCATTTCAACCTGGCAAAATAAACCTTTTGGAAGGGCTAAATCTTCTATTTCAGTACTTATAGGTTACCCCTGAGGTAGGCCTTACATGACCCCAGGACAGGGTTCATGGTATTTGAAAGGTAGGCCATATATTTAATAGTTTAATTGTCCTGGCAGAGAAAAATATCCAAAGCTGTTTTTCCACGGTGGCTAGGCTTGCTCTCCCATAAAAAAAGCACAGAGTTAAATCATAACTCCTTATAATACTCCTTATAATATATAACTTCAGTTTGAGACTAGTCCGACTAGGAATGTACAATTCAACCTAATGGTTACGTTGGATTTTAAATGACTATTTTGAAAATGCCACTCATAGAATGTTGGCATTTGCCTGACTAAGCCAAATGTGCCTTTCTGCCAGTTTCACCTAGCGGATAATAGTTCTCCTGTGGTGTGATGTCTACTCCCACACACTGTGGGCAAATGGGATGTGTGTGGAGAGGTGAGGGTCTTCCTGACAAGATGACTGGGGAGGAGCTGTGCCCCTGCCCTGACTGAACTTCAAAGAGTAGCCTAGGGTGTATCCAGCGCCTCTCAACTTCAGAAGAAGCCGAAGCTAAGAGCAAATCACCTCTGGGCCTACCTGCACTTTGTTTCTCTAGCCAGGCTATAGCCAAATCCAGGGTAAAGGGAATAACCGATCAGAACCAGTTTTAGGGTTAGACAAAGGAGTATCTCCCACCCATCTGCTGGCACTATGTATGAAAGTGTCATCTCCAGCACCTGAAATCAGTACACTTCTGGACCCGTGAAGACTCAGAAGGACTGCACTGCTATCTGCAGCGTGAAGGCAGACTTTACCTGCTTTCCCTGAAAGGAGGGCCACAGAGGTGACCCTACTGGTCAGTTGGCTGACCTTCCTGTGTGAACGAAAGAGACACAACAGGTTTTTTTAGAGGCCATTCCTGATTTTGAGCTGACCAGAGCCAATTGGACCTGACCAGGTCCCCTCTGCTGGCCTCTGTGGTAGTGAGTCCTAACCGCCAAGTGCTGTTTTCAAGGTTCTGGACCCTTGGCTGAAGAGACAGCTCCACAGAGCCATACAGCACCATTCTCACACTGAACTCAAAAGGTTAAACTTCCAGCAGGTTGAACCTGGTCCTGTGTCATCTGCGTGATTTAGTGCAATTGGCCTGACTTTGTGACTTTGCTTCACTCCGGCCGGCGCAACCAGATGCTTCATGCCTTTTAGTCCTATGTCTACCTAAAACTTTAAAAACTCATAACTCCAATTCTATAGATTAGATTTGTCATTTTGGTATCATTTTATTTATTCAAATGTACTCTATAGTTCAAAATAGGTTTGCATTTTTTCTTGTGTTGTGTTTTCACTTTATTACTGCTTAAGAGTTGCATAAATACTTTACATAGTCCCTCTAAATAAAGCCTGGCTGTTTTAATGCCAATCTACCAGATTGTTAAGCACTGGTTTATTAAGTGACTTTTGTGGTTCACCCTGAAAAGGCTGGTGATTATTATTTGAAGTAGGTATACACCTATTGCAACCAATAATGTAAAATGCTTGGAGAATTTGGAAGGCTTCTACAACGCTAATACAGAACAGCCACAGCTGCAAAGTCCCTGGCACCAAGGTAATAAAATTAGTAATAAGTCTCTAAATGCTTCATGATTTATCATTCAAATATCAGCTTCAAATATCTTTTAGAAATTATGGGTTCTGAAAATACACACATTTTCATCTCATACACACTTTTCAATTTTGGTACACATATATTAATTTAACCAAGTAAAAGCATCTAATGTAGTTGGCTGGGCTACCCAAATGAGAGCTACCATTAGCATCCAATCTGCTCGTTGGAGAAGCCTGGTCTATATCGCCTCACGAAAGAGCAAGCTTTCGACCTGCAGTAGTGCCGGTATAGGCCCCTTTAACTGTTCTGATAGTCCCCTACTGATTGGATCCTGCAAATCTAGGACAAAAATGGAACTGGAAGTGGTGGAAAGGGGCTATTCCTTAGAATTCTAAGCCTTTCTCACACCATCAGGAGTTCAGCTTCTGAGAGATCCAGACACATGTAAAGTTCTTTGAAGGTACCTGGGATATGTTAAAGAAATGCTAATGCCCCTGCCAAATTGAACAAAAGAGAAACCAGATAGCATTCAATTCTATTCTACGGTTTTAGAAAGATCATCAAATTTGAACAACCAATGTCGTGAAGATGAAGCCTTACAGACAATAACTCCCACCCGAGCCCCGGAGAGTTAATCGTTAATAAACCTGCAGACACGCACTGGCAGTTTCACGAGGCTTCCAGTCACGAATCATCTATTGAAAGCTGTGTCCTTCCATTGGGTCTTAAATCAGACCTATGTTTCTAATCTATGTGCAGAACGTATCCATTATAAATAACACTGACAGACTGTTATATTTAAACGTTTTGGATAGAGTTTGTGGGACGGACAGTCGCACATGCCTGCAATTGAGCATCCCCTACAGTGGGTCTCAAGGACCCATCAGTTGTTCCTGAGGCCATGATGGAGTTTGAAGCTACAGACTAAGTGCGCACAGATGAAAATTACTTTCAATATTTGTAGATTCAAGCAGGAGCATTGCTTGGCCAGTAAGGTGTGTGTGTGTGTGTGTGTGTGTGTGTGGGGGGGGGGGGGGGGGGGTTTGTTGGAAGCTTCAGATTTCCCAACAATCACGAAGGAAATGTTAAAATACATTATGAAAAGCAGGACACAATGGGGGCTTAAGAGGTGAGCGGAGTGCGGGTCGCTATTTGTACTCATAACACTATTTTTCAAACTATCCAAGATTTAAGGCAGACACGAGAGAATGTATGTGCGTGTTTGTCGAAGTGGGGATGTAAAAATCTAGGATTAAATCCGACAGATACCTCAACATACCAGACTGAAAGCACCTGTACCAAACTATTTACTAGATGACATTTTTAGGGAGGGGTGTAACAGCCGAAACACTCTACCACCCCAATCCCCCCACAACTACGCCCCTATACAAGAAAGATGCGGTGGGTGGGAGGGGTGTTTCTTCATTGGGATATAAAGCAAAGGTTTTACACTGAAGTTTAATTCTTGCTATGCTCGTTTTACTTTCCATAGCAATCCTCCTGCACCAATCATAATAGAGGCCATTCATAATACAAGAAGCACCATTTTACTTCCTGCTTCGGTAAACGCAGCAGATGAAGAATGCGGCTGCAGCTCACTGCCCTAAACCACTCCTGTAGCTTAAAAACATCTTATGTGCTAGGATTCCAGCACACCCAACAGATAAGCCTCTTTGCCCACAAATATTGGTCTCCAAATAGGACTGAGTGGAAAGCACACATTCTAGAGCGGATGCTCTTCTCGTGCTAGCAACAAAACGATTGAATATCCCATTTTCAGCCGAGTTCCTGTTTCGTTTGACAAGCTGGCGCCTTCCCACCCACGAGAAACCCAAACGGTGCTTTCCAGACTCCTCAAACAAGGCATGCTCAGGCAGACAATCTCACAATGGCGCAGACCCCAAGGATGACGGGAATGACGTGTCCGCAACTTTCAGCAGCACATGCCAAGTGACATGACCTGGGTGCTGTCAGCAAGCAACGGAACCGCTGCAACGACACAGCCACTGACATGAGAAGAGAGGAGACATAATTAACCCATTAACTAGCCGACGTCATCTGCAAACTGCATCATCTTCTGCGGAATGTTCAATATTTTCTTCAGTGGAAGTACAGCGACTACCTCACTGTGAATAGCTAAAGGACATAAATAACATTCTGAAAACAATTAAGGTGCAACTTCTGAGACACAGTGAAAACAAATTTGATTAAAGAAAGACCTCTGTTTTAATAGTTATTGATCATTAAAAAAGTTTAAACCTGCATAGCAATCATTTCAAAAATAATTATTTAATGTTCCTTAATTAAACTGTACACAGCCTATTCTTGAGAGCACAGAGCCTGTGAGCTGGGTTTTCAGCAGTCCAGTGCAATGAATTCAAGAAAACCCATAAATCGTGGATCCATTTGCATTTTGTCCCTGCAAGCACCGTGTTCCTTTTGTTCCGCCTGGCTTTGGCTCCGTGTCCGTGGCTCCGCACTGGGCAGAGTATAGCTCAGTCCCAAGGCAGTGTTCCTCAGAGCCGTTCAATGTCTCGGTATTTTTTTCTTAGGATGGAGACTTGGTCTTTGAAGAGGACGGGGTCGAGCCTCATCTGTGAATGGAGCAGCGGCATATAGCCAAACCAGCTGGCAAATGTGTTCATGCAGGTCTGCCTCTGGGCAAAGTGGTCTGGATCGGCCCAGCGGGAAGCCCGGGAAGTCTGCAGAAACAGGAAACAAAGTTGAATAAACAAGTTTTTAAAGAAAGCACGATACAGAACATGAACAAACCACTGAGGACGATCAAAAGATTTACTTTAAAAATTAATTGGAAAGACCTGGAACGTTTCTGTAAACAGGACTTGCAGGTTAACTAGTATGTCTAAACCCTTAAACTTGTGGAAAACAGTTGGATCGAAGCAGGCCTTCTCGCACTCTTCCAACCAGGGACCATTTGACTCAATTGCGTGATGAGGCTTGTATGCCAGCATATGCAGCAGCTTACAAAGCAGACACGACTGAAACACAAGCCAATTGCAGGCCAACCCAGCAAAGCATACAAAGCAAAGGGGCAGCCCTACTCCTCACAGCTCTTCTCCTTGGTTGAGTTTCCTCTTGATATAGAAGTTTTCTGAAGTTGTGGGCTCACCAGTCCAATATTTATACTCATTTCTGCCTTTGAAGTAGGCAAACTTCAAAGGAAAGTCTTTGTAGTGCACAAGACCCTGCCTCGCCCTGTCCTGGCACCAGACAAACTCCAGGGAAGTGGGGGGAGGAGGTGGGGTTGGAGACTACTTTGTGTAAAGACAGGCACAGTCCTATTGAGGTGCAAGTGTCAGCTCTCCACTATGGGAAGACCAATCAGGATATGCAGGACACACATCAGCTCCCTTTGTGTGACCGTCTAGAGTGAAGTCACAAACAGCCCAACTGTCAGTCTGACCCCAGACGTGTATTCAGCAGCCAGGCAGAGGCACATAATGGTTAAGCAAGAAAATTTCCATTTTCTAAAAGTGGCATTTTCAAACACACACACGATAAAAACCACCTTCACTAAAAGATGTATTTTTAAAATTGTAAGCTCAGACACTCCAAACTTCATATCTCTATCTGCTTCCAAAGGGAAATCACACTTAAAAGATATTTCAAGGCAATCCCCATGTTAACCTATGAGTGAGAATGAAAACAATCTTAAGCTAATGTCTTTAAGCAAAAACGTAACTCACCAAAAATTATCCATAAGGGCCAAACAACATGGTGAAATCCAACGGCTCAGCTGAAGACCCCTTCAGGCCATTTGTCCGGGAACGTTTTAGGGGAGCGTCATGTCGCCCCGTCTCGGTAAAGCTACTGAGTGCCCCGGGAAGGAGAGAGATCCCTCATGGGAGGCCCTCCTGGGCAGCGCGGACCTTCGAGCCCCGGAACTGGAACATCAATCACAGGGAGATTGAGCCATTTTATGGCTGGCATTGAGACCCGTGAAGACCACACTAGCTTCTTTCTGGAGGAAGGCAGACCCGCCCTCAGTGGTCCTGTGGTTCTAGAGATTATGGCAGGGCCTCGCCATGGAGCGTCTGGCTGACAAAATGGATGGCTCGCGCAGAGGGTTTGATTTTATCTGCCCCCCCCCCCCACCGATTAGGTTTCTCTCACGGGCCTTCCCCTTACAGCATGTAGTCCCCGTCTTCAAGCGCTGCATCTTTTCTATGTATAGAAGCTAAGTGCGGAGGGTGGTCGAGTGGGGTTAGAGTTGTTCCTTCGGCCTCGGGGAGGGGGCTCTCCATTCCATGGCCTTTAAATTTGAATCTGACAATCAAAAGTATTGGACACTTGTTTTTGTTGTAAGGTTTTTGTAATTTGTACTGATGCCGGAGGCGGATGGCGGGGTCCACCATTTGAGGGTGAAAGGATTGGTTTTCAGCATGTGTTTCTCTCTGTTGTTTGTTACTCTTGCATTGGAATGAGGAGGAACAGGGAGAAGAGCACACAGTATGGTGGGGCGCCTGAAGTTTTATGTACATGGGCATGTTTATTTTCTTGTACTGAAATGTTAATAAAAACAATTTTACAAAAAGAAAAAGAAAAAAAAATATCCATGTGAAAAAAACAGATGTACTTGTACAAAGGAGGAGGGCAGCATTTCTATGTATGGCAAAACTGTGGTGTGGGGGGGGGGGGGGGGGTTATGCTGGGGTGTGTGGTTGTGGGAGCTCACACTAAGATGACAGGAGCAGCGCTCAGCAGGAGTTGGAAGTTATCCAAAGAAGTTAATATCCCGGAATTCACAAGGACCCTGAAGGCCAGCTGACAGAACCGAACCAAGGACAAATACTTTGGAAGAAGGTTGAAGACCTACAGGTACATTGCAACACTCCAACCATGGTGGCCCCATATCCGTGTGATTTTGTGAAAACTAGTTTTACCTATTTTTTAGCCCGACACTGATACTGGCATTTTTCCTTTTTACCCTGTACGCTTAGTAAGTCAAGCCACAGATCAGCTAGCTTGTTAACCTGGCATAGGTGATAAAACTTGTCTCAGTTTAGTAAATCAACCTGCACTGATCCATTCAGATATCTCCCCTCACTAGACATTATTATTCGAGAAAAGTGGCTCCAGTGTATTAAATACTACACAAATGTGTGGGGTGTTTTTATTCCATAAACTTAAGTCAGGAACAAGGTCCACGTTAAGGCTGAAGAACCTACCACAGTAGCACTCGACATGAGGCTGGGGAGAATTTCTTCTTCACCTCGGGCACACCCAGTTGAAGCAACGGATGACTGATTTAAACAACGATGCGTCTATTCAGCCTTATACTTTTCACTAAGATTAACTTGGCTTGATGAGGGCAGTTCGCAAGCATACTAAATTAAATCAACCAGTTGTTCATCACTACAACTGGAGGCGATGCAGTGATGGAGACTATGAACTTCAAAACCCATTCAAACCTCACGCCAAGGTTTACGAAATTAGAGTAAGATACCAGCTGTGCTTGAAACTGGAAGAAAGGCTTGGCTGGTTGGTAATATATATGCTGTTCAGGCTACCGCACATTGGGAAGTCAATGTCCAGGCCTATGCTGATCCCAGGACTTAAGAGCTAAGCGACAATAGAAGATTAAAAAAGCATTCACCTCAACAGAGAAGCAATGTCAGGGTGTTAAACCTAATACATTTCTCAATCAAAAGGCAAATTCTTCCGGCACACAGCAATACTGAAAACTTGCCACCGTTTTTGCATATGGGACACACTTTCTCATTGTTTGTGACTTCTTTGCCTACTTTGTGTTGGTACATTAGCTAGGGGTTAGAATAAGCAGGGGCTAACGCAGGCCCCTGCGGTGCCGGAGGCCCCCAATCATTCACGGGGCCCCAGGCCATTAAGGGGCCCCCCAATCAACCTTTGGTCAATGGGTAACTGCGAAATATGGGAGACTTGGGGAGGGGTAGGGGTCAATACATTCTGAATGGGAGGGCCCCACTATTTTGCAATACTCCACTGAATACGAACCACACATGCATCAGAGTGGGCGAAAAAGGCAGGAACAGTAGCCCATGTCTGAACGTTTGGGCACTGTAGCAGAGAGGACTGCAGGCTTGCAGCTGGCTTCGTGGACAATAAGTAGGCGGAACATTCAATTAGGCAGATTTTGGTCAGAGGCTGCAGAAAGCGATGCTTGCATGGTACACTCTAAGAGTGGCAGAACTGGAACAGTCGCGCAAAGTCTGCTACTCTTGACAAGACTGCTCGGGCCAATATGTGACGATAAGTCTGTATCATCTGGATGCCTCGAGACACGTGCCGTACCGTGGGGGCGGTAGAGCTGGGGAGTGCCTTTTACGCCTAGTTTCTTGGGCAGCTGCCGGGGCCTTCCTGCCGCCCGTGGAGACAGCATGCCACATACCATGCATACAGTGTGATACAACACCAGGACCCTCCATCAGCCAAACGCTTCCTGACTTTTTATGCGGCACCCAATATATTAACAGGCGTGGGTGCTTCACTCCAAAGAAACAGTATTAAAGAATGTGTTCTTACAGTAAGGAGCAGGTTTTTTTTAATTTTTTTATTATTCTGTTGCAAATCATGTCCATCCACAAAACGGAGATCAGAGATAACAGCGTGACAACTGCGGATCATAAACAGCACTTAAGAGGGGGACGTGCCAACCCAAAGTGCAGGCCACGTGTAAGGCGTTCTCCTTTGTGAGAGGCAACCTGCTGTACGGCGCGCTGCACCCCTCATCTGGGAGAGCTTGAAAGGGAAGGCACGGAGCAGCAGGAGGCTGGCTGCCGGGTAGAGATGAGAGCCCCACGGTGGAGGATTCATGCAACGTTTCAAAGACTCCTTTCAGCTGGGATGACGGGCAAACAATCTTGGCAAAAACCTTGTGACGATCCTCCAGTTCAATTACAGAGGCGTAAAGTAGGGCACACCATTAGATATTCTCACTGCCTTTTTTATGAATTCGTTTAGGGAAGGAAAGCCGAAATAAAAGCCGATTTTAGATCCAAATGTACATTTAATGGTTGCTGCATGTCTAAAGACAACCCAAACACTTATAGAACAGAGCGAAGAGGCTTCCTAAACCTACCTGTCCCATCATTGTCTCCTTATATTGTTTCTTCTGTGTCACTTTGATGGGAGGCAATTTCGTGACAGCGGACACAAGGAAATTCATGAGAAGATCTTCACAATTGGCCAGTTGGTCCACCATGTTTTTCAGACTTGCAGGCAAGTAATTAGTGTACAGGTAGTGATAATATCTGAAAACAGAAAAAAATAACATTTTTTACAAAGGTGTGTAAATAGGTTTAGCAAATACTCCGTGAACAGCCATTACTGCAACTCATTTTACGGTGTCGCTGTCCAATTCCAAAGTAAGAATTCTCTATTTTGTTTTTTTCTCAAAAATAGTTCTCATTTTTCTGCACGCAGGAGATTCCAAATATGGGCTAAACATTTTGGTCTCGTTTCTAGTGAAAGTGGAGGATAATACACTGCTTTGAAGTAAACATCTGCAAAACTAAGATGGGGAGAGCCCAATCCAAAATGGCGAGTTAAGAACAGAAAGGCAACACAAGCACTGATGCTGCATCCAATGGCGGTGGTCTGATACCTAAGGGGGGGGGGGGGGGGGGGAGGGAGGGAGGGAGGAGGCGGTAAACTTCAGTTATAAATGCTTACGGCGCACGCAGTAAAAGTGTTAACGAAGTACGTGCGTGTTGAGGGAAACCGTGCATCTGTCCCGAGCGAATCTTTTCACCACAGGCCCCACGGCATGGCTGCATCTGAAAATGGATGCTCAAGCATACCGTGTATCGCTGTAACCAACAGCCTCAAAGCAGCATAAGGCACACTGGCGTACTGCATAGGGGTAGAGGATTAAGCTGCCCCTCATACTTTGGAAAATCTGAGATATTGTTTTAGTGCGTTGAATACACCGTTCCATTCAATTTATAGCTGGACAACTTGGAATGCATTCACCTGTATGGGTAAAGGGAGGGCAGCCCATAGTGCGCTCTGCGGAAGTGACAACTTTCCACTGTGCCTCATGCATCCTGAGAGGACACAACCGACACTGGCGCCTTGAAACCCTTCCACCGGGGGGAAGAGCACGAAGCAGCCCCAGCACTCCCTGAACGCTGAAACTTTCCCAAATGTCTAATGTAGTCTTCCATGTGTCCTGACAGGAGGTGCACATATGGGGCCCGGGCCCACTGAAGGTGCCTCATTCTTCTGCTACACAGGCTTCCCTTAGGGAACTACAGCCCATTAACACGTCGGTTTCTGCTCACAATGCCAGTTAGAAGGTAACTTGTGTGCGGAAGTGGATCAAATCATGGAAGCAGAAACAGGAAAACATGCCTGTGTTTTTAGTATCTACGGAATATAAAACTAAACCTTCAGAGTTAAAATATGCCACATTACATTTGTGTCAACTGTAATAAGGAGCTCCTATATTTATTAAGTCTAGCATTGCAACAATGTTATGCTGTGTGGTGCATCCGGTTTCATCTCTGCATGAGCCCACTCTGTGACCCAATGGGACATGGTGGGAAATGGCAGACCAGCAATATCATCTGAAGCTCTTGATCAGACAATTCACTGTTTGTGTTGAGCAATTCAGCTTGAGGGGCACTGACGACTGTATGGGAGGGACCTGGCTAGGCTTAAATTCTTCCAAGATCAACTTCCTAATGGAAAATATGCAGTGCTTGAGTGAGGTTTCAAAGTCTGCCAGTTTCCGTTCCGTGAGTCGCATTTATACAGCGCCAACTGGACAGAACAAGCATCGACAAAGCCAAAAAGTCTTGCCTATGCGAGAGCTATTCGCTTTGCCAACATCTTTTAGCCATGTTCTACAGCAGTGTGTATGCCGTTTAGAGGGGCTTAAAGTTAGCACAGTGGTGTGGCATAGAGTGGCTTACAGGTGAACAGTTGTGGGTGTAAGTAACAAACAAGGAACCAAACTTCAAATCAGCGCAAAGGTAGGAGGCATTAAAGGGATGAATGCCATAAAGGCAACTAAAATAGGCAGGCAGCGACAAGAATCATGAAGGTGTAAAGGTGTTGTTAGTGTGGCATTTATACATAATAGAGTAATCCAACTCATGCAAAATGTCATTTTAATTGCAGAGTAAGCCAAAAGATGCATGTGTAAATAAACAATGTTCACAACTGCGTGTGAAAGAACTGGAAACAGAGGAAGTGCCCTGAAACGCGTACCTCAATCACAGTGTGACATTAAGTTGAATCAATCTGTGCTGCGTCTATGCTCCACAGAAATAAAAGGAAGTGAAGCCTGGTACGCACTGGCCAATTAGGAGGCAGCAAAAAAGATTGACAATGAAGCCAATGCATGGAAAGCAATGGGCAGGCTAAAATCTCTTTAGGTAAACAATACCCCTTGCAAGCAAGACCGCATGCAGCGGAAGCTCTATTGCAAGGAAGACCTAAAATGTCTCCAGCCTAAGGCTATTCTTTCTACTCTACATGGCTAGTCTTTAAAGATTTATACGTGGATGAATTCAATTTAACATTTTAAATGTGATCTGCAGATTTTGCATTTATATGAGTTAAGTAACTTCTTTGCCTACTCACTCTCAAGGAACTTTTTCATGGTTTCTGAGACAGCTTTTGAAGATTTTAAGAAAGAGGACGTTTTTATGCTAACAGTAATAGGAGCATTCTTCTATTCCAAATTTCTAACATTGAACAAAATGATGCCATAATGGCACATGCCCTTAAATGAAACACACGGACTGTGGATTGACAATTACAACAGGAACTACCACAGGTTTGAGAGACTGCGGTACAGCATGCTGTTTCATTGTCTTTTGAAGTCTGAGGCTCTTGACAGTTGACTGGATGTTTAGTGGGATTCTGCCATCAAAGTGAAGCGTCCAGCAGTCATTTTCTGCTTGTGATCAATAGTAGTAGAATAAGGATGCCTATACTAGACATGCTACAGGCACATTAAATCTGTCAGAATACTTGTAAGTACTTACTTGTGGTAAATAGCAGCTCCTGTCAGTACCATGGAATAATCGTTTGTCCACTTAGAAGTGTAGCCCCATCTCTCCTTTGTGCTGTCCCAAAAGTGACTGCGTGCAGGGTACCCGACAATCCGCTCCGGAAAGCTCTGCCACACTGTAAAGGCAAAATCAACCTGCAGAAGCAAGAAATGAGAATGTGTGAGGTGAGAAAACAAGGAGCAAAACATCAGATACAGGTTTACTTTCCAACTTCAAGACAGACCAAGTTATCAAGCAGGGTCTACAAAATCTTCAGTGCATCAAGATACCAACTGACAATTTACTTGACACTTAAGAGCATTCACATATTAAAGAGTACACGAACAGTGGTAAATCAGGGTAACATTTACAGACATCCCATTACAAATTATAACTTTCCAAAGAAACACGAATATCTAAAAAAAAAAAAAAAAAAAAAAAGTACTTTTTTACAGGTAAATGTTTCCTTATATCTCAGTAACTTTACATCCGCCCTGCTTTCTGCCGGTTTAAGAATAGAACAGCAGTTTGACATTTGAGTAGGAGGAGGTATGGTTTCTCACAGGTCCCAGAAGCCTGCTCAGCTGGTGACCTCAGCTCTTCAAGGACATCAGAGAACAGTCCATTTCTCACAGGGTACTGACACTGTGAACAGTTGAATTCATTTTGCTTATCAGTTCTGTGCTCCATTTTTCTCACCCAAAGATTTCAGAAGGCAAGGCAGACATTTCCTCTAAGGCCTGAGCATCCTATGCAGACATGCCATGCTGGGCTGAGTTTTCAGCACAATCTTGCAATTATTGTGCGGCTTCCTTTTAGGTCATTCAGACAACAGAGCAAACGTAAATTCATGGGCTTCTTTAAACAAATACGTTCCTTCTAGATATACCTGCTCTTGAGTCTGCTTAGGAAGACCCACCGTACTTCAGGAAACAATGGCTACATGCTCATCCAGTCCCACGCCCAGCATGGTGTTCTCCGGTGACAACAGCTGAGCTGGGTTCTTTGTTGGGGGGCTGTGTAAGGATGAGGCATGGGTAGTCGAAGATGAAATCGGTCATGCCATAAAACAGAGTAAACCATTTGTTGGAGTAGCGGCGACTGCATCTGCCAGTGTATTACTCGTTGACATGAGGTGCAAAAAAACTACTTTGGGGGTTGCTACCATCCACCATTCCACGTTTTCATAAGTCTGTACAACCAGAAGCTCACTCCCGGCACAACAGTCCTCATGAAAGTCTCCCCACTCCCCCTTGCAACGCCTCGTTTTCTCGTCTTTTCGGGTGAACCAATTTTCCCTCCAAGACTTTTCTCTATGTACATGTTACATGTAGGGTGCTGGACTTGGATTTGCGCATTGCAGTTCTAGAAAACGTTTCTAAACTATCTGCAGAGGGTTTTCCAAAAAGTCTCCCCTTTTTGACTTATTGGCTTTGTCAAAGTTTTTTTGTCATGTTGCACTGCATAAATGACACTGTACAACCTTGTTAAAGTTGTATATAAAAAAAAAAGAAGCCTACAAAAGCTTTTGATGGCCGACCAAACAAGCATGCACGCATCCACAAAAAGGCACGGGCACTTTATTTTTTCTTTTTAGCTACTGATGCGAATTGGATCAGTAAGTAAAACATATAGAAGGCATAAAAGTGTGTTTTTTGTAAAGCAGAAAACAAGAAGTAATACAGCATATGGTGGGAGGAACGTCAAATCAACACAGAGTAGGAGGAGCGCCGCAGCAATGGAGGGAAAGGATACGAAAGAACAGGGAGAGGGTGGGAGAGAAAAAAACAGGGGTTGGGGAAAGCAACATGGAGGGTGTGGGTTGAGTGAAGAAATGGGGAGAACCACACGTGCAAGCTCAAGTGGGAGGGGGGGGGGGAGGAGAAGCAATTAGGACACAGAGAGCAACACAGTGCACGGGGAGAAATGTACACAAGCAGTGCTTGTGTTTTTGAGCAGTTTCCCTTGTGCACATATTGTGCAGAAAAAAAGTATTGCTTGAAAAGCAGGGAGCCATGCCAGCTAATCAAGTAGACTGTAAAGCGGCAATGCCCCATGGGGGTGGGAGGCAAACAAGAGTGACAAACGGGAACATGAATAAGAAGCGGGCAAATGAGATTCACAAGGAAAGTCAAGCAACGGTAAGAAATGGGCGGGCACTAGGCCCCTCTGTGTTCTTGGAAAGCCACTCTATGCCTCACAACAGACTTCACATGCGCTGTTTAGTAGGCTCGATCATGCTTTCTATTTAAATGTATTAACCAGGGTCCCATGTGACTGTATTTTTTGGTTGTATAATGCAGTTTGAAATGTTGCTTATTTAATCAGTTTATTGACCATGTGTAGGAAGTTGGCCTGGAGTGTGGTGAGCACCTACAGTGTTATCACCCTATGCCAGGTCCAAGTATCCCCTATTAGTAAGGTGTAGTCCGTGTCTAGGGAGCCAGGGGTCTCTAGAGGTAGCTGTGGATGAGCAGCCAAGGCTTATCTAGGAGACATACAAAGCTTCTGCAAGACCACTGAAGTCACACAACCCTTACACACATGAACGAACCACACAGTGTTAAAGGTGCTTTATTATGGCAATACAAATACCAAGATACTATATATGCAATACCCCAACTGGAGGCAAGTAAACACTATTATATACACATTAGAAGTCAGCGATTAGCATAAAAGACAATAGAAAACAGGGAAAACAATAGCAAGTACTGAAGGGAGGGTAGGGTGGGGGTGGAACCATATACTAAGAAAGTGGAATGCGAAAGTACAGCCACCACCCAAGGATGTGGAATTGGTAAAGGGGAGCTGGAGGAACTAAGAACCCCAAAAGGTAAGTATAAGAGTGCCCCCCAGCAACCAGGAGAAAAGAGGTAAGTATCTGGTTTTCCCCAAACCCACCAAAAGAACTTCAGAAGATGATTTTGCAAGACCCAGACAAGACTGCAAAAAACCAAAGGTGGATCCTGGTAGAGGAGGGCTTGTAAAAGAAGGGGACCAAGTCCAATTCACGTTGGAGTGTCCGGTGGTGGAAGGAGTCACTACCCACCCATCTGTGGATGCAGGACCAAGTGGACGGTGAACGAAGACTGTCAGCAGTACAACACTGGAGTAGCTGAAGAGTTCATGAAGTGATGCAGTCTATGTCCCACGCCGGAAGAAGGATTGCAGTCGGTCAGTGGTGTGGAAAAACCACTAACAAGGCTAGGCAAAGGCAAAGGCAAATGTCGTGGAAGAATAAATGCGGAGCTGCCGGGGACAAGCAAGATCCAAGGGGACTCAACCCATAGAGGGGAGTCCTGGGTGACCCTCAGCAGTGAGAAGAGTCACAGGAAGAAGAGGCAGCCCCCACAGGCAGCAAGCACAGGTGTCGAGGTGAGGCCTACACAGCACACTTAGAAAGGAGTCCCACGTTGCTGGAGAAGCACACAGAGGGCTGTGCGTCACAGGGAAGAGTGCTGGGGCTACACTGAGCATGAAGATCCCTTGGAGGAAAGGCCAACAAGCCTTGGTAGCTGCAAGAGATGCAGTGCACGGAGGAACTGTCCTGCATGGAGAGGCAAGGACGCACAGTCTCCCAAGTTGGACCACTGGTGGAGAGGGCCAAGGGGACCACTACAGACCACCACCCGTGATGTAGGATCCACGCAGCTCTGGAAGAGAGGAGATCCACGCAGACCGGTCACCGTTGGTGCCTGCGGATGCAGGGGAGTGGCTCCTTCACTCCAAGGGTGATTCCTTCTTGCTTCTTGTACAGTCTGAAGACTCATCGCTCTCAGAGGGTGCACAGCCTGGGAAATGTTGCAGAGAAGAGTCGTTGCTGTAGATGCAGATTTAGGTTCCTGGAGGGTCAGTTGCAGTTTCAGTGGCCAGAAGGTGAAGTAAACGTAGCAGAGGAATCCTGCTGGAATCTTGCACTTCTAATCTGAGGACCCACCCAAGAGGGAGACCCTAAACAGCCAAGTAAGGGGGATTGGTCACCTAGCAGGCTGACCACTTATGAGGAAGGAGCTGTGACGTCACCTCCCTGAAGTGGCCAGTCAGATGCTCCCAGGGGCCTCTGCCCACATTGGATTCAAGATGGCAGAATCAAATGGCCACCTGGAAGAGCTCTGGGCACCACCCCTGGGGTGGTGATGGACAGGGGAGTGGTTACATCCCTTTCCATTGTCCAGTTTTGCACCAGAGCAGGGGCCAGAGGTCCCTGGACTGGTGCAAACCGGTTTATGCAAGAAGGGCACCAAATGTGCCCTTCAAGGCATACCAGTGGCTTGGGGAGGCTACCCCTCCTATGCCATGTAACACCTATTTCCAAAGGGAGAGGGTGTTGCCTCCCTCTCCCAAAGGAAATCCTTTATTCTACCTTCCAGGGCTTGAGCTGGTCAAGCAGAAGGGCAGAAACCTGTCTGTAGGACGGCAGAAGCGCAGGCTGCCTGGAAAACCCTGCAAATTGGTAGCAGCAAAGCCTCTAAGGAACCCCCAGAGTGTATGGGATCATACAACCAGTAATGGCAACAGTATTGTGGCATGATTCTGACATGTGTGATACCAAACATGCATAGGTTTGGAGTTACCAATACAAAGCTGGACATAAGTGGTGACCTGTGTCCAGGACACGGGTGAAATGGCTTCCCTACACTTACGAAGTCCACAAGAATGGAGCTGGAGTCCATAGGGCACCTCTGCTCATGCAGGGCTGTCCTCACACACAGGTACCTGCACCCTGCCCCCTGGGCTAGGAGGGCCTACCATAGAGGTGACTTACAGTGACCTGGTGCAGTGACCTAAAGTGAAAGGGCGCATGCCCCTTTTCTTGTAGGCTGCCATGGCAGGCCTGCAGACACATTTTACATGGGCTCCCATGGGTGGCATAATACATGCTGCAGCCCATGGGGAACCCCTGGTGCCCCAATGCCCTGGGTACCATATACTAAGGACTTATATGGCAGCACCAGTATGGCAAATGTGGGGTGTGTGACGTCCCAAGCAACCAAATTTAGAGGGAGAGAGCACAGTCACCAGGGTCCTGGTTAGCAGGACCCCAGTGAACACAGTCAAAACACACAGACAGCAGGCAAAAGGTGGGGGTAATCATGCCAAAAAGAGGGTACTTTCCAAAACCATGGCCCTCTCAGACCTGGTATGGCTTCTTCAAAACAAACTACTGCAAGACTGATAGTTTAATGCATTGCCCTTTGCTACCAACTGGCTAAAAAGACTTCCTGGGAAACCCAGAACTCACTCTACATGTGGAAAAGCAGCATATGGGGCCTGGTTAAGGAAAGTACCTTTCATTGAAATTTCTAAGGTAGCCACAAGGAGATCAGAATATACTTGTTCCAAGCATTGCTGTTTAAGGTTCGGGCACATTAAGGAATCTATTTAGCTAAAAAGGGTTTGAGATGAACTAGTTCTTGTTAAAATAACTGACTGGTATTTCTGCTTGTGTTTTTTATTGACAACTGTGGATTAGAGATTTGTCTGCTATGTTTATGCAGATCAGTGAGGATCCTAGGATCCAGAAGGAAATGTTACTTACTTGTAATCCCAATTCTGCATCACAGGCATCCTCACTGAAGAAGAAGAAAAAAAAAAAAAAAAAAACCTCCCTCCTTCCCAGTGTCAACACATCTATTAGCATTTTAAGTTATTACACATTACTTGGGGTCATTCAAAAAGAACTGGGGCTGTGCAGTTTTCTCTGCAACTTCTTCACTTTTAACCTGACGGGAAACCTTGCCATTCATGGATTTCTCTTTGAATGTAGGTTAAAGGAATTTTACATAGGGTATCACGTTTCCTTCAGTTAGGTGCTGCAATGTGGTCTTAATGCAATAAAGAGTGACTTTACCTACTCAAGAAAAATTCACTAAAAGCTACCCCGTCTTACAAAATACAGCAGCATCACCAGACCATGGACACTGTGTCTATGTCAAACTACAGATAGATTGATATTTAGAAAAGTGTTTTGGGACCCAGCATATAGGCCGAAATATTCTACTTTTATGACTATCAGTGAGGATGCTACGATGCAGAACCCCTGTTCTCCCTACTGGCTTCTGTTGCTGTGTTCAAGCAGTGAGGAACAACTGGAAAAGGGGCTGGTGTACAGTGAGTGGCTTAATAGTGGGTGCGCTGTGGACACAGGAACAAGGTGATATTGGTGTGGAGAGTTGGCAATGACGTATATAGAGACATTTTAAGCTGGGAAAGAGGGGACTGGTGAATGTGGATCAATTGGGGGAAACAAGGAGAGGTATTTATAACTCTTGAATTTCAGATTGAGAGCCAGCCAGGTTAATGTCGAAGTGAAGGAACCTAGCAGGCTAGACAGGACCAGGGGAGCAAAGTTGAGGACATTTCTTAGGGGAATTAGAATAGCTTTAGTTATAGTAGGAGGCTGTTGTAGTACTTCCGTTTGCCCACGCTATTAATGAGGGCTCTTGGTACACTGCATGAGTGTATGTTGGGACAGGGCGATTCCCTGTATGTAATTTTTAAAGTATGCACCACTGCTTTGAAGTCCCCACAAAGTGATCTTAATATTTTGGTCCATTCCGTCCGTGACTTGCATAATGAGCATGCATGTGAACTAATTTCCCCTGTATTTAAGACATATGACCAAGAGATGCTCTGCACTCCAATGGGGAGATGTGTACATTTCATAATACATGTGACTGTCAGCCAACTGAACTGCCCTAGAACCAACAATGGTGTCAGCAAACTGATTTATAAGCTGCAGAACAGACATTCTCTCTGCAGTCTCTGGAGTATGAGTGCCTTACTGACCTCCCCTGAGTAAACTGTCTGTTCAATCTTTGGCAACGAGGTCTTTCACTGCATCCCTTGTGGTGGACACTGCAAAAGTGTGGGGCAATAATGGCAGAGTAGACAGCACCAGGAAAGTTTGTCATGAATGACCATTGCCACAATATAATCTATTATGGGATCTCTGCTGCGGGGTATAAAACGAAGGCTGGAGGAAGCGGGCCAGAAGGGCAAGTGATATCACTCCTGAAGCTTAATGTTCAGCAGGATCCTAGAGTGTGAAGGGACTGAAGACAGCGGTCTCTTGGGAAGGCCAAGTAGAGCAAGTTTTCTCTTTCCCCGTAAGGTTTCCTCCCCTTTTGTTCCCATGTTTTGGGACTCTCTCTCAGCAGAAGATTCCCAGCCCAACCCCTCCTTCATGCTGACACCAAGACAATGACTGTGCCAATAGACACCACAATTAGAACTGACAAACTGTGTCGAGGAACAAAGTATAAGAAGGGTCTGAAACTATACGCTTGTGGCCGAAGACCTCTGACTGACCATGGCTACTCCACAACGCACAGGGTGCCCTAGGAGAGATGGTGGGGGTTGCCAGAGAAGACTGTTTGAAAAACATATGCAGCAGAGAGCCCTGCTGGAGGGAGGATGCTCTGTGTTTGAGGGCTACTCATCACTTCCAGAAGAGCAGTGCACCACTTTGAGGACACAGCCAGTCGTGCGGTCCAGTTCGCTCAGTACTACACCTGTGCCAGCACCTCCAAGCGGCTCATGACCTTTGACACCCACTTTGGTGACACTGACTCCCGGAGACTCTGAAGTGCGGACTCCAGGAAGCTCTGTGGTTCCCCATTGGACCAACACCTCATCAAGACTCCTGGGGTGAGCTCTTGTTTCGTTTGGGTGGTAACTTTGTTTGGGCTCATTGCAGCTGTGAGAAGAGCTGTAACTGCTCTGAAGCTAGACTGCAACTGATCTGCAGTTTGCAGCTTTGTATGGGAAAAGGCTGGCCTGGAAGCGGCTGCCTATCCTCGTTTAAAGCAGTGGTGGCTGCCACAAATCTCAATGAGGGGAGAAGGGCGACGGGGCAGGTAAGTGTTTAAAAACAAAACAAAAAAAAACACTTACTTGTCCTACCGCTGCCACCGGTCGCCTTGCTCCACTTCTCTCCTGACGGTGTCCCAGCAATCCCTGGGATACCAGCACAGGCTCCCCACGTAATCCTGTTGCTGCTCTTGTGCTATACAAAGCATGAGAGCAGCACCAGGATTGTCGGCAAGCCAAACAGACATGTGCACTTAAGTGCACTCACTCCACTCCTCCTCCCCATCCCATGGTCAAGCCTCCCTGCACAGGCTGGCTCAGCCAGCAGCTGATAAATAAAACAATGATAAAATATTGTTTATTTTTCAGCTGCTGGCTCGAAGCCAGTGGGGTGACGCTCATTCACTATTGTGGAGGAGCCGCCCCTGGGCTAAAGACACCAGCGCAGCAGCGCATAACATTCTGCCTGTGGCACAAAAAGACATTGGGCACACCATGTGATTTTAGAGTTGTTCCCACGACAGTTCAAAAGAGGACTTGACTGTACTGGCAGAGATAGCTGTCGCCTCCCCCCCCACTGTGAGCCGTGCAGACACAAATAAAATGACAATTAAAACATTTCAATGCCATTTTATTTTTACTGGATTACTGTGCACTGCAGGAGTGCCAGACCTGAGCCCAGAGCCATGGTGGGCGTGGTCTCTGTTGCCGACTGGCAGCAGAGGACTAAAGGGGGGCTGACTTGACGCTCCAAAGTACGCATTTCACTTTGAACATCTGTTTTGCGTCGGCGCACTTTGAAGCTCTCCACTCCGTTGTCTTGAGGCAGATGGGTGGAGACCTAACAATGGCCTCCAGGCATGAAGGAGCATCCAACCAGCCCGCTCCATCCAATCCAGGGGATCTCTCCCTCTACAATACAGACAGCAGAAGAACACGAGGAGGACTGCAGCTGGGGTTAAGTGCTGTTTTATTTTATTTTAAATGTGTAATGCATGGAATTGTGTAATGCATGTAAGCGTAGTGGTTTTGTTTTATTTTGTAGTTAGTGGTAGTTTTTATTTGGGCTTTTGGAGGTAGGGGGCATTTTATTTTGCACTTTTGGAAGGAAGAGCGGTATACTTTGGGGTTTTGGAGGCAAGGGTTTTAATTTAAAAAAAAAAAAAAAAATGGGGGCAGTGGTGGGGCACTTTACTAGCCCCACCACTTTCAAAGGGTATCAGCCGCCCCTGATACAGAAAAGAAAAACCAGGACCGCTGACATTTACTCTTGTTTTAGCACACATGCGTACCATTCTCCTCAATCCCTCCCGCCCAACTCATTTCCTTAATCAAGAAATGTACAAAGAACATAATTACATTTCATTTTCTGCTCAGCGGTTCGATGCTCCCCAACTAGAAGTGAATGTGCCATCCGAGTCCCGAGGCGCTGCCCCTCCCACTCGTTAGTGAAAGGGCTGAGGGTCGGGCTGCCAAGGAGAGGGACATCTACAGGTTGAAGTGAGGGCTGGGTGGGAGGCATTCATTAGGAAACAAATGCATCGGCAAGGCAGCTTCCCATGAAATGGGGGGGGGGGGGGGGGTTACATTCTGGGGCTCGAGCTCCCGTTTCCACGCCAGCCTGCTTGCCTGCAGCGATTATTATGAGCGTATGCAAATTGAAGGGGCAATTAACAAGAAACAAAAAAAAAGGAGCGCTCACATGGCAGGAGGTGGCACCAATGCCAACTAAAAACCAGCAATTAGAAGTGGCACTGAGGGGAGCAGTCTAAACAATCCCTTCCCCCTCCTCGAAGCGGAGAACATGTCCTACAATTTCTCTATTGTGGCACAGCCGCTGTAACTGCTGGTGTGTAGAGCACACTTACTGCGTGCTGAAGGGCCTGGCAGCAGCGGGCGCCGCATGCTTACCTCAGTCGTAGAAAGCACCGTATCTTCATCGAGGCTTAGGACTGCGTCAGTGATTATGTTGTCGTAGGGTAGGAAACGGCTGCTCATGACCTGGGGACAAAAAGAAAAAAACAGAAAAAATGAGTGAATAGCACCTTTCACTCCTCCGTACCTTCTGTCACAAGTGCAACTGGGCGCCACCTACTGGTGTCACCGAGGAGGCGCACATCCCCGCGGGAGCACTCTCCCCTGATATCACGGCGACAGGACACACCCCGACAGGTGCCTTGACTGGCATGGAACCCATGCACAAGATGCAGCCGAGTACAGACCAAGAGACTACTGGGTTGGTTAAGTTTACCCAACATTTTCATTCATGCATTTCATTTCTCGGCCAACCAAAGTGTTCTACTGTTATCTCTAGATAATTCTTCGAATTTCATAAATATGCCTCTGTGGCTATTCAACAAAAGTAAAGTGTTGAATTCTATCTAGCAGCACGGGGGTCTTGCACCTGCTATTCTGTTTTTTTCTCCTATAAGATTACTTGATACATGAGGACAAAGTATCTACAAAAGGTCGATGTGCGCATTCAATCAGTAAGGGGTTCGAGACTAAAGGATTCGCCATATTTTATCATCTCGCCGACTTGATTTCTGTGTCGTGTCCGCAAAACCAATCCCGGCGGCTACCAACTAACGTGTAGGGGGCGGCGTTGCAAGAGAAGGCAGGCATACGACGAGCTACTACTAAGAGACATTTTAAGGCAGGGGCACAGTGGGTTGTGGCCCAGGGCTCCAGCCTTTCAGCAGCCCCTGACAGAGCCAGCTCTGTTTTGGAAAGAGTCTTCCCCCGAAGCCCTTGAACAATTCCTAAACAGACTGATTTAAATACCGATTGCTTTTAATAGATTTTTAATGTGGCTGATGTGTGAGAGTCTACTACAAACACTGTGCAGAGAAATGTATTTATGTTTCATGCTACATCCACAACCATCCGTGACCTGGTCAATAAGGGCATGAAAGACCTGAAACTGGATCATAAATTCAGACCTGTTCCAAACTGAACCCCTCAAAAAATAAATAAAAAGAAAACTAAAATACCCCTGCCACCACTGTCGGGAGCAGCGGGAGCGCCCCCACCCGCAGGGCCCGCAGCGCCGCGGCTCTGCCCGCCTGAAGCCCCTTGGCACGCAGCGCCGGGAGCCCTGCTTACGGAGCAGAGACGGCAGACAAGCGTGGCGGGCTTCGGGCGGCGGGAACAGCCGCCCCAGGGTCAGCACCTACAAATGCCTGCCGCGGACGCGCTGCTTTTGACTCCCGGGTAACGCCGCGTTTCACAGAGCTCAGGCATTAGCCAGCAGCATCCGGGCCGGCCAAGAGGCAAGTCTCCTGACGCGGTTTACATGCCCACTGACTCGGTCGGAAACCATTAGCGGCGGATTAACGGGGGCGCTGACCTTTCCCTGGTTAGCCCGCACGGACCCGGTGGGGCACGTTGCAGCAGGGAACGCTGCTCCGTCAGACGGGGAGGGTGAAAGTTACATACAACCCCCTCGGGCGCTGCTCGTGTCCACACGCAAAACACATTTTTTAAAGTCGTTCTCTAATCTCATATTCTAGCGGCGAAGGCTCCTCCCTCCAAAAGCCTCGCGATGATCCCGGTTTAAAATATGGCTCCCTGACTCCTTGCTTTCACCTCGGATACCTTGACCCCTACGAAATGTGGGCGATACAGTCAAGATCGATCTTTCTAGCCGCAGAAATCGCGTACTAGAAACACTAGGTTACTACAAACAGGAAAAGCTAAAGGGAGGAAAAAACGTCAAGTCACACCTATATCAAAGTCAAGGGTGGTGTGTACCCGAGACACAGACCAGAATTTGTTATTTTGAACTGTGGTTCCATCCTCCTGAAGTTGCAATAATGAAACAAGTTGCCTCCACCAGTGTGTCTTTTGTGAAGGTGTAAAGCACCTACCTTACTTTCTCCTTCGATTACTATCACAGGCACAGCAGTGGCAGGCCAGCGGTGTTTGGCGGGAAGAGGCTTATCGCAATTCCACAAGACGATGATCTGAAAGACACATACCTCTGGGTTACATGCATGCTAGTACCTAGATTTCCTCTTAAACAGACCTCCCTTACGGCTTACTGCAACTAATCAGAAAATCTAAGGGCTTTTCTAGTACAGAGTGCTCTGGTAGACCCTCACAACCCTATAGCAGACACCTGTAGGGTACAATGTTCAGATTCGATCGTGCTCTCCTCTCGAGCACCCACAAAGCATACACAACTGGCTTGTACAGAAGCACAATCATTTTTGCAGTCCAGCGGGCCTTTAACAGAGCACCAACAAAACACTTGAGCTGGACACGAAAACCAGAAACCTACGGATAAAGTCACAAAGTAAAACATAGGGTTCTGTAGATATTCACCCCTATTACAATGCTTTAGGTCATGTGCTGGAAGAAAAGCTGGATACAAAAAAACTGCTAAGGCTAGAACAGATAGGTAAGCACTGGAAGTTAAAAGTGTAAATGAGATGAAAAGACAAGGAGATACTGGACACCCGCAGAACAGTAACCCAAAGCCCTCGTCACCAGCAGACTAGACTATGGCAAACCCTTTTATGTAGGCACCTCTACCAAGCTCACCAATAAACTCCAAGCACTACTAAACACAGCTGCCAGACATATACTCAACCTTCCTCCACAAAGACACACTTCCAAGCACCTGGAGAGCCTTCACTGGCTCCCCATCCTGAAATACGCAACCTTCAAACTCCTCATTCTCACCTACAAAGCAATGCACAACCTGTGCCAAGTGACTGCATCCACTTCCACATCCCTCCCAGGCACCTCAGAGCAGCTGGCTTACTGCTCGCCCACACCTTCGCATCCTGCACACTCATACAGGATGAAGCACCACCTCTGACATTGGTCCTAAGACCTGGAACAAGCTCCACCACCCTCTTGTTCAGAAGAAAACTGGCTCTGCACTTGGCTTCTCTCGGACAACCCAAATTGCACATTTTAGGGCATCACTGTGTGACTATGGCACCACACAGATCCTTATGGAGAAACTGTTACTATGGTGAATGAACGACATGGCTACATCAGACTGCTTCACATTCCCAACTTATAACCAAGAAGAAAATATTTGGAAGATCAAATAAAAGAAATGCAAAATACAGATGTAAGCAGAAAAAAAAAAAAAAAAAGACTTGGCAAAACATAATGTAAGCTTAAAAGCTGCCATCAAAGAGAAAAGCTTGCAGAAAGTGTGTGGAGGCTTTGAGTAGGCTGCAAGATGGTTCTTTCAATGTTTATAAGATTCAGGCTTTAGCATGTCTATGATTAGTCATGGAGCGTGCCTTAGCATGGGACAAATGCAAAGCCAACTTGTCAGTTCCGGAATTCTGAACTCAAAAAGGTGAGACGTGCCAGCACAGTAAGAAAGATGTTAATACTTCACAATAAATTAGGTTACCTGACAACGCAGGCTGACGAAAATGCATGAATGTATTGCATAAAATTATACTGGACACAACTCTCGTTAGGTGTATTTTTGCAGTATTCTGCAGAGATGAAAGTCATCAGTGTGTGCACAACTGTGCTATATATCCCCCCCATATGTGACTTTCTGCTGAGATGTTTTTTCGAGCAGAGGACTTAATATCTGAGAGTCCACTACTGGTGCATATCTTGTCAAGACTCACCCGCAGGCCGTTTTTAGTTTCTGTTGTCAAAAGACATATCGTGTACAATATGAATATTTATAGTGGGCTCTGTGTTAGCCCATTACTCATCACTGGTTGGATTTTTTGTCAATCTCAATTACTGGCTTCATGTTCGATGGCTTTCCTTCCTGTTCTTGAGTGTGACCCTCTTCGGTAGAATTGGACAGCATGCCTTCTATCTTTGCACTTATTGCAGGGAACTACTTTTTTCTTTCAGCACTCCCTGGGAGCCCACACGTGTTCTCATTCTCTCCTCCATGTGCTGATTCTACCCAACATGCTTGCCTCTGCACTGTCCATGCCCCCCACCACAGCTCGTCAGCTGGTTTCTCTGCCCCACCTCACCCTGCCGCAGCTCATCCAGTGCTCCCTATTGTTTGGCAGTGTTGACGTGCTCCACCTCCACTACTCCTCCAGTACCCCCAACACTCCATGCCACCTTTTACAAAATTCTTTTTCGGGGCGCCAGCAGTTGCAATTTGCTACGTGACCACCTGCTTTTCTAACATGCACTTTCATGCACCTGGATTTACTACTCCAAAGTGGGCATCTGCCATCTTAGAATGGTAAACCGAAAGCAAAGGAAAAAAGGCAGTGTGATGCATAAGTGCGCATGCTTAGTGACACACACAGGCACATATATCATCATGCGGGGACTGTCCAGAGTAAAACCAAGCAAAAAAAATATGGCCAACACAGTGACAATTCCTGCATGCGTGGTGACGCGTGCACACCTATGTCATCATCAAGCTGCAGGTGGCGAGTCTGGCTTGGTTTGGCGAGGTTGTGGAAAACTGCACCAACCATTTTTTTCTCGTTTTGCAGCTGCTCTGCAACAGACAGCATTGGCAAAACCAAAAAGCCAGCTGAGCTTTAAAGAAGGGACTTACTGGGTTTGCTAATGTTTGTTTTTGTGTTGAGTCAGTAGCAGAGCACGAGGCTCTGCTAATTTGGGGGCTGCAACACCGCCTGTTCCCAAACTACAAGAAATGGCGGACCTATCATAGAAGACTGCATACGTTTATAATAAGCATTCTAAGTCATTACACTTATTGTCTAATTACAGTCCTAGTGCATTCACGTTCTCAAATATACATCCACCGTTTAGAGCAAGCTTCGACATCTTGACCCAGCTACCCAGGGAGAGCAGAATGTACAGAGAGTAACCTTGCTATCCAGCGTCATTGCAGCGATACCGGCGGTCCTGGGACACCAGCGGTGAATAGCAGTGCCCCCCGTCTTTGGACCAGTAATCAAAGACTGCCACAGAAACCAGAGAAAGTGCATCTTAACTTGCACACATACCCGCATGAATGAAAATCTGCAACATTCGACACCACAAAGGGGCGCTAATGGAAGGCACATCTCACTTCCTAAATTTAAATAGCAAACAAACTGCTTTTAAATTCATAGGTGGCCGAAGACTGTCTTGGATGCGTCACAAACTTTATATACGCCGATACATTCATAACTGGCACAGTTTAAAGCGCTGTCCGTGAGACAGTCAATGAGACACATGAACAAGATTAAGAATGGTCTTCCTGTTCAGGAACAGCTGGCCCAAGATCCAAAGCGAGATCGCCCGTCTAGGAGTATAGCACAGAGTGCCCGTCTAGGAGTACAGCAGAGAGGTGCCCGTCTAGGAGTACAGCAGAGAGGTGCCCGTCTAGGAGTACAGCAGAGAGGTGCCCGTCTAGGAGTACAGCAGAGAGGTGCCCGTCTAGGAGTACAGCAGAGAGGTGCCCGTCTAGGAGTACAGCAGAGAGTGCCCGTCTAGGAGTACAG
Organism: Pleurodeles waltl; assembly: GCF_031143425.1. Taxonomy (NCBI): domain Eukaryota; kingdom Metazoa; phylum Chordata; class Amphibia; order Caudata; family Salamandridae; genus Pleurodeles; species Pleurodeles waltl. The sequence goes on from NC_090439.1 coordinate 968,284,540, forward strand.
CAGAGAGTGCCCGTCTAGGAGTACAGCAGAGCGCGCCCGTCTAGGAGTACAGCAGAGCGCGCCCGTCTAGGAGTACAGCAGAGCGCGCCCGTCTAGGAGTATAGCAGAGCGCGCCCGTCTAGGAGTATAGCAGAGCGCGCCCGTCTAGGAGTATAGCAGAGCGCGCCCGTCTAGGAGTATAGCAGAGCGCGCCCGTCTAGGAGTATAGCAGAGCGCGCCCGTCTAGGAATATAGCAGAGCGCGCCCGTCTAGGAGTATAGCAGAGCGCGCCCGTCTAGGAGTATAGCAGAGCGCGCCCGTCTAGGAGTATAGCAGAGCGCGCCCGTCTAGGAGTATAGCAGAGCGCGCCCGTCTAGGAGTACAGCAGAGAGGTGCCCGTCTAGGAGTATAGCAGAGAGGTGCCCGTCTAGGAGTATAGCAGAGAGGTGCCCGTCTAGGAGTATAGCAGAGAGGTGCCCGTCTAGGAGTATAGCACAGAGTGCCCGTCTAGGAGTACAGCACAGAGTGCCCGTCTAGGAGTACAGCACAGAGTGCCCGTCTAGGAGTACAGCACAGAGTGCCCGTCTAGGAGTACAGCACAGAGTGCCCGTCTAGGAGTACAGCAGAGAGTGCCCGTCTAGGAGTACAGCAGAGAGTGCCCGTCTAGGAGTACAGCAGAGAGTGCCCGTCTAGGAGTACAGCAGAGAGTGCCCGTCTAGGAGTACAGCAGAGAGGTGCCCGTCTAGGAGTACAGCAGAGAGGTGCCCGTCTAGGAGTACAGCAGAGAGGTGCCCGTCTAGGAGTACAGCAGAGAGGTGCCCGTCTAGGAGTACAGCACAGAGTGCCCGTCTAGGAGTACAGCACAGAGTGCCCGTCTAGGAGTACAGCAGAGAGGTGCCCGTCTAGGAGTACAGCAGAGAGGTGCCCGTCTAGGAGTACAGCAGAGAGTGCCCGTCTAGGAGTACAGCAGAGAGTGCCCGTCTAGGAGTACAGCAGAGAGTGCCCGTCTAGGAGTAGCAATCCAAGTGAGGGGGGAGTAGCAATCCAAGTGGGGGGGGAGTAGCAATCCAAGTGGGGGGGGGGGGGAGTAGCAATCCAAGTGGGGGCTGAAACACTGAGTCTGCGTATCACAGTACAATAGAACGCCCATGTATGTCCCTATCATTTATTGCCGTTGTGGCCTGACTGCTGCTGAACCAACAGTCTGGCTAAGCGCTGGGCTGGATAGGCATTTAATAATCACTTGTGTCCGCAAAGTTGATTTTACACTGTAAAAAAAAGTAATGTGACGGATACATTTAATTATAACTTAAACATAATAAAAATATAACTTTTACCACAATGTGTGGTTCTAATGCTACATGTATTAAATATCAAATGGAAATGCATTTTTACTGCCTGTTTATATGAGAAAGCTGAAAGAAAATGAAGATGCTCACCTGCGAACAGTATTGGGATTTGGCTACAGCAACAAGGAGTTTCAGGATAGGTTGTGACTGGGAAACCAAGGGCGTTACTGCATGAATAACCGCTGTAAACTTGGAAGGAGACTTCAAACCTGAAACAAAAAAAACACAGAAATGAGGTCTCCTTTCCTGAACTGTAACAATCCAGCCTTCCACAGTAACCCAGATGTGGACATGTGCTGTGACAGACTTGCCAAAGCGAGTATACGCTGCTTACAGGGCCGGCCCGGGAACCCAAAGCAGCCCTGGCAACCTTTTCTGACCAGCCCCCCCCCCCTCCCAGGCAGTACCACTGCGCGCACAAGGAGGCCTTAAAAGTGCGTGCAAAGGTACCACGCACCGTTTTAAGGCCTCATGGGGAGTGTGTGCATGCACGAGCTTGCTGCTGTTTTGGGAGCGGAGTTCGCAGCACGGCTACAAAACCGGCCCCCATCCTTGCAGCCCACCGGGGAAACGCCCGGTGCCCGCTATGGCCAGCCCGGCCCTGCACGTTTGGGAACTGTATGTAACAGGCGGGAACAGCCCCTGGTTGAGGTATACACTAAACATGCCAATGCCAACGTCTAAAGAGCTGGATAGTCTGGTCACATTACAGCTACTTCTGAGCCCTTGAATGCGATGGGATGTGGCAGTTAGGGACATGGTCAACCTTTTCAATAAATGAGTTCCGTCATCAAACGCGGCAAGTTCAAATCCCATATCAATCCCTTAAAACCCACCCAACTGTGATAGGTCAACAGCGAGCCGGGCACTCGCTGTTCACCTATACTTTCAATGTACGGAAGCAGACACAATAAATCCTAATATTACTGTTTTCAAATGTACAAACTGTATATATTTAGAGTTGTACGAACATTATAATATGGGTAAAATACTTCTTGCAATCTAGAACTTTGATGGGAAGTGGGCAAAAAAAAAACAAAAAACTGTGCTTTCTCCAATAACTACCAACATGTACAAAAGATACCAAGGCCTGGACTATTTAGTTTATCCTTTATGTGCTCTGATGCTGATTTTTAAGAAAGATCTCGACCTAATAAGTGGGTTCTTTTAGTTTTGGGTCGAGGGTGCCTGCTTGTTAACCAACCTTATGTGATCCGTTAACAAAGAGCCTTGAGGAGCACTCCCAGGCAAGGGCCTTTGTTACCTTGAGTACACTGCTTGATTGGGCAGAAGACATGCACCTTCAACGAGAACGAGTGTCTGTTGCCCTCCTATTGGCTGCAAAGGTGTTTTCCCTCAGGTAACATGCCTGTTACATTCAAATGAGATGACGCAAGGACGTATGGGGGGAAGCTACAACTTCCCTATTGGCTGCAGAGTGTTCTCCCATTATTTAACATGGCAGCAGCCTCAGAATGTAATGATGTGGGCACAGGCAGGGAAAGCTCTACAATCAGGGGCCTGGGGGGCTGCATGGAATGAAGTTCCACGGGAGACAGATAGGGGAACAAGGTGGGGCCGCAAAGTGGGAACACCCTCCCCTCAAACTTAGAGCCGGCTCATAGCGGCCCCATCCGTTTGCTGACAGTTAGGTCAATTCCTCTCTGTCAGTGACTGCTGGTAAAGAGTTTTGTGTTAGTAATTGGAGCGGAGGTTGTGCTCCTGTGGTCCTGCATCCCTCAAGCCTCTTTACGTGATATATACATCTTCGATCAATCTGCAACGGGCCTGGCTCTTTAAGCGCATAAAAGACAGATGTTGAGGCACTTCTCTTTTATTAAATGGCTGAGCACTGTGGACAAACCGAGCTAGCAGGGACCAGAAGCATACTAATCATTCCATCATCTCATCCCAGCAATGCAGAAGCCACCAATTACAGGTACCAGGGAAATCTATACATCTACATTAGGACAATCAATACTAAATACATTTCAGGAGTAAAAATAGGAACCGGCTAAAACCAGCGATGGGTCTATTAGAGGTAAGAGACCGAGTGCCACAGACTCACAACAAACCTCATTCCAACACACACAGAGCTCAGAGTTCATCAGCTCAGGCGAGCAGCCTTCCTCGGAGACATGAGTGGATGCAGGGGAGGAAAGCTGCACATACACATACCTTTACATCAACTTCCTGCCTTAAAGACGCCTACAGCCCTGCAAAACATGGGAATTCAAAGAACGTATTCACGACAGGCCTCAGGAGCCACAAACTCGGCCAGATCTGCATTGATCGAGGCAGTCGACATACTTCGGGACCAAGTCGTAGGGATATTTCATATTTTACCCAGCATTCCGCACTGAAGACGGCTATTTCTGATGAGCTGCTCGGAAATCAATGGTGTTTTCGTGTGAAGACCCCATTAGAGAAGGGTCACCGACAAGGATGCTCTTACCTAGATTAGCATAGTAGTAAGGAAAGTCTCCCAGATATGATGAATACTGCGGCAGCACGAACAGTCCTCCGGGATGCTTGTTCCATATTAAGCTGTTTCGTGATATGTGTTTATCAATTCGGTCCTGGATGATCTGGGAGAACAGAAATATGCAGGCGTTAAATATTTTACAACGCGCAGCCTCTCAAACACTGCAAGTCAGAAACACCACATTGAAACAATAGGACAAAAAGAACCTCGTGCGCATCCCGCCTTCACAGTCTAGCATCTGAGGCGGCAAGTATACTTTTATTTGGATTCGCACCTTCACCATCTCTATGGCATTAGAAATCTACTGGGCTCCTTTTCTCAAAGATCGTGAACGTCCGTTTTCCAGTCCACCTTTTATTTTCTCGCAACTACACATGTCTCGTTTCATAAACCCCTTTGACAGGGCTTGTTTAAGGATAGGCAGCCTCGTGGTACTAGGCCTCTGTATTGCTTCCATCTGTCTAAATTAGCAGTACCCAACGGCGGTCCAGCAGGATCGGATCCATGCCGGGTTTGCTGAATCACCGGTGATGTAATGCAGATTAATTTAGTTCCATGTATGTAAGCGCCTTTTATCTAGCTATAAGGAGAACCTGGCCTGGATCCGACCCTTCTGGAGTTCATGGTGCCCTTCCCACTGGTTAATTCTGCCAGGCCTACTTCTTTCAGAGTCCTTCTATACTTAACCTACTGCTACGCCAACAGTGTTTGTGCAGCGCGTTTCAACCACGAAACGGCCTGGTGCCATTCCCACATGGCTCCGGGATTTCCGACTGAGTCACCAGCATTAAACTAGTCGATCTGCACGGGTACGTGTGCAATAGAAGTTTGACAACTGATCGAGTTCTCCTCACTTAAAACGTGTTACAGAACGAGATTTCAGGTGCAGTGGATACTTCAAGAGAAGCACTATTCCAACTCATTCCGTAAACATCAAACACCAACTGCTACTAGCACCAGTGCACACAGCACCAAGTAGAACTGCCCCAGGCCCCAGGGAAAGGTACACTGTCTCCGCTGATTCTTTTCAGTAAAGGTGGGAACTCTAAGCTGCCCTGTGATTGGGCGAAAAGAATGCGGGATGCCCTCCAACTAGACTGGAACAGCTTGTAAACACAAGGTTCTAGCTTTCCTACAAGCTTTCTCAGGGAACGGTCCTAAAACAGAAGTGGGGACACTAACCAAGCTAAGCACTATGCAAGTGACGTCAGGGTGTGTGATATCGCAGGTGGTATTAGAGGAAATGGCATAACTCAAGACCTCACAGGAAATGACCTCACAAGAAGTAACATAAGATCTTAAGACCTCTCACACATGTTTAGCAGGTCTATCATAAGTAAATCTTAGTGCATTACAATATTTAACAAAGGAGATTTGGGGTTCGGCCAAAGATGTGACACAACCCCGACGCAAAGCCTGGGACTTAACTTGTACATTAATTTTTTTAAACTCTACCATAAATAAATTGGCAACAAGAACAAACCTGGCAGTAAACCTGTTCTGCTTAATTGGTTGCAAAGACTGCTTTTTAAAATATCTTATGGGGATAAGGCACCTCCAGCAAAGATCTTTATGTGGCCAGAATATATCAGGGAATAATAATGGTATGATAACTCTAGAGGTTAACATATTTGCTAGAGAGATCTGTGTGTTGCCTAGTTCCAGTTTTGAATCAAAGTAGCATAGCGGGTCAATATGTCTTCTGCAAAGCATACCATGTAACACGTAGATGACAGATTTTTATTTTATGTAGACTGGCAAGTGGTTTTAATGATTTTAAGAGAGAGGCTTTTGTTACTTGCAGTTCATAAATTGTAATCCTAATATAGAGCAGGGAGCTATGAAGGACATGCGACTCCTACAACTTGTAACCATGTCTTATGTATCACACCTTTACACGCACATGATTTGTCAATCTATAACGTGTACATGTGATGCAAGGTGCTCCGACACCCTGTAATGGGATCAGTAGCGCTATAAAATAAATAAAACAAAAAAGTTGTTAAAGTATTTGCGTAAATACTGGGACAAACCAACACATCTGACATTCTAACAGTGTATGCACATCTCTTATATGGAGGGGCTAAACAAAGTGATGAACTCAGCATATTTCTGTGGGCCACGACATCTTGGCAGGGTGGAGGTGCCCACCCTGTGAAAAGAGTCTGTAGATGCCTTCTACCCGCATGCACCCTCGACTTGTGCTCTAGTAACAATGGCACCAGCGAACTTACAACATAACATATGAGAAACACAGAAAAGTCCAGGTAACCGACACATGACAGCTCACATAGCGAGTTAACAAAACTTAAGTAGGGCTGGGCTAATTCCCCATAATATCATTACATCCTACTACCCAACCCACTCAATAGGCCAGAGGTGCAGCTATCAGTAGTGAAGGGGCACTGGCGCTCAATAGCTATGAGGGAACCACTGCACTTCAATGATGGTTGTTTTTTACTTCTCAACCGTGGGACAGTGTTCTTTGCATTAGAGCCCACACCACTCTTACTAGGACTGTGCAGTCGTCACAGTATGGTCTGCAACGCTCATTGCAGTCAGAAGGGTAGAAGATCTTGCAGCAAGCCAAAGGCTAGAGGACAGGACGGACAGCTAGATGCAAGATGAGAGATAACAAAGGCACAGTCTAGTACTTGTGTTACAAACCACTTATCAATATGGCTGTCAAGGCACACCAATGATAATGTAAGGTCACCTTCAGCATCAGACAAAACATATCCACTGAAAACAAACCCAGGTAAACTGAGCAGTTGCTTTTTTCGTCTGGTGCATAAACCCTGACTTGTAGATCCTGTGCAATGTCACTTATGAATGAAGAACAACGGTCCACAGAGATCTTTATGTCATTTCTTGTTGTTGCTTTTCTCTTCAGAGGGCTGGCATCACTGATTCTTCCATGCCACATGCTCCAGGCTAGCTCCTAATCCAAAGCTGCTAAAAAGTTCTTTGAGAATCACACAATTACAAGTTTCTTACATTCAATAACAATCTTTTTGGTGGATACTCTAACAGACTACTCGCCTTGTGCATATTCCCCATGTGTCAGACTGGATACAGACACTTTAAACCAGTATTCTTGTATGCAGAGTTGTGTGACTCCGTGCAAGTGTTTTTCTGCACCAGAAGTGAGCAGTGGAGCTGCACATACGCGCTTGCTCATGAGCACTGACATCAGTTGCATTCTAGCCTGTCCACACCCTCAAATGTAAAGCCAATCAGCAGATTGGCAAGACCAGTGAGTAGCTTTCTAAATTAGGAGCTTTTTAGATTGAAAGCGAGTCCACATCATAGATCGGGTAGGTGGGAGGTTTGGTGACAAATCTGCAGTTAGAGGATCCAGCAGGAAGATCATTACCACAGGTAAGTAACTTTTCCTTTTGATGGATACTTCTAAGTGCAGATTCCTCACCTTGTGAATAGATATCATAGCAATCTAGAGAGCTGCCCACTGGTCATGCAAATCTGCTGATGGGCTTTCTGTATGAGGGTGCGGCCAGCCCACAAAGGATCTGACGTCAGTGCATGAGTGAAGCTTATATGGGGGTCTGAACTGGCCAATAAGTACTGCAGGACAGAGTGGGCAAAATTCCCCTTTCGATGGACCCGACTGTTGAGGCAGTAGTACTTTGTAGTATAAGAACCTTTGCTTAATGTATCTGCTTTACAAATGTCCAGCACAGGTGCTCCACATGCTAATGCAGTGGTAGATTTTGTAACTCTGGTTGAATGGGCCTGTAAACCATCTGAAGGCTTCTTTTTAGCCAGTGTATAGCACCGTAGCAGAACTTTATGCAGACAACATATAATCAAGAGAGTGACTGTTTTTCCACTGCCATGGCCTTCTTTGTTCCAGAAAACCATACAAAGAGCCGGTTGTCCACCCTATGTTCTTTGCTGCAATCGGTGTAAAACCTCAGTGCCCTCATAAGAGCCGAACTTTGGCGTTTCTCCTCCTCTGTGGAGGGAGGAGTAGGAACAAAGAATGCTGGAAGGGTGAAATCCTGCCTGACAGAAATGAAGTGACCACTTTCAGTAGAAATTAAGCTTGGGCCCTTAACACCAATTAATCTAGAAAGAAATATATGGAATGTGAGTTGAAAGATGGAGCCTGCAGCTCAGACGCCAGTCAATGTTATGGATATGAGAAATGATACATTCAACGTCAAATGTCCTAATGGACAACTGTACAGTGACTTTAAAGAGGTACACATCAAAAAAGTGATAACTATTTTAAGGCCTGAAGTGGCATCACAAAAGATTTTGCAAACCTTTCAAAAATCCCACCTGAACAGATGATTTAAGTAACAAAGGCTGACGCCTCAACAATTACAAAAAAAAGCCCAAAGACATTATAAAACAGCCCTTAACTGTGCTTATGCAGAAATAAGTAAACTGCCGCTGTTCCATCTCCAAACGTGGATTTGCAAAATCCAGTACAAGTTCAGTACACCTGCCGTGCTGTTGTGACAGAAGATCCTCCTGAAGCGGCAGTTGATAGGAGGAAAGATGCTCATGCCCAGGAGCTCCGGGGTGCTACACTTGCCTGGCTCAATCCAGTACCTCTGGATTGACTTTCGTCTAGTTGTTCTTGATCTTTAGAAATCAGGGCAAGAGAGGTAGCGGAGGGAAAACAAAGAAATCTTGAGCTCCACTTCAGACGGAAGTTGTCTATTAGAGAGGGATCTGCTTTCCAAACTCCAAAGGGACATTCCTTTCAACTTCAACTGGTCTCAGTGTGGAGTCTTCCTGTGTTTGGCAATGTGAACTTTGGCCCCATAGTTCCATTCAGTCCTAGGAGGTTATCTGGGTGCAGTTGTATTTGGGCTCTAGAGTTGTGCTCTGACCACAGGTACCATAAGCAGACTACACGAGGGTCTGTCACAGTTTGAGACAGCCCTTACATAATTTAAATGCTAAGATCTTGTGAAGTGACTTCTTGCATACTCGTTAATTCTGGAGAAAGTTAGCTGCCTAAGGTCCCTGAATTTGCATCTGAAGGTGGAGAAAGAAAGGAACGGATGTCAGTGAGCATGGGAAGCCCTCATATGTGGCTCTGCTTGTCACTTCCAGAGCTGAACGATGTTGGCACAAAGACGCATGACACCATCTTCAGGTATGCTGGACTACTATTTTAAAGTTTCCAGATCCAGTCCTATGCCTGGGGAGTACACAAAACGTGTGGAATCTGGAGCCAAAAGCAACCATTCGAAAAATCAATTTGTGATCGACATTAGAGCTACAAGTTCAATTAAAGTGAACTTCAGTCACAACTGCTACATTTGCAATGATGGAGACTTTAGAAAGGAATGAATGACTGCACAATGTCCAACGCACCCAAGTATGTGAGAGGATTTAGACTGAACTAGGTTGAAAAGGGTTTCTGATGTCGACTCATACAAAGGAACACTCGTGGCAGACGATAGCTGCATTTTAGTAATGTAGCACTCAAGAAGCCCTGAACATGACCCCAGATTTGATGTGGCATTTCACAGAGGTGAAAATCCTCACCATGGCCAATTCTCATAGCACTCCAGCAGCAGAGTGTACATTTGCAGTGCATGCTAGTTGTAAACCGTGCTAGGAAGAAGAATCATTAAATAGACTGGAAATCTTGAGATCTTAACGACAAGCAACACATAGTGAAAAAACACCACAACACTGAAAGAGTTCTCCATTTAGAATAACTTTAGTCCTCATTGGAAAAGTACATGTCTAAACTCTCATAACTCTGGGCACTAAATCAGCACCTTGAAAGTACCACCCCTGGGACTTTCAAACTGGCCTTGGTTGAAGCAACAAAGCACTTTTTGTAAATTCGGGCTGAGGCTACCACCCTCTGCAGCTCCCAAGGCCACAGGGAAATGCAAGTATAGAGAGAAATCCTGCCAGCCTTTGCCAGGACCGCTGCCCATGGTGAATAAAAGGAGGCAGCATGGGACCCCTTCAGTCCCCATAGGTCAATCCCTGGCTGATTACATCAGAGCAACGACAGGCCTCTGAACACAAGCACCTCCACCAACTCACCTCAACCACTCACAGCTTAGCTCATTCATGCTGGTGCGACCCAATGTGTTTGTTGGGGGGAGAAGGTAGGTTGTTGGTATGAGGCAGCGAGAAGTAAACAGGAGGGCAAGTAAAGGGAGGGGGGGGGGGGGGTAAAAACAGTGCACGTGGAATGAGCGTTTTAAGCAGAATCACTGGAGCCAAGTGAGCGGGAACATTGCTATTCGCATGACCTTAATGCAGACAGTTCTTTGCGCCCCTCTAAAGACTCGTGCCCTGGGCCCAGCTTGACAGCGCCAAAAGCCGGTTCTGGCGCTGGCCGTACAAATATGTCTGCTACAATGAGCCAGGGTGCTGACCTGAGGACTACACCACGGCCTCCAGCTGCAGTGCAAACTGTGTCCCCCAGATTGGTCAAAACCGTGCACGCCTCCTTGGGAGGAGGCAAGGAAGGGACACAAGCCAAGAGGCGGTGATAAATTGAAAAACCCTGACCCAATTATTGTTTTAATTAAATCTACAGCTAACCCTGAAATACTAAAAAAGGATATCACAGCACTGAAATACATTAGCAGACACATTACAGCGTATAATCAGTGCGAGTTCTCAGATCGTGTCTCAGTTCATATGCAGAGCATAGTCACAGTTTTCACTAACAGCCTGCACAGTGCTATTTTCGTTGGTGCCTCGATCTGGAAGAGAAAATGAGATGTAGCCACTTATAACACATTTTTAAGACATTGCAGTTTGTGCATGACAAACTATCAGCTAATGTCTTACCTCTCGAAATCGAAGAAGAGGGATTTGTTTAATTGGTTTGAACTTTAGATTTTTGTTGTGCGCTGTACAAACACCTTAGGGGATCAGGCACTATTTATTCTATGCAATTAAGTCCAAGTTCCCCATTAGCGTGACATATTGTGAGCATCAGTTTCACGGCATCCTGCAATGCAGCTGTGAAAACTGAGAAAATGACTCCCACCCAGAATGCAGCTGGGTGAATAATGACTGGTATGAGCTGTGTTATTCCAGGCGAAGCTCTTACCCTGACTACAAAAAGGCATTTATCAGGTGCTCTTCTCAAAATGGCATCCAGACTGAGCTTCACGTGCAACCTGGCACCCTAAACTCACATCATTTTCCTCCCAATGCCCCATCATAGAACGGAAAGAGGTTTGTTGACTGGAAAATATATATTTTTTTTACTTCCAGCAAGTTGCAAAAATACACGTGCTCAAATGAACCAGGTTTGGGGACATGAATTATGCTAGGAAGACGAATAAATACAATGATGGCAGGAGTATTTACAACAAATATATCCACCTTACATTCACAAATTCGACACTCAATGAGGTCAGTGTTAAATCTCAGGGTCGGTGACGTTCACAAACAATGCGTGCAGCTAAGAACAAGCGTGTGATTTTGGACTAAGATGACTGGTATTTTAATTACTTATTAGTAAAAATATACCAGAACCAGTAACAATCTTAGGCCAGCGGGCAGTTCATGATGTGCAGTTTCACCAATGACAGAATTAAAGTAACAAGGGCCATGACAGGAGGAAGGTACTTAACATCGTTTAGATCCAGGCTAGTTACACTGTATAAATAAGTGACGTGGAAACGGGGACTCTGCATGGATTGCATTTCACTGTGCAGTCGTGTAAATGCAGAGGCCCACGTGAGAGGTGGAAGTCTCTTGTAATATTCTGAAAGAAAAGCCTACATGAAGAGAGCGGGAGACCCACCAATATATGCACCAGGAAACAGGGGAGATGTGTTTTTTTTCCCCCCACAGGCTAAGTATTCCTTGCTGTGGGAGATCCATCTGTCACCAGGTCTAGGACTGAAGGCAGATGCTTGGTCAGATGAAAGGTGAAAGGCTTGTAAACAAAATGCTACAGGCGAACACACTGTGGTTTTGAGTTAAGCAAGTGCCACTGTGTCGACTTAAACTGATGAGGAAATTGAAACTTGTGCTTCCCAGCCCGCACAGGCCAACACCACAACCAAAACAATCAATTCATGATAAAATTCAGACAAATTCCATCAGAATGTTTTTTTTTTTTTTAAACTTAAAAGTCTGGCTTATGCAAGCGGGTTAAACAAAGGCCCACCAACCTAAGGCCGCACCAAAGGGAAACCAGGATTACCCTCTATAGTGGGCAACTGTGGGCTAATGCCACGGATCATTCTTAGGAGGCTTCTGTGGACGCTAAACAGCTTTTTCTTGTCAGAAATCTTTGCTAAAGACTTAAGGAGCTTCCTTTGAGTGACTGCCCTCCCCTGGATTAACCACCAGTGCTTGATCACTCTGCCTCAGTGCTGGGGCCACTGCACTCTCTCATGCTGAAAGCCACTTGCCCAGAGCTACTGACACCCATCTTCAGGCTCGACTAGTCTTTATTCTTAGTACGTGAGGGATCCACTAAAGTAATCAGATAAAATGGGACCTGCTTTGAACATCACTTGCAACCTTCTTAATTAAACTGAATGTCCAAAAAAATCCTCACAGTGATCGTTAGCTTTGCCAATCGCCAACAAATGGCATCCTGATCCACCCAGGGTGATGCGCACACAAATATTCACGCTATGTTTTGAATACCCAGATGTTAAACAGGAGCCTATGGCCACTCATTACTGTCGGGATTCCGACCAGAGGGCATCAATGCTGCACGTCGTCTTGACGCTGACCCAGTCTTCGTGTCCCTAAGGAGTCTGAAATAGAGACCTCACTCAAAGGTAACAAGGTTTGGGGGCTCCTCTCATGGACATGGCATTGGCAGATTAGGTTTAGCAAACCCAGCTCTCCTTTAGGTAGGAGGTTAGGCCTCTCACATTAGGGAATTAGGACATATTACATCTCATATGTCTTTCTTATGCATTGCGAGATGGTGGGGTCTTTGTAATAATTACTCTCGTCTTTACAATTCTGTTTCTTGCATTATTCATTATCCTAATCATTGCAGCCCATGCAACTTACCGCAAATTGCAGTTATATTAAATAAAAACTAATGAAACTTTACTGCATCTTTGTCATTGCCTGTGTTTGTATGAGACATGATATATCTGTGAGAAAGGGGTAATTTCCGTTTAACCACAACATTCCCTGAGATGTCTTATTCTCGAGTCCATGCGTAAAGGCTGCCACAAATCACCTTTTACTATTGTGTTTCTGGTGAGGTGCTGCTAGTGAGCCGGTAAGGTTGGGACAACAGTTGCGACTTGTTGTGGGAAAGGCGTAGTCGCCTACAAACAAAAGTACTGTTATCAAAAACCAGCAGTCTTGCCTAAAGCAAGAGTCCAAACTACGACGTAATTCCTCTTTCTCCCTATAAACTTAAAGATATCTACTTAGGACATTTCTAATATTTTAACATCTACCTTTCGTGCATACTTTACCTGGATGTGCCCATTACATCATGCATACACCAATAACTCTCCCAGTGAAAAGTCTCAAGCTAAGCCAGTTCTACCAAAAGGAATGGTGAGTTCATATGTCTGCGAATAGACTGGATGGGTACTTGTGAAAGGTTAGGAAGAGTGCATGACACCAAGATCTGCACTTCAAACTTTTTTTTCCAGTTTCAAGTGATTTTTGACCATGAACATACAAGAGTAAGTCAGCACTCCAATTTACCTCACCCGCCACTGGCCGGTCAAAGCGCCTTAAAATGTTTGCTGGACCAATGGCAAAACTTCACTGTTCCTTCCCCCTTGATCGTGATTTCATTCACATGTTGCAAGAGCAGGACAACCTTCATTTGACCACCACACAAATAATCACACAGAAAAATTGCTGAATAATTTGCTATCCGCGTGACTAACACAACAAAGTCTATTAAAGAAAAAACATCTACAGGTCCGTGCACACACTTGGCCACATTCTGAACTTTTATTACATTGAGCACTTTATGAACAGACTGTTTTCAGATGTTAACGTTTCTTTTACTAACTATGTCACTCTTCCTCTGCGGCAATAAAGGAAGAAGCTGTACCGTCCTGACCTACCCAGCCGTCAATTTTCTAGAATGACGAAGCCAGGGTGTGTCACGCTAAGAAGGTCACGAAATAACTATGCTTCAGATGCACATCCTCGCCGAAAATATCTTTGCACTGACAACAGTTGACTGTTAACTCACCTCTAGTGTGGTCAATACAATCTTCTCAATTGAAGAAAAATAAGCCTCCCACAAGAACTGTGTCTGCTGTCTAAGTGCTAGGATTTTATCCTGATGGATGGATCTGATTGTAGAAGGAATCTGTAATACAAGGTTGAAACAATCAGCTACAGCAGAAAACAATGTAATCTGATCAAATTAATACACTGCTGGGAATCCCCGACCGCCATCGCCAGCCCACTTAGCCCCTTTTATTTATTTATACTTGCTAACAGTAATAGGAAAAGAGGTGTGGGTTACCGTTAAATAATAGCTGTGTTGAAAAAATGATGAACGGTGAGTTTTTTTTGTACTCCTGACATCGGAGTACGTAGGTCACCGCGAAGGACACTCGCTCTCAGTGTCACTCGTCACTGAGCATCTCCGGGTCTAAGCCTGCTGGGGTTCACGTGCCTCCCTTAGACACAGGGCACACTCCCGATACTAAAGTGCCACACTATTGAGTATTAAACAGAGGAGAATAACTTTATCCATATATATCAGCAGTGCACAAATCAATACCAGCAACTGAAAAACTATTTAGTAAAAACAGTTTTCAGTAGCTTTCTCAACTAATAATAACTAATATTTGGACATAAAAGCTATGTAAGTTGTAAGTATTGCGTTTTAGCTCAAAGTCCACAGTTGACAGCAGAGTTGCCGATGTTGTGGGGATACACTTAAATGCTTCCAAAGTGGTTACCGCATGTAGTAAGACAATTCCGTTTGTATTCCTCTATTATTTGAGAGAACCCCAGCAGCATGCAACATGTCCCCTCTCACATGGCCTAGTTAGTGAAGGGCACCTTCAATAAGTGGCACTGTGTGCAGGACATGGGAGGAGTCAGCAGCTGCGTGAAGCTATGCTGCCATTTGTGACCAGGACAAGAGATGTGCGAAGAACCAACAAGTGTCTTATCTACATCGAATCGCACACTCATTGGGATGAGATCCGATGCTTCCTGTAAGGCTGCACCAGATTCACAACAAGCTTTGGCAAAGCCATAGATCTAGCCCTCGGCAAGCCAGCAATGCATTTTCAAATACATACATCAGGCATTAAAAGTGTAAAAGTAAAAAAATAAAATAGAAAAAAATGCAGAGATGAACAAGTTACTTACTTTCGAAATGCTCTTTCAGGTGGATAATACAACCCTAGATTTCTCACCTTAGAAATATTCCCCAGGAGGCAAACTGGGTCCAGACATGTTCACAACCGTGCTCCAGCACGCAGCTAGGTGGCACTGTTCGGCTCCGAACTCATTCTGCCCCGGGAGTGCAGGAGCAGAGGTGTATATGAGCACCACGCCTGCACGTCCACGTCAGTTTCTTGCTTGACCTGTTCCATGCCCTCAGAATAAGAGCACAAACAACTAGAGGTACAGTGCGTGGATTTCTAATTGCAGACCTTTTTAGAGACCAGGAATGAGAACTTCACAGAATAGGGAGGTGGGAGGGAGGTGAGGAATCTGCAGTGAGAGCGTAGCCACTAGAAAGACTGTTACTGAGGTAATTAACTTGCTCTGCTGTTGGATAATCCTAACTGGAGATTCCACACCTTTAAAGGTGGCGGGACTGAAGAGTGAACGAAGACCAAAAAGTCCTGCATGACTGAATGGACAAAATGCCCTTCCCGTCGAACCTGGCAGTCGAGGTAGCAGTGCTTCCTAAACCCAATCATCCAACCGATGGCCTTTTGTGCAATCAATGTGTAAACTTAAAACTCTTTTAGGGCCTAACCAATATTAGAACATTGGAAGTTGGCAGCTCCATTGAAAACAATGGAGTGCTGCGGGCTTTTACTGGCCGGTAAAAGCCCGCAGCGCCAACATTCCAATGGGCTTTGTTCACAGCAGCAGCTGTGAACAAAGCCTCACGGAGCCCGAGGGGATTCTAATCCCCTCGGGCTCCGTGAGCAATTTGTTTTTTTTAAGAGAACATTCTGCCCTGAGTGGCAGAATGTTCTAATAGCCTTAGAACCCGCCATAGCGGGCCCTACCGGCTATTAAAGGCCCTTTCCCTTGTTAAATGCCCTCGCCTTCGGCTTGGGCATTTAACTCGGGAGCGGGCCTTTAATAGCCGGTAGAGCCCGCTACGGCGGGTTCTAAGGCTATAAAATATCTCCACCTGTTTGAAGGGTGAGGTGGAGCAAAAAAGGTTGGGAGAGTGATGGAGTGCCCGACATGAAAATGAGTCACGACCTTTAGCAAAAATGCTTCAGTGGTCCGTAGCAACAGTTTGTCTTGGGAAAAAAAGTTGTGTGGACTGCATGAAGAGATCCTGGAGCACAAACTGAGGTGATCAAAGCGAGGAAGATTGTTTTGAGAGTCAGAAAACGCAACAAGAAGCTGTGCATTGTTTGAAGGGGGGTACACATGAGGAATGTCAGGACCAAATGAGGGTCCCACAGGGGCATTGCAAACAGTTTAGAAGGGATCATGTGTGTCAAACTCTTAATAAACTTCATCACAATAAGTTATTTAATTAAGGACCATTGGTCCGGCAAATGCAAAAAGGTAGAAAGAACCGACAAATAACCTTAAAGAGGGACCACTGCAAGGCTTGCTGGGAAAAATATAAAACAATTAAACTATCCAACATGTTGTCCTGTAAAGAGTCTGTGTTGCAGACTACACACTAGGTCATAAATACGCCAACAGCCCTCAGTATAAATGGACTTTGTAGAGGGACACCTCACTGTGAGAATGACATCCACAACATTGTGTGGTAAATCGAATATGGTCAACTGCCACCGGTTAATCTCGACGCATGGAGGTCTGGACTGCTCATGTTCTGGTGCAGAACCCTGCCTTACTGACGCAAAAGGAGATCCTCCTGAAAAGGTAGTCCGATCAGAAGACTCATGTCCAAAAGTTCCAGGTACCACACTCTCCTTGCCACGTGGAGAGGCATACAGGGGTCCCTTGCTTCACTACAGCCTGACTTCTAAAGAGTTTGTGGTGAGCAGCAGCAGCAGCAGCTTTCAAAATGTGTGTCCGACAGTGCCAAAAATATCCATGCAGGGTTCTCTCCACTGTCAGGTGAGGTCTGCACCACCTCAGAGTTCTGTTGCACTTTGTGATATGCAAGGCAACGCCAGCTGAGCTCAACCACCCAGCCACTTAAAGATCAGGCCAGGTGGACAAGCATCAGGGAGCTGGCTTACCATTCCAGCCAACCCTAGAGGCGCACCTCTTGGCACTTCACCCTTCCAGTACCACATGGCGGTGGTATGTCTGTGAGACACTGCACCTGCCTTCACTTGATGGACCACAGGAAGACAGACACCAGGCAAATGCCCCGCAAGCTTCAAGCGATTCAAAGCAGAGATTGGGCTATTAGTTATGACTCTAAAGTGGACTACTTTATTAGATGGACGTGCATCTGTAAAATGCCCAGTCACTCACAATGAAAAGAGCCAATGGATGAAGTGAGCTGATCCCCTTCTGTATACTATGGTGGGTGGATGCAAAATATGAATGAACCCTGAACAGCCTATTGGGGGCTGACCAAAAGCCCCAGTTTGTATCAATGGTTGTATTTTTAGTATCAATTTTTTGGGAAAATAGGAGGCTGGTGAATCTGTGTTCATGCTACATCTAAAAAAAAAAAAAAAAAAAGACCAGTAATGGATACAGCCGTAAAGCAACAATCTTCAGAACAGAGTGTTACAAAACAAATTCCAATCGGTTTTACAGCGACAGACGGCTATGGTGAAAGACTTGTAAAAGAGCGTAGTCTGAATCCAAACATTTGCAGCCTTAATTTTATCCTTCCCAGATACCACTGAAACCTCACATTTAAGAGACAGTGGTGACAGGAGAGACTGACTGCTTTAAAGTTCAGGCAATTACAGGCATCGGTACTCTCACTCGCTAACTGTGCCGGAGTGCTTCCGCAAACACTGCTGCCTTTAGGAACTGCTACAATTGGCTTAGCTCCATAACACCTATTACTTCCATTTTTATTTAAAGAAAACAAAAATGTTCCAGTTGTGAATCCGCATAGAGGGTCTTCTGAGCTGCAAGCAGCTAAGCACAGGGGACACATTGCTGCCCTCCGGTTCTATAGCCATGGCGACACGGGCTTTGGACCTTAATCCAGGCCTGCCAGGTGATTCTCCAAGCCAACGTTCACATTAAATATTAACATGTTCATGCGGCCTCCCTACATATCCCGCAGCATCTAACGCTGCTCTTTTTATTAGCAGGAAGTGTCGACTATTGGGTAAATTCAGGGCCCAGCAATAAATATCTTCTTTGGATTACAATGGTCACTGGCTTAACTGAGCGTGTTCCTTGAGACCAGCAGCACAACAGGTACTTCTTGTTTTAAATAAAAAGACAGTAAAAATTGAAAACTATGAACCTTATGCAAAATAAGTGTTCAGCAGAAACTCTGGGCAAACACTCACAACACTGCAGCCTTGCACAAAAACTGTGGTTTTCAAGGAGCCCCGTTTAATACCTTGGCGACAGACAATGAACATGTAAAACTGCATTTTTTACGCTATTTTTATTGAAGGTTTTTTATTTTTTTTGCAATTTGCACACCGTATCAGAAATACAATGACTCTCATGGTTTAGTTGTCACTATGCATCGCAAAATGACAATCCACAGGTTCCTTCCACTTGTGTGTCAAGGGGGTTTCGAATGTAGGCTAAACAGCAGTAAAACTGCATTTCCTACAGGGTATTTTAACATCTCAGCTGAGAAACCACGTGGGGAGGAAAGGGCTACGTTGGGGATTTTAGGAGAATGCCACCCAAATGCATCAAGGCTAGAAAGGAAATCATACGATTCCCATTGGAGTTATCTTAATAGAAGACGCAAGCCAAACCTGGAGCACTAAAAAGTAATTAAGTGCAGAACATTGGGTCATGCCTCTGGAGGTGATGGCACAAGACCAAACAGGCTCCCAAGCCTTGACGGAAATCTATGTTAACAAAAAGAACTAACAAAACAGAACGTTATGCGTGGAAATCGTGTCAGAAAAAAGTGAAGGACACAGATAAATTACTTGGTAATGGCACAAAAGAGCACCGAGGGAAGTGTAATATTGCAACGATTCCCCGCTAACCTCGAAATCTGCCCCTAACCTCCAATGACTCTGGATATTCCTAAAGCCCTGGTCTCTTACTGAGAGCGATCAGATACGAGTATAACGCTTCGTCTGCGAGCATGACCGGAGCATGCTAGAAATGCAAAGATGGGCCTGGGACAATAAGGACGATTCTACTGCTAGCCGAAATGTTAATATGAACAACCGCCCGCCATTATGTTAGACAACGCACTAAAGTGCTCCTATATATAGACAAAAGGACTTAGATGAAAGGGTACCTCTTGCCTAATCAGAATGGAAATTCTTCAGTTGTATTTTTATTTTATTTTTGGATCTACCATTCCAATTACTACTTCTTAACACCTACATTTTCAATCAGCTTCAAGCAAGTATTGCATCGGGGAGCACTCTTGGAATACTCTGGCATATTGTTTGTCCACAAGTTAAACGGTTTGGCACAGAGAGTAAAATGCATACCTGGGCCAAGACCATGTAATGTCAACTTATTTGGGTTCCAGGATTCAGGAGATATTAAGCTTTTTAAAGGAGCAATATACTTACTCATAGTATTGATTTGCCCAAGTAAAAGATGGATGGATCAGTTTCTATTTGCAAATTTGATAAACAAAAAAAAAAACATAAAACCCCCTGACAAAAGTGTTAAGATCTCAAAAATTGTCAGCCCTTTGCTCGATAGCCCAGGCCTAGGACCACTACTCAAAAATACTCAGCCCACTGCACTTCCAAGGTCAGACTTGGACTTTTTGCAACCAAGAAACTTGTCAGACTCCAACCAGTTCTAGATAAAGCTTCCACAAGGCAAATACAGCTTCATCTATTACGAAGCATAGGAAGCAGTTTTCAAACAAACAAAGGGAAGAATTGCTTATTCTCAGGGCACAGGATTTACTATATTGTATGTCTATGTTATGCCAACTTCGTCACAGGAAGATGCTGCTTATTTCAATATGAGATTTTAAAACTTTAAAAACGCATATAAATCAACAACGTGAAAAGAAGAAGTACTTGTGTAATGCTTTTGGGTACCACCTTGGCCACAAGAGCTGCAACTAACGGGACTTTTGGTAACAGCAAATCCCATGTGCAGCTAATACAGCACCCACTCTAAAGCGTTCTACCTTAACATTCAATGTTATAGGCAACGTCATTTGATGCACCCAGAAGCAAACACCCTCATACATTCTAGAAGCGTATCCTAGGATTCGGAGTCACTGAGTAAATCATTTCTCAAAGCTAAAATAATAAAAGAGAATGAACTCTATCATCTATACAGTTCTTATGGGAGTTGAATCCAGTAAACACAATTAGATGGATTACTATACCGATCACAAAATGGTTCTTCAAAGCAACTGTAAATCATCCCTGATCAGGGTAACCATATTCTGCAATGTAAAACCTGCTTCTCATAATATTCTTGTTTGTGCTCTGCCCACAGCTATCCCTTTATGTCACTATTTTCCATGTTTGCTTTCCCACACTATCTCACTGCTTGGTTCTGCACATCAGTTTTGGTTTTCTGTTAGGTCTTTAAATAAAATGAAAATATAAATAGTGAAGTGCAGGTTTTATCAATGTTGTACTTACAAGGAAATCTCCTAAGTTCACAGGAAAGTAAGTGGGAAGTCAATGCATTTACATGCCAAGGAAAATATAAGAGTTGAAATCAAGTTTTCAATACATACAGAAGAATTCCATTTAGTTGTCCCAAAAGAGTAAGTAGTAGGGAGGTTCTTGTAACTATGTGGTTTGTGACTATTTGTACGTAATATCAATATCAATCAATCAATCGATTTAGAAAGCTTATCACCCTGGTTGGTATCCAGGCACTGGGGTTGGTAGCTATTCTTCAAAGAGCCAAGTTTTGAGCTTCCCCTTGAAGTCGATAAGGGAGTACGTGGTGTGCCGGTGAGGGGCATGGGGGTTGTCCCAGATCTTCATGGCGAGGTGGGAGAAGGCACATCGTCGGCTGCGCCGAACTCTCAGGACTTGTGCAAGGGATGTTGATCGTAGCTCCCTGGCGGGCCGGTAGAAGGAGAGTCCAGGGTTGATGAGACCGAGTCCGATTTTGTGGACGTGATGGCCTTGTATATGATGGTGAGGACCTTGAATTTCATCTCTTGTTCACGGGCAGCCACTGTAGCTTCCTGAGGTGGGAGTTTCCCTGGGGAGATCCAGGATGAGTCTTGGGCCGCATTCTGGATGGTCTGGAGTTGGGTAGAAAGTCAGACGTAGAAGGTGTTTCTGTAGTCACGACGACTAGTGAGGATGGCTTAAGTTACTATTCTTTCTGGTTTCAATGGGGATCCATCTGGAAATCTTCCGTAGCATGCAGAGGTTATGGAAGCTGGCGGAGGCCACAGCGTTTATCTGTCGTATGAAGGTGAGTTTACTGTGGATGATGATGCATAGATTACGGGCACGGTCAGTCAGGGTCAGGGGTTGTCCGAGCGTGGAGGGCCACCAGAAGTCGTCCCAGGGGGAGTTGTTTCTGAAGAGGATAACCTCAGTCTTGTCTGTGTCCAGTTTCAGGCAGATGGATTACATCCATTTGGCGATGTGGGACATGGCATTGCAGAAGTTGTCTCTAGGGGAGGCGTGGTCTTTGGAGAGGGAGAATATGACTTGTGTTTTGTTGGCATATGAGATAATGTTGAGTCCATGGAAATGCACACTCTTGGCTACGGGCTTCACGTAGGTGTTGAAAAGGGAGATCCTGAGAGAGGACCCCGGTGGGATGCTGCATATGGTGGTCTTTGTTTCAGAGGTAAAAGGTGGCAGGCGGACTCTCTGGGTGCGCCCTTTGGCATTAACAGTGCCACACGGGACCCAGGACTGATCATAAGGCTGAAAGCAGAACAGCGCTGAACCTCTGGAAACCATCCATATCAGAAGGTCAATGATTAGTACAACAATACAACTCTCTATCATGAGACAGAGGGGTGGGTGAGGCAGATGATGGGCAGTGCTACTGAGAATGCACCGAGCATGAAGGAGAATAAGGACAAACATTTAGTAAATGGTAAACTACAGCTTGTTCCTGAATAGACACGTACAGGGCTCTGCTTTCACCTAAGCACCCAAGTATGGTGGCAGTGTCGAGCTCAGAATCTGACAACACCCCTCAAATATAAATTAGACGTCTGAAATCAAGAGTTCTAGTCCTGAAGATGAACCTGCTTAAGTTCAAGACACTGAGGCAGTTTAGAAAGGACATTTACAATCCACCCTTTGATGGGCAGTTTTTAAAAAGTCCCTATATTTTCCACTTTTTTCAAAGTCTAATGGATTCCTTCCTTGAAACACATACTTTTCCATCTTGTTCCTTTAAAAAAGTTAACATTCTTACAGATATGTATACAAACCACTAAAAGACGGGAGGGTTATGAGTGTGATTCGGTGTGTCATGAAGTTGTAAAGACTGTACGTGTTCAGCTGACTAACCTAGTGTATACTCATGGTAACCTCGAGGGTTGGCTATTTAAGGTATCATTCGTGCAGAATTTAATTTGCGTAGAAGAAATTGTGAAAAGAGCTTCGGCTGTCAACTCCACATTGGGACATATTTTTGTCATGAAAATTCATTTTCTGTTTAAACAATCCATAACGTGTGAAATTCGCGATGCAAGATGGCACCAGTGTGCTGTCGTGTCAGCCACTGCCACAGTAAGCACACAAAAAGCAAAAACAGCTCAGTTGGAAATAGACGCGCCAGCTGTTAGCTTCATCACTAGATATAATTGGACCTATGGCCATATGCTCACATGTGAAGGAGACGAATTATCACGAAGAAATCTGCAGACTTGAATTCGTTAAAATCCGATCTTGCAAGGGGGGGGCTGATATCGATATAAACGAGGCGAGATGCAACCCTTTTCACATCACCTGTGATGTCAAAAAGGGGCCTCCGACTGCTCCAATCTGTGAGGAAGCCGAGGCGAGCGGGCTTTATTTACGAATGTGCATGCGTCGCGCGCACAGTGGAACAGGTCCTAGGCAGGCTCGCGCTGCCACAGAGGGGCACGGCATACAAAAACATCTGAGCTGCTCTAAAACGGGAAATGAAAAAGTGCAACATAAAAATAAAACATTTCCCTGGGCAGACATCCAGGCGGGCTGCCAGCTCTTTAAAACGTTGTTAATGAAGGCACAGTAGCGGCTCAATATGGAAGCAATGGCGCAGAAAGCAGAGGGCACGTTATGGGCAACGCCCCGCTCAGCAGCCCCTTACAAGACTTGAAATGCGGTTCAGGTGGTGTGCAATGTGCTGCGCTTTCATGCAGTGCACGAGGCGGGAGGAGTGATAAAACGCACGAGACCGGAAAAGCACAACGGTTCAAATGAAGGCAGCAACGGCTTCCGGTTCCCTCATCTTTTCACTCTAGTCCAGAAAAGTCTGCCTTTCTCGTTTACCTGGCATGTTTGCCTTGCCATGGGTTTCATCGTCAGCCTTGATTGCAACCGCCCAGAAGTTAATTCTATTGCGCATATAATCAGGACATCTTCAAAGTTTCCTTCAAGGGAGCCTAAATCAGAAGGCGGCCTCTTTTCTGTAGAGGTAACTTCACCGTTGCGCCCCCCCCCCTCCAAAGTTAGAGAAAAGGAGCAGGCCCTCCTTCTACACAGGCACGTGTCTAATGGCCACAGAAATGTCCATGTTACCAGAGGTCGGAAAAGGAGCCTCGAGTGGTTCCCACAGAGCAGGGCAAGGAGAGGCATGACATACCCGTAACATTCATAAATGATGGACACATTGACAGCCACAACATAGCAGTAGCCTCTATCCCACGATCTGCAACTGGAGACCCCCCACCCCCCCAATTGGCTTTTGTGCTTTTTTTTTTTAGGTCGAGCATAGGAGTGCCCAAGCACAGCTCTTCTCGACATGTTGTAATCTATTCTGTGGGCTTTACCATGTCCATCACTTTCACTGGATCCTGCACCTGCCTTCCAAAAATCCCTTGATGACGTTGGTAAATGCTTTACATTTGTTCCGTCTTGAGGCTGGTTCGTTACCGCCTTAGAGACTGATCTTGTTACATCGATTACTGCACGATCAGCCATGTAACTTAGTGTGGCACACTATTTTTCTCTTTTGCCTTGCGGATTCACGCAGTGTGGCCGTATGTTGTTTCTTCCTCTTCCTTCTTTTCAGGCACCTTGCTGTTTCTTTGCGATGTCGGAAGGTCTTATTTATTTTTGCAGTTTTATGTAGCAGAAATTCGACACAAAGGTATTGGAGCACTTTATTTTCAGTTTTATATAGTGAAAACTCGATTCAAAAGTATTTACTGTGCTTCACATCAGCAGCGGTTACATTACACAAGAACACATTCATTTTTGTTAGCAAGGGGAGATCAAGCGATTTGCCCAGAATCACAGCATGATGAGCCAGCGCCAAGACTCAAACCATGTTTCCCAGCTCCAGAGTCGGCAGCTCTGGCCCTTACGCCACAGCCTCTCTCCTAGGGTTCTTTGGTGCATGTTTCTGTCTGGGAATAACATTTTTTTTTTTTTTTTTTTTAAATAGTGCCTGGTAATACAGGTTCTGCTAATTCTTCATTGGTTCTCTTAAAATACTCCTCCTCTGCCCTCTCCCCCCCCCCCCCACACACATCCTCTGCCATTTTTTGTCGGTATGCCAGGCAGCAAACTGCTGCCAGCTCTCCACAAAAGTGCTTTCGCACAGTTTTTTTTTTAAACTGAACAAACTAAGTGGCAATAGTCATCTTAGATCCCTAAAGAAAGACATAACTTCCAACAGTGAACGTGCCATTGTGTCTTTTTTTTTTTTTTCGGCCAATACTAAAGAACAAAGCAAAAGACAAACCCCCCCCCCCCTTTTTTTTTTTACTGATGATGTTCAATATTAGCATCACCAAAAAGCACCGGCAAAGCCAATACGTCCCAAAGGTGAGACCTATTGGCTTTGCCAATGATTTTTAAAATAGCTTTCACAAAAGGTAGTTAAAATCACTGAAGAACATGCATCTCCGGGGATTGGTTCCATTTACAGAAAACTACTCAATTGCACTTTGGCTAATCAGGTCTCCCTTATCGGCTCTCCCACAGGACCTTAATAGTAGAGTGAAATCCTTAGTAGACCCTTTAATCAAAGAGCAGGAGATTATACCTTCTTCATACACGTGCCCCCACACACACACACACACACACACACACACACACACACACACGACGTACACCAGAATAGACATCACCTAGGATGCAGCTCACTATTGACAAGGCAGCTGTCAGAGGCTAGATCCCAGTTTGAAACCATGTCCAAGGTCTTGCTTCTATGAAAGTAGCCTCCCAGAAGCGGATTTCAGAAACTGGTGAGAATCTGCCACTTCTCAAAGTCCTAGTGGCTAAGAAAGAGTACAGGCCAATTATTTATCTTAAACAGAGATAACCCAAATAACAGATCTAAGAAAAATAAAATAACAAATGGCCTTGTAATCCAGCCAACAAATATTAAAGTTACTTTAAGAAATACCTCGCCACTGTAATTCCCTAGATTTATGGGAATAAGACTTTTTTCTGATTCCTTTATGTGAAAAGCAAGCCATTAAATGTAGATTTTAAAAAGCCTGCCTTCAACTATGTTAATTAGGAATTTCTGTCCACCTCCTGGCTGTTGGGATAGGCGTCCTATACTCGTTTCGGGACAATCACAAAAGATCAGCATGTTGTATGTATATGGCTGAATGTGTTCACATAAATCCCTTCTCCTGCAGTGGAGATTTAGAAGGGGCGCCCGTTGTGCCCCCTTTCTCCTGATTATTTGTAATAAATATGGACGCATTCTCAAGAGAATTAGACTGAACACTGGAATTAAAACAACCCTAGCCTGGGGGGTGGATGGGGGGGGGGGGACAGAAGGGGGTTGGGCTGAAGACTGAACACATTCCCCAACATTCGCTACAGACGTCCTGCATTTGCACCTTGAATTACCAAAGGATACTCACTCTAGCCTTTGCTGAAATCTCCGGATTCAGGGTTAACATTTTGTAATCAGATAGTGAAGGAGTGCAACGCCTACTCTAAATTTGTCTTTGAACAGGTTAATGTTTGGCTGGAATAGCTAGTGGTTACTTTCACCAGAAATTCAAATCCATCATCCAGTACCCCAACACTTTCTACCATCAGGTGTGATCTTGACAGTAGGGCCCACCTTTGGGGTCCTAGCTCAGAATAGTCAATGTTATCATAAATAAATACATACATGTGCGGACTGCCCTTTGGCACTGATTTTGCAAGATACCAGGGAAAATCATCATAAGAATTGCCTGCATGGCTCAACCGTAAAGATTTTCTCTCACTAAAAATAAAAGGGAAACTAATATACTCATATATTATGCTAAAGTAAATGGCAGATGAGCTGTGAATGATGTAAAATGTTCACATGAAAACAAAGGGAATGTGTAAAATATCACGGCGGGCAGAAAAACCTGTGAAGTTGTGTGGCTTCTTAGAGAGACAACGTCTGATCGATGCATTCGGGAGTTAGAAAAGGGGATAATTTTGTCCACAGTGTGAACCTCCCTAACTTGTGGACTAGGGTTAGGGAAGGGCTTTAGACTGAAACCTTAAATAGCGGAATGCAATTTCTACACAATGGCTAAAGTGATTTCCTTTTTACCATTAAAAGTTTGTTTCATATTCACATAAATGTGTTTACATCACAAGGACATTTCTCAGAGCATCGGGTTTATTCAAGAAGGCACTCAGACTTTAGGATATTCTAGATGTTGCATCTATTTTAAGTGTCCAGTGCCTTGAGTCCTACACTGGTGTGACAGCTATATAAAAAAAATGTAATATGCAAGCATGATTGCGTCTTAATACAAATGCAGTGCTTTTCCCTGAGCACAGGGTTAATCCAAAACACAATACTGAGATGCATGGTATAAAGGAGGGCCAGCTGTTACTAGAAGACACTTCATGTAAGCAGATGCACAGAGTGTAATGTGCCAGTTATCACTCCTGATTAAGTCTCAAAGCCAGCATCCTGAATCATTCCTCTTACTACTCTCTCTACTGGATCTAATAATCCCACTAATTTGTCAAACTACACCGGAGGCCGCGGCGTTTAATCACCACAGGTGTGAAGAATGAACTGCTGCCGCTCTTACCTGTAATAACAATCTCTCGTCTCCTATGACAGCTGCCTGGTTCCAATCGATAACTTCGGAAAACGGCAACTCCCATCCGTTGCTAAGCATGACTGGGACACATGCAGCCTGCAGACGAAGCCAACACGTTATGAGCAGATGACCTTCAATGGCTTTACATTCATTTAGTCACACAGCCCTTCTCCACCCATCGCCACTGCGGTAAATTTCACACGTGCATGCGACAAATGACTGGGACGTCAAAAGTAAGACGCAGAAATGCCCCCCTTGCCGCTCGTTATAAAGTGCTTGTTTCCAGTTTTGGCATTCCATAGCAGTGTTCCTAAGTGGTGTTAGTATTGGCCAAACCAATTTACCGACCTCTGGAGAATGAACGGCTCGCTCATCACTGCCCGGATTTGAACCGGTAGTTCGCACTTTCAACGCAGATATTGCCAGTGGGCACTTTACATTATAAGCAATGCTGGCTTGTGAAACTTTACTTAAAAATGCAGGCAGTACAAAAGGAACACACAACTTGGGCTGGATTAATGTTTCCCCTTCAATGGATCGGTACATTGCACCCACTGCAGTCAGCAGACTTCAATGCGAAGGGACTGACAGCCTGTGTCCGCATTCTGTGGACCAGGCCCCCTCCTGCCAAAGGTGGTGTGCGTTGTGATGCCACAGCTGCTGCTGAGAGGGAGCTCCTACATTATAAAGTGGACAACGAAAACCTACACAACCATTAAACATTAACTCGTGATTAGAAAGGGAGAAACGGAGGACTAGCCTCACTGGAACACTGCTGATCTGTTGTATATTTAACTAGATGCAGTGACTTGTGTGGCAAGTAGAGGCCCTCACCAAGTGGTGGCGGTTACTCAATGGCGGGACGGGGTGTGAGGGAGTATATAAAACGCTTACCTTTGGGAGAGACGCAGCAGTGTCGTGACTGGTCTGAATGGCCTGCTTCACCGCTCAGTCTGGGAGTGTGAGAATGTGCATGTTCTCTACTCGGCTGCGAAATACAGCAGGGTAGAGAACATGCACAGTGCGCATGTCTGTTTGGCTGGCCCAACACAGCCAGCCAAACAGACATGCAAACTTTGTGCTGTGAAACCCCTCCTACAGCCCTTTTCCGGCCCCCCTCTCTCCAGGCCAGCCCGACCCCTTGCTCCCAGGAAGGGAAAAAATGATGATAACATCGCGTTAACATTTCATATTTCCTGTCCCCACAATCCAGTGGGGCAACGCTCCTCTGCCTTAGTGGAGGAGCTGGCCCTGCCCCCACTCAGTTGCACCCCTACCTTGTTTTTATTAACATGTTTTAAGAGAAGAAAAGGAAGGCTAAAGCGGGCCTGCTTAAATGACAATACTCTGTTTCTAGGATTAGCACACACAGGTCAGTCGGTCACAACAGCTACTGTTTTCTTACAAAATTGAGAACCTTTTCACACTGTTGTGATGGGCATGGAGCAGCCAGCTCTACAGTGAGCCTCAAGGCCCTTACCCAGGCCCTCTTCCCTCCTTCTAAGCTCTAGCCTCAGCACCGATGCCTGAGGTCTGCTGCGGGGCAGGCGGTACACACTGGTCCAGGACAGTAGCACTTTAGTAAATGGCTGCTGCCTCTGACGCTAAGCTCCTTTGTTTAGCACACGCGTGCCGGACGAGATTGCAAAGGAAGATATAGAGGGGACCCCCCCGTACTGCTCTCTTCCCTTCAATAGCTCTGGTGCTCTCACAAGGCATCACCAGGGCACAAGTCCCAAGGAAAATAGTATTCAAAAAGACGTTACAGAAAGTGACATCACAGTTAAGTTATATCATGCCCTTATAGTCAATCTCGCTTAAAAGGAAAAAAGATTTACATAAAAAATATCTAGGACAATATTTTTGCCATTCAATATAAAAGCCAATATAGTTTGGTATAAGACCAATCCCGAGGGCTCTGAAACGACTGCCCTCCCAGGCTCCACCACAGCTTCAGACTTTAAATAATTCTGCCCTCCTCCAAAGACCCAGTGCTCGCGAATGGCAGCCCCCATGTGCAACGCTCTTACCTGCAGCGCCTCCAGAAACCTGAAGGATCCAAGCCTGCGGCCGCGAGGCACCAGGCAGAAAGTGGCATTGTGCAGCATTTCACGATAATCATACCTGCGAACAAAGAGAGGGCAGTTAGCGGCTTGTACCAACAAGCATGGCAAAGCGTTCATAACACTGTGGCTTCTGCTGTCAGCCAGTGACCACAAGCGCATCACAGTAGCATTCAGACGTCACACCGATCGCCGGTATGTACCCTACTGACATACATGCAGGCAAGAGGTGTCTTCTGGTGTTGAGAGAGGCGGGTGAGGGGGGGGGGGGGAGAGAGCGAGGAGAGGTGGGCGAGGGGAGAGAGGGAGAGGTGGGCGAGGGGGGAGAGGGAGAGGTGGGCGAGGGGGGAGAGGGAGAGGTGGGCGAGGGGGGAGAGAGAGGCGGGCGAGGGGGGAGAGGTCGGTGAGGGGAGAGAGAGGCGGGTGAGGGAAGAGAGAGAGAGGTCGGTGAGGGGAGAGAGAGGCGGGTGAGGGGAGAGAGAGAGGCGGGTGAGGGGAGAGAGAGGTGGGTGAGGGGAGAGAGAGGTGGGTGAGGGGAGAGAGAGAGTTGGGCGAGAGGGAGAGAGAGGTGGGCGAGGGGGAGAGAGAGAGGTGGGCGAGGGGGGAGAGAGGTGGGCGAGGGGGGAGAGAGAGAGGTGGGCGAGGGGGGAGAGAGAGAGAGGTGGGCGAGGGGGGAGAGAGAGAGGTGGGCGAGGGGGGAGAGGTCGGTGAGGGGAGAGAGAGAGGCGGGTGAGGGGAGAGAGAGAGGCGGGTGAGGGGAGAGAGAGAGGCGGGTGAGGGGAGAGAGAGAGGCGGGTGAGGGGGGAGGGAGCGAGGAGAGGTGGGCGAGGGGGGAGAGAGAGGCTGGCGAGGGGGGAGAGAGAGGCTGGCGAGGGGGGAGAGAGAGGCGGGCGAGGGGGGAGAGGTCGGTGAGGGGAGAGAGAGAGGCAGGTGAGGGGAGAGAGAGAGGCGGGTGAGGGGAGAGAGAGAGAGAGAGAGAGAGAGAGAGCGGCGGGTGAGGGGAGAGAGAGAGGCGGGTGAGGGGAGAGAGAGAGAGGCAGGCGAGGGAAGAGAGGTCGGTGAGGGGAGAGAAAGAGGCGGGTGAGGGGAGAGAGAGGCGGGTGAGGGGAGAGAAAGAGGCGGGTGAGGGGAGAGAGAGGCGGGTGAGGGGAGAGAGAGGCGGGTGAGGGGAGAGAGAGGCGGGTGAGGGGAGAGAGAGGCGGGTGAGGGGAGAGAGAGGCGGGTGAGGGGAGAGAGAGGCGGGTGAGGGGAGAGAGCATGGAGAGGTGCCCGGGGCCAGCACGAGGGCACGGGACCCTCTGAAAGGTAACCCGTACTCTCGGAGGCCATGAAACGTATGCAAGCACGGAGGTCCCTGCGCGCTGCCAGTCACGTCCAGGTCCCAGGCTTACCACCCAATGCGGGCGCTACCGCAGTGAGCCGGGGCAACCTGCGGGGCACAATGCCAGTATGGTCACCTGGAGAGAAGGAGCGAAAAGCGAATGCGCAGGGATGTTTTTATTTCACGTTCAGTTTTTGAAGTAGCTTGAACCTAATTCCAGGGAGCTGTGGAACGCTTTACAGAGGTTGGCTTTTTAGGACAACGAAAGCATTTTTAAGTTAAGGTGCTGTACATATAACACTACAGGCGGTTGTGGGCAGGGTTATACTGAAACCATGTTGCAAAAAAAAAAAAAAAAAAAAAAAGGTGAGGAGGTCGTGAAACACAATGTGCTAATGGGGATTACGAGGTCCCACGCGTTGTGCAGTTACACGCATCTTCCACTGATTTAAAATGTGAGATAGATACTTACAGTTTACCACAATCCTAACATTTTTGGTCACCTGCCGAAAGCGGGATTAGCACACAGGTCTGCAGGTTCCAGGTTAGCATTAAGTATATTTGAGAGTGGTTGTACTAAAGCAGCTTCTGGTATTCAGACATATGCATCAGGTACTTGTTGGATATTAGAGGATACCAGTTTCACTGCTACACTCGCAACAACACAATTTCCATTCTTGTTATAAATGGTGAAAACAAAGACGTTTAGTTTACAAATGTTTCCCAAAGAGCAGCCAGAAAGTCAAGGTCGCCTTCCTAAAGAAAGATGCCTGGAAAGAATTTGTAGATATGAGGAATGCTCCTAGTGGCCGAACAAACACTCCTTTATAAAAACATAAAAATACAAGGCAGGGGGTTTTGCAATTGTGTCCTGCTCTCTTAGTGTACCTTCCTAACCAACAGAGCTACCAAGCAGGATGCCTTTAGTAACTCCAACTAGTCTCCAACCATCGCAGGACCCGCATGTTGCCACTGTACATCTGCGAGCATCCGAGTAAGTAGCTCAAATACTATACAAGTGAAAATCACTTCAAGGCAGGAGCACAAGGAACATACATCAAATTGTGACAGTTTCATCTAAATCTCCTTACAAATCCATCAGGACTTAAGTTAATCATTCTTCTTTACTTTTCTCCTGACCTGTGGTATGTAGGCAAGGGTGACCGAAACGAACACCTCGAAGTCAATGGGCACTTGTGCACCTGATCATGCATACACCAAGTTAGACACTGCAATACTGGACTCTGAGTTTTCGTACCAGACTACTAACAACCAGGTAACACATTTCTCCCTGTCCGAGGCTAATAAGTAGCGCTGGTTAAGACCACAGGCCAAAAATAATGTAGAAATTGTAATGAAACGAGGGAAAGTCGAGCTAAGGTCATGTTCCCCTTCCACAGTAAGGGACTACACCTGCCAAATCATATCATGGGCCCCGTCACCCACACGGGAAATCTTCATGCAGCCACCAGGTGAACAGACATGAGCACATGGTAAAAACTAGGATGAGCTGGAAACCCTTACACAATTCTAGGCTTCCAGTTTAAGTACAGACGCTCTGTACGCAAAGTAAATCTTACCAGGACACTAGAGGCAGTCCTTTAAAGCGCTCAAGTGTGAGGGAGCGGCCTTTGGGAACTCGCTTGCCTATGCCAAACAGGCACTCTGGCAGTTTCAGTATCCTCAACCCATACCGCCCCTTCATGGTATCCCCACACCCCTCCCACACACACCAGCACCAGGTCAGAGTGGAAATATTTCCAAGGGTGCTGGTGTTTTCCAGGAGGCTTGCCTCAAATAGAGAAAAACATATAGGTCTAAAGCGCTTTGTTCTAGAGTTGTCAGCCCAAGGCCTAGAAATACCAACCCACACCTGAACCTGCAGTTACTCTATCTTCCTTTTCACATTCCACTCTGGGGGTCGATTATTAACGTGGAGCACTAGAATTAGATTAAGCAAACAGAGGCAACGGCCTCTAATTAACATTTCCTTTTGGCCCAGAGAGTTTATCACGAGACATTATGCTCAATAGGCAGTTACTACATTTTGATCAACTACTTTAGAGTAGGGGACATCTCGAACCTCCAGTGTCTTTGTGGTGGTACAATCAGTTGCTTATCTTGCCTCCTTTCTTCTGCTGAGGTGGGAGTGTGTGGCATTTTATTATTATTATAATTTTTTTTTTTTACAGGCGGGCTAGTTTTTTGCAGACACATCACAATGCCCTCCTAGGGGCCCACTGCTCACCGCGTATCCAGAGCGACCATGATTAATGAGGTAACATCATGCACTGCACACTTACTAATTAGCCACCCCTTACTATCATGATGTAGGCAGTAGCAGAAGGAAAGCACCTGTTGGTAGAGGTAGAGGTAAATGCTTTGATGCACAAAGAAGCATTCAGTAAAACATGCATTTAACGCCAGGCGGAGACAAAGCACCAGGAGCTGAGGACAAGCTGAGCTCTTCTCGGCTCTGCTCCGCCAGCCAGCGGGGGTCTTCTTGGATGGAGACGCTGGCCGAGCTTGGGGCGTTGTTTGTACACCGTCCTCTACAAATTTGTCCAGGCCGCACAGCTCCCTCCAGCGCAACGAGAAACGAAAGTCACCTTTTAGCACGGCATATCTCAAATGGCATCTAGGAACCTGCCAAACTGAAGCCCTTCATTTTATCGACCCCAATAGGTGAACGGCAGAGCTGACCCTGCGGTTCTTCAAACTAACAAAATGACAGGCGAGGGACCTGCAGCGGGAGCTCAAGGAGACATCTGATAAATTCCGATTTCAAAGGGAACTTTCAGCGTACGTCAACTACAGCTGGGTGTGGGTGGAGGGGAGAATAGGGAGGGGTCTTCCGACATCCTTGGGATAAGCCTGCGACCCAAGGGACACTGCCCGTCGTGAATTCCCTGCAGCTCTCTGAGCTGGTGGTTAGCACACTAGTGTCTGCTCCCACTGACCGCCAGGTAAAGCTCAAAAACGCACTAACCCAAAGGGCTCCTGGGTACTGCACTAAGCGCCAGATTATAATTTACAATGCACTTTAGTTATTACCGCCAGCACCCCTTCCATCGCTACTGTGCATTGTGTTCACGACCCCTCGGCACAGACATGTCAGAGGGCAGCCCCGGCCGCCATTAGCTAATAGTCGCCTCCCCCATTGGACTGTGCTGGACTTGACCTGTCTGCACAATACAGGGGTCAGTGGCATCACCTTGTGGGGACTGATTAAACTGTGACAGCGACGTGTACCACATTTTCCACCTCTAGCATTCTAGTTTGACCGGGCCCGCGGATGGATGGAGATATATATATATATATATATATATATATATATATATACACACACACACACACACACACACACACACACACAAAGAGAGAGTGTGTGTGTGAGGGCTGATAACTATGTTTATCTGTTCCGGGGTGTGTCAATGACAGACCCATGATTACGGGAGGAAGCTCATCAACGCCCACTTGATTAAACAAGCGTGAGGTGCTAACTTGCACAAGAAAAAGGACGGCTGTGAATGCATTAAGAGGTCTATATTCCGTACAAAAGACAAACTTGTCCTGCATTAAGGCACTGAACAAGAGACTTCCGCGTGCACGGCCACGTGAACAAGACGCGTAACAAAGGCCCCCGCGGCGAGGGTTCTCAGCACAGTGCCCCGACAGCTCCCGAGTGAGCGGGTGTGGGGTGGTGGTGTACTTTGCAGGCGCCCCCTCAAGTTTCCTCACGCCACCGCGCACCCCTGGGGGCTTGAGACGGTTAAAGGCGCGTGGTCTGTGCTCTGTCCGGTGAAAGGTCCAACGCGTGAACTACCCTCGAGGTCTGAACCCAGAAAGTGACTGAGTTCAAGACAGACCACGGTCACCCTCAAACGCGCGGCAGCTCCCGCGAGGCGATGCTGAACACAGGCAGCATACTGCGGAGAGCCCAATCCGTGAAGAAAAGGGGCAGGGTAAACAGGCTGTTTGTCTACAGCATCCTGCCCCCAATGTGTCACTTTGTTATGCATGTGTGCGTGGAAATGGAAAGTGGGACTCGCAAATCAACGGGGGGGCGACTCCTCATTCACAGGCCAGGATGTCTGAGATGTATCGGAAACTAAAAACTGAAAGAAAATAAATGATTCACCGCTCGCGCCCATAGTTACACAAGGTATAAATGCAATATACAGAGCTGAGGGTACTTTGAATCTTGTTTTGTTTGTGCGTGTACTTTCCAAGTGTGAAATTTGTGCCTACGTTTTTAACCTGATACTTTCTCACAAGCATTCAGAAGCCCTTAGAGCCATAATCTGCCCTTTACGAAATTACAAACAAATCTTAATACGTCATGGAGATCTGCGTTCAAGGAACTGAAACACTGCATTTGGGATTCCCCGTCAGCACTTCCTTTAGAGGAAGGAGTGTTCCCATCTTTAAGCAAGATCTGTCTGAAGAGTGCCTAAGCTCCTCCCACTGTTAACATAATCATATCCGGACACTTAATACACCATCTCCATTACGTAGATTTTTCTACGCATTGCATAGGTCACGTTGCACAACATGCTGCGTCTACCTACACCAGAGTTAAATCTCTCACACTTAGGCACCAACAATGATGGGATACATAAAAAGTGCTGACAAATCTTCACATCCGCTTTCTCACAATCACTGGCAGACGCCCTTTTCAGGTTCGACGTCAGAGTAGAGCTGTCTGCAACACAAAACAATGGCAGGTAACTTTCCATAGCGTTAGATGCTTGAATATTTCCTAGTCTGACTATGGGGGAGTGTTCAAGCATGTAAATACGTTAAACAGTCTATTCCAGAGAACTATTTTTACTAATGCTTCAAAATAAGCATAGGAAGGACGTTAGCTCCAAAGCAGAGGGGAAAATCACTTTCACCTTATGCTATTGGCTGTTTTGCGTATTATTCCGCCTCATGTGAGGAGTTTGCTTTTCGATATATGGCACACTACATCTCAAAAGTGCACTAAATCATCATAAGATTAAATGATTTTTCCCATACATGCCTTGCTTATATAGAGAACAATATTTATTCTTCCTCATTTCTATGCAGCACTCCTTTTCAATGTTTTAGCCAGAATGTAATGTGAAATCCAGAACCAGTCACTTTGACAATGCAAATGTATTCACAGGCAGTAGGCCAGGACAACAGGGGCTGTACCTGTGTCTCAAATGAGATCTTCATGTTTTCAAGACACAGAGTACATTTGTAGTAATGCTTGCAAAAAACAACATACATTGGCTTGCACACAAGTACCTGTAGGAAATCTGCTTTTCTACTTGGTCACCATAGTTTTTCCTGCACCATATGTGTGTGTTTTAAGACTCCATTCACTTACCACTGCTAAACAGTATGGAAGAGCCTGTGTGTTCCTTGTAAATCATGTGCTGTACTTTAAAGCTCACTATTCAGCTTGTTTATTCCATATAAGCTAACTATATTTGAACAAAAAGTGCATCTATGGCAAGGAAAGTAAAATATCATATGTGGACTCCACTTGCAGATAAAAATAAATAGGTCTGCCAGTAGCATTGTTGTGATTTGGCTGTGCTGCAGCTTATATGCATGGCAGAGAAACGTTTGTCATATAGGAAAGGTCTATTGTTGTATACTCTTAAGGCACTCTGGTGTGTATTTTAAGCCCAGAGGGCAGGGTGCTAATATATAAAGATAGGGCACATTAGATACCCAAACCCAAAAGCTATTTAATTGTGTAGGCTTGCCTTGAACTTTCCTTAACAGGTTTAGGTATGATCAACATTTTCACTTCCACCTCGATTTAGGAAAGGGCTATACACAAATGCTTCAACAGTATTTCCTGCCTAGTTGCTACAATCTGATCTAATGGTGAAATCAGAGTTTTGATAATTTAACAGAAAAGTAGCTTTGCAAAAATGAACTTTATGCTGTCTTAGCCAGAACTGGCTTAAAACTAGTTCAGCCACTCATCACACCTCTAGACCTGAAATACACATCCTTGACTAAAGGAGTTAAACCTGGCTTAGAGGAAAAAGGCTGGCCTCTGTGCCCAAAGAAAGAACAATGGGTATTAACTGCTAACCAGTGCCCGGGAGTAGCTATCTGACAGAGGACAGGAACAGCTGCCAGCACAAAGGGACCTTTAGCAGTACCTCATCCCACTTCGAGATGCTAAGGATGGCTTCTCTTATCCATTCACATGATTTTCCCAGACAGCCAGGCTCTAGCCACAGCAAGAGAGAAATGCAGTTTTAACTCTGTCAGGTAGGGGCATGCCCAAGAAGCTGAAGATAGGTCTGCCTGGTGGCAGCTGGGTCCTGCCATACTGAAACAGGGATCCTGGGTAATTCTACAAGAGGGCAAAAAAAAAAAAAATCTGCAAAAGGAGGCCTGTAGAAAATAGGATACAGTGGCAGGTTAGCTCTAATCATTGGCTAGTGCGCAGGATAGGTCTTTCTACTATGCCACTGCCCATCAGAACATTCTTGGACTTGGAAGACTCCAACAGAAGGCAACATTTCTGAGGGGAAAGAATGATATTTGAATATTTGAGTCCCACATAGGAGGAAACATGTTTTATTATCACATTGTCCTGTATCAGAGCTGTGTTAGGCATCATCACATTAGGAAAAACCAAACCCTCCATCCAAACACCTGTATTTTTTTAGTTATATTACTACTGAAAACCCTGGCATAGTCAGAATGAGGTGCACACACCCCCCTTGCTCATGTATGACATATTTCAACATAGTTATTTACAAGTCATCTTACAGACTGTATTTTGTACAGCCACAGAACATTCAGGGTAACCACGAAGTAACACATATTTGTACCCAGACTTTATCAAGAGCAGCTGCACACTAGAGGCAAGTAGTGCCTGTCATTAATGCATGGGCCATCTAGTTACACTTTACCTCTAAAGGCTGTAAAACACCACATAAAAATATCTAACTGTACTAAAGTGACCTGCATCCAGTTATTTTATGAAATGGTCGGAGGTCTACACCAATCACTGAGCAGGCTTATGTGGATGTTAAGGCTGAGCGGCAATCTTCAAAAGTGTAAATGGCTGCACTCCTGCCAGGGATACGCATGCAGAATCTCAATTAGACACGAGTGGGCAGCAGGTGTGGCTGTGTTCCTTTCTAAACCATGTCTCAATACCCTACAAATGCTTGGATAAGTAGGGAGAGCAAACTGCTCTGTTTCTCGTAGTGTGAAGTTACAGCTGCTCCGGCATGATTTAGTTGGGATGCTTTCAGGCATTCACTACACCTATAAGGTTAGAAGATTCAAGTCTTATAGTAAATAACTTAGGGCCATATGTATTAACACATTTTCCCATAGACATAGAATGGGTAAAAACCTTTGATACATCTGGCCCTTAGTTGCCAAACTATGGCCGTATTACACATACAGCACACTTTCCCTCTTTGCGCCACAGTGAACCTTTCAAAAGGTGTGCCGGGAGCAAACAGGGGCGGTACACCATATTACAAAGAATGAGCTGTCACCCCGGGCAACTACGAACTTATGCTACCCTGGGGGCAGCACATTCAAGTGAACTACAGGGCATCTGCTTCAAGGCGGCACCGTTTCGTGGTGCAGGCAGCGTGCCACCTGCACTTCGAA
This sequence comes from Pleurodeles waltl, assembly GCF_031143425.1. NCBI lineage: Eukaryota > Metazoa > Chordata > Amphibia > Caudata > Salamandridae > Pleurodeles > Pleurodeles waltl. The sequence goes on from NC_090439.1 coordinate 968,322,779, forward strand.
GGCATTCCCTTTGCTGGGGCAAAGTTATTCCCTCTCATTCATGATCGCGCTGGTGCTATCAGTGTGCCAATGCTATCAGTATGACAGAACGGGGGACGCACAAGCGACTGCGGACCCCTTCTGTAATCCCACTGTGCCTCGGGGCGCACATGCTCTTTGCCCCCCTGGGGAACAGCATATAAAACGGACCCTGTCCTTCTCCACGGAGGTAGACTCTTCGGTTTCCTACAGAAGACTAAGTTATCATCACCTCGTAAGAAAATGGCCGGGCACAGCACCCTATGGGGGCTATATAGACCAGGAGGGGGGCTGAAGTGCCAACAGTAGCATACCGTTAAACTGTTTGGAACCCGAGGGTACTATGGGTAAAACATAACTCCCGGACTGGCAGTTGTAACCCAGTGTTACGAGTTTTCACTTTTAGACCACAAATGGACCCGTTGGAGAGTCAGATGTCTCTGCCTGTCTAGGCCTAGCTCAGCGAGCCGTGTGCTTGCCTTCCGAGGAAGGTCATTAAGGGCAGACCCCGGCATGGCGAGAGCTGCTGCTGAGATCCGAAGACTGTATCTACCCTGCACACATACGTGTCAGGCCGAACAGAAAGCCCGCCTCGAGGTACTAGTACCACGTAATTCGGAAGGACGGACCGCCCGAGTGCAGACAAGGAAGCACTTGTTCTGTGGAGCACTGACAAATTAGAGGCCATTACAAGCACTTGCGGGAGTCACGACACCGCCACTTGTGCTGATGAACCTGGGTCTGAAGGGCTGGAGGTGGCAGATTAAGAGTGGGGAGGCCCGGATGAGGAGCTGCAACACAGCTCGCGCCAGACGAAGATGGCGGAACAGGCCCTGGGGATGAGCCAACAGGAGGAAAGTGGGGGATCAATGGAGCTGCCAGCGCTGCATTACACGCCGAAACACGCGCTGCTTTGTGAAGAAAATTACAAAAGGCAGAGCAAAGCAAACAACAGTTATTAAACATTCATTCTTAAACACTGGAAGAGGGTAATCTGCACAACCTTTCGTAAATACTCTGTTGGAAGGGCACCACCGGAGTAGAGCACTTCACACGTTTCTGGTGGCACCACGACATGCTGTTAAGCTAATGCGTGAATTAAACAGCTCCTACTGACGCCATGAAACGCCTCAGTCAGATTTCCTAACGATGCCCCACTGAAGAGTCAGTTTAACAGTAACCTGGGGGCTTTCGAAAATAGGTGTGTATTTATTAATTTCTAAACTTGTATGCAGCCCAGAGTAATATTGTCTAAGATTATATTCGTAAGTATGGCAAGACACCTCTCACAACAGCTTTCCCGCTCTCTCCAGATTGCTGCGGGCTCACGTGGCCAGTTGGAGGCCGAGGGTATGAGAGCTCATATTCTGGGGGTATGAGAGCTCATATTCTGGGGGTATGAGGCCGTCCCTCTGTCAGCTAGGTAAATACGCAGTGGGATTCTGCAACAGTGCACTAACTCGGGCGGAAACAGTGCACTCTCTAAAGACATCACACTGGACTATTTAAACACACGTTTCGGTCCAATTAACTATCATATCAAAAAGTCAAATAAACTCAAGCTCACTGTCCGATACAACAGCCTGAAAAATCATTCCTATTAAGACTATTACACGAGGTCCCTTTCGAAAATTGAACAAACGTTTTGGCGACAATCGTGGGTGGAGATTTGATGCGTTTCTTTTCGGACATGACATCATTCATTTTTTTCGGAGGTAGTTTCCTCTATTTTAATAATGGCTTTGACAACTGTCTGCGTTTGAAGTATTTAAGGCACTTTGATTACTTTTTCATGTCAGACACCCAGCCGTTAATTAAATATTAGGCTGCTTTTCTCTTAGGGTCTGCACGTCAGGAAAATGGCATCAGGGATCCCTCTCGAAAGGTTCCAACACTGGAGGAATGTATAACTGGAAACAGGCATGCACTGGTCCCCACAGGAGTCAACTTCATGGTGAATCTCCACATCAGATGCCACATGTACAGAATCTAAACGGACTAAACTCCTTTAAAGTTTTTAGAGAACTAGCCACACTTTTTAGAGAACTAGCCCACTCGCCACTCGTGTCAGGCGTCTGTTAGGCGTTACTCTCCACAGTAATCCTGGGAACCAGCCCACAACTGCCCATGAAACTGAGGCTTGCGATGCCTAGAAGTAGTGAGGACATAGCAAGATCTAGGGGTCCCAGTATGTCCGATATAGCTGGAAGAAATAAGGCCCAAGGTGTTAGAACAACTCTAAACACACACTGAATTCATTACTGAAGATAAAAATATCCTTGTGTCAAAATGTTAACCAGAACTGACAGCCACTGATGTGGCCCAGTGTGTTTATTATCTACCCAAACAAAGATAGCTACTTCCCCAATTCCTAGCTTTCATGAGGTTCCTACAAAATAGTAAACTAGAGCGACAGACAATGGTTTTAAGATCCTGGAACCACTGCCCTTGGCACAGTCACTTCTATGGTAACAGGGATGTGGAATGTCTATGGCCCGAGGGCCAGGGCATAATGTTTTGGGTCAAGGACAAGAACGTCTGATGTTTATTTTATCCTTGGGGCAAGCAGGTCCAACCCCTGCAGCACAAACTATTTAGCTACCAGTTTGCAGTACTACATTATGGATCTGGAAAGGGCATTGTCTGTAGTTAGCATTAATATAGCAACAGAAATATTACCCTATTTCGAACTAGTATTTACAGTTTATTAATACAAAGCCTTTACTGTTGTAATGAAAGCAAAAGGCCTTGGTTAACCTCAACTCTTAAAGAAAGTCACAGAAGTGCACCTATGGTATATGTCCTTCCAAAAGTGCAGATTTACAGCTTTCATAAATTTATAAGAATGTAAGGAAGTAGGTCAGGATATTTGTAAACTCCATTTTTAGCACAAGCAAATATGCATGTGCAGATTTGCTCAAGCAACAATCTGCTGAGCGTTTGCAAGTTCAGTTTACCTCCAACCCCCTTTTACCCAACCCTGGAAGAATTTTTACTTCTGCCCTTGTCAGGAGTAAGTTTCCAACCTTTCGCAGTGTGGTAAAAGTAAAGAAGAGCTGATGAAAACCCCTAAAACTTGCAAGTTAAAAGGTTTGCACAGACGCAAAAGGGCATTCCAATGCTGAAACATTCTTACCGCTATCGCCAGCTTCAGGATGTAGATGTGCTGAGAGGTGCCAAAATCAATGAATTGTTAGTATTCAAACCCTTCTACAGATGGAGCCCTGGCATAATCAGGGAGGCAACTATCAGAGCTCTCATATAATGACATTGTTGCCATAATCCATCACCACACTACATGGCACAGAAGAGACAAGTAGATGTTTTTTTTTCTTTTTTTCCAAACAAGACAAGTAGATTTATAAAGCAACCTGTCCCATGGACAAATAGATATTTTATTAAATCCCACACCCCTGGGTAATATCATTCGGATTGTGTTTCTTAAATCTAAACATAACCAATCACAACCAATTATAGCCACCTGGGCTCTAGTCAGTGAGTACCACAGAAAATAGAAGGTGCCATGGTTGCATAAGTGGCAAGGGCTCATTTAAATGGTACTAAGGTACTACTCTTATGAGCATCACAAAATGAGTTAACCATGGAAGAAAATTTGATAACGCATGCACTTTACTGTAGACTCCAGCACTGGCTTGGCTCACTTGGGTATCCAGTTATTACGACAGATAGAAGATGAGTAATGGAGCCTTTTCACCTATACACACAATTTGTCTATGTGGTGTACCACACTGTGCATAAACAACACATACAGTATGCCAACAGGCATTCTGTGGTTCTCCTCACATTCTCCTTACAGATTAATGGATCTGAATAGTGCACACAACATACTACAGGGTTATAAAAAATAGTTAACAAAAAAGCTCTGTGAAACCAGAGCTCTACCTATCGTCCTAGCATTAAAAGTACCATTTTTGTATGCCTTCTTACCCCTCTGGTGATCCAATTTTGCATTTAACATTATTTATTGACTGCACAAATGCACAATCATGAGTAGCAAAAATGATTAAGTTAAAAAGCGAATGACTGTAATGAAGGGCACATTTCCAAATGTTGACAATTTAGGGACCCAATACGAACACTGTATACTCTGCAGCCTCAAAGACTGCAATAGAAGCACCTAGAAAGATGTTTGAGAAAAAGTAAAACAATGAAGAAACTACTCCTTTAAATGTAGCAGCCTTAAGGTCGGATATGAAGTAAAACTAACGGCTGCTACATTTAAAGGAGTATTTTGAAGAGATTTGGTGAAACTATGGTGGAAGGAGCATATCTTTAGTTGACTCGGATGTGAGGTGAAGTGATGTTGAAGAAGATTGAGGCTTCAAGAGTGAGATTGGATGAAATTGGTCCCCTATCGTTTTAGTCCGGATGAAGACCTGTGTGTGAGCCCAGAATTAGCCCGAGAGCCAGAGGCGGTCGAAACGTCGACGATGGTGGTTGAGCCTGGATGTGTTTTCTCTTTTTTATAATAAAGGAAGGACTTGAATGGGGATTTGATACTCTTTTAATTATATTTATGATTCAATGTGTAAAAGGTTGAACCAACAGGCATTGCTTTTAAATCTCTGTTTCTACTGGATAGTTGTGAGACTTATGTTTCTCTTTTTCTTCTAATCACAAGGACTTGCACTTTCTCTTGTCCTTCTAGTTTTTTTTTTTTTTGTAGGGGGTTCTTTTAGGTGAATATTTTTGCAAGTAAATAAAGGATATTTTTCAATTAAGTATCTTATTATGCTGCATGTAAATTATATGATATATGTATGTTGTTAGATTTGGTTCCAGAGTGGGCATTGTAGTCTCTTAATAACTTTTATGAACAAGCATTTGCAATAGGTCTCACCTTTGCTGGAGTTAGAGCTATTGGCATTGTAAATTCATAACGGGACTTTTCTTGCCACATAAATTGGTCAACCCTGCCTCATATTTTTTTTCTTTTCCTGCCATATAATCCTAGTGGCCTTGTATGTAACTAAAGCATATTCATTTACCCTTTTCCTCTATCTGCAACAAAAAATGTTGCTATTTAGCATCCTAATTTAATTCTGCCATGCTAATTTCAATAGAATACCACTTTCACCACCCCACCTTCGGAGCTGCTGACTGGCTAACACAAATCCCCCCCAAAAAGACACAAAGGAGAAATAAACCTGAAAGGTCACTCAAACAGTTATAGTGTAATAAGGACCTTAAATTGGCCTGAATTATGGTCATAATTGGAAAAAGGAGAGATTATTAAAACATATACAATTATCATATAAACCTTGTTGTGCTTGTTCGCACTGTGAGCACCATGGCCGTCATGCAGCCGTAAGGGGAGAGACAAAAGATAAACCTAGTTCACCTATGCTGAAATATATTGGCAATTGTGCAGTAATCCATGTAACAGGGGCAGTCTGCAAGGCGTCACAAAAACAGCCTCAAGGCGGGACAAAAGTAAAGCATTTACCAATGACATCAAGTGATTTTTTAAAAGCAAGCCCAGGAACGAATGAAAGCGATGGGCGAGGTTAAAAGCCCACAATACTTACAAGAGGTAAAGCACTTGCATGCCCGACCTAAAAAGCAGTAATTCCAGTGCAAACAGGTGCAGTAAGTGATTGCACCCGCCTCTAATGGGGATACCTAAATGGCCCCTGGGACGACCCCCCCACCCCCATGTAACCGCTTCTAGCATTCATCAGAGGTGGGATTGCTGACTTTGTGGCACCTCATATGTAGTGCACAATCAGAACAGGACAGGAAAGGGGGAGGGTGGGATAAGTTATGTTAGTATTGTTTAATGTTACTTCTTAGATCTGTTGTAGTGTAACTGGTAGTAATTTGATCAAGTGCCACGCTATCATGACTGCTAGGATCATAATGTAATAATGTCTTATTTGAAAATGACAATACAACTATGTTAAAAAACAAAATGTAGTGTACAGCCAGACCATGTCTTTACCACTTTGTTCAAGTCTGTATATTGGCACACGCCAAACTGATCCCCTCATTTTCATGGGGCAACGCCGCTGAGCATCACATAAGAGTATATTTAATGCAGAGCCATCCATACTGCAGAAGGAGCCGTTAAGGGACTGCAGCCTCTTCTGTAATAACAAAGTACCCCAGGGGTGCAAACGTCACTTATGTCCCATGATAGCATCTATGAAATAGCCCCAAGGGGTCAACAACTCACCCCGCCAGCTGAGCTCCTTACACATGTGGCTGCACACTACGGGATACAAAGGAACACGTTTCACCGCATCCGAACGTCTGTTGCTAGAGAGGGCAGAGAGGAAGGTACCGACTAAGCCCTTTTGACATTTCACATAAACCTTCCACTGGGCATCAGGTGGCACTCGAAATATAACTTGTGTGTAACTGCCTGTGCCTGACACAGCTCAGCTGCCTGCCTCCTGAAAGCAGCAGCAGTCTAGAGCCAGATGCGCTGTGTGAGAGGCCGGAAAGTGGGAAAAAAACCTGGCTACGAGGCTCACCTCCCACCTGAGATTTCATCCACTCGCCGGGAGTGTTAGTTATAGGATTACTAAAAGTTTGGAGGTGAGAAAATCTAATTGGAAAACTTTTTCCTGCTTAAAGGACTAATTGATTTCACAGGTGTTTAATTATCATTTGCTGCAAGATAATACCTCGCAGTGCCATATAAAGTGGATTTAATTTCCAAGTGCTTGCACGCCAATGCCAAAGAGAAGATCGAGCTAAAACTGCGTGATTGTTCTATAAATCAAACATACTGCCTCCTTCCTTTGAAATCTTTAATGCTCTTCTATAATGATATTTGACGACCTTGAAACCGACAGAAGGACTTCCTTTGCCAAGAGCTACAGGCCGACCATGAAAGTGTTGGTGCAGGAGAGGGAAAACAAACAAGGGGGAAAGACAGAGGAAGCGAAAGACAGAAAACCTGTCACCAGTGCTTAATTTGTATACAAAAAGGTGCTGTGCCCAAAGATCTCCTCTGAAACACGCGGCTGCTGCAATTAAATGCATGAGCACAGATTACTGAGGCAACGTAATCCTGAAGCCATCTCGGGCCTCTTCAATCCATAGAAAGCCACTACCAGCCCCTTCAGCTCACTCTTGCAGCTTTCTGCTTTCTCCCTTTGTGACGCTTTTTCGTTTTTCTCTGCCTCTGTCTTTCCCATGTGTGTCTTTTGATCGCAGTAAATGCTTTAGGCAGAAAAATAAGCGCCGGCCCTCAAAAACAAGTACCGATGCTCCGCACCGGACACAACAAGCACAAATTCAGCACTGCCTGTCACAAAGGGAGACAGCAGGAACCTACAAAATTGAGGTAAAGGAGCAGGGAGTGTCTAGTAGTAGATTGAAGACTAAGAGGCCATGGTATTTGGCGTGCTGACGTTCAATTCCACCAGACGTCAGCTTCTGGGCAGAGTTCGGGCGCTGGCACTTCGTTTCACAAATTAAGCACCGAGTATGAGGTCTAAGGAGGCACTGACATATATGCAGGTCTGCAGTCAGACATGTGAGCGCTCAGGCAGCATTCTCCTATTTGAGTAAGGTGCAAGGGTTTACCCCTTCCCCTTGCACATCAATTCTGTGTCTCACCTCCTAATCTGCTCTAAGGTACACAATGCCAAGCACTATTAAATGCTGCATAAAAAAAAAATGGACGTTCATGTAGATGTGTAAAAGCAAAGAGTAACTACTATGTGCAACTTTCAAAAACATGTTACATTAGGTTGAAAATGCTGCTCAAGAATGTATTTTTGCTTGAGGGTGCAGGCGATGGATGCGGTAGAAGGAGAGGAAGGTTGTTGGACTTTTTCAATTGGAACACTGCATATAATCAGCATCTGACAATCCCTTTGTGACCTTGGACAACTCCATTAATGTCCCACGATTTCTCTTGTATTCAACGATGCAGGAGATAAGATTTTGCTAGGCAGCACCGTGAATACTAAGTGTCAGAGAGAGAGGTCTAGTGGCTGGAATGCTGCATTACTTTACAATGCGACACTCCTCAAATCTTTACGTTTTGAATAAATGTCAGTCACTATCGACAAGAATGACTTTGTTAATCATTCGGTTTTCATCACTGCTCTTAAAAGCATCAATTTGTATTTTGAGTCTCCAAAAGTACCTCAGGTTTATAGACATTTAGGTCCAAGCGATTGCATCCTGTCCATCTCTGTGCCCTCTTCAGAGACCATCTGAAAATGTTGACATCTTTCTTGCGAGCTGCTGACAGCTTGACATACAGCTCCTAACACCAGCATACTGATGCGGAATTGCAGGCTATCCACTGTGTCGCCAGGCAGGGCGGAAAAGAGAGGAAGAAAACAAAATGTAAAGGGGACTGTAAGATTGCGCACACCAAAGGCTGTGCTCTCAAGTTTCCAGGGAGGATTTCGCAGCTCGTCCAAGACATCTCCATATACTGCTGACAGACTGAAATAGTTCACTACCTTTAACAATGTGGTAAAATTAAATGTCAGCACGAGGCTATTGTAGCAACCGGTGGCTCCAACTATCCCCCACTAGAGAAGCACGCAATAAATAAATACCTGGAGTCAAACCAGTCGCACGGTATTTCAGCCACAGGTGATTCCTACTCATGACATCTAAGTCTTAGACTGAAGGTGGAAGATCATCCAGCAACCACACTGTGGGCAGCCCCAACCATTAGATGACTATCACTATAGCCTACCTAGGGGGAGCTACCCGCAGTCACGGTCTACTCAGGAAGCTTCCCATGACTGACTACGCAGAAGAAAAGCAGAATGTCATATTTATGCGAGAAATTACACACCCACATACTAGCAGAGATCAAAACATATCCATCTCTACCACAAAGGTCACTTCACAACTACCCCTATCCAAATATAGGACAACTAAGCATATCAGAGAATGCCCCACAAACACCTACCCAGCAAAGACTGTTCAACATCACACCTATGCACTCTTACACGGTAACCACTTTAGACCCAGAGAAAGTCTGAACACCGTTCTACAATGAGACATTCCACAATCACGGAGACTATTATCACACAGCCAGCGTAGAAGACCCCAGAGGCACCCAAAGCCAGGGATTAACATACAGAGGTACCTGCCTAGAAAGGATCACCACCTCTTAACCAGAGACGTCACCCTACAACTATTCTCTACCTAGAGAAAAACAACCAACCCAACTCAAAACAAATTACACAAACACTCCTCCTTCACTAACAAGATGACCCAAAAACGGTTGCCGTAGAAGAGAAGATATTTGGTCTACCCAGGGGTAATCATGAAGTCACTTAAAAAAAACTTGCAACCATGCCTCCTCATAAAAAAAAAAAGTGCTGCACTATCACCCATGCCAATAGGTTAAAACCAGCAAATCATTCCACTGTGTCATATCAGTGGTAAAGAACAAGAGCTAAAAATGTACCCTAATGCACTCATCCAACCACTACCCTACTAATGTTGACAGACAGTTGCACAATATGAAATTGGCATTGATCTTGGCTACACCAAATAGATAATTAATTTAGCAAGATGAGGGTTGAACTTTGGAGTCAAAACTTCCATCCAGGTAACACGGGAGGCCACTCCAATGGTTCTAATGGGTAAAACTTCAAAACCTGTGGCAAAACTGAACGGTTAGAAACATACTGTTATAACAGAACTACAGCCCAACAAGCAGCGCAGTGTTACACTACAAAGCTTTTAACACAAACTGTATCAATCACTGAGTGTTGTCTATAACACAAGTGATTCTGAATGCAAGCACTTTTATAAAAGACAGTATAAAATCTCAGGGAATTGCAAAACTAAGGTATAATTTTCTATGCTTCTGCTCTGAAACCCACTTCACACCAGTTATAGCTTAAAGTGTGTTTCTGAATCTGTAAGTTGAGCATGGAAGCTGGTCATGCTCCAAAGAGTCCAAACAGACCTCGACAACAAATAAGAAATGTCCAACAAGAAACAAACATACGGACTGCCATTCAGCAGCACTTTCAACTCCCTGGTTTTAGAGAATTCCAACAAAAATCATGGTCAATACTGTGGGAAGACGCTGCTGTGACTGACTCAGGGATACACAACAATAGTGCACCTGGGACTCTGTATTCAGTCACTGATCCTTTTCACAGACTTCCTGCTTCTAAGCATTAACACCATCCAACAGCCAGACGAATCTACTATGCACTCAATGTATCAGAGCAGTAGATGGTTCATGTACAGAGCTACACGAGACTCTGGAAACGTAAACAAACAGTTGTTACAGGAAGAGGATGTGTCCCTGCATCACAGACTTGGACCTACATATGGGGCGGGATGCGCAGGCCGGTACACCAAGCCAGTGTAGAAGAGAAGTGAAAAAGGAGGAAGTACAGTTCCCCCAATATGGATGATGGGCCCCAAAAATGATCTACACTAAATTAGGGGTGTGACACAAGAAGGTGCAAGTGATACCAGACCTAGGGTGAAGCGCAGCCGGAAGGAGTGGACGTCAAGGATGGATGAGGATAAGTACACTGCTGCAGACATAGGGCTCAGTGGGGTTTAGAAACAACTGCACGTTTTCTTGGAAAGCAGCCAAAAAAACAGGTGAAAGCATCCATAAGGGGAACAATTAAAATGTAAATCCTAGTCTTAATTGGAGGCGGAGCAACCTCTTAACAGGCTCAAGCTGCAAAGAACATTTGCTGATTTTCTACATTAGCAACATCTGTGACCTGGCATAGATACTACAGGTTTCCAGGAAATCTACTCCCCGCTGGGCACTGAAAAAAGTCACACACAGAAATCTCAGGTAGAATCCTCAACCAGCTCCTGAAATCCTTGTCACAACAAACCACTGTCCTCGGCCATAAAGGAAGCTGTCCTAAATTTCCAGGGTCAGCAGTACTCCACTACAAAGGATTTTATATCTTCCTAATATTGCAAGAGGCTGCATGGTTGAACATTTATGAACATCAAACCCATTTGAAAGAATGCTATGTGAGCCTCTCAGCCAAGTCAGCCAACCCACACGTTCCATCACCAGCATCCCTGTTCCACACTCTCTGGCAGCAATGCAGGGTAACCAGAGGATGGAGAAGGAATCTCTCGGGAACCAACCAGTGATAATGGTGGTTTGCCCCATAGCCCTCCTGACGTGTATCAAGGTGAGCCCAGAAGAGTGAAACAAACCAAGTATCATTATTATGAGGAGAAAGAAAAACCTGTTGGTTGCAGTGCTTAGAAATTATAACACTTCAATATGAAGCGCTCTATTAAAAAAAATAAAAAAAAACACACACACAAACTGTGGGAAGGGGGCGGCCGTGAGAGTTGCACCTCGAGCTTTGGGTGGCTGGATCCTATTGTGACTGCTGCCTGTTCTTCGTGTATTATTCGCCGTACAGTGGGCCGGTCCTACCCCCACCCTTTCACCTGCAGGACACGGAGAGCGGGGCGATGATAGATGGAGCTACAAGAAAAATATAAAACTTCAATTTGAGGGCCAAACTGAACGATTGAGAGTTAACCGGGAAGAGAGTCGACCACTGCAAGGATGTTTCAAGACCAGAGACCGTTCACATATCAGCAGAATTATATTTCTCTCTATCACAGACGAACACCACGTCACTGATTCATTCGCGTTTCAACCAGGGACCTTCGAGTTGCCATCGTGTGCAGTTCTGTGACATTATCCGTTTATTTACAAACACACAGCACGGAGAAGTCATGCATCAACTTAAAATCATTACCACGAATGCAACATATTTATCTACGTCGTCCGCCTCGTCACGGGAACACAATCTGAAAGAGGACATCAGCCACGGCGCCTGCACGCATCCATCTTCCTTCCAGCAGCCCTCGGTAATCAGATGGTGCAGCCGGAAGCAGGGGCGTCCGTGTACACGCCGGGGTGCCTTTGGGTTTCTATATTAGCGCTATAATATAGCTAGTTGACAATGCCTGCAACTGTGAAGCAGCTTAACGGAGGACTCTTAACTAATCCCGCAGGGTGCTATGAAGGCGGCTGCAGTAATAAGTGGCGGACGCGTTCGTGGCACAGCTGCTACCAAGGGAGCGCGCGCCACTTAACCCGTGCTGGCGGGGCCCTGTTGGGCAAGGAGTGCCCAAGCAGGCATCGCTTACAGGAGTCCCGCAGGCCTCGAGGCCCCTACCCGAGGCGCTTATGAACAAAGGAGCAGCACGAGGCCTGCGCGTGGCAGCAGTGGGGTGACGACACTCGGGGGCCTCCTCCCAGGCCCACTACTTTTGCTAAGAACGACCCTCCCTACCCCACCAGGTTGCACTACACCACCCCCTTACTGTCATTAGGTCCACACCTGACGTCACAGACTGGTTTGCAAATATATGCTCGATCATAAAGGCAACACGGTGTACAGTTTTCCCAAAAGATCACCCTGTCCGCCCTCACGGAACAAAGCACGGGAAACCGCACGGTACCCTTCAGCCAGCAGATGGCGCACGAGCACATTCGCTGCTGTGACGCTGCAGCCGTGCACTCACAGGGGCTCACGAAGAGGCACCTATAAGAAGTGTTCTCACCCTGTGCCCCGTCTGCCGAAGTAGGGTGTTTTTTTCATATCATGCAAGGTATGCCACCGGTTGAAGGCCTTGCATTACCCACCCCATACACCCAGTGTCAGTACTTACAATTAAAGGCACATGATTTCTATTGAACCAGGGAAGAGGAGGGAAAGGGCACTCTACAGTATGGGTTAAGAGCACTCGGAGCAGAAGGGTGCTTATAATGACATGCAGATTACAAAAGAAAAAAAGACGAAAGCTTTATGCAAGTCAGAGTTATTACGCACGTTGAAGTGGCACCTCTCAAGGTAGTCAGCAGGGCCCCGGGGAGTCTGGTTTGCACGCTCCTACAGGGTGTGCAGTGGCACCTCGCAGGTACACAGCAGGGCCCGGGGAGTGTGGTTTGCACGCTCCTACAGGGTGTGCAGTGGCACCTCGCAGGTACACAGCAGGGCCCGGGGAGTCTGGTTTGCACGCTTCTACAGGGTGTGCAGTGGCACCTCTCAGGTACACAGCAGGGCCCCGGGGAGTCTGGTTTGCACGCTTCTACAGGGTGTGCAGTGGCACCTACACAGCAGGTATCCGGGGAGTCTGGTTTGCATGCTTCTACACGGTGTGCAGTGGCACCTCGCAGGTACACAGCAGTGCCCGGGGAGTCTGGTTTACAAGCTTCTACAGGGTGTGCAGTGGCACCTACACAGCAGGGCCCCGGGGAGTCTGGTTTGCACGCTTCTACAGGGTGTGCAGTGGCACCTCGCAGGTACACAGCAGGGCCCGGGGAGTCTGGTTTGCACGCTTCTACAGGGTGTGCAGTGGCACCTCGCAGGTACACAGCAGGGCCCGGGGAGTGTGGTTTACACGCTTCTACAGGGTGTGCAGTGGCACCTCCCAGGTACACAGCAGGGCCCCGGGGAGTCTGGTTTGCACGCTTCTACAGGGTGTGCAGTGGCACCTCGCAGGTACACAGCAGGGCCCGGGGAGTGTGGTTTACACGCTTCTACAGGGTGTGCAGTGGCACATACACAGCAGGGCCCCGTGGAGTCTGGTTTGCACGCTTCTACAGGGTGTGCAGTGACACCTCACAAGTACACAGCAGGGCCCGGGGAGTCTGGTTTGCACGCTTCTACAGGGTGTGCAGTGGCACCTCTCAGGTACACAGCAGGGCCCCGGGGAGTCTGGTTTGCACGCTTCTACAGGGTGTGCAGTGGCACCTCTCAGGTACACAGCAGGGCCCCGGGGAGTCTGGTTTGCACGCTTCTACAGGGTGTGCAGTGGCACCTACACAGCAGGGCCCCGGGGAGTCTGGTTTGCACGCTTCTACAGGGTGTGCAGTGGCACCTCACAGGTACACAGCAGGGCCCCGGGGAGTCTGGTTTGCACGCTTCTGCAGGGTGTGCAGTGGCACCTCGCAGGTACACAGCAGGGCCCCGGGGAGTCTGGTTTGCACGCTTCTACAGGGTGTGCAGTGGCACCTCGCAGGTACACAGCAGGGCCCGGGGAGTGTGGTTTGCACGCTCCTACAGGGTGTGCAGTGGCACCTCGCAGGTACACAGCAGGGCCCGGGGAGTCTGGTTTGCACGCTTCTACAGGGTGTGCAGTGGCACCTCTCAGGTACACAGCAGGGCCCCGGGGAGTCTGGTTTGCACGCTTCTACAGGGTGTGCAGTGGCACCTACACAGCAGGGCCCCGGGGAGTCTGGTTTGCATGCTTCTACACGGTGTGCAGTGGCACCTCGCAGGTACACAGCAGTGCCCGGGGAGTCTGGTTTACAAGCTTCTACAGGGTGTGCAGTGGCACCTACACAGCAGGGCCCCGGGGAGTCTGGTTTGCACGCTTCTACAGGGTGTGCAGTGGCACCTCGCAGGTACACAGCAGGGCCCGGGGAGTCTGGTTTGCACGCTTCTACAGGGTGTGCAGTGGCACCTCGCAGGTACACAGCAGGGCCCGGGGAGTGTGGTTTACACGCTTCTACAGGGTGTGCAGTGGCACCTCCCAGGTACACAGCAGGGCCCCGGGGAGTCTGGTTTGCACGCTTCTACAGGGTGTGCAGTGGCACCTCGCAGGTACACAGCAGGGCCCGGGGAGTGTGGTTTACACGCTTCTACAGGGTGTGCAGTGGCACATACACAGCAGGGCCCCGTGGAGTCTGGTTTGCACGCTTCTACAGGGTGTGCAGTGACACCTCACAAGTACACAGCAGGGCCCGGGGAGTCTGGTTTGCACGCTTCTACAGGGTGTGCAGTGGCACCTCTCAGGTACACAGCAGGGCCCCGGGGAGTCTGGTTTGCACGCTTCTACAGGGTGTGCAGTGGCACCTCTCAGGTACACAGCAGGGCCCCGGGGAGTCTGGTTTGCACGCTTCTACAGGGTGTGCAGTGGCACCTACACAGCAGGGCCCCGGGGAGTCTGGTTTGCACGCTTCTACAGGGTGTGCAGTGGCACCTCACAGGTACACAGCAGGGCCCCGGGGAGTCTGGTTTGCACGCTTCTACAGGGTGTGCAGTGGCACCTCGCAGGTACACAGCAGGGCCCCGGGGAGTCTGGTTTGCACGCTTCAACAGGGTGTGCAGTGGCACCTCGCAGGTACACAGCAGAGCCCCGGGGAGTCTGGTATGCACGCTTCTACAGGGTGTGCAGTGGCACCTCGCAGGTACACAGCAGGGCCCGGGGAGTCTGGTTTACACGCTTCTACAGGGTGTGCAGTGGCACATACACAGCAGGGCCCCGTGGAGTCTGGTTTGCACGCTTCTACAGGGTGTGCAGTGACACCTCACAAGTACACAGCAGGGCCCGGGGAGTCTGGTTTGCACGCTTCTACAGGGTGTGCAGTGGCACCTCTCAGGTACACAGCAGGGCCCCGGGGAGTCTGGTTTGCACGCTTCTACAGGGTGTGCAGTGGCACCTCTCAGGTACACAGCAGGGCCCCGGGGAGTCTGGTTTGCACGCTTCTACAGGGTGTGCAGTGGCACCTACACAGCAGGGCCCCGGGGAGTCTGGTTTGCACGCTTCTACAGGGTGTGCAGTGGCACCTCACAGGTACACAGCAGGGCCCGGGGAGTCTGGTTTGCACGCTTCTACAGGGTGTGCAGTGGCACCTCGCAGGTACACAGCAGGGCCCCGGGGAGTCTGGTTTGCACGCTTCAACAGGGTGTGCAGTGGCACCTCGCAGGTACACAGCAGAGCCCCGGGGAGTCTGGTATGCACGCTTCTACAGGGTGTGCAGTGGCACCTCGCAGGTACACAGCAGGGCCCGGGGAGTCTGGTTTACACGCTTCTACAGGGTGTGCAGTGGCACCTCTCAGGTACACAGCAGGGCCCCGGGGAGTGTGGTTTGCACGCTTCTACAGGGTGTGCAGTGGCACCTCGCAGGTACACAGCAGGGCTCGGGGAGTCTGGTTTACACGCTTCTACAGGGTGTGCAGTGGCACCTACACAGCAGGGCCCAGCAGGGCCCCAGGGAAGTCTGGTTCCTGTGCAGTAATTCAGACTGCAATCCTCTTCGCTGAACCTTCAAACAGATGTTCCTGCGGTTTGTCCTCTCCCAGATGCCAGATGGTTTCTAACATGGTCTCCCGCTGTGTGCCGCCTGTACGTACCACGCAGTGAAGATGTCAGCGGCTCCACTGGAGCATGTGGGGCGCTGACCCTAGCCCATTTATGGAACTCTAGCGCTATGAAGTCATACTACGAGGAATGTGCACGCATAGCAGCTTCAGCGGTGCCATGCACCACAAGCACACACCTACCGGGCTTCGCGAGCTTTCAAATAAAGCCCCTCATAGCGAACTGACTGTTTTTAGGGGGGAGTGAGGCTGGGAAACACAGCCATTTGACCAAACAGAATGTCAAACTTTATTCTCACACTTGGGCAGGAGAACTGTCATAGGCCCTTCCAGAGGTAAGAGTGGAATATAGAAACCGATGCTTCTATGATAAGCAAAGTGCTCAGAAAATCCCACCTTTAATGAATCAGGTTGCTAAAACACAAGCGGCTCATCTTTGCAAAGGTGGGCAGATTTGCACTTGTAAATACACGCTGCTAGCTGTTTTTTTCATTATTTGAAATACACTCCACTGCGCGTTTAAGCTCTTCCTCGGCTAGTTTAGTTCTTATTTACAATCATGAAGCGAGAAGGTACCAACACCACCTACCCCAAGACCGAATACATAGAATGAGGCCAGGGGAATGAATCCTGCGTAATCAGGCATGAGAAGATCTGACATGTTTATTAAGCAGACTCCTCCTTCAGAATTAAATGCTAGACAGGGTCAGACTATGGCAGAAAATTGCTAAAAAAACAAATGGCCCATCTTCGAAAATCTGGACAGTAGTTTTGGACTTGTTAATAGTGTTTTGGGAGGTGTGGAAGATTGCATGAATTTGAGCTTGCTGCAGGCACCGTTTGCTTTAATACCAGGGTAATCAACACTAAAAACCGCCCCAGTGGACCATAAAACAGGCCCTATAAACAGCCTAAAACCAGCCCGCGGGGCACTACCTGGCTGTTCAATAGTCCTATCCGAGCCGGACGCCAGACTCGTGACGTTACTGGATCACCAGGAGCGATGCATGCGCACTCTATAGACTTCAAGTTGTGTGGAGGAACGATATGAATTTGTTTTAATTTTAAACAATTATTTTTTCAGAAATGTATTTAGTTCCTTTGTGAATCTCCTTTTGAAACTTTGGAAATAGGTTACAACGTTGCTCTTAAAAAAACAAACAAGCATTTGCAATGCAATGGGTCTAGCGTTTGCTCGAGTTAGAGCTATTACCGTTGTAAACTCATAACCGGACTTTTCTTGCCACAAACTGAAAAGTAAAACAGTTTCACATAAGCAAGCCCACGGCCACCATGAAGCGTGAAGGACAGAAAAGGAAACAGAAGTTCGCTCGAAGTGAAACATATCGGCAAAAGTGCAACTATCCATTTAACCGGCAAAAGTGCAAATATAAATTTAACCGGCAAACGTGCAAATATACATTTAACAGGGTCTTGTTATGCAAAGCGCTCAACTACTGCCCAGTGAGATAGTGCTCCCTACAAAATAAAGAGAAAAAGTAGTCCAGAAACCATACGGAAAACATGGAGCCTTGTATCTTTTCAGTAGTTGGCCGGTGCGCTTAAGTAGGGCTAAACACCGGAAAAGGCATGACGTATGCATGCCTTTCACTAATGAAATCAAGCGAATTTTAAAAGGCAAACCAATCAATCAATCAGGGGATTTGGGAAGCGCAATACTCACCCATGAGGGTCTCAAGACGCTGGGGGGGGGGGCAGCTACTGCTCAAACAGCTAGGTTTGAGAAGTTTCCTAAAGGTAAGAAGGTCTTTGGTCTGGCGCAGGTGGGTGGGAAGAGTGTTCCACGTTTTGGCGGGGAGGTGCGAAAATGATCTACCGTCGGTTGTAGTTCTGCAGAAGCATGGGACTGTTGCGAGGGCGAAGTCAGCGGAGCGGAGATGCCAACGAAAGTGATGGGCGTGACATGGGCGTGGTTACAAGCCCATAGAGAGATAGGGACAGAGCGCTTTGCGTGCTCGACCCTAAAAAAAAAACCCAAAAACCCCACTTATTAACGTTTCATCTGACAGAAAGAAAAATAAACACTGACACTGCTAGCAAAGTAAGTCTAGCGCTTCCATTTGCCCTGATTGTGGTGTGTTGAAGCAAGTTCAAACTTCTTTCCACAGACACCAAAGCTTTGTTGTTCACGTACAGACACTTATATAGTGAGATGTTAGCACACAACCACCACCAGCCAGCATGGCAAGAAGGCAGTAAAAGGTTTAGCCCTTGGGGAAACCATCACTCTTCGTATGTGCACCATCACTGTGGATTTCACCAACTCATTTGCAATTAAAATTGATACTAATTTTGTCTTGATTAGCACGTTTGTCGACTTAAACACTGGTAATGTAGGTACCGAAGTAGCGGCTGTTCCAGCCAATCACGGCTGCTTCAGGTGAGGAGCCATTCATAGCAGTAAGGACAGGCTGGATGGATTCATCTGAAATAACGTATTCTAAACAACAGGCAACTCAGTCCCTCAACACACTCATCCTATTTGGAGACTCTTGTCCTGTGACCACAGACAGGTGCGACAGCTGCGGGCAGGAGAGCTGGTTAATATGGCAGAGGGTAACAGATCCTCTGGGTCGGTAAGGTTGACAAGTTTTGACATCTGCAGGCACTTTTCCCTGACAGAGCAATGATTTGGAGGTCTCAGGTCCCCTCTGCCCTCACAACCCTTCCGGCAAGGAACAATACTGAAAGAACAAGTATCTGCAATGCAATAAGTTTCACGCTTGCTCGAGTTAGCGCTATTAGCGCTGTAAATTCCTAACTGGACTTTTCTTGCCACTTATATGAAACGTAAAATAGTTGACATTAGCGAGCCAATTGAAAGCACCATAGCCGCCATCAGCGCTATGGCCAGACACACAAGAAAGTTTGCTCACAAACAAACGTATCAGCAATCGTGCAATTATCCATGTAACGGGGCAGTCTGCAAGATGGTACAAAACTGCCCCCAAGGAGGGACAAACAGAAAGCAATTACCAATGATAACAAAGGAGGTTTGAAAGGCAAGTCCAGGAACAAATGAAAGTGATGGGCGTATTTGGGTGTGGTTAAAAGCCCACAAAACGTACAGCAGCTCAAAGAGCTTGCGCTCGACCTAATAAAAGGCAGGGGTGAGAATACTGTTGCAGCCAGGTTGAGATGTATTTACTTCCAGAATAGTCAACCTCATCTTCCATGAGCTTTCAGAGCGCTTCAAGGTATTTCACAGCCCAGTTTTCGTTTTTGCTGTTTAGTTACTGATATGAGCTTTCGTTTTACAGCAGGTGGGGTAAGCAATGCAGAGGTAAAAGTAACACAAAGAGCACGGCTGGGGTGAAGGGAAATAGCAATGGGCAAGAGAAATATCGGGTAGGGAAGCTCATGGACAAGCAGGCAATAGGAAGGCATTATGATGTGGAGAGGAGAAGCAACACACAAGAGCAAAACGTGGAGTTGGTGGGGGTTTAGTACATAGGTGATAACGCAACAAGGAGGACACCAGAGCAAGCACAACATGGAGGATGAGCTGAAGTACATGGACGACAGAGAGCAACACAGAAAGGGAAGGAGAAATACATAAGGGAGACAGATGTTTAAAACAAAAAACATGCAATCTGATGGAATGCTTAACCGAAAAGAAATAAGTAGTGCTTTAAAAGTAAGAAAAAAAAGCACAGAAGTCAGCCAATCAAACATGAAGGTGAAGAGCAGGTGCTCCGAAGGAGGGACAGGCACAAGATTGACAAATTGAAACACAAATAAAAAGCAGGTAAATGCGTGACAGGAAACCAACTGATGATGAGCAATGGGTGGACTTCAAGCCCCTGCATGTTCTTGGTAAGCCCACAATATGTCTCACAAGAGACAGCAACCTGTGCTGTCTAGAAGGAAACACCTACAAATAGCTGCTTGAGTTTGTATCTGCAATTAGGTGCTGGAGATAGCTGCAAAACCAAAGACTCCATTTACAATATCCCAGAAGTTAAATGATGTGCTATAAATTATTTGGCCCTAGTTAAACAACTGAACTGTCATTTAAATACAAATACATAGGCAACTGCCAGATAATATTTTCGACATAGTGACAAGAATTTAGTCCACGGGTGTTTCAACCACAGACCCAACACGGTCAATGGAATGAGGCCTCAAGTTAGAAGCTGAAGTGCTCATTCCTCCAGCAACACAAAAGGATGCTTGTTTCTTGTCCAGGGAGGATCTGGCCTAGTAGTTCAGGCTGGACTGTTCCCATGGGGAACAGGGTCAAGACTGATTTGGATATGGTTGGGTCCAAACTGGGGTGACGTGGCGAGCAAATTAACGATGGATTAAACCCAGATCTGTGACTGGGGGTGAGTGTTTGAAAAGTTTCAACACTCCGTCCATCATTTTATTTTGTTTTGTGATGTTGCTTTGTGCACCCTAAGCGGCAGGGGTATGCCCAGACGTGGGTCCCTTGCTCGCTGCACCACTGGATTCAAGCTAGCCTGGCTGAGGAAGGGTGATACCCTGAAACCGGTCCCAGGATGCTTGTTTCCTGTCCAGGTAGGATCTGGCCTAGCAGTTCGGGCTGGACTGTTCCCATGGGGAACAGGGTCAAGACCAATGTTCCCTCTAATTTTTTTCCACTGTGTGCGGCAGTGTGCGGTCTCTGAGCGCTGCAGCCAAGGATACGTGCGCCAAGAAATTGACCATTCACGCGCGTGCAGCGCATAACTAGCCAAGATCTTTGGCATTAGCCTCTCCATACCACTAAAGCAAAAAAGGGATATCATTGCTCCATGCAATAGGGCATCAAGGCAGTTTTGTGACCTGGTTGCACACCCCAAGGACATGACCTGTTAAGTGCCACCTACACCCCAGTTAGAGAAAACAGAGGAACATTGCCCACGGCCTTTAAACGCTGTTTTCATGGACTTCAAGCCAGATTCAAATATGAGCATTTTCTGCAATAGGAGAGCACGACTATCGCTCTAAAAGGCTTATTTGAGCTGAGAAAGTGATAATGCATATAAACAACTATGAAGTATGACAATGATGGAAAAGTTGATAACAGCACATTTCCTACTGTTCTGAAGCATTTCCTAGCTCATTCACCATTAATTTTCAACATAAATATCACTTGCTCGCTTGTATGCTAAAGTACGCCAAATGATGTTTAAAACACTCCCCGCGGCCTTTAAACGCTGTTTTCATTGACTTCAATCCAGATTCAAATATGAGCATTATCTGCCTTAGGGGAGCACGACTATCGCTCTAAAAGGCTTATTTATTAACGTGCGCGCTTGCCGGAGGGGCCTGCGCGATGGGGGAAGGAAAGGTGCGCGCGCGCCTTACAGGGAACATTGGTCAAGACTAATTTGCATATGGTTGGGTCCAAACTGGGGTGACGTGGCGAGCAAAATAACGATGACTTAAACCCAGATCTGTGACTGGGGGTGAGTGTTTGAAAAGTTTCAACACTCCATCCATCATTTTATTTTGTTTTGTGATAGTGCTCATTCCTCAGTCAGGGACTTTCTTACAAATAACTGAATTGCCATTGGTTTATTTGCTTAAAAATGCATTATTAGTGCTACGTATGTTTAAAGATCTTCAGGAACCACGGACCGGGGTAGGTTTCCTCCTGGCCCAAGCAGCTGCATCCAACGTCATTTAGCGCTGGACCATTGGTCTGTGTATTCCTAGGATGCTCATCTTCCAGTTTAGGACGGTCACGAGTTAGGAACCAGTGGTTCCATATTCATGTAAGTGAATGTTACTTCCCCCAGCAAATTGCTGGTCTATAGTAACTTATATACCTTGTTTTGAAATATATGTGGCCCTTATCATTTAGGAGATACATATAGTTACATAAGTTCCTGATGCAGCATCACTGGATCCGTTTGGACCACCAGGATGCGAAACATGTTGACCCATGAGAGGTTAGATTCTGGAGATTTTCCAGACTCCTCTCTTTGAGATGTAAAATAAAACTCTTTTCCACAATAAGAGTGATTGATCTTAGTTTCTTTATTCACTCTTTTGACTTTGTTTTTTAACCTTGGCCCTGACCGTCCATCTGGTCCAATAAATTCTACTGTCTCAGTGGCGGTTGTGAGAGTCAATTTTAATACCACATTTTTTTCTGATCTCCATCGACACTTTAATCACCCTTGGGGTCACGGCACCACCACATAAAAAGATCTCCGGCAAAGAGCCCCCCCATCAGGGGTGGTGCCCGTCAGACATTGCAGCGCCGGTCTGACGAGGAGCAGTGCCTATGATGAAGCATGACACCCTATGGGTGTGTGAGGCCGCTTGCTCCTAGAAGTTAGGACCCCGGTCACTATTTTCTGGTTTACATGGTTGGAACAGTGTATCACTAATTTTTGATTTTTGATTTTTATGTTTAAAGATCATCATGTTTAAGGATCAGTGTGTGCAAAATTAAAAAGTCCCAAAGTAACAATACTGGAAGCCATCCCAGAAACCGTTAAAAATATCTGATGGCATCAATGGAATGCTGTGGGTTCTGTGGTCCCGTGCAGGTGGGACAGCTGCTTCCTTGGAGACACACTTCCCACTCACTGGCAGGATGTTTCAGGAACACAACCCCCTGGTGGCCGTCGGCTTGGAGACAAAGTAATCGGTACAGCAGAGGCAATAACCATTTCAATGATTCATCTGACAAACCAAAATGGTTGTAGCAGATGTAGTCTTCGGTCTAGTACTTATCAGTTTATAAAACATTGGTCAGGAATGCAACAAAATGTACTAAAGTCCAACACTAGCAAAGGCGAAGGATGTCGAAATAAACATGACAGGTCCCCGCAAAAGAAAATTATAATCTTCCCCAGCTCCATTGTAATGTACGGAGAACAAGCTTGCCCCCGCAATCAATGCAGAGAGCACTACGCATCTGGACTCTTTCGCAGACAGAAACAGCAGCAAAGCTCATGAAATCACGTATACGAGTCGTCAACCTGATGCACATAACCTACAACGTTGCCACTGCTAAATACACCATAGAGCGAACTTGGGGGCCATGTCCTGATGCCCCTTTGCGCCGACAAGAACACAAACATCTACCCACAAAGTGAGCTCGCTACATTAGGTCATGACATGGCCTCCAGCAAGAACACAAACTTGTATCCACTGAGCGAATTTGGGACATAGGCTCATGACACGGCCTCCAACTTGGTACATATAGTCATGACATGGTAGCCAGTGAAAACACAAACTTCTACCCACTAAGCGAGTTGGTACATCAAGTAATGAAATGGCCTCCAGCAAGAACATAAACTTCTATCCATTAGGTGAAATCACTACATAAGGCCTGGACATGGCCTCCCACAAGACTAAAAAGAATGCGTGTAACACAAGCATCCTAAACTCACCAGTTTTTTGGGCAGTGTAAACGAGGTGCCACATAGAAGCAGAGAGATAATTAGGACAGGAAAATATTGAGGCTAAGCAAACACATTATTTTCCTCCACTGTAACTATGTACATGCCACGGCTACAGAACGAGAAGCACATAAAGCACCAGATTATGTTGCCCGCAAGCTTGCTCACTGGAGTAAAAAATAACCAAGGGCATGGGGGACCATCACACATCCATGATGAGCTCTAAAAATGCTGCTGCCCTAAGATGGCTTCCTTCACCCTTCAGACCAGCGCCATACCATTCTAAGGCAAGGGCATTAGGCTGTTTGCTGCAATGGGTAGGAGTCCGTCAGACGAAAATACTCAAACCACCATAAGAAGCAGAAGAAACTCAGAACAAAAGCAGGTGCAGCAGATATACGGGAGGAGGCGGGGATAGAAAAAGCAGTGGAAAGGGGGGAGCAGGCTTTCGTTAGGATGGACATGAATGCAGCGGCAGACAGCTCGGCGTGCAGAATTGTTTGAGAATGGTGGTCACAGTAACGGAAATGATCTTCTTTCACACAGGCACCTTCAAGACTGCAGGACTACTTCTGTTCAAACAGGCATCTTTCTTCAAGAGAACTTGACTTTCACCACACACAGCTTTGTTAACAAAAACATAAATACACAAAAATAACCCTAACACTCTAGACATTACTCATACAATAACATCGTGACAAAGGACCACAATCGCAAGAAAACTAAAACCATGCAGAAGGGCTCGCCTACCACGCCGAAATTGCATATTTATGCCATACCATTGGGACAAACATGCTATTCCAAAGTTGATCAAATAACGTTAAGTAACTCGAAAATTAGCAATCTGGTATCCCACAATGTCACCAGATACTAATGGCATCCTTTTAGACAGCACATCAACAGCAATCACAGAATATTGTAGAATGTGGTTTAATTACACTCCATAGTAAATATCATGAAACTGGTTACTATCCCTCCCGCCTGCATCTCCGGTGAAGGTGGCATTCTCTAGTGCTCAGGGTACCAGTCCCACTATAAGACCCGTACTGGGTTGACCACCTAATAGCAAACCACTATAGGTGCATAAAGGGTCGCCAGTATGTAGGAGGTGGGCACAAAGCTCGGACAGGTTCGAGGCAGATGCCTTACTCCGACTTGGCTCGAGGGCCTCTTGGACTGTTGAGGCCAAACCAACCCTAGCTTCCATGTAGCATCTGCCTGCTACCTACCAGTAATCTCAGAGCCAACAAAATGAAAGACAAACCATTAACCTTTGATGTGAAACTGGGGAGCAAAAGATACCCATCTAGTGGCTGAACTGCACAATGTGAAACTACAAAACCGGGATCAATCCCGACTTCCAAGCATGGAAAAAAAAATTGTGTAATCTCAGGAAAATATTTAATTCCACAGAACCTCTTTTTTCTTTACCATCATATACAAGAGCAACTTCAAGTATGCAAGTTCAGAAGTTGCACGGTACAAAAAGATTGTGCGTTTCACTCAATAGGCAATCATTTTGCTCCATGAATAAGAAACTTGGCCACATACAGGCCAGCTGACTTGCCTCTTATTCCAATATCAGCACTGTCATTGGGGTGGGGGTCAGTATGAATGTCTCCAAGTTTAAAAACTTCTAAAATAACTTTTACTAAACGTCTCGGTGTAGTGACATTATATGATACACTAAGGTGAAATGCTCAAGCATGTTTAAGAAGTATACTTTCTGGAATTTTGAAGAGACTTTACCATATGTGATGTCTATTACACAATGTACACGGCAAAACATGTTGACAGCTCGGCTTGTACAAGTGCTCTTTAACCAAGGCAGACCCTTGGCTCAGCTTTTCCCTTTAACTTGTTGTTTTGCCCATCTCTACAAGGCAGCGGCTCTTCTCGCTGTGGTTTCAGGTGTGTTTACATCCATGATGCAGATAATGCAAAAAAAAAAAAAAAAATCAGTTGACTGCTCTCCCGCATTCTCCCGAAAATAAATAAAAATAAGAAATTACCAGGGGGTAAATTTTATTTTATAAACCCATTTCAGATGAGGGAGCGATAAGGAGGGTCGTTGGGGAGGGGGGGGGGGGGGGGGAGTTGGGAGGGGAGTTCATGAATTTTGCTGCTTTACCCATGTCTACAGACAGGTCCAACAATGCCAGGCGGAGAGCTTCAACAGCAACTGCTGTATCAAGTAACGGGGTCTCTACGGAAATTCAGAATAGCTCCGAGACTGCCCCAGAAATGTCATCCTATCACGGTTAGCTACAACATTAACAGGACGAGGAAACCTCTTACTAAAACAAAACGGATTGAGAAACTCGGCAAAAAACACTCATCCCTTCACTGTCTCAGAGGTGTTTGCGCACATCTGCTTTTGCCCTGTGCCCAGGAGATGTCTAAAATCTAATTAACCAATTAATTTGCAAATATATTCTAATTTATTCAAGGCAAATTTTCTTAGTGTGAAAATATCTGACAGTGAACCATATGCAGTACACCAGAACAGGACTTCATTAAAATACCAAACATTGCCCAGACGGGGAATAAAACGGTATTTATACTACAGTCAGCACAAACAGCTCTCCCCTAATGAGAATGTGTTTGCAGTTCCATCGTTCTAATGTGTTTTGCACGTTTTGGATAAACCGAAGGTAAATAAGTTTGTGACGGCGGGAATCAAACTGAGCAGCGTTGCGAGTGTTCCCCACAGGAAATCCTTCAGCGTCCTCAACTGTTCCACCCCACCCATATGCAATCTCTGTTGGAAGGCGGAAGCAGTGGGATTGGCTAGTGGAAGAGAAGAAAAAAAACCCTGGAAGTCTCCCATTGGGGATCTGAGACTTGCACATGCCAGAGACGTCAGAGGCAAGGCGGAGTCTTCGGTTAGAGTCTGGGTTAGGAAACATTCATGGCATAAGCTGCATTCTCTTAATTGCCAACGGGGAACAGGTAGATGACCATGTCCAGGGGGCTGGTGCTATGGCACTTGAAGAGTTACCTCAAGCAGGCGTAAACAAAGAAGGTCCTGGAGGCCAGAGGCAAGCCAAGACAGCCAATGACTGCTCACACATTTTCTCATGTCAACAGCCTAAAAGTCAAGCATGGCTACATCTCTCTGCCACATGCAGTGGACCAGCCTGAGCGAATACAATCAGGAGACACGTCAGAGTTTCAACCAAAGGATCCAAACCGTGGGTCTTTCAGAACAGAGGGGACGGGAGATGTAGTTTCGGCATATAGACATGGTGGGTGTTTTCAGTATTAGATGAACAGGCTCTAGGCCTAGTGACAGCCCAGTCCGAAACATGTTCTGAATCTTCCTTCGATTTGGGTCTTTAGTACTCTGACTAAACAAATACCACATCATACAAAATGTCAACACAAGCTTAAACACTTTTGCGCTAATCATTTTTTAATTTTATTTGCAGATCTATTGTGCCAATGTTATTACATGGAGCGTGCATGCCTGGGGACACAAGCAAGTACCTATAAATGACACATGGTTGAAACTCTTTTTTTCATTTTTTTTCCGTCTTCTTTTTTTAAAATCATGTTGCACTCCATCACCAAAGCAAATAGGTCTCAAAGGCAAGACTTATTGGTTTTGCCAATGCTCCTTAGGTTTAGTGTTGGCCAATACCTCTTGATTTTAGTAAAATTATACATATAATGTACTTAATTTTAGGTCTTTCAGCCAACTTTTTTCATTGACTGGTCTGTCATTGTATCATTCACATTTTTCGTCCACCCACTAAGACATACAGCATGCATAAATGGTTTAACTTTGGCCTACTTAAGTCGTTGTGTAATATAACGGAGAGTGGCGGTATTCTACCTTTTCACAACAAGCACATCCACACACAAAGTAGTTCCCTTAAGTGTTAGTGAGTATTATGGATAGTCAAGTGGGGTTTTCACACCAAAAGGGTAGTTTTACTTTTAGCTGTTTTTTGTTTTGTTTTTAGATGAACGAGGAGGGACTAGCATTTTCCTCAACAATTACTATGCAAAAAAACGTAAGAAAATAATAACTGCCAAAGCCAAAAGACTGACCTGTTGGCTTTGCAAATCCTTGTTTTCGTGAAGCTCAAGAGCCGGACCAAACTAACGCACTTGGTCACAACTGCTGCGTACCAGATAACGATACACCTGCCTAGAAAATGCCTCCTGCTACCATGAGCATCTCTTGAATGACACCGAGGTCAAAACATCTCCCTCTTAAGCCTATGATTGGGTCATAAACTTGTATTTGAACAACTTCAAGCAACAATAAGCCTCTGCAAGCTGCTGATTCGTGGCCACTTTTTTTTATACAAAAACTTCTCATTCTGAAGTAACCTTTTCCACACTAGTTACACAGCCAATATTCATTTTATCTTCATAACTCAGAGAACCCATGTTATCCGTTGCCAAGCAGCAAGAGCCCCTAAGGCACTTATTTTTCAGCTCGAGTTATAAAAGATTACTCACTTGCTGGCTTTAGCCTTCAGAGCAAAGAAACAAGTACAAAGAAGAAAAAAAGACTGTACTAACACGCCAATCTGCATGTTTTATACTGAAAGCACTTAGATCCTTCTTGTATTTTAAAACAACATGCTAGTGCAACATGTCCACTTGGTGATACAATAAAGTGTCATAAACGTTTGAGAGCGCGAAGGACAATATATGTTTTTAAGTTCTACTAATAATGCTCAGAAAAGATGTGTGTGTGGGCTCAAACTGTGATTCCCCTCCCCCCGCTGCAGTGTAGTTTATGTTGGAAATTGGTGCAGTTTATTATTCAACAGTCTATATTAATGTTGCCAATTAGATATCCAGCAAAGCAGTCCAATGGTCACGAGACAGAGGTGAGAATAAGCGACAATAGAGTAAAGGAGACCCCAAGAGGCGGCAGAAGAGAGTAGGACGACACAACGTGGAGCCAGAGAAACCATCGGAAAAGGGGGCAGAGTAGCCAGAGACACCGTGGGGAGGCAGCAAATGTCTCTCTCTCTTTTATTTGTTTTTTTTGTTGCAGTTCTATATAGCGCGAACTCGACCCTAAGGTACTGGAGCGCTTTGCCTGCGCACCAGTTGCGTTACACAAGGACACACTCATTTTAAGTGGGCACGGGGAGGTCAAGTGATGTGCTCATCACAGGATGTTGGGCCGACGCCGAGAGTCGCACCTGGTCCCCCGGCCGCTCCGCCACTAGACCCGGGAATGAGCGAGAGCGGTGACCCCCGCGCTACGGTCACTTGGGATGTGAAGACCGCCATCAGGAGCGTTGTGCACCAGACGTCCATTAAGAAGCAGACGTTACAGGGATGTGTATGAAAAGGTCATTGTATGAGAAGCGTGTGGGAAGCAGAAACTACACATGCGGCTCGCAACAATACCACAAACGCATTCCACACGCGCGGTGGGTGTGGTTTTCACTGGTCTAAAAAGACGGCCCCCATAGTTTGTTCCGTTTTTCACAAGCCGCAA
Organism: Pleurodeles waltl; assembly: GCF_031143425.1. Classification (NCBI taxonomy): domain Eukaryota; kingdom Metazoa; phylum Chordata; class Amphibia; order Caudata; family Salamandridae; genus Pleurodeles; species Pleurodeles waltl. The sequence goes on from NC_090439.1 coordinate 968,351,734, forward strand.
ACCCCACGTTTAGAGACCTACTGTTAACAATGGATTTATTATTGGAAAATGACTGACAGAGCTGAACTCCGACCGAACACGAAGCAGCCTTCGCATGGTCAGTCCACCTAGCAGCTCTGCGAGGCGCGTGGCCCTGTATGCGTGCCTCAAGGCGCCATGCACACGGACAGTGCAAGCGGGGTCCACACTCTGAAGGCTGGAAAGGGTATGGGGTTCCCACTTCCGCTTGGACTATCGCCACCCCTGCTTTATAGCTGCCAGGCCCCGGCCGCACCACGTCCCCGGACCTCCCACCACGCAGTGTGTTCCATCCCTGGATGCATCCTTCCTTGTGGGAGGTGCCACACTGGTTAACAGCCGCCACTGACCGGAGTTCACGTTAACTCTTCGCTTAAAAACAATGTGATCAGGTGAGTGAAATATTACAGCAGTCACTGAAATAATGAGGTCTCCCTCCAGGCCCCCGCAGACATGAGTGCCGCGAAGAGGCTTACCAACTTTTGGCACTCTGGAGCACCTGCCTCGGTCCCCTCTGCCTCCCGCGTCTCTGAGCAGCTAAGCCCGTCAGAGGGAGCGGAAATAATTAGGTCTCGAATCTGCACTGAAACGTTTTCCACAGGATTTTCCTCTTCAAGTCGGATGCTGTTCCCGCTAGTTCTATTTTTATCTATTTTCTCGTGTGTTTTTTGTTTTTGAAAGAAAAGAAAAGCAGCCGGGCCTGTTCGCGTGGAGGTTTCGCAGCGGGAAGCTGTGCGGGCAGAATGCTTAGCAGCAGATTAATGATGGCAGAGCCCGGGAAATGAGTGATTACCAGGCGGCACGGAGATGCAAATGCAGGACGGTAATCATTGCAATAGCCGGGCAAGAGGGAAATTAGAAAAGCTTTAATTACCCCAACATAGCGTTCAATAAAGTTAACTCTCATTTCTCTTGACTGAATGGCTGGCGCTCACTCCCAGACGGCAGTCGCCTTCTTGCACGGGCCGCTGTTGGGCAGTGCCCACCCCCCGCCGGCACGTGGACCATGCCTACTTGTAAGCCGGGTACCGGCGGACACGTGTGGGGCAGCACGGAGGGCGCGAGGGCACCCAGACAACCCGAGTCTCCTGTTTAAGATGCGGCCCTGTTGGGACCCGCTCAACCCCGCAGCCCTTCCCGCCGAGCTGCAAAGGGCTTTTTGCTCCCGTCATCGGCCTCTGTCTCGAATATACGACAATAGGGCGCGTGGGTGTAAGTGCCGGGCTCCACGTCACCATTACACTGCTTTGAACATTAACTCAAACCAAGGCTTGTGGCCTACATGTTGCTGCATGCCAATCTGAAGGTTGCGAATGTCGCGGTCCCAGGAGTAAAACATTGCCCGGTCACGTAAGAAACTGGTTTATTTTACCTTTTAAATAAATAAGTCGCGTGTACCTGTGTTAGAGTGAGCAGAACAGCCATCGCGGGTCAGACCGGAGTACACTCTGGCACTGACACCTGAGGGGCACAGAACGGCAGCGGCCAGCACACACCCGGCCTCCACAAGACCAGCAAGGGAAGGGCCTCTACCCCGCTGTGGGCCTAACCGTGAGCCATACGCCGAAGTGCTCAACGAAAACTGGAAACGCAGCAAAAGACAACCTACACGACAGGACCCAACTCCCCCTGAATCTATGGATTCCGGTGAAAACCCTTAAAGGGTCCGGAAGCAAATTCCGGCACCAGCTAGAGCAGCCTTCAAAGGATACCGAAAAGCGTGACAGAAGTACTTACCAACCAGTGCTTAATTTGTAAATAAAAAGGTGCCGTGTCCAAAGCCCTCCTCTAAAACACGCGGCTGCTGCAATTAAATGTGCGAACACGGAATACTGAAGCAGGTAATCCTGAAGCAATCTGGGGCCTCTGCAATCCATTTAAAGTAACTCGCTGCCCCTTCAGCTCACTCTTGCAGCTTTCTACTTTCTCTCTTTGGTACGCTTTTTCGGTTTTCTCTTCCTCCGTCTTTCCCAAATGTGTCTTTAGCTCGCAGCAAATGCTTGAGGCAGAAAACTAAGCTCCGGCCCTCAAAAATAAGTGCCGGTGCTCAGCACCAGAAACAACAAGCACAAATTAAGCACTGTTACCAACGCGGGTTGCCTAGAATAGTTCGACTGCAGAGCCAAAACACCCCAATGAAGAAGGTCCCCGCACCGAAGGAGATGAATACACTTCCAATGAATGGTGGGCCTGCTCACCTTTAGGATCCGGAGGCCTCCAGACAACCCACACTCCCCCCACCAGAAATACACAAACCAACAAACTTAAATCGTTGGAAGTGGTTTTTATTTAAAACATCTTATAACTTTAAAGCAAACTAGTTATACCAAGTGTAATGGGTATTCATTCCACAAACATTTACCATATTTACATGTCATGAGAGTTAGTGACCATAAATCAATTCTGACAGGATCCCTTCCTGTCCTGCACCACCATTGAACCACACAAGTGACCCATATCTCACCTGTATCCATAGGAGGGGCGGTTACCCTGACTACACCATACCTTGTCCTCATGCTTCGGGTTCCACCCCCCCTCCAAACACCAATAAGACTCTGGGTGTAACGGGCGGCCAAGAGCTGGAGCCCCATGTTCCCCCCAGCGATCTGAGCTCCCTTACCCCTTGATCTGGTGTGTACATCCGCTGGTTGGCTCAGAACTTCAGGATCCTATCCCAGGTCTCCTCCCGGGGACCCAACCTTGGGGACCCCCCCTATTTCTAGTCGTCACATTTATATCTCAATTTCCGCAAAAAAACCACACTTTACAACCTAACTAAGGGAGAGGGTGGGTGGGTCAAACGCAGGGTCCCGCACGCACCCAGCCGCTGCAACAGGTAAAGAAGGATGAGCCTTCTGGGGGGGCTCTTAAATAGCCCCCCCACCGGATTGCGGCAGCCGGATCCGGCCAGAAGCCAGCGTGGACCCAACGACTGGCCCCTTGCTCGCGGGGGCGGAAGTCCGGCAGGCCCTGCGCACCTCCGGTGCTAACAGGGGGAGTGCTGGGCCTCGGAGGCCCCGACCCCTAACGGGCCGTGCGCCCCACACTTTGGGGAGGGCGCTTTACCCTAGCCAGGATCCGCTCACCCTCTTGCTATAACCTGGTTCCATCAATAGAGAAAAGATTCAAACCACAATACAACATATTTGTTTTCCTTTGGAAACAAAAGGGAGAACCTTCATTATCGCCAGTCTCAATGTTGGTCTTCATAATGTGTTCCTTGGATTGCGCAGGTCTTTGTTAAGCCATGTCACAGTGAAGCACAGTTTAACACTCCAAAGTCATCAATGAAAGACATGCAAAGGTAACAAAGCAAGCCTATTTTTAGAGTGCTAAAAGCCTTGTAGCCATAGTGACCTTATCCTGACAACAAACCAGACGTGTCAAATATTATTTATTATGGACAACTAAATGATTTATGCAGGAATCCAAGTTATTGTTCTAAATAAATGGATAATGGGTTGGTAAAACTCCTGCTGACCGTAAAAAGACTGGTGTAGAGAAACAGTCAAGATTGTATGAAGAGGTCTTAAGGTGCAAATCAGATTCAGAAGGCTGAATTTCTAACGATTAAGGTGCAATTCAGTAAAGTATACAAATCACCTTTTAAGATTTCGCCTATCAGGCAGTGCAAACTGTCTGGCTGCAAAACATCTCCAGAAAGGTTAAAGCCCACCTACTGCCTACCTTGGCTCGGTCATTCTAATTTGCCTATTTGATGACTTGCCTTTCTCTCTTGTGTTTGTCCATTCCTCGACCATAGCCTCTATCATACCTTTGATTTTCTGAATTGTATTCTTCCACTGCTCAACTTTAGGAAACATTTTTTTTCTCTTTTTGGTTTTGCACGGTATGAGAGTGCATATGTTTTACAGCTACCTCCCTTGTGTGCTTCTCCCATTAAGCACTTCATGTGAGTGAATGTGTTTTCTAGACCTGCCCGTCCTATGCTTACCTCCCACCAGCCCCCTGGCGGTTTTCTCTCTTGTGTGCTTTCACCCTGCCAAATACACCCCCTTCTGTCCCTAAGTTGCCCTCTCCCTAGTGTGTTGCTATTACCCTCCTCTATTCACCCTTTATTATATTATTTTATAACCAACATCCACCGGCTCCTCCATTGCTACCCGTTGCCTATCTGGCATTTAGTTGTTTTAAAACTTTTTTTTTTTTTGGAGGTACCAAAAGCCATTTGCTGCGTAGTGTCCCACTACACAAGAAGCGTTTTTACACTTAAACTTACAATTTCTTTTTTTCTTAATTTACTGATCTAAGTGGAGTCTGCCACCTTAGACTGGTCAATTAAAAAAAGGAGAGAAAATGGCACACACATTACAGGATGACACAGCAGCAACAGTGAAAGTCATTGCTCCTTTTTCATGAATATTGTTTTTTGATGATGCTGCACACTATTAGCAAATAGCACTGACATAGCCAACAGGTCTACAAGGCGGGACCAACTGGTTTTGTCAATGCTGGTTTTGTCAGCATCTTGGCAAGGATGTTCAACAAAACAATCCCCAAAACACAATCAAGAAAAGCATGCCAGTCCAGAAGAATGAATATGTGGAAGTGTTGATGCCTTTATTGAACCAATGTAACTGCTAAAGTGGCGAGAAAGTGACAACAGGACATACAAGGATGGGCAAGAGAGACAGATAGAGGGTCAAACAAGGAATCTGCTGTGCTAGCCAATGTCAGAGGACTGAAGACAAGTAGTGGATCCTGTTACAATATTATGAATTAACAAACAACTGCATGATTTTCTGCATGTAACACTAACCAAGGAAGTAAGTGGAGAAGTGCAGCTGTTCCTGCAGAGAACACAGACCAGGGGCACTATTTCAAGACGGTTGTGTCCTAATCAATCTCATAGGATATCTATTGCTCCAGCAAAAATAAAAAAACAGAATCACAAGCACATGCAGGTCGTGAACCAAGGGTAGGGACACCAAAGCACATCATGCAGGGGACATTCCTATCCCAACAAAAGTTGGAAAAGTGCCTTTTGAGATAAGTCAGCAAAGCACCAGCAGCATCCACCGTTTATGTCCATATCATCAACTGAACTTAAAAAAATAATTAAAAAAATTGAATACCTACTCGGCTTCACGCTGCTTGTTCCTTTCACTGTAATGTATGTTGTAGTGAGACATTTTCGTAAGCACCTACATGGAGGTGCTCTACACAAAGAACTGCTTCTATTCTCACACTTCCTCGTATCCACATGTACAGCAGCAGCTACATGCTTGCTGCAAAGCAGTCAGACAGTACCCTTGCCACAAAAGCCACAATGCACCACACACTTCCTACTGCATTGTATGTACTAGAATACTATCTCAGTATTTTTTAACTTCTTACTTACCCAGAGGTGCGGCTGCAATAAGAGCTCAACTCGTATCCTCACACGTGGCATGCTTCATCACGCACACAGTGCCCACATAACACATCTGCTTCCATCCACAGCAGCCCCACAGAGCAGAGTGCCACGTGTTCGCAAATGTGCCTCTGCAGCTTGCCAGGTCTATGAAGCATTACATAAATGCAATCACAATGCAATGCACTACAAGCTCTGAGGAGCACAATTGAACAGGGTGTCTTCCGGGGCTTTCAGGAACAGGTAGCGGCCACCCACCCAGCCTGAACGGAAATACAGGAGCAGGAAGCATAGCAGCAGAAACAGAGGCTGTGGGAACAAAGTGCAGCAGTGATCAGGCTGGAAGAAGGAACAAGCATTTGCAATGCAATGGGTCTCACATATTTCGAACAAGTTGTCATCTTTTGAGAGCGCCCATGAGCAAAAACAGAAAAAGAAACGCAAGTGGAAACTAAGAAAAGACCACTTAACAAAATAGAGTTAGCTTTAAAAAATAAAAATTAGCAATTTTGTTAGTCCTGCTGGGCACATTTTTGCCAGTCACAAGCCTTCTGTTCGCGGGCACTGGAAGTTAGAACATAATTGTATTGTGATCACTTCAGGAGCAGCGAATGGGCACTAATTAAGTTGAAGTCAATTAGCAGTTGATCCCTGCTCCACACAGAGGAACGGAAATGATATCAGACATGCCTTCACGAATTACGAGGCTGTAAGGAAGAGTGCCATGCAAACTGGCAAATGGTAAGCAACAAGCAAGCTTCCAGGCTCTTTACTGATCACAACAGTTTCTCGCAAGTGCATGCACTCGCAGGCTCAAACCTAACAATACTGGCAAAGAATGCAGACGGTAAGTGACAGTAGGGGCTTAGAAGAGGAACAGCACGGGAAGGGAAGAGAAATGCAGCAGGAAGGCTAGGGAAATGATCGACCATCAAACAACCCAATGACTAGTAAGGCGGGATGAGTAAAGCAAGCTGAGGGAGGGAGAACCAGATAAGGTGGGGTTAAACAATAACACTGAAGGTCAGAGACCAAAGAAAAATAAAGCGGCTGGAACAGGAGGGGCACTACAGAAAACTGAGAGCTCACCCAGTTAAGTAGGATTTTGGGGGGAAAGGAATACTAGGTGGGAGAGGGCACTGAAGGAGGCAATGGAGAGAGGCAGAGAGAAGAAAAGACAAGTGGTCCGTCGGGGTCTCCGCCATTCACATGACATCAAGACGTAGACCTGCGTGAGACGTGGACGGGCTCCCACGCAAGCCCTGGATGAAGTACCCTGATGGCAAAAGATGAGCAGAGTCAACACTCGGCCATGCTTGAGCTGGTGCCTTCCGACCCACACGCCCTTGAAAAGTCCACCTATGGTGCAGCGACTACACATGCGCTTTAGTTGCCAGGACCATCAGCCTTTGGTTTACACAGCTATAACCCCCAGGCGTGATGGCACAGGCAAGTGACGAGGACAACACACGCTCCTAAATGTCACACTCTACACTAACCTACATGTGTGTCGGTGTTAATGTGCCCGCTGCAGAACCATTATCTGCTGTGTCCTTTGCTCTGGCAAGTACACAAGTGTGATCAGTTTTGAGTTTAACAGTGGGCCTGTCGCAGGCTGGGCACCCAAGCTTTCCGCACGATTAGTTTTGCCAGACTATTGTCTCAATGGAACACCAAGCACAACGGACGTTACACGTTTGCCGATCACACTAACCCTCATGGCCCAGATCACAATCATCGACTGGCTACAGAGTACAGCTCTTCCCAGGTGCTCACTACAGAGGATGAGTCTAGCCATGATCGATATATTGAGACTTTCATTATCGGGACCCTCGTGCAATCACTGGGACAATTACTTCCCTCCTGGGTCGGTGGAGATGGAGTCTGAGGGGGTTGGGTTAGCTAATGCTCTTTTAGAAAACAGGTTTCCAGCATGTCTATCAGTTCTGTGACCCAATCCTCGCGCCTCGTGTGCACGGCTGTCTTAGGGGAATGTGAGCAAAGCAGCTTTTATCAGCTGTGCACAGACCAGGGCCCGAGTCCTCTCATATGAACCCCTTTCTGAACAATGCCCTCCCCCTGGCAGAAACCGCGCGCAGCCGTAAATTGCTTAAAACTCCACTCGCACAGCAGTCGATTCTAGGCCAACACCTCAACAGTCACGTGGAACAAACGGCACGAGATCCCGGAAATATATGTACATCATGCATACATAGAACGGATAACAACTTGACCTCCTTTTTCAGGGCACACTCTATGGGGCTAGAATTTGGGGGTTTGGCACATCCGAGCCATTCAGAAGGCCGCACAGGCACTGCCGGTTCCCTAGCAACACGCGAAGCAACACAGAAGCCTTCGCCCACAGCCAGCATCAATTCATAACGCGAATTCCAATTTTCCGACGCGACTTTCTTGTATTGTACTGCCGGGCAAGGTTATTTCCATAATGCCACAGAAGTCCAGACAATTTACGCATTTTTTCCACATTCGCGCAGCGTGTTTCTCCAGGGGGCACCGAGTTTGAATGGAGGGGTTGTTTTGGGGGAGGCCGGCTGGAACAAACTGAAGAACAGAAGAGGCTTGTGAGCAGAAACCTTGCAGCCGGCTGGCTAGCAGTGTCCGCCGAGCACTCGGCAGACCTCCTGTGTGAGTAGCCTGGAAGACGGCTCCATGTCTTGCTCCTCACCAATATTTAAACATTGCTTGCACCAGAGAATGTGTTTCTCCCACTTGTTACATCCTCATCATTGTTCAACACCTAACCAAGGCCTTCTAGCAGTAACCAAAATGCTTCTCACCACTTAAGGTTCCCAAACGTCTTCGGATCCGGCACTATGAAAATAGTACTGAAATTATTTTTTCACTAATAAGATACATTTGCAGTGTCTCCGATATTTGGAAGCCTTTTTAAAGGGCCCTGCAGACCTAACTCGGAAAAAATTCTCACTGTGTTAGAGGCGGAGCCTTCCTTGGAGAAAGTGGTGCCTTAAAGCCAGGGAACTACGTAGCAGCAGATGGCCAAATGCGGCAGGGTTTATTAAGAAAAGGCACATTATGTGGCACATTTTTTAATACTATTACTTAATTACTTTGTAATTTTTAAAACTTGGTAACACTGTCCAGGCATTGTTTGCACCTTATTAGTACCAGTTTAACAACCAAATATAGCTGCAAGAAACAGAAAGTGACCAGTCTAGCTTTGCAAAAGGCCTTCTACTGTGCGGCAACAGATGCCTCTGCATTTTTATTAACTTTAGAACCGTTTGAGCTAGAAACAAATTATTTCTGTTAAAATCGGCAGATTATGTAGCAGATGATGGATTAAGCGACAAATGCGACTAATCTACAATTATGCAAAAATCGCCACAGCCACACAATCACATTATCCCAGTGATCCTAGTTAAAGCCCCTTGCTGTCTGGGATGCCATGGAGAGCTCTCTGAGGGATAGGCATACAGAGGGGAAGGGCTTCATGTCAGGTGCTGCTTGGGGGTCTCTCTGCCCTACCCCAAAAACAAAAGCAGTGGAGTTTGCTATCAATATCCTTGGCATGTTGCAAAATCTAATGGGCATGAGCAGTGCAGGGCCTCTACACACAAGCTGGAAACCTACACTTGACAGCGGGTTGCAAATCAACACCTCTTCCACTGTATATTGGCTCTTCAATAGTTGATTGTGAAAAGAGTAGTTACCGTGCAACATAGTGTGCCATGTGAGTTATAGGCCTGGATATGGGCATCTACTTGTTTTGAGGGGAAAGACTAGTACTTCAGGCAAGCTGGGAGAGACACTACTGCAAGAGAATGAAGGCATGAACGTCTCATCAAACAAGCATTTGCAATTCAATAGGTCTCACATTTGCTTGCGTTAGAGCTATTGTCGTAAACGCATAACTGGATTTTTCTTGCCACATACATTGGTCAACCTTGCTGCATTATTTGGACATCTGCCACATAATTCCAGTGGCCGGCATTAAACTAAAGCACTTCCATTTACCTTCTTCCTCTATCTGCAGGAAAAAGGAAAATATTGTAATTCTTTATTATATTTTCCTATATTATTATTTTAGGGTCTGCCCCAACCTAGTGCGGGGACCCAGAGATGACCTAGACACAGAAAGAGCACATTGTGCAATTAGTTATGGGCAAAAATGTTTTGTAAAAGGAATGCCCTGCAAAGCATTGTGGGGTGAGTGCCAGAGTGCAGCAAATATTGTAGTATATTGACTGTAATGCTAAGAACAACCTCTAGAGGGCACCACTATAAAAATAACATTTGTAAGAAACAGCTATGTAACCATATAGCCAGCCCCTAGATAGCATAACCACATGAAAAAAGAATGGCAAAACGTAATGTAGTGTGTAACCATATATTTAGCCCCTAAAGGACGTATTACGCATTTTCAGACCTAGAATAATATCACAAACAAGGTCCTTAAAACACAAACTACTCCCGGCTGCAAAACAAAATTTCCAGCCAAGAGAGAGTTTAAAAAGACACTGAATGGTGGAAGAGGTTACTATTTTTGTCCCCAAACCAGCCCCAGAGATTACATAGACAGAAAGAGTGTGTCACGCTGAATGTTTTAATGGTGGTCCCATTGTCATAGGCCCACCACGGGGTGAGTTATGGGCAAAACTGCTTTGCAAATTCAATGCCCCACAAAGCATTATGGGACAAGTTTCCAAGTGAGGCGAATATTGTAGTATCTTGAATGTAATGCTTAGAACAGCCCTAGAGGACACCACAATAAAAATAACATTTTTAGGACACATGATCATGTAACCATATAGTCAGCCCCTACAGGGCAAAACAAGAAAACAAAATGGCAGAAAGTAATGCAGTGTAATCATATATGTAACTCCTAGAGGGTGTAGTGCCTTACACATTTTTAGGCCTAGCAGGCGTACTGCAATACTATTAAAAACAAGGCCCTTAAAAACACAAACTACTCCCAGCAGTAAAACAAAAGTTCCAACCATGAGAGCTTAAAAAGACATTGAATGGTGGAAGAGGTTACTATTTTGAGGTCCACCCTAACATAGTGTGGGGACCCAGAGATGACAGACAGAAAGAGTGTGTCATGCTTAACAGTTTGGTGGTGGTCCCATTGTTGTAGGACTACCACAGGCTGAGTTAAAAAAAGAAATTCCCAGCAAAGCATTATGGGACGAGTTTCCCAAGTGCAGTCAATATTCTAATATTTGCTCTCCCGTTGTGCCGAAAGAGCCGCTTTGAGGATTTCTGTGGTGGTTTCTGTGTTAAATGCCCCAGTTTGCATATTTTTCAACTGCTAAACTTGTTAAGTGGTACTTATGTAAAGCACTCCTCAGATCGAGGTCGTGCTATATGAAACTTTAAAAAAAAAAAAAAAACATTATTAAATAAATTAAAAATAACCCCCACCCTCTTCCAGCCTTTGTGTGCAAACACCACAAAGAAATTGCAGCATGCCCAAAACAAGGAGGGAGAAGAAACAACATACGGCCACGAAGCGGGGAGGCAAAAGAAAAAAGTACAGCACCACACTTGGGTATATTACCAATCGTGCAATAATCCATGTAACAGAATCAGTCTCCAAGGCGGTAACAAAGAAGCCTCAAGGCGGGACAAACATAGCATTTACCTACGAAATCAAGGGAATTTTGAAAGGAAGGCCAAGATGTAGATTACAACATGTCGAGAGACCGCGCTTGCGTGCTGCTTAGGCTCAACCTTAAAAGGGGAAATGAAGATCCCGGGGTAGGAGAGGGACCTTGATCAAATTCCTATCATGCCTGACACAGCAGTAAGCTCAGGGTAACTAGCATGGCTAGAGGACGATTACAGTCTGGGGACTGTCAGTGGAGGCAAGGAGCTTCGCAGTGGATAACAGGAGATTGTAAGGGACCATGTAAGAGGACAGGCAGGCAAGGAATGAAAAGGGAGCGCAGGGATGTGGAATTCCTATCGCCCGACGCCCGGGACATCTTGTTTGGGGTCAAGGGCAACAAGTTTTTATGTTTACTTTGTCCTTGGGACAAGTAGGCCCAACCCCCTGCAGCACAAACCCTTTGGTTGCTTGTTTACAGAGAGTGGAATTCTCTGCAGTTGAGGTAATGTGTTTCCAAAAGATAATGCTGTTCGAACTTGTATATATGGTTCATTATTTGAAAGCCTTCATTATTAGGGTGAGTGCTGTAAATAAATGTTTTAAGGTCACACTTCACTACTGACGTTGGTTCCAGTACAAAAAAAAAAAGAAAACGTGTACACACGTTTGAAAAGTTTAGGCTAAGAGGCTAAGTATAATGCTCCCAGAATGCTCTCTGATTATATGCAAATGAAGTGTCATTTAGTAAAATGTGTTGATGCATGCTAGTATTTCCCAAAAATATTTCTAATGGAAAATCAGTGTAACCATTTTCAACACGATTATGGGAAGCATGAAAATAAACAAACACTGACAAAGCCAACTGATCTGACATATTTTTATAAGTCTTTTAGTTTCATCAATGCGTGTCTTGTTTTGACATGGCTTTTGTAACACTTTATTCTTGTGGGAGCTACCAGGCCCTCAACCTTGTAACAAACATTGGCAAAACCCCCCCAAAAAGTTTTTGAACTCTTAAAGCACACGTTGCCACCAGCGGCATAACAAAGGCCCCGCAGCCGCCCTCCAATGGGCCCCTCCAGTACAGCACCTGCCCTGAGTGAGTCTGGAGAGGGGGCTCCTCCATGTTCTTTGCAAAGGGGCACCCTCCAGTTTTGTTACGTCACTGATTGCCACTGTAGTTCCTGACACTGAACAAAACTACTTTGTGTGCCAATATGCTCCTTGTGGAAGAGCAGAATGCGATCGCTCACAGTTAAGCCAGCCGAAAGAGAGAGAAATAGAAGTTTAATAAAAACAAAATGTCTTTGTTAACACCAGACCTAATTAGGGACCAAGACCCACATGTAGGTAGCTTTTTGCATGTCGCAAACAGCGACTTTCGCTGTTTGCGACATGCAAAAAGCACATTGCGATACACAAACCCAGTTTTGCGATTCAGTAACCTGGTTACCGAATCACAAAACGGGTTTGCGACTCACAATTGGTAAGGGGTATTCCCTTCCTAATTGCAACTCGCAGTGCAATGTAGGATTGTTTTGTGACCGCGAACGCGGGCGCAAACCAATCGCAGTTTGCACCCATTTCAAATGGGTGCTAACACTTTCGCAAAAGGGAACGGATCCCCATGGGACCCCTTCCCCATTGTGAATGTCACTGTAAACATTTTTTCAGAGCAGGCAGTGGTCCTGCGGACCACTGCCTGCTCTAAAAAAATGAAACGAAAACGTTTCATTTTTCGTTTTTGTTATGCATCTCGTTTTCCTTTAAGGAAAACGGGCTGCATTACGAAAACAAACAAAAAAAACTGCTTTATTGAAAAGCAGTCACAGACATGGTGGTCTGCTGTCTCCAGCAGGCCACCATTCGCGAGGGGGTCGCAAATTGCGACCCACCTCATGATTATTCATGAGGTGGGCATTTGCGAAGCCCTTGCGAATCACAGATGGTGTCAAGGACACCATCCTACATTCGGATTTGCGACTCGCAATTTGCAGGTCACAAATCTGAACCTACCTATATGTGGCCCCAAATTCTTAAAGAAAGTCACAAAAGTGCACCCATGGTATATGTCGTACCCCTATAAAATATTTGTGAACTGTATTTTAGCATGGGTAAATACGATGTGTAGATTTGCTCATGTGAAAATCTATTGAGCATTTGCAAGTTCATTTTCCCTCCAGCCACTTTCTTCCCAACCCCGGAAGAAGTTCTAATTCTGCCATTGTCAGGAGTAAATGTCCAACCTTTCTTATTATGGGAAAATATTAGAGAGAAACTGGTAAAAATCTTTAAAACATGCAGGTTAGTAGGTTTGCAGACTCAAAGGCATTCCAGCCCTGAAACTATTGCTTACTGCTTCCTCCAGCCCCAGTATGCAGATCTGCAGAAAGGTGGCAAAATAAGGAAATTGCTACAGTAGCGATTGAAACTCCAAGTATTCAAGCCCTACTATGGTAGTAGCCCTGGCATAATCAGGGAGGCTATTAATTGCTGCCATAATTTGTCGCCACACTACATGGCACCAAAGGGACAAGTAGATCTTTTTACAGGACAAGTAGATTTGAGAAGCAACCTGTCCCCTGGACAAGTAGATATTTTAATAAATTCCACACCCCTGGGAGCGTTTTGGAAAATGCAAAAAAAAAAAAAAAAAGAAAGACAAGGATAGAGGGAAAAAGCACACAAACACGAGGTATCATAAGGTTTAACTGTCAGGATTAGAGATGGCATACAGATTTAGGTTTAATTCTGAAACTGTGGTTGACAAACACCTCGTCTAAATAAATGAATGTCTAGATTTTTAATATTGTGAAAAAGAATCAACTACCAAGAGCACAACAAAGGTGGACAGGAGGTACACAACATGAACATCATTCTAAGAGTAGGATCAAGATATGTCACGTATCAATGAGAAGTGTCTACAATACAACAAATACTGGGGCAGAAAAGCCAAAATGATGTTTATGTTCGTCCTAGTTGAAAGTTCTACTTTACTGGGATCTATTAACCTTGTAAAAGGTTCATCTCTCATGATACTCTCATGATAGGCTGGAGGCCTGTTTTGAGGAACATTATGCCACAATACCATGCAGACACCCTTTGGAAATTTAGCTAGCTAGACATGCTACTGAAAGTCAAATGTGAAACAGACTTTCACCCCTTGATGCTCTTGTTCTGGTACACAGCAAAACCCAGCCACTAACAATCCCTCCGTCACGCCATACAGATTCACCCACCTAACATTAAAAGTCTCTTCCACTTTTTAACACTCAAGCATTCATCACAGGTTATTCTCAAAATCCCCTTCATAATCTTCACTTGACTGCATCACACTCTCCAATGTGAATCATTACTGCTCCACAACCTCATTTTAATTATATATCCTCTCACTCACTCCGGGGATTCCTGTCACAGTTGCCCTGACCTGACTGCTCACTCTTAGAAAGAGATTCACCAGCAGCGCCCTTAGAACTAGTGCGAGCAGAAAAGAAGTCTCAGAAAAAAAGCCTAAAAAAAAAAAAGACTCAGAAAAAAAGCCTCAGGAAAAAAACAAGAAAAAGTCACAGAAAAAAATAAACCTAAATTATGTGTGTATATGATGTATAGCTACTCTAAACGATGGTAGTAAATGTACAAAGTCAATACTTAAGTGCATCATGGTGAGAAATACTTGTTGCTGAAAGTCAGATTTGCTCAGCACAACGTTACAGCATCACAACGAAGAAAAGCCGCGGGCGCACCACCACTAAGGTAATAATGAGCCAACTACAGAGCAAGAGATGGGGTTGAAACTGGTGTGGTTACATCAGCGCCAAAATGCTTAAGATCAGTAACATCCCTTAGTGGTGTGAATCCCATGCAACATCTGTTGCTGGTCCCACTTAAGCAGCTTCACAGTAACTAACATCAAGAAACCCCTGGGAATAGAAACTGTCCTGCCAAAAATAACAAGGCCAAAATAACGGAGGCTCTATCAGTTCACACACAATCACATGAGACTAGAAGTAATTTGGGGGGGGTTATGGAATAGCACTCAGCACTTTATAGCTTATACGGTTAAAGTATATTTTTGGACTTGATTGGTGGTGTCGGTGTCATGCATGCGACGAGAATCCGAGGAAGCCTGGTTCCCGTTTGTGCGTGAAGTGACTTCATGGTAAAAATATATATACGTGTTGAGGCTTTTTTTTGTGTTTGTTTTTAAACAGGAGGCTGCTGTTTTCTCTTCTGCATCGCCAGAAGAGAGGAAGAGACCGAAGGGGCGCTTAATTGATCGTTAAATGCCAAGCCAAGGTGTTTTACAGTCCACTAATCGAGTTGCAACTTGGCAAGGAAAAAAGCGGGTTTTGTTTTTATTAAATCGGAAAAATTAATGAATACTTTCTGCAATTAAACTGCTTCTAGCTATTCCAAATGTCATCAGCTCACCTATGGTAAGTGAGGTCTGCAGCAACAACTTGGGCAATACCGAGGCAGTTAACATGGTTACTCGTTACTTCTAATTAACGAAACAGCTCAGCTAATAAAGGCTTCAGAGAGACAGTGGAATTAGGACTACAGAGAAGTGAGCAGAGGTCAGTAGGAGCTTTCTAAATATTTTCATTGCTCGAGTAATGGCAGCACAACACCAACAGAAGACACACTGCAGTGAACCAGCGGGGTTATTTAAGGTACAAGTCTGGGGGAAAGAAGAATACATTGCTGTAATCTTCTGTTCTGCACTTACAGCGACTCTGCAACAGCCTTATCATTGACTAATTAGATAATGAGGTGGTAGTTAAATTGCACCAGACTATACTTTTCGTACAAATGCCCTTGAGGACAAAACACTACAAAGCAGGAAACAAACTAGAGGGGATTTATAACTATTTCCAGCAGCTCCACTAAAATGAGTATTCTCCACCGACCCAGACCCCAACCTGTCCCAACCAAAGAGTTCTTTGAAAAGGAATATTACTCCATAGGTGGTATCGTGCATGGCGAAGCCTACCAAAGGGCGCGCCCCACCTCGGTGTATTGCCACGAATCAGCTGGCATGCAAGGGTAAAAGTATGGATGAGATCTGCCTGCAGTATGGGGGCAGCAACGAAGAAGGAGCTGGTGTGTGTCACGAAGAGAAGCCACCTCCCAAGTCAGCCACTGGCCAGCATCACTGAGTGAGCTACACAGAAGGCAGGTTCTTCTAGTGCCAAGAACTACTATGGCAATGTGTGTTTTCAGACCAAAAATATATTTTTTGCTTTCACCCGATATGCTTTCTTATTTTGTTGAGAACTCAGCAGCTGCCACAACAAAGTTTTTAAAAAAACAACGAGAAAACAGGCAATGACAAAGCCAAAAGGCTGATGGACAATGCCAGACAAATTAGCTTTGTCAATGCTCTTTCTGCATGCATTCCATTTGTGAGTCTTGGAGCCACAGGAAAGAATGAACACACGTGGAGATGAAACAAATCACATGCGAGCAGTTCTCAGGCACGCCTTACAGTAAGCTTCAGCATCATACAGCCAGGGACAGGACATTTCAATCCCCAGCTGGACGACCAACAGGGACTAAGTTAAAAGCTTTACTAATGCAGACGCGTTCCCATTAGGGAAATGGCTCTCTATCCCTGGTATCACCGCCATGTAATCTATCAAATGGCTTCACGGCTGCTAAGGTTAAATCTCTAAAAGACGGTGAGGGAGCAGGAAATATTCAGATAGGAGAAAGGATTTCCATTAACAGCTAAATCCTCAATGTCAAACCCAGAGGGTTAGATAAACGGATGCTCTGCCTGGCCGTCAGATAAGGGCGGGTGGGGGGGGGGGGGGGGGGGGTTCCTTGAGGGAGAGTGAAATTAACATGGCGAGAAAATACACGGCAGACTGACCTCAGACGGAGCCCCTTCGGTGTCCACGCTTGGGTACCAGGGAGGAGGCTGAACACTCCCCCATCTAAGGCCTCCCTGTGGCAACCAACGGAGCAGATCCATTTCTTCAGACCTCCTGACCAATTAAAACACGGATAGCACCGTTTTTATCAGATAACATTGGTGTTTTCTTCATTGACTTTGCAGCGTTATACAGCTCTCCACCTCTACTGGCTCAGGCATACCTAAAGCTTTAAACCCTTGGATAAAATCCAAGGAAAACACATTTATAAACAGAGCGAGTGATACAAAGGAGTAAGTGAATGTAGATGATGCTTCAGTCGTGGGAAGAACGAACATGAGGGGTGTGTCAGAAAGGTTCGGATACACAAGTGTACGCCAGGAAACCCAATATAATCTTCAGAGCTGAAGACACAACTTTCTTTAATTACACGTCAGACATTCAAAGACATTTTAGGGGGCCCAGATTTCGGAAGGAAGAGAAGGAGCGAGACAGAGGGGTGGCGGAGGCTGAAAAGGTGTGTGAGATGGGAGTGGGGGCTTTGCCAATGTGCTGCCGCTTGGTCGCACATCAGGCACCCTAGAAAAGACCCCTCATTAGATCATAAGTAGCAGCTGGACAAGGACGACTTGGGTGAATTCGGCATCAGAAGACAATGGCTGTCAGTGCGAGACATGAGACCACACGGTGGGGGATACCTAGTGTTGGCGTGGTTTTTCAAGCATTTGGCTGTAGGAGATCCAGTTTTATGTGCCAAGCCATGTATTTTTATACCCGCTATCATTTTCAAATTCATGTTGCCAGCTGGTAAGCAAGTTTACTTCTGGGAGTGAAAGCTGTCCATGTATGTCTGAACAAGCAGTGTATTTTTTGTTTTTAAATAAAACATATGCAATTCTTTGAAAAATAGCATTTTAGATTTACTCTTGCACTTTTGAAAATGACCCTTGATTTCTGCAGGCTAAGGGCGATTTATGATGCAAGGTGAGGGAATTCGAGGAGGCAGGGAGAGCCAGTCCCCTCTGATGATTTCCATCTTCATTCATTGCAGTTCCCTCAGGAGCCAAAGTAACCTTTTTAATTTCAATTCACAGATACAGAGCACGGGGTGACCCTAGCAGGAAGGACAATCTGAACTCTTCTCTGGGGAGCACAGCACACAAAGGATGGAATGCATGCTACAGCTCAGATAAGGCAGGCGTCCTGTGCTGCCTAGGGTAAATGCCAGTCCCTCACTTGGGGTTCTTAAAGCAGGTGTTATCGGAGGCTTGCGGCTGAGTGTGGACGGATGCAAACGCTCAGCACCTCAGACAAAGCAGCAATTAGCTAAAATACTGCTTGAAAATCTCCAAGGAGCCAGTAACACTAAAGGCAGTCAACTGCTCCACCGCCTGCAATGAAAGGTTGGATTCGATGATCAAACTTAGCACAAAGCGTGGGAAGAGGCTGAAGCTGCAGAGGTCTCGTGGCAACATGGCTGCCAGGGCTCAATGGCATCAGCATTGAGTGACAGCTGCAAAATCCCAACCTTGAGAAGAAAGCATTAGGAAGGTATCCCTGGCCGCGCTCCGCCAGTTCTTACAGTTAATACCTAGATCATGAGGATATTACGGACTATTGGAGGCTTCACAAAGAGGCAGTCCCTTGGTCCATGAGAACAGGATTGAAATTTAATTTGATGTAAGTCCTTTAACTCCTGTGACACACAGCCGAGCTGCTGCCCACCTCAAGGCCCAGATGCTTTGCACGTAGTATTGCCCAGTCGCAATACGTCAAGCGAAAGCGGCTTCAAAAATGCAAGGACTCTACAGCAAGCTACTTCTACCAAGCACAGCTTCTCTCACTTCTATGCGCTAATTGGAAAATATATGAAAGTAAGGTCTGATTTTATGAGGAAGATTTATTTGTACGTTTTATAAGGAAAAACAAAAGCAAACTACCAGGGCATGCCAACATGCTCTCCCTTAACAGGCCTAAACAAGCATTTGCAATGCAAACGATCCTGCGTTTGCTTGAGCTCGAGCAATTAGCATTGTAAACTCCTAACCGGACTTTTTTTGCCACATACATTGAAAATGAAAATAAAACAGTTTCACATAACTGGACTTTTGTTGCCATGTAAACTGAAAAGTAAATATTCCACATAAGTGAGCTGACGGCCGCCATCAGTGCAAAGCAGACACACAAACGGAAATAACAGTTCACTCGTAGTGAAACCTATCAGCAAAAGTGCAATTATCTAGGTAACCGGCAAAAGTGCAATTAACTATGTAACAGGGTCGATGTCATGCAAAGCACTCGACTTCTGCCAAGCGAGATTGGGCTGCGAAAAAAGAGAAAAAGTAGTCCACAAACCGGACGGAAAACATCGAGCCTCGTATGTTTTCAGTACTTGGTCGCTGCGCTCGAGGAGGGCTGACTACCGGAAAAGGTATGACATATGCATGCCTTCCACTAATGAAAGCAAGCCGATTTTAAAAGGCAAGCCCACGAACCAATGAAAGACACTGACGCAACATGGGCTTGATTTGAAGACCAAAGAGGAGATAACACGGAACTGAGTGCTTTGCGCTCGCCCGTAAAAAATGCCCAATATGAATGGTGTCATCATTTAGAACGTCACAGCACAAAATGGCACCTTACTCCATATATTGGTAAATGTGGAGCTGTATTTTATTTGAGCGTTTGTACATATTTCCACAACAAACAAACGTGTTTTGCAGTAACAATATAGTGACGACTAGCTCACACTGAGGACTGAAAGTTATTTACGATGCACTTTTTGCACGTTATAATAAGCACAAATATTAAGCACTTCTCACATTTAGTAATGCAAATAAATGTAATCAAACAAAAACAAAAAGGGAGGGAATAGGCTGGATTATACTCATGAACACATTTGAACAATAAAAAAAAGATATTATTAACATTAACCTTTGTGGTATCAGTAACACTCAATGTATTAACCTTAAAATTAACTTAATATTTTTTATTTTATTTTAGGTTTGGGTCTCTTGGCAGCAGTTCATTTGAGAGACAACAGAAGTGTGTTATTGTTCAGACAGAGGTGGGGGGGTGGGGTGTGAGTGGTTGCTACCTTCCTCCTCAATGAGACAACATGCGCTTATGATGGATGCACTCTGCCTTCAGGCTCTCGCCTCAGTGACGTGCTGCTTTTTCCACTAATGTAACATTTCTGTACACCTCAATAAAGAAATGTATTAAAAAAACAACGTAATAATTGTAATATTGTTTCTCTTTCATGATCATTTTATTTCATCTTTGTTTATTAAGGTCATCAATATGTTACGTTTTTAAAGAAGTTAAACGGAGAGATGAACCAGGACTTTAAGGTTGCGTAAGGAACGCGTAGAGCGTCTGATGAGGAGGGGCACAGACCTCTAAAGAATGGCTGTGCAAACAGAAGAAGGAGGAGTTACCCCCGGTAGTTGTGTTTTGTACCACCCTGCTTACACCTCATCAACTGCTTTAGAGGCACAAAGGCCAATGGTCTCCAAGAAGAAACATACATTTGTCAATCAGGACTTTACGACTTTGGGTTAAAAGCCTGACCGGCGTCGTATATTGCCTTGAAGTTTAAACACTGCACAACATATAGCCCAAGCAATAAAGTTAATGAAGAAAACAAGTTTTTCGTATAGGGGGGCGCAGAATTAAGCAGACAGTAGTGATCCGCTGCAGGCACTTTTCAGGCATGCTCCCAACTGAACAAACACACTAGTCAACACACAAAAAAGACCACTGCAATTATCACAGCAGTTCAAGTGGAAGTGCGAAAGATGGATCTCAATACAACTGGAAAAAAAGATTTAAATACTGCCCTCAAGTGAGCCACCAATGAGTAATAAGTCTAGAAATGCCGACAAATGGAAATGGGACTGAACAGGACCCCTGCATTAAAATAGGCCTCTGAGTGACTGCTAATCAGAACTGTTTTATCTGGACTGACCTTGAAGGAGTTCTAGCACATCCAAGAACAAGTATGTGCTCATCAGGCATTCACCATTTCTGGAAACCTGCAAGGCATTATGTTTACCAATTAACAACCAGGCCCTTCTGTCTCATGTATTATTTTAAAATGTAAAGTAGATATGAAAAGATAGTGTTGGTCACAAGGATTTAAGTATCACCTGAACAACAGGGGTGGAAAGGGGTGCAGCACTGAGGTGCAGCTAATCTTGAAATCTAGTTGGGAATGATACAGAGAAATAACCAGAGACTGCTCTTTCTGGAAGAAAATCTAGCAAATAAGCCTTGCTGCATATCCCCAAGATATACAGATGGTTCAAGAAACAACACCACTGAAGGCTATTTGACAGACTCAATATCAAGGCTATGACAATATCACTATCCAACAAAACGCAGAAGTTTTCTAAGGTGATGGTTACTACTGCGTTTTTTCTTTAAGAGGCTTAGAATCAGTTCTGCCGACATTCACGCCATTAACTGACTCACTGTGAAAGCTAATTGGTCAACCACTATTCGCAGACAGAAGCTTTGTTGGGTCGATCAAATATGAAATTGACCAAGAATGTCTAGATTGAAGGAATTCAATAAATATTTAATCAATAGCATAGTAAGAAAGGCAAACAAGCTGTGCCTGCACTGAGATGAAGAGATACAGAGACATCTAGATTAAAGGGAATGATTAATAGTCTGAAAACTAAGCTAATAATGCTATTAGCATTGCCTGCTGATATATGAAACTCGAAGAAAGCATTATCGTGTACTATTTTAGTAGAAGACGTAGGCCAATCTATGATGTGGATGATCATCCATTATTAGGGAGACAATGACCACACTGACCTCAACCGCCACGTTCAGCAGAGCATGTGCAGCAAACCTGAGCGAGAAGCTGGCAAATAAAACAAACCTCAGACGACAAAAGAGCCGATAGTTGGAAGAAAAGTAAGAGGTGGGATCTAAAGTATCTACAAATTTCCAAAAGACGCAATGGCTGTCAATCTAAGGTATCTGAATACCTGTAGAATGTTTTGCAAAACACACTTGTATACAATTACGGATTGTATGTTACCATATAGGTGACATGAAGGATCCCACCCAAGCTACACCCTTAAACAATGGAAGAAGTACCCCTAAGGAGAGGTGCTTTCACTATGTTTTATCTCAATTCTAGTAATTCAAAATGATTTCGTGTAGGTATTGTGTGCTGGTTAAGGGACCAAAGGTCTTAAAAATTAGGGGACAAAGGATCTTTAGACAATAGACCAGGGTGATACAGTGTGGATTTAGCTACAGCCATATCTGTTGAAGCAAAAAGTAGATGTGTGTTGGAAAAATTGAAGGCATGAATTAGTATGCATATCTGCTTAAATCAACAAACACAACTTTTCCAAGAATAGAAGAGCAATGTAGCACTTCACAAGTATGAGAGCACCACATAAAGGGCTCCTCAAAAACAGTATTCTTAGCTGCACATAGCCAACTTGCTCCCAAAATCAGAATGTTTTCATAAGGGTTGTAGTGAAATAATTGATCCCTCAAAGATAATGACCTAGCGAATTTAAAAGTTAAAATTAAAAAAAAAAAAAAAAAAACGAAAAAGAAAAAGAAATTAAATTTAGTTGCAAGAACATTCGTAAATATTTTAATTTTTCAACAAAACTGTGTGATGTAACATATTTTGAATCTCCATTTACAAATAACAGCAATAAAGCAAATTGTGCTTTTAAATACATGACAGTTGACCAATAGGATTCTGTTAAGCATATTAAATGCGAAGACGGGATATCCGACTTGAAATCCCAACCACCATAAGTACTTTTCACTTGAAGAATTTTCTCCCTGGTAATGCAATATTTACATTTGACTTGCAACACACACCTCTCAGGCACCGTAAAAGCAAAAGGTCACACAAGACTTGGCTATCTGTCCAAGATCACTATGTGAAAAGTGAGGAAGATTTTATTGATCCAGAAATGGAAATCAAAGAGGCAACTAAACACTTTAATCTCAAAGTCAAAAGCGTACACAGACCTAAAACTATTGTTTCTCATCAATTGCCTATGACGATGTGGACTGTTGAGTCAACTCATGTAGGTAGTTAGAAGACACGAGCAATTTGCACCCACAGAGCTAGACTTCCATTTTCTTACCAATGGAGAATTAACATGTCAGTTTGTTAAAAAAAAAAACGGAATACTATCGAAAACAATTAAAGTGTCTCCACTGCAATGTTAAAACTGCAACGACTAATGACTGTATTTAACAGGGCCCCAGGTTCTAGCGCCCCCTAGCATTTTTACGCCTACGTGTCTCTGAAATGTTTTTGTAACATTTGGCGTGAACTTGAGGGTACGGCATTTTAACACTTAGAAAAAAAAGGATGTCTAAAATGATGTGGTTACAGCCAAACAAACCAGCAAAGAAGTACATTGTGTGCATAAACAAAACCCTACTTTTCACAACCTTTACTAAAAAGCCGATCAACCCACCCTGGCGGTGTTGTCTCTCCGTGCATTTAAAGTAGCGTTCGGCTGTCATTTTTTGGCATTCAGATAGTGCACTCTCTGCCAATAGAAAGGCGCCGCTCGGCTTCTGTTAGGCGGGGGATGCTCTCTAGATGGGTTTGAAACAAAGTATGAATATCTTCTGCGGCTTTCTAATGGGTAATAGACCAATGCGCATAATAAGGTTTTGACATCAGGTCACTTTCAGTCTGGTGCATCCGAGTCCGCTTTCACTGCTCTGATGTGCCGCTATGCATCGGGAGAGCACAGCACTTCCCCGGATGAAACGTCCAACAGGCCGCTTTTACATCAACAACTGAATACAGAGCGCCAGCTTGCTTGATATGAATAGCTCGCCGTAGAGCGGAAAAGCTGGGGAAACTGAGGCTGCCGGGAAGTTTTGAAGAGCGGAAAACCTTAGAAACTGGGACAAAAGGATGCAGGAAAGATTTACATTTTGTTCGCTCAGCCCTGGTGCGCACCTTGCCTTTTATACTCCACAGCTCAAGTGAATCTCTTTGAACAGGCCGAGGAGGCTGATGGCAGCAAACACAGAAAGCAGATCGGGCCTACATGCAGAGTGTGACTGAATCCCAAGCTGTACACCTACCACCACCTGGGAATCACAGGGACGTCCGCACGCGTGAGGACCAGAGCAGCTCTATCAGCCGGGACATGTGCTCGCCAGAAGGAGAAGCGGCCTAGGCGGCGGTCAAGGCACCGGCACCGACAGAGATTATAAACAGCCACTGCTGAAGAGAAAACTCCATTAGAAACTAGCTCAACACAGATTAAACGAGCACTGGTAAAGCCAATCTGTCGCCCATATGGGACCTACTGGCTGCGCCCATGCATTCTGGTGATTCTCTACAGCGCTGGGATTTTTCCAGCAAATACAAACAAGGTGCAATGAATGACACTGCTGGTGGTCCCGTCATTCCAGGGAGACTTGGACGTGCCCGTGCACAGGAGTGCCAGCGGCATGATGCGGGTGCCATCTGGTTTAAAGCACATATTTTAAGACCAAAGACAATGGGGAAGTGGGGGCGCTGGGTGTGGAGCAGAGGCAAACGGGGACAAGAAGGGGAAAACCAGTGCACAAGGGAGGGAGCAACCCTGGGCAGGGGAGAACCACACATGTAGAGGCAAACAGAGCAGACAACAGTGCCATCAACACGAAGGCAAGGGAGAGGCACCCAAGAACTAGAGGGGTGAAAACATGGTGAGCACGCCCAGGGAAGAGGAGGAAAGATCTGCCAAACATGTACTCAAGGAATGCTTAGCCAAAAATATGTATATTAAAAAAAAAAAAAAAAAAAAAAAAAAAAAAAAAAGCTGTCTAAAAGTGGAAAGATAAGAAGCAAGCCAATCAGAGACGGTACAGAGGCTGTGCTTCAGGTAAGGGCCAAACACAAGGTAGTCAAAGAAAGTAATCAGAAAAACCACAAAAAAATGAATGTCAATAAAGCCATACTATAGTTATGCATGGCTCTCACAGAGAGCCAGTATCATTTATTACAGTTTCTAAAAGCCCATAACTCCTTGCTACCACTTCACAACAGTTGATAATAAAACAGTTTTTCAACTGTGGCGATGTCATAAAAGGCCTTTCAGGCCAGGTGACCGGGCTTTGAATGAAAGCAGATAGTGCAGCTGCAGGAGGGGCAAGGTAGTGGGTTCTGGTTAAGGATAGCAGGTAAGATATGTATTTCCCACATCACATTTGCGTCGGGAGAGACGCCCTGTTGTGTATAGCTCTCCCATTACTCTCTGCCCCAGCACCAAAGTTAAAGGGAGGGGCATATGATTTTGGGGGCCATTCAGAACATATTATAGATGGATAAAAAGTGAATTACAAGGATGTTTTTCACATCGAGGTTCTGAGTGACCTCGTAGACAACTCAAAGTTCGCTCTTATTGTCTATCTGATGTCACTAGGAAACCCCTTGGTGAAAAACATCACCGTAGTTAACAGTTACCCATCTATAATTCTATATACAAGCAATGGGCGGGGGTAAGCCCATCTAAGTTCCTGGTAAATCCACAATTGGTCTTTTGCAACCTGACAGATTGTGCTGCCTAGTAGGATTGACATGAAAACGCATTCCTGTTGTTGCTAATGTGTGAAAATCCAGAACTTCACTGATGGTATAGTAGCCACTCCAACCATTCAGAGCTCCAGAAAGGCCCATCCTGCAAAAGGCTAACAGCCTCCATACTAACCTGAACATGCACGTGATAACCTAAAGTCTGAAAGAGATAACCTTTCAGCCCCGGGTAATAAAGGTTTTCCTCGTTTTTGGGACTCATTTATTTAAAACATTTCCTATACTGAAATTGATAATTATCTTAGATTGTTCTTCCCAAAAGTATTAAGACACTGAAAATGGGTTAAGAGTAAAAACGGCCATCTTAAGGATCTCTCTGAGCTATATATCATTTTTATAAAAACTTAAAAAGTTAACTTTTTCATTAACTATGGTAGAAGAGAGTCATCATAAAATTCGTTCTGACTCCCCTCCCTCCATCCCAGCCACAGCAGTCAACAGGAAAGCCATCCAGAGTGGCCACTGGTACAGTGTTGTTTTTAATATTGTTTCTTAAGGGCGATGAACACTTGACTGCCTACAATTTATAATACTGTAGCAGGCTGGAGGCACTTTGGCCATAATCATACACTCTAGCCCTATTTCTTGAGATTTCTGGTAGCATTTCAGTTTGCCACTTCACTTGCTACACGTCGGTGTGCAACCTGCTACTAATCTGGGCTTTAATCCCCTTGCAACGGTGCTTGTTCTGAGTGGGCTTCGCCAACACGTGGGTTGGCTGAGCTCAAGCCTTATGATGCAGCAGCATTGGCCACCTTACGGTCCATCCGTTCATGTTCTTTTGAGTGGGATTCTTGGGGCCTATTTCTGCCCAATGACCCTGTCAGAGAAGCGCCCTTTCTTCCCAAAGGCTCCTGGTAGCACAACTAAGGCTATGCGCTTGCAAGGTAATGTACAACTATCAAGTCTGTCAGGGTAACCTTCTCAACACAGCTTTAGACTTAGTCTTGTGCCTAGAACGTTTTTTAATAATAATATATTTAATGGAGCAATACCTATTAAAATGGCTTGAGAATTATGGAAACCAAACAAACTAGAAGATGCAAACCAAAAACGTGAGAAACACCGGTAGACAGACCGAAGACGTACACACATACTGATACAGACATTTATATATATATATATACAGCAGTCCCGCATACTTTGAGAGTTTCTGCTACCTTTAGGTGTCAGGAATCCCAGTTCAAAGGACAGTCCATGAATTATTAATCTGTAATTCTGAGGGATGAAAATGTTGAATGACCTATGGTAGGCTTTGTATTAATTAGAGCAGTACACATTCTCTCATTAGTATAACTTCTAGCAGGTTTGGCCACTTACTGTGAAATGGCCGAGAGACTTCAACTGAACTGTCAGCCTTAATAACAACTAACACGCCTGGCAGTCCTGTACTGGTGCAGAACATTTACACAAGAGGCAGAGTGCTGGATTCATGCTGTTGGGTGTCAGTGTCTGTAAGACGATAGCATGTGGTCACATGTCTGAAATCCATGAATAGATGTATTCTTCCGTTACCAACCATGGGCATATTAAGGGCTTGCTTTAAGTAAAGGCGATTGTGCAGTATGGACTGTAAATCTGGGCAAGTTACTTCTTGTTCCATGCAACAATATTTAAATAATCAAAGGGATGTTCCCAAGTATAACCATTGCTCTATTTCCTACCCAATTTAGAAGCTTTTAGAATTATGTTCGCAACAGTTGGGTCTGTAGCTTTATAATCTTAAAATGTTGCTTTACAGGCCTTCCATATGCAGAATAAGATCTGGCTTAGGTTTGGTTTGGTTTGGTTGTTCAATCTTAAATCAGTGCTCAGTCCTTGGGCTATTTGGTTGGTTTAACGTGCTTTCTCACTCAAAACACTTTCAAACAAAACTGCTTGCCTAAATTCTTCATATTACTGGCACTATATGTGAAACCCACTGGTCCATCATAAAAAGTTTGGGTTTTCAAACGCCAACTTTGGGAGACAAATTCGGTGGGCAATACCCCCCACCGAATCATAAATTAAAGTGAGCTAACGCCCTGGATGAAGCATAGCTGGCAGAACGTGCAGGCCAGAGGCCTTATGTAGAGTATGGGTACTCCATCACAAGCATGACAGATATCTTGTACACACTAATACATTTTACTATATCCTATTAGGTTGATTCTATCCTAATGCACTTG
The DNA here is from genome assembly GCF_031143425.1 of Pleurodeles waltl. Classification (NCBI taxonomy): domain Eukaryota; kingdom Metazoa; phylum Chordata; class Amphibia; order Caudata; family Salamandridae; genus Pleurodeles; species Pleurodeles waltl. The sequence continues at coordinate 968,379,362 of NC_090439.1, forward strand.
CAATAAAGTGGACAGGATATTCGTCACATTTGTGACGAAGTACCTGCCTGAGAAACCCTAAATCAGTCCCTAACTGTGACTGATAATCGAATGCACTTGCTGGCTTCTCAAACATAGACAACCCGCTTGCTGAAACAACAGAAATTTTCGAATTCTTCATCGGATAGTAAGAGTCCTCTCATTGAGTTCTATCTGCAAAAAACAGACCAACCCCGGTATCAGAAAAAAAAAAGCACACTGGATGCGCACTGGGGACAAAGGCTGCAGTATATAACAAGGGGGCAAAAAGACTAGTATGAGGAAGAAAGCTATAAGGCATGTGAATTGATAAATTAGGATAATGTAATTTCACTCCTCGTGCTCATCAGTACACTTTTCTGGCAGTGGGCCTCGGATGGAGGTCTAGATTAATCGAAGAGAGCACCATGTTTGAGGAGCTTAAAATATAGAAATTTCAGTCTCGAGTTCTACTCCTAAGCAACAAAAGAGATACAGAGAAAGACTACATACAGAGAAAAACGACAGAGGATTAGACTAAGAGTTTCCCAAAGTGAAAGACCAGGAGAACAGCAGAAGGCAGGCGAGAGAGATAGGTAGTGACAGCGTTAATAGAACAAGAGAGAAAGATACACAAATTATGTACATAGAAACATATTTTGGAAGCTAAAAATAGAAACAAGAAGGCAGAGTTGTCAACCTAGGCATTTGGTACAGTTCTCACAATTGGCAGACTTTAGTGAGCGGTGGTAATTCACTATGGAGACTTACAGTTTACTGTACTAAAGCACAGTGTTGCTAGACTGTTATAGCCAAAATGTTTGTTGGAACAAATGGTCAATGAGACGTGATACATCTCCAGCACCCATGTAATTGCTTGTAATAGGATGGAATACTCAGGATTATCTACGTGGAGCTATGCCGCGTGTATTCAACTTAATTTTTCTACAATGGGGCTTATGCAGAGGGCATTCAGAATCTTCCCTAAATTGCCACAATTAATTTTCCGGCATCTACGTAAAGTGGGGATTCTGTGTTTTACTATTACACTAAGATATTCATTGCGGTTGATAGCTACAGCAAATATGTAAATATGGCACCAACCACATCTGTCTGGAAGGCCCTCCCATTACCCCTTGCAATGATGATCCAAGTGGAGCTTAGGCCAACACTAACGAGGCTGTCGCACCTCTATGAGGAACACTTCTACCTGGTGGAAAGGCTTATTTTTATTGGCACCTAGTTGGGTAATAAACCCAATAATCCCACTGCTGCAAATGTCCACTCTTCTTGCCTGCTGTTTTTTTTTTTTTTTTTAAAGAGTGCATGTGCAGGTCACAGTAATTGTGCTGGCGGTCTCATAAGCCCTGGGGAACCATGCCGCGTGCTCACATGCGCATCATATTCATTATCCGCAGGCCTGGCAAAGCGCTGGCCTTCCGCTAACAGATTTACAAGGGAAGCATGGCTGCCCTTGCTAAGCAACAAGGGGCGGAGAGCAGCAAATATCGAAATTGCAATTAAGTGCTGACCGTTTTAATTTGCAGGTTGAAAATGGCTCAAGCAAATGAAAACTGGCAAGTGACAGAACAACAACAAACAATACAAGAAAATTCACTTTAATTTATGCTGGACCCTTATTTTTTGCCAAGCGCTTTTAATGAGTTGGCCTATAAACCATCCTCCTCCAGCTGACACGGGGAGCTCATCTGGAGCATAATGAACACGGGGAAAGGTGCATGCGCCGTTTACATGAAATAGATTGCTTAAGCAAACCTGGCTAGCAAAGTGCAATGCAAAAGCCTCAGAGGCCTTTTTGAAACCTGTGTTCGCCCTTCGAGGCAGTTTTAAAAGCTCGTGATCGGTTGCCAGTTCATATGGTACAATCAAAAGTAGAGTCTGGACATTTTATCAGCATTGGCTATTTTATGAGATTTAATGAATCGTTACGTTTAGGCCATAATTGGGCAAAATTAAAAAGGCCTTTATTCAGATATTTGCAGTGACGAAAAGCGGCAAACGCTGGTGATTAGGAGCACACATTAACCAAACGCTTCGCTTTTATCTTTGTTAAATACATTCAGCTTATTCAAGGCACAAGTACTGTTAGGCAAATAAAAGCAGGCGCTGAAAATTGCTGGAGGTAAACTGGCCCGTTGAAAGTCTGTCACTACTTTCTGCAGAGAGAACAGAATGAATCTGATATGTGTTTATGGACCATTCGTGACATCCGCAGCCTGATATGTGAACGTTGTTGAAATATTTTGCCATCTTCTGGGCAAGACTGCTCTGCATATGATGTGCCCTCTCTAAAAGGCTTAGAACCCGAATGCGAAGAGTTATGGTTATGAAGTTCAAAGGCTATGGCGCCAGTACACTGTGAGAACTTTATAAGCCCCCTCATAAAACGCTGGAATTGTTAACAGCAAATGTAAATAAGCCTTCAAAATAGGCATTTAACGATCACTAGGCTTAGGTCGCAGCTACACCTCTTCTGAAGCAATTCTCCTCAGACCATGCCCCGGAAAACCACCAGTCCCCCAAAAGTAATACTAGCACCAAACAAAATGTCACCACAAACCTCACACTGACAACAAGTTCATAAACTGCCAACATTAAAACTGCGACCCCTCCAACAAATGTTTATCAGAGCAACAACTAACTAAAATAGATTCAAAACTTTGTCCTAAACTATGCCTTGTTTTCCCCCTTCGATGATACTAAACACTTTACACAGCAGCTCTCCATGGTGGCCCATCGATATACTTTCAAAACTCGCTCTTTCCAATACTCATAGCCAAACTGCCTGAACCATCCTCTGGCTTCGGCTTTGCCCATGACTTTGTCTCCTAGTTTGCAAAATATCTACTACTTGAAGAACTCTGGTAATGCTAGTTATGGGCCATCTTGTAGATCAGGTTGCAGTGGCGGCTTATGGCTTCTGCATCAAGAACACGGTTGGAACTACCTATTACCAACCTTTCGTGGACTGCGGCAACCTGCAGCCATGCTGTATTCTGGCCCCTTATGCCTCTGCCCAGAATTAAAGAGGCACCCGTGCAAATTCACTCTCTAAACAGCAGCTTTCCCCAGAGCAGCTATAGGAGACCGTCTCGAAGACCCAGCTAAAGTAAAAGCGTACTCTACTGAGCAGTCCTGCAATCTGCTCTATAAACCACTAGTGCTCATGTTCATTCTGTATCAAATGCCCAATGTACTCTAAAATGCTTCAACTCCCGTACGGCCAAATACAACCTTGACTCACCCAACTGCAGACCGCTCAAACACAGAAGAATTCAACCCAACATGTCCATGGCCTCAGTGTCCATAACAAGACTACAATGTCACAAATACTTTGTCCTATCCCAGCTCTGGTCTCCCACAATAAACCACAGCTCTCACGGACATGTCCTACTCTCATCAACTTGGCTGACTACAGTGCCCTCTTGCCAGGGTATAAAGTCAGCCTTCCTGCAATCCAAGATGGCAGCAGTATAGCAACAAAGCTCAGTTTATGCAGGAGACTGGAGAGGGACCGCACCGCCAACAATCAAGAGAATGACACTGCCTGGTACCCACACAACCCCCTCTCTGAGCTCTGATGGACCAAAGGTTGTAGCTATCCTTGAATGAGTCAACTATCTGCTTCCATCTACCCCTGACAGAACTGCCCCGCCTTCCGGCTAAAGATACCACCAACGCCTACTCCTTGGACTGTTGAGCTCTGCCTTCCTACAAATAGGGCTATGCAGATATAAGTATTCTTTCACTAAAGATAGCTCCATTGTGCCTTCCTTTTTTAAGTTACCAACCTATGTTACTCTGTTCATGTAACCTATGTGATGTACATGTTTTCTCATATAACATTCTTCAACACGCCTTTGGAATAATGCTGTGCACAGAAGTAAACTACATTACATACTGGAGCTATTTTACTAGTCTCTCAAACTACATGCACAGGCTGCTAGCAGGGCTCTGGCTGGTCACCGAAGGCCCTGCCACAAAGGGGCATTCTCGCAGCCGAGGAGGAACCAGGAGCGTTTTCCCCAAAGGGCTGTGAAAAGTTCAGTGCAGGGACTTACACACACGATGCATTAGCTCACAACACGTCTTCGCTGCGCGACGACCCTGAAAATGTCACACTTCGGTGCTCTCTTGGTGTATTTGTGGAAAATCCGTCTCTCAGTCATATTTGAACATTTGGTTTATGGGTCTAGGCAGCAGGCTAAAACATGGGACTACCAAAGGGAACTTTAGATGATTTGTGGCCAACAGAATTAGACAGCCAAACACCTTAACTCACAGCCATTCCGGTTCTTAAAGGAAGAAAGCTGATAACTATGTGGCAAATTCGAAGCTAATAAATGTCAGAGACGAAAGTGTTATGTGACTAACGCTAAAGGGTGGGGACACTGGGGTTGCACCGGACTAAAAGCACTGACTGCAAGACTAGTACAAAGCAGCAAACTTCAAAATATCAGCCCTGCAAAAACTCCACCTGGTTCTCAAATGTTCTTAAATCAAGCCAGACTGACGTGCCACTTACTGGAGGAATGCCAATGCAGCACAGCAGCCCCTACACATGCTCCCACCGAAAGTGAAGTCTTAAGATGTTTTACACTTTTAGCAGGGCAAGATGTTACTGTACAATGGACAGTTTATGTCTAAGAGTACATGCAGCCGGGTTAGGAGGTTTCTTTATTGGGAGGAAGGCCGCTGCACTTTAGATCATGCCCTTGGATCATGTGAAGCATTCGGAAAAAACAGTGGTCAAAAAGTACCTTTACCCCATACCCAGAAAACAAAACAAAAAAAACATTGTAAGCGCCAAGGGGGGACAGCGCACACTGCTTTGGACTTTTCAGTCTATCGCCACTTTCTTCTTCACACAGCGCAGACATGCAAAGGGAGCACTGAAAGCTTCTCTTGTTTGTGCGAAAGCTCATCTTTGGGGTGTCTGAAAGGCCCAGCTACATCATGGAGGTAGGACAGCAGTAAAGCCTTAGAAAGTAGCGCCAATATAGAGCGGTCTAAAATGCCTTAATTTATACCTAAACAGTGAAAAACGTAAACAGAGGACCCCTCCACCCCCCTCCCCCCCCACAAACAGAGACTAAATCTATAGGTTTACCCCTTTTAAAATACAGCTATAAGGGATGGCGTTTGATTTGTAAACTTAGGAATGTCGCATGGATTTCGCAAAGAATACACGTCAGAGAGAAGGTATCCATTACCGAACAGTTTTTAGGGTGACCCTCAACGCAATAGCTCACAAGCACTGAAGACATTTAGGTGCAGAAAAGGGTCAATTCACCACCATCACGAGCCATCATACTTTGGCCATCTTGAGGGGCGGCGAAAGGACACTCATTTCCTTTTTGAGTCATCACGTCAGGTGGAGTGAGGGGCGGACGACATTCCAGGCCTCTCTCCCTGCCTTTCTATCATGACCTTACGGATGATGGGTATCGTAGTCCCTGCGTGAATGCACAAGATCAGGAGTGGTCAGGGTGCCTTGGAGGTTCCCTTCTATCTGCACTGTTCTCAGTTGGGTTTATGGACCAAGTCACATCCTCCTGGACCCCCTAGGTCATCTTCCAACTAACCAGAAGGGATCGCTGCACCGGAACTGGCCTGGCATTCACAACCTTCCATTCAGGTGACGCCCAACACCTTGCACTCTAAATAAAGTTGTTTCCGCTTGGCAAAATATTCCTGAAATCCTAATACGGACTTCATTAGGCGGACAGGACAGATGGACTGCGCATAACAACCTGCCGAAGGGCTCCTTTTTAATACAATGGGTTTTGTTAACCAACTCTGGTGTAACCGCTTTGCCGACGATCTAAGGACTGCAAAGGCCACACTAAAAAAAACAACAACAACAAAAACTGCTGCCCTTGGTGCGGACAACACAGAGTTGCAAGATACACCAGTACTTTGCCACTGCTAATATACCTTTCAATTCCCGGCCGCCTTTCATAGAGGAGGGTACTGGTGCCCCAACAAAGGTGGTTCAAATGTGTGTAACTGCACATACCCGTGGTTGCACACATTAAAAGGAATGTTAATCTGAGAGTCCAGGTACATTTTAGCAGACAGATACAGGAACCCTTTTTAGTTTCAAGGCGCAGCCTGCAACTGTTACAGTAGGTAAGACGCAGTTGTCAGCATAATTAAGATATCCTTAAATTAGAAACGTTAATACTCTGAAGTAATTAGTAGCACGATTTTATATAAGATCATCACAAGAGGAAAAGAGGAAAGTACTCAAAACATGCAGAATAATTATCAGAAAGGGCTGTTTATTGTTAGAGAACGTGAGCCCTGTGAATGACTTCCGGGTGGTAAATACAGGAACACAACAAACCGTTCAAGTGTTAAAATCTATTTGCCTCGAGTATGCCAACAGTAAGGTTCAGAAATAAAAGTGAGCATTTGCACTGACTGGCAGTGCTACATGAAGAGCTGTTCAGTAGCTAAATGCTTCATGCCAAAGATCACACGAGGGTGCAAGGGATGCGTAAACAGTAAGCTTTACGAAAATGGGCCTTGGTGCCAAGAAAACAAATCCCAGCATTTGAAGCCATGCACCACTGTCAGAATCCGAATAGTACAGATGTTGTTTGATGTATAATTAAACCAACAGGAAGTGAACACAATAAAATGAAGACATATTGTGGTTCCCTGTGCAGACAGCAGTCTGCCAGTACAACCTGACTCATCACATGAACTTCTGCTTCCTCCTGTTCATGAGCCAGATTCCTCATTGAAGGGAAAATGGTCTTCAGGATGGGATGAGGTCACGGGAAGGAAATATTTTTGTGTTTCATTACGGAAAGGTCCAGACAAAACTTGTGTTCGTCACATAAGCAACCTAATCTCTTACACATTGCTGGGAATATTCCATGCCTTTCTACATTTCACATAGACTCCTGAATGTCCAAGTGATGCTCTAAGGACATTAATGTGCGATGGCAACATAGAGTATGGAAAGGTAAGTAAAAGATAACTCAGTCAGATTGTTCACACAATAAGTCAAACAACAGAAAATAGTCCAAACAGCATCACGCAGATGGGACCTTACAATGAGGCATTAAAGATCGCCCGACCTGTTGCTACCCATTCAGGGAACCACAGAGCAGAATGTCTCTCTTTGCCCCCAACGTGGTGGTTTATGTGGTTTGCCAATGCCGCCCCGGGGCTTGTATTGCAACGGCTATGCAAACTGCGCAAAGTGCAATCCTTTCTGGTCTAGAGTCATACTAGCGAGGGTAAGCAGTCAAAGGTTTCTCACGGAGGCTTGTGAAGGGAGCCAAAGCTTAGAAATCAATTATCCTACAGACACGTTGACTTCAATGACCAGCCAAGCACTGGTCTTTTAAGAAAAATAAACTCGTTTCTAAACACACAGTATTAAAAAAAAAAAAAAAAAAAACTACTACACCATCCAACTTAGTATTCAGGGTAGTGGCCCTGGGAACTATTCTCCCTTGTGGCGCTACACTTTTCAAATTAGTCTGAGCTAATTACACCTGGGCGACCCCTTCATGGGTGATGCCCACCCCTGCCAAAAACTAAAAGCATGAATCAGGCTCTTTCACATTTCTCCCGCAAACACCCCCACCTCTCCCCCCCCACATGCATTGACACAGAGTTCCTGTTTTCTTTCAGTTCATACCCCTGGTGGTATTGCAGGTATACAACCTTCCTTTCCTCACTCCTCTTCAACAGTTCTGACAGTCCCCTTTCACTCCAGTAGACCGCAGCAAACAAAGGCAGTCCCAGGGCCACCGCGTAGGCCAGACGCTGGTACACACAACCATTCGGCTTAGTCGGGTGGAGCAGCAGCTGTGACGCCTGAACACGGGTGCAAGCCCCGGCTGCTCCTGCTCCGTCTGACAGCGTGTTGTTTGGTGGCTTTGTAAGGGCCAATGAAGGCAGTTGAGGACCCGATGGGGCTGACAGTAACAATGGCAGATGCAGTAACGACCAGAAGGCACAGATTCTTGAAACGGTCCTTGCCAAGAACCAGCTAGGTAGACCCCTGCAGCTTGGGCCTGCTTCCCTTCTCAGCAGGGAGGAAGGCTTGCAGGTAAAACGGGTAGATCTACTCTTTCAGCAGAAGGAGCAGTCTTCAGCTGATGCCTCCTACCTCAGAGATCGACTGAGAGACACCAGCCCTGGTCACACTGCAGAGCACTCTTAGCCATGATGTACGTGGGATTAGATCAAAGTGGGGTAGATGGGGTCCAACTTTCATACACAACGTTTAGAAGGGAGATGAGGATCCAATGTTTCAGACTTCAAAATTGGTTTTGTACGCTTCTCATTTTAAGCATCTTTTTCAGACTCTTCTAAAGACACAGACATTGTGCAGTTTGTTACCTCCCTCAGAAGACTGCATTGGGAGGGGGTCTCTAGGCTGGTGCAATCACAGCACAGGTACAATGGAGGGATTGTTCTGCCCTTGACTGTCATCATTCCCCCTGGAGTGGTACTTACAAAAAAGAAGTCCTGGCCCACAAATGTCCTAAACGTGCACAACAGAAACTTCTGTTCCAATCCAATTCCCATCACATAGCACAACAAAAAGTATAGTCCCAGCCCTCACAATAAACTAAATAACAGTGCTCACAAAGAATTACTCAGCAGCCCCTGGCTAATTTAAGTCCTCGAGAGATTTCTAAAGGTAGGGCTGCCGCCATCCTCCTCACTTCACAATCTGGATCTCCACTCTCCCACAACACAAATGCAGGCAATACACTTAAACTGTCTAGGGAAGCTGTAATCTTACTCCATCTTGTGTCATGTCAACCAAAGTTCATCCAAAATGGATCTCACTGGCTTCAGTTAGACTCACACACAGAGCCCTAGTAAAGCACAGGTTCCCCCAAACACACCTACACACACTCTGCAGGCACATACTCACTTACACATTTGGAGTGCAATTTAAACGTTTGGGATATACACATAATAACGGATGTTTACATAAAAGAATATCTGCTAGGTAAAACTGTCAGTCATAGCTAAAAATGTCTGGTCAAAATATCAATTCTTAAAAAACAAAGCATCCTGCCACCATTGCTTAATGCTCTGTACCCAGGGCAGAAAAATGAGTTCTCAGCCCTCTACAAGGGGATGCTTTGTGCACCTTTCCATATCATAAAACAGGTTCAGGGCCTCATTACATGGGACATGCATATGACTCAGAGCATAGGCATATCCCTCACATTTTGTGCTAATGCCAAAGTAAGTCAGAATGCCAGATAAACAGAGTCAGACACTCAAAGCAGGAGAACATATACCATGCAGGGGTCATTCCTGTCCCGATAAGACCCAATGAGTCTCACCCAGTAACCAACGTTCCTCATGCTTCTCACACACTGCCTTATCAATATATCTGGATTAAAATTTCACCCTTTCCAAGGCATTAGAATACATTCCAATGTGGGTGCCCAGAGCTTTCCTTATTATTTCAAAATGCCCACAAAACCTTCTGGGTAAGCCTTAGCTGGGATGGAGCCTTGGAAAGGTGACGAGGTGAGAGGATGATGTAACAATCAGAGCCTGAATCAGTAAGTCACCCTGCCAGCAAAAAAAATAAGTAATCAGAGGAAATTCAATGCAGCTCATCTACAGATACTTGATGTCTTTTACTCCTCTATTACATTCATTTCTGTGTAGGAAATAGAAAATGCCTTTGGCAAAATGATAATCCCCTCCAATGCTCCCGAGAAGGATGCTGTACAATGGTTGCCGAGTAGGGAGGATGCTTGGAGAGAGGCTGGACATTTTTGGGGAGTGTGGGTTGAATGTTCAGCTGTCTGCGAGCCCTATAGTTACAATTCGTCAAAACACATAGGCTGTGCATTACGGCCACCCAAAGGTGCATTGCTTTCTCACTTCATGCTAGTGGCCGTTTGGTGCAAATTCTGCCTTCTATGACGTCCTTCCACAGCTATCAAAAGGGGCTATTTTACATCTCGAAAGGACTTTCAATCATCCCATATTAAGCTCATATTCTCTTAGATGCACTGTATACATTAATAAGCCTTATTTTTTTTCGACGTAGCAGGATTCTTAATGGTTAAGCCAGAACGTAAAATGTAAGCCAGACATATTGGACTTTGCTAGTGCTTCCTTCACTTCCAAGCCATTTTTGTCCCGAATTGTTAATTTCTAAAGACTATATTCAACCAAATGTCTAAACAATGACACCTGTCCCCTCGCTCCACCTATAGCAAGTCGCACACTATAGAAGAACAGCTGAACAATACAACTGAGGATAGAGTCCTCATGACATATTGAACATACAATACAGACAGTGAATAAACATCGATCAACTAACTACAGGGTACTTTTCATGTCAGGCATAATAGACTCCATCTAACCTATTTCCACATCTGTTGTGTATGATCTCGAGCACCTCATAGTTCTCCATTTGTATGGCTATACTGGCAAAGGGCAATCAATCCAGATGAGCACTGCCTGTGGGACGAGGTGTTCCAGTATTTATTTTTATTTTACATCTGCCTGCCTGAAAAAGCAAAGCAACGAATCGCATAGGTGCATGCACAATCATTCATTCAAGCAGCAGCTTTTATTCTTTGCTTCAAACGCTTGTACCATGAAACACTCCCCCCCCCCCCCCCCACCACTAACCCTATACATTTGTTTTGTGGCTAACAAATGGATATTGCAACATTTCTGCTTGTTGGACTAAATACCTCAACATAAATTGATGGAAATGTCAAGAGCCCCCACAACTGTGTGAAGATGTTGCAGCGTCTTAGCAACCCTCTCTGAGCAGGACCAGCTGTATTCCCTGCCCTTTCAATCCAGAGCAGCTGTGACCAGATTGCCAACTATGGCAAAGTGTCTGCCAGCAGAATGAGGTGGCTCAATCTCCAATCTACACTCCAACTGGGTATCACGATCTGGAGCTATGGCATAAGAGGGCTTTAAAATGGGACACTGGGCACATGCTATGAATAAATCTAACACACATCATTTCCTTTGGCCACTTTACTTTTGGCTTTGGAACAGTTTTTCTCGTGTAGAGTCCCACAAACTAGGGTAGAGTTTAAAGAAAAAAGAAATCATACTTCTACATTCTCGTAATAGTCCATACTCAGTTTAAAAGTAAACATTTACATTTCTCACCCAGGCACATGCAAGATCAAAAAATAAAATTTAACACCAGCACACTGCATAAGATTATGGGAGCAAGCAACCTGAAGCCAAACAAGGGTCAGATGAATCAATGTTCAGAACAGCTTCATCTTAAGGTGATGTTGAAATATCTTGCATTTTCACAGATTTAGCATTGTTTAACAAATGTATTCAAAACTTTGTCAATGTCACACTTCGAAGCCATCCTAATTAACAACTTAGTACCAATGTAGTTAGGAGGAAGGCAACAAGCTACAATATGTGTGATATCACCCGACATGAAATAAATATGCTGATACAGCAGATCAGGATAAAAAATAACTGTGACTAACCGCCTTCAAAACCAGTTCATGCTAGGCTTATCATTGTTCTTTTGCTGAAAGCTGATGGCAAGTAACACACATGGTCCTTATCTTTCAAATGAGGAAACTGTGCATCTTAACCGCTACAACTACAAAAAGACATTTGTATGCCATTACTTGATACCCTCAGAAAACTGGCACCATCCAATTTAATCACCTCAAGGTCGTCTCTAGACTTCGGGGCAGGGAGCTTGAAACTAAGATTCAGACCTATCAACGTGGGAAACTTTTTACCATATGAGGAGGGGGCAGGGACTTTAGGGTGGTGGGGCTTAGTGGCAAACACAGCTCAAATAAGTTTTTAGGGTCGAGCGCAAAGCGCTCCGTCCCGTGTTGTAATCTCTCTTTGGGCTTCACGCTACGCCCATGTCACATAAGTCTCTTTCATTGATTTGTGGGCTTGTCTTTTAAAATTGTCTTACTTTCATTATTGAAAGGCATGCATACATCATGCCTTTTCCGGTGTTTAGCCCTCATGGAGTGCTGCACAAGTACTGAAAACATACGAGGCTCACTGTTTTCCATCCGGTTTCTGGACTACTTTTTCTCTTTTTTCCCCAGTGCAATCTTGCGTGGCAGAAGTCGAGCGCTTTGCATGACATGGACCATTTTACATAGTTACACTTTTTCCGGTTACATGGATAATTGCGCTTTTGCGTTGATGGAAGCCGTCAGCTCGATTATGTGAAACTTTTACATTTCAGTTTGTATGGCAAGAAAAGTCCAGTTAGTTAAGTGAAACTGTTTTACTTTTCAGTTTCAATGTATGCGGCAAGAAAAGTCAGTTTAGGAGTTTACAATGCTAATTGATCTAGCTCGAGCAAACGTGAGACCCACTGCATTGCAAATGCTTGTTTTTCACTGCCTTTATTCACAGTCCACCCTGACTCATCCCTCTTCACCCCTCCAACACCAAAATAAAGCTTTTGAGGCTGCAGCCGATTTCCTGAGAAGGTTTCACATCACCTGCGGGAAATCGGCTGAACATAACGTCAAAACAATTCGCTGGAAACCTGCTCTCTACCGCAGTTTCCAGCTAATTGTTTGCATATTGGGCGATATCAGCAACTCACTGGGTGACCTGTGATGGGAACCAATATCATGTGACAAACAGTGGTCCCATGTGAGTTGGAAAGTCTGAAGATTAGTTCCATAAAAATAATTTCTGACCACATATTTAGGGAAGTGGAGTTCGCTGGCACATCAAAACATCCTAACAGTGAGTAAAAAATGTGCAAACAATAAGTACTGGCAGACTGTCTACTCTTTTGCTGCTGCTAATGCTTTTTGCAGCATTGGACAAGGCACCAGGCACGTACATGCAAGATGTATGCATGTCCATCAATTAACACATCCACATGTCTATGAACTAACAGGTACCATTTTCTTTCTTATTGTCAATAAATAAAAGTAGATATACTTGACTTTTGGAAACTATTGGCTTTTTATGACGCATTTTAGCCATGCTGCTAAAAAAAAAAAAAAAAAAAACACAACTGAAGTGGATGACCACGTAATTTTGCAGGCACACACTGCATGCACACGCCTAAAAAATGTGGCCACTTTTTTTCGTGAAGTTGCTGATCTCAGTTGCATGAATAACTAAATAGAAAAAATACTGTGCGGGGTAGCAGAAGCAAAACAGGAGACACGAGTAGAGATGGAGAGGTAAGCAGCAAAGGACAGAAAAAACACAGAGGGGCAGAGTAGTGAAAGGCACAGGAATGTATTTATGATCCAGGGAAGGGACATTCTCACAACTGAAAAGTAAAGCCTACACAATTATCAAATAAGAAGCAAGCAAATGAATGACAATTAGGCTAACCAATGGTAAACAATAGGCAGGTTCTGAGCCTACTCTACGCAAAATAAAACAAAAAGGTGCATAAAAATGCATGCTCTGTCTTAGGCAAGGCCTAAATGTAGTTCTCTAAATGTAAGCAGTGGAACAAGTCGGGCAATCAAAAAACTGGTACAGAAGCTATACTTCAGAGGGACAAGCACAAGAAGAGGAATTACATCAATGATTAAGAAGCAAGCAAATGACAATCGAGCCAACCAACTGTTAACCAGTGGAAGGCTATACGCCCACTAGGTTTTGTTATGACTCATAAAAGGTATTTTTGCAACTAGACAGCAGAGATTTAGGTTATGAGTAGGAGAATGATAGAAGAGGGACTTCAAACTCTAGTTCAATTATGATCAATATCACAGAAAAATGTGTGTCTTCCTTAGTTTATCCAATGTGTTACAGAACACAGAATTACACCTCCAAGGTCATCCACTTGTGCAGAAGAAATTAAAGAAAGTGCCATATAAAAACCATTACCATCAATCATGACATCACATTCATATACCAAAGGCCCAGGCTTCTCCCTAGTGTATTCACAAACGTTAAGACAAAGTGGCATATCCGATGTTAAGATTTATAAAAGAGGAAATGTAAGTAAAGATACTCCATCTTCTCTCAAATCCAGTCAAGCTAATGCCTGCTTCAATATATTTTTAATTGACCCAAAGAAAGCCACAGCCAGACAGGTGACTGGTAGCTAGCTCCCTGAAGATGCGCCATCGTCCCCCCAGGAATGCTCAAGTAACTATAATTGCACATCTATAAGAGATACTTGAGGGTGTGGCTATTCCCTAATTCGCCAGCAAAAAAATTAAGTATGGCATCAGGACAATTGCTCCAATCCACCCCAAAAACATTCCACATAATTACAACATGCTGTAGCGGTGGGCCCCACATCAGACTGCATGGACCCGCACTCTGGGCTGAACTCGGTAAACACTGCTCATGCTATGATACTGAAAATGCACCCGTTTTTAACCTTTGTACCACTGCCTCCTATGCCGCAGGGCCACGGTTGTTTCATTTTGTAAACAACCTTCCTCACTCAACAAAAACAGGCGCAAGAGCGTGGTGTACCACTTGGTTCAGAAAAGAAACCAACGGTGCAGGATGCCACAAAAAGGGGATTAACATTGAATTTTACCAGCCACTCTTGTTATGGTGAATGCTCCTATTAGGGTCGGGTTGCTGGGTGCGAACTACAGCTACAAGACTTATTCAACAGTAACTGCTTAAAAGGATTTCCGCAGATTACTATTAAGGATTTGGGCAGAAGGATCAGACACTGTCTGCAAGGATACAGTTAATGTAAGCTTATCATGAAGTAACCACTTTACACAGCGCTTAGCATAATTGAAGGCACAATAAAGGCATTCTTCCTAAACTAATCAAATCATTAGCATGCATCTTAGCGGAGGGCTCCATGATATGTCGGGCACTGCTGGCACCCACTCAGCACTTAGACAATTTTCAGTGACTCTTCCATTTATTAAGTGTGACTTAAGTTTCTTAAAATCCCAAACCTCTGCACCACTCGGCGCCTACAGACTCCAAGGGGAAACGCTGGCTTATGCTATACGCCCGAAAACAAAACACGTTCTAACTAAAACGATATATTAAAAAGCTGCACTGAAGGAACGCGTGTTTTCAGGCTTTCTTATTTGGAAGAGTCTTTGCTCTGGCTTTAAACTAACAGAAAGCAGATTACAGAGAGAGGCTGAAGCCGCGACCCCGACTTCATTGCGATGACTCCGCAGGCCGGAAGTCCGTCGATATGACTGTATTTTTCTGAAGTCATGATTTCATGCTTCCAATTCCCGTTCGCAGCCGAGGGCCGCCTTTCGAGGCGTCTGGCTCAGAGTCTGTGCGGGGCGCCCTCGGCTCCCCGGGAGGGCCCAGCTCTGGGCCCGGGAGGCGGGCGGGGCGCCTGACGTCACTAATCCGTTCAAGATGGTCCCGCGCCGGCGCACGAGGGCCCTCGCGGCTGCAACGTGGCGCGCGCCCCTAGCACAACTCAGTGCTAGCGGGCGGAAGAGGGGAGGCAGGGAGAGCATGCTCAAGAGAGGGCCCAGCCAGAGAAATAAGGGAGCAAGAGCACTACATCCACCCCTATAACTGACCATGTCTTGTCGAAGGGTCAGGGCCAGGTCAACATTTTCACGAATACACTTACACCTTTGAAGCTTTTCCTTTTAACCTTCAGCCTCTGGGAGACAAGAAGGTTTCTGTGGAACAACTTACTAGATATTACAGGCAGCAGCTGCTCTTCACTTCACTTCCGATTAGCACTAAAAAGGCACTGGACTGTTCAACGCGCACTGTTCTCTGGGAAAGAAACCGTTTGCACAAGAATTGATTACATATATCTAGAACACATCTGAGATACAATTTTGAGTGACATTAATTCTAAAACTATTGGAACATGCCATACTCAGCAGAATTTGTAGATGCATCCTTACTACAAATAGCACAAAAAAAAGCTAAACTGGATGCCAACCGTCAACACTTCTGTGAAAAACGTTATTAGAGTTTGGAAAACGTCTCCTCTGTGGCTTTGTACAAATGACAATATCAGATAACGAGCTTAGATGGACATGCCAGACCGATGGCGACACAGACACTTGAACTACAGGCATGTTTTTCAGTCGTGAACTCTGCGTGTGTATCCCAAGTCCTAGATGTTACCAGCCAACCACCATATATGGTGGGTAAAGAAAGACAAGGGTGCACACACTGATCGAAGGATCTGGCTGCAATAAGCAACAATATCCACTATACTACTTTCACTATTCAAACAATAGTAAATTTGTTTGGGCCAAAGATGTATCTACCAACAGTAGATACAGTCTGTTACAGAGCGATACATAATATCCTTAGTTGGAACCTAAAACCAACCACAGGACCAAAACAAGTACCCAATCCTGTGAAAGGAAGTAAAACTGGAGATTCTTCTATCTACAGTGAATAAAGAGTTGAGAGAGACAGCAGAGGGGCATAACATACTCAGATATTAGCTGCCTCCTTGTCCCTCCACCATCCAGTAGTGTAGAACTAAAGCTAATAATGATGGAAAGGTGCCAGTACGACCTGAGGCAACTTTAATTCATAGAACAGGAACCCATGGTAGAGGACGCACAGAGAAGGCATATCTAACTGCCACACCCAACCGACTCGCAGGCACCACACGGACAGGACGCAAACTGCCACACTCAAATGGCTTCTCACCGGACTGTGGCACGGATAAATTCTAACACAAAAAGCAAACTCCAGCACCCAACAGATTCTCATCAGACCCCTTCACTGATAAATTCCTACACAGAAACCAAACTGCTACATTCAACCCGCACTCACCAGACGCCAACATAAGACAAGCGCAGCCCAGCATGAGAAGTACAACTCTGGGTAGAAGTACTAGCAACAAATAAGAAATACCTAATCTATAAATACCATACTAAAAGCAGAGTTATAAACACCTGATAAGAAACACTCCCTTCAAGGTCACTGCTGTACTATTTACATCTGAGCAACCAAGGGTCTGAAAAATGGTCACAGTCAAGATAACGCCCAGTGATACTGAATCATCTCCCATGGTTATTTGATTAAACATGGCCCGAAGAGCAAATGCCCCTTGTTAAAGGTCAGCACATGTCAGTAACATCATAAATAATTCAAGATGCACATGGTCTCAGAGGAAAGCTGAACACAGAAATAATCTAAACAGATAACTGGTCCCCCAAATCCCACCCCATTACTCAACAGATATGAATCATGAAAAACTGAGCTGTAATGGAATTTATATCACTTCCTCTGCTTCTTACATTTGTTGCATATTCCAAAGGGGCGTTGTACATATTCGTATACACACTTGTAGTTCCCCTCTTCCCAGGCATATGACCAAGGCTAGAAACAGAGACTGACAACGTACATGACCCCAGCTCAACCTTCTTCCCTGAGGAAGGTGCGATCTCCACCTTATGTTAAGGTTAGAGCTAGAGGTCAAGAGGGCGGGGAATGAATGGCATTTTCCTCCCCGTCGGCTACAGAAAAAATAAAACCTTCTTAGAAACACCTGTGAACCAGCAAACCACTCTGCTTAACACGTCACACGTCACTTTTTCCTCTCATAACGTATCGTTTGCTACCTCGTTTATTTTTTGCTCTTGATACGTGCACAATTATCACGATTGCCTCTTGTAATGTAACGCTTGTTTTTGTAACAGACTCACTTGTAATTTTTCTCCTCTTGTATCTTTACTTTGCCTATTGTGAAGCGCTCTGACACCTTCGGGTAAAGTCCGCGCTATATAAAAACGCATTAAATAAAATAAAATAAAATGTCAGAGAACAGGACTTAAGAGATTAACAAAGATTGCAAAATTCTTTCCAAAAACACCTGAGAGCAGCAAGGTGATGCACATCTCTTCGGCGGGAGTTTACCCTCCCAGGTGGTCGCTGCATCTTTCTTCCAGTAGACGAGTAAAAACTCAAGCGCACGACTCCCGGCGAGCTTACATGGTGGGGCACCTACGGGCTAAAAAGTGTAACATAGGAAGGTGATAAGCAAACGCCTTGCCCTCTAAAAATAACCTGTTGTACAATAGTGCACAGCAGCAACCTGGCCATTTAGAAGGACCATTGATGCCAGTATCGAGATGACTATGACGAGCATCAGCACACCCAGAACCAGGGCCGCTAATTCAAAGCCCAGACCTCTTAACACAAAATCACACCACTGCTTTCACTTCTTGCGTCAGACCGCACAGTGAAGGCCTCCGAAACCATGGGAGTTCGTGTGTGCCAGATCAGTAGCACAAAGACTTGCTGACGCACTGCTTTCTGGAAACAAGCATTGGTAAAGCCAATAAGCCTCGCCTAAAAGAGCTATTGGCTTTGTCAATTTTTTTTTTTTTTTTTACCCATGTTTCATATTGGTTTTTATTGAAATATTTTGTGTTTGCTATAACTCCTTATTCCCCAGGTAAGATTAATAATTGTAATATTCTCATTTTTTTTTGTTTGGATTACTTTTCATTTTGTGTTTCTTTACTGATTGTTATTGTGGTGTTATACATGTACCACATGCATTTCTTAAGGAAAACTACCACGTCTGAGCTAAGCAGTCCTGAAAGATACTTTGCAAGCTCAGTCACTACTCACGTCTTGCTTTCCCATAACTTACTTAAATACCCTATAATATTCAAACAGATTGAAGTGGTGTTACTGTGTCAAATGAAATACTGCCTGGGAACAAATACATTTACATTACAGTTGTTGTTGGGTACCGAGACTTATATATATATATATATATATATATTTTTTTTTTTTTTTTTTTTTTTTGTTTTTTTTATTTATTTTTTTTAAATATAAGTGCAACTTAAGCAGATTGTGGTTAGCACTGTGCAGCAGAACAGCATGGGGAAGGCATGACAACTTCATACGATGATATGATAAGTAAATTGTGAGAAGACAAAAAGGATAAATTATTTATAGCAGTGTCAGCAAAAAGCATGGAGATTAATAGGTTAAGCGATGGCTGTAAGCCAACAGAGTTTTGAAGAATTAAACTGTGATCCGAGGAACCCGGAGTTGTTGACTGGGGAGAAAAGAAGAATGTTAGATTTGAGAATATTGAAAGGCGAGAGACAGGATACAAACTAGACATAAAATCTAAGGGAGGGATGGGGACTGCTAACTAGGGCAGAGCATGTTTGAGGGTACCAGTTCATTTGACAAAAGCAAGGGAAGCAGGGTTGCTGTAAAGCTCCCGCTATTCTCATTTTTTAAGTCTGATCCTGGAGGCTTGAGAATGGTGCAAGGTAAAAAAAAAAATTAAAAAAATTATCCTCTTATCCATTATTATGTGCTGTCGGTCTCTGATCGACCACCCTCATTCTGACTTACTTCTCAAAGTCCAGCTCATTGGCAAAGTTACCATTTTATTGTGCAATTGTACAATAGCACTTTCAAGAGCACAAAACTCATTATGGGCTTGAAAGGGAGCTGCTCACTAATGCCATGCAACTGTCCGGCCAGACTTCAGACCAGGTTAACAAAGCTACTTTTAATGGCTGGAATCCATGTGAAATCCCCACTGGGCAAACCACTAACATGTATGGTTTATTATCGCTTACCAAGCCAGCGATGGCCCTAGATTCTGCATACTACAAGGTAACACTGCACTCCAAGGGCCTGACCGTACCGCCAGAGAGGATCTTTGGGCCTCACGAGCCAAATGAAGCAATGCTGCTGGTATTTTAATCAACATATAACGGCCTCTTGCCGCAGTACAAGCCCCGCATTCAAACAAGTTAGGTGGTGTTTGGAGAGATTCAGCCGTGACTAGCACATATCAGGAACATATTGCGCCACTCTGCAAGCTCTCTGCATATAAAATAGGAAATAATGAGGCATCAAGGCGAGGACTGCTTCCCAGGCCACTGGAAGATGCGGAGGGTGCGCGGTGCATACTGAGCGACTCTGCGGGCACTGCTGCAGTGACCAGCAGCTGCAATGATGGAAGCTTGCTTAGAGTGCTCCAGTACACCTACAAGGACTAATCACAGAAGAGCTGTCTAGAGCATCTCATCATATCACATCTGCGAAGACAGATGCTTGTTCCAAGACCCTCAACATGCAAAGGCAGACACAGTGTCTCTCCAGGGTCTCAGGTCACCTCCAAAGGCCAACCATGAAACTGCAACGACAGAAGCAGAAGGTATACATGCAACCGACACTATACAATCACACATGCAATGCAAACGAAAAACAGGTTTTGCATCGTAAAGATGGCCAATCACTCAACTAAAGAGCTGTTTCACAATCCTAAATTCCTAATAAAGCAAAGTAGGCCAACATTATCGAATAAGGGCCATCTAATGAAGCATGTCAAGGCACAAGACCTCCAGTCAAAGACAAGCTAGGGTGAAAACTATCATAGCACCAGAACACAAATCAGAGGTTTGAACTTGTGCTTCTTTCGAACTCGGAGAGCAAATGAAAAATCAGCAGAAATCCAATGTACCACTAGACTATCATTTACTGCTGTGTCCCCGAGCCCCGGTGCCACTTACAATCAAATAATTATTTGTTCACTTGCTCCCCAAGATTTCCTGAAGAGCTTTTGATGGGCAATGCGCGGATCTCTGTAAAACTCGCTTGGGTACACCCCTTCTGACGAAAACAGCTACAGACCGTACGGATTTGGCGGTAGCTAAAGAACCCTGAATGGCAAAATTCAGAAGAGGTTGTGAGAAAAAAAACAAGTGCTAAATCATCTGCTTGAGGGGATGAAACAGGAGTGCGGCGCAGGAGTGGTAAGAACACAGCACTGCTAGATGTGAAAAAACATCTTTTGGAAGCTGCCGACTTCTGACTTTCAGTGATGCTGGAAAGATTAACAGTGTTCAATACCATTGATCATGTTTTCTAATAAAGTATTAAAACCAGTGGGCCATGTGTCAGGCCTACATATCAAATGATTTGGTCCTTTCCAGCAAGATCGATGGAGGACAGTGGCGGATCTAACTGCTGTGGCTCAGCCCACTACTGGCTCGCGCGGCCTGCACCAGCACGGTATAGTATGCTCGCACCCGTCTAGTTTACAAGATGAGCCAGGTCTGCAGAGATGTTGCCCAACAGGTAATTATCTACAGGGTCTCGGATTTCTTGTAACGATACAAGCCTATAGTACATTAATAGGTGAAAACTGGTGATCACTGAATGCTAACAAAATCAAGCTAACATAACAAAGGCAATGTAAAAAATGTATATCGTATTCTGAGGGCCGCGTGCCAACGCTAGAGAGGGACATAGCTGGGTTTCAGATGGATTACTGGAATACTATACTTAGAGGGTCACCCAAGCCACTGATACAAAGACTACAGAAAATCTAATTCTGCTATTAACAACGCTGCAGAATATAAGATGAAGTCAACAGCACATCAGTGCCATATTACACAGCCTACATCTGCTGCCCACGGGGAACCGGATCAGTTTCAAGACGGCAACCACAATACATACAAACATACAGACAGCAATGCCACATTTTATAAAGGAAATGCCTACGAGTTATCGACTACAGAGATCCTTTATGAGAACCAGTCAGGGCCTAATTCTGCATTGGAAATCAAGGTATCTAACAAAGAAAATCGATAGAGGAAAAACACATTTTAGAGGAAAAATAATTGAACACCTATTGGTTTTCCATCATGTTTCCTCTTCATTTTTCTGCCTAATTTGTCATTGTGCGTACACTAGAGTAAGCTTGTTCTGAATATCAGCATGGCTGTAGTGATAAGTAAGTAAAAGCAGAAGTAAATGCAAACAGAATGACCAATACAGAGCACCAGTCTGGAGTTATTAACTATACCAGCAACTGCAACCACAAAACAGAAGTCTGCAGACTCTCAGCTGAGGAGGGAGAACGGGCCACACAACAGCAATGTTATGACTACGAAAGGGAGGTGCAACGACACAAAGATTCGGATGTTATGGCTACCAACTGAAGAGTGCCAAGCCACGAGCATCAAGTGTTAGGACCACAAACTCGAGAGAAAAGAGGCAAAAGCACTGGCAGTGTGTGGAGTAAATGAACCAGCACAATAGGTCATTGTACCAAGACGGGTATCTACACACTGGGGTCCGAGGTGCATCCAGTGTAGGGATACAATCTCTGTGTCCAGGGTAGACGAGGGCACTACGGAGGGCGCTGCCACCGTCACCCAGCACCAACGTGCGGCAGGCTTCAGAATGCCATGCAGATGTGGTCGGCCCCATCAGCCCTCTGTTAGTACAAGGAGGCGGGTCATCTTCAACACTGCTACATGGCCCCACCACAAACCTGGACTCTGATCCTCTGCACCACAAGGTGATGACTGGCTACAACAGGGAGGCAACCACAAAATAAAGACAGCTCACATTCATTGTAGTAAACATTCAGGCGTGATGCGGAAAAAATGTAATCTAGTGTACAATCGCTAGGTTGTCTCCACCTCCCAGTTCACAGCAAGTCAACTACATCACTTTGACAAATGCCCAGATGAATAAATCATCGAATGGTAAAACGCATTTTTCTATAAAAAGAAATCTGTGCTCATACATAGGTTAACATACTCCAGACGCATGATATGTGCCTACACGGTAGGCTATTACTGATCCCAAGTAATGAGCTTGTGTGCGTAGTAACAGATGGGAAATATGTTGTAAACACTCTACTAACAAGCCAATTTCTTCTACTCTCCAGCAGCAACATTTAGCTCCTCGGTGCTCACATCACTGAAATGAAAATGCTACAGACATGTCCGTCCAATACCACTTGTATCAGAGTCCAAACTGACCAGGCAGGTAACTCCCCTGCCGCGCTCGTTAACAGGCACCTTCACATACCTGAGGCAATGGCATGTTCAGTGGGAAAAATACCACTCCACCCTGTGCTGTCACAGGGAGTGAAGGCAACCCCATCCACACAGACCGGTCCCTATCAATATGGACTTTCACAAGACGGATGTTTGGATATACTCACGACTACAGATGATTGAGTATTGTAATCCTTGTATGAAGTTAGTAGAAAAAAAAGATTTCTATAAAGTAATAAAAAGGGATTATTTTGAGCAGGCACATATATAAATCTGAACCATTTACACCTGTTCACATTAACAAGAGGTACGCTTTGCCTTAAACCCTTACCGCAGACTGCGCTCACCTGTAGGACAGGGAGAGGCGAAGTTTGGGCAGGCTCCTCTGCACCAGTTACTCCTTATTTTGTTCACTGTAGCGTGCACTGGGCAAACACTACACTTGGGGAACACTGATCATAGGATAACTAATGAAATCAATAGAGGCTTGTGCTAGCCATGTGTAAGATTCCCTATAGAGAAGAGTTTGAGGTAAATAGTGTCGTGAGCACTAAATTATGGGAAGTGCTACCTGTTACGACAACTGAAACCTCTCGTCACTTCCCTAATGTCCCACTTGATTTACCCGGTACGATGGAACACGGGGATGGGCTTCATGTAATGTTATTTAACCAAATAACCGAGAGAAGGCTGCCATCTTAAAAGAAAGTAAGAGGCTCACACAGCTTTACGAACATAAAGAGGAGCTATGGGACGGAGGCCCACTCCAGCTCTCCTAAATCTCCAGCAAGGACTATCACATGGAGCTGCAAATTAGCCGGGGGGTGTGGGGGTGGGGAGAGCAGTTGGCATTCTCCGGTTCAGAAACACCAGGTAGTTTGTGGTACCCTCCACAGACATGTAAAGGTATCTCACGTCGCTGCACCTGCACAGAGGGAACACCCCGCAAAGTGCCGACTGCTGGAGGCTACGGGTCCCCCGGGACATCGCTCCACTTGTTATAGGGCTGCCCTAAACGTACATGATATCGGGACAGTGACACACACTTGAACATACAACTGCCTTGATTCCCTGCCTATGCCATCCTGGGGCTCCCAGATGCTCTCACATTTCTGCTAAAATCCCGACGATGTTGAGGAAAATTGGTGTAATTTTGGAGTTTAATATTTTGTCGATAGTCTTCAATTTCTGACCGTAGTGGATACATTTGCAGGTAAATAACATACGTTACAGATTACCTTTGGGGACAGAGAGCAACCTCTCCACAGTGTAGAAGCAATGAAGGCTTAATAAGGAGCATCTGGTAGCCGGCTCAGCTAGGATTAAGCCTTCTAATAGGCCTACGCTTGAAACCGAGCCCGGATACGACTGTGCCAGCAACGCAGCCATTTAGAGAAATGTCCACAGAGGAGGCTCAGAACTGTGGCTTTTTATACAACGGAGCATTTCCCAAATGTTAGTGTCTCTACTCTGTCTGCAAGCTGCCCCTCGCCCCAGCTCAGGTTTTGCCTTATAGCGGTTAGTCTCCTCATTTCAGGGTTGTGGGCTCACTGCACACAGTGTGTTCTCTAACCCAGAGTTAGCGCCCTCCTCGCCACAGCAAGGGTGTGGCATGTCCCCACCTCGGTCTGCTGATGTGTGGCATGTCCCCACCTCGGTGTGCTGATGTGTGGCATGTCCCCACCTCGGTGTGCTGATGTGTGGCATGTCCCCACCTCGGTGTGCTGATGTGTGGCATCGGTGTGCTGATGTGTGGCATGTCCCCACCTCGGTGTGCTGATGTGTGGCATGTCCCCACCTCGGTCTGCTGATTCCAATCTGCTCCCCGTCCCGGAGCCCGTGAGCTTCAAGAGCTGTCGGCGAAGGCTGCTCCCTCTGTACTCCGAGATTGGGAGAAGGCCCAGAAGAATGGGTGACTAGGGAGCTACCAGCTGCCGATATTCCATATTGTCTGAGATTTTCACAGGGGACCAGGAAGCAGGCACGCTGTAAGCTCCAGTGAAAGCTTAGGTTTCTTAAACATTGATTTTGCTCTATCACCACTAGTTCTACTTTTGTCTAGATTAATAATTGTCCCAGCTTTGCACGGATCTGAACCGAAGAAACTGAGAAAAGCAGAGCTGGTGTCTTAATCAACCAAGCTGACCATAGTGCAACATGCACAACTGCTTCCAGCAAGCTGCTCTCTCCCTGTTTCTAGGAAGGAGAGAGCATTCTCACTGCTTGTAATTTAGAGTTATTAAATATCATTCATTTTATCTGCACCGTAGGATCATTAACATCAGCAAGAGAGAAATGCACTTGCCTCCAAAGAAGCCATCTAGTGTGCATGCAATCCACAGGCTCTCTGATGGGCCTAGCTTCTCGGCTCAGCGGTGTGAATTCACTATGCCGCGGCATGCATAGCTAACCTGCCACATGAGGCTTGCGCGTCAGATGCAGAAAATGATGGGCGTGCTTTCCGTTGTCCCAAGAGCATGGAACCTACTTAGATGTCAGGTTGTTCAGCTTCATGAAACTGAATATAGTAATTATACGAAAACTGGCTTGTTCGCCCTCTCAGAAACACCGAGCCTTCATTTTAGCAAAATGCTTGAAGGTTACATTCAAGTGCTAAAGGGCCAATCAAAAGTCGATGATTTAAGAGAAGCTTCATGCACTTTAAACTCCACATTAGTGTCTGCCAGAATAATGCCGCTCTGCCCTCTACCCAAGGGAAGGCTTGAAGCACATGCTGATGTCGGACCCTTCAGAAGTCCAGATGTTCAGTTCAGAGAATTATGGTCTACGTCCTAATAAGAAAACCAAAGCCTACAGAACTGGATTCATCAGACTCACAACTACACCATCACACGTGGGCGTGCGCTATGGTCAGCGATGTCTGGACTCATAACCAAGCTGCATTTGGAGTAATCCAGTGAAATGCAGTCTACCTAATTCTTCCCCCTACTGCAGCTGCCGACAGGCAGTAACCTACCATCCTCACCCAGCACCACATCTCAGCACCTTTTCATAAATTAACGAGAAAACCATGGCCTTGTACCGACTCGTAATCCTTGTGAACATTGGTCATCAAACTGCAGTTTCTGATATTTCCACTCAAAGGAACTCCTAGTATTGTGAAGACCCTGGTGCTTAAGCCTCCCCTCCACTTGCTTACACAAAGCAACCAACATTGAGAGACATAGCTAACAACAGGCTTTACACTTTGCAAGTGTTGGGACAGTAAGATGTATCACAACAGACCGCTAAACCTTGTGAGAACATGGTGAGCCAACGAGGCGGCAATCTATGGCTAAGCACACTGCAGCAGAGGCGAGTATACCACTTGTACATGTATGATCCCTGATGTGCACATGCAGGAGGCTGAACCTTCAGAAAAAGGGGTTCTTGTCTGGGCCAACTGCAGATCGGGGAGGTGGGACTGGAAGAAACATTTTAAAACGTGTTTTAATGTAGATCGTCACAGCTGTTAGGCAGCTCCATGTCGTGTTCAGCATGCAATTTAAAACATACTCTTCTTTGATAGAAAATCTCACAAGTATAAAGTATGCTTGAGATAAAAAAATATCAGAAATATTAAAGCCTAATAAAATATTCAAACACCCACAAGTACAGAGGGAGTAAACCAGATGTAAATGCAAATACAGAAGTAAGAATTCCTTTAGGATGGCTAAATCGAATCAGTGGGTTGGAAAGTACCAAAACAATTCAAGATTCAGGGGAAAAATCATCGGAAAGGTTATGGTGACTTACGGAATTGTGAACAGGGCACAGACCACTCATTGACTGTACTCCTCACTGGATGAGAGGATGATCAACAAGTCTAGAAGTAGAAACCTCAACCACATAATGAAACCTTTTGTAAATATCATTATTCAGTCAAAATGAAGGGCGTTAATGGGAAGGTACAGTTAAGATTCTAAAGCCACAAGGATATTCTTGTCACATTTTCCCGGTCTTCTGTAACATGTACACATTAACACCAACGTCAGAGTGTGTGGCAAATTCACAGAAATTAGCTATGCAGCAATATAAGAGATACCAGAGTGCATGTGATGAGCGCCATCCAGCTGACTTTTACTCCAGTATGAGAGTGTGACAGTAAATTTGGAGATACTGGGAGCATTGTTAAGATGTTCTAAGATGCATACAACTATACTGTATGCACATGGCTACCTCATAGATGCTTTGGGCATTTCCAGATAGGTACCTATGAAAGGTTGTGCCAAATACATCAAAACATACATTCTGTAAATATGAGAAGCAAAGACCATACATTAACTTGCAACAGAATAAAGCTTTAGCATTGATCTTCTGCACACTATTCATGAGCCTAAAACAAAACATCTCAAGAACTCATTAAAGCACATTTTTAAGGAATATGTGGGAAATGCCTCTATTGCACTAGGCAACCTGGTGTGGCTCATGCTTGGATCTCTATAGGATGCACACAAAATGTGATGGAGAAATACTTGCAATAAGTCTAACCACCGGTAATCGCTCGGGGCAGCATTACAACCCATCGTTCCATAGGCCATCATTTGTTTGTATACTTCAGTGGATTTCAATGGAGCATCTACGTAGGAGGCAGTGGGCAGTTTCTTTACACTTTTGGATTAATACATTATCACTGATAGTGTAGAATGGGTTGAACTCTTGGCCCCTGGCTGTGTGCTTTTTCCTCACTGTCTGTGTGAAGTTCTCAGCAGCCTTAGAAGGCAGCAGTTTTGGAAAGTGCAATAGTGTGAAAGAATGTGTTTCGGTTAGTTCTGAATGCCTTCACTGTCCGTATACCTTTGTGTTTTTTTTTTTTTAAACTTCATAACCATATAGTGTTAACAATATGATATACTTTAAAAATGTCTTATGTTCGACAGTCTGTTAGGAAGAGATATTTAAGTTAGACATTGGCAACCAGACCCGGGTTTTCTGGATTAGAACATAATATTGATTGGCAAATATGATCCTTGTTTTCAACATGTGATTTAATGTAGGACTCCTTAAGAATCCGAAATACTCGGTGTAAAGACCCAAGATTCTGGATTCCAGAAACGGCACTGCTGAACACTTTTGAAGTCATGTTGAGCGCCAAGATTGGGACATGGGCCCAATCCCACAAACAGAGCCCAGTGCTTGGCACTCGGAGCTCTGTGGCCTTACTTTATGACACTTTTGTAAATATTCAAGGAATTTCAGCACAATTCTAAATTTCTTCAAATTAGACCTTATTTCTCTTGAACATTCAACAGAAATTCCGGTGGAATTGCCATAAATTATATATTCCCGAGGTAACAGTGCTCTCGAAATTAAATTCTGCAGTGCCCAGTCCCCCCTTCTCCCCTTCAAGGAACCATGTTCTTACTGTGGAAGCTGACGCTATCAGGGTACCTTTTGTTGACCTCACAGCAAACGATGGGTGAAATGAATTATGAATTGTAATTTATTATGGACTCAATTTACCCTGTTCAAATGTACAATACTTTCACAAATACTGTTAAAAAAAAAGAAGAGTAGGAATATATTTTATTGCCATCCTATTTTCTGGCATGAAGGCATAACCTGAAAGAAAATTTGTTTCAGCCTTAATGTGTGATATATATATATACATACATACACACACACACACACACACACACACACACACACACACACACACATATACATATATACACACACAAACACACACTTGCTACATTAAGTGATGCAGTGGTTCTTTCACATACCCAGGGGATGTGCTTGGCACCTCAAGGACTTCATTTTTGCTACGGAAAAAACAATGTGCAGACCAGTAACTAGAGCAAGGCCAGCCACACAAGTCAGATCCCGGAAGCGAGGACAGGCAGCATTCTGGGAGATCTGGGCTTCGATTGCAGCACATGCAGCATACTGATTAGATTGAAGACACGCGTTAAAGGTCAGACCCTCTGATAACTAGTGAGGCAGTTTGGAAAATATTAGTAAAGCGATTAGCTTCTCATAACGTGGTCAGCCATGAGCCAAGAAAGATTAGATCCTGGTTCTGAACGACAAGGCACACTCGGTCACACGCATGAATTAAATACATCTTATGTGGTGATCTTACAAAAAAAGCTGTCCATGCACTTGTGCATCTACTGCGACCCGTTGATTATGGATTGATAACAAATGCTCATCTCTGCTGTACTGATGGTTGCTGGCTGTTCCATCTGGTCAGCTCTCTGTACTGAAAGGTGAGGAGTTCAAAGACCGTTTGTGTTCACTAGTTTTGCAAGTGCCCTAACCTGCCTCTGGTGTCTCATAACACTGAATTACACCCCCACCATAGGCCCTAGAAGTAGGGGTGCGCGGTGTTTCAGCGCCCCCAACCATGCTGGAGTTCCAAAGGTGAATTACTCCTTAAAGAGGATTTCGTTTTTATCTTGTTACATTTGCTGTGTGTTCAAAGGCAGAGGTCAAATGTCACTCCAGTCTTTTGACAAACTGCTGCTTATTTGTTTAAAACTGTGACTAGTCTACTTTTGACTGCAGAGGATATTGTACAGTGCTTAATTTGTGCTTGTTGTTTCCGGTGCGGAGCGCCAGCACTTATTTTTCTGCCTCAAGCATTTACTGCAAGCTAAAGACACATATGGGAAAGACGGAGAAAGAGAAAAATGAAAAAGCGTCGCAATGGCAGAAAGCTGCAAGATGAGTTGAAGGGGCCGGGAGTGACTGTAAATGGATTGAAGAGGCCCACGATGGCTTCAGAATTACGCTGCCTAATTGCAGCAGCCGCATGTTTAAGAGGGCTTTGGGCACCGGCACGTTTTTATTTACAAATTAAGCACTGATTTTGTAAGGTGAACTATGGGACAGTCTTGCTGGTGTGAAAGGAATGCTACTTCGTCCTTTTCTTCTAACAAGTAAAAATGCTTAGAAATGAACTGTACACATTTCAAAATAGACAGGAAAGCGCAACTGAAGAACTTTTAACCTTATCGTTTTGATGCAAAAATTACCAATATTCGCCAAAACCAGATTTCCACACATTCACTTATGTCCTGTATAAGTTTATTGGTAAAACTGAATGTCAAATGTACTGTCTGTAAATAACTGTGTGCTACCAAACCATGCTTTAGTAATATATTTGTGACAATGTGCTCCTAAATGCACCACCAGCCACATAACACACTCTTACCATGCAGAGTGGGCACGGTTCATTTGTGGCAACTGTTCTTTGTGTGGAGCTTGGATTTTTCGCAGTCCCTAGGAGTTCAGTGATGTAACACTGACAGCAGCACCCCCACTCTGAAAGTTGTTCAAGCACCGCTGACTCCTACTGGTTATTTTATAATGTAACGCCCCATGAGGTGCAACATATCCACTCTGGCCTAATATTTGTATGGATTGGTTGTTTGTAACCCGACTAGCGCTGGTTCACTTTTCATTTTATACTTTATCTATTTATTCCGTATATGAAGCAAGGGTCGTGTTAACTGATTTTATGCATAATGTAATGTGTGGGAATTTCGGTCTGCGTATTTATATTATTATTGCACGTTTATTACTATTTATGTGTACAATTTCTCTGTGATAAAGCTTTTTGAACTGAACTAATATTACTATTATCATGCAACACTCCACAAGGTTGCCGGCCTCTTGTTCTGAAGCTGGATATTCAATGCAGGTCCCTTGGTGAATATACAACCATGTATTCCGGACCTCGGAGGCGTTTCATCTGCAATTGAGGCAACAATTATCAGGAGGGCAAAACGGTTGTGCTATTTACTGAAATAAACGAAAACATGCCTGGCACTGCCGGGGGAGGGGAGGGGGGTGGAGGGGGGCTGACTGCGCTAGGGATATGCCACTGATTATCAACCCAGAGGACACTGGTTCAAATTCCAGTTCAGCTTAGGTTACTGCGAGCTACGTCAGGAGGTGCTCAAAGTCATAATGTCAGGTAAAATATTGAGGCAAGGCCTATATTAGATTTCCTCTCCCCGCCTTGTGCATGTATCTTTAAGATGGAGTCTTATGCATCATTAAAAAAAATTCTGTCTATTAGTATTACAATCTTATATCCCAGAGTAATTTCTTTTAACAATTCCGTTTTTTACATCTGATTTTATGGTGGCAGTAAATGCAAACGTACTCCGCCTCCTGAAGGCAGGTAAAATGGGTCTATGTAAAAATAAACAATCCTTCATTAATGAGCTATTAAAACATATTAAATATTTTCCCCTGAGAGCACTGCCCTAGAGCACCCCTCGCCTTCCCCTACCTCCACCGTTCCTAACTAAGCCAAATTTTGTACCTGTAATTCAACAGTGTAAGCTTTGCTGTCTTGGAGAAGGTGGCACTTCGAGCCTGGTTCTTGCCTTCTTACACAGCTTATAGCAATATTGAAATGGTACCCACAAAGTCACTTCTGGCTGAGCGATTCTTCCTTTGCCTGCCTCTACTCCAATAAAACTGGGCTCCAACAACCCACAGGCGCACCCCCACTGGTGTGAAGCACTGGGCAAGCCGCCCCCTCCCAGGTTTCTTCCATGTGGGGTTGGATGGATTCTCGTCTTTCCTGGTCACCTCTTATAATGGACTAATCGACCAACTGGGGTGTACACCCTGTAATTTTTTGGTGGGGTGCACAGAAGCTCCACCCGGTCTGCAAGGGGACTGTGGAACACCTTCTGCCTTTGGGTAAGTTCTAGTGACAAATGTATTGTATTTGTTTTCAAATAAAGCACTACTGCTTAGTGGGTTACTTTGTTCTAAATATTTTTAATCTTCATTTCAGAATAGTGATTTTCAATGCTTTACTTTTCCTATGATACCTGGGAGAAAACACTGCAGAGAGCTGTAGATGAATATACCAGGAGGTGTATCACCGTCAGACTCCTGCTTTGAGCAAAACCCTAGACGCTCCTAAAGGGCACGCCGCAACTGAAATCAAAGCTGCATGTAACCACTGAGACCTTATGAGCATCACTAATAGAAGGTTATCCTAAGCAGAGTCTAAAACAGAGCTTATACCATAGTGGCACTAGGAAGATACATCAGATATTCAGGGCAGGGTCCTGGCAGCGGTCACATGAGACATCTGGGTGCTTCAAACAAATGGCACCAGTGTTCCATTGTTAAGGCAGGGCTATGCTGGAGTGTAGAGGTACAATAAAGAAGACAGCCCTTCTGTGACACCGGTCACCTTTACACTTGAAGTCTTGAGTTCTCTTCTGCAGCCATATGTTTGCATATGAAAACACGTACGTCACTGAGCATCTATAATCCTGCTGAGTTTCAAACTCGTTTGTGTTACTGGGGGAGCTGCTGCTGCTCCTTCCCCAGCACAGTAACCACTTTGTGGATTCCCTTCCACAAGGGGAAGGCACGCCCTAAGCTGCACTGACAGGGGTGAGGATCCAGATGCATCATGGTTGCCTCCCTCCGACAGGCTCCAGTTTCAAAGTGATACCCAACTGCACGAAGAGGCGGCTTGGGTTCCATTTTCAAAACATCAATGCCCTATTGTGTTACATGCAATTAAGAAATAGGACACTGGCCTCCTCACCAGGGTGCACACACTTCACTGCTACAAGCGGAAGTGCCCTTGGTAACCGGAAGAAGGTAAAGACATTAGCAGCAGAACTCAGGTGTGACAGGGGCGTATAGGTAATGCCACCGGCGTCAACACGCAGAGTCCGTAACCCGTGGATCACTCGTCCATCTCCTGCTTATCAATCCCTTAACCCGAGCATGAATCTCTTCACCTCTGTTGCTGTGCAATATTCATACGAATATGCCAAGGACCTGTTTTATTGGTGGGGAGTGTGAGTGGCTCGGTTGTGTAGCCATTTTAGTTATAGCTCCATGCACGTTATTTTAGCAAACTAGGCCTGCCGCTGTGTACTTTAACCTAGACATATTCTATTCAGCAGCGTTTATTATTTTACCAATAGCCACATTTGCAGTCTTGTTTTATTTCTCTCTATCTTGCTGTTTTTTGCCTAGGTCAGCACTGCGTTCTTAAACAAGACAATCCTTTCACTCTGTGCTTTTCTCAAGGCGGCAGTAAGATAGGTTGCTGGTAAACGTGGTAACGCTTTGTTCTCTAGTGTTCATAGAAACATACACACTCTTACACAGGGATTCTTTCTTGGAACATAAGCTGTTTTATTATAAAAACACTACTTTGACCCATGTACGTTAGAGGGATAGTCCAGCCAGATTACCACGACTGTTTGCTGATTGCTTCACTACAGCTGCTTATGTAGACTACAGGCCTCTTGCTCAGGTATGAGGGATGATATCTTCCCAGGGGAACCTAAAAGGCAGAACTAGAGCTTAACATGCTGTGCTCTAACATAGCCTAGGTAGGAATTATTTTAATTATACTAATGACAATATGGTAGTGTTATTTGTATGCTTTACTCTCCTGGTCACAATGTTAATCCTGTCATGCTTCATCATTCTAGTTATTGCAGTACATGCTTTATTATCTAAGATGCAGTTGCTTCATTAAAACCTTATTGAAACATACACTGCCTCAGATTGTCCTTATATATAGGAGACTAATGTAACAGAGAAAAGGATGCGATCTGAGCAACCACAATTTCCCTGAGAAGTGAATTGTGTCATGCGCTCGGCTGCTCAATCATCCCTGCTCTTGGGTAGAGATGAGGCACTGCTAGTTAGCCGGAGCAAAACCCGGATTAGGCCGACAGGTGTCACCTGTAGTGGGTTCAGACTCGGTCCCCCACAGTGCAAGTGATTCTGCCACCCAAATCCAGTAGTCTCCTTAGAATAGTGAGAGCCTACGCAACAGCTCTATTAGCATTGCTTATTTTACCAAATATTGTGTGTTATAGTTTGATGCAAACCTGCCATAGTTCCACAACTGAGTGATTCACTCCGCTCCCCCTACTTTATGTTATCAAGTCTCTTCTAGGCAGGCTGGGGTTGGCACATCTTCACGTTGTTCGTATTCCAGACCTGTGTGTCAAATAGTTGTGGTGATTTTTTTTATTTTCTTCATTTAAATGTGTACTCTTACAAGATCTGGATTTCAAACATTACACAATTAAACTGCTAACAATTAAGTACAGTGTACCGCTAAAATAATGCCGAAAACAATTATGAATTTAGAACAGATGGATGAAATCATGTTTTCCACTTTGTAATACCATATGTACACATCCATATTCCCAAACTATACCAGAACATGTGTAATTGTAAACCCAAGTTATTTTCTAGCATGAGTAAACAGACAAATGAAAGGTGAACTTTCTAAGACAGGGGTGTTCAGTGTATGTGCAAGATTTTCATGATGCCCAGAAAAGATATTTTCACACAGTGGATCTTAATTCACCCACTTACATAGTCGATATTTTCCCTGGACAATTGTCCTAGACTTCCAGATCCTTTGTTGTCCTATTGTACAAGAAATAAAAATCACTATAGCCAAAGCACTACTCTGTCAGACTCTTCCCTCCTCCATCTCTCCTTTACTCATCCCAAGCCTCCTCATACTACTATGATCTCCCAATTACCACTTTCTGGATTCTTCCCTCTTCTGTCCCTCAGTTATTCTATTCAATCAAACTAAAACGTGCATGTCTACTGCTCAAATTAACTAATACTTCCCAATATTAATAGTCATATTTCTCTGTACTAATCCACCATTAATCCTTTTAGGTTCTGGAGTAGCCTGCTACATGCCGAAAAGTGCTTCAAAGCTTTGCCAGGGGGTAGCAGGCGCTATATAAATACAATTACATTACAATAAGGAGCTCACCTACCCTATAAAGTGTTTAAACTTACTTGCAAAAAAAAGCATGCCCAAAAGTCGAGAGATCGTGTTTTGCATAGACGTCACACAAGAGGCCAAAATACCAATATATATTTTTTTTGTTTTTAACTAAGGCAACAAAAGTAATTCTCTGCTCTTCTTTCATCAGTGTAAATGGCCTGCAGACAGTAATTAAGGGTGGTTAAAAGAACCAGTTTGTCGTTGCCGAGATTTCTTCGTAAAAAGGCGTGCTTTTCAGCGTCAAGATGTCCGGACTTGTACATAGGTTTATGTATTGAATATGCGGGTGTGTTCTTGTCACGGTCACGCTTCTTTTCGATCAACCAAGTTTGGCACTGATGTGAAAAGCTGTTCTCCGTCTGCTTGTCAACTCTTTCCCTGGAGAGCACAGCACTGAGAATTTACCTCACTTCATGCTTGAAGTACATTTTGTTCTTAGATGACGCTACAGACTAACCTGGGGGCCGGAAAGCCCCATCTCTCCTGCCAGTCAACGCCCTGTTCGAGAAAAGCCCTCAAACTGAGGACAGACACCAGTGCACGGACTGTTCGCGCAGTCCCACCAGCGACATGGGGGGACAGGGGAGGGGCGACTAGGGTTAAGCCAGTGACCCTGCTCCGAAACCACAGAAACCTTATTTATTCATACAGATGCTCAGGAACCGGAGCTGAAAACGCAGTCACTGCAGTACACACTGACTTTAAGATTTACAAGGCAATGTTACCTAGCGTACGTTCACACGCACTGCCTTCTCGGCTGTAGGTCACACATCCACCCCTGTATCTTCACCGTCCAGTCGCAGTGGGCACGCCCATTGAGACAATCCAGTAAGTATTTCCTTAGAATGAACACACGCTACCTGCAAATATGCTGCTCACTTTCTCGTGAATAGAATTTGCGAGGTGCAGGTCGAGACAGGCCCTCACCTCCGCAGTGACGTTTGATTTCTGTCATGCATGGCTCTTCAGGATGCCTCTCATAACCAGTGTAGGAAATGAAGGCTGTCTAGTAGCTATGATTAGGCCGCATTAAGGCTGGGGCATGTGAAATATGCTGAATTTGTCCCAGTAAAATCTGCCAACACCAGGATATATTCAGCAGTGCCTGTACATGGTCTGCTTTCTTTGCTATGAGCAGCAACCTGCAGGCAGTAGAGAGACTTTTTAATTTTACTCACAGCTGAGGCAAACGCCTGATTTAAAGGCCCATCACCCCATTCTGGCTGAGAGCTATCGGGAGCCTAACATCTAGATATCAAGCCAATGAAGAGGAACAAAGGCCCAGAAGCTTATCACTTTACAATAAGAGAACCTATGACTGGGAAGCAGGTTTTTGACTTTGACCCCTAAAAGCAGGGTCCCTAGAAATATGCTATTGTGCGGACACAGCGTTTTTCACGTAGCTATTGATCTGCCTCATTTGCCACATAATTCATAATCTGCCACATAATCTGCTGAGTTTAACACAAAAATAGGTTTCTAGCTCAAACGGTTTAAAAGTTAGTAAAAAACAAAGCAACATGCGTTGTGAGCAGTGGAAGGCAAAAGGTTGACAGCTCACTTTTCAGTTGCTTATTGCTATTTTTGGGTGTCATACCTGTACTAATAAGGTGCAGCTTATCTCAGATAGTGATAACAAGTGTGACAATTACAAAACAATTAAGTTATATTATCAAAATGTGCTGTATTATGCTGCATTTAATGACCTTTTCTTGCCGCATAATTCAGACACACATTATACAGAGACAATATCACACAAGTGTGTAAATCAATCAACAGGAAATGTTACATAAGACACTGAGGGTCACAAGGTATAGTAGTCATATTGGCCTCACTGGCTGGTATTATATGCGAAAACTGCAAGGTAGCAAGAAACTAAGTCAGGATTTAAAACACAGCCCTCTGTTTTGGGTTGTCTGTTAATAAGATGTTATCTCTAACCTAAGTTATCCTTTTTAGTAACGTTAGAATATTGAATGCTAGAGAAAACAAGGTTCTAAACACATGCCTTGCAGTTTGCCAAAAGCACTGGCCTATTTACATAGCTGCACACAAAAATAATGTAATCAGTATCTTACCCAATATAATTTGCATCAGACACATCAACCAACTATGGTGATGTACAAATAAAAATTGTGACAAAAAACACAGGTTTCTCCAACAAGTGCCAGAGTTATTCCACTATTAATATCGCCTCAAAATTCCTGGTCACACAAAGATCACTACTACAGGTGCCTTAGCCCTATAAAATACTTTAATGATCAATTAAATAAGCCACGCAGATTCGCTGGCCTGCCTCTTCTGGGTAGAGTTTAAGAAATTAGAAAATAATCTAACTCTTGGGCTTCACTTTCCAAGACTCCGCCCCTCGTGACTCCACCCTCCCGTCCACTGCCACATCCTGACTAATTGATGGATTCCAGCAGTCCTTTTTTATCGGATTCCAGTTCAGTGGAACATATCACCACCACCACAGTGAGTGTTAATGTGAACTCCGACTCAAATGTTTACACTGCAGAATTTCAGCAGCAGAAAGAAATGTCCCTGCGACGTCTTCCTCCAACGCAGGCACCTTTCACTTTCTATAGCACGTTCCCTGAGGCCACCTCCCCCCTCTGAATCAACAGTAAATCCCTGAAGCGAGCCCGAGTGCCTTTGTGACGTGACCCTTTTCTTGCCCGGGCATGCAGGGGCCGCCGGCTGACGGCGATGCACAACTTAACATTTCTCAGCAGTCTCGCAGAGACGCCAGGGGTTTTGTGTCAGTGCCACCACAGTCACGAAGAAAGGACGTGTAACATCACCCTCGACCTGTTTAAAACACCTGCTAGGCACTCGAATAAACCATGGTCTTTGCGCCGGATGTTGCAGCAGCCACTAGGGACAGCGATCACAACTTTTAAATGACAGATTCGAGTAGGACATCTGCATGCCAGGAATCCACTATTCAAACATGCCGGGCAGGTGACCAATCAGAATGTAGCCATGATTATGGGGCGCATGTGAGGGAGAGATGGTGGCAGTGATGAGACATGCTAGGAAGGATGGTGGCGGCTTCTGGCCGTTGTGTTTGGCAGAAGATTTTGGTTGGCCTCGGCCTTTAAATGAGATGGTTGCATTCTGGGCCTTTGCCTACCAACTATGAGGTCAAAATCCAGTCACTTCCCTGTGGGTATTTACACATCCACAATTATTTGGCCCACATGATTTTACAGTAAAGATACATAGCTGAGATTCATTAACTTGGGTTGTTGGAGGTAACAGCAGGCATGCCGCTGCCTGGCATGTCTGCTTGTAACTAGGTGTGGGTGGTGAACTCCGCTCATGGAGTTTGCAGAGTTATTCCCACTTCACTTAGAGTGCGGAGTTGCGAAAAACTATGCAAAGCGGAGTTTTTTCCTCACTAGCCAATGTTAAGTTGGTGACCGCAAGCAAGGAAAATCTTACTCCAGACCACCTCTCGGCGAGATTTCTCAACACGGGCAGTCACAGATGGTCACTACCGCTTGCGTTGAGAAACCTTCCGTTCGCGTTGAGGAAGCTGCCGCTCCAGTAGAAGATGTACTCAAGCAGCAGAAAAGAAGCAGCGC
Organism: Pleurodeles waltl; assembly: GCF_031143425.1. Taxonomy (NCBI): domain Eukaryota; kingdom Metazoa; phylum Chordata; class Amphibia; order Caudata; family Salamandridae; genus Pleurodeles; species Pleurodeles waltl. The sequence continues at coordinate 968,417,461 of NC_090439.1, forward strand.
CCTCTCGCGTATCGCATGGTGCCGTTGAGACAGTACAAGACAAACACGCAGCGCTAAAAATCAGAGAACAGTGTGATCTAACGCACTCTGCCACTTGTGGAAATCTGTGTACCCGGAACTCCGCCCCATGCCCTTTTTTTTTTTTAAAGCGAAGACTAAAACAAGGCTGTGCTCCTTAACTTCTACATCAAGGGAGCACCATTCAACAGCCATCCCTAGATGTCTAACTGAACAAAAAGCTCGCATCCGCTCACCCGTCTCCACTCACTACAGTTTTTATTCATTTTACAAGTGTGCACTGTCGCGATGCGTGCTGTTACAAACCAGCCGTAATTTGTCTGCATCAGCCAAAGAGAGCATTTGTAAATGAGTCAGTTAAATTACAAGCTGTGCTTAATCAAACCGCCCACACTTCTCTCACTTCCCCCTGCACACATTTCTTTTTTTCCAAAGAGAGCACTCAGAATAAATCCCAAAGAAAGGTATTTAGAGCAAATGGAATCATTTTGATGCCTCAAATGCTTTTATGACCTCGTGCTTTGAGACTTCAAATGAAATGCACAACTCCTATAGATCAGAGCTTTCGTTGACTGAAATGTCGAATTAACACAATTTGTACGAGTATACAGTGTCTAATGACTGGTGCCCTGCAGTACTTCTGCGGGGGACAAATACGGGTTGTCAGAAGCAGGCGCCGAGAATGAACTGAGGTATCCCCTGCTCCACTGGCCGACTGCGAGGTGCCTGGAGGAGGCCTCGGAGCTCCTTTTCAAGGGCTGCCTCCTGTCCAGGACATCCGGACCCCGCTCTTGGTACCAGGTCTCCCACCCTGGTCATTTCCCACACAAAGCACTCATGCGCGGACTAAAGAAGAGCACGAGGGCCCTTTTTTCCGTAGAATGAAGTCCACGCTCAGCAACGGCCGAGTTCGCCACCCCAGACCACGTGAACGTGGTGCTCCTTGGACCGGTTACCTCCAGCGGGGTTAGGGTGGCAGCTCTGGGCTACCAGGCACACACTGTGACTCGACTTCAGCGTTGTATTAATGTCTCGTGCATGAAAGGGTTAAATGACCAATCTGGATAGGCCAAGTCTAATGGTAAGCAGCGTCCGGCCTTGAGGTTTCACCAGTACAGGTATGTTTAAACAGAGATTTAACCACTCAGCAGCCTATAGTCACCAGCTACGTACAATACTGCTAACGTCATTTAAAAAAATCTCTAAAAAAAGAGAAACTACGAAAGCGCGCCCCTAAACATCGACACAAGAGGGACCGGGATGAATGCCCTTCATTTTGTACACAAAGCTTGCTCTCTACCTTGGAAGGGCTGTTTATGCAAATCAAATCGAACTGCCAGGAAATGCCCCTTGTTAAACAATTGTTTACTTGGATCAGTATAATCCCGCCTGACTTCAGCAAAAAAAGGCCCTAATTATGCAGGCTTTACTCCAGCTCTCCCAGGACCCCGCGTGTTTGCGGAAGGGAAGGCGGAGTGCCCTGTGAACACGGCGTGCCAGCCCCAGCAGACATGCCCGCAGCGCATGCTCACCGAAGCCCGCAGCGCATGCTCACCGAAGCACGCAAACGCACCTCCCGTGATTTCAAGGCTCGCGGGTCCAAATTTCCCTCCATGTTCCATGTGTGTAATTGAGCCAACAAACCGTGAAGCAGGAGGAAGGGGGGACAAGCCTGATTACTCCGTTGTAGTCCCACGTGCAACGAGTTCACACAATCTCAGCATCTCTAGATAAATGCATGACGTTTACAAAATGTGCACCGATCAGCGCCCTAAAAGCAAGACGAATAACATCTACGGGTAAAACGGAAAACTGATCTCCGATGGCGGAGATAGCGGCTGCTAGTGCACAGAGCCCGGTGCATCGGCAGATTTATCTCGGGGCACAGCGTGCTAGTGTGCAGCATCTGTCTTGCTATGGAGACTAGCGCTTTACGTTGCCTCAAGATGCGTGCAAGCAGCGGAGCTTTAAATGGGCAGGTGCTGTCTGGTACTCAGTAACTGCACTTATTTATTTTGAAGGGGAGAGTACCTGCACTTCTCAGCACTGTTGCAATACATTATAATGGGTGAGTACCGGCACCTCTCACGAGTAAACAGGTACTGTAAACAGAGAGTACCTGCACTTCTAGATTTCCATTAAAAGAACTGGGCACGGGCAGTGTGAAAAGCCTGTCCCGCCACCACTGGCACTGCGATGGACGCATGCAATGAGCCATTATTAGAACACATCCCCACAGCAATTATCTGGGAGATGAAAGTTGGGAAGGAGACTGAAGACAAGTGGGATGTCTAGCAAAGGGCACAGACGCACACCAACCCTCAGTGCAGTTGTTCCCTCAGCCCAAAGAAGGCTTTTAAAGAGGTCAAGCAATGCTTTGAACCTGGTGCACGCTGAAGGCACTTTGTCTAACTCACTTCACCATAAGAAGATGCCAAGGATTAGAAATCTCTAAACAGCATCCTGTAACAGTTGGCCGCTGCTATGTTACTGCCACTTTTCTTCTTCTCGTTCGAGGAAGCAGACATACTGGTGTACGCATGAAGGACGTCACACCCTGCTGCGTACACCTGACCATCTGCTGTGTCTAAATATCCCACCTTCACCCCAGAATTGGGGACTAGGGGGAGAGTAGACTTTAAGAAAGACCCCCTCCCCCCAGGAAATTTGGGGAATGGTGCGATCCTTGAGTTGCAGTGGGCATTTGTTGGGCTATATTTGGGCTTCTTTGTAGCTCATGATAGAGCCAGCAATTTTAAGGCTGGTCATCATTTTAGAATTGGTGACCCGGCAGCTGGTGGTTATAGTGTAGGCTGCAATGCCCCCACCTCCACCTTTGCATAAGAGCTACTGCTTTTGGTTCTAGGGTAATGTTGGTTTCAACAGAATTTATAGGAGTGCGGGGAGTTTTGTACAGACTGTCGCTTTTTGCAGGTGCACAGCGGGTGGAGGACAGGTTATCCTCATTTTGTTCAGGTCATGGTTGGGCTTGGGGCAGGGCAGGCTGGAGAGACTGGGGTACATATGACCAAACACGAACAGGACAGCCTTTCAAAAGTTTGGTTACAAATCTTATGCATTCAGAGGATTACTATATGAAAGTGCTGTTATGGTTTAAATGAGTTTAGAGCAAAGGCAGGAAATTTGCATTTGCATTGATAATGGTTGGGACAGGGAGGGTACTTTAGGAGAATGGGGTGGAGGTTATAGGATAGGTCCATGTATAGTGAGGTTTCTAGCTGTGGAAGGCTAAGGCCAGGTTTGTTTTTGTGATTGTGCACCTAAGCCAATAAAAGCAGCCTTTTTTTTTTTGTTGTTGTCACAATTACTCGCAGTATTCTTTGAGTGCATCTTATTCCCCAACTTCAGTGTCGTAAACACGCGATCCCACAATAAAACAGCCAATCATAATCAGGCGCATAAACCCAAAAAGAAAAAAAGTCACAGCTTTCAGAATAAGAACAAACGACAAACTGATACTACCTCCACCGCCCCCGAAAAAAGAAACAGCCTGCCTAGAAAGAGAAAAGGGACACAGCTCAAGATAAGTAAGAGAACATTAAGGGTGGGCTTCCCAGAATCTTTCCAATCACCTGAAACCTACACTTCATGCTGCGTCGTACCACACAATAACGGACACAACTTCAAACAAGTACAGGGAATGGGACTGCAGATTTTTAATAATATCAAAATACTAACGAGTCCAGCTACTATTCAGGCAAAGAACTAACACCAATTCTCAATGAGGGTGCAATAATAAATTAGACAAATCCTTTTTTGGGTTTTTAATGCTCTTGAAAATATATTTTCATTTTATGTCTGTAATTACAGAAAAGGTCCACATCTACACGCACTTAAGTCAAGTGAAATGGGTCTACTTTAAATGTGTTAAACGTACCGAAAGGGGGTTAAATTAGACCATCAAGACTACTGAGACGGAGGAAAATAAGATTCTTATTGGCACAAAGAAAACATACTGCTATTTTTTTTTGTAACATTAAGGCACAGAAGGATAACTTAAAAAAATAAGAAAACCATTGGCAGAGCCAAAAGGTCTGGTTTACATTGAGCCCTAAGTAACAATAAAAACACTTGTAGTTGAAAAGAAAAAATGCTTTCTGTATACAATGCATCTATGGGAGAGAGAGAATTTAGCATGCAGTTGAGTGTCCTTTGGACATAAAATAGTTCTCCATGCACTGCAATATCGAGAACTGTACGGGAGATGATTGATGAAGAAAACAGCCACTGCCGCGAGGTTAGACATACTATCGCACTGGGAGAAGCCAAAGCACACTCAATTTCTATGTCAAGTAATTGGCAGTAATAGGTGATTCATCCCGTTGTGCTGACGAGCTAATCCTAAAAAAGATAACGAATGCAAAGAAAAAATGTTGGAAAACTGTGGGCCCACTAGTCATGACAGTGCACTTCTTTTTAGGTGGGGGTGCACATGTGATCATGAGAAAATGCCACCATTCAAAGTGCAAGAAAAGCAATGGCTGAATTGGGCTGACCCATTTCTCCATGCTGGATGCTGTGTGCGGGAGAGAGGGGGGGGGGGCAGAATGTGAATGACATCTGAACAGACCAATGGATGCTAAGAGTTGACCCAAAAGCCCCTCCACGTATGAATACACGTATGTATTTGTTTTAGTTGTATTACATATTGCTAGCAGAACGATAAGAGTGCAAGTGGTCATCACATGTGCAAGTGGGAGACCAGGCTCTGGCCCTCTCCAAAACATGCAAGCAGGCAGTCTGTGCACTTGATCCGCTGGGACAATGCCACCAGGTGTGCTAACAAATAAGATTATGGCTATCAGTCGCTCCACACCCAGTGTTCAGATCGGTTGTGTCCAAGTAGCCTTCACTCCTACAGAAATCACTAGACGTCCCCACACCACAGTAAAAGGCATCAGATCGAGTGCACCAGTGCAAACTTGAGATGACTCGTGATAAGTGGGGTGTGCTCCTATCGTGCATAGACGGCTATGCCTTTCAAGGCTCCGCACAGCTGGAGAACGGTGCATTGCCCTTGCTGCGCGAAACAGTCGAGCACCTCACCTAGGACTTTAAACTAGAATTAAGTAGCACTGAAACGCTTCACTCTGTCCTCTACCGGGACACTGCTTTTCAATAAGCATTAGATTCTCTCTCTATTTCCCAGGTGTCTGCAGAGGTGTCACTGCTTTCAACACTCCCACGACAGAAGGGAGGTCGCATCTGAGTGACAACTGTGCACAATAGCATCCGCCGCGCCTCGTGGCCGCGCTCTGGGGTAGGGTAGGGGCGCTCTCCCTTAAACACTACAATCCCTTTGGAGCACTGTAATGATTTTTACATCTTAGGGACATGGGCAATAAAAACCAAACTTAGTTTTCACTTTCTTTAAAGCCCAGTATAGAAATGTACTACTGTTGGCGCACTCTTATTTTAGGAACAAGGGAAAACTTCAGTATTGTAGCTGGAATACTTAAGCAGGTCGAGAGCAACAGCTGAAGCGCGTGTTTTATTTTAATATCATGGCTGAAGGCCAACTATTGTTACCATTAAGAATTGTATTAAATATTCATAAGATACGCATGTGGCAAATGGCCACAATAAATATATGTGAACAAAAGTGGCCTCTGCGGGGAAGGCGTCCTCCGCGAGCCCCATCTTGGAGGCAGGCAGACGGAAGTGATGCACAGTCGTGGCCCGGATCTCGCGCCGCGGCTCCTCGGAGGCCTATGCATCTCTTTAACAAAGATGTGCTTTGCAGCAGCTATACATTAGGAGCTAGGTTTTGTCCCTAGGCTTCCCCGGCTCCGTGCAGAGCCACTGCAGACAATCTTCCGAGGAGCCTACTTTGCAGGCCCTTTGTCTTGTGACATGATAATGAGAAGATGCGATGCGCCACTCAGTGGAGGGATGGCCAGCATGGAAGGAGGGAGTGCGTGCGGCTGCAGTAACTGAGCGCTACAAACAACTTGTCTAAAGGATGGACAGCGGAAACTCAACTAGAAGCTCCTCGGTGCGGGAACCCGTGCAGTAACCCTGTCAAGCTTAAGCTAAATACACACTCCTCATTCACACGGGGCGCGCTGCACACCGGTTCCTGCAGTCCGCCTCCTCCACCGAAGACTGGATGCAAGTGGGAGCTAATTAAATTCCCCCATAACACACAGCAGCAGGATCTTCAGGTGGCAGCGACACACCAGCCAGGCACGTCTCGTTACCTAGCCTTCTATGACAGGACTGAGACACTGTCAGTGCCACGGCAAGGAAAGGCTGCAGCGCGGATAGAGAGGTGCTCTGCGGCGCCTTTTAATGAGCGCGTCACACACTTCTAGGCCAGCAGGGCTATCGGCCACACACTCATCACTGCAGCCCCTAATGAACCAATCCACGGACCCGGAATCAGTGATCCGAGCAGTGCGCAAGGGCACACACTGGGCTGCATAAGGTGGACCACGGCAGAGCCTAGTGGCCGACGCTGAGTGGCAAACGCAAAAATAACAAGGTGATGGATGGAATGCTTGAATTGACTTTAGCCACTGCCAATCACTCGCTATGCCACCGGATCCAAGCTAGCCTGGCTGATGAAGGGCGATACCCCGAAACTGGTCCCAGGATGCTTATATCTGGTCCAGGGAGGACTTGGCCTGGCAGTTCCGGCTGGACTGTTCCCATGAGCAGGGTCATGACTGATTTGCATACGGCTGTGTCCAAACTGGAGTGGCGAGCAACAAAAATAATCTATGGATTTAGGGCCAGATCTGTGACCCGGGGGAGAGGGACAGGTGAATCTTTGATATTGCTCATCATTCTGTCCATCATGGGTGGGAAGCAAGAAGAATCACAGCTCACTGAGGACGGCAATTAGGGTTGTAAGCAGCGCTTAATTTGCAAACCTATAAGTGCAGGGGCCCAAATTCTAGCCAAAAGGCTGCAGGCGGCACTATCTAACATCAGCTGTTTTAAATATAAACCGCTCCATGGTTGATTCCACCTCAAGCCTCTTTGATCCACTACCACACACTACTCAATCTTGCAGGCTCTTTTTTATCTCGGCTTCCATTCTTTGGCACTGTTCTCCATCTTTCCCTTCCGCCTCTTTTCCCCATTTATGTTTTTTTTTATTATGCTTGGGGTCAGAGTCTGATGAGGAAAAAATAAGTGTTTATCCCTAAAAATAAGTGCCTGTAGCCCCACCTGCACCCCCTGATCAATTCAAGCTCTGTTTGTAAGGCAGGAAGGAGCAAAGTGATCAAGGGAACAAAAAGCAGCAGCACTGTAGAGGGAGGAAGGAAGACATCCCAAGTAAAGGCGGGGTTAAGGGCAAGGTCGCAGAAAGGAGCTGCAGTGAGGTGGGGGAAGGAGCTACGCTGAGGGTGAGAGCAAAGTGCGGCGCTGACGGGGGGAGGAAAGAGCGGCAGACGGTGGGGAGGAAGGAAGGAAAGAGCGGCGTGGGGGGGGGAAGAGCGGCACTGACGGTGGGGGAGGAAAGAGCGGCACTGACGGTGGGGGGAGGAAAGAGCGGCAGACGGTGGGGCGAGGAAAGAGCGGCAGACGGTGGGGCGAGGAAAGAGCGGCGCGGACGGTGGGGGGAGGAAAGAGCGGCGCTGACGGTGGGGGGAGGAAAGAGCGGCGCTGACGGTGGGGGGTGGAAAGAGCGGCGCGGACGGTGGGGGGAGGAAAGAGCGGCGCGGACGGTGGGGGGAGGAAAGAGCGGCGCGGACGGTGGGGGGAGGAAAGAGCGGCGCGGACGGTGGGGGGAGGAAAGAGCGGCGCGGACGGTGGGGGGAGGAAAGAGCGGCGCGGACGGTGGGGGGAGGAAAGAGCGGCGCGGACGGTGGGGGGAGGAAAGAGCGGCGCGGACGGTGGGGGGAGGAAAGAGCGGCGCGGACGGTGGGGGGAGGAAAGAGCGGCGCTGACGGTGGGGGGGGGGAAAGAGCGGCGCTGACGGTGGGGGGGGGGGGGAGGAAAGAGCAGTGCTGACAGTAGGTGGGAGGAAGGGGTGGCGCTGACGGTGGGGGATGGGCTTTCCCATCTCCGTGCAGAGCCACTGAAGACAATCTTCTGAGGAGCCTACTTTGCAGTCCCTTTGTCTTTTGACATGATAATGAGAAAATGCGATGCGCCACTCAGGGGAGAGATGGCCAGCATGGAAGGAGGGAGTGCGTGCACCTGCAGTAACTGAGCGCTAGAAACAATCTGTCTTAAGGATGGACAGCAGAAACTCAACTAGAAGCTCCTCCGTGCGGGAATCCGTGCAGTAACCCTGTCAAGCAGGAAGCACACTCTGCACTGTCAAGCTTAAGCTAAATACACACTCCTCATTCACACTGGGCGCGCTGCACACTGGTTTCTGCAGTCCGCCTCCTCCACCGTATACTGGATGCAAGTGGGAGCTAACACTGACAGTGTGGGGGGCGGAGGGGCGGCGCCGACAGTGTGGGGGGTGGGGGGGCGGAGGGGCGGCGCCGACAGTGTGGGGGGTGGGGGGGCGGAGGGGCGGCGCCGACAGTGTGGGGGGTGGGGGGGCGGAGGGGCGGCGCCGACAGTGTGGGGGGTGGGGGGGGCGGAGGGGCGGCGCCGACAGTGTGGGGGGCGGAGGGGCGGCGCCGACAGTGTGGGGGGCGGAGGGGCGGCGCCGACAGTGTGGGGGGCGGAGGGGCGGCGCCGACAGTGTGGGGGGCGGAGGGGCGGCGCCGACAGTGTGGGGGGCGGAGGGGCGGCGCCGACAGTGTGGGGGGCGGAGGGGCGGCGCCGACAGTGTGGGGGGCGGAGGGGCGGCGCCGACAGTGTGGGGGGCGGAGGGGCGGCGCCGACAGTGTGGGGGGCGGAGGGGCGGCGCCGACAGTGTGGGGGGCGGAGGGGCGGCGCCGACAGTGTGGGGGGCGGAGGGGCGGCGCCGACAGTGTGGGGGGCGGAGGGGCGGCGCCGACAGTGTGGGGGGCGGAGGGGCGGCGCCGACAGTGTGGGGGGGCGGAGGGGCGGCGCCGACAGTGGGGCGGAGGGGCGGCGCCGACAGTGGGGCGGCGCCGACAGTGGGGCGGAGGGGCGGCGCCGAGAGTGGGGCGGAGGGGCGGCGCCGAGAGTGGGGCGGAGGGGCGGCGCCGACAGTGGGACGGTGCCGACAGTGGGACGGTGCCGACAGTGGGACGGAGGGGCGGCGCCGACAGTGGGACGGAAGAGCTGAAGAGATGGGAAGAAGAAGCAGCGCTCAGGGGGAGGAAGGAGCAGCAGCGCTCGGAAGAAGGAGCAGCGCTCGGAAGAAGGAGCAGCGCTGAGGGGGGGGAGGAAGGAGTTGAGATCGGCAGAGAAAAGGAACAATGCACGAAGGAAGTGAGGCCTAGAGGGAAGAGAGGGAAGGAGGAAGATGACCAAACAAAGGAAAGGGGCCCAGAAGGGAAGGTTGGCCTGGTAGAGCCCATCTAGTTAGTTACTTCTAGTATGTCTGTAAGACTGATGCCTCTGCAAATTATGAATGAGCACACTTTAGACTGGGGCCAGAGAGAAGTTGTAGTAGGACATTCAACTTTTTGTTGATTGTAATGCATTTGTAGCTTTCTGTAGTGTGAATCAGGCACCGACCAAGAGCTTTGGGTAGGAGTGGCAGGTGGAAGTGCAAAAAGAAAATCACAAAGCAGTGTGGAGCATACAAAAACACCAAAATAGGTTACCCAGTAGCCCAAGTCATTTTGTGAAGCAAAGGTGGATAAGCAAGAGTGAACGATAATTTCTGGGGAAGGAGACACATGCGTACTATAAGTGAACTGGTGATCCAATGTACAACGTGCAGCTATTAGAAAAAGTTAAGGTGAAATCTTCTGAGGGTTTTGAGGATCAAGTCTTTGAAATCTTTGCTGTCCAAAGTGGGACCATTCATATTTGGTAGCAATGGTGTAACAGTGACTCTGTTCACTCTGAAATATCAAATGACTCAACTTAAGTAAGTTCACAGACTTCTATGCGGTATTTTAACAAGACTCAACAGTGCTCTCCTGTTCCGTTGGCGAGGTTCAAGTTTCATAAACACACACACACTGTGATAAACGTGGCCTCACAACTGAAGATGAAGGCAGCATCGAAAGCAATCTCACCATGAAAACTACCATTCATTCTTCAGTCCCAATGACCTTCGGCTGCTGCCCCATCAAACTAGCTGCTTAAGGCATGAGATTGAATCCAATGTTGATATTATCCACTTGCAATCCAGCCCTCCCCCACACACATTTTTCCACAGGCAGCACATTTTAAGCCCGCTGACCCATAGCATATCTTATCTAGGTTTGAAACTAGATCAATATTGGTTTTCCACTCAGACCACATGCTGTGAGTCAGGGCTATGTCTCAGCATCTCCTAAGATGAGGAGCTGAGCGCTCCACGGCTGAGAGTCAGCTGACAACCCCCGCTCCCCATCAGCAACTGCCAGTGCTCCCAGCTTCCTCGGAGGTTCAAGCGGCCCACATGGTTCATTGCAGATGTGGATAAATGAGGGCCAGATTGCTGGAAAACATGACTAACAGGCCCGCTGAGATGTCTCACCGTGGCCTCCATCCCAGATCAATTCCTAATGTGGAAGCAGCAGGCTTTCCACATTCAGACTGCTGCCTTTTGTACTGCGGCAACTGAAAGGTAAATCTGTGGCTTATATATATTGAAAAAAAAAGACAGAGTCCATGAATTTTACATGACGTGAATAAAGATGCTGTAAACAAGCATTTGCAATGCAACGGGTCTCGCGTTTGCTCATGTTAGAGCTGATCGCGTTGAAACTCCTAACCGACTTTTCACCTATCGGCAAAAGTGCTTTTATATACGTAACCGAAAAAGTGCAATTAACTATGTAAAGCGCTCGACTTCTGCCAAGCGAGATCTGGGCCATAACAGCCAAATCTAGGTTAGATTTGCTGCTATGTAAATGATTCCATTTAAGTGTATGGATCCAACAATCACACAATACTGATGAAATCTCTTGTAGGAGTGGACACAGATGATATGCAGAAACAAACCACCAGCAGCAAGCATCAAGGCGTACACAGACCAAGCAATGCAGTAATTTATGCATATGAACAAACCCATATAAGTGTACAATATGAAGAAACATGCAGACACAGATACATGAAATGATGCATGTCTGTGTGTGTGCATGAATGAATGAGGGGACTGCAGTTGATGAATGGAAACCTGGATAAATGAGGGAATGGTGGCATGGATGAATGGATTGACGCATGAATAGCTGTGAATGGATGCTTACCTGGTTGAAAGGCTGAATGGATAAATAAAAGATGCATGGCTCTGAATAACTGGGCACGTACATAGATCACCCAACTGAATGGATGGGGCGTCTAAATGACTAAGCAAGGGTAGACTTCAAGGGCGTGGCTATGTGGCTGCCTGGGCGTAGGTGGATGTACAGAAAATGGATGGAAATTACAGGATTCTCTTTAGTCACGAGAGAGAGAGAGAGAGAGAGAGAGAGAGAGAGAGAGAGAGAGAGAGAGAGAGAGAGAGAGAGAGAGAGAGAGAGAGAGAGAGAGAGAGAGAGAGAGAGAGAGAGAGAGAGAGAGAGAGAGAATGTGTTGCAAAATTCCCCATCACATCTTCTTGTGAGCTGCTTACGCAGATTCGACTACCCTGCTGAGTAAATTACTTTTAAAGTGCCATATTTTACTGTCAGCAACGAAAGCTCACCCGTAGTTGTAAACACTCACTGATATAGATATATATACGGTATTTTTGGGTGTTTGTTTTTTTTTTTTTTTATTAAAAACTTTCCTGAGAGTTACAACGGAGTTGATTTTTAATAATAATATGCGCAGCTATAAATTGAAATAGGTTTAAATGCAGTGAATGTTTATCCAGGCTACCCTGCCCTGAGAACCTCTACCACTTGGGCTTGGAAACTATGTGGCACTTATGTTGTCTCTGCCCCACGCACCCAGACATGCTCGAGTTATCATGACTCTACCTAGCGTCTCCTATTTGATAACGTAATTAAATATTGTGTTAAATATACAAAAAGTGTTCATCGGCTAATGCCAAAACAAACATTAAGTGTCTAGCATATACAAAAAATAACAAATTTCCAGCCACAGCACAGTAATAACAGACACAGTTTATTTTAAGTGGATTACTTTCAAACAGATTGGTAAGAAACAGCAAAGCACAGGCACCCTCTGGTAGTTACTGCACAACAGATGATATTTAGGAAAAAATATATTAATGAACTAATACTGTACGTTTCAAAATGCCTAGTTCAACCAATGAGCGCCCGAGGAAGGCCCTCAACACCAGAGAAATAGACTGAAACAGTAACATTCTCTTGTCAGAATCCTGTACATTACTCTGTGCTAAAATAATTTCCATCAAGCAAGACCTCAGAATGTTATAACCCACAATGCTGGACCTCAGAATTTTATAATCTAAAAAACAAAGGCAAACGCCTGAAGGCGGGTACTTGGTGACGCAATGAAGATAGCAGTAACGTCAGCAGCAGTGTCAGGAAAATGCAAGTGTTTTCTGTAAGGGAATAGTGCAAGAGGGCTCTCAGTGCCTTCACTGTTTTATAGTGCCTCATTGCCTCTAACTGCAATATTTTTGTTTGCAACATTTGCAATGTTTCTATTCACTAAATACCGCAAACAGGAAGCATAATGTTCGTGGTATTGTATAGAGCGTAAAGACTGGGGCATGTAACCAAAGCCCCAACACTGCAGGATGGTGGGGCTGATGGACCCACAGTGTTGGGTGTGGCAGTGCAGCAGAAATGATACACAGCCCGTTGAAGGAGAAATGTAGTGTCAGTGTACACAAAGCCACAGAAGAAAAAAGACAAAGCAAGTGCGTCTCTGGTGGCGGCAAATAACATTAAAACATGCGGTGAAACAGCTCCTTAAGACAGGACCATCAATGTGAAATCATCAGCTAGAAATACTCCATGCTCCATTTCGCCGACAAGGCTATTTTCATAACTTTTGACCTCAAAACACACAATATTTCACATACAATTCCATTCAGTTTTCACTCATTCCGCAACCCGTACAGCAAACATGAATATCAGCCAAATATGGCGACCTCTTTCGGGGTTACTTAAACAGTGAAGCTGAAAAAACATCAGATTGAAACTTATGGACTTTCGTTAAATGATCGCCTTTATGGTTCATATCCAGGGGGCCTCCTCCATGAGGGCAGAGGAGCGAAATCAATTAATGTATTTTTAAAAAAAATTGTATTACTATTCCCCTGCCACCTCCACACAAGTGCCACCCCGCCCCGGTCCCTTTCACACCCGCGAGCCCAGACCGTTCATATCCTTTTCCACTGTGGACAGCCAAGCTTCACAACAGTAGGGAACTCTACTGGCCTTCTATAGGTTTTGGAGCCGCGCAGCAATAGCCACTCAATTTTACGTTCAGTGGTTAGTAAATGGGCTGCCATTTAGCAAAGGCCAGGTTTCTACCCAGAGCTGCCCCGACCTCTTCACATGCCCCATACTTTATTTTTTCCAATGGACATTTAAAGCACTGCATACTAGGGACACACCCACTTGGTGACTCAACACCTCAGAATCAGTTACATGTATTTTAGTACTATGTGGAGATTAGAGCTCAGGGCAGTATGGTGCTAAAACTGTTGATTTGGCTGGTAAATAGCACTTTTTACTGCATACACTCCTAATATCATCGTACATGAGAATATCTGTATTGAGGGTTTATGGTGCTACTGAGATGGACGTAGAAACAGCGACAATGCACACAAAATGAGACTTGAAACAAAGGTGGCTTGGACAGCTATGGATGATCTTGTTCTAGCAGGAACCCTAAATAAATAAAACATGCATTGGCAAAGGCAATAGGTTTCTCTTATGCGAGAGCTATTGCCTTTGCTAATGTCTTTTTGCCATGTTGCAAATAGGAGCAAAGTGGTGAGAAGCAGATTGGCGTAGAGCTCAGTCGCACAGATAAAGAGTGGTGCAGAGTACAGTGGAGTAGAGTGGCAAAGTGCACAGGAATAGAGCGCAGAGGTGTAGAGTAGAATGGCATAGTGGAGTAGTGCTGAGTGGAGTGGCACAGAATGTAGTGGTCTAGAAAAATACAATCAAAGGCCTACGTCAGAGTCTCAGTTCAAGTTCTGAGGGGTGCATAATGTTTGAAGAGCATCCAATCGCATGGATTTGACAGAAGCACTGCACAGGTGAGCACCGTATTGGAGACAAAGTAGAAGAACACAGCAGAAACAATGTCTTACTTCTTAAATGATATTTGGGGACAAGAAATATTACAGCTGCTATTTATTTGGAAGGTGAGCAGAATCACAGTCACACTTTACAATATAGGGATAGGTGTATTCTGTGCCACAACAGGACTATCTTAGAGATGATTTGCTTACAATGTTAGAGGGTGGTGGGTGGGAAAAGAAGCAATATGGAAGGGTGCGCGGGTGGGTGGTAACATACTACATGGACAAGGATATGGGAGATCAACAAAAAAACCAAGCACTCATATGGAGTGCTTGAAGGTAAAAAAAAAAAAGTTACGTCTAAAAACAGGAGCAGTCGAAGTACTTGGTCAATGCTCCAGGGAAGGGTCAAACACGAGAAGAGGACATGACGCACACATGCCATGACAAGTGGGAGCAAAGCAAACCAGAGTGAACCTGAGGCCAACAAATAGTTATTTATGGGCAGGCTGTAAGCCCACTGTATGCAAACAAAATGACTTTCAGAGACAGCGCACGCTCTGTCTAGGAGAAACCTAAAGAGGAGCCAATGACAAATTGACAGCAAGTTACATACCAGTGGAAGTACATATCTGGATGAAAATCCTAAATATGAACTTGAATTATTGTTTCTGCACCTGACATAGGTTCATAAACGTTCATTGTGAGAAACAAGCAAGGATTGATTTAAAAAAAAAAAAAAAAAAAATTTAAAAAAAAAATCCATCTGAAAAACACACCAATCCCCTAGGATGGATTTGGAAAAGGGGTGCAGGTATGTTTTTGTCTTTTCAGTGCCAGGTCTGAGAGCACCTGATAAAGCAAGGAGTGGAAAGACATAATAATGCTTCCTGCTCTAGGGACAGGACAAAGACAAGAAGAGTAAGGGAACCCTGCATAGCTAACAAATAAGCAAGGATGCAGTTGAGAGGGACAATAAGGCCAACCAATCGCAAGCAATGCACAGATTCTAAGCCCATCTTAAGAGAAAATAGGTTTTGCAAAAAGAGAGCGAGATTAAAAAATGTTTTTAAAAAAAATTAAAAAAAGGACTTCTTGTAAAAGCCACTTTACTGCCCATGACGAAGCATTAAGTAATTGCAAAGTAGAAAGCCAAGTCAGTTGTTTCACCTGTGCCTCGAGATTTACTAAAGGATTACACCCCTCACCCCTCAAAACACCCACATATCATGCAAAACGTAAAATGACACTGATCTTCTGCTTGCAGAAGTGGCATAGAACAGCCTGACGGCCAGTCTGCATAGGCAACAAAGACAGCTGCTCCAAATTTGAAAACCGATGGAAAGCCAAGACACCCAGCCACCTCATCCAGAAAATAGATGATCTCAAATAGCAGCAGAATCCTTACTGAGAAAGGATAAGACAGCAAACTAGTCACACAAAGGGCCCACTATTCCAGCCAATTAAAATTCAGAAGTTACAAAATCATCCATTGTGTTGCCTAGGAGATAACTGATCGCTCAATCTCACTGACAAATATAGATGTTTTAGAGGCCGAGAACAGAGTGAAAGCAGTATGTGGGTGCCACTCCACCCTAAGGGTCGAATCCAAGTCACTGGTGTGGACCATAAAGAAGAGTAAATAAAATCTATAGTCAAACGAAACCCTGCATCCAGTTTATTTCTGGTCTTCAATATATGTTATCTACAGCCCATACCAATAATATACCAGGATAGTAATAATTTATCTTTACCGTAGCCATTCATATCTCAGCAGGGGTATCCTGAAGCATCAGAGCAACCGGTGGTTAACCCAAGACCTTTAACTGTATTTCTCCAAGTTAGTTAACAATAACATCTGAGAATCACGTTCAATTACAACATAATGTGTTGTAATGTCAGGAAAATGCTTGTTTGCTCCAAGATTTTGTGCAGCTTCAACAAATGATACAACTCTTTCGAGTCACACAAGAAATTAAATGGCAACATTCCAGCAGGAAGGACGGACTGACTTAGGAGAAGCCGGAGAGGATAGACTGATTTGGTAACTTCTGTGGCTTGTAGAGACAATGGCAGTTGACTGAGGACTGTGTAAAGAGAGGAACATATGAATTCCTCCATAAAATGATAATTCACGGGGGTCCCCAACCCCACGCTGTTTCATCCCAAGCCCCCTGCCTGCCCAACACACCCGCCACAACAGTGCCCCCACATACAAGCCTGGACAACATGTGTGCAAAAAAGGCTGAAATAAGAATTAAGGAATAGAACGCTCAATTCAATTTTATGCATTGAATTCAATTCCTAGAAGACCAAACCGCCTTTGTACCCTAACTCACAAAGCGATAGAGGTGGGATCAGATCTATCATGGGGCTCACCAACGCCGTGCTAAGCTGCTGGGCTGTGCAGATGGCCTCACTCCATTCCCAGTTTCAAGGAGGAGAGTACTGGAGAAAAACGTAGATTGCTCCTTTTGAATCAAATGTGAGCGGATTTGTTTGAATCTGGACAAATGGACGGCTGTAACGTTCGTGGCTTTGATGCAAAGAAAAGTTCAGCTCATCTAGCACACTGTTTTGGAGAATTTATGTCAAACTGACAGTCCAATTCCAGCACCGTACATACAATCGAGCACAATTACTTAGCCTTCTACTGGTTTTACATAAGTCCTGAAGTTACTGACTCAATTCATTTTCCTTCTGAGCGCAAGACAGATTAATCTGAAATTAATCAGGACAAGCAACAAGAGTAATGTTAGTACCACTGTTCAACATTTGTCAAATGGATGCATCAGTAAGCTGCTTAAAACCCTCACCATCATTGCACCCTGCATCTGGCTCTGTAATTACCAGTGTGCACAGACAGCTTGGGAATATATATGTTCAATTTCAAGAGCAGGTAATTGAGCACCGGAAGCCCTGCTAGACAACTGGAACTGTCCCTGAGTTCAGCAGCTGCATACTGGAATTTCAATGTGTGCCCGGTTGAGGCTCAAGATGAGATGCCCAGCAACTACTCGAAAGGAAAAAAGACGGGTCAGACACTGGTTTCCAAAAACCAGCGAGAGCTGGACTTCGGGGGGGGTCGGTAAACTAGCTGCCGACAGGGACTGTTTAGTCCTCTATTTATTTGGTTTTTAAATAATGACAGAGAAATATGCTTCTATTTGGATGTTTTACGGCGTTTCTAACGTGTTTCATGTGGTGATTGCAATGATTTTTATTAATCGTGCAAAAAAAGTATAAACCACTATTTAGTCCTTCCTGCAAAAACAAACATTTTTCCAATAAAAAACAGTTACAAGCCAAGGCACTTCAAGGCCCTTTAGCCAAAGATGTTCTGGTAACATTTCCAAGCATTCATTTAACAGACGTGATCACAACTGGTTCTACAGTCCAGACAAGATGACTCGCACTCGCTGGTGGACACCCTGGTTTGCAAAACTTCTATCTGATCTGTATTCTGAAGCACGCCAGACCGGACACATCAAATATGAATACATTTCGGTTGAAAAAAGTTGGCGGAATGGGTCAGTTAAACAAAAAAATGACTCTTAGTAGGTTACGTGTGTCCACCTGCAGGCAGGTTTAGCCCGATTCATAGGTTTCTGGTTTGTTTCTCTCAGTGTCAAATAGAGTCTGGGCCAGGGCAAGCGGGAAGTTAGTGAGAACCCAAACCGTGAACGAGACAGGGTAGAGCAGTGGAGAAGGTGGGGGGGCTTAAATGAATATAAAAATTACAACAAAACAAGCCACAGTGAGTAGGGGCTTTGGAAGCAATAGAATGTGAGAGGGAAAGCAGCTCAATTGGGAGAGAGGAGGAAATCAATTTCACTCCACGGAGTGCTACATACAAATGATAAAAGTAGTACCAGGCGTGTGAGCAGTGGAAGGATAAAAGTCTTCCTATGCCTCAGAGATGCTCAAGGAAAGCAATCAAACAAGAAGCAAGCAAATATTGACAGGAAAGCCAACCAATGGTAATCAATGGGCTGAACCATAGCCCACTGCATGTTATGCCATTGTCCACAATCTGTTTTCAACAAGACACAGCTAAATGTTTTCTGTAAGCGACACCTAAAAACGAATCTGCAGCACGATAGATGTGAAATAGCTCATATGTTTTGAGCTATGAGCCCAACTTACACAAATAGGGAGTAATGCAGGTCTACATGCGACCTTCCTGACAACTTACAACAGCCACTAGGGGACACTGTTTACCAATACACCTTACCTAGATTTCCTACAGTAATTAATACAATGATTTTTCAACCTGGGACTATGAACACCAATGCAGTATTCCTTGAAGGAGCAATTTGTCAGCTCGCTCCATGGAAGTCTGGGCTGCTAAATGTAATGTGCAGCCAAGATGCCCAGCACATAGAGGTGCGCAAGTAGCATGTCGAGTACCTATTTAACAACCTGGGGTTTGGCGTAAAGCTCCCCGATTCTTCTGCATAAGTTTACATTTACAAGTCAACCACCTTTTCCTGGCTTCTGCTTGCCTGCAGCATCCATGTGATTGACAGCACAGAAGCTTGTGCAAATTTCTCAACACCCTTAAATCATCCACATCACTTAATAGCAGTACATTATTAACAAAACGGGTGTCCTTTGATAATAATTGCAGGGGTCTAAAAGTGAATCACACAATTTGAAGACATTCTGAGGCTGCATTCATTCACCCGCCTCTCCTTTTTCAGGTGGGAATGTGCTTGCAAGGGCACCGAGTGTGGTAGGTATGTGTGTGGACATGTATTGGCCTAGTTACAAATTAGAAGCTGTCCTCTAGTCAACATCTTGAGTGTAGATAGCAGGTGGAAGATGAGAGATCTGAGCGGAGTTTGTTGGACTTTTACCTGCTGCACAATAGTTCAAACGATGGAGTCTAGGACAGCCAAGAGGTGGTGTCAACATTTCTTGAAATTAAAAAACTTCCCAAAAATCAACGTGTCCAATACTGTAAATATTGTCAGCCTTTTAGTTTAAAAGGTCATATATATATATATAAATATATATATACACACATTCTCTTTCTCTCCAGGCTTAACTTCTCATGCTGGTTAGCCTTTAAAGGAGCCCACCCTTTTGACAGTTGTATCGACATTAAGGGGGAGCAACTGCTGAAATCCTGTGTTCCTGGGCTAAGATTGTGTTTTATCAGTGTCCACCAGGTTTTCATGATAAAAGAATCAAAATGTAACATGTTAAAAAGTATGATTCATTAAGTACAGCTGATTCTGAGTGTGAGAGAAACAAAGATAATACAAAAAAATAAAGGCAGAGTGAGACAGGGATGGAGCATTGTGAGAAAGAGACAAGCTGGAACAGGGAGGTGTGCATAGAGCCCAGGCCAAAGGCCCTCGGGCAAAGCCAAGAAAAAAATTAAATGTGTATATGGACTACTTTTTCAGTGTGATCACAGTCACATCTATGACTATGCACAGAAAAATGCGAAGTTAGCTGAACCACAGTAGTCAATGGCTGAAAGCCTTGTTCTCTATCAGCATATAAGCGTGCAGAGAGTGTAGAAAACAGCTCGTCGACAGCCAAAGCAACCTGTAGGTAAAACCTAAAATAAAAAGGAACAAAACATACAACAAATGTTAAATTACAGGTCAAACCTGATCATTTACATTCCTCAATGTGTTATTCATCCAAAAAGTACTGAATAAATCAAGAAGTGAAGAGTCGAGTAGGGCAAAGCAGGGGTGCTCTGGTACAGGGTGTATAGTTTCTGGCGTCCACGGCAGAAGTTGGTGCCTCCAGGGGGAGGGGCCCTTTGTTGAGGCCGACTGGAGACCTCTACTGGTACAGGATATACACAGCTCAGAGGCGCTTGTCAGACAGAACTTCGGTCCTAAGGAGACCCACGAAAATTAACCTGTGGGTCCAAACGACCCTGGAGTGGGGATTGTCCATTATGGAATATTTTTCTATTCTTGAGTCAGTAACGAGACTGGATTGCATAATCAAGCGTTGAACATTCACTTTAAAATATGACACATATACAATGACTTCACCAGGATTTCACAACTGCACTTTTTGGTTGATTCAGCACTTTTTGGATGAATAATAAACTATGAGTAATGTAAATGATCAAGTTTGATATGTAATTTAACTTCGTGGGTCAAGAACTGAGACCCACTTAACCGTTTGTGGTATGTTTAAGTACACCCAGGACCCATTGTGTGGGCAGACTGGGGTTTGGTCCTGTGTAACTTTCAATCCAAAAAGGAATAAAGCATTAAAAAGACATAGACCAGCTAAATAATATAAATGAATTGGTAATAAAAGGCGTTACCATATGCCAAAAAGAAAAGGTTTAGAAATTGCGCATAACATGCACATACAGAGACACATATTACATAGTACGCACTTGGCAGGCATAACTATTTTGATATTTGAGAATGACAGTGCGTGTCAAGTTTAAATTTATCACTAGGAAGCAGAAGGACAGGAGGCTTGGGATCCCAGCCTGGACTGCTACAAACACCCAGACACCGAGGCTGAATCACACCGCACGGCTTGGACGCTGTGCCCACAAAAACACTTACACAACGGCACAAAATGTACACAACCCGGCCTGCGGCGAGCTGAAAGTGGAGCTGAGAACAGAGAAGAGTGAAGAAATGGAAAATAAAGAAAGAATGTGAAAACTGAGTTTTTTTACCACCCCCGGGAAAAAAACACCACATGGATTACAGGGACGGCTAAAATATTTATAAGCGAAACTAGACGTTACTTTGGCTTTACAATAGTACAAATGCATAAGGGTTTCATCGGTTACCATCAGACAGTTAAGGAAAAGCCACAACCAACATCTCGCATGTAATTAGGTGTGATATTAATTTACATAGCGATTTGAAAATACGTGTCCTAGCTCGTATGGAATCCCTTTGAAATCTGCCGAGGATAGTGCAGGGAGGGGGCACTGGAACCGGCAGCCCAGCTCTGGTGTACAGGAATATGCTGGGCTACTGCCTGACGGGGCCACGGACTCCGCATTCTTCCCACCCCGACCGCGCGCCCTCCTCCACAGCAGGCCACCAAGAGGAACCATCAAACTGCAGACTTGCTGTAACAGCAGAAGGGACTGAAAAGCAACCCCCTCCTCGCACCCCGCCACATCACCTCAACTGCTGAAGGGAAAGCAGAGACGCATTGCAAGTCCGGCTATAGCAAACCCTTGGCTTTTATTTCTAGATGTTCCGTTTCATTCATGGAAATAAGCTCCACCGGCCATGTCGCGCAGGTGTATGTGCTCTATGGTTTAAAAACTTGAGGAGAATGGGGCGCTCTCAGAGGGAACTGGTAAACTATGGGGCACAGCAGCATTTAGGGGGACTGACAAGCTCAAGGGTTAATAGACATTTAGTTTAAGAAGGGCACACCACACAAACAAGCATGGGCAAAGCCAACAGGCCTGACTTTAGTGGTCTACACGTGTAAAAGAAGATATTCACAAATGCATGCATTCATAAATGAGGTTTATCGCAATAATGCCTATCAAACAGGCTCTGTCAGGGATGGGGAAAAAGTAGGAAAAATTACTGATTTCTTTATGGATGTATATACGACATACATAACTGAATGTAACAAACAGCATGACTGAGTAGACTTTGCAGGTGTAACACTGTCTCTCCTGCTTTCAAACAGAAGCCCTTCCTATAAGGTGAAATAGTACAAGTAACAGCACAGAGTGAGACTCCTCTGGTCGGAGGGAAAGTCCACAGCACCTAATGTACACTCTAAAGTAGCGCATTCATTCCTGCAAGTCCTTTGAGAAGGGAAACCCCACTATGGGCTGTGTCTATAGTTTGCTTAATAGAGGAGGAAGGCTCTTATAATTAGGTTTGCACAGTGCGTTGCATATTGGAGGGAAGAAACTTCAATTACAGGCTTTGTTCCCGTACAACAGCTTTCCATCATGTGAATCTTTGGACAAAGCTAATTGAGGAATGTGGTTTAAGTACTGGGGGGGCAGGGTCTTAACCTTTTGACTTCTGTGGATTCCTAGTTCAGCCCATGCTGTATCAAAACAATACAGAAACAAGTATGCCTCTTACAAATACACACATTATAAAAAATACAAAAATCGATTTTTTTTATTTAATGAAAAGGTTGAAGATTATCAAAATTTAGAATATCACTTTTTTTTTTTACTCCCAGTGTAAGCTTTGTGCTAGTGCAAACGGGTGTTTCTATTGTGGATCACAATCGTTCATAATGGATTCTGTACTTGTGCTGTTCCGACAAATCAAAATATTTTCGCCCACAATTTCAAATTCCAGCACATTTATAAAGCTTTTAAAATTGTTTTTTTTAACATCTTTATTAAATAGCTAATATGTTTTAATTTTCTAAACAGTCGTAGAAACCCTGTGGGGGCATCATGGATCTAACTGACCAGGAATCACTATTAAAAAATAAATAAAAAAAAAACACAATTGGGCAGCCAAGCCAAACCCCCAAAAAATGAGGTATATCAGACCCAATGTCTACAACATTACCATTGAGAAGTTCTTCCCATTTTTCCTGCAGAAACCTACACGGAGACCACAATGTTATTGTGTCAACAAACCTGTTTATAAAATTGGACTAATAGAAAAAAAAAATAATAATAGATAAACACTAGTGGATACGTTGACAAGCCTGTAACTTCATCCTGGCTTCCACCCAAATTGGCAATGAAGTTAAATAGTTAATTTGGCATGTTTTTAAGGCCAGCTCAGATCGAAATAATACAAGGCATTTGTAAACATCAAGGTTTATAGGATGTGGCATATCAGCCAGGGTTCGAGAAATATACAACTTCCGGCCGATGAGCACCGAGGTTGCATCTTCCTATCAGATAGAAACAGCAGCAGGTGTTCTACAAGCATCTCACTAGGGCCACATCACAGTGATCCTTGGTACTCAATTGCTTACCGAGAAGAAAGGTGCACATCAGGTCTCGTCTTCCCATTTGCATCCGATGCCACCAAAACCAGTGCGGGCACAACTAGGAGTGCTAGTTCGAGCTCCCAACCCCCGAAAGACCGTGTTGCCTGCAAAGAGGTCAATGCAGGAGGTACTAGAGAGAACGAAAAGGGGCTTCAATTTTATATTCACCAAACAATGATGCGTTTCAGAAGCTGAATGCGAGAGAACCTCTATCAACATTCACGGAAAACTATATATATATATATATTTTTTTTTTTTAAACTCTTATAGCGACAGATGAAAACCTCACAGCACATTACTAGGTGACACGGAACTACTTCAAAAAAGATATACCAGGGAGGATGGAGGTGTTTGAACGCACCATTCAAAAGAGGTTCGGAATAAAAGTATAACCAGGATAAAAGCATGTCCCTGTGAAATGTTTTAGTGAAAATGAACCAGATTCACCACCACAGAAAAACCGCACATGATCTCTGTCCGCATTATTTGTGGCAAGGCGCCACCCAATCTCCTCTCGAGCGACGACAGAATGCGCTCATAAAAGCAGCCCAGGAATACTCTCGAGGCACCGAGAATAAATAGAAAAGGAAACCTTACACCGGCATGGGGCAGGAATCTGCCTGGCGGTATTTTAACAGCTAAATGCCCTGACAGGGGGAGGGCCTACTCCGGGGCTCGTCTGCAGGGAGCGCCAAGGTGACAGACCCTACATCAGAGCGCCGCCCGGCCCCGGGGTGACCCGCGGACATTAATACCGCGCCTGCTTCAGAGCCGCGCGGACAGGGAGCATACTTCACCCGATGCTTCACTATTTCACCGATGCTTCAGCCGGTGCAGAGCACAGGCTGCCGGTGGCAGCGCCCGCCCGACCGCTTCGATTTCCTGAGGTGTAATAAATTACGCATAAACCCCACTCGGCAGCATCGTTTACGCCTGGGAGTACCGGGGGGCCGAGTGGGAAAACTGTAGCACGGGTCGTGAAATAACTCGCGCGTGGCTTTTACAGTCTACTTTGGAAACAGACGGGCAAGGCGTTTGGAAATAACATTTATAAGGTGAAATAAGGACTTTCAGAAGGGCCAGCTTTTGTTCCTGGTGTACAGGGGGCGCACCGAAAAAAACCTACACCCTCCCCCCCCAGGTTTCTCACCGCTGCCCCGCGGCATCTTATCTTGGGCGACGTTGTTGTCAGAGCGAACAGCAGGGTCCCCGGCACTGTCCACCCGTGAGGTGGCCGGTCCAAGACAGTAGCTCGTTTCTGGACACGAGAAGAATAACTGTTTATATTATAGTAAGGAAATACGCTCAAATACGTTGCCACGTAAGATGATGTCATGCGAGGCAATATTTAGTCAAATGCTCAAATTTATCAATAAAATGTGTATTTGTAAATCACCACGTTTACCCTGAATGGTAGCTTGGCGCCAAAATACCAGATGTATATTGTTATCCAACTCCACAGTACTTATTTTATTGACTTGGGAAGGCTGAGTGGACCTGCCAGGGTTTGAACCTGTGACCATGAGATCAGATTTCTGCACTGAAGCATGAGTCTATTGAGAGACCAGGAAAAGGCGAATCAGCACCCCAGAACTTTTCACTATAAATTAAGCATATGATAAAAACAGAGTAGCAGCTACTGTATCGGATATCACCAAACACTACATGTTGTGATCACTACGATGCTTGGAAAAAAAAAATCATTTTTTTGCCTCTGTCAACACTTTTTGCTTACAGGTTAAGGCATTATCCATAAACTACTGTTTAAGGTGGAGTTTAAGGCATGACTATGAAGCAAGGAACACCAGGTTTAAATGGAAGAATATTCATGATCAGTTCCATGAAGCATTTATGGAAAGGCGCACAGAGTAATCCTTGCCACATGCACTGTTACAAATGACCAGGACATGTGAACATGCATGGCAAAAGGGGCATTCAGCCAGCAGATTGGGAGCATGGGGCAGCCACCTGAGAGTTGGTGCTTAAGACAGATGAAGAGCCCAGCCTTTGGAAGCCTGTGATAAAACGGAACACAGTAGTTCCCCACATAAAGCTGCAAGGCTTATAAACGCTACTTGTCTTGGGGAAAAATCCCTGTGCAGCCCAACATGTTTGTATAACCACCAAAGGCCATATTACATAAAATACTCAGGGACGTTCGTAGGCAGCTGCGGGTCAAACAGGTATCCCCTTCTACACCTTATAGGGACCGATGCTAGATATAAGATAGCTGTTTTAAATGTATTTATTAAAGGTTTTTATTTACTGTTGTGTGGCTGGAAGCTGAAACGTGTGATGAAGCAGGAAACTCCAGGTCACAGTGGATTTATTGGGACTTCTTGGCCTCTTGAGTACTGCTGAATAAGTTTGCTTTCTTCTGCATATATCACTTCCTTAAGTGTCCCCTGCAGCAGTATGCTAAAATGTGAAGGCAGGAAAAAAAAAAAATCATACAGGATAAAGCGTGCAGGCAGGTGAGGGGGCTTAAGACGCCCTAACCTTCCAAGACTGAAAAGCCATGGTCAAACCTTTGAAGATTGAAAAGCCAGTCAATTGTAAGAAGGATGGAGGTCTGCTCCGTTCTTCTACAATGGAAGTCAGTGTTTTGCTTCGCCATACTTGTTCTGCAATGCTAGACTACCTCGTTCATGCAGGGATCAAACACATGCTTCCTAATAAATAATTTGATGAATATATCATGGCCTCCAATTTTAATTCTGAAGGCTTCAACTGTGCTTTGCAAGCATGGAGTGTCCAGTGTTTGTGGGAAATATCGCACTGTTGATGATGTGTGACATCAGCTTCTACTCCGGTGCCTCGGATAAGGTTCAGCTTGTTCTACTTCTTCTAGCATGGGCCGGAAGAGAAAGAAGAGGGCAAACTCCTATTGATGGTTTGACACCCGGCTCACATGGTCATTATAGTTTTACTCAGCTTGCATGGAGGCATAGAAACGGGCATTTTTTCTTTCTTTAGTTGGATAGATTTGACTTCGTTTCCCTGAGGGAGGGTTGGTAGTTTTATTCTGGGATGCTATAATTAGCACCAGGGGGCCAAGCTTGGAAGCTCTATTTTGTAGTTCTTAGACTTGGAAGTGGCAGATTCTGAGTGGGACTTCGCCAGAGCTGCTCCGCTTTGTGCAGGAAATAAGGCGACAAAGGGAGTGAAGACGTGGTTAACGAGGCAGAGAGAGCCAATAATGTTAATGTCTTACTTTCCTGGCAGAGCAGCCACTTTCTGAAGTAGCAGGACATATTTGTCCAGGAGTGGAAGGCGAAACCGTCCTGGACTACTGTTTACGGCCTACTGGCTATCTGGAGGACCCCAACTCAGGCCTAGGGGAACCTGACCGTAATAGTTGTTTTTTTTAACATGTGACTTTCCGAGCCTCATACATTTGCTTATGGATCTTAAGTGTATAAGTGTATTTACTGCAGCAGAGTGACATCAGAGTCATAAACCAGCATCAGAAAACAAGCATTTTCAATGCAACGGTTCTCGCATTTGTTCGAGTTAGAGCTATTAGCGTTGTAAAGCAAAAAAAGAATGCAGCACGATCGCGCTATGTAAAATGCAGCGTGATTGCGCTGTGTGGAAAATAAACAGATAAAGTAGTCCGGACTCCAGGCTGAAAACATGGAGCCTCGTATGTTTTTGGTACTTTACCGGTGCTGTGTAGGTGGGGCTAAACACCGGAAAAGGCATGAGTATGCATGCCTTTCACAAATGAAAGCAAGCGGATTTTAAAAGGCAAGTCCACAAACCGATGTAAGTGACTGACGTGGCATGGGCGTGGTTTCAAGCCATTTATAAAAAGGTATTTATAGATCTGTAATAATAGTGAACAAGCTAACAAAGCACAATTTATTTATTTATTTTGCAGAGTGCATGGGCTGATCTAGTCATATGGCACCGAGGAATCCCGGCGACTAAGAAGGCAGGCGGTTTCTGGAGGTCACGCCAGCACCTTACTGGGGCACAGAGAGCAAAAGGACCAACTGTGAGTGTGGCTGGAATCAATAAGTTGAACTGGAGGAAGCAGGCTGTGCGCCGCCATACTCCGAGAGGTATGCTATGCCAAGAACAGCTCTGAACAAGTCCGAACTCGGAAAAGGGGCGGGATACGACGGGCCCCATCTCAAGCCAAAGATAAAGTAGAGACCGAGAAAGGAACGATCCTGGCAGCTCCATTTACAGAGAGTTCACTCAAGCACTAGCAACATCTCGGCTTTCAATCACTTGTCTGTCTGCAGCGATGTTACTTAAGAAACCCCCGCCCCACATGCTGGAAAGAACGATCCAAATTACGCAATGCATTTTTTTGCAAATCCTAAAGTACCGTTCTAGACGTCTGCTGGATAAACGCACTTCAACAGACAGACAAAAGCAGCGCTTTTCAAGTGCACGTTGCCATGGCGACGAGGCCCAAGGGCAGGAATGCCGCTTAGTAAACTTCTAACCTTTCAGCTATTGAGCGGCGTTTACTAGAAGGCCGCGAGGCGCTCTGGGAGCGGCGAGAAGGCTGCAGGCCCGCACCACTGATGGACTCAGCCTTGCCTCGTTCAACCCAAGGGCGAAGGAAAAGCGAGGTGAACCTGATCCTGCTTAGGGACAAAGGACTACTGCCTCTCCTGCCAAACCGAATAAAAACCCTGGAAATCACTTCCAGTCCGGTCTGGGGGGGGAAAGAGCTCACTGGGTTTTGTCAACAACGAGATGACTTACCACCAAGGGAGCTTCCACTCAGCCTGGCCACCGGTCCCAAGCATGGCGTTTGCCAGTGTATTTTTAATTAAGATAGTGCACGTGTGTGCTTCACGCCCTCGGATTCCAGGCAGGTTATGCAGCACTGGTACAGCACACGGATGCACTAGTGTGGTACTGCAAACAGCGGCTCTAGGCAGCCCTGGGTGTTTTCTTGGAGAAGTAGGGTGTAGTTTACCTAGTATGTTTCTTGTGAGAAGAGCTGGGTGCGGAGTGTAAGGTTCTGACGCATGGTCGGGTCGCGTCGGGACAAACATGTTGCTACTACTATACATACCTAGGCACATACGACATGCGCATGAGAAATGAATTAGCCATACCTGTTCATGGAGCATGTACCACTGCCCTGTCCGTTCAGTTAGAGGTCCAGCAGTAGGTGCCCTCTTTAGAGGAATCCAAGGACCACTTAAAGATCCGAAGCATAAAGCGCCAGGTTTTTATGGCATTCCCGAACGTTTCACTCATTTTACCATCTCATTATCTGGATGGAGAAGGTGTTCCAATGTTGGACTAAGAACGACCGACCTACAAGCTAGTTTTTGTGGACACGTGACACTTTCATACGCATGTTTTGGAGGAGTACCCTCCAACTATATTAGTTCTAATCTCACTGGTGTAGCTACCTGCCGAATCATGTCAAGATTTCAGGTTTACTAGTGTACCTACAAAGCTCTATTGTGAAAGATTTATACACACAGAGGATAAGGGCTCTCTGTACAAATGCCCTTTTGTATCTATTACAAAAGGAATTTTTACTTGAAAACATAGCAAGGCAAGCAATGAGCCCTGGTGAGGTGCGGTGCCAGATCTGGGCTTAGCGTAGAGCAAATAAGTCAATAAATTTACAACTAGATAGCACAGGGTGCATATTTAAGCATAAGTGGAATCACTGCCACGTTTCCAAAATTTTGAACCGGTAATACCAGAAGGGTACCCTCCTCAAGTGATTTGATTTATTCAGATTCAAAACCCACAGAACCACTACAAAAAGTCCATCACCACCATTGCTTAAAAAAATAAAAAAAAAGCAATACGAACTAATTCAAGAGACAAGTATAATTACAAAATGACAATTAAAATGCAAAAATCAATATTTATGTAATCTTGTTTTTTTTTTAGATTAAAATCGTGTCTGCAAATAAATTCGATACTTAGAAACTACGAAGGAACAACACACATCAGTTAAAGAACAATAACAAACATCAGTTAAACATTGGGCCAAAACCTACTTTAAGGATCTTAAAAGTCCTAAACGGTGGTATAAAACATTTTTTCTGCCACATTCTCGTAAGTGTCAGAGTAATAGAATGTGTAAGCTTCTTTAAATCACCAGGTCTGTGTGCAACATTACTCCACTTTCTTGTCACACTAACTGGCAAAACTCCTGGCAGGAGTATGATATCTCGTTCTGCAAAGCAGTTGGTTGAATACTCACAAGATAAGGCTCCCAGACCTATTTATTAATGAGACCTATTGCCGCTAAGTCTCAACAGTACGAGTACCAACTTAAAGGTCTCAATTCACTCATGAACTTGGTCTTCATTATAAGGCCAGCGCTGGCCTATAATAGATCAGGGGAGAGCCAGATATCAGAGAGATCCAAACCATACCAAACATTTTATAAGTTTAAACCTTGAAAGCGATAATATACCCTTCCTAGAAATAAGCTCTTGCATAGTAGCTCTAAAACGGCAGGAAAAGTTCAGAGCTGAATTCAGGAAAGCAGAGGCTTGAGCCGAGCACACTATCTTGCTCTTCGTGGACGGGAAAGGTGCTAGTAGCTTGAGGAAGTCACAGTAATAATTTTAAAATTTCATTTTTCAAACACAATTCACTTTGAACTGTGCCAAAATATAAGCTCCATTAAATGAACTATCAAGGCACCCAGTCTTACACGCAATCAGTGCGGCTAAAGAAACACAGCTTTTAAACTAGTCTTTGTAAGAAGTTAAACTAGTCACTGACAATATTTTTTTATACATTTTCTCTTATTTCGCCTACTTGTCAGGTGCAGCAAGCTCTATTCCCAGATAGTTTGACTATGTGAACTAGGGCAAGGCAAATATATTAAGAGAAAATTACTTTTAACTTTTGCTTAGGGTCCAAACTAGTGCCTACGATTTCTGTGTGTTAATATATAGAATTAAAGAAGGGTAACAGTGAATAATGAGGATGTTTTTCACCAACGGGATCTAGGTGACATCAAATAGACAAAAGCGAAGGTCGGGTAGTCTATGATGTCACTCAGAACTCCAATGGGGAAAACATCCCCGTAATTCACTGTTTAGCCATCTATATTGTTATGTATTGCCCCCCAAATCATCTGTCCCTGCCTTCAACTACTGCACTGGGGCAGAGGATAATCGGAGCTATACTAACACCGCTTGCTCACTGACAGAAACTTGAAAAATAAATGTTTCACCTGCTATCCTTATTGAAGCCAACTACTTTTCCTGCATTCCTTACCCCTCCTGCTGCTGTGCTTCCTGCTTTCAAAAGCAGACAAGCAGAGCTGCAAGGCTTTCAGAGCCGTCACCCGGCCTGGAAAAGGCCTTTATGACATTACAACAATTGATAACCAGATCTGTTATCAACTGTTGTGATGTCATAGAAAGGAGTTTTGACTTTCAGAAACTGAAATTAACAATAGAGGCTCTCTATGAAAGCCATGGATAACAATTAGTGTAGATTCAAAGCAGAACGTTTCACACTGAGCCAGAAAGAGCTTGAGTCTGTTCAGTGCAGACGTGTAGAACTCCACCCCTCTATATAAAGATCAGATCAGGGCTTGGATGAACACACAACTGCATTTAATGCATTATCCAAGACATTATTAAAATTGTGAAAAAATAAGGGGAGTAGAGTAATACCTTGAAGAAATCCCTTTTGTGTTTCTGATGTCCCTTATAAATGTTCCATCCTAGCCATATCAGACGCACACAAGCACTCAAAAAAACTTCAGTATAAACAGATTCTTGAAAGTAGACTACATTGGCAACTATGTTAAATCCCCAATCCAAGGCAGGATGTAACCACTATTATGGATCAAACGTCAGTATGCATCCAATTCGGGGTACCAACTGCTCCACAAATTCCACATTTGTTCTCAGCGTAAAACCTGGTGTAGTGGAAAAAACCCACAATTTTAAGTTTTTCAACTCAAAACTGAAAAACCTACAGCATTACCTCATTATCTTGCATTCCAGGAGCAAAAAATCAAAACGGGAGGTAATGCTGCACCCAGAAAAATAATGCATTTTGCGGTATCTGTATTATGGATGCGAAATTACTTTCTAAAATAAACAATTCGGAATACTGTCCAAATACTTCTTACTACGGTTTTGGATCTTGGCAATAGATCATTGTACTGTCCCACCTGTACAGGCGTCATTGCTGTTCACACTTTTTTCCCCCAGAGAGAACATACAGTGGAAATGAATACTTCAAGGCTCCTTTTCATTCAATTGTCTTAACACTTTGGAGCCTTTGGTGAAAACATGTAAATCGAATTAATATAAAAAAGCAAAAATAAAGAATTCTGGAATAAGAAATAAAGCAAATGTGGTTACAAAATGGATCACTGAACCCATCAACCATTCAAAACACTCATAAAAATCACGTGTTACAAGGAGATCACCAGGCCAATATGCTCCACGTCAGTCAAATTATGGCTGACACGCCATGTGACTCTAAACAAGCCTCCTCTGCCGCACCAGGACAAACCTGATGTAAAACAATTTCTGCCTCAGCATTATGTATACTGGGACACTATTCTAAACTAGAACCAGTGGGGAAATACTTCACTGGAAAATCAGAGAACATGTCCTATGAAGAATTATTTGGATAAAGTCAACACAGTGGTCCACCTGGCCGATTAGCTGCTGTAAAACTGCTGTTTGATTAGGAGGATGAATAAAATACCTTTTTCTGGTGCACTACATTGATTACAAAATACTAAATAAGACTGTGTGCAGTGAGTCACAGTTAACTCAGTACTTTGGTAACACAACATCTGACATTTGAGAGTTTAGTATTAACAAGCAGTAAGATTTCCAAGTGAATCATTTAGTCAAGCAAACAGCTCACAATGCGAGCAGTAACACCAAGTGCTCGGTTAGCGAGCATGAATCAGCATGCTCAGTCAGGACTACAAACCTAAATTAATTATTTTATTTAACACCCTGCCGTATTCCACTTGGGGGAGCTTCGAAGCAGAGCCAGTTGGAACCAGGAGCCCTCTCTATTTAGCCAAAATTGCAAAACATGAACCCGGCAAACCATTAACTGAGACAACACTAAAGCCTAACAAAGAATGTTTTGTTTCTTTGTCTTGACATTATTTTACACCGTATGACAGGCTGAAGTGTCAGCAACCAGGTGATGCATAACAGTAATTGTA
Organism: Pleurodeles waltl; assembly: GCF_031143425.1. Classification (NCBI taxonomy): domain Eukaryota; kingdom Metazoa; phylum Chordata; class Amphibia; order Caudata; family Salamandridae; genus Pleurodeles; species Pleurodeles waltl. The sequence goes on from NC_090439.1 coordinate 968,449,761, forward strand.
TGTGTAACTCCAGTAACTATCATTAGGGTGAAGTCAGCTACATGTACTGCTAGAAAAGCAGCACTTATCCTGGGATCTGTGACTGTTAGAAACTTAGCAGATGAATCAAGTACAGACACACACACAAAGGCCCTCATTCTGACCTTGGCGGTCGGCGGAGAGGCGGCGGTCGGACCGCGAACAGACCGGCGGTATTAAAAATGGCATTCTGACCGCGGCGGTCACCGCCGCGACCGACCGCCACTTCCCCACTCCGACAGCCACGGCGGTCATGACCGACGGGCTGGAGTCTGCGCACTCCGGTCCGGCGGTCGACCCAAGACCGCCAACGGTATGACCCTGCTTACCGCCGCGGTTTCTGGCGTTCGGGAACCGCCATGCGAACCATGGCGGTAGGCACTATCGGGGCCAGGGAATTCCTTCCCTGGCACTGATAGGGGTCTCCCCCACCCCCCACTGCCCCCCCCCCCCGAGTCCTCCCCCCACACCCTCCACCCCCCTGCCACCCCCCAGAGGTGGTACGAACCCCCTCCCCACCCCGACATGCACATGCACACACCCCCAACATGAACATATACACACCCCCTACACACACACATACACAACGGGGACACATACCCGCACACATACATGCCGACATGCGCACCCGGCGAACTACACACATTGCCCATAGGCACAGCAGCACTCCCCGCCCGCATGCACGCACTCACACACCCCCTCTACACACTCACACGCACACCCCCATACACGCACACCCCCATGCACGCACACATCACACAACACCCCCCCACCCCCTCCCCTCACGGACGATCAACTTACCTTGTGCGTTGGTCCTCCGGGAGGTGACAGGAGCCATGGGGAGGTGACCGCCAACAGAAGACCGCCAACAGAAGACCGCCACACAGAAATGTGGGTCGTAATTCTGTGGGCGGTGTTCTGCTGGCGTGGCGGTGGAGGTTGACCAGTCTCCACTTTCCCGCCGACCGCCAGTGTGGCTGCTGGCGGTTTTCCGGCGGAACGCTCCCAGCGGTCAGAATGCGCACAGCGGCATACCGCCGCGGTCGGCGGTCTTCACCGCGGCGGTAACTCGGCGGTCTTGCGAAAAGACCACCAAGGTCAGAATGACCCCCAAAGTGTATATACATTAATAAGCAAACACGATCTGTAAATCTGAAGGATTTGGAAACAGAGCAAAAAAATTAAGTTGGTATCCTTAGCTTGATTTGTGGGAACAGTGCAAGTACAGCAAAAAGAATTACAAGGGATGATTGGTGACCTCACTCAGAGCACTTTTGTGTGTCAATAAAATCAGCATGCATTAAGAGCAAAAAAGATTTGGAGATTTGCTAAAGTTTAGCATAACTCTTCGTGTTTTACAAATAATACCAACTTTTATAAAGCTGAAACCTTTCTATTTTTTTGTTCAAAAACTGTTTTCATGATCTGTGTATTGGTTTCATGAACAATTGATTCTGTATTTTTGTGTATTATTTTGAGGTCCAACCCATACAATTTGAGAAGGCAAAGATTCTCTGCTTCCAGTAGTCATTCAGTGGGTTTCCACATAAGTCAAAAGTTTAAGATCCACTACTCCATGACCCAGACTCCTTGATCAGCTTTGTCCATAGATTCACACAATGGAAATCGGTTGTGCAGGGGCAATTCCTGCAATCGAGGTTTCCCTCTAACAGGCAATACACTATGAAATCACAATTGTAAAAGCCTTCTTCCCCTACTACGCAAAACAGATACAGGCCATTGCTGGGGTCTGCCTTCAGTAAGGGCTTGCAGCCAAAGACTTACAGGAGTCGATACACTACTTCCTGCGTGAAAATGAAATGAAATGTAGATTTATATAGCGCAGCTTAGCACCCTTGAGGGTCTCAAGGCGCTGTCCATAGGCATGGGGAGAAAGTGATTTGCCCAGAATCACAGGATGTTTGCGCCGACGCTTGATCCTATGTAGGAGTTAGGTCTCACGTATTCCAAGGTCAACTTTCTAAAACGGTACACTGTACCTGAACATAAAGTGCAGTTCTCATTAATCGAACATGGGTGGTAGGCTTGGGTACTTAAAGTTGGTCAAATATGTGCCTGGGATGGCATTGTGTAATTTACAAGTCCGCCTGGGAACTTGCAAGTAATCTGACTGAAATGCATATATTGTGTTTCTAGCTCTTGATGCATCAAAGAGGTACAAAGACACATGGATAAAATATTCTTGGTATATGTTGCTCTTTGGCACTGAAAAAAACGTGCTTACATTTGTATTTCATCTGATAGTGTACATTTGTTATACATGCTGTATGTTACACATCCAAGAGCCCTATAAAGGGGTAGTATGGACAGACTAGCCTTTAAAGTCCCTAAGCCCTTCAGTCAGACTGTGGATGAGAGGACAGTGCAGATTTCAGGAAAAGATAGCAGAAGGCAGGGTACATTCCCAGGCACTTTTAATGGGCTATTTCACAATTCTCCATAAATCATAATTGCCTTTAACACACAGGCTTCAAAACTATCATCTACACCACTTCCTAAGAAGAGCATTTGTATAGAGGGCTGTGCTACTCTGTTTAAAAGGCGGTTGGTAGTAAAACATCTTCCAATGATGGTTTCAGATGCTACCAGTACGCTGCATGCTCACTGGCTTCAGGAGCTGGAGTGGCAGAGGGTATACACACGTGTGAGGACGTTAGATTGATAGATATGGTGTTGGATTTGGAATGGAAAATGGAATGCTTGGCCCCACCAACACTCGAACGCCAACTCCTGCCGTGGTAGGAGGAGAGCTCAAATGGCCGCTACTTCCGTTTATGTAGAGAGACGACCCAAGGAGTGCGAGTGCAGCACACTCAACATATATGTTTGATATGGCATAATGACAAAAGACAATAAAAAAGTAATTCAGGTTTTATAAGCCTCTGCTTTGGGTGCTTCCTGTACCACCAAGCGCTTCTGCGTGAAACGTGTCCTTTTTAACATAGCTGAAAAAGATACATTTAGGAGAAGCGCAGAAAACTGCACTGCAAACAAACTGGCATCGAGGGACATATCAGACAATCATGGTTTTAGCTAAGCAGAAATTACTGCAGCGATAAAAAAAAAAAATACAACAGACATCCTGAGTTTTGTTGTGAAGCAGCAATAGGTCACAAAGGATGAATTTCTCTGCAAAACAATGAACACAAAGGGAGATGCGTTTAATATTCGACTTTGAACAACAGAAAGAAACTACTGTGTCCGGCTCTCGTGTGCTGGGGCTCCCGGGCCCGCGCTGAACGGAACTGCTCCTCGAAGGCACAGAACATGGTTGGCGAGGGCCCTCCTGACTAGAGGCCAGCCAGCTCCTGCTCTCGGTCCCCAAAGAGCGCCAAGAGACGCCTCCGAAAGAGGCTCTGCTTCTTGGAGAGACCCCTCGCGAAAACACATTAAGTTAAAAAACAAATGTAAAACGCATGTCGACAGCATCCAGCGCGGGGCTAACACTATCACAGCGGCCGGCCGCGTCTGACTGGCCGCGGGGCCCGCGCGGCGGAGCAGCGCCTCTCCTATTTGCGGTAATTGCATTCCGAGCCGGGCCGCTCGCCAGCCGCATCCTGCGCGAGGGGTCAATAGATCTGACGCTTAACAGCATTAGGGACGCAGGCCCGCGCGCCCCGGTGCCCGCCGAGGACTACACTATGTTTAGACTGCAGTGACGGGAGGGGGCCGCGCGGCTGCAACCAGAGCTGGGCGGCGCGCGCTGAAGACGGGTGAGCGGTACGGCAGAACCTAGGCCTGCGCTGCCAGCGCGAGACTGCGTGCTGGGGGGTGGTGGGCGGGGCTGAGACGTAAACAGGTAGCAGCGCGAGGAAGCCACGCGTTCCGTAAAGCACCCGACATGGTGAGCTGAAGCCACCGTCGCAGGCGCCCATGGTTGGACACCATTCTAGTACTCGGGAGGCAAACAATACCCAGAATCACAGAAGTTATTGCACCAGTGACAATGCAAGAACACTCATCCCTCCGACAAAACCCCACGGCCAAGCAACTCGTGACAGCTAATCCCTTACAAGGACCGGAGGTGATGCGGTCGAAAGATTCACTCTCCTCTACGATTTTCGGCATGCAAAAAGAAAATGCTTTTCTTTCGCTGTAGTTGCTCAAAAGCCCATAAAGAAGGGAGCAACTATTGTAAATCACCCACTTCAGAACATCTCCGCAGAGGCTGCTGCAAATGCCTGCATTAATACGGCACCTCCGGTGACCCCTGGAGGACAATTTCATATTTTCACACGTATCTGACCTTCATGCCATCAAGGGTCAAAGTTTTATCGCAATAGCTCCACATTTCAGTTTAAGATGCAGGCCTGGGGTGTGCAAGAGCCAAAAGGATGCTCCAAGCTACCTTAATAGAAGCATTTGAACCGCAGTGCTCAAGAAGCACGATCATTAAATCACATTTAAACTGCTAAGAAAGCACAAAATATGAGGGTTTTCTGATCAACCACCATTTACCTTTAGAACCAGCAGGATGAAAAAAAACACAGGTGCCATCTGTCATTTTACAAATGTTCAAACAGCCCTTTCGAAGCCATTGTCTACGAGTGCATATGTCACAAAATGACCAATTTATTAAAAGGCTCCTTCCAAAACTTCCAACAAATTGAAGTACTCTCAGACAGTACCCATAACATATCGAACAGGGGGAGGGGGGGAAACACATTGGGAAATTGTTGAATCGAGTAATATATGGCCTTCATAAATGGCTTCGTAGTCACAAAGCCCTGCTCAGGGTAAATCTTTTTTTTGGGGGGTGGGGGGGCAATCAATTTGATTATGTGCTACCTTGATCTTAGCCTAACATTTGAGCCTTGGTGAATGCCTCTTGTGAACACTACTCAAAAGAAGGAAATTAGGGTAATATAATAGGCAGAATAACCGATCACTTTCTCCAATGTCTGTGTAGCATTGGAAGGCCAATATATAGTGGGTTACAACATGCACCAATGATCCCTTTTCTAGATGCATATAACTTTATTGAGCAGCTGTCCTCAGACACACCGTTTGATGGCCACTGTGCCAATTACGTATAAGTACTGTCTCCATTTTGACAGCTGTTTTCAAACAGTAGTCTGGATTAGTACTCCCTCCTGCCCACCGCCATGCGGTGAAGAGAGGTGAGAGACAAATAGATCCCTCCTGTTATGGCAAGGCTGAAGCGAGATATCTATTAGGACAAACACACAAATGGTATCCAGGATGCACTGGTGGATGGAACAGTCAGAACATTTTGCTAGCTACTTTTGGCCAACATGTTCCTCATGTGACTAAGAAAAAAAAGTGGCCAAGAGGCAATAGTGTAAGCCTCCCTGTCCTCCCACATGCCCCATGGTGGAGTGTACTGGCAAGTCTAGCCTACCGGTGGACCGATAGCCACGGTGTTCAGCTTGCAGCTTCGATAATAATCATGCAGCTGACAGTTTGGTTACTAACACTTACTGTTCTCAAAAAAGGTCGATAATGCACTAAAAGAAACACCCTCAGTCTCAACACTTCAAAGCACAAAGAAACATTTGAGCAAGTGTTCTGAGCAACACAACGTTAAAACGCCCAAACACAGGACTCGCGTGGAGGGCACAAATATGTTGGCAAAGTCTAGAAACAAAAGTACTCAAATTTTCCTATTCTGGCTGGGGTTCGTGGGAGCATCAACCTTAGAAAGATACAGACATACAGTGGATGTTCCTATATGATCAAGAAGGATCACACAAGAGCACACAGTAACATAAGCATGGCTTATACTCCAAATTAAAATGGTTTGCATGGCCACAAATGCCCTGCTAAAAAAAGATGGCTCAAGTGAACCAGAGAAAAGTAGCTTTAATTAACTGCTTCAACCCAGAATAAAGAACTAAAGAATATCTGAGTTGACTTATCACTGTAGAGTTGGGGTAAGCTCTGCAAAAACGAATCACAATGTAAACGTTAAATAAACTTAAAGTCACACCTACAGCAGGTGAGCTACTGAGATACAGCGTGTTACCATTATATGCTACACATCGCACACCTCATTGGTGACACGCAAAAAAAAAAATAGCACGTGGTACAGCAGGCATGTTACCAGAACGATTAAGGGCTACAGTTCAAATTGCAATGGTGATCTTTTTTTTTTTACCATCACCGAAAAGTCTAAACCCCCAGCTAAAAATGCAGTTAATTTAACCTCCTAACAACTTTACTGTTCTAAAAGTTTTACTCACTTTTCCATGCAGATCCCTTCAATTTTGTTCTCTTCAGACCTCACAAAAACTGCTCCAATCTAACCTACTGATATTATAGAGCACATAGAAAATACCTTTTGTAAAATACTTAAAAATGCAGTTTAAATTATTAAAAGGGCCAATAAATGTACAATAGGTGGCTCCATCCATCGAAATCACTACATTTTACAGTGAGCAGGCCAAAATACATAGGCATGGACATATTCCATCTTTCCCCAGCCTGCTGCTAGCTTTCCTTAGAGAAGTGCACTTTCCCTGCTTCCTTCAAGGAGAATTCATGCATCATGTGCATGTGGGAACCTGTGGGCCGAAGGGCACCGTCACACGCTAATCGGAGAAACCTGGCATAGTTTCTGGATGCTGGTCTTAGACAGCTCAACACTTGTTCTAGTGCAGTAATTGGGTGCACACTGCATTCCTGTGGCAATGTACAGTTGCTCCAACATGTCTTTGAATACGCTGCAAAAGTAACCATTTATAGGCCAAGCACCAGGGAAGAACATGATCATAACTGCTGACGTGGGTGAATGGGATCAATGACATGGCCCTCGTGTATTAGTAATTGAACAGCACATGGTGCAGGACGTTAGCACAGGAACATGCCTACAATTTACAGGATCAAAAAGTAGCTGGGTAATAAGCTTTGGCAATGACAATATTAAAAACAAAACTATTTCCCGTCTGTGATGGAGCTAAGTCCAGGATCACCTCTTACCCTGGAAGGCTAAATAAAATTCTCCATGCCTCAGCCATTCAACGAAATCGAGCCAACAGGAAGCAGACGCTCAAATATTGTGTCTTTACGCACCGGATAACTGGGGTGCCAATTTTTACAAAATTGGGATTATTGCAAAAGTGTGTACAGCATTTGTACTGGTTGTCAGACCAACTCAAGACATGCAGTAACATGGCTCTCAGAGAGCAAAAGGGGTCACAATTACGAACTAATGCTTCGTCCAGAGCTTGGGAAACAAATTCACTTTATAAAGTTACATTAACTGAGGCTGGGTGTACACATCCAGCTCACACCTTAACAGCTACGACCTTTCATATGCGAAAGAGGGAAATCCAAAGCTTATGGGCAACAGTGGAATCACTAAGAATATCTGTACAATTTGTGAAATAGAACGCCAGACCTCGGTGTTTGATGTCTACCTGAAAAGGCTGGATAAAAACACAGGAAACTTCATTCAGTATGAGTAAGAAAAGCTTCACATTTAAAATTGTATATTTTAAGAAACTGGCTCCGAGTTCCTGCAGTGCTACAACAGTTCAGCTTAGCTGCTGTCATCGCAGCAATGACCTTGAAGCCGTTAGGTCTACTTCGGTTCCCTGGGAAAGCAAATATTTTGCATTCTCAGCAAAATAAACACAGGTCCAAGGTTTCCCTTATCAAGCTCCTGTCTCTCAGTCTTAAAACAATCCTAACTTCCATCTTCAGCCTGGTACTTCAAAACTTCCCTGAATCCCACAAGCTTCTACGGTCCAACTCCTAGAAGTGTGCTCGGCCCTTATGAAGAAGGCCCCCTCCCACACCCGGTTCAAAGGAGAGGGAGAGATTAGGGCCCTAGGCATCACAGGGGCACCACGATGAATAACCAGAGCCCTGAAGAGCCCAGTCCATCTCATCGATGTGCCTCGCAGCAGTTCTGAAAGTGCACAGAAGTGATCAGGTCTGTGTCCCAGAAGCCTGTAATTCACAGAAGACATTATCAGGTTTCAGGAGCAATCCATTTCAACACGAGCTGCCTAACAACCAACTTCACGAGAAAGCTCTACTTTGCCCTCCCCCCCTCCTCTCCCCCTCCAACAAGCTGAAAGAAGAATGCCCAACATGTTATCGAGTTGAAGATTTCTACCACCGCATGTTCGAAGGGTGGTTCTTCCACCAATCTTAGCTGGGCAGCGCTTGGCCTCAGGCTGCAGAGACCACGCAGGAGAGCTAGCGTGGAAAGTCATGCATCAATCTTGAGCTACACTTGAAACTAATGCAATGTAATGATATGCTTCGCACTCGGCCTTCCAAGTCCCCTTTGCCAGTATTGCAAGCGACACCAGCGCACCCTGGACTCGCTAGCAGCGTCTACTCTGTGGATCCAAAACAGTGTTGAGACTGTTTCCTAAAGAGTTCACAAATTTTGTTTAGACTGGAATGTTTTTATTGTAGATCTTGCGTATTGCAACTGCCTTCCCCACTTGCACTACCCATTGCACATATATGGATTCCAATTCAAATATACCGGATGCGGTCAGATAGTTTTTTCAGAGTATACATCACACATAAAATACAAAAATAAGCAGAAGACTGTAAACCAGGTCTGCTGAAATAGTACAAGAAACTATAGTTGTATTCCAAAAGACAACACAAGTTAAATTCTCATTAGGCACTGGCGAACTCGCTAGGGGTAAGAGGGACAGTGGTTTTGCATGTACGTATCCTCCTTGGGCAGACCCAAGAGTACATTTGTGGCCATTGTAGGAAAGTGTCAGGGGTGGAATGGGAAAAGGGAATGCACCAAACAATGTCCTACTACAGTCAATTAAACTGTACCTTGAGGCCTACCCATGCTACTAGGAACCAATGATATGGAGACAGAAACTCAGTATGCACAGCACGATTAAGAGAACAGAAAATGCTAGAGCAGTCAATGGTCAATGAGGAACCAATGCCTTCCCTGAACCTGAACACAAGCAACCTAGGACCGTTTAACCACATCTTAGTTATGGGCTCATCAGCCGATACAGATTGGCTCCAGTGACACAGTGAGCATGGGACCCATGTCTGAGCATGCCATGCCACTTAGGGTGGTAAATGTGTTTTGATTCATGGAGGACCTGGCTTGGCAGTTCGGGCTGAACTGTTCCCATGAGGAGCAGGTCAAGACGGATTTGCATACGGCTGGGTACAAACTGAGGTGGCATGATGAGCAAAAGATCAAAGGTTTGGAGTGCTACCCCGAGCTATTACGGGTGGTCAAACTTTTTGCACGCACCCTCATATCACCTTATGTGTGTTGCATGAATGAGATAAATTCCACATCAAGCCAAAAACGTTTTTGCTGCAAAGGTACATGATCTAAATCTTGATTGTGGCGATCAAAGTTGGTCCAAGGACACCCTAGAACTGAAAGCTGTAAGTCTGCAGAGCTTTTTACTTCCTCTTAGATGACATTCCTTAAGACGCGCCAAGGCAGTATTATTGCTGGTGGTAGACTACTACAAAACAATGTTTTTTTTAAAGGACAAAATACGATGTGCTGCAACAAAAGCACAAGAGCAGGGTACAGAAGACATTCAACAAAGCCTACCACGAAGTCAAGCTCAGAAATATGGGCACATTCATTTCATTTTCTGTTGCCAAGCAGTGTATTTCTATTAGATAGGGGTGTTGCTCAGGATCAACAGCATTTACTTCTGCTTAACTACAGTTTGTAACACTTACTTTGCACTCCTTCTACAGTAAATGTTTAAATTTATTAAAATAAATGATAACTTGGATGACAAACAGATCTTGTGTTTAATGTAGATGTATGTAAAATACGCACACTGGTGCCAATGCATAAACGACAGAGGATAAAGAATGTTTAATTATGCAACATCTGCACACTAGTTAAGAGTGCATCTGAGGATTGCTGGCTGCAGTGTCTGAATAAATAATGCAAGAATAAGGCATGGTGCCAGGAAAATCCCCCAGGGGCCTTGGTATATAGACGTCCATTCTCTAATCAGGAGAGACCTGTTGATCTTGTATTTACAGTGGCCTAGTATTGACATCTCTGTGCGTGGCCTTGAACAGTAGCTAGTCATGTAACAGTACAGCATGACGACGGGCGGAAATGACGCACATCAGCAGTGTGAGACAAGACGAAGCAGGCTTTTGCTGCCCTGGATACAATCTGTAACTCGCTCAAATGAGTAGTGCAAAAAGCGGACCAGATCGCTCTCCGATGCCACACAACCAGCTCACTGGTGCTCGATTCCCAGGTTCACATGTTGTTTTCATACAACTGCACAGCAGTGACCTGCGCCCTTGTTCAGCCTTAATGTAGACCTTCTGGCAAGGCGTAGGAGCTAAGTGTGGACTCCAGCAGCACACAAGGATTTAACCATACAACAACCGAGAGCGAAACACTACAAAATGGAAACCAGCCAGGTTGAACCCAGAGCTAGAAAGGGGGCCTGGGCAAAAAATAAACAACGGTGGCAGTGGAGTCCTTTAGTATGAGAAATACTAAGAAGAGAAGAAACCCCTCTGTGGGAGTGGTTGGGTAGCGAGCGGGTGATATGTGGTAAATGTCAGCCGAGCAACTCATTATTCCAAAACTATTCGGGCGACTAGACTTCCCCAGAGAGACGCAGATGTTATTTTGCCTCTCACTGCGGCCGAACAGCTTTCACAGTTTAAAATACATGTCTCTGTCTTGGGAAAGATTAAGGTGACCTTGAGCACAACAAGTAAAATACTGCTAGGGCCACTGGAATTTTGCGGCAGGAAAAGGGCCAAATTATGCGACACGGTTGAGTAAATTATGCAGCAAGAAAAGGCACATTATGCGCCATAAGGCAACACATTCTGTAATAGTATTAGTTCAATATTTCGTCATTTTTAAACTGGTAACACACTATGGGCATTGGTTGCACCTCATTAGTAGGTTTAACACACACATATAGCAATAAGCAACATAAAGGTGACCAGTCCAGCTTTGTAAAGGGCCTTCTACTGTTGCACAACATGTGTTGCTGCATTTTTAGAAACTTCTGAACCGTCTGAACTAGAAACAATTTTCTGTGTGAAAAATCTGCAGATTATGCGGCAGATGATGAATTATGTGGCAAATCTATAACTATGCAAAAATCGCATCATGGCCCTGAAAACTGCTTTCGTTTACATCTTCAATGGCACTTTTTTGCCTGTGGAGCGGAGCTCCCATTCCACATGCCTCTCCCACAGAAGTGGTCTCAGTCAGCATTGACTTAGGGCTGCGCGGTCATGGCTCCTAGTACTACCGTGTGCCACCCATTTTAGTAAATCTTCATAAACAGGTTGCTATTTTGTTGCATGCAAAAGGATTGCCACCTTTCTAGCAAAACAGGACTGGGCAGGTCATACCGCATCAAAGGCCCCCCAGCAGCCTGTGGCCACATTACAACGCTAAGCTTTAAAAGCAGACCACAAGATCTGGATTTCATTAACTCGTCTGGGTCACCAAGAGATGCCATTATTTTGCACTCTTGACGCGGATATATTCTTTTAGCTTCAAATGTGGCATGCACATAAGGTCTCCTGAGGGTACCACAGTCCTTCGTTGGTGGCTGTTATACCCCAGTCCTTCGTTGGTGGCTGTTATACCACAGTCCTTCGTTGGTGGCTGTATTACCACAATCCTTCGTTGGTGGCTGTTATACCACAGTCCTTCGTTGGTGGCTGTATTACCACAATCCTTCGTTGGTGGATGTTATTAGCTTAGCCTCTCTTTGTAGTCCGACTTCTAGGTTCGTAGTCTGTCCCAGTTTTTAGTCACCCTATAAAATATCCCTGCCTAGTGATGTAGCCAAGGGACCAGCATCCAGGCAAGAGACGGGTGGTGAGCACGCCCTTGTGGTACTTAACATGTTCACGTGCTCACTTCATGATAGCCTGGCACATTCACTGATGCTTAATCTTTGCCGTTTAAAAAACGGCAGTGTTAAATCGGGGCCATGCTGCGCTCTGTCAATTAGCCAGTAGCGGGGCGTGGTCATTTTCCCTGATCCGCAAATCGCAGCAACTGCTTGTTGTCGGCCTACGACGAGAAGGTCGATCGCCTTTGGCAGCAGTGTGTGCACAGGCTAGAGGGATGTTTGGTTTCCATGGGGACCCTGCTAGCATCGCCTGCCTATGGGAGCCTGCCGGCTAGGTCCACGTGCCTTCTGGGAGAAAATATCACTTCCTGCAGGAGCAAAACAAGGGCCCCCGCCTCGTCAGAGCAACGAGGTGCGCCGATGGCTGGCGCTGCAGACAACCCCGAGGGACGCAAGGGAAGCAGGGCTGCTTCCGAGCGCCAGAAACACTGGCAGCTCTGAGCTATTAGAAGCCCATCAGCAAATACAATGTAAACTGAAATGGGACAAATCTCCGGTTGCCTAGGTAGGCTCAGTGCTGCGAAGGCGAGGGTAGGCGCTTCCGGCGAGAAACTGGGAGGGCGAAAAGCCGCAGAAGCTACCCGACAGTCTCCTGCTGCTGAAGAGTTAAAACGAGAACTGGGATCGGATGCACCTCTGGTCCCCACGGGGGCTGCACGAGGTGACCCTGCAGAGCTTGTGGGGCTGAACAGGGAAGGCCAGGATGCTCTACAACCCGTCAGCCGAGGATAAAGTGACTCAAACTCCGATGCTACACGTTACTCAAGTGGAAACCATCAGGGAAATGAATAGGCACAGGCAGGAGAGACCCATTTGTTTTGCCAGTGCTTGCTATTCTAAAGGTTCTGTATCAAAACGTGTTATTTAATGCTATATCTATGTGATGGTTATATAATTTTTCACAACTTTCTTAAACATGGAGTAAAATAATCAAGTATTTGAGAGTGTCAGAAAAAGAACAGACCAAACAGCAATTCCCTAAAAACTGTCGCTGAACAAGCACTTTCAGATCTGACACTAGATTTTCAAGGTAGTCTGGGAGATTCCTAATGTAGTGTCTGCAAATAATTTCATACCTAAACAGAACTATGGAAAGAAGACCACTAAAAAGGGATTATGAAACGCTAACAGTATTTGTTTTACATTACATAGCTGAGAAATGCACGTCTGAGAGTGAAGTATAATAGGTTTACCATTCATATTCATTTTACAGTTTCTCAAGGACGCACAGTGCACAATAGTACGTCTAAAAACGATCACACCATCTGTGAGGAAAGCGCAGGTCAGAACTGCTACAACAGACATAGTTTAAAGCCGTATTAACAGCCTTTTATATTCACAAGCAGGAGGACCTCGACAGCGTGTGCATCTCTTTCAGAAAATGTTGTCCTTCAGCCATAGATGTATGCTTGTATGACATGTATAGTGCAAACTTTGTCAAAGGGCACCACAGCACTGCACCAGACCAGAGCATAAAGTAAATATGTGATAGAAGAAGTAGCTGGGTTGTGGTCAATTAATGCAACATGAAGTGTTTTTTAAACTTCACATATGAATACTGGGTAAAAGTTTGACCCATTATTTGAAACAATGGATTTTGATCAATGAAGTCATTAATTTGTAATGATAAACTACGCTTATCACAGACATTTCGCCTGTGCCTCATTTAGGAACCCAACTCTTGCCAGCAGTGCCATGGACTATTTGCCAAGCCTGGCACTATGATTTGTACCTCTTGTCTAGCTGCGCTTCATTTGCTCCTGAATTATTTATTATTCACAAATATTTTACTAGATCGAGGGCTACATTAGTAGTTCACTTGTACATTCATATATATTTTTTATACGGGTTAGGTTTCTGAGGCTGTTTAACTCTGCAGCCCGTGACTTGAGTGTTTCGGAGCTCACAGGAGAATTGGTTATTACTTTTTCTGCAAAATTATTCATTAGAGGTATTGTGGCACATAGAGCGCTGAAAACTATTAGCAGAATTCCACGTTTACTCTAAATTAGCATACAGAAATCAGAACAAAACAGCAAGAAGATTATTCTACATGTCCACACCTTAGGTTTGTATTCTGGGGCTTTAATGAGCTATTTGAGATTAGGCCGCAAACTAAGGAGGGGCACTTGACATCTGCTGTCGCTAGAGATAGCGCCCGTAGCCAGGTTCAAGGTTTCCACCATCCTCCCTATATGCAAGAGTGCACGTGAGCCAATGAACACCTGCCCCGGCAGACACCCCCAAGAGCACAGGGCTTCAAGGAGTCACAGCCAGGAAGAGGCCTTTCCACACTAACTGCTCGGGATTTATTTTAATTGCAAAGGCGGTCTAACTATTCAGCCACGGTTGGGCGGCACTACGACTATAGAAATACACGGGTGGATTTCAAGGTGACGTGGAATCACGTATGTGTCTGTTATTTTATGTCACCATTTTTTTTTTTCTTTCCCAAAAGTGCTACGTGTGCCAGCTTCAGGATGCTTCCGGTGGAGAGATGAAAGGGGCGATAAAACGAACGGAGATCGAGCGAGCGCTGCAGGCCTCGTTAGGCGCCGTCTACGGTGCGGCAGCAGCGGGCCCGGTCTGGCAGGCTTGAGGCCGGGACACCGAGGGGTCCCCTGGGCAGCGCACGTCGAATCCCAATGCAAATGCTAATAGAGCTCCTAGAAGGCCAGGGCGCTGTTGCCGGGTAGTAAAGCTGCCTTTCCCTCTGAATACCGCGGAATTCCGAGGCCGCGCTTCCACGCGGGAGGTCAGCGGCGGGGTCCGAGGCCGCATTAACCCCTGCGCGCCGGCCTCGCGGCGCTCGCACCCGGGCCGCGTTGAGGCGCCGAGGCGGCGCGGAGAGGCAGAGGTTAACGCAGCCTCTTCAAGCGACAGCACAAAGGAGCCCGGCCCGAGGACTAAAGAGCACACCGAGCGGACGGGGCCGTTTAACCTGCCCCGGGCGGGCTGCGGCGCCTCCCTGCTTGCAAACTCACGCGCGGCCAAAACAGCCCCGGACTCCGCGGCTCGCACTGGCACATGCACGTCTTTACAAGTGCAACAATCTCCCCAAGGCCTGCGCCCCAATATCACACACCCGGGGGCCGCCTTTCCTTAATGTCAGAAAACCCTAACCGCCGTTCAGCACAAGCAGCTATGTCCACTGCAATCTACTGGGCGGCGAAACGTGAAGGCAGGGGAGGCCCGTGCCCCTCGGCGCTCCCGGCTCTGCAGCGCTAGGTGTCCCTTCCACAACCAAGGCGTTGTCCCCGCGGATCCAGCCACGGGTCAGGCCCAGGATGTTCCACCGTTCTCGCGGGATGAACTGGTTATTCCCAGATAAAGGGGAATCGGACTACATGTTACGTAAAAACCCACAATCGAGATCTGCAAATCAATCTGATTTAGAGGGAGGTAAGGCAGGCATCCTCCCAACCCATCAGGAGGGACCCCTTCACCCCACATGAATAGCTGTGAAATATGGGAACTTTAGGGGCCCCCTCATCACATTGGGAGGAGGGAGTATGATTGCGTCAGGTCCCTCCAAGATACTATGAAACACATTCAGAAGAACTAGTAAAACATACTTCCATATCTACCCGAAGATGTAAAAACTATTTCAAGGCCCCCAAAAAAACCACAAACAATAAATGGAGAAAAGTTGCCAGAACTACTGCTTTATGACTGCACGACGACGTGCTTTTGACGGAGCTACTGCAGTTTTCTATGCCGCTTTTGATTGTAGTGGCATTTAAAACACCGTATAATGCCACAAGAAAATGGATCTTCCTGTGTCATTCCAGAAAATAAAGTTTGCTGCATATTTAGGGAGACAGTTCACGGCTCAATAAAAGACAGCATTCGCGACACACGCTCAGAGGCCGAAGGTCAGCACGTTATGGGGTGTTGCAAACACCATAGAACAGAAAGCTCGGCGTGGCTTGGCCCGCACCACTTTGGGGCCGGCCTTCTTCCTGGCTATCTTAGCTGGTGTTACTTCCAACATAAACAGCTGCCTCTTCCAGGCAAGATGACAAGCTGTTACTTGGCTGTCTGGCAATTTTCACTTTCTGGTGGCAGAACTTCATGTCCTTGCCAGCAGTCCTGCTGTAACTAGGCTATCTAATTCCATCTTCGAGTTCCCGAGACCACTCTGGAACCAAAAGGGCACACTCCTCACAAATGGATTAAGTATGGTGGGCCACCTAGGCTTCCCTGTATGGTTGTGTGCAGTCATTCTGGCGCTCGGGCTTGTCCAAGTCTAACTTTCCTGCAGTTATAAAGGAAATACATCAGATCCTCGTTTAGAAATTAAGAATACAACATTTTAAATGTACGTCCTGCCATAGCAGCTGTGGATTATGACTGTGAAGTGCTCTAACTAGAAACATATGCCTTTATTTTAACTTATCAAACTGTTAATTGTGAACAAACAATTCTAAAACAAAAACAGCGCATTACCTCCGTTTTCCATTCAATAAGAACTAGCACAAAATCTTGGCTCAAGCGGTTGACACGAACACAGCTTTGCCTAACCCTCTCTCTCCGCTCTCCAAAGCAGATCTCTGGTTTCTTTCACGGGTGGAGCAGCATCGACTGGGCATTACACAAACGGTGTTGGTAACCAGGCCTCTCCCTTCACACAAGAAAACGATTTTTTTTTGCTTTTCCTGACTTTTCAAACTATTGACGACACACTAACTGTGGGAGGAGAGGGGACATTAGAACAATATTTCCTTTGCAAAGACCGCGTTCAACTCACAATGGCACTTATGGACATATTCTCACTGTAATAAGGCTAGCGATGAAGAACGCTCTAGTGCATGTACTAGAATTTCAGAATACTAGGGCCACTGGAATTACCAGCAGTGGCAGACCACATTATGTGGCAGGGTTGACTAAATAATGTGAAAACAACAGGCAAATTATGTGGCATATGTGATTAAAACCTAGGTATGCAACATTTTTTGCGTCCCTTGAGATTGTAACAAATACAAAAGAGTGAACTATGTAAAACAGAAAGGTTTAATAAAGAAAAATATAAATCAGAAGACAAACCAATTTGAAATGTCATTCACAACCTAGGGTTGTCTTAATATGGTCAGGTTAACTCCACTATAAAAATACATTGTGTAAAATACTGACAATGTTGCACAAATTGGCTAACTATTGCTGTTTGACCTGATAAAGAGATTATCCAACCTTCTGTCCTGAGAAGCATTTTTTTCCCTTTTCAACACAGTTTAATCTCAGCTGTTGCTACCTAAGGGAGTGATATCTTTAAATTGAATGTTTAGGCGACACTAGTCTGGATTGACTCTCTTCAAGTTTATTTTTCATCAGAAGTGTCATACAGTCGCAAGCAAATCAGAGCACAGCTTTGGTGCCCTGAATTTGTTGTCGAACTGTATCTTAGTTTTTAACTGTGTAACAACCTTCCCACAGATGCCATGCACTCTTACAAGTCTAGATTGTATTTGGCATCATGGTGGTAACAAACGTCTGGACAAACTGCCACATATTTGTTCTCTTTTTCCATTTCCTTTACTATTGCACTTGTTTTAATCAACTGCATAAATAAAGATTTGAGTTTGAGAAACTTGTGTGAATACTCAAACGGTTTCATGGAAAAGGAGGAATCTTTATTCCAAACCATTTATATTTTATTTAAGTATACAAGTTGTTTGTTTTCTGTAGCAGTCAGAAGCCATACTCCGTCCATCAGCTGGGGGTATTAACCATATCCAGGCAAAACAACCCCAAGTCAATCCTTGAAGAAAAAATAATTAACTCCTGAAAAGCGTGAAGCACAGAGTACAGCGGTTTTAATACGTTTTGAACCACGTAACTAAGGGATTTTTTCATTAAAATATTTTAAAATTATGCAGCAGGCTGAAAATATTGCAGTGTGGCAAATTCGTGTTTAAATAGAAAAAAAAACTATGTTTTCCAGTGGCTCTGTCAAAACCATTCCTCCAAGACAGCAGCTGAGCTTGGCCACTGCGGCTACCTGACCCGGATGGGTTTGGCTAGCAGAAGCAAAGTGGACAGGCCTGCATCCATCCTTTCCCTCGCCCCCTCCAACAAGAGGTATGAGAGATAAAATATGATCCGCTCTCTCCCCGAGTGCAGCTCTCATCAGGATTCCCAACTGAGAGGCAAAATACTACACCCTGTGTCCACTTCAGCTTGCCAAGTGTGTGAACCATCCAGTCCCAGGTGTAAGCCAACACATTACCGTGGGATCTTGTGGATGCAAATCTAGAACTGTGTGACCTTCTCCCTGCAAACAGCGGACAGTGTGATCTTGTGCTCGACCTCTGGGGAGCTTTGACAACTAGTGCATGCAAAGTTGCCAGGCCGACAACAGATGCTTAACCACACAATTCAGGGCTAGTCTTTAAATGTTTTCATTCATCATCTGGATGGGCTAAGGAAACTAAACAGGGTAAGTGACATAAGCAGCTAGTGGCCATTGTAAGCTACAGATGGAGAAGCTTGTGGTTAGGTCACAACACCTCAATATTTAGTTTCTAACTTTGCTTTAATGTGGCAGGGACCCAGCATGTGTCTGGCTAGGACCCAGCATGTCAGAGTTTTATGCAGCAGGATCAGGCTGGGAAATATCAGTCAGCGGTTAACCTTCACATAGGGGCTTTTGATTTGGTGACATTGGCGCTTTGAGCAGTCAGCTTATGAGTAAAGCTGACTTTGCCACATAAGTACTGTCTGGGTCTATCTGAACCGACAAAGAAAGCACCTACAAAATGACACTACAGCAACAGAGCCCAGTGGAAACGGTCTCTTCGAATCCCTGACACTTGCCCAGCAGGCTCCTCAATTCCCACTATATGCTTTATGGTATAAATGTATGGCAGGCATCCCCATCAGAACTCGGATCAAGACAAGACAGTCACCGTGGCTAATGAAGAGAGGCCCTCCCACAGGCCCAGACCCAGGTGGATTCTGTTGTGACCTTTCTATCTTATGCATTCCCCCCACTACCTTAATGTTCCCTGCTGCTCAGTCAGTGAGTAAGGTCACTGTATGGTTGGAATGTTGACAGTGTTTGTGCTTGGATGAGTGGACAGTTGGAGTGAGAAGGGCTGAGCGGCAGGATGCTGCTCCTGGTGGAGCTTTATCTGTAACCAACAACCAAGCTAATAAACCTACCTCTTCTACAACCTACGAGCATCCATCATTGATTACAACACTGGCGACGATTTAAGGAAGAACCATCGCGTGAAAGAAGAAAGCACGTGAACCTACAGAAAATCTAAGGAGGAGCCAGATTACAGAGGAAAACCAAGAGAAGAGAGATTGAAATTCTAAGAGAAAAACAGGAAACTGAAGACTGAAGTGAAGAAGAACGACCTGGAAGCCCCACCAGTGTCTTTTCTACCAGACAGTCTGTAGTCAACAGAAGTTAGAGGGCAAGTGACCTTTTTAACTTCAAGGCAAGCTGTTTAATCTATTAGGTGCGCAGCAAACAGGGAGTGCAGTGGCCTGCAGATTGTGATGGTAAGCTACTCAGCTGTGCACGGAGCCGGACTTGTTGTTCCTGCTTGTATGGACTGGGCATATTGAGGAAATGGTCTGCTGAACTACAAGTGTACAGAGTTAAAAAAGTTATGGCACTGAACATTTGGTAACCTAGTAGAAAGTCAGACTGAGGAACAACTGGTGTCATCATTTAAACACTATCTGAAGAGTTATCAGTGAACCTGCGCAGAAGCCACTTGAAGCGCTGTGCTTAAGGGCACACATTGTGATGCTCAGCTTTGTATTTCCTTCAGACAACCTCACAAACCTGTTCCTTCCCCTACTCTTGCTCGCTGGGTTTAGTGGGTTATGTCCCGTGCAGGTATTGATATTTTTTTCCTCTGGTGTCCACTCGTTCGGAGGAGCCCTGGCGTCCAAACCTTTTTGGGCTGGCTCCTGTCTGGAGGATATCCTGAGATCAGTGGATTGGTCTAATGATTCTCTTTTTCGCACCTGTTCAAACTGCATCTTCTATGGTGATTAATATGCTTTCAAATAAGCATAATAGGAGCTTCCGGTCTTGCCATAAAATGTAGATTCTCCTAGTAATTTATGAAGGAAAGTTTTAATTTTATTAAAGATACAGAGGCGAATCTTATCCCACCTCAACATACTCTTAACTATTTCTCACCCTAGTAGCAACTCCAACTCAAATAACTTCCACCTAAGGCTCTATTTTCCAGTCCTCTGCAAGGTGCTCTTCTACACCTCTTGTCTCGTCTGGATTGCCCTTCTCCTTTCCTGCTGTTGGGACCTACCTGTATAGACTTTTGCCAGAATGCTTTGCATTCTCTCTGGCCATTTCTATTGTATTTTCTATTTTGCCTTTGTCCGATGTTTATCTTTGACCTCTTGCACACAAAAAAAACAAAAAAGAAAGAAGACTGTTCGCAGTCAAGATAGGTATTAAAATAGACCCAGCAACTCCAACCACTTTTTAGGGGCGAGTGCAAAGTTTCTAAGCACACCCACGTCACGTCAGTCCCTTACATTGGTTTGTGGGCTTGCCTTTTAAAATCCGCTTGCTTTCATTTCTGAAAAGCATGCATACGTCATCCCATTTCTGGTGTTTAGCCCTCCTCGAGCGCACCGACCAACTACTGGAAACATACGGGGCTCCATGGTTTCTGGATTACTTTTTCTCTTTATTTAGCAGCGCGATCACGCTCGTTTTTTTTTTTTCATCCATTCAATGTGGCAAGGAAAGTCCGGTTAGGAGTTTACAACGCTAATGCATCTAACTCGGCAAAATGCGACACCCGTTGCATTGCAAATGCTTGTTTCTTAGAGGATCTCAGGCTGAGCAATAGCAAACATCCACGTCAATTATTTACAGCCTAATCTCGAAAGAACGGTCACTACGTTCACCGTAGAAAGTTAAAGGGAAGAGTAGCAGATAGCAGAGCCACCCCTGGGCACCGAGTCCTACACCCTGGGAGCCTTTAGCAGGGGAGAGAAGCAGATAGCAGAGCCACCCCTGGGCACCGAGTCCTACACCCTGGGAGCCTTTAGCAGGGGAGAGAGGCAGATAGCAGGGCCACCCCTGGGCACCGAGTCCTACACCCTGGGAGCCTTTAGCAGGGGAGAGAAGCAGATAGCAGGGCCACCCCCTGGGCACCGAGTCCTACACCCTGGGAGCCTTTAGCAGGGGAGAGAAGCAGATAGCAGGGCCACCCCCTGGGCACCGAGTCCTACACCCTGGGAGCCTTTAGCAGGGGAGAGAAGCAGATAGCAGGGCCACCCCTGGGCACCGAGTCCTACACCCTGGGAGCCTTTAGCAGGGGAGAGAAGCAGATAGCAGGGCCACCCCTGGGCACCGAGTCCTACACCCTGGGAGCCTTTAGCAGGGGAGAGAAACAGATAGCAGAGCCATCCCTGGGCACCGAGTCCTACACCCTGGGAGAATTTATCAGGGGAGAGAAGCAGATAGCAGGGCCATCGCACACCCACCGATAAATTACACCCAAGCTGTATCATCGCACGCAGGTCCAGCCCTCTACCCTAAAAATAAGTATGTGAGGCCTGGAGCAGGCTCTGGTGCAAGTCACAAGGCGTTAAAATCGGAAGCCTTTGAAGGGGCTTGTTCTATTTCAGTGTTTCAAAAACGTGCGGTGATCCACAATGCATCTGTGTTTATGATCGCAGCCTTCAGCTGCCGTCTGCCATAAATCACGCGTCAGGCTCCCGAGCGAGAATCATAAAATCCGCTTCTGGAAACCCAAAAGGGGTATACGAGAAGTTCATCTAACTCCCAGAGCACGAAGTTAACAAATCTGTGAGCATAATAATGTGGCCTAAAATGCGCAACAATTGAGGAGTTTAGGTGTGTAGCTGAAAAAAATGCACGGGCTGTTCAGAGCGGGTCCCTGCGAAGGGAATATGCAGCCGCTGCCTCCGTGAGGAGTCGGAGAGGGCCTGTGATATCTTCCTGAGGTGCGAAGCGGTCCTAGTACCGTGTTTGGACCACGCCCGGGCTTTTCATCTCACACTTCCGATCGCTGCCGACTATCAAATAACAGCTCCTCCTCGGTGTTAAAGTGGCCCAGAAGCCTCATTGTCGGCCCTGAATGGGCTCAGCCGTGCAGCTCGGAGGCCCGGGGAGCAGTAGTATCTGTGCACAGGGCGCCTCCCAGCCTACTGTAAGAACAGGCCCGGATCAGCTTCCCCCCGGACTGCAGACCACCGGAAAGACTATCTGCGCGTGTCTATTTCTGCACAGCGCTGAAACAAGAGGCAGGCCGCGCCGCGCCACCCATCACCACCATCACCGGTACAACGCGGGGACAGGCGGGGATCCACGGCGCTTCCAGGAAGCTGGATTTCGTGCCGTCGTTGTGTAATAATTATTCTATTGCCTGAAATCGACATTGTTTACCTGCGCGGGGAAACCGGGACCCATGACACTATAAAAGGGGAATCGGCCAAGGAAAGAAACCCACCCAGGGACAGAAAAGATTAAGCTTGGCAAAGTAAGCACTGTGTACTGCCTCCCTGGAACCTATTAAGCGCTAGAGAACGCTGAAAGAAATGGATTTGGCGGAACTAACGCGTTATACCGCATTTCTCCTCGAGGACTTGTTGACATATGGAATGGAAACTAGCAGATCTAAAGCACAGAAGTAGAACCGTGATCTGTGCCACATCCATGAGGATGACTTTACTTCTAACTTTTCAAGACTTTAGCCCACCGCCCCTACCCAGTCGCAGTAACTTGCTCTCGGAGGTGGTTTGTCCCCCTTTAGGGGCTCTCTTTGCCACAAACAAATGAAAGTGAAACCGGAACCTTAAATAAAGCGGTTAAAAGGTACATTTCAAGCTTTTAAAAGGTATGCATTGAGCTAAATCGGTTTTGCTTTCGGAGATTGTGGGGCTCTTATGGGAAGAGGCCACCAGGGTCATCGCCATACTCGGTAACTTTGCTCACTGATCGGGAGCTGCATCGTTTAAATGGTGCTGTTACCCTGTAACATTTGTCTGTGGCCTCAGGTGGGCTCAGACTAACTAGGGAAAACAGAGGGCAGCTTGTACATGGTAGTGCCCTTCACAAACCAGGGCTACCCATCAAGCCTTGGCCTAGTGACTAGCTCTAAACCCGGCTGCGCGGCACTAGTGCAGAATGAGGCATCATCATTACTGTATGCTACTTGCACTGCTTCTGGGAGGGCAGGTTACGGAATCAAAGGCACAGCAACAACAGACAAGGCCTCAAAGATGCACTGGTCAGGGGAAAGCTGCACTATGTGCCCTGATATCAGAGGCTTCGCCCATAGTAAAGAGCAGGATGGCACACCAGAAGAACGCCCCCCGCGCGCACACACACACACACACACACCCACCCTCCCCCCCACAATAAACTACACGCCATTCATAGGCTGCAGGTGGAGGGGGAATATTGAAACATAGACGGAGCTCAGGGGTGAAATGCGGCACATGCTTTTGGGGACTTTTACATCAAAAAGAGAACCCGAGTAGCAAGCATGTTTAAAACAAGCATTGTCAAAGGCAAGAGGTCGAGGTTTAATGTATTAATGCAAGCAGCGACAGCACATTAGAGTGAGACAGACAGGAGGGAGCCAGCAGGAGCTTGTAAAGTACTTGTAAAGTGGTCCTTCATGCAGTTTAATGGAAGCACTCGAGTAAGGGCAGAAGGATGAACCCAAACAGCCAACCGCATTAGGTGGAAGATGAATAGTCCACAGGGCTGGGCCCTGACACAAACGACAGTCTCAAGCTTCATAACAGGCATTGGCCTACACTTTAGAGGCTAAGACAGACAATGAGACACAAAGTAACCTGCTAAAGAAAAAAAAACAATATAAAAACACGATATTGTAATTTGGGAAGAAATGATGACTGAAAACCTGTCTCCTAGTACCACAGCAGACATAACCGCAGCTCTGGATGGCCTCTGCTGTGCCACTGATGGACCTCGGCATGGGCTCCGTTTTAACAGTTTTGCTTTTCTGATTTCCAACTAATGGGTAAAAAGATGAATCAGCAATTTAACTGAGACTAAGTGCAGATACGGCTTGTGATAAAAACTCCGATTCCACCCGACGTTTGGAGAAACATTCA
Organism: Pleurodeles waltl; assembly: GCF_031143425.1. NCBI lineage: Eukaryota > Metazoa > Chordata > Amphibia > Caudata > Salamandridae > Pleurodeles > Pleurodeles waltl. The sequence continues at coordinate 968,473,751 of NC_090439.1, forward strand.
TCAGTGGATTGCCTGCACCTCTGCGATGTCGTGTTAAGTTCCTTGATGCACGTCAATGTTCGCTTTACCTTCAATCGAGGAGCACATAAACCAACTGCATTAGCTCACTGGCACTGGAATAAAGAGCTTTCTTTCATAGGAAGCAGAAGATACTTTACTGCTCCCCATAAACAGCTAAATAAAACAATGCAATTCAGGCTTGGTGAGATCTGGGGGTGGTCTCGCTGAGGAAGTAAACACGTCCATGTGAACAGTTGCAGTCCTCGGCCTTAAGATGGGAAGCGGTGATAAATGCAGGCGCTTGCAAAGCAAACAACCTGACACCCAACTCCCAAACCTGAAGCGATCAAAGGCTGAGGCATGGGAACTGAAGGAGCCCGGGGGAGGGTGGGGCAGGGGCAAGGTATTCTCCACCACCCTATTTGTGGCTGATGCTAATCGGCCCCTCGGAGCACAAGAGCCCCCGCCTTCCATTCCCTCCCCGGCAGAGGCAGGCCCTGCCCTAATAGCTTAAAGGGGGGATAATCCCTTTCAAGTGAACCATTTTAGACATGGCGGAAAGAGATTAGATCACGCATGCACACAAGAAATGCTTCAAACTTGGCCCAGAACGGGCCTTCTAAGGTTTCACCTCCTAGCAGCTTCTTCAAAGGGCAGGCTGAGCACAGGCTGCCTCAGAGGCGCACACAACCCCCCACTGATGTCCACCCTGAACGAGACCCCAGCCTGCTGGGAGACGGACCTACTCGAGGCCTCACGAGCGGGCTCTGCGGCTTTATTGTCACCCGATGGCCGACGTGAGAGAAGGTGATGGTGCTCGCTGCCAGAGCCAGGCCTCCTACACAGCCCCTGCCTCCTTCTACACAGGCTCCCCCGGTAGAAGTGGGGTTAGTGAGGCATGCTTTAACCCAGGTACAGGTCCCTAGCTGCTCCCACACAACCTCCCTTTATAGAGTCTGTGATTGACAAGGTATCATTTGAGGGTAGAGGCCCCTGCCTCCTTCTACATGGCCTCCTTTTAAGGAAGCGAGATTAACAAGGTATCCTTTCAGGGGGCAGGACTCTGGCTTCTACGCAGGCCCTTTTTAAAGGGAACATGGTTTAGAAGTGTCTTTTGAGGGTACAGACCCTGGCTCCTCTTACACAGACCCCTTTATATGGAGCGTGATTAACGAGGCGTCCTTTATGGGCGCGGAGCTGTAGAGACAGGCCCGGCTCCCCCAACAGAGCCCTCTTGAGGTCCTCTCTCCCATCACCCCTACCCGACTCCACCAACCGAGCTCCCCTTCAACAGGGTATGGTCAACACGTTATAATTTGTGGGTACAAGCCCCCTAGCCACCATTTAAGGGAGTGTGGTTAAAGAGGAATCATTTGAGAGTGGTGGTGATGGTGTGCACTGCTTGGCAATGCAAACAGACCTATGCAGTGCACCGACCAAGGACTGCACATTAACATTTTATAGCCAGGGGAACAACGCCAGGGGCAAGAGAGCTTCTTTATAAATTGTGCTGTTATACAGCCCTAAGGCGGTTTGCTATCAGGTGTGGTTATAAATAAACAAAAACAGACATCCATTTCGGGATTCATAATGATCCCTAAAGAACGTGCATTAACCCACAACATGATGTTCCTGCTTAGCTGTGAGACAAGTTAGTCTATCAAAGTTTGGAAAGGGCCACTTAGATTACAATGGAGACTAGTGAGTAAGGTGTCCATATCGTGCAGATGGGCATGCCCTACTCACATCTGTTCTTTGTCAGACTACAATATAAAGGCATTAACAGTTGAATTGCTGCAGGCTCATATCGGTGCCATTTGCACAAAATTACACTGGATTGAATGTACTGCACCCCCTGCTGCCAGTGAGCACCAGCTTTAATGGAAGCTTCTCCACAGGGAGTAGCTCTTCTTCGAAGACCATATCCCGACGAGGAACGGATACCCTGATAGTTGTTGCAGTGTAAACATAACAATAAAGCCAAATGTGCAATTTCATATGTGCAATGAGTGTGCACTTACTTCTAAATAAGCTACAATTACTTTCCCTTAGAACCCTAACACCAAGGAGGCCTTTTAAGTAAAAACCCTTTAGCTGCGCTTCTAAAGCACCCTGCAGCGGAGGAGGTAAGATAACCACAAAACATATGCCAGGACTGAATAATCAGACCTACAACTAAATGACAATACTCAATTTCAACATACTGGACACGCCTCGCATGATCCTGCGGTGTACAGATACTAAACTGCACTCAGTAACAACCTGGACTCTCTTTAGTCTCCGAGAGTTATTCCCTGCTCTTGTGAAGATAGCTGTGCATTTACCCCAATCCGTATCCAGTCTCGTTTTGACTACAAGCGACAAATGCTGTGGGGTTTAGCCAAGCTTGATCTGCCTCCTTCCTACCACCACGGAGGGAGTAGCCGGAGCTGATCCTCCACAGTAGGTTCCAGATGTTCCTTAATACAAGGTGTTAGTCACTCATTAACAGAGTGTAGCAATTACCATAAGTTACACCATCGCTGGTCTGAAAAACGAAAGTTGTGATCATGGACCACGCTCTCCTGAAGCCTCTCAAACACAAACCCTTGCATGCCAATGCTTGCTATAGTCATTGGAAAGACCAATACAGCTTTTGGCATTTCAGAATGGAAACAGACGTCAGACATTAGACCGGAAGGTCCTCCTCTGTACAGGACTTGTAGCTCGGACACCAACGACTTATTTCCCCATTTTAATGCAGAACATTGGGTGCATTAGATCAACATTTTTTTGGAGGGGGTCGCTGGGGGTCGAGGGAGAGTAGTAGTAGTACAGGCAGTGCTTTAAATGGGCCGGTATGGAGTACCGGCACTTTTCTATTTTGCCACGGAGAGTATCTGCACTTCAAGAAAAACGTAATACTTTTCATTTGAGAGTGCCGACACTTCTAAGAAACAAGCACGTGCACTCCTATTTTTCCATTTCAAACATTGAGTACAGAATCTTGTGAAAGGGACACACTGCTCACTGCTTCGCTGCACGGACACAAAGTCCGGTCAAAGAGCAGCATCCCAGGCGCGTGCGCAGTGTGTTGCTTGCAGCCAGCGCCCTGCGGCGGCCTCGGGGCTCGCGCAGGTGGGAGCGGGCTAGGGGTGTGCGCGCAGGTGGGAGTGTGCTCGCAGGTAGGAGCGGGTTAGGGGTGTGCGCGCAAGTGGGAGTGTGCGCGCAGGTGGGAGTGGGCTAGGGGTGTGCGCGCAGGTGGGAGTGTGCGCGCAGGTAGGCGCTCGGCGGTAGAACGAGCTGAATGTACAGCGCGCACCGTTGTGCCCCAGTTGTTAGCACGACGCTGCTCTTTCGCGAGCTCATAAAACAAGCCTTTGACGAGTAATAAACCGTAATTATCTTCAATGCAGGAAGATTGTGCCATGCAAAACAAATGCCAGATGCCGATTCGGTTTTATTCATATTTTAAACGCCAGAAGCTCCGCTGTGAGCAACGCGCCTTTCAATTACATAAAAGTACAGTGGGAGCAAATAAAACCAAGGGCCGGTGGTGGGGGGAGCTCGTGAGGCAGATGGGAGAGCATGGAGTCGAGGGGGTGGGGGGGGGGGGGGGGGGGGAATGGGAGTCTCTTGCCGTCTCTTCCTCCCCCCCCACCTCGGTGACCGAGGCAGTGGGAGTGCTCAGCACCCCCCATGAGAAGAGAACCCTTCCTCCTGCCATCGGATGCAGGTGTCTGAAGAGGGGGCATACACCTACAGAGGGAATGGCGGAGAAAAGACGGAGTCTCACCCTACCACAATATCATAGAAATGTTTGTAAATAAACACCTTCATGCCGATTGGGCGCTCAAAAACCACTGGTCTGGACTCCATAGGCCAGCCAGGCAATGCCTCTAGTGTTGTGTCTTACAACGAGAAGTCTAAAACTTCTGGTTCTGTGTACTGGCTACATTCACTCTCACTTCCATTTCTACCTCTACCATGCTCCGTGTCATAGCAACTCTCTACATGTCACCAACATGTTAAAACGGTGACAAGCTCTACCAAGATCAATGCTTCTATTAAATATCTACATTTTAGTCCCTTAACGTTCAAAAGCGCCCTCTACGCTACCCACGTTCCCAAATCACAAAATATGACAACCGTTCTTTTGCACGTTGCCAAGGGATCAAATGTGCTTAGCAAATACTGAAGTTCGACACCACTGTAAAAGCCAGACCGCTCAAAAATGGTGCTATTCTGGGGTGTCTAATGATCCTCTCTGTCGCTAGGCCAGATCACCAAACTGTTCTACTAACATGACCTCATGAGCACCGACTCCTAAACATGAAAACATGGCTATCCACGCTGCCATCTTCTGAATCTGGCAGCTTGTCATCAGAGATCATCCTTGACATGTACCCTTGTCACCCAGCTCCCACATAAAGCCCAGGTAAGCTACCGGCTTTAAAGAGAGCTACCGTTTGTGACCCTTGACACCAGCTTTTACCAACATGGCCGGTTTGGGTTTCCTGCTCACAGGATCAGTTTGAGAGCACAAATCAAGAAAGACTGACTTAACATGTCATCCATTGCCCGCATTTGTACGTGGAGCATTGGCATGTTAGTAATCTCACTAGATACAAGTAATTGTCTAGGATTCAGGGCATTCAGAGTAGTTTGCATTTTTTGCCTGTGCTGGTCAGGTAGGTAGTTAATAGACAGCTGGTGGATCCAGAAAATACAATTAGGATTCTAAATCCTAAATCGTCTTTTAGAACATAACCAATAAAATGGAGACTTTTGAAAAGCTGATACTAGTTTAGCATAGTCAAGAGACTAGTATTTGCAGCCGACTAACTTGATTTGGGACGAGTAAATAATTGTCAATCTGTACAAATTTCCACCTTTCAATATTCTCTTAATGCGGATTGATAGGTTTCTCTCAAGTACTGAACATACATTTTTGGCATAGGTTTCTTAAGCTCTGCATTAATCAGATCTTACATTAGAAGCTGCTGGAAAAATCACTACAGAGCGATTATGTAATAGTGACATTGAATCTATCAAACATTTTATTGATCTGCCGAGGACTAGTGAAAGGAAATTAAGGTTACATTAAACTTTCTGTGATGCTGATGTAAGGACAGTTACCTGAGGTTTACATTACTGTATCAAGTACTCTGATCTTCCAAAGACTTAGGGCCATATGGACAAACATATTCTCCCATAGGCGCAAAGTGGGTAAAAATCGTTGATGCACCTGGCTCTTGAATATTACTTTCCACAAATGTTTCTCTGTAGCCTTGTATATATTGAACCTTACCTTCTCCAAACTACTGAAAAGATTTACAATAAATCATAAAAAGCATGCTATTCTGTCCAAGATCTACCTTTCTGCCAGATGTGGTTTAATTTTGTTCAGTCATTTTGGTTGTAGCTGTGTCTTATGTTCCTATATGAAGGAAAAAAACGATTTGGGACCACCCCCTTTATTCTCTAGCCCTTTTTGACTGATCACACCAAAACTTTACAGGAAAGAGCTGCAGTAGAGGAGACTTTTTTTGGGGGGAAAGTTTCGTTTAGGTTTGTCGAACGGCACCAAATGTATTAGTAAACCAAAAAAATAAAAAATAATAATCCTATCGAAACGTGGTCCTAACTAGAACTACCCAGTGGCAACTGCCACTGACAGATATAAACGGAACGTGTATCTGTCTATAGGGCCAGGGTAGGGGTTTCAGAGAGGGTGTATAGTTGATGTGTAAAACATTAATATATTAAATCTATTCAGCTACAACTTAGTTCTTGTTGGTGCCAGAAAAATAAGTTAAACCATTGTGCAAGGGAATGAGGTGGCGAAATAATAGCAGTCATCCTTCAATAGTGCAGCACTTCCAATGCTCATACTCTAATAAAGTTTATGGCCAGCTAAAATGTTAGTAGTACACTATGGACATTTTCTGCACATAAAGAACCTTAAGAGGCATTCAGTTATATGCAGCTTATGAAATAAGGCAGCAACTGGTCTGGCCATCAATCACACCACCAGTTACATAACACCCTATACTTAAAAAGACCACCGTCCACCAGGCTTTTGCTTTGATTTTACAATGTAAACCCTTTTCAAAGAAGGATCACAAAAATGAAGCGCTCAGTTTACCATTCCAGAGATCTGGATTGCCATGCCTCCATATCTTTATGTATATTACCTGTTCCACAATCTACAGTCTTACCTCAAAATAAACATGAGTGAGCTTCTCAAACTGGATTACAATAAGAAACAAGCATTTACAATGCAACGGGTCTCGCGTTTGCTCATGTTAGAGCTGATCGCGTTGTAAACTTCTAACCCGACTTTTCATCTATTGGCAAAGGTGCTTTTATGTACGTAAAAAAGTGAAATGTGTAAGCGCTCGACTTCTGCCAAGCGAAATCGCGCTAGGAAAATAGAGAAAAAAAGTATTCTGCGATCCGACAGAAAACAGCGAGCCTCGCATGTTTTCTGTACTTTGGTCGCTGCGCTCGAGGAGGGCTAATCACCGGAAAAAGGCATGACGTGTGCATGCCTTCCACTAATGAAAGCAAGCAGATTTTACTAGGCAAGCCCACGAACCAATCAAACACACTGACTTGAAGTTGACAGGGCTCCGAGCCCTTTTCTAACAACTAAAGCGTCTCACTGCGATACGCATGCAACGCAGACTCGACCCTAAAAAAACACCCATTACATTTGGGATTAAAATTCTTAAGCATCATCTCAAATGCATACCAAATGATCCCATGTGCCATTGTTACCACTAGACAATCAGTAAATTCAGACATCTCGAGGGTCTATACTTTAGAGATTACCCAAATCACACATAAGTCCCTATGGATGCAAGTGGAAAACAGGCCAAATTCATTTATACAAAATCAGGGTAGGACGTCCGATGGCTGTAAAACTAAACAGTCTACAAAAGCAGAAGATAATCAGACAATCAAGGAGCATAGAACAGAAGAAAGAGATTCTACCAAGTTCCTGCTCAACAGTCTCAGTCTTACATAGTGAACCAAGTCCAGACTTCAGCAAGAAGTCCATAGGGGACACATGATTTAAAGGAAGCAACAGTAAAGAAAGAAATTGTTAAAGGGATGCACTTTCTGCATAGTTTCCTAGAGGCTTAATTGGAAACTAACAGATTGTAACAAGCAAATGTTTCATAGAAGAAAGTTGAAATCAGTGAAAAGGTGGCTTGTCACCAAAAGGAATGGAATGAAATACTGAAATGTACTACAATCGATTGGGCACGGTAGTGGGTCAAGGGCACAGGAGATAATGGAGTGTGTTTTTCCAAAGTCATCTCTTCATCAGGTGGGAAGTAGTCCGCAAGGCCCACATCCAGCTACCTCATGTACAACGAGGGGCTATGAAATGGGAGGTCAGGGCATATGACAGATGCAGCTGAGGGAAGATGAATATTTTATCTAACCACGTCCTTGAGTTAGGTGTGGAAATGTATACATATAATCAGTTCCAGAGTTGGGGGGTATGACAGGATGCAAACATCCAGTAACAACCATTAAAAAATGGTAAATATACTAGTAAGGGGAGCGAGCGAGCGCCTATGGGTCATGGTAGTGGGCACACCAATACAAAATTAACATTTTTAATTTATCTGACCAAACTATTTGTCAAGCACAACTCCAATACTCTTTCTGGAAAAGCAACATGCTTAAGATTTGTAACTTGCTAAATTGGTGCAGCAAAAAACCTTTACATGTAATATGCAGAAAGACTCTTGTACAGTGTCACAACAGCGCAGAGTTGAATAAGGCCACATGCTGTGGAGCCTGCCCCAGCCTGCTTTCTCATCCGGCCTACCATGGAAATGGCTGGCAAATTGGACAAGGCATTACTGGGAGAGAGCAGACATCATTACAGTTTCCCGGTAACAGCCTGTTATTGGAAGTACTTATCAGAGTATACAGGGAGGAAGCCACCAATTGAAACCGACACCAAGATATACAAGCCTGTAATTGATTAAAAGTGCAGCTGTTGAAGAAGGACATACAATTTGTGACCATCATCCACAACAGTGCTCTGCTCGCTTTGGGCCCATCAAATTACCAAGGAGCCCAACTACAAATGGTATTCAGTTACATTAAACACTGCCTTGAAAAGATGTACACCAGTGCTGAGATGATCTGCAGGAGGAAAAAAACAACAACAAAAAAACACTTGAAACCAAACAATTCTAAATGTGGGGGAAGGCACGCTCTAATGACCTAACATGAAACGCAAGTTTGACTTATCACGGGTGTGGAGAAGACAACATTGAAAGACATTACGACAGCAGGCAATTAAATCTCATCCTTCTGAGCACATTATGGCCAATTACACCAAAGACTGGAAGCAAGTGATACTGCCTCCTAGCGGGGAGGATGGAGTGCATATGGGAATACCAGACACCATCACTCACGTATGGTTAAGACCCAAGCATTTCTTTGTATAAAGATAATGGGGGAGCATGCTGCATAATTTCAGGCACAGCTGGCATCTGCGTCCTTGCCACCAATATCATCCTAGCGCCAATAGGACCAAACTGACAAGAGAAATGGAAACATTAAAGATGGGCCTGCTCACAAGTAAAAGAGCACATAACTGCAACTAGTCCACCGTGGGAAGCCCACCCAGGCCACGCAGCCTGTCAAACCAAAGAGAGGCTACCCACAGATCAACAAGTCTACAAGTCTTAAACCTCCCAATAGTTGTCTTTTGTTTCTCTCATCTGGACTGATGATGGTCATGCCGACGTGATACACAAAAACAAACAATTAGAAAGCCATCTTATGGTGAGGCTTGCACTTGAGTAGTGAAGGAAATAACCAAGCCAAATTCAGGTTGGCGTGTTTGGAAAAGAAAAAAAAATGTGACTGTATAGATGTGCGCACAGCAGGCATTTATGAGAAAGAAGGTAATAGGTGATGACCAACTGTACTTTGAAACATAAACTGGTCCCTCATTACTCCAAGGTAGAAGGTTATATCCAGGCAGCCATAGCAGGAGGTGACCGTTCCTCCTCTTGGGTTGAGACAAGTCCGCTGTAGACCTATCGGTAACAGTAGGTAATTCAAGCCAGACCGACAAAAGGGCTCTTCTACTTGAGATCAAATGGCCAGCACAAACCTATTCATGTCATTAGGTTTGAAAAGTGGCGCACTCGAAGAGCGTTTACATAAACAGTACACATTACAAACGGAACTGCTTCATGGCACTTATTCCTCAACCATACCCATTTAATCGACCTTAGTTAGATCAATGTCACTGCACCAGAGTGCCTAAACGTCACTGTAAGGCTGCAGATTCAGACCAGGGAAGAGCAAGTTGTGACACATCCTCAACCCGAAGCCAACACTCACCTCAGCCTTTCACTCTTCCGAGGCAGATAACGAGCATCATTAAATCGGACGATCACCAGTAGCACAAACATGACTATTAAAATCCATATAAAACATCTTGAATACCATTCAGCATGATGTATTAACAACATGTAACATTACACCAGTTCTTGAAGCAAGTGGATTATGAAGTTTACTACGGGTGGCACTTTTAGAGCCTGGAGAAACAGATAGGCGAGTATCTGAATCTCTTCTCCCCCTTCCCCCCCAAACAAAACCATACGTTTCATTTTTAGATCAAATATCTCCTGCACATTCTTTACCACAGCTTTCTGGTGACACCGGTCATTGTTTAAAAAAATAATAATGATGATTTAAGATAAAAAGGAAGAAAATCATCTACCCAATAAATTAACCATCATCAAACATATTTAATAGAGCAAATTAGAAAGTACATTAAGAGCAAACCATCTTTAAACGTCACACAGTGCGGTTAACCAATCCTCTAGCCTGCGGCACACCGAACACACTACTTCATTTAAGTGATTTATAAACATCTGCTCATAGAAAGCAAGAAAAAAATGCACTGAATCTGTCGATTACCTTTTTGCTCTGTATCGAGAGGTTTCTGTGCTGTCTGAACTCCCAGTTTAAAGACATCATCAATAGAACTCAAGACCACCAGACGGCCCTCACCCCTACACCTGCTACACGCAGACCGAGAAACTAATTTTTATTGGAAGAATTTTTTATTCATAACTTTTTACAATTACTTCATAAAATACTGTCAGTAATAATTCAAAAAGGAATCTTCAAATCATATTTACAATCATTTATAAAACCATTTCAATAAGATTAATTCAATAACCATAAATCAATGTGACAGGGTCCCTTCCTGTCCTGAACCTACTTTGGACCACACAGGTGAACTGTACCTCACCTGTATCCCTAGGGGGGACGGCTCCTCCTAATTCACCGTTCCTTGCCCTCATGCTCAGGGTTCCACCCCCTCCTCAAACACCAATCTGCCAAGAGGGTGTAACGGGCAGACAGGAGCGGGAGCCCCATGACCACCCCAGCGATCTGGTCTCCCTATTCCCCAAGCTGGTGTGTACATCCGCAGGTTGGTTCAGGACTTCAGGATCCTACCTCTGGTGTCATCCCAGGGCCCCAGCCTTGGGGACCCCTCTGTTGGTTATGGTTACTTTAGTACTTCTCCAACCTTAAAAATAAGGGAGTGGGTGGGTGGGACAACGCTGGCTCCAGGGGACCGCACGCCGACACAGCAGAAAAGGCTGAGCCTTTTTTTGGGAGGGTGGGGCGCTTAAATAGCCCCCAACTAGTGTGCAGCGGCTGGAGCCGGAACCGTCTCCCCAACGCATCCTCAATTAACTTCGCCCCCACACATCGCAAGGCGTGAGGGCGGACATCCCTGGCCAGCCCAACGCACAACTGATTCCTAAGGGCTGCGCTCCCCCCATCTTGGGGGGAGGGGAAGGCGCTTTACCATAATACACAAAGAAACGCACTTAGAATAAAGAACCAACAGCACTCTGGGAGACGGAGTGAGAATATGTGTAACTAATACGGACATGACCCCTGATGGCCTGATTAACAGCCAAGTCGGACCCAAACAAAAGATAAAATACCGGTAAGATTGTATTTACCTGCTTAACCCATTCAACCCTTCATACGAGCCTCCCTACACCTGTGCGGACAACAACGGCAAGCTTGAAGTCAACGCGTCTTTTTTATCCCAAGACTTATTTTTGTTATTCTTGTGTTTTTTTGGAAACATGCAGCCTGCAAAATAAATTTGGGCTATTTCAGTACCCCCAGTATGCCAGTACCACCAGTATGCCAGGACCACCAGCCCAGGCCCTAAAGTCCACTCCTTTTTTTGGCAGCTGTGCACGTGATCAGGCAAAATGACATCACTCAATGCAAAAAGGCCAATGGACGAAGAGGGCTGACATATTACTAGCATTACACGCTATATGCTCAGATGGACGAAAGCGAAATGCAGGCCTACTCCGCAAAAATAGAGGGTTGGCTACCTTTAAGATGGGACTATTTATTGTCCTTACACAAGACGATGAGTGTAAAAACATTTTTAAAACAATATATTTTTTAACAAGTCTTAGGGCACATGAGATGCAAATGATGAAGGATTTGTTCTTACCCGGAGCTGCTGGAGGAACTAATGTTTAGCTGACATGGAGCAGTGCAGGCAACACAGGGGTAGACCTCATTTAGTAATTTTAGGGGAATAATCTGACTTTAGAGAATAAAACATGGGCATTCAGCTTAATTCCCCAGCTTTACTTGAATGAGGGGTCAGGGTTTCCTTTAATTTATATGCAGCACTTTTCTTGAATCTGGAGTGCCTAAGCAGCTCCAAAAGCGAGCTATCCATGCTACAGGTAATGGCTGATGTTGTAAATTAGTTTTAATGTACAAAACTGGTTCTTAAGTAGCTATTCTAGCATGGTTCCAACCCTCTTGCATGTATGTTGAAAAACTCTGTGTTAAAGTTGTTATGTTATGTTATGTGTATTGGTAAAGCGCACTATCATACACCAGGGTATGCTGGTGCTGAGCAGGTGTGTGTGTGTGCCTTGCCTTGCCTAGGGTAGGTTGGTTAGCTGAAAAGCAAAGTCTTTAACTTCTCGCACAATTCAAGGACAGGAGGTGGCTCTGATTTAAGTAGGAATTCATTCCACACTTTAGGAGCGATGTAAGAGAATGCCCACTCTCATGATCTGGTTCTGTGTATCCTTAGGAGGTGTGTGAGCATGTGTCCTCAGGAGTGGAGGTGACTTAGTGGTTAGTAGAACACAATGAGACTGTTCAAAAATTAAAATAGTAGGGATCAAAAAGACGACATAACCACCATGAGAAATCAATTGCTAGGACTGTTTGTATCTTTGATTTGCCCTTGCATACCTTAGGGATATATGAACATATTGAGGAAGCGGTACTGTATCAAGTTGAAGTGCGACAGTAATAGCATGCAGGTGAATGACAGAGGAATAAAAGGAGATTAAACATGTGAAAGCCTCAAGGCTGCAGACGCAAGAGAGACAGAAATTTCGATTTTTTTTACAGTAGACGGACAGAGGAGAACTAGGATTCTGGAGCATCACACACTTATTCCGAGCACCTGCTTCCCTCCCTGCATCCTTGCACTCCCAACAATTGAGCATAATACAGTACCTTCAACTGTTCCCTCAAACCAATCACGAGCTAGGGGATACTAAGTTTCTGGCAGGGCAAAAGTAACACTACAAAGAGTAGAGGAGTACTGTCCATGCACCTGAAGCTGTTTATTGCTCAAAGACAGTTTACAATTCCAGAAACAGAGCATAAAGCAAAACGCAATAATGAAAATGTTTGCACTACCTAAGAAGGCTCTGTAAAGCTTGCAGTGTGCGCTATGCAAATCCCTTAAAAAACAAAACAGAATACTAAGAGGAGGCACATCAGTGCATTTGTAGGATAGTGGTTATAGCAAAAAGCAAGAGATCTGGAAAAAGACACTGGGAGAAGTGGGGGACATCTTTATTTCTTCATCCTTGGAGCAACCAGTCCTCTTGTGTACTATTCCTCATTACTCCTCCATTGGGCCTAGTCTGCTGATTATTTACATTTACCAGTGGTCAACAATCAGGTGATCCGGTGACATCACTATGGTCAGGCCTTCATGGCAGATACATTTAAACCATGTACAGTGAAGTTCTGAATCTAGATAGCTAGTGACTGGCTCAAACTGAACCCCCAAACACGATCAAAGTAAGTGCAGCCCTATGAGAAGCTATCTTATGGCCCGTTAAAATAGGCCTGTCAAAGCAGTGAAGAATTTAGCATGGAGAAGTTTTACTGCAACTGAACCCTGGCTCCTTGGGTTATAGCAGGTGTATCAAAGCATTTCTGCCACCTTTAGACTATTATAAGGACGTGCCCTTGTATCACCCCGAATGCCACATGTCTGGACAGCTGCAGATGAACCCCATATAGACTGCTGAAACAACCTTTTTCTAGGGATCTCTAGCAGCAGTGTTGCCTTTTTTATATGCCCTTATAAGACTTCACATTGTTTGATTCATTCCAATGTTTGCCTCTTTCTGGCTCAAATTGAAAGTCCGATTTGTGACTCATCGAGGCTCACTGAAAGGCACTGTCTATTTCGGAGACAAAACTAGATGTCTACCGCCCCACCAGAACTGCACCGCTATCCACCGGAATGCAAACTAGCTATTCTTAGGATTTGCAAACAAAAGGTGTGCTCAGTTCTTTCATAATCTTCTATCGATTTTGCACAATCGCCTTCCTCCCCATACGTGTTAGACGTTCAATGTTTGAACTCAGTCAGCACCATCATATTCTGTTTATAAAATGTTGCAACAGAAAACATGCTTGCAGAAGTAATTTGAAAAGACATGCAGATTTAGGGGTATCCATTTGGTACCACCAGTCTCACCGACCATCAAGATAGTTCCCCAAGCTACAAGTGGAGGTTGCTGAGGGCCTCAGATTGGGACAGGTAGTCAATATGTGATCTCAACAGGGGATCAAAGTGTGGGTGACCACATCACTGCTGCCTGGAAAGATGTAGTCTGGTGGCTGAGAGGTAACAACTCTGGAATGGAGGAACATGGTTCAGCTCAAGATGACTGCTTCTGTCCTGCGATTCTGGGCAAACCACTTAAATTCCTTGTCCCTAAAAATGTGTACCGTAATCTGGTTCTCTTGTGAAGCACTCCAAAGCACCTGGGCGAAGCTCATGCTATATAAACTGTTAAAAAATAGAAATGTATAAAATATTCTTTATCCCAATACATACTCTCTATAGTGCTGAATGCCTACTTTATTGGAGGCAAAGAAAACTAAAGTGGCTTCCCTGTTGTGTATACCCAAGCAGGCAGTCACTCACCAAGCAGTACTATTTTGCTGTTACCACTCCATGGTGGTCAGAGCCCTCCATACCACTCTAACATTTTCATACTTACTAGACAACTACCGGCAGTGGAGTAAGTTTACATGTATTGCGTGCTCTAACGTTTATCACATTAAAGCCTGCCCTATTAGCTCGGGTGAAAAGCAAACAGCAAAAAGAATGTGCAAGCATCGGCAAAGCTAGCAGGTTTCATCCTTGGGACCTACTGGCTTTGCCAATGGTTTTAGCAACCCAGGACAGCATCTCTAATGTTGTGCCGCATGACTAAAAATTTAAAAAACAAAACCCAAACAACGTTTGACACTACCAGTCAACGTCATTTTGTAGGCATTTGAATAATGAATGCACATGCCTACAAAATGCTGCAGCTGTTTTTTGTTTTCATTTTTAGTGCAAGATCAGAGTTGGATCTATAATAGAGAGGACAGAAAAAAATGAAAAGAAAAAACACACAGGGGAGGTAGAAGAATCAAAACAGGGCTGAGGGGTGGGAGATGGAAGCAATGGATGGGGAAAGAGGGAGAAAGCAACACAGCATGGTTGGGGGCCGAAGCCACAGAAGGGCATAAGTGGAAGAGATCAAAATAACGAAAGAGCAATGTTGAGCGGGTTAGAAAAAAAATGTAGCACATGGGTGAGCAAGGGGATCATGGACGCTTACGGAGGAGAAGCACAAGAGGGAACAAGCAGGAAAGTACATGCAACCGCTGTGGATCGCTTAAACAAACTGGCGCCTGAAAAAGCAAGTAGTTAGTAGTAGGAGGACATACTAATGCTTTCATGCTGCCGGGGCGGGCCAAACGAGAAGAGGAAGCAAAGCCCACATAGCTAACCAATAAGAAGCAGGCAAATTAGTGACAAAGAAGCCAACCAATGGGGGGGGCAACAGGTAGTGTGCAGTTTCCGACGAGAAATAAAAAAGGGACTGGTTTCTGTACAGAATGCTTAAAGGAAATTTAGCAGTGAATGGGCCCAACGGCGTGACGACCGACAACACTTTTTTATCGCCCATCAGCCATTCAATGGGAACCAGTTCCTGAAAGGCAGAGGGGTTGTTAGAATTCATTTTGAATTGCTTCGTTTCTTTTACACGTGTAAGTTTGAGCTTTTGTTGTCTCTGAACGCACTGTCTATCACATATGTTATCTTATGTATATTTGTTTAGGTAAAATAAGCCTGGTTCCACGCCATGGGCTTGCAGCTGGTTTCTTTCCCTAACTGGGGCACTGTATTCATTATAATTGTGTGTTCAAATAACTAACTGACCTCGGCTGTGGTATTTTGGGGAGGGAAAGGCTGATATCTATACCTTTGAACAACGTAATCCTTTGAAGGGTCTCAAGAATGTGGGGAGTCAGGCAGCTGCAGAAGGGAGGCAAGGACAAGACTGGGAATGGAACAAGTGTGTGGATACTGATTAACTCCTTAAAAATATCTGTATGACGTATATCATTAGTTACACATTTTATGTATCCTTTGATGTATGAGTATAAATATCACTGTTAAACGCTTTATGTCAGCACACTTTACTTCGGGCCTGGGATGCCAGTGGTAAACCTGTCCTCTTTGCTGCAGCAAAAATAAACAGACCTTTGGTCATTGATTTTTCACTCCGGCTCTCCGTGTCAAAACTCCTTTGTAAATGCATTTGTAAGTATCTGCAAATATGTGCATTTGACAATTTGGCGCCCGAACAGGGACCTTCCAGTGGATATCTTCAGTAGCTCTGTCACGAGACGTGCTGCCAGTGGGGGGACGCCGTTCCGGAGGTGTAGATTCCAGGGGCCCCTGCACAAAGACTTAGTTTCTGAAGCAGCTGCATCTTATCCACCGGGCAGGTTTCCCCCCGTTTTCTCATGATGTCCCAGCGAAGTCCCTGAAACATCGGTGTTTATCTTGACGGATTAGTCTGACACGGGCGGCCGGAGAGAAATCCAGGAAAAAGCAGATAGTCAGGTAAGACTGTTCCTCGCTGGCTATTTGTCTGCTTTAACTTGCATTTGAGAGAATAATTGTTTTTGGATAACTTATCATTTTTGGGAATGATTAGTTCTTGGTAAATTTGCATTTGTACAAGGTACCATTTGACAATTTGTATTACATGTGTTTTTCTTGTTTGAGTAATTTGCCCAGGCCTGGAGCAATTTGTAAGTTGGTAAATATTTGAAAAGGTTTTCTTTCGTGCACATTTGAAAAAGGGTTTTTTTTTTTTCGGTGCAGGTTGCATTTTGAAATTTGGTGCGTGTTGCATTTTGAACAAATTAAAAGGTTAGATATGGGAAATAAGAAATGTTGGCAAGGGTTATGTCTTTGTTTTCGCCGAAATCATGTGCCACGTTTAGATAAAAAGCAACCCATTCCAAAAGAGGGAACACCAGGGTGGGACATGTTAAAGGATTATGGTTTAGAGAATAATTTGTATAATAGTATATGGCGCAAATATACTAGACATTGTCCTGACCTCCAGTGGCCGGAGGATGGGTCTTTTGATTTAAAGAAACTAACCTACCTACAGGAATGTTTGTTTCATAAAAAGGCTAGACAACATATGTTTGAAGTATACAGAAAATGGGAAATTGAGGCCACCAAAAGAAAAACGAAGTCAGATAAACTGTTAGAGAAGGAGAACCGGAGAACCATCATGCAGAAAGCCGCCCTGTACCACCATTCCCAAACCCAGAAAAGAATTGAGTCTGAAGATAGAGTCCATAGGGCCCAGGTGGAGGGAAGTTATGTATCAAAGCCAACAGAACCCAAACATGCATTAGAGGAAGATGAGGTAATGCTACAGCTATTAGATAATAGCCCTACTGCACCTCCACCTTACACACCCCCTGCAGTAGCCCAACCTATCATGGGGGCACAGCAACAGCAGCAAGGGCAAGGGCACAATTTGGGAAATCCAGGTGCACCACTACAGCAGCATGTGCCACAGCCACCACAGCCTCTAGCTCAAGCCACCCAAATAGCCCAAGTCCTAATCCCTCCGCCACCTGCCCCACCACTACCAGCCAACACTGCAAGGTTACCAATAATGTCCCCTGCCCCTAATACCCCAAATGGACAACGCCGACGGTGCACAGCCACTCACTCACTTTCACCCATATGGAGCACACCTATGAAGTCGATTTCGCCCCCTGGTACCCGCTCCACTATTGGGGATTGGGAAAAACGGGTTATCAAGGATCAGTCAGATAACTGGATGTCACATCTTATTTACACCCACACCGATATTATGGACACAATACAACAGATGTCACATTTTGGACAGCAATTAGCACTGTTGTATATGATTGAAAAATTGGAGAGGGATTGGAAGTCTTGCATTACAGATTCTACCCCTCTCCCTTATGAACAAGAATTAAACCAATTATGGCGGGACAGTAGGGCTTGTATTCTTGATAGTAGCAGCATAAATGAGGGAGTACGCATTTGTGTCATAGCCAGGGAAGATGTTCTAAATAGATATGACAAGGGGTACCCAATGAGGGAAGTGCACCCTGATATGCCCACTGCAGCTGCAGTCGCAGCAGCAGCTGCCGCCGGACAGCCAGCTCCCGTGCCGGTGGCCCAATTTGTTCATATACCATGGAAAAGGGAGGAGGTAATGGCTATAAAGAAAGACTTGCCAGACCCTCGAAAGAATCCAGCTGGATTCTATCGGGACCTTAGAACTGCCATTTCCACCACAACCATGACTCTCAAAGACATTGA
This sequence comes from Pleurodeles waltl, assembly GCF_031143425.1. Taxonomy (NCBI): domain Eukaryota; kingdom Metazoa; phylum Chordata; class Amphibia; order Caudata; family Salamandridae; genus Pleurodeles; species Pleurodeles waltl. The sequence goes on from NC_090439.1 coordinate 968,491,767, forward strand.
CTATTTTTTTGGTGTTTTATTGGGTCCTGAAGTTTGGCATAAAATTAGAAGAGTAGATGATGCACCTACTTTGGGAAATACATGGGGGGGTTTAGAAGCACATGAAGCACAAAGGGCACCAGGAACCCTGCCGCATCAGGATATTTTAGATTTACCTAATCGGATATTGACTAAGTTAGAAACTGTTATACCTCTTCAGACTGTGGATTGGGGAAAGCTTGCCACTTATAAACAGAAAATAGGTGAAGATGTCCCAGATTATTTTACTCGAATTGAACAAGCGTTCATAGATTTTAGCGGTCAAGACCTCGCCACCGTAACAGGTGTCACACTATTTGTAGAACGCTTTGTTAATGGCCTTCTACCTGAAATATCACAAAAATTAAAAGCAACAGAGAGTTCGTGGATGACGAAGGGACAGGCAGAGATTTTGCAGATGGCGCAATACTATGAGAGCAGGTACAAGGAAGAATTAGAAAAGAATGAGAAGTCAGTAAAAGAATTGAAGAAAAAGGCATTATTACAGCAGGCATACCCTCAGCGGGATGCAACCCCTCAGCAAAGGGGTGGCCCACCAAGGGGACGGGGAAGGGGTCGAGGCCGAGGTACATCTGCACCACCCCAAGACCGCCGATTAAATATCAACCAATGTGCCTACTGTAAGCAGGATGGACATTGGCGTGATACTTGCCCATTACTGGAAGGAAGGCAAAGTATGTCACTTCATAGAGGGAACGCGGCAGGTAATGCACGAGGACGAGGAAGAGGTAGAACTGATCAGAATTCGCAGAATGAGAATCAGGTCCCGCGTAACACTAATATTTTTGACAATGCATTTGAACGACAATATTATGCTGATGATTTCTTTTCTGAATCCTACAATTATTAGGACAGCCACAGACAGGGCCAGGGGCGAGTAAGTATTCCTGTAGATCAAAATGGTCCCTACATTGATGTAAAAATCGAAGGAGAGGGCCATAAGTTTCTTCTAGATACTGGTGCCACCAGAACATCTATTGCACATTCTGCAGTCCCCGGGGCTCCCCTGTCTGGGCTTCATACCACATCAATTGGGATTTCTGGAATCCCCGTGGTGAGCCCCATCTCAACACCTATGAGAGTAACTGTAGGCCCATTTACAGTACACACGCCACTCTCTTTAACATCAGGTTGCAATGAAAACTTGTTTGCATTAGATTTGTTAAAGAAATTAAATGCAGTTATTCACTGTTCAATGGATGGTGTCTATGTAACTATGGATAGTGTTTCCCCAACTCGGTGCATGTTCTCACAGGAATACGACTTACCCCCAGAGCTACAGGAAATAGACCCTCGCTTATGGGCCAAAGGCAAGAATGATGTAGGCATTATGGATATCGACCCTATTGTAATAAAAATCAAACCAGGTGCCCGGTTACCTCGTGTTCCTCAATACAAATTACCTAAATCAAGCGAAAAAGGGCTCAAGGCAGTCATATCTGATCTTGTGCATGCAGGTGTCATAAAGGAAATAGTGAGCAGCCCATGTAACAGTCCAATCCTTCCTGTTGTAAAGAAACGAAATGATGCTAATAGATTAGATGGTGAGCAATCATTTACTGATAACACAGTATATCGATTAGTTATTGATCTCCGAGAAATTAATAAAATAGTAATTCCCCAGTTTCCCGTGGTCCCAGACATGAATAGTCTTTTCACCATGATCCCACCCTCTGCGTGTTTTTTCACCGTAATCGATTTGAAGAATGCTTTCTTTAGCATTCCAATTGCCGAAGAATCTCAATATTTGTTTAGCTTTGCGATTTTTGGTAGATCATTCGCGATGACAAGAATTCCACAGGGCTTTGTTGAGTCCCCGAGCATATATAGTCAATGTCTTAAACGTCAATTAGACCAATTCGATCCACCTACAGGCTCTGCGTTGTTGCAGTACATTGATGATATTTTAATTGCCTCAGATTCCATGACACAATGTAAGACTGATACTGTTGCATTATTACATCATTTAGCACCTCTGGGCCATAAGGTGTCCCTTCCAAAATTGCAGTATTGTAGAGAGGAGGTCACCTATCTAGGACACCTCCTCTCTAAGGAGGGAAGGAGATTACATCCAGACAGAATTAAATTGGTTCATACAATGACTGCACCACGCACCCCTTCTGAAGTCCGAGCATTTTTGGGATTTACATCTTTTTGCAGACAGTGGATTCCAAATTTTTCACTTATAGCAAAACCATTGACTGCTCTGACACTTTCAGATGTGCCCTCTCCTGTACCTTGGACTGACAAATGTGAGGAGGCTTTTCAAGAATTAAAAAAGGCGATGTGCTCTGCTCCTGTATTGGGTAATCCGGATTACAGCAAACCATTTGTTTTATTTGTGCATGAAAAGCATGGCTGTACACTGTCTGTTTTGACACAGGCCCAAGGTGGGAGACAACGCCCTTGTGCATACTTCTCTTCCACCTTGGACACTGTGGCGCAAGCTTTGCCTACTTGTCTTAGAGGAGTGGCTTCTGCAGCAGCTGCGGTGAAACAAAGTGAAGGGTTTGTTGGTGGCAATCCGCTCACTGTGATGGTTCCTCATGCCGTTGATATTTTGTTAAACAAGACACAGACGCAGCACCTCACCAGTGCTCGTCTAACGGGTTACGAATTAACATTGTTCAGTCCAAATATTACTTTGAAGCGGTGCAATGTCTTGAACCCAGCTACGTTACTACCCCTCCCTCAGGACAATGTGGAATTTGATCATAATTGCATTTTTGCCACTGAGGAAGAAACTAAGGGACGGGTAGACTTGACAGACACTCCCCTATCTGACCCACAGGGAGAGCTGTTTGTAGATGGGTCTTGCTTCAAGTTACCAGATGGTACGACCACTGCAGCCTATGCCGTCACCACAGTCAAAACAGTGGTTGAATCTCATAGAATCCCGAAAAATTCGGCACAGGCTGCAGAATTAATTGCCCTCACCAGAGCTTGTGAAATAAGTGAACATCTTAGTGTTAACATCTACACTGATAGCCAATATGCGTTTGGAGTAGCTCATAATTTTGGGCGACTCTGGGCGAATAGAGGCTTTATCACGTCACATGGCACTACCATCCAGCATGGCAACTTGATTGTGACACTTTTGACTGCTCTCAGTCTGCCCCGTCAGGTCGCAATCATTAAGTGTAGTGCCCACAAAAAAATTACTGATGATATAGGACGAGGAAATGCTTTTGCAGATGCTACAGCGAAAGCAACAGCACGAGCACCATTTGACAATGCATATGTTGAGAGTAGCATCAAGGGAGAGCCCCAGTACGAAGTATTAGAAAATACCATGCAGTGTGTGAGAGATATTCAAGCAGAAGCAACAGCAGAGGAAAGGGAACAGTGGGAGAAGAACGGTAGACTAGACAGTGAGGGTTGTTACACAGATGACACAGACAGAAGAAGATGGATGTTACCTAATTGCTATGTACACGCTATGGTTACTATGGCCCACAGTCCTGCACACATCAGTGCCCAAGGCATCAAGACAACTTTGGACCATGTTTGGAGTAATCCTCTGATATCCAAAGCTGCTAATAACCTGGTTAAAAGTTGTATGGTGTGTGCAGTGCACAATGCAGGAAAAGGGACCCCTACGCCCCCTGGTCACTTTGCCCCTCCTGATCTCCCTTTTGAAGCTATACAGATGGATTTTATCCACATGGAACCGTGTAACAAACTGAAATACGTGTTAGTGGTAGTATGCATGTTTTCAAAATGGATAGAGGCCTACCCATTAAAAGACAATGGTGCTCTCTCTACCGCCAAAATATTACTAAAAGAATATTTTCCTAGATACGCCTTGCCACGATTAGTCTGGAGTGACAATGGCAGTCATTTTTCTAATGAGGTAATGGAGAAGGTCTGTACTGCCCTTAACATCAAACATCGATTTCATGCTGCAAATCACCCACAATCAGCGGGCCTTGTAGAAAGGTATAATTACACCTTGAAGAGCAAAATAGCTAAGATTTGTGCTGAGACCAACTTAAAATGGCCAGATGCTTTGCCCCTAGCATTAATGTCCATCAGGATGACTGCCAGTAGCAAGTCACGATTATCCCCCTATGAAGTTGTCATGGGGAGGCCAGCCAATATCTGGGGGGTACCACGACCAAAGAAGCTTTCTGAAGTGCAATATCCTTTGTTTGTAGATTACTGTAAACAATTGACTAAAGATTTGCGTTTGATCCACCAACAGGTCAAGGCCAGCCTACCGACTCCTCTTGAAGGCCCTGGTCACCCTTTTAAGCCAGGGGATTGGCTTATGACAAAGAATTTTCAAAGAACCAACAGTCTTCAGCCCAGGTGGCGGGGGCCAGCCCAGGTACTGCTTGCAACACAGACAGCGGTGAAAGTGGAAGGAAGGAAAAACTGGATACATGCTAGCCACTGTAAGCGTGCACCAATTCCACTACAGAGTACTCTAACAGCAGAATTACCATTGTCTCCTGATTACAGCGAAGTAGGGAGACAGGAAACACCTCCACAGGTTTCAAGTGCTATTTCTGCTCCTGCGGTGACACAGCAGCCCAGTGACGAAGAGTTGCTGTTTGAAGATCAACAAACTCATCGATACAACCTGCGTCCTCGCCCATCCAAATGAACAGAATTTTGAAGGTGCGTAAGGTGGTGACCCCTACGAAAAGCTACATTTACATCACCCTGATAGCTCCTAGCTTGGAATTGCAAACTGAGGTCTCTTCTGAATGGCCAAGGAATCCTTTGCTCAGCAGAATACGGCACGCCTGCCTTTGTGAAATACAGTTCCCCGCTTTCACCGCCACCGGCATTTCCGATGCCATTGATGTACCAGCATTAAAACGAGCTATCCTCACTGTTGTTACGCACACTTTGGGCGACGAGGTTGTAAATGACTGTGATGACTAAAATTCCAGCATGAACACGGGTGACTAGCCTGTGCAACGACACCAGAACATTGGTCAGAACAATTGTCTCAACGAGAACACAAGTATAGTGGGATGCAGCTTGTGCAACGCTATTCAATCAGTGGGTAAATGGAGTTAACAGTTCTGTGACTGGCGAGAAAGAAAAAAAAAAAAAAAAACAAGTACCAGTTCTACGGAAGCGGCCAGCCATTAGGGTTGGTGCGGTTTGTAGTCCCAGCGGTAAAAAAAAAAAAAAAAAGAAAGGTGCCCTTTTTCTGTTTAATACCCAAGCACATCACTAATCTGGTTGAAAATTGCTGGCCTCCGCCCTCATTTTGCTGAGACACTGAACGAAACTGACAAACTATACTGAAGACTAACTTTGAAGTATTGCGACTTACTCACTGGGAGTTGAGACTCACCAGGAGTTAAAACTTGAAAAGGAGAAGCTAAGGGACCTAGGATCAAGCCAACCTCTATTGTCCTGGACCAACCAGTGCAGCCTAACTGCTAGAGTGTAAAGCACGGCGGTGCTGAACCCTAGTGGGTGTGAACATTGAAGGAAAAATTTACTTATTTGTATCTATACGTATATGATTATTAGTATAGTGATATCAATATTTTGCATTTACATATTTGGTAATTGTGTGAGTATATTTTTGAACACGCGTAGGCGGTTGAGACGAGTAAAACGGTATCATAGAAAAGTTGTAGGACCAAGGAGAAGAGCACAATAAAATTATGAAGATATATCCATTTGGCAGGACAAATATCCCTCTAGAGAATAGGGAAGAGTGGCCTTATAACTATTTCTACAAAACCATAATGAAGTACCTAGTGACCCTTATGTTAATATGTATAATGTCCAGTGGTGTTGCATCATTGTTGCAAAATCCTACCTTACATCCATTAATAAAGGTTCATGGAAAATTAGCGGAGACATTAAGTCTCACTGACTGTTGGATTTGCCGGCACTTGTCTAGACACCCCGAGGATCCTATAGGCCTTTATGAAGTACCAGTATCACCAAGCGAATATGAAAGAGGGGAAGTGTGTCTTGTACCAAATACCACTTGGAGATGTGACCAACAAGAATATCAATGGTACCCTAGGTGTGCGGTGCTCCCTAATACCCAGGCAGAATACAAGCTCTCCCCGATGCCTGGAGAGAATGCCACACTTAAAATGTTTCCCATATGTTTTGGTACCTATTTTTATGGGCAAAACCCAGAGGCAAAATACATGGGAAAGATCCCTCCTGAACAGTGTGTTTACACTTTGTTATTTGATATAAAAACAGGGAATTGGGATCTTGAAGGAGAGGAGAAAATAGACAGAAATTGGACAGCGTTAATTAATGGGACTCATCAAAATTACACTGTGAATTATTGGAACCTGACTGTGGGAGAAAATGAGATTCTAGTAGATCCAGAAGGATTGTTATATGATCCCTCCAGAGAACAAGATAGAAATGGGAAAAATTCACCTGTAATATTGTCCCGGGTTTTCCTTGGCCCCCTCTGGACGGCTAGATGTTCATATGTTGCACCCTGGGCAAATGTATCATTGCTAAATACAATCTGGGAAGATTACAAATATTGCAATAATTCTGAGCATGACACCCCAGAGGGTGTAGGATTGCCTCGAATAAAATACAGCATTATAAATTCACAAATCCAGGGAGGCATGTACTTCGTATGTGGAAGAACTGCATATAAAGTACTGCCTCTAAACTGGGAAGGGATATGTTCACTGGCATATTTGGCACCCAACATTACTGTGATATCAAATATATCATCTTCCCAGCCCCTTAACATGGGGAGTTTTGCACATAGGTACAAACGAGGGACACCCATACTGGAGGAGCGAAAGAACTGGGTATTTCAAGTATTACATGTTCTTATTCCCGGATTTGGAATTTTCGATTTGCAACTGGCAATGATGAATATGTCAGCTGAATTAGCCATTGCATTTAATGCCACCAGAGAGGCCATAGGAAGTATACAGGTAGAGATAAACTCTGCAGCCCAATTGGCGATACAAAATCGGCTTGCCCTAGACTTGATTACAGTACAACAAGGAGGAGTATGTGTTTTAATCCAACATCAGTACCAGCAAAAGTGCTGTTATTTCGTCAACAAGTCATCCGAGATAGAATTGGATATTGGGAAAATAAAAGAAGCAGTACAGGTATTTGAAAAGGGGGGCCAATATGAAGGAGGCGATTGGAGTTTATCATGGTTATGGTCTTGGTTTGGGGGGTGGGGCTGGTTGTTTAAAGACATACTTTTTATAATAATAGCTATTGTATTAAGTTGTTTATTAGTGCAGTGCTTACCTGCTCTCTGTTCCTGTTTAAAATTGTGTAAACTTCCGCCAGTGAAAATACTAGAAACCAATCGAGCTATGATGCAGAGAGAAGAGATAACTTCCCTAATGGCTATTGACCCCACTGTCCTCACTGCAGATACTGGTTGCTCATACCCATCGGTTGTTTATGTCCCCATGAATGCAAATTTCAATGAAGTGGGAGTAAAATTCAACATATATGAGGAAATTTAGAACTATTCAAACGTTTATTATGTTCAGAAGAAAAAAAACTCAAAAAGGGTCGATTGTTAGAATTCATTTTGAATTGCTTCGTTTCTTTTACACGTGTAAGTTTGAGCTTTTGTTGTCTCTGAACGCACTGTCTATCACATATGTTATCTTATGTATATTTGTTTAGGTAAAATAAGCCTGGTTCCACGCCATGGGCTTGCAGCTGGTTTCTTTCCCTAACTGGGGCACTGTATTCATTATAATTGTGTGTTCAAATAACTAACTGACCTCGGCTGTGGTATTTTGGGGAGGGAAAGGCTGATATCTATACCTTTGAACAACGTAATCCTTTGAAGGGTCTCAAGAATGTGGGGAGTCAGGCAGCTGCAGAAGGGAGGCAAGGACAAGACTGGGAATGGAACAAGTGTGTGGATACTGATTAACTCCTTAAAAATATCTGTATGACGTATATCATTAGTTACACATTTTATGTATCCTTTGATGTATGAGTATAAATATCACTGTTAAACGCTTTATGTCAGCACACTTTACTTCGGGCCTGGGATGCCAGTGGTAAACCTGTCCTCTTTGCTGCAGCAAAAATAAACAGACCTTTGGTCATTGATTTTTCACTCCGGCTCTCCGTGTCAAAACTCCTTTGTAAATGCATTTGTAAGTATCTGCAAATATGTGCATTTGACAGGGTGCACCAAACAGCGAAGAGAATCCGGTGAGATTTACGGGGGGAGGGGGCAGCAACTCTTCAACCATAGCCCACCACATTTTAAAGAACTGGTTTACTAAGGCTTCGCTCAATATTGCCGGGGAGTCGATGTGAAAGATTTCACCTCTTTGATTTGCTGCTTATCGGGAGGCCGAGTAACAGCCACGTCTCCTTTTGTTAATCATTTTGCCCGCTGCCTGTGAGCGCCAGGAACCCCTTGGGGCGAATGTCTTCAGTAATTACGCACATTCAAGGTACCGTGACTGAAATAAACACAGCTCAGTGGCCCTTGGCCCGGGCTGGGAATGAGCGGTGGTTTCAAGGGCGGAGCCGAACTGCACGTGGTGTATGAAACACAAATATTGCTTATTAGCTTCAGCCGCGCTACAACGATACACGCAAACGCGCAGGCGTCGACTAGCATGCACCCGCGAGTACTTTAAAAAAAAAATAGATATATATATATATATATATATATATATATATATATATATATATATATATATATATATATCTCAAATGCAGTCCTGGATGAATAAAAGTATTAACTGGCCTTACTATCAACTCTTAAAAGTGGGACAACGGACAGAAATAAATGTCCAATACTGCTGGACAGTTGCTCACGGGCAAGAGACTCTGTGACCGATAGGCCCACCCAAGGGGCACGGCCCAGACCCTCATCAACGCTTAGGACTAGTTCACTATTTGACTTTGGCTTTCACTGCTAGCGTTATGATTCAGGACACGACTGCTGCGCCACTGAATACCTGAAAACAGTGCAATATCTGCAGCTTCCTTCAAACCAGATTCATTTTAAAGCAAGGACTGCTGGCACCAAACACAATAATCTGGGTTTTGGACAAATTAGTAAACGATCGTTTTACCCACTATCAGAGGAGTTCAATCTACTTCCACAAAAGAAAATAACGCGGAAGAGATGAACTAGCACAAAAACCTCCCCAGATCAACGCAAAAGTAAATGTTAGGTAGAGTAAAGGCGGAACGTACTTTTAACAACAAGCGTATGACCGAAATATTCGATCGAATCACCCACACAGCAAGCAGGCGAAACACTGCTCTCCAGACTACAAAGAGCCATAGAGGAGGGGAGATTCTTCCGGTGATCACGCTGAATACGCATTCCAATCCGGAGTTTCAAACACTAGTCTGAGAGCAAAACTAACGTCAAATTAGCAGCATCTCTTTGATCTGCCAGGATGCAGAACTACCAGGAGAATTAGATTTATATGGTGGAGGCGGATATCTTAATGTAACTGATCCCCAGCCAAACGTTCCTGCGTGCGCACTCGTCTGCCAGGAAGGCCGGCTGCATCCATGTACATCTACAGGGCATCAACACCCATAACAATAAATAAGAATACTTTATTTATAATTGATGTGCGTGCACTGTTTCTTAAATAATATATGCTCTTCCCCAGGTGGCTTTATGCTTCTATCTCACTTGCCAATAAACAGCTTGTGTTGTGTTAATCTTGAACTACTGATCAGGGGCTGGAGACAGACGAACTTCATGACCATCCCATGTTCCACCGCGCAGTGTTCACATCCTCGTTATTACACCCACTAAAGTGAGCTGAAGTTCAGAAGAAAACCGACCAACAGACCATGGAGGCGCCCAGTTTAGATCCCGCCTCCCTCCAACACTACCTTGATTTGGATTATTCACGCAGGACACGTTTATTCAAAATATAACAAAAACCATAACTAGTTTTCACTATTAAAAGCAACAAAAATTAGATAAGTTGTGAGCGATAAAAAGGTGGTTATAATAATTGTCACTTTAAATTACATTTGTAGTAACTAAGCTAGACAAAACACCACAATAAACTATTTACATCAAGAACAGCCTGTCTGGGTTAATGTTACATTACACAACCATCGAATATTCATCTGCTTTTCCATTCCATCCACGTACACAGGTAAAACCATCCACGGCCAGAGGGTGTTTCCTGACCTTTGCCCCACTACACATCAGTCATGGTCCTGCACCACCTAACAACCAGGTCGAAGGGGGTCTGTGCCTTGTCATGCGACCAGGAGCTAGATCACTGCTGCCTGAACAGTTAGATTGCTGGGAATTCCCTTTGATTTCATCAGGACCTGAATCGCAAAAAGTAAGAGGCCGGGGCCAAAGAGATCCGACCTATATAGCTCTCTCCCTACTGTGAAGCCGCCCTGACAGATGTAATGTACAGTTCATGCAGTACATTCCTTGCCCTGTGCTCCCAAGGGACTGGGTCAAACCTCTCGAGAGCGAAGAGGACAAGAATTGCACAGTTGGGCACCTGTGTGATCGCTAACAGTCAAACTCGAAACAGACCCAAGAGGGAGGGAGGGATCAACAGGCGGGGCCCCGGCTGGCACTGTCAATCCTACGGCAGGTAGGCTCTTTCAAAGTCCTCTAGGCAACTGTTTAACATGCCGGGCAGGTGCGTGGATTTACACCATCTTCTTCTGATAACACCTCCTAGGAAAGAAATCTGGTGCAAAACGAGGTGAAAAGTATTAAAATCAAGCAAGCCAAGGCTTAGTCGCCTATTTCACCTTGCCAGAAGCCACAAGCAAACATTGATTCTAAAGAAAGAAGTTAGGATTTTTTGTCACAAGAGAATGCCAGTGCTTGCCTCCTCCCCTACTGGAAGAGATGATGGAAGATTATAGAGTTGTGGCCTGTAAAGAGAAACCAACCTAGAACTTTGGTGGCCAGTAGCAATACTGCAAAGAGCTAGAGCTCCCACAATCAGGGCCTGCTGGCATGCAGGAAACAGAATTAAGAGTAAGAGTGGAAATCACACTCCCCCTAAAGTCAAACATATTGGTCACGGGTCTATTCTATACTGCAGGACTTGATTGGTTTTCTGATAACACTGGACCCCAAATCCACTATGCTGGCCATAACAAATTAATAGGGTGGGTCACTTGGAAACAAGCTGTTGTTGCATATCGGATATGTGGTGGCCAAAAGACATGAGAAGACACTGCTGAGCATAGCACTCCTGCTGTTTCAGAATGTCTTTGAGCATGGACTACTGTGCCCTGGCTGAAGAATCCATGCACAGAACCAGGGACTGCCCAGGAACATTTAAGAAAATATGGAGCAAACGGTTCAATCATTTTCAAGATTGCTTACCATCAGTACATGTATGGTCAGACTGTTGTTGAATTACCCGAGAACTTTCTGTTGTAACATACTTTTACGTGAAGTCTAACACTGTTGAAATGCTCATATATTAAGGAAGTTTGCTGTTTCTGTGTAGTCTCAGTTGTTTTGCGCATATAGGAAAAACAATAAAAATAACTTAGAAAATAAAAAGCAGAAATGATAAAGAATAGCCCACATAAAAAGTATGATTACTAATAAATGGCTTTTTCTGCTCCTACAAGAAGAATCGTGGCTCTAACACCTTCTCGACGTCATTACACTGCTGACCATCTCTTTCAGACTTCCAAACCAGGGCATTATGCGGAAGAGACTCCCCTTTAGTGCCAGATCACAGGCTCACTTCAGTGGCCGGATTAACAAGCAACAACATGTAGGCCACATGTCCTACTGTAGCACACGAAAGAAAGTCCAGGCAAAGAGCAGAAGCGGGCAGTAAAGCCTGAAGGCACCGTGTGTACGTGGCGGCGCCCCACGAGAATGGTCTGATAGTGCACTGCACACACCATCTGACTACACTGAAACTGGGAGATAGGCCCAGGCGACATACAGAAACCAGAGATCTCTCTGGACCCAGATTTATTTTCTCTGCCACTCGCTGAAATATGCTGGCAATCATCTACTCTCAAATTACCCGTCCTAATACATTTTACCAGGGCGCCTTACTGAATGAAGCTCTAGCAACTGGTTTCAGTGATGATGACTGGGTGACAACGTGCATTACACTCTGGAGTGATTATGAAGCTTGCACTTGACCAGGCAGCCCTCCGTGACCTAAGGAGCAATGCTCCGAGTCCTGCTTGACGCCGGGTGTCCAACGTGAAAGACGGGCGCACTAATGACCAAGCCACAGGGTAACCTTTCACAACATGCATACCACAAACCCAAACCTGTTTTCAGAGAACACACCTGGATCAGCGACCTGAACACGGAGCCTGCAAGCACTGACACGCACTAGTAATGGAAGATGCCTCCTTTCAGTGCACTGGTGTACTCCAGAGGTGGTCTCTCTCTGGCTCCAGGTGTGCACTGTACCTCTGGGAAGCATTGCACATCATGCAGCACAGACTGAACGAACATTAGTTCACCTACAGAGAGCGAAATGGAAAAGACCAAGTTCACATTCCACGTAAACCTGGCACTAGTCAGGCATACCAGAAACAAATCGAAACGTAAAGAAAGCAAAGTGAAAGCCATGTAGCTACTCAATAATGTGAGAAGGGCTTCACTGTACAAAGCACACGTGGCAGACGATGGTTCCAGGAGTACCTCGAGTGGTGGTGAGACAGTCACCTGGGCCCAGACTACAAAGGCTGTTAATGGACGGCATTTCTCTCGAGCCTCATCCTACTTCTGTCCAGAAGCAGAGATGAGCGGAGTACTCCAGAAAGGAGTATATACAAAGCTCATGGACTGTCAGAACACAAGGCCCGGGGCATTCACAAGAGGCCTCTGCTGCTTTCCCTTGGAAGGAAGATGGCCGGATGGAACGTTCAAGATTTTCCAAGAGGGATAAATCCACTTCCGGATGCTGGAAAAGGGCACCTGTGGATCTTTCATCAGCGCACTATTCGGATCACAGGCCGCCGCTTTTATACCTCTTCCTGCTGCCGAAAAGTCCCAAGACAGCAATACAAGAAACGGGCCCTGTTGCCTTAATGTACGCCTATTACTACACAGGTGTTACAGGAGATGGGAGTTTGCTACTTTTAAGTGGTACGGTAAGGCACTTAACAGACATCAGAACTTAGGTTGTGACTGCACACCACAGACACAGGGGTTGCACTCTCGTCGCAGTCAAAAGGCCTCAGTGGCTGTTACACTGCGAAATAAGTAGAAGCTCTAGGAAGAGTAGAAAAAGTGCAAAGTAGTTTTAAAAACATGTCAGTGTGCCTGCCTTCCCAGACGATCGTGGGTACAAGGCCAAGTTCCGGCAAAAACATAATTCCAGATCTGGGTGGGGGGAATCCTGTGAGAACTAGGGTTCTTTGGGCGCGAATAAGTCCCTATCAAAGCCCCCTCTTAAGTATACCAAAAACGTACCAATTAACGGAATTCCATAAAATAGGTCTAGGAAAGCCCAGTGGTGGAGAAGCAGTGGTAGAGGATTCCTGTGGTGCGAGTGCGCGCGGTTCAGTCACACCGGCACATGCAGCAGGTGCCAGCCGTGTCGAAGATTCCTCCGCCGCTCTCGCGCTGCACCTTCCGTGTAGGGTCTGTGGCCAAAGACACGGGAGGCTAAGCTACAAGTGTCAACACATGTTCGAGCATCACAGCCCTATTATCAGGCCGCCCACGCCCGATGCAGGGAGTAAACCTGGAGGAGCAAGACATGCTTATCTAACAGCTGCTCAGTGAATCTGCACCCACAGCACAGCCAGCGAGGCCAAGGAGAGAACTGCGCTGCCGCCACAGGCTGAAGGGAAGCTGCACCGCAAGCACCGGGGCTTCCTACCCGCAGCACAGCCAACCGGGCAGGGGTCGAACTGCTCCCTAGCCACACTGCGCCACAGCCAGCGGGAGCCACAGGAGGGCGCTTTACTACCTTTAAAGTGAGCTGCCTTCGGCACACAACTGCACCACAAGTGCACAGATGCTCTCTACCCAAACTGCATCACAGCCACCCAGACCCGAAGGAGGGCTGCTTTCAGCACGCAACTGCATCACAGGTGCTCTCTACTCAGACAGCATCACAACCGCACAGACCCGTAGGAGGGCGCTTCACTACCTGTACAGCGAGAGACTGGCTTCAGCACACAACCGCACCACAGGTGCACATATGCTCTCTACCCAGACTGCACCACACCTACCCACACCCCTAGGAGGGTGCTTCACTACCTGTACAGCGAGAGACTGCCTTCAGCACACAACTGCACCACAGGTGAACAGATGCTCTCTACCCAGACTGCATCACACCCACCCAGACCCGTGGGAGGGCGCTTCACTACCTGTACAGTGAGCTGCTTTCAGTTCACCTACTGCACCACAGATGCTCTACCCAGACGGCATCACAACCACACAGAGCCACAGGAGGGCGCTTTACTACCTGTGCAGTGAGCTGCTTTCAGCACACAACGGTACCACAGGTGCATAGATGCTCTGTACCCAGACTGAACCACACCCACCCAGACCCGTCAGAGGTCGCTTCACTACCTGTACAGCGAGAGACTGGCTTCAGCACACAACTGCACCACAGGTGCACAGATGCTCTCTACCCAAGCTGCATCACACCCACCCAGACCCGTGGGAGGGCGCTTCACTACCTGTACAGCGAGAGCTGCCTTCAGTACACAACTGCACCACAGGTGCACAGATGCTCTCTACCCAAACTGCATCACACCCACCCAGAGCCGAAGGAGGGCGCTTCACTATCTGTACAGTGAGCTGCTTTTTGTTCACATACTGCACCACACGTGCACAGATGCTCTCAACCCCAACTGCACCACACCTACCCAGAGCTAAAACAGAGCTGCTTAACTACCTGCAACAGCATCACTCAATGCAAGGAGAGATACTGTCTGGTCACACTGACCCACAGCCACCCAACCGAAGGAGGGCTGATTTACTACCTGCAGCTGCACCACCCATGCAGGGATAGCTGTTGTCTGCTCACACCACCAACAAATAGAGGAATACCTGTCGCATACTGCAGCCTCATTACCCGAGGCTAAAGGGGGGCTCCATCACTACATGCACGACCGCATGCGCGCTCTTCCCTCACACTGCATGGCAGGCACCCAAGTTGCACGAGGGCTCATTTACTACACGTAGAAGCAGCACTTCGTGCAACAAAAATGGTGTGTGTCCACATAATGTACAACAGCCACTACAAGATAGGTGAGCGCCGCTTTACTTTCTGCCGCAGCACCACTCCATCAAGAAAGGCCAGCTGTCTTGACACATATTGCATCACAACCACGCGTGGACATGGGAGGATTGCTTTACTCCTTGCAGCAGCACCACCACATGCAGAAAGGCCAGCTGTCTGGACACATACCTCACCACAACCACGCGTGGACAGGGGAGGACTGCTTTACTCCTTGCAGCAGCAACACCACATGCAGAAAGGCCTGCGTCTGGACACATACTGCACCACAACCACACGTGGACAGGGGAGGGCTGCTTTACTCCTTGCAGCAGCAACACCACATGCAGAAAGGCCTGCGTCTGAACACATACTGCACCACAACCACACCTGGATAGGGGAGGGCTGCTTTACTCATTGCAGTAGGTCCACCCATTCAGAGAGGTCTGCGGTCTGGACACACTGCACCACAACTACTTATGGGTCGGAGGCGGGGGTGCTGCTTTACTCCCTACAGTAGATTCGCCACTTGTAAGGGGGATGCTGTGCCCCCTCATAATGTACAACAACCACCCACAACTGAAGGGGAGCTGTTTGACTACCTGCAGCAGCCCATGGAAAGAGAGAACCACTGTCTACCCATACTACAGCGACTTAAAGTGAAAGAGGGATGCTTAAGCACTGTAACACGTCTACCACATCTCCCCGAGAACACAACCACACGGTGCGATGTAGCGGTAGGTCCCCGCCAGCATCACTACCCAAACATGGCTGCACAGCATGGACAACCAATGCACTGGGTAATGAGCCGCAGAGCCCAAATCACACCGCACCACCCATGCAGAGGTAGGGCTGTTCTAGCCATGTATGACGCCACCAGTCAAACGATAGGACATTCTGTCCGGTCACGAGAGTTAAACGGAAAGCAGTTAAACGTGTCCAGTTACAAGACTTGTCTGTCGGAAACTGAGAGCGACCTTGGTAAAGCAGGGCGAGAATTACCCTCCCAGCTGATACAGCTGGGACACATTGGCTGAAATATCGACAGCACATGCTACAAGAAAGAGAAAATGCCGCACGTGCTGTAGTACTGCTAACAACCTGAAAGGTGCACCACTGCCAAAGCACAGAGGGTGTTCAGTGCCAGTGCACCGCCACAGAGGAAGGGATGGAGCATGTTTAAGTTTCAGTAAGGATTGCACAACTACTGCGCTGAAACCCAAGGTACAAGAGGTACCGCTGTGTGTGTACCACACAGCATTGTCACCCAAAACCGAGCCAGACCCGGAAACCCATAATCTGCCCCTCGACTCCCACAAAGAATAAGTACACAATCGAGGTGTTCTACCCAGGTGATCCCCCCCCCCCCCCCCCCCTCCATACTGACGAGACGGGCAGCACATAGAGCTCTGTGAAAGCCTTACGACAGAAAAACACCACCGCACAAGGTCGGGTGACTCGCTGGAAGCAGGTGGACCATCAAATAAGTCTTCTGGCCACCGACAACAAAGGGGGCGGACAGTGCCTCCACAAAACGCATGGGTGGGGTATAACATGTCTATAATGTCTTCTACACGTGGGAAGGCGGTAACTCGATGCACACAACAAGTTAGAATGGAGGACTGTATGGCAAGAATAAGAAGGGCTACTATGTCAACGGACTCACGATAAAAAGTGTATGGACGTTCGCCCTCAAAACTTCCCCACAGAACGCAAGGGATGTGCAGTTTTCCTATAAGGCGCAGTTCACTCTCGCAGCAAAAATACTCGCTGAAACTAACTCCTAGGTGTACTCAAACAAAAAAAGCGATGCCCACCCTAAACAAGAAACCTGATATACAGTAACGGTA
The DNA here is from genome assembly GCF_031143425.1 of Pleurodeles waltl. NCBI lineage: Eukaryota > Metazoa > Chordata > Amphibia > Caudata > Salamandridae > Pleurodeles > Pleurodeles waltl. The sequence goes on from NC_090439.1 coordinate 968,508,799, forward strand.
GAGAGGCCTCTTTACCAGTTTTTTGTACTTACTGTCAGTGCCTTAAATGGGCCGGTACTCTCCGGTACTGAGTACCGGCACTTTTTTATTTTGCGAGGGAGAGTACCGGCACATCTCAAGAAAAACGTAATACTTTTAATTGGAGAGTACCGGCACTTCTCAGAAACAAGCAGGTACTCTGGCACAGAGTACCTGCACTTCTATTTTTCCATTTAAAGCACTGCTTACTGTCCTATCCAAAGAAAATACTGACACGCCAGAGAGGAGCGGATCTATCCCTTAAAGAACACTTCTTTAACGAATTAAAGCTATGCAATAAATACCACATTCTTAACCTGTGAGATGTGATCAGTTTTCACACGAACTTAATCTCTCGATTGTCTCTCACAAATCAAAAAAAAAAAAAAAAACCGAAGGGCCCCAAGTGAGCACCCTGTCAAAACATAATACAAAGACACCAACCCAAAGCGATGCCCAAACCAGTCACCCCCTGCCAGAGAGCCAGAAGAGGGGTCACTTACTTCTCGTACTCGGCGTTGTCGCGGTCGCAGCGCGCGTCCTTGTGGCGCTGCCAGTCCTTGCCGTGCTTGCAGGTGGTGAGCAGCACCACGTCCTCGCCATTGTGCACGTGGTAGAGGGCGTTGCGGGTGTCCGAGCCGATGCCCGTCAGGTAGCGCTTGCCCTTGAAGACCAGCAGGTACTTGCGCAGGGGCGGCACGGTGTCGAAGCGCAGGGCGCCCCGCTGGCCGCCCACCCGCGGGTGCTCCCGGGGGAAGAGCGGGATGGACACGTCGAAGTCCGGCCGGAAGCCCTGGCTGCTCAGGCTGGCCTTGGCCAGCATGGCCTGCCCGGGGTCGAAGCCCAGGTCCTCGGTGTAGTCGGGCCAGGTGCCCGAGTACAGGTTAAAGAGCAGGTGGTTGCGGCCGCCCTCCCAGAGCGGCAGCGCCGGCACCTTGGCCCGCAGGCCGTGCACGTACTGCGGCGAGAGCTGGTCGCGGTCCAGCGTGTCCAGGCTGGGCACGAAGAGGCAGGCCTGGCCCGGGTCCGAGGTGTAGTAGCGCGAGCCCTCGATGGCCGCCAGCACCTGCCGGTAGCTCTCCGAGGCCTTCTCGCCCTTCTGCTGCGGGTAGACGTACACCTTGAAGCCGCGCCGGCAGCGCTCCGCGTCGAAGCACGACTCCATCCGGCAGCGGCGGCCCCGGTACAGGCCGGAGGCGGCGGCGCGGCGCTGGCGCGGGGAGCCCGGCGGGGCGGCGGGGTCCTCCCGCTCCTCTCCGTCCTCGTCGTCCTCCCGCGGCCGCAGCGCTTCGGCGGGCAAGCGGGGCCAGGCGCGGCGGTGGGGCTCCGGGGTGCCATGGCCAGGGGGGTGCGCCCCCCGGCTCCTCCGCACCTGCAGCCCGCCCAGGTAGAAGAGCAGCAGCAGACAGCAGCCGGCCGAGAGCAGCGTCAGGTAGCGCTTTTTGGCCTGCATGTGTCCGGCTCGGCGGCGAGGGGGCGGGCGGCGGGGCTCCTGCTGCTGGCCCGGGGGCCGCCGCGCTCAGCTCGGCGCCGCCATCTTCCCGCTGCCGCTGGGGGTCCCTGGCGCTGCTCCGGCTCCCGATTCCCGTCCCGGAGCTGGGGGCTCCAGCGCATGGGGGCGGCGGCTCTAGCTCTCCCCCCCGGGGCGGTCTCGCATGCTGCGCCCGGCGGAGGCTGGACGCGGGAGGTCAGGGCTCCCGGGGCAGCCGCACGAAGCCCTGCATCGCTCTTCCCCTCCGGCTCCCCGATCTGGCTGCTCTGCGGCTCCCGGGGCTGGGGGGGATCGCCGGTCGGGGCTCAGCGGGGAGGTGTCGCGCCTCTGCCCGGCTCTCGGGAGCTGCTCAGCCGGCTCTGCTGCCCGCTGCGGCTCCTGCTCTCACGCATTCCATTCCCAGCACAGACCCGCCGCGACCCCTGACCCCGGCCGGCCACGCAGCTCGCAGCCCATTGGTCCGCTCGTCACTTCCGGCCGGGGCGGCGCTTCTTCCGCTGCCTGCACCCATTCATAACCGACGAGCGGAGCTGGCGAAGGATGTTTGCAGTGAGGGGTGTGGATTCAGGTTTCGGGAAATAACCTACACGAGACTTGTTTCTGAAACAAACCTACGCTTTTGACTCCCCGGGGGCCACTGCGGACACCTCGTGGTCTTCAAATCTGTGCAAATGGCTCAGGCCGTTACTAGTCCCGGAAAAGTCACTCCGACGATCCTACATTTGCCTGGCGCGCGCTGCTGGGTAAACATAAACACGCTCAGTGGAGTCGCGTGTAGCGCCGACCTGCCCCTCCTGGGGCTGTTCGCATTATTATTATTATTATCATTATATATATATATATATGTTCGCTTGATTACATATTTTCTGTCTCTCCTCGTCTGGCATACCTTTTAATCTGTCAAAGTTGTACTGATAGGCACTGGCATTTTAAGATTCACATTGTAGTCGGAATGCAGTGAACTAAGTGCGCAGTTTGGAGACTCCCAGTTAAAGCAAATCGTTTCTGTTGAAGGAGTTGTGATGGTAGTTGTGTAGGCAGACGCTGCCGCCGGCCACTCATCCCGGCATTATTGATGCTGGTGTACGGGGCGTCGTTGTGTTTTCTGGCTGTATGGCCTGGGAACTAAAACCAGCTCTGGCATAAATCAAACCAACCCGCTTCCTTCCTTTCCTCACACATTCTCTTTCCATCCACCAATCTCTCTTCTTTCTTCACTCTCTCACCTTTTCTTACAACTTCATGTGCCTACTGCGATTAATCTCTGGAGCTAGGGAAAGTGACAGAGGCACAGGAGCGGCCCTGGGTTTTCAGTATCGTCCCCGAAGGGTCCAGCCCATTGGGGAAATGTCAGATAGAACAAAAGGCCAGTCCTGCTATGCCTGACTGGGAGATCCTCAGTGGCTGCGGAAATACAGCACCGATCGCGGCAATGCCACCTTTCTCCAAGCTCACAGTTTCCCGTTTGTACTCACGCCCGGGTATACTCTCTCTAAATAGACGCACACAGTTGATTTACGGACTCCCATGATTGTGTGGATAAGAAAAACATCGCAAAACATAGGTCAATAATGAATGCTCATAGAATATTCCCTAAAGTGTGGACTACAGGAAATGCTTTCACTTGAAATATAGCCAAACGACATGCACTGTACTGTAGTAATACACATAGACGTTGCAACTAACTGCGAGAAATCTAATATTCTAAAAGCGACGATGTAGTATGAGGATCAAGAGTTACGGATTTCCTAATTTCTGACAAGAAATACTGCTCTGGACGTTTTTCAGCAACAATTTGCAAGTATTAGCACTAACTTTCCCACAAGTATATTATGTCTTTTAAAGTCTGTAAAGCTGTACCACTTGAGCACACGAGAAAGCCGTTGTCCTATTTATGCTATGCAAGGGTAACAGTGCGTGCTTCCTATGTTACTTTTATAACGTTTAGACGATCATGTGGCCAATCCGACATTCTCCCTCTTCCGTGGGACCCACGCTGGGAGTGAGGTAAGCGTTGCATGCCCGTGCAGCCTCTCCCTGGGGCTTTGTGTGGCGGGCAGTCAGGACAAGCAAGGGAAGCTGATAATGTGTGCATGACGAGGCGAGTCCGCAAGGCAGAGCTTAGTCACCCAGTGAGCCAGGCACTGATTGTGACTGGGAGGCACTGCTTTCACTCAGCAGGGAGGGGCAGGCTGTGGGAGGGGAAGGAGGGGCTGTGCTCTCAGCCCAGTCACACCACGCTGTCAGAGCGCACAACGTTACCTCTTGATTTATTCCAGAGCTGATAAGGACAAGGCCCGGCACTCCCCAAATTAAGATTCAGCGTCACTCGATGAAGCCAACCCTGCAGCAACAAGCCCTGGCGGTGGAAGAATGAACGTCGCAAATTGAATCTGCAGTTATAGCGCTTATTACCCCTGGAGGCGTTCTACAAACGTGGAGCGTACTATCTGTTCAGCAGCGTTTACATAACCAAGGATGGTCCTAGGACTTGTGGTCATGGGCGTAGCTTGGTCAGTAGGATTGGGCGGTGTAAATTTCAAGTTTCTCAACAATCACACTGGGATATCTTGTGAAAATACATTATACCAGAAGCAGGGCATGAGGGGGAGTAAAGGGTTATTGCGTTATGACTACTTAAAACGCAATATTTTTCAAACTAACCAACAATATTTGAGACCTTCAAAACAAAGACAAGAGAGTGTGTGTTTGTGCATTTGAAATCCAAGGTGAAATCCGACAGACCCCTCACCACACCTTACTGAAAGCACCTGTACCAAACTAATTACTACAGAATACAATTTCTAGGATGTGTAACCCCCGAAACACCCCTCTGAAGCCACACCCCTACTTTTGCGGCCAGGGGCAAAAGTGTATATATTCGGCCAACCTAATTTGCATGTGTTGTGTCCCAGGAATTGATATCATGGGACTATTAATGTTCTTTTGCATTGCTGAAATGCCCTAGTGTGAATATAAGTAACATGGATAAAATATATAAATACCCAATTGAAATACGTTTCTGTATTTTAAAGCTGCATTAAGTGTTTTAGAGTAGTTACAGTTGACCAAAAAGCTAGCTGCAAGACTCAAAGATTAATTACCTTATGCCTTGTTAACTGATTTTTCTCATCCCACAGATGCATTGGGCCCTAAAGGTAAAATATGGACTTGGAGCTCCAGGTTTACTCACTCCATCCAAGTTGTTAGGGTAGTGCTGGGGTCGCAGTATTGCTACCCCTAGCTTTGCCAGAAAGAAGAAAGATAACTTTGTGCAGTGGGCAGTTTCGTAACTGGCACAGACGTTTCGCTTGTGGGAAATACTTGTCACATGTTTATTGACTACACAGAATCAGTGTTGTATCTAGGTAACAGGAGAATGTGTTTATGGAATGTGGGGTGAAGTTGGAATGTGGGAGGCATGCTAGGATTCGGGACTCGGCTGTTGGAGACCGAAGCAAGCGGATGTTGCTGTTGTTGATTAAAATAAACTCGAGGATTTATATATAACTTTCCACTGTCATGCTTGGTATTTAACAGTGTCGACGAGGATGGGAGACAATTTTGTTAGATACAGTGTATTTTTTAGCGGACCTATATGCGTATGGGAAGTTTTTCGATTATTTTTCTTTGGTGTTCTGGAAAGATCGCATTTTAAGAACATACAGCTGAGGAGAAATTCTACGGACTGAATTGGTAACTTTAATGTTAGTTACTGTGTGATTTATGGCATTGAACTTAGCCGTTAACAAGACTAAGTTCAAAACAAGCGGCGCACGCAATATGTTTACCGCGCGCCAGCATTCTCCTTCAGCGATGGAGTAGCGCGTTCAAATAACACGCGCTGCACTGTTCAGTAAGCGCGATCAGGTAACACGCGCTGCACTGTCTTCTTCGTGCTGCTTGTATTGATTGGGAGCAACTCGTGCTTCAGTGATATATTTTAAAAGAAGGAATTGTATCCTGACAATCGGGAGAAACTACTGTCATTTGCTGGATTGTGTGAGTACTATAGTAAATTTATTGACAACTTTGCCACAAAAATGGAACCTTTGAGAGAGCTCACACGGAAAGGGATCCAATATATTTGGACGGAAAGACAAAATGAAGCTTTTGAAGCGATAAAAAGGGAGATAGTGGAGGCTCCAACTTTGAAACCGTTCAGTGTGGGGGCGCAATGTGTGGTGACGGTGGATGCGAGCATGTATGGAATTGGAGGTGTACTATCTCAAAGAAGTGGTAAGGACAGGTGGAATGTTTCGTTTGCCTCACGTACACTCAACGACACAGAAAGAAAATATGCTGTGATTGAAAAGGAGCTGTTAGCATGTACTTGGGCGGTGGAACATTTCAGGGATTATATTTGGGGTACAAAGTTCATTCTTCAAACGGATCATAAACCTTTGGTTGGTATTCTTTCTCCAGGTGGGGGATGGAATGCCACAGCTCGTATTGCAAGGCTGGTGTCAAGATTGCAAGAGTATTGTTTTGATGTTGAATATGTACCGGGGAGGAATAATGCGATGGCAGATTGTCTATCAAGACTTCCACAGAATGAGACTAAGGAGGATGAGGCAGTCCGTGAGATGTTAGAGAATGATGTAATTTCTAATGTGTCAGGATACATGACTGAAGAGTTTGGGAGTATCAAAGAAGAAGATTGGATGGATGGGTTGAAAAATGATAGTGTTTTGCAGGAGGTAATAAAATATGTGAGAAATGGTTGGCCGGGTAAAGGGAGGTTTGCATCAGAACTAGAACCGTTTGCTATGGTTAGGGATGAATTGGAAGTGGTAAATGAGATGTTATTCAAGAAAGGGAAGTGCATTCCTCCCAGTGGATTGATACAGACCATTTTGAGCATAGCCCATGAGGGACATCCGGGTATGTCGTCTATGAAACGTTTGGTACGTACATGTTTCTGGTGGCCAGGATTAGATAAAATGGTAGATAGAGTGGTCAGAGAATGTGATGTTTGTGTAAATGCAGAAAAAATGTTAAGAACTGTGCCTGCCCCTTTGGCACCTGTTTCCTGGCCGACCTCTCCCTGGCAGAAGTTGGGATTTGACATTACTGGTCCATTTTATTCACTTCCAGCTGATGCACGTTATGCTCTGGTTCTTATTGATTATTTTTCCAAATGGCCTGAGGTGAAAATGGTTCCAAGCGTTTCAGCGAGTAGTATAATAGAATTTTTCAAGGAAATTTTTGCAAGAGAGGGCTATCCAGAAGTTGTAGTTACGGACAATGGGGTTCAATTGGTTGCTAGTGAAACACAGAGATTTTTTAGGTACAGCAACGTTAAACATGTTACTACTCCATTGTATGAACCACAAGGCAACGGACAGGTGGAGAGATTTAATCGGGTTCTTAAAGACAGCATAATTTGGGCACGTGGTTTTGGAGGTTTGTGGAAGGAAAAGTTAAGAGAAAGATTATGGCTTTATCGGATTACTCCACAATCCACAACAGAGGTGAGTCCTTTTAGACTGTTAAGGGGAAGACATCCTGTATCAAAATTATGTCCATGGTGGTTCAAGAGGAAGCATGGAAAGGAGGAGTGGGAAAGTGTATCTCTGGAAGAAGTCAGGGAAAGAGTCAAGGGCAAACAGATGAAGATTAAAGAAATTTATGACAGAAAGTGGAATGTGAAAGAACCTAAGTTTGTAGTGGGAGATTGGGTTAAGATACGTAAGCCTGGTTTGGTAAGAAAGACTGAAAGCAGATTTAGCAAGGCTATCAAGGTGGTCAAGGTGTTAAGAAATAGTGTGGTTACGCAGGATGGCAGGGTGTGGAATGTGAGAAGGGTGGCGAAGTGCCGTGGTGACCAAGTTGATGGTAATGAAGGTAATTGTATTGATCAGCTGGTAACAGGGTGGAGTGGTTGTTGTGAAGAAGTTGTACGACCTGTTGAGTGGGCAGGAAGCGAAAGAGAGTACAGACAGTCTGTCTCTGCTGATGCTTCCTCAGATCAAGGGAGTTTTGGGGACAAGATAGGGAATGGAGATTCTGTCGCTTCAAGAGTAAAACTTAATGCGAGGAAACGTTGTCCACCGGGCAAATTTAGAGAGTTTGTGTAATTAGAAATGAAGTGTTAATGTGTATAATAGTTTTGTTGCATTCTCCATCATTATCTATATTTTGTGTTTTTATTTTGTATTTTCTGTGTATTTTGGACTATGCAACACCATTTATTGTGTTTGGTTTCGTTTTATATATTTCTGTTTTAGGAAGGGAAATGTGTTGTATCTAGGTAACAGGAGAATGTGTTTATGGAATGTGGGGTGAAGTTGGAATGTGGGATGCATGCTAGGATTCGGGACTCGGCTGTTGGAGACCGAAGCAAGCGGATGTTGCTGTTGTTGATCAAAATAAACTCGAGGATTTATATATAACTTTCCACTGTCATGCTTGGTATTTAACAATCAGTTTACGTGCGACCCATCCGGGTGTCACCAGTGGGTTAAAGTAAAACTACTGATGCCAATCCCAATACAGCATAAACGTCTTCACTGGTAACCAATACTTGTTATTCAATTTTTTAAAGCATCATGAAATGTAAAGGACTCCCACCTTTCCAACAGCTTGATCTACAGCTCCTTAAATGTAAAAGGGCTCTAAACTTTCCAACATTTCATTTAATTCAGTCTCTGATTATTTGGACAGAACAAGACCTGTCAGTCTTCACAGCTATCTTGTAGGCACTAGAGTCCCGATTTGAATGCAGTGGTCTAGGGGCCAAAAGCTCGAGGAAACTCACTGACCACTGATTATTGCTACATTTTACTACTAACCAAGTAGTCACAAGTGCAGTTAGCTTGTGAGAACCTTGCTGTTTTGAATTGATTAAAGACAGAAGTCTATTTGTGTTTTTTTTCTGAAGTAAGAAATTGAATACAAAAATGTTTTTTGTTTTTTTATTAACACTAAAATCAGTCTGTCTAATAATTATATTTGGTTACCAATGAAGTTGAGGTTGACACTTCCCCCGTAGGGACTACTGTTCTCTTTATCTGTTGTACTGCCCTGGGCCCTGGGTTATTAGGTTGCAACTTTTTCTTTGAATTGTATGACCTCAATACAAGCTACACTCTGCTTTGCCAATACTCAGCAGTATTAGATACATTCGTTACAATATTGACATTTTTATGAATAATTAGAAACTAAATAGTTTCAATTCTGAAACATGCAGCTTAGTTAAACATTACTGAGGGCTGTGAAAGGGGAACTAGTCTTGAGAGCATTGCAGTCATTCCTGTTCTCTGCACACTTTCCCTTGCCACCTGTCTCTGAGACACACCATTTTCTCCCCATTTCTGAAATCTTCCATCTACATATTTCAGACTTCTTCCCTTTCTTCTTCCATACTCTATTTCACGTTCTTCTTCTGAACATATTGTCTTGCATCTCCTTAACTCTACAATTCTCCTCCAGACACACAACACACTCATTCATCTGTAAGCGATGTAGTTCCTTTTACTTTCACCATGTTAGAATTTCAACAGAAACTTTGTATCTCCTTCACACGCTTTTGCATATAATCTCAAGTACAATTGTCACATTCCACTTTTGCTTTGTGCTCCCTACAGAGCAGCCAAGCATGATTGGATGAACAGGTATTCTGAACATGTTTGTGGCCTACTGTTAGTGAATGTGAGTCTCACTGTACCACTAACCTCCACTCTAGTGCTCTCAACCAAGGCCATTACAATCCCTCACCCAAAACCTAAACTAGCCCAGATACCTATTAGGTGAGTTGATTCACAGTATGCGTAAACAAGATTGACAGGTTGCTTGAAAAAATACATAAAAACAACACCAAGAACAGACAAATAGTAGTATGGAAACACTGCAGTGTCAATAGGTGCAATCTTACTGACATGGCTTACTGTAATATTTTTTACAGTTATTGTTGTTATATCTATCAGTGCTTCCCCGGTAAAGAATATCAATATAGGGCATGATATAAACCCTTTTAAGAGTCAGTTTTTAATTACTACCTGCCTCACTGAAGCCCTGATCCTGGGGTTCCAGTGCTTACCTTGGTTTGGTTCAGCTCCTTTTTATAGTGAGTGCTTTTTCAAGACATTAGCCTTGCAGCCATAATGTAATGCCATGAAGCATTCATTTAAAAAAAAAAACAGGGGTAAGCCAAAACAAGGTGACTAGCAAAAAATCCAGGGAAAGGTTTTTCACTGAGACAGGTCTCTCTGGGTGTAATGATATTTGTATTTTGACCACTGACTCCATGTTGCACCGCGTTGCGCTTAGCTTGTCCACCGTCGAATTAGCGGTCACCAGCTACAGACTCCATTTTGTATTTAGCTTAGCCTTAGCTTCACCGCCACGTTAAAAGCTGCAAGTATTTTTCAATGCCCATGATATGCAATGTGCTTTTTGCTCATGTTTTTATTCTACATGTCTGCATGTTCTTTCTCATCAAGAGCTAAGGCATAACACAGGGGAGTTAGGCAGACAAGAATGTACTAGGATGATGTTTATGGTACTGCAGGAAATGGTTTGGTTTTGGGAAGGGCACCTTGGGAACCTGGCCAGTTCCAACATGTTCCTTTCAAAACTGACCTGAAGTAGCTAGCATTTTTGAACAACAAATTGCGGAGAGAAGGGGGGGGTCTAGAAATCGCCTCTCTAGCTTGCTTAATGTATATAAGAGACCTAGGATTGACGGTGGGGAATTCAGAGACCTCTGTCAGGGTCAGGATGCTGACGCCTGTAATCCTGTGAGGGCAGATCTCTCTTTCTCTTCACAGTTGATCTGGGTCTAGGGTCTGCGACTTGAAGTGCTGGGAGAAAGACGAAGGAACAACTATGCCCCATGGTGATGAATTTTTACTAATTATTTGCTTTGCATTGTGTATGAATAAATATATATATATCTCTCTATATATATATACATATATATATATATATATATATATGTATCTGTGTCTGCACATATACTTGCTGTTTATAGATTGAAGATTCTTCATACATGTTTTCATTTCATTTCATTACTGTGCATATTTTAAACGTGCACTTTCGAATGTACTGATCTTCCTTCACAAGCCTTGCAGAGTGATTTAATACATGTATTCTCTAGAATAAGAGGTACATTCCAGAGATTCTTTTCAGTGTGTGTGTATTTCAGCTCTGTTAGCAATAAAGCAAAACACTTGGCACAGTAGTAATTAAAAGCAGTATGGGCTCTATATGGGTGTCTTTTACAGGGCAAACACTGATAGATAACATAACAACAACTGTAAACAACATTACACTATTCCATTAGGAATGAGACCAAGAAGAAGGGATTTCATCCCCTTGCCTTTGCAGCAAAGGTTAGCGCTGTGAGGCCTAGGAGAGGTGGCATCCTTCTCTTGGCCTCACACCACTACATAATGGCTGCAAGACCCAGGGAAAGTGACCCCACCCATGGTTCTCCCAGCCATAATCCAACAAAATGAGGCACAGGGGAGGGGGACACCCTCCCTTGTGTCTCAAAACTGTACTGTAGCACTTTCATAATGAACAATTTTGTGAGCCATACTATGCTAGTCTGAACTAACTGCTCCCTCATCCAATGATCCGCCTCTCCTCACCCAATTGACACTTGTTTGCATATATTTATGTGTGCCTCAAAGAGGGGCCAGGCGTGATTGGATGACCAACTATTGTGAAAAGTTTTGTGACCCACTGGCAGCTACTACGAGAACCCCCCCTCCCCCCCCCCATGGCCTTCAGACTGCTCTCCTGCGCTCTGTCATGGCCTTTTATAAGCAGCCACCCACACACAACCTGAGCTCACACAGACCCCTATAAGTAGGTCAGTTCACAACTCACAAAATACAAGATTGATGTGCTACATTAAAACATAAAAAAAGCAACATCCAGAGAAAAAAACAAATAATCTTAGGAAAGTAAATCAAACACAACTTGTGAAATGTAAATAGAGGCAACCTCACTTACTTGACTGACATGGATTACCCTAATGTTTTTACACTCACTGTAGAGATAGCTATTGGTGTTTTTCCCTGTAAACAATAGCAAATAGAGCACAATGTAGACTACCATCACATTTTAATTACTGCTGGGCATGTGTTTTGCTTCACTAATGACCGAGATGAAACACTCATGCACTGACAAAAATCTCTGGAATGCACTTCTTAGTCTAAAAAAGACATTTATTAAATCACTTTGCAAGGTTCGTAAAGGAAGGTCAGTAGAGTTGAAAGTGCACCTTTAAAATGTGCGCCACGGTAAAGTGAGAACATGTACAAAGAATCTTCAATCTATAAACAGTAAATATATACATGCAAATATACAAATGCCTATATTGACATATATATTCACACACAATGGAAAGCAAATGATTATTAAAAATTCATCACCATGGGACCTGTCTGGTGATATCATCCTTCTCATGCAAGCAAGCCGTTGACCCCGGTTCGACTACAATGAGAAAGAGAGATCTACCCTCATGGGAAATATATCAGGCATTCAACGTCTCAATCCTGATTAAGGTCTCTGAATCTTCCCACTGTCAACCTGGGTCTTATATACTTTTAACAAACAAGAGAGGAGAATTCTAGAAACTCCCTCCCACTGCATAGGTTTATTATTAAAAAAATGCTGGTTACTTTAGGTCAGCTTTGAAAAGAACACGTCAGAAATTGACCAATATCCCAAGATGCCCGCTATCAAAGCAAAACCATTCCCTGCTATCCTAGTACATTTTTGCCAGCCTACGCCCTTGGTGAGAAAGAACACGCAGAATAAAAACATGAGCTTTTAACGTGGCGTTGCTAATGCTAAAATAAAGTCAATACCAATATGAAGTTGGTGGTCACTACTGGGACAGTGTGCTGCTAGGCTAAGTGTAAAGTGGAGTCAGTGGTCAAAACACAAATATCATTACACTCCACCCTTTTGACCAATGACTCATATACCCTATAGTCCTGAAATCAACTTTGTCTTTTACTTTTAAAACATTACGAGCAAATTATGAATGCATTGTACACAGCAAGCTAATGAAATGACAAGAGCAATCACTATAAAGCAATAGAAGTGTGATTAACTTATTGATCATTCAGGTCTTATAGACAGCCAAACCAAGCACACCTACAATACAAAGACTTAAGCTTATATATTCTGATTGGGAAAATAATTAAATCACAGTCCTCACTTAATTGAATAGTGTCTCTAGGATAATGAGTCTGTATAGAGTTAGATGGAAACATCATGAGTCCTAATCAGGTAAATGTACACGGTCCACCTGTAATTTTTGCTGGAATGTAGGTAAAAGTGAGGTTCCCATACGAGAATAGTCAGCCAACTGGCAACTTAAACATGTTTAATGAGGCTGGCAGCAGTCACCAGGTTGTAACAAGCCATGTTGTTTGTTCCATTAGAATTGCAATCAAACAGGTTGATAGGACATCTGCACTCTGCATTATTTCCATGCAGAACTTTGATCTGTGCACCACAGCAAATTAATCCATAGGTATTTCTCTTCAAAACCAGCAGGGGTGAGGCACAACGTGATCGATCAATCAGGTTCAGGTTGGGGGTGCTGACCCTCCCGACCCCACTTGCACACGCCCAAAGGGAGACCACACAGCACACTCATGGTCAGAGGCAAGCTGTAGTATGATTTGTAAAAGAAACAAGTATGATCTTTCTTGAAAATACCATTTGTCAGCTGAAATATGTTCCCATTTTTCCTTTCCTAGTTTTATGATCAGCCAGATATTATTATAGCCCTTAGCTATAATTTCTGCAAGTTCTGGAGGGCCATTTGGGGATTGCACCTACACCTTAGCAAACCCTGTTTTTTGTCAGTTGAACCAAAACTTATTTCTCTACATACTGTCAGAAGGGCTGGGGCAGTCCCCTTCCTCACCAATCCTCCATACACTAGAATTATGACAAGTTGGGCAGTTTTGTAAGCATGTTGGTCAAGACCTGCACATTCCGGTGTGGCTCTGTAAGGAGCTGGAGCTCCAGGTTTTATTTCCCAGTACACAATGGTGTTGGTGGCCACATGTGGTTGTAACATGGGAGTTTCAGCATTTTGTAATGGTCTGTTATTCAGAATCTGGTGGGCTTCATTTAAATGCTCACTCTAGTTTTTCAGAGTTTCGTCGGATAATTTTTTAGTCCAGAACCCCAGGGACACTCCTGTTCTCTGCTTTTTCCACCTGCTACAATCTACATATTGTCCCCTGGATAGTTACATGCAACACAATGTTTCCTTCCTGCACTGTCCACAAGTCTAAAGCCTGTTGAATTGCTTCTTTTTCCAAATCAAAAGCACACTGCTGCCCTTAACCCCATTCAAACTCATGTTTTTTTCTGGTCACTTTGTACCAAAGGGTTAAGATTTTATTCAGATGAGGGTCATGCTGTCTCCAAAAATTAAACAATACCGTTGTGTTTCTTGCTTAGTGCTGGGAGTGGCAAACTCCATAATCTTTTGTTTTGCCTCTAGCAACACCTCTCCATGTCATGGATTCCACTGAATTCCTTGAAACTTCACATTTTGAGATGGTCCCTGTGTCTTGTCTGAATGAATCATTCGCATTTTACTCTGCAAAAGCTCGGTGAATATATCTTTAACATCCTTAACTTCTTGCTGGGTGTAATCTTTTAAAGAATGCATTTCAACTCCTGCCAATTTCTGTGGGCTCCCCTGTATTTTTCATCTAAATATTGGCTGAGCTCGAACTACGTTCTACTCATGTAGCTCACATTGTCCCCCACCTATTTTAACCTCATTACTGTAATGTGAAAAATCAGTTTTCCCTATGACTGTTTGGTAGACATCAGCCTTATCTTGTAATAACTTATTCTGAAAAGACAGCATAGTTACATTATGTATTGTGTCATCAGGTTGTTTATGTAATTGCTGTTTCTCATCTTCTAACTGTTTACACTTCTCATGCATTTTTCTGTAGGCAGACAAAAGTATCCAACCCGTCCTGCTAAGAAGAAAAGGGTCATCATTTTGTTAAAAAACACCTTTTTTAAACATATAAGAGCAGTTAATTGCCCTGTTTTATCCAAGCATCCACCCCAAAATTTAGAAAGTCCTGATAAACAAGAGAACGCATTTGCCCAGACATCATAAGGCATTTTAATCTCACATTCATTTTCAGAAATGGTTTGCGGTGCTTCCTTTAACTCTCTGCCACACATAATTTCACTTTTAAATTGTACACTTTCAACATCCAACCTCCCTTTAGACTGTCCAACCTACGCCAAAATGTTTTGCTAATGACCCAAATGAAACAGTCATGCACTGATAAAAATCTCTTGAATGCGCTTCTTAGTCTAAAGAAGACATTTATTAAATCACTTTGCAAGGTTCGTAAGGGAAGATCAGTAGAATTGAAAGTGCACCTTTTAAATGTGCGCCACAATAAAGTGAGAATATGTACAAAGAATCTTCAACCTATAAACAGCAAATATATACATGCAAAGATACAAATACCTGTATTGACATGTATATTCATACACAATGCAAAGCAAACAATTAGTAAAGATTCAGCACCATCGGGCCTATCTGGTGCTTCATCATTCTCATGCCAGCAAGTCGTTGACCCTGGTTCGACTGCAACAAGAAAGAGAGATCTACTCTTATGGGAAATATATCAGACATTCAACATCTCAGTCCTGATTGAGGTCTCTGAATCTCCTCACCGTCGACCTGGGTCTCTTATATACTTTTAACAAACAAGAGAGGAGAATTCTAGAAACTCCCTCCCACTGCATAAGTTTATTATTTAAAAAATGCTTATTTTAGGTCAGCTTTGAAAAGAACATGTCAGGAATTGGCCAAAATCCCAAGGTGCCCTCTATCAAAACAAAACCATTCACTGCCGTCCTAGTACATTCTTGTCAGCCCAAGCCCTAGGTCAGAAAGAACACGCAGACTAAAAACATGAGCAAGAAGCACATTGCATCATGGAAAAATACTTGCAGCTTTTAACGTGGCATTTGCTAACGCTAAAATAAAGCCAATTTCAATTAAGCTTTATTTCAGCAACAAGTACCATAAAAGCACAACATACACACACAATAAGACAGATAATTCATTTAAGACAAATAAGAAGCTATAATAAAGACCTTGCAATAATAAATTCCACCATGACCAGGTCCCAAGACATGAAGTTTGCGCAGAGTACAAGATCACTACATACTATCTAAAATATTAATTAAAAATTATGAATTTGTGCAATAGAGTGATTTGTTTAAAAGTTGTCCCACCTACAGTTCTAAAGGAGAGCAGCGGGAACATTACCAGATAAGTTAGAGGATCAGTAACGACATTTTATTCTCCTGCTCTATGTGAAATTTAACGCTTAATAAATGTGAATATGTTCACAAATATTTAAAATAAGCAATACTAGATATTAATCAGAAAACACAATTGAAGTTATTTAGTTAAAGAATGTACATTAGTGCTTAAGGATCTTGTTCTAGTGTGCCAAATCGCTGCTAGAAACGTTGCCACAGTACGCCCCACGGGCACGTGGGTATTTGTTCTTGTACGCAGGACAGTGGAATAGGACGTGACCGATGTTTTCTTTGGCCTTGCATCCCATCGGACAAGAGTCTGTTAGGCTGACAGTTTGCTTCCATTTAGAGGTCAGATCACATAACTGTAAGGGACCAAATCTAAATCTGATGTAAAGTGCACGTGCTAAAGAATGTAAAATGATGTCTAAGTAATGCTCAAATTCATAGTGACACTTGACTGATAGAAAGATGTCCATCATGCTGCCAGATGGAACTGATGCTAACTCTGCCATTTGCACACTCGCCTAGTATGCGTACTTCAGGCTCTGTGGGGCATTCTTTGGGAGGTGTGAGGGATCTAACCAGTAGGAGCCCAACCCAGAAGCGCTCTTAGCCATGTCCTATAAGGATCTAAAGTATCTATGGACCAGATCCGGATCGAATACTGCAGTGGCCTCAAGGCAGGTATGTCTGCAACAGAATGCAGATTCAGGTCCATTCAAATAGGCAGAATAGGTGAGCTCGAGGGAATCATTAGCTGGGCCTTTAGAAACGATTTCTCTACTCTTTCAATATCATGTGGTTTGCCATGGCCCCATAGCTCAGCCCCTTACAGGATCCCCCCTCTAGCTTGGCTTTTGTAAATTTCGAACGCTGGCGTAATGGGGAAACTGGGCTATCTGGCGGCAAATCTCAAGATGCCCCCTGTATTTTGTTTTAGGTACACTGTGCACTTTAGCAGCGGAGCTGTCCATTTGTGGGAATTCTCTAGTCTAACACCCAAATAGGCAAAGCCTGTTACCCATTTGAGAATCTCACCATCTAATTATTTGCTTTTCTTCACTCTATGGTTTGGAATCTCCTGCTTTCCATGACCACTGCTTAAATTGGATCTGGTCTAAATTAACACTATCACATGAATTTGGCTCTTAGCCGCATGCTTATTTCTAAATTGAGGATTAATGTGCTTTGGTGTCCTCTTGACTTGTTGAAATTCTGTAGGGTTTTAATTATCTTTTAGCTTAGGGCATTTTTAGCTTCAGCTTAAACTACTTTCTACCGACAAGGGGAGCCATTTTTAATGTAGCTTTCTGCGCGTTTGCTTAAAGTATTAGGCCTCTGTGCACTTTGCCCTAGATGCATTTTATTTAGCCTCGCACTGTTATTTTACAATAACCAGTTTCACGGTCTTGTTTTATTTTCTTCTATCACACTGTTTAGCTTACTTCAGCACTGAAGTTCTCAAACAATACATTCTTGCTCGCTCTGTGCTTCAGTCAAGTATACAGTCTGGTACATTGTCGATAGACGTGGTAGAAGTTTAGTCTTTAGGGTTCGTAGAATGTACACATTCTTACGTAGGGACGTTTCTTAGAACACTGGCGTGTTAGTTATAAAAACACTTCCTAGTCCTGGTACACGTAAGAGGGAGATTCCGACCAGGAACGCACAACTAGATGCTGATATTTGGTTTTGGTGCTCCTTATTTGAAGGCCATGATCCCCACAAAAACCCCAAAAGTTCTCCAGGAGCCTGGATAGTCCAGAAGCAGTTTGAGATAATATTAGAGTGTCATCAGCAAACAATAGGCACAGTGACTTTGTCCCTCCCAGTTAGGGGACATTGTTTTTACAATCATATCAGTAGGGGAGACAGGCGTTTAGAAAAAGTGTGGGGGCCAACACACAACACTGTCTAACACCTTTCTGTATGGGGAACTCTTCTGATAGTTCCCTGTCTGTCCCCCACCTTACTCTAGCAAAACTCTCAGAATACAGTTCCCGGATCAGATTTAACAAAGGCCCAGGCACATCAGTTTTACCCAAGATCTCCCATAGTTTGAGCCAGGGAACCAAGTCAAAAGCAGACTTGAGTTCCACAAAGGTGACAAACAACCTCCCAGCATCCACATCCACAGTCTTCCACTTAATTGTAAGAAAATAGAAGATCTGGTCCACTGTGGCCGTCTTCCGCCTGAAGCCCGCCCGCAGATGGCTTAGGATGTCGTTCTCATGTATCCCTTCCCTAAGTGTGCTCAAGACTTGGTGGGAGAATATTTTCTGCAGGTTGTCTAGGAGACTAATCGGTCTATAATTGCCTGGAACCGTTTTGCCCCTTTTCTTGTGACTAGGATTAATTATTGCACCTTTCCAAGAGCGAGGAAGATTGCTACCCTCCAAGATGGCATCAGTCACGCCATTTACACAGGGGCCTCAGAGTTTCAGGTCGGACTTGTACAGGCTAGCCCAGGCTCCTTCCCATGAGTTCGAGCCATGATGGCTGCCTCAGTTTTTCTCATGGTAAACTGAGTGATCACATCTGCCCGTTCAATCAGACTCGCGTATAGGCTCTCTATACCCATTTGGGAAACGTACCCCTGACTATAGAGTTCAGTGAAGTGGAGAATCCAGTTTGCAGAGATATGGCAGTCAGGTCTGGAACTTTCATTGCGCCCGTTTTGGGAAACCAGAGACCAAAACCGCTTTGCTTCATTACCCTTAGCTGCTATCAACAGTTCCTACCATGTGGCCTCCTCCCACTGCGCCTTACTAGTCTTTATTGCAACAGCATACTCGCTCCTTGCCAAGATTATCATTGGTCTATCCTGTCTCCTCTTTGCTTCCAGAAGTCTACACTTGGCTTTTTTGCAAGTATTATCAAGCTATCTGCTGTAATTGCCCGCTCTGAGCTTTTTGCTTCCTTTGATCTCTCTGGTAAAAAGAGCTTTCAGAGAGGCAAACAGCTCTGCATGTTTTGCCATGATCTGAGTTGACGAGTATGCACTAGAGATATGGGCTGGTTGTTGATTAGAAACTAAATTATGCATTCTAGCCACGAAAACACCTGAGTTCTTAAAAGTTTCCCATCTTAATGTACGCTGGTTACTTGCCACCACTAAAGGAGGCATGACCTCTTGTTCTCGTAGACTTGCCCTGTTATCAGAGAAACATCTCTCCCACTCTACCATGAGGGGGGAATGGTCGCTGTTGCATTGCTCTCCCACCCTGAAATCCTTGATCGCCTGCCAGATCCTTATGTCTATAAGCAAGTAATCGATTAGACTACTATAAGTCCCTCTGGAGAAAGTTGGATTTGCTGGGGTGTCTGAGGGAAAGCACCCATTTCCCGGCCATAGGCCATGTGTTGCATTAAATCCATGACCTGCAGCGCCCTGGTACTGGACTTAGGCTATTTCCTTATCGTAGAGAGGGGTGGAATCCTACATATGGCGTCCTCTTCCTGCGTTAACTCAGAAAAAAGAGAGTTAGGCTCTAAAATACATTAAAATCACCAGCTATGATGGCAAAGTGTGAGGCAAGTAATTCTGCCACAAGAGCATTTAACAGGCTGATAGTTTTTGTGGTTTGACGAGGAGGACCTGGTTGATTTTAAAGGTTAACACACAAGAGCAGGGGGCCCTGTTTTAGCTTGCTTGAGACTGCCAAAATGTCAACTAATTCGACATGGATTTACTTCACTTCTCCCACCTGGGAAATTTTTATTCATGTAATGAGGCCCCCTCTTGCCCTCCCTGCAGATGAAGGGTTGGCCTCCGTGCAAACTGAAGTATACCCCGGCCTATGCATATTTGTGGTAGCCCATGTTTCCTGGAATAAATAAATACTATAGGTGTCAATAAACAAGCCCCATTCAGCATCATCAATCTTGTTCCCTATGCCCGCTACGTTCCATGTAATTAATGCCGGGTGGGAGGACCTAGTTCCTGCAAGCATTTTACAGGAGGCCTTAGAGCTAGGTGTTGTGTTCAATCTTCTAGTGTCATCTGCTACGTTGGAACTCCCATCCTGTTCATGCCCCCCTAGGACATTCAGTTCAGGATACTCCTTTAATCCTACTTTCTTAGTTACCGCCCTCAGGCAATGGGATAATGTTCAAGGGGGCTGCTGCTACCAATAGTCAATCAATTTCTGAGAGGTCATTGCCTTGCATTTTCTTCGGCGATCTCTGCTTTTTGTCCAGGTTTGCATGCTTCCTGCTGGCAGTGCCCGTTGGATGGGCTCTTAGAGATGGAACTAGCTCCACAGGACACAAATGGATGGCTTTATTTTTTAATGACAGGCTATCTTCCCGGATATTTGGTGGTAACGTTGGAACCTTACACATATAAATTGGGTATCCGCTATTGTGTTTGCTTGCTGGGGGCTGCCCAGCAGTGGGATACCATGCCACTCCCACTAGATGGCGAGGCTGTGGAGGAGGGCTACTGTAGCTGTTTGCCCTGGAACTGTTTTTACTACTGCCCAGTGATGTTCTTGGCCTGTCTAGTGGCTTGGCCCGATACATTTCTCAGCTCTTGGGAGATGGGCAAGGTGCGTTTAGGGCTCTTCCCATAGGAACTCTTCATGTCCCTTTTCTTTACTGTTGTTCGAAGTAAAATTAGTGCCTCTATCAACATTTGTTTTAGTTCCTTTACCTCTTGTTTTAACACCAGTGATAAGATTAGACACTTAGGGCCAGATATAGTAAATTCCGATTCACAAAATCGGATGCAGAACGGTGTCTCAGACACCGCCTGCGAATCTCAATGGGGTCGCAAAGACCCACCTCATTAACTTTAATGAGGTGGGTCGCATTTTGCGACCCCATTGAGATTCCCTGCACTCACAGGGATGGTGGCCAGCTGGGACAGCAGACCTCCATGTCTGTGACTGCTTTTTAAATAAAGCAGTTTTTTTTGTTTTTGTATTGCAGCCTGTTTTCCTTAAAGGATAACGAGTTGCAATACAAAAAAATAACGAAACCATTTCGGTTTTTCAGAGTAGGCAGTGGTCCATTGGACCACTGCCTGCTCTGAAAAAACATTAAGAGCGACAATGGGTTACCACCAGTGTGACACTGGTGGTAACTGCGAATTGCTTTGCGACCGCGTTCGTGGTCACAAAGCAATTCTGCATCGCGGTGCGAGTCGCAAATAGGAAGGGAACACCCCTTCCTATTTGCGAGTCGCATTCCCATTTTGCGAGTCGGTACTGACTCGCAAAATGGGAATGTGCATCGCCATGCAAAAAGCTTCCTACATCTGGCCCTTAGTTCTGAAAGTTATCACCTATGGCCTGGTGGCTAGATGTGTCCAAATTAGGGTCAGAGCGGCCTTTGCCAGGTGAGTGATCAAGGTCTCTCAGTAGGGAAAACCTATTTGATCAAGGTACGTCATGCACAACTATATTTCTATCTGGGACACCCGGATCTGTTTGTTGTGGAGGACTGGGTCTCCCAAGCTCTGCGTTGACTTCATCAACGTTGCCCTCCTAGCATTGACAATGCCATGGTGGCATGTGTGTTAGAAGCTGTTGTGCCCTTTTTGGGCAATCTGGGCTTAAAAAAGGAGAAAAGGGAGTCACTTTTTGGTCTCTTGGTGGGTCGTTTTTCTTTCCCTTTCAACATGGACTTAACCTCTTCAGTTAAGGTATCAATTTCATTGGTGACACAGAGGATATATTCGAGGCTTTGATTGATTTGGGAATTTTAGATAAGGCAGCGGCCACCACTGGGCTCCCTTGGGCTTTACGCTTCCCCATCCTTTAGTCAATGTTGTAATTAACTATGACTTTAGTTGCAGAATTTAGTGGCAAATATATAGACCCTACCTTGCGATGAAGAGGGGTGGCCCAGCCTGGCTTCTCACGGTCACAGACGGGCCTGCCCTTGGCCTATGCGCGTCCCGCACTGCGAGGGTGGGGGTGGGCCAACCCGGCCTCTCAACGGACCCGCCCTTGGCCCGTGCGCGTCCCACACTGGGAGGGTGCCAAGGCGCTTAAAAGCGCCTTCCTGTTGGCACTGATAGTGGCTCCACCCCATGTCTGGGTCCTGCTGGCACTTCTAGTCCCTAGAAGAACAAAAGCACGACCCACACTGCGAGGGTCCCAAGGCACTTAAAAGTGCTTGCCTGCTGGTGCTGGTGGTGGCTCCACCCCCTCTCTGAGGCCTGCTAGGACTTCGAGTCCCTAGAAGAACAAAAGCGCATCCCCAAAAATCAAGTCAATAGCAAAATGAAGTTGGTGGTCACTCAAGTGACAGTGTGCTGCTAGGCTAAGTGCAACGTGGAGACAGTGGTCAAAACACAAATATCATCACAGCCTGACACCTGGAGGAGCCAGTCTCACTTAAAGCCCTTACTTTGGTTTAGCCCTTCTTTTTAATGAATGCTTTTGCCTGCTCTGGGACTTGCAGACCTAATGTAGCTTTACGAGGCCCAGGAGAGGGGCCCTTACCTCCGGATCTCACAGTGCTGGATCATGGCTGCAAAGAGGCTAATTTGGGTAGGTTGTGATGCTTCTCTTGGGCTTGTCACCCATTACAAAGGGCTGCCAGGTCCAGGGGATGGGAGCCTTCACCAGGGCCTTGGAGCACTACATTATGGATGTGAGGCACAGAAAAGAGAAAAACATTCAATAAAAGTCAGGGCGATACCAAAGTACGGTGCATAAATCCTGGGTCAAGGGGTACACAGAGGCAGGTCACTCCAGATCTCGGGCCCTCAGTAGTTAAAGGGAGCCCTTGTACTCTGTTTTGATGTCCTTTATAGTGCAATGCAATGATGCAGGTAAGGAAGACTTATAACCACTGCAGTGAAGCAGTCCTAGACCAACAGCGAGACCGCACCAAAACTTACAGTGTAGCCAACCCACTAATTTTCCGTAGACTGCAACCAACCTTCAGCACTTAAATTTAGATAGTCTCTCCTAGCCTCAGAACTTTTAGTTGCCTGGAAACTCCAAACAAAAGTGTTGAGAAGGCTTCTAGGTGGCTTATTAATCGGAAGATTGACATTCCCCTGACCTTGTGAGCTCTCACAGCCTTTGAGACCTCCAAACCAGCCTGCCCCATTTTCCTTTTCCATTGAGAGCATGTGCACAAATTACTCCTCTGCATTGCTGCTCAGTAAATGCACACACAGATTTAAGCCTCCATCTGCTAAATGTTACGGCTACCACTTGTTATGGACTGTGGCAGAAATGTCACGCATGACGCACAGTGCTAGGACAATAGGTGATTGTGGCATGACATTGTGTTTTTTATCACTGGTGTCCCGCTAAAGAGAATGCGTCATTACACCTGCTGGTTGCCTTCACATTTGAAGGTTGTTAGTGTTTAAGGAAAGAAGTAGCAATCCGGTATTTTAGATAATATGTCAGATAAGAGAGTGTGGATTTGTCCTTGACAAACAGAATATTAATAATTCCCCTGGTATACCATAGCAGGTAGGAGATGAAAGCAACAAACATTTAGGTTTTATATAATGCCATCAGATGTAGCATTATGCTAAAATTTCAGGTTGCCTATTGTCAGGGGTTCAAAGCAAATCAATTTCAGTACTTGTGACTTTGCTTATGTCATTAGAGAGTTTGAACTATGTGTACCAGAATCCACAGGAAAAAATGTGACTGAATTAAAACTACCTGAGAACAACTGGTATGGCACAACTTTACCTTTTATGTGTCTAACATGTAGGATGCAGGGGAGCAAAGACACAATAAAAAGTCAGAGTGACTGACATGGGAGCAGTGTTTTTCTGTAGTTGAACATGGCACAACTCAACCCAAAGGTGTTGGAGCACTTTATATGAGCACCAATACCATTACAGATAGACATTCATTTAGTTTGTATTTTTAAGTACAGAGAGATTAAGTGATTTGCTCAGAATCATAGTATGCTGAGCTGACCAGATTAGAACCTGGTTCCACAGTTCTAAAGTTGACAGCTCAGGCTGTTAGGCCACATCCTCTCCCAGCTATAGCTAAATTGTAGTCTGGAAAAACACATGCAACTACAGTGGGTCGATCTTAAGGGGGTTACATTGTGTCATGTTGTTAATTATCCTTTGAGAGATGTTATCACAGATAATGCTTTCAAATTGATCCCTGTACACAACATTAAGTTACTCAAGCCCAGCAGAGAGGCTCCCTGCCCCGGGCCTAGCGGCGCTGGATAATGGTTGCAAGATCCAGGGAAGGGGGCCCACCCATTAACCTTAAATCCTGATACATCGCTGTGAGGCCCAGGAGAGTGAAGCCTCCTCCCAGGCCTCAAAGCTGTAGGATTGCACTCTGGAGGGAGCCCTGCTGTGCCAGTCCCATCTGGCTGCTCTCTCCTCCACTGACCCACCTCTCCTCACCTTTTTATTCTGCTTATCCTAGATAAAAAGATGACTTTCTGTTCCCTGGAAACCCCAAACAAAAAGTGATGAGAAAGCTTGCAGGTGGCTAATTAACAGGTACACTGCCACCCCCTGACCTTGTGACCCAATACCATTGTTGTCCTTGCTGCCCCATGTCCCCCACTCACTCTTTCCGTTCCCCCACACCACCACCAGGAATGCTACTGTGCCATTGTACCCAGTGAGGTAAAGACACCTGCCTTCCAAAATATATTATTGTAACTATCAGATGTGTGAGGGGCACAGGAACATGTGATGAAAGTGTGGCCTTTCCTACTGAAGCGGGTCCCTATGTCTTGGAGCTGAGTGCGGGCCGTGGGCAGCTGCTCACACTGCCTATGCCCAGCACCGACATTGAATAAAGAAAACGAAAATATAGCAGAGTCAACCAAGTGGCATAATAATAACTTCATAAAGCTCAGAAATCATTTAAAACAGATGCAGTATGGATAGAATCAGAAAAATAGCCTATATATATGCTGCAAATTAATAGAACACCGGACGGCATACCAAGAGCACAAAGAAGAAACTAACATCATCTGCCTCACTCCCAAGAACATATACTTTTATTTAAAAAAATCACCATAGAAAGCAGTGGAAATCACACGGTCAGTCTAGGATGAGCAAATGTAACAACACATCATCAAATCATAATACAGCATTGTAAACATCATTTAGTACCACCATCCTAGCACTAACTCTCTACATCAGAGGTCTTCAAACTGGGGGGCGGGGCCCCCCTAGAGGGGCCTGAAGTGATCCCAGGTGGGGCCCCAGACTCTGCCCAAAATAAATATTATACAGATAACAGGCCTTTGTTTTAAGCAGAAGCATGTTATTGCAGTCTTAAAAAGGTAACATGAATTAACTGCAATGTTTAAATAGGTTTAGATATATTTAAACATCGCCATTTTTATAAAATAATTGTGAAAAATTCTGAGGGGGGGGCCCAATGATTTTTATTTTTCAACTGGGGGGGGCGCGGCATTAAAAAGTTTGGAGACCTCTGCTCTACATGTATTTTGATGAATTTCCACTGACTTATTGTCATCGGATATGTTAGCACAAATATGGTTACATTAAAAAATATTTGCCTTGTTAATGAACAGGTCTACAGAATACAGAACAGGAGATTACAGAATACACAACGGTGACGGACATCCCATCTGCCAAAATATAAATCCAATTATTCTCAATGGGATTTATATTTCGATGGATAGGATATCTGTTACCATTGTTACAGAGTAACCCGTCGGCTGAAAATCTAAATGAGACACAAGTTTGGCCCCCAGGAAAACACAGTTCTGTACATCAGAGCATTGTTGCTTCAATTGTGAAATGTTCATATTACAAAGCAAATACTATTTAAACTACTAAAAATAACATCAACGGGGTATTTTGCTACACCTTAAATATATTACTCATTCTCATCTAATTGAAGCCCTCACAATGCCAACTAATATTAAATTATAAATTAAAGTTTCAGAAACCTGGACATGCACAAATACTGAAAAAAAGCCCAAGATGCCCGACAGCTGGCTGTCAATTAGTAGCAAAATAATGCTTGAACAAGAATTGATAAAACCCTATTGTATTTGACACGGATATTGGAATATTGGAATTCAATGTGTAACAAATGTGTTTCTTCCATCCTTGGTGGCTGTTTAGTGGACTAGCACATAGTATTAAAATATTTATGCACAATAATGGTTAAAGTGTAGCTTTCATTTCCAGATATTCATAATCATAAATCCTAATTCACAACTGGCATTTTGGCTGCAAGGGTTAAAATTAAAGCACACTGCCAATAATTTTCCCAATTGCATCAGTTGAAATTCAATTTTTTTTCCTTAATTGCCCTGCCCTTTCCTTTTCCCTTCTTGTCTTCTGTGTGTTTTCTTCTCTGGCTAGACATTGACCGCTGGCTCTCCTGAGTAACATACATGAAAGGTGATAGGAAATAATAAAATGGCAGAGTGAAGAGAAAAGGGAGCTAGAGATGCAAATTTAGATGCATACGTGAGATAGAGAGGGGTGTAAGGTAAAGAGAAATGTGAGCTAGCTAGAAAGAAAGGCACTGAGTTATAGAAAGAGGTAGGTAGGGAAAGAGATGTTGAGAGATAGAGTTTTCGAGTGAGGTAGACAGGTTGAGAAAGATACAGAGACAGATGTAGTGAGGGGGAGAGCTAGGTAATCAGAGACATGAGGTAGAAAGAGAGGTGAGTGGAGAGAGGAAGAGGCAAAGAGGCATGCATAGGCAGAGAGAAAAGGTGTGCCAGCAACTGAAATCTCAAGCCAAGCTATAGTCAGAGGCCTGGCTCTGACTCACCTCGAGGTCTTGTCAATATCTGCTCAGCGGGGCTCAACACCCTGTGAATCCTAACAAATCTCTCTGTGCAGGAAAAATGTGTTTGGTAGTCTCTGTCTAGTTTGAAGCATTCTTGTGTCCTTGGGCAGGAACCTGCATGTGTATAAAGTTTGAAATCACACAAAGGCCTAATCATTCCATTACTCATAATTTCTGTTTTTTGGTTGCTTATTTTGAGGTACAATATAGACCGTTAATTTCATTTTGTTTGTAATTCATATGAGGTCCAACAGCCAGGGCCAATGTACCACCATCTGCAACAGAAGATACCTCCACTCCAGACCACAATGAAGCCTACTGCCTGAGGACAGTACTCCTGCAAGTCCTGAGGATAAGGGCATGCCTGGGCCATCCGGTCTGTCTAGGCAGACAGCTCCTGTCGGTCACACTCTGCCCACACCTACACCTCCCACCCCAGCTGCTACAACACCTCAGCCTCAAGATACCTCCACTTCCTGTGTCCAGAGAAACACAACTACCATCTTGTGTCCCCCAGAACTGGCTAAGAGTAGTGGGGGTACGGGTTGTGGGAGGAAATCTGTGAGCCAGCAAAGTGAGGCCACTGCTGTCACTGTCACCCAGACAGCTATCTACCAAGTCTTGGGAGCACTACAGCAGTCCGAAGACATGATGGCCCAGGCCAATACAGAGATCAGGGATATGAAGCAGGTGCAGATGGAGCACAATGTAGAAATGCAGAATCTCAACTCTAATAGGAACTCCCTGACTGGGGTGATGCATGATATTTACCACCGCATGTGCAGGGCTTTTCACCTACCATCTACCCCTGTCTATGGTCCTTCAATATTAGGACAAACTACACCTGCCACAGACAGAGAGGCCCTGCTACAACAGTACACCGCTCCACCCACCCGAATCCCTGTACCTGTGGATCTCCCCCCAGGAGGATATGTTCCCTGGACCACCAGTAGAGGATGGCAAGACCTCCACCACCTTTCACTCTGTAGGCTATTTCCTGGGCACATTTACCTTTTCTGAAGACAGTTGTATTTTGTACAGTGGACTCCAATTTTTGCTCACCATATATAATTCATCCACCATGATGGACTTTAGTTTTCACCTCTTGTTCTTTGTTATATTCTTTTCACAGATATTTCACCCATTTTGTTTTCAAAATATATATGTACATAACACAAAGTCAAAGACTGGTGTAGTATTTATTGTGGTGTTACTTTTATATGTCTTCCGTACACCATTATTTTTTAAACCAGTCAATCAATAGGATTCAAGAACAAATAAGTGATAACTTGGTTATTTGTTTCACAATTAAAAAAAGGTAGAAAAAGAAAGCCTGAAATCTCAATGTATCAGTGTCATATATTTGTAGGTAACAATTCTTTGACAAAATCATAGATGATTTTCACAAGCCGTGCATAACTAAAATATCCTGTGACATTTAGAATTTGACACTCCAAAACCTTGACACCATGGAAGAAAGGGAAAATTCCATAATACCAAATTAAATAGGCAAACTATTATAGATTCATGACATCAGATGGAGCCAGACATACTGCCTCACAATAGAAATTCTACATCAATAACACCAGTAGTGTATATCATGGCAGTAGCACAGTTTGAGGCCACATGATCATTTCAGTACACTGTGGCAGTATTTGGTGGAATATCACAACTACCTTTCAGTGGTGTGCTGCAAAAATATATTTTAACTATGATGAGACACATCAAGAGCTTCATACACGTAACACAAAAATGAAGATGTAGGCAGTGTGAAGGGATATGAGTATGCTATGGGTTGACATATACATGTGGTTAGAGCAAATTAGCACAAATTGCCTTGGTGGCAATTTCCAACAAGAAACAGGTCTGATGTAATCCCAAGAACTTCCATTCAATCACTTAGCAAGTTGTCTCTGTCGATCAACTCATGCTCCCTTTGTACTTTCCAACAGCAGCATGTCACTGCAAATGTCACAACTTTGAAATGTCCAAATGAAGATGACATGGTGAAGGATCCTGTAACAGAATAACAATGGAAAATCAATTATTTCACAGAAGAAATGTGACTCCAATGATGAGCTAGGAGGACACATATGCTTAGCGCAAGCAAAGACAATCAATCTTAGTACACACACCATGCAATGTATGGAAACTTTGAGCAACAAACATCTTTGCCCTGGACGTTCCTGAACTAACCATTACCACTGAATAACCATCATAGACTGATATGCTCACTATGTTAGAAGTTGTGCTGACATTTGATGTTACAATATGTAGAGGTAAACTTACACTCAGGTGAAGAAGTGGTGAATGACATCTGTATGTAAATTCCTTTCTCTACACCACAATTATCTCCATTTCTCATTTCAATATCCCCACCCAGTGGCTTTTCATGGTCTCCATCCTCTGCAATGATTGAGCTGTTCTGTCACAGGGCAATGTTGTGCAACATGCAGCAGGCAATCGCGATTTGGCACACCTTATCGGATGAGTAGAGGAGTGCTTCCCCGGTCTTGTCCAGACATCTAAATCTGGCCTTGAGGAGCCCTAAAGCCCGCTCCACTGGCCACCGTGTTATTCCATGGGCCTCATTGAAGCGGACTTTCCCTGGTATTGTTGGAATCCTCAGCAGTGCTAGCAACCATGGTCGGTAGGATACACTGAGGCCCTCATTATGACATTGGTGGTAATCGCCACAGAAGGCTGCCAACATACCACCGCGGTGGCGAATATCCGTTCGCCATATTATGACACACAAACACCAATCCGACAGAATACTGCACATACACAAATCCACCAGTCCAACGGTCAGTGCTGAAGTGGCAGTACCAACACCCATACCGTTACACCTGCAAAACAACTCCCACCAAATCATGACCCACGAGTCACCACAGCAGACATTCAACGGCGGTAAACCACTGGCATTACACACTGGCACGGTTAGAATGGACACCCAAATACTAAACTGTACAACATTGGCCGATACCAAAAACACACACCTGACACTCATACACACACCACACCCACAGCACTATAAAACACCCACCCACATTACCCACAACCCTTTACGAATACAAATCATTGCCACCAGACTGACACCGAGACCACTGCAACAACTAGACACAGACACTACATACACCCATACATCCCTCACACACACCACTATGCACACCCAACCACAGTACTCAATACCCACACACTTACACACACCACACAACACCCATGCCCCCACAAAGACACCCCTGTTTCACAGATGAGACGTTGAGGGTCATGGTGGAGGAAATAGGGTAGAGCCACAGCTGTTTGGAGCACAGGTACAGTAGATCTCCATTGCCAGGAAGATGGAGCTATGGTGGAGAATCGTGGACAGGGAGAACGCCATAGGACAGCATCCAAGAACAAGGGACGACATCGGGAAGAGGTGGAACGACCTACGGGGGAAGGTACATTCCATAACAGCAAGGCACAAGCTCGCCATCCATAGGACTGGCGGTGGACCCCCACCTCGTCCCTCACAGCTCACAGAATGGGAGGAGCAAGCCTTGGCAATACTGCATCCTGAGGGACTCACTGGAGTTGCCGGAGGACTGGACAGTGGTGAGTCAATATTTACTACTTACTCACTCCCATCATTCCACTCCATCCCACACACTGCACCTACACGTATGACTAACCACAATGCCCAGCCCTGCATGCAATACCAATGCATGGACAGCCCTCACAGCCCTGCATGGGCACCCTTCACTAAGGCATGCATAGCATAGGGGAACTAACAATTCCACAATACATCAATATACACAAACCAAGGTGGCAAAGAAACAGCAACGATAGAGGGGAAGCCAGGGATGTACAATATTTCACAGGTATAAAGCATAATAGATCACTTACATCCCCGCAGGTGCCCCAGCCAATGTCAGCGGAGAGGAGGTGCCGCGAGAAACCAGTCTCCCAACAGAAGATGCCCCCAGTGATGACAGTAACTCTGGACCTCAGGATCTGGATCAACAACCTGGCCCATCAGGGACCACTGAACAGTCGGTCACCCCAACCCACTCACAGTTCACCACAAAGCCTCTCCCATCAGTATCCAAAACCACAGCACCCACCCAGCGTCCCCACACCTCTGTCCCCAGGACACGTCAATCAGCATTGTGCCCACCTGTACAGGGACCCCAGTCCACACCTCACACCCAATACACATATAACTGATGTTCTGTTGTCCACATCCTCATCCTCTGCCTCCTCATCCTCACTGTCCTCAGGCTCCACTGCTACCACAGGGTCATCTCCAGTCTCCTCCTCCTGCAGAAAAGGCGCATGGTGTCTGAGGGCCAGGTTGTGCAACATGCAGCATGCCACTACTATCTGGCAGACCTTCCCGGGTGAATAGCACAGGGCTCCACCTGTCAGATGGAGGCACCTGAACCTGCCCTTCAGGAGGCCGAAGGTCCTTTCAATTATTCTTCTGGTTCGTCCATGTGCCTCATTATAACGGTTCTCATTGCTTGTCCTGGCATTCCTCACAGGGGTCAGGAGCCACGAAAGGTTTGGGTAGCCAGAGTCACCTGCAAATAGTGTGGGACAAACTTTAGCCTTACACAATCCTATGGGGATAACACCTCAAGGCATACACTGATATACACTGGGTTGGGACTCTAGCTCAGCTATTAGCCACACCCTGTGCCTCTGTAGTTGGGCCATCACATTTGGAATGCTGCTATTCCTCAGGACAAAGGCGTCATGCACTGACCCAGGATACTTGGCAGTGATGTGGGAGATGTACTGGTCAGCTATGCACACCATTTGCACATTCAGTGAGTGGAAACTCTTCCGATTCCTGAGCACCTGTTCATTCTGACAGGGGGAGGACAAACGCAATTTGTGTACAGTCAGTCGCCCTAATAATATTAGGGATATGGCCCAATGCATTGACTCTTGCCTTAACAGTGGCCAAATCATCCATGTGGGGGAAAACAATGTATCTGCACATGTGTTTCACCAGGGCAGACAGAACCCTTGCCAGCACGATTGAGAATATTGGCTGTGACATTTCTGCGGCCAAGCCCAGTGTCACTTGGAAAGAACCAGTTGCCAGGAAAGGGAGCACTGAGAGCACTTGCACAAGAGGGGGTTCCGATTGGGCACACAGCTCTGTGATTGTGGCCCTGTCCAGTCTATAGGTGAGTATAATTTGCCTGTCCTCCAGTGTAGCCAAGTCCATCAGGGGTCTGTACAAGGCGGTTTGTCTCCTCCTCCTATTCATCCTCAACAGTAGTTATCCAAGGGACACAACAGTGAGTAGGCTGTCACAATTTGAACAATGGAACCACCGCCTCAATGTACATAGAGCATCAATGTGATGGGACAGTGGGAATGGCAATGTATGTGCTATGTTAGGCAATGACGCAGTTATGGTTTATCTGATCGTTGTCCACCACATTGAAATGGCGACCGCGTGTCCTGTATCTTAGGACAGGTGGAAGTGAGGTAACTCCACCAATGTTAGGCGTCGTGGCGGAAGGCGGTCTTGCATCGCTGTGCAATTCGTCATTGGCTAAAATGGGGCTTTATGGAGTATAGTGGCCAATGGAGATCAGCGGTGATGGTATACACTACCGCAGACGTGACTGCCGTTTTCTATCCAAATCCTCACTTGTTTCCTGACTTTCCACAGGACAACACCTACACTGCGTGTGCTGCTGTGACCTGTGGCCCGTGTGACTAGGGAAAGGGCCCATGCCTTCATTCTGGAGGAGTTGGAGCGACTGGTGGATGGGGTCCTACCCCAGTATGGACTGGTGCATGGGCCTCCAGACCAACAGGTGAGTACACCATGGGTATGATGCATGTGGGAAGAATGCATGTGGATGTGTGTGCAAGCAGCGTGTCATCGGAGGGTGTCTGGTGGTAGTGTACCTGGTAGGCGCCAGACGATGTGTGTGCCATTGGTGATTAAAACGGGATTGGTGGGCCATATGTGTGACAGGCTGGCTTGTATGTGTAATGGTGTCCTCCTGTCTGCATTCCCTCTGCAGGTCAGCGCCCATCAAAAGAAGGAATTTTGACATGCCATCGCCATCGCTGGGGGTCTACAGCAGATGGAGCACCCACTGCAGGAAGCGGTGTGAGGACCTGAGACGCTGGGCACGGAAGACCACAGAGGCCCACCCTGGGATGGGCTCCCAATGAAGAAGGGGTGCCCGTCGGAACCTGACTGCCCTGATGGCCCGCATACTGGCTGTGGCCTACCCAGAGCTGGATGGGCGCTTGAGGGCATCACAGCAGCCATAAAGGGGTGAGTACAGTGGGCATTACTTCAATAATTGGTAGGTAGCATGGGATCTGGGTGCTGCATGTGAGTTAGTGGGTGCCCCTTAATGCCAGGCCGGACATTGCAGCATGATCCAGCTCAAGGGTAATGGGTGTATGGCAATATATATATATATATGCAGATAACCTAGATTGTTTGCATTCCATGTCATTCAGGGCTTTGTGGGTCCCAGGATGGGTGCAGTTGGTGGTATTTGGCCTTCATCTTGCTGTGGCATCTACCCAAATCAATAGCAGTGCAATGAATAGAGCTCAATCCTGACCCCTGTGTGTGACAGTGCTGTAATTGACCCAGTGTTCCCTTTCTCTCTCTCCCCCCCTTTTTTCCTTCTGTCATCCTGTAAATGTGTGCATTAGAATAATCTGGTAGAGGAGCAGGGGCACCAGCGACAGAGGGAGCTGCATCCCACAGGACCCAGGAGGCAGAGTCCACAGATGCCGAGGGAACCAGTGGGACGGAGGGCGAGGGAAACACCTTGGCGAAGACAGGAGGTGACAACACAGACTAAGATGCCTCCTCCAATGGAAGCTCACTGGTAGTGGCGGTTACCTCTGTGACCACCTCAGCTGCAGGTACTGCCGCCACCCCCGTACCAGCACTGCCCTCCCAGTAGCCCCTCAGGGAGTTGCCCATGCCCCCTTACTCAGGAGTGTGGGCATCTCCTTCACCCCAGGCACCTCAGGTCCTGCCTCAGTGAGCCCTGCTGCCCTGAGCTCCTGAGATCCATCTCTGAAGGGCAGTCAACAATTGTGAATGCCATCCAGGAGCTAGCATCACAGATTCAGCAATCCAGTGCATTCATGGAGGGCATCCACAGTGGATTAGCAGCCCAACAGAGATCAATTCAGGCTGTGGCCTCATCTCTGATGGCAGCCACTGTCCCTGTTCTTACCGTCCCCCCTCCAACTACCACTTCCCAGTCTCCCCAACCCCAACCCATCCTATGCACACATGCTAACGAGCATGCACTTAAGACAACACGTGAGCTTGGCACAGTCAAAAACAGGCACCACACTTCAGCCCACAAGTACTCACGTAAACACCAGACAGTTGCAGACACAACCAAATCTACTGCCTCCACTGTCTCCCTCTCCTCCTCCCTCACAGTCACGTCCACACTCACACCTGCTTGCACTGCTTCAACATCCACCACCATTATCACCACACCAAGCAGCACACACACCTCACTTGCAGACACCTCCACAACATCCATCCATGCGTCCCCTGTGTCCTCTCCCACCCTGTCTGTCCCCCCTCCTAAAGGACACCAACGCAGGCACTCAGACACCCAGCAGCCATCCACCTCACATCAGCACACTCCCCATGCACCTGCACCCAAGTCCAGCAGACATGCTCCTCCAACAACCATTCCCTCAACCTCCACTCCCATCCTTCCTCCCTTATCCCACCCCACCGTCCCTAAAAACCATTTCCTTGCCCAACTTGACCTCTTCCCTCCTCCTCCTCCACCCCCCCCCCCCCCACCATCCTGCCTGTAAGATCAGGGTCCCAACTGCCCAGCCCAGCACCTCAGCCAAACAGTTCACGGGGACAGTGGAGGCACCTCCTAGTCGTGGAGGCAAGACAGTGAAGGATCCCACTCCAGCAACCAGGAAGGGGAAGGGTCCCACTCCAGCAGCCAGGAAAGGGAAGGATCCCACTCCAACAGCCATGAAGGGGAAGGATCCTAGTCCAGCAGCCAGGAAGGGGAAGGATCCCACTCCAACGCCAGGACAGGGAAGAAGCCCTCACCTCCTGCCATGAAAGTGAAGAAGCCCTCACCTCCAGCTGCCAAACAGCAGCCCTCGCCTCCAACGGAGGCTGCCCAGGAGGTACCTTCCCCAGCTGAGACACAGCAGCCCTCATCTCCAGCAGAGGCTGCCCATGAGGCACCTTCCATGGCTGAGACACAGCAGCCCTCATCTCCAGCAGAGGCTGCCCAGGAGGCACCTTCCACAGCTGAGACACAGCAGCCCTCCTCCAGCAGAGCCTGGCAGGGTACCACCACAACCACCAGTGGTCACGGAGCACTCACCTTCAGCTGAGACGGTGCAGCCCTCACCTCCAGCAGCGGATATGTAGGACACCCTCCAGGGACTGCTGTGCAAGGAGCCCCCTCCAGAAGCAGTGGGAGAGTTCCCCACCTGAGAGACTGTGACTTTGTACTCCCCAGCAAATGGAAATGGGCATGGAGCCTCCCTCCAGAACCAGTGGGCATGTTCCCCACTTCAGAAACTGTGGCCTTGCACTCCCCACCAGGGACAATTGGGCATGGAGCCCCCTCCAGAACCAGTGGGCATGTTCCCCACTTCAGATACTGTGGCCTTGCGCTCTCCACCAGGGACAATAGGGCATGGAGCCCCCTCCAGAACCAGTGGGCAAGTTCCTGACTTTGGCTGAGGTGCCCCCCCTCCCCATGAGGTGCCTGCCCACTTCAATAATGATGCCCCTGCACAGTTCTGTGAGGATGTCGTCAGGAAACAAGTTGAGCCTTGGACTGTGCCCTGTGGCCATGTGAGCCCTTAGTACTTTGGACTGGGCATTGGCCCTTTGTGGACAATTGTACATATCTCTTTGTTATCCAATTGGTTCATTTGTTTTTGTGGCTGTTCCCATTCAATACATTCTCAGTACTGCCTTATTATTGTCCTTGTATTATTATGCCATGTGTCGTGTGCCATTATTTTTCATCTGCAGCTGGTTGTGTGTATGGTGTGTGTGTCTGGGTTGTGTGTATGGTGTGTGTGTCTGGTGTGTGTTGTGTGTGTGTATGTCACCCTCCTTTTCATCCCTCCCTCCCTTGTGTGCTAGGCAGCTGTACTCACTGTCATTGGCGTTGGTGTTCCAGGTGGAGCATGGCATAAAAAAGCATTGTGAAGACTTGCAGTTCCGGTTCCATGGCGGCATTGTTCTTCTCTGTGTCTCTGATCGTGAGTCTTTCATCTTCTGTGCAGTGTTTCCGCCAGGCTTTTGATGTTGTTGGTTACACCCCAGAAACTGTAGCGGATTGCAAGGTCATGATATGGTGGATGGTACTTTGTCTTCCGCCTGGCTGTTGATGGCTACCGCCATGTTCAGTGGTGTTAACGCCCTGGCACATGTTGTGGTACATTGGCTGTCTATGGGAGTTATCACCGCCATGGTCATAATTTGGCGGTAATTACCGCCAGCCTGTTGGCAGTATTTCTGCCACTTTATCACTCACCGCCAATGTCATAATGACCACCTGAGTCTCCTATATGAAAGTAGAAAATATATTGAAGAAAAATATCTGATCCTATTGTACATTTCTAAACTATGAATAAAGCAAATGATACTCATGTCATATAATACTTACCAACAAGCCAGGCCCTCTTAGGTCCAAGTTTTGACATGTGCAGGGGTTTGGTGCTGTTCTGTAGTTCAAAGTAATCGTGTAGACCTAGGGAAATGGGCACATACACATGAGATGTATAAATCAGGTAGGCAGACAATTTGCACATTGATTGAATGGACGTTCTTCTAATTGTGATAGACCTGTTCCCTGCCATGCGGTGACACCAAGGCAGTATTTGTGCCATATGTTGCTCCAGCCACATGTGGTATGCCACCCAAAGCATTGGCAAAATCCTGTTGTGGGAACTGAATGCAGCTGTTGAATTGTCTCAGCATTAAAGAAAATACTTTTTGTAGCACACCACTAAAAGTTGTGACATGCCTCCAGATACTGCCAGAGTGTATTGGAAGGATCTTGTGGCCACAAAAAGAAGTACTGTCATGAGTTGCACTCTTGGTGTTATTACTGTTGTATTCCTATTGTGATGCAGGAGATCAGGCTCCAGCAGGTTGCATAAATCCAGTGTAGTTTGTCTGTTTAATCTGATTTTTTTATGATGTCCTTTTTTCCTCCATGGATGCAATGTCTGGAAATGGTCTGAAGACTTGAGGCCATCGTCTTCTACCCATCCCAGGGCACATATGTCTACATGTAAGGAAAACAAACTATCACTTAAAATAATCACACAATACTTTGATAATCAACACACATCTTATGTCTTGGTAAGATTAGTAATCTTATTGAGGCATATATCTTCACATTGTTTTAGCAAAATGTTCCAACTTCAAATCTCAATTTTTTACATGTCTGACATTTCTTTCCAATAATGTGTAAATCATACATTTGAAATGTATTATTTTTACATAATTCTTTTCATTGTTTTCTTCAAAAAACCATCAACATAGGTATAACATACACAGCAGCAGCATCGATGTTAAACACAGTAACGGTTCACTTTTTAACTTGTTAAATTTTGGCAAAAAAATTGTCGTACGTATCTGACATTAGTATACAAACTAGCCACCATTTTTAGTGCAGTTGATACATAAACAATTTAAATGTACACAGCTTCACATCCTAAAATGGTGGGTGACTGACCTTGACATAAGAACATTGACTATCCGACTGCTATCAGCATAAGGTGACTGCGTAGGTGGTGTAACACTCCACGGCAGACACAACCATAGGCTAAAGTGTGACAACTATGCACAAAAGCCAATGGCTGTGTCCATCTCCATTGTGGATTGCGTACGCTTTGTACTTGTACAGGGTGTCTTGATAAAAGCTCACTTGCCTCCTAACAGTGCAGCCAAGAACACTTCCTTGAATTTTGCTGCTCTTACTGACCTCTGGGAGCCAGAATGCCAGACAAAGCAGGTGACAGGACCCCTACTTTCTCACCAAAGGAGTTGGAACTCCTCAGTACGGAGGTCCTGTCCCTGGACAGCCAGCTGTATTGGAACCCAAAGGAACAGGTACATATTTGAGTGGGAAATGTTTTACTAAGTAACTTGTTCCTTCTTTATACATAGGCTACTTTCTCGCTTTTTGTTTGTGAGTGAAAGCTGTGATTGGAGTGCAGTGACCTGAATAAATTAGGTGGGTACAGAATGTTGGCTGACAATGTTAGAAATGTCTGTACATTGAAATGAAAAGTCACCTGAAAGAATAAGCTGAATTTCCAGTTCATGGTACTCACAATTCCAGATTTCATTAGACAAACTGCAGGCCTCTTACTTCCAGTGCTCAATAGACACTGTACCACTAGTATAAGTGAAAACACAGCCCATGTTGAAATGAGAGAAATGTTAAGTGCAAGAAGAACCTTTTAAGTTATGGAGTTCTCTGATGTTTTTTTTTCAAGTTAAATCACAGCCTATATTTCGAAAGAGAAACGGGGGTCATTATGACCCTGCGGTCCATCTCCGCCATTCCGGCAGTGGCAGCCAGACTGCCGACAGTGTGGCTGTGAAGGACCGCCAAATTATGACAATGGAACTCAACTGGCTGTATTGCAGCCAGTTCACCACCTGTACAGCCAGGGAGGTAGGACCGCCTGGCCGAAGGTTGACCACCTTCGACCCAGCGGTCCCCCTAACACCGCCCGCGGTATTTTGAGCATCCTTACTGCCAGGTATTTTGTGGCAGCAGCCCGCCACGGAATCCCTGGCGGTAATGATACTGATGACAGGAATGCTCATTCCTGTTGCCACTGCAGGACTCCCCAACCCCCGTCCATGTAGGACCCTCCCCTCACCCGACCCCATCTGAAGCCCCCATCCCCCAAGCAGTGACACCCCAATCCCCATTCCAAACCCCCCCACCCCCATACATCCACGCAGGCACACATCACACATACATACATACACGCTCACATACACGCACACTCATTCACACACACATGCACACACGGCCACAGCACTCCCCCACCCCCTGCAAACATGCATTCACACATGCACACATAAACTTGCATACACATGCACACAAACAAACATGACACCCCCCGCCCCCCTCCATTCACACAAACACCCCCCCCATTCAGGCACACAACACTCAACACCTCCCGTCCCCTCCCCCCACTCCCACTCCCTCTACCCTGTCCATCGATCACCTTTTTTGGTGGCCGCAGTGGTCATCCGGGAGGGAATGGGTCCATGGTGCTTGCTCTGCCACCAGCGCTCTGCTAACACAACACCGCCACGCCTATTACTACATTGTAATAGGTGTGGTGGTGTTGTGTTGACGTGGTGGTGCCAGCGGAGCAACCTCCACTGCACTGCCAACTGCCAGTATGGCTGCTGGTGGCTCTCCGCCCAGTTTATGGTGGAGAGCCGCCAGCACTCATAATATGGCGGTCTGATGACCGGCATCACTGTCAGTTTTGTGGCTGGTGGGACTATGGCAGTCTACGTTGTAGACCGCCGAAATCATAATGAGGGCCTATATCTGTATGTTTTCGACATGTCATGGTGCACTACATATGGGGAAAGGTATTTCCTGTGCTGCAAGTCTAAATGGCACAGACTCTCAATCACCTATGCAGGTATGTCCCATTACTGCACACACTTGTTCATACATCACCCAAGTCATGTTTTAATTGACATGGCAGCCAGCCCTTCCAAAGTGCCCTGATTCATTGTATGTGGTTCAAACCATAGTATCTGACTCTTATAAAATTAGGCATTAAGGGACCCATTAAGAGTTTGGTGGTCTGACCGCCAGACCACCATGTTGGCGGACGCCAAAAGATCACCATGTTGACAGTCATACAGACCGCCATATTAGGAGTTGAACAGCCAGGACCACCAAAACACAGGCAAAAAAGCAACTCTGCCAGGACTCTGGAGATTGGAAAATAGGCTGTCCAACCACCAGGACCGCCACCCCGTCAACCAACCACCTACCGTATTATGACTCACAAATGACAATGGCGGTTCATCCATGGCAGTCTTCCAATGGCGGCTCGAACCATGGGGACGGCGGTCACCACAGTAATACACAACACCCTATTGGATGGATTCAAAATCGACACAGCTCACACACGTCCACACCTGACACACTTAAAAAGTTCCCTATAAAACACACCCCTTCTCACACCACAATCCTTTGCATCTACAACGCCACACATAGAAGCCAGAGCCCAAAATCAAAGACCCAGTACCAAAGATTAGGCCCCCTTCCAACTTTCACATAGCTCTTATCCCCCACATGCACAACACACCCACCACACAAACTAGCACCTCTACACATCAGTTACAAACCATCACACGCTCTCACCACAGCACAAACATCCCCATCCTATCTTAGTGTTGTCTACCACCACGATGTCACCACAAAAACATCCCCATTTCACAGACAACAAGCTAAGAGTCATTGTGGATGGAATTATCAGAGTAG
Source organism: Pleurodeles waltl (assembly GCF_031143425.1). Classification (NCBI taxonomy): domain Eukaryota; kingdom Metazoa; phylum Chordata; class Amphibia; order Caudata; family Salamandridae; genus Pleurodeles; species Pleurodeles waltl. Next base: position 968,548,893 of record NC_090439.1, read on the forward strand.
AGCCACATATATTTGGAGCCCAAGTCCAGCAGACTACAGTTGCAAGGAAAATTGAAATGTGTCAAAGAATAGTCGACAGGGTGAATTCTGTAGGCAGCTACCCACACACAAGGGATGACATCAGGAAGAGGAGGAACAACCTCAGGGGGAAGGTGTGTGCCATGTCAGGCAGGCACCAGCTGGCGGTCCTCAAGACAGGTGATGGTTCATCACCTCCTCCCTCACAGTTTCCATCATCGGAAGAGAAGGTCTTGGCCATCCTGCATCCTGAGGGCTTGACGGGAATACCAGGGGGAGTCGAGTTGGGTAGGTCACTACACCAATAATGCAACCAAAACGTATTGGCATGCATGCTCACTGATCATCTTTTGCCACCTTCACAGTCTGCGCACTCACCACTCCGGTGTCCAACTGTCCTAATACTCCTGTCTGGCATCTCACATGTGAAGTTAACTCGCCTGAGGGCACTGTATCTGTGTTTGGTGTGGGTAGTGCAGGGACTGACAACTCCCAGCAGGCACTGGTCTTCCATTAAGAATACCAGAACAGTGTTCCATAATGAAAATAGCCTTGTATGTAAACTAAACAATGGAGTATACTCACCTGAATGGTCCACAATTATATAGTTTGTGGGAATGACAGCAGTGCTATGGACACCTGCTAGTACAGTACCACTAACACGTAGCTACAACTGTGTCCCCGGCTAAACTGCCCCTTCTACCTCCCATCACCTATTGAAGTGTTCTCACCTAGGGGGATAACAATTGTATAGTCTGTTGGCATAATACAGCTATTGACAGGAATGCCAAGGACAACTGCCACTGACATACCTCTCACACACAGCTACAACTGTGTCCTCTGCTACTCTGTCCCTTCTACCTCTCATCACCTATTGGAAACTACTCACCTGGGGGAATCTCACATATATGCAGTGTGTTGTACTTGGTGTAATCTGACACATATGGCCAGGTAGAATGGTTACTCCAAATCTGATGACCAGGTCATTGTCCACATGACATTGTGCAGCTGTCTGTTAACTATCAAATAAAGTATTGCTAAATAGGAGGTACCATGAAACATATAAAGCTACACAGCCACCAAGATATGAGTCAATGAACAGACATCCAAGTGCCAAGATACCTCGACATCCTGTAGCAAGGTGACTTTAATAGGAATTGTCTGTACCCCAAATGTCAGGTCTTCATAATTGAAAGCAGGTGTCGATGTCACATAAGGGGATCAAGCAAAGCCAATCTGTATATGGACCAAAGCATATCTACCTGTCACAATTGGTGCTACATGTCACATTATAACCTGTAACTGTCTGTTTCACATCTTCAACAGGTCTACCTGCCACTGGGAACATGGAAAGCACTCCTGGGACAGCCACTTACCCCTGGATGAATTCCTCAGTGAGGAGAGTACTCCTGGATGTGTGGACGTTGAGGACAGCTCTGGCCCATCTGGGTAAACAGATCAGATGACAACTATTAGCCTTGCCCTGCCCACATTGCCTCCTTCCAGCCTAGTTGCATGTACATCCCAGGCAACCAGTCTCTCCCAAACCTGTGTCCCAAGGACAGTAACAACCATCATGTGCCCCTCAGTCCAGGTCCCAGAGTCACAAATCGAAAACCCTGACAATGATAGACCTGGCACCAGTGGCAGTGGGCAAACTGTGCCAAGGGCACAGGCACGTGGGGTTAGGGTGAGTGGGAGGGATGGTGTGGGCCAGCGGCATAGACTGTTAGGGATAGTTCTGGCCAGGACACCATCTACCAACTCGTGGGAGCCTACCAACAATCCCAAGGCGTGATGGGCCAGGCACTTGCCATGATGGGGGAGATCAAGCAGCTGCAGAGGGACAACCACCAGGATTCATGCAACAGTGGAAAGCCCTCAATGCCCCGATGGTCTCCCTTATAGGGGAGCAGAGAGACATCAACACCACTCTGAGCAAGGAACGTCCACAACACCAGACCCCTTCCATTGGCCAAGTTACACAAGCCCTTTCAACATCTGTGGCAGGCAGTGGAATGCAGGCTCTGCCAGGGGAAGGACATGACTCAGACACCCCTGCCTCTGTAGCCAACGAACCCCACGCAAGTGTGGACATCCACCCAAGCAACCAGGATGTGCAAATGGCAAATCAACAACCACTGCCAGGAAGTAACCCCCAACTGATAGATTCCCTTTTTGGTGCCTTAGATGCACCCTGTTGACTTTTCTACAACCACTTTCCAATTTACCAGGATAGTAGGGCACTGGATTTGGGACTTAAAATGTTGTGGCAGCTACTCAAATGATAACATCCACCATGACTGATCCCTTCACTGTTTGAACATTATTACTTTTCTCGCATTCATCCTAATCTCCTGTGCACATGTAAATAAACACAACTAATACACTATGGTGGTCATTACAACCCTGGCGGTCAGTGTTAAAGTGGCGGTAAAACCACCAACAGGCTGGCAGTAAAAAAAATGGAATCCGCCAACATAGACAGCCACTTTAACACTCCAACCGTCACAGCGGTACAAACAAACACCGCAGAGATAACCGCCAACAGACAGGCGGAACACAATGTACCGCCCACAGTATCATGAGAGGCCAATCCGCCACCTTTTCTGGGGCGGATTCACCGCGAACAAAAACACGACAGAAACAGGACTTGGAAGGGAAAACGCTCACCTCTACACACCCCACGAGGAACCAGGACGCCATGGAACCGGAACTCCAGATACTCCCTGCCTTTGTCTTCCTGCTCCTCTACCAGGAGCATGAACGCCGGCTGCAAAGACCACGGTGAGTACTGCACCTACGACACAGGGGAGGGGGGAGGGAAAAGAGAGTGACACATACATGCAACATGCAAAACCCCCACCCCCACCCTCACCCACTACAACTCACACACTAATACATCATGATACATTACAGTTACACCCCCCAGAAGAATGCAAAGTAAAAAGGAAATTATTTGAACGTTTGTAATCTATTAAAATCCAGTATCCAAAAATATATATACACTATAAACAAATATATACACCAAGAATACAAGTCCAGGTATTGCACCATTAAAGTCCGTGGACCACTGGGCCCGAAATGCATGGGCGAGGCCCACACAAGATACCTGATCAAAACGGAGAGAACACTGCAGGGGCATCAGATAGAAATACAACAGGCATCTCAGGGGGAAAGAAGGGGGGGCACCTCAGCTGGATGAGTGCACGACGCCAGATCCATAAGGGGGCTCCATGCCCACTGCTGTATCCTAGGGAGTGCAAAGCCACAGTCTCACAAGTCTTTTCAGTGGGTGGTTTGCCCACTGCTGTATCCTGGGGAGTGCAAAGCCACAGTCTCACAAGTCTCTCCAGTGGGTAGTTTGCCCACTGCTTTGTCCTGGGGAGTGCAAAGCCACAGTCTCACAAGTCTCTCGAGTGGGTGGGTTGCCCACTGCTGTATCCTGGGGAGTGCAAAGCCACAGTCTCACAAGTATCTCAAGTGGGTGGGTTGCCCACTGCTTTATCCTGGGGAGTGCAAAGCCACAGTCTCTCAAGTGGATGCCTTTCTCCACTGGTTCTGTAGGGGGCTTTGTGCCCAGAGTGCTTCATCCTGCCAAGGACTGAGGTAGTGGATGTAAATCTCCACTGGTTCTGGAGGGGGCTTTGTGCCCAGAGTGCTTCATCCTGCTCGTGGCGGCCTCAGTAGCGTTGGAGCTTTCGGCGGTCATTGGCCTGCGGTGCTTGTGGCGGCGGTGTCCTGTGAAGCGTTGCTTGTGACGGCGGTGTCCTTGGCAGTGGTGCTTGTGGCGGCAGTGTCCTTGGCAGCGGTGCTGGTGGCGGCAGTGTCCTGTGAAGCGGTGCTTGTGGCGGCGGTGTCCTTGGCAGCGGTGCTGGTGGCGGCAGTGTCCTGTGAAGCGGTGCTTGTGGCGGCGGTGTCCTGTGAAGCGGTGCTTGTGGCGGCGGTGTCCTTGGCAGCGGTGCTGGTGGCGGCGGTGTCCTTGGCAGCGGTGTCCTTGGCAGCGGTGCTGGTGGTGGCGGTGTCCTGTGAAGCGGTGCTTGTGGCAGCGGTGTCCTTGGCAGCGGTGCTTGTGGCGGAGGTGTCCTTGGCAGTGGTGCTGGTGGCGGCGGTGTCCTGTGAAGCGGTGCTTGTGGCGGCGGTGTCCTGTGAAGCGGTGCTGGTGGCGGCGGTGTCCTGTGAAGCGGTGCTGGTGGCGGCGGTGTCCTTGGCAGCGGTGTCCTGTGAAGCAGTGCTTGTGGCTGCGGTGTCCTTGGCAGCGGTGCTTGTGGCGGCGGTGTCCTTGGCAGCGGTGCTGGTGGTGGTCTTGTCCGCCGTGCAGGTTTGCGGTGACTTGCCTTTCTTTCTGTGCCCCTTCCCCACCTTGGATGGTGGCGCAGCTGTCTTCCCACTCCCAACTGTACTCCTGTGAGAGCCTTTGGTGGCAGATGTTTTGCCTTTCTCCCGCCCGGCAGTGGCCAACTTTTTATGCTTCTGAGGTGGGGGACTGTCCATGGTCTGGCTCCTTGGCACACTGGCTGCCCTGCTGCTTGGCACACTCCAGAAGCCAGTTACTGCTGGCACCACTGTTCCCGCTGATGTGGCGGCTGAGGTGCTGGGTTGGGACCTGGAAAGGCGGGCCCTAGGGGACTGAAGGGGCGGGGGAGGTGAGGGGAAGAGGCCAAGGTTGGACAGGAAAAGTTTTTTGGACACACTGGGACGGGTAGATGGAGGGGGTTTGGGAGTGGAGGAAGAGGTAGTGGTTGTACGAGGTGTACGTTTGCTGACTTTGGGTGAAGGTGCATGGGCTGGAAGCTGTCGTGAGGTGGATGGCTGTTGGGTGGGTGTGTGCCTGCATTTGTGTACCTAAGGAGGTGGGCTCACAGACACACTGGGAGAGGAATGGTAGTGGGGGTGGTGAGTGCTTGTGAGCGGGGTGTGGTGATGGGTGTGCTGGTGATGGACGTAGTGGCTGAAGATGTAGTGCATGCAGGTGTGAGTGGAGACGAGACAGGGAGGGAGGAGGGAGACGAGGAGGAGGGGGACACAGTGGAGGCAGTGGATGTTGGTATGTCTGCATGGGTATGATGCTTGTGTGAGTGCCTGTGGGATGTGTGGTGCTTATGTTTGCCAAAGCTACCCTTGTGTGTTGAGGTGTGTGTATGCTGGTCTGAGGGTGTGCTTGGGATAGGCTGAGGTACAGGTGTTTGGGTCTGGGTGGAGGAAGTTGGAGGGGGGAGGCTGGACACAGGGACAATGGCCGCCATCAGTGCTGAGGCCAGAGTCTGAAAAGCTTGCTGTTGGGCTGCCTGACCAGAATGAATGCCCTCCAGGTATGCATTGGTCTGTTGCAACTGCCTCTCTACACCCTGGATGACATTCAAAATGGTAGACTGCCCAACAGTGAGGGACCTGAGGAGGTCAATGGCCTCCTCACTGAGGGCAGCAGGGCTGACAGGGGAAGGGGCTGAGGTGCCTGGGGCGAAGGAGATGCCCACCCTCCTTGGTGAGCGGCCACAGGTCACACGCTGAGGGGCTGCTGGGAGGGCGGTCCTGGTAGGGGTGGTGGTGGCTGTACCTGTAGATGCGGGGGGCACAGATGGGCCCACCACCGCAAGGGAGCTCCCATCAGAGGAGGAGTCCGTGTCGCTGGTCTCAGCTCCTGTCCCCGCCATGGAGCTCCCCTCGCCCTCCGTCCCACTCGTGGCTTCAGACTCCATTGTGTCGCCCTCCAGGGCCATGTGGGATGCAGCTCCCTCCTGCTCCGGTGCCACTGCTCCTCCGCCTGATGATGCTAATGCACACAAGAACAGGGAGACCACAAAAAGGGGGGGGGAAGACAGAAGAAAGACATGTTGAGTGCATGCAATACTGCTACCGTTGGCAGACACTACAGACACAGAAGCCCCCTGCACTACGCCGTGCACTTTGAGTTCTCTAATTAATCACAGGGACATGGGGTACAAGGCCTATGCCTGATTTCTGCACACATGGAAGTCACAGGAGCCTGACTAGGTGTAGTTGGCTCTGAACACAGGTGGGGTGGGGTGCCACATGGCCTGCCTTACCAAGGGACCGTGCCTACTAAACTCGCCCTGGCCTAGGGGAACCTACAGCCCACCTCCCCCACCCAGATACCTACAATGCGCACAGAATAAGCTGAATGAGAGTGTATTCACTCCCTTGTGGCTGCTGTGATGTCTTCAAGCGCCCATCCAACTCCGGATACGCCACTGCCAGGATCCGGAACATCAGGGGGGTCATGGTGCGACAGGCACCCCTCCCACGTTGGGAGGCCATCCCCAGCTGGGCCTCCGCCGTCTTCTTGCTCCAGCTGCAAATGTCCTCCCATCTTTTCCGGCAGTGGGTTCTCCGTCTGTGGTGGACCCCCAGGTTCCGGACTTCCTTGGCGATGGCACCCCAAATATCCTTCTTCTGGTGGGCGCTGACCTACAGGAATAGTACAGGGGAAAAGGAGAAGATTTAACCGTCCGCACCGTCACAGTCATTTGCCCGCATCCCTACCCTTGCCATGACGCACATGCACTCACCGTTGAATCATGCACGCCTCATTCTCCCCCCCATCTTCCATACACACGACTCCACACAGGCATTGCCCATTCAGCATGCTCACAGTGTACTTACCTGTTTGTCTGGAGGACCGTAGAGTAGTGTTTACTGGGGGAGGACCCCATCCACTAGTTTTTCCAACTCCTCCGTGCTGAAGGCAGGGGCCCTTTCCCCAGACACATGAGCCATTGTCTCTTCCAGACTGAGGTCACAGCAGCACTTGCAGTGTAGGTCCTCTCCTGTCGAAGATCAGGTATCAAGTGAGTGAACAGAGAGAAAATGGCGGTCACGTCCGCAGCGGTGCGTACCGTCACCGCCGGTGTACATCGTCAGTGGCTCCTGGGACCCATAGGGTCCAATGTTAACCAATGCAGGATTGCGCCACGGTCTTCAACCGCCTACCGCAACGGTTTACAACGCCAGCGCAGTTACCTCATATCCCATTGTCCCACATTACAGGTCAGGCAGCCGCCATTTCAGGGGGCCACATGGCATTAATTTTAAATACGTCACACATATCTAGGCCTTGCATACACACTAATACAGGCACATAGCGGATTTAAATAAATGTGGAATAAAGTTTTGTTTTCGTACCTCAGTGTTGGCTGACTCTGCTCGCTGTTCTCCTCCATAGAGCAAGTCCGCTGGGGCAGGTGAGGAGATGGCGGCATCCTCCGGTGTACAGACCGCTGGTGGACCTGTCGACAATGGAGGAGCGACATGTAACTGTCACATACAGACTGGACTGTGCCACAATCCATGAACTGTGTGCCTAGTTGGATCCAGACCTGATGTTGGCTATCCGCCATCCCACAGGAATCCCCGCTCTAGTGCAGCTCCTGTCATTTCCTGGCAAGTGGGTCTTTTCAAACTACAGTGGCCATAGCATCAGGGATGTCCCAACCAATGTTCTCTAACGTGTTGTCCAGAGTGTTGTCTGCCCTGCTGAAACACATACGCAGCTACATCGTTTTCCCTCAGGTGGAGGATTTGCCTACAGTGAAAGGTGACTTCTATGCCCTGGGACATATCCCCAACATCATTGGTGCCATTGATGGGACACATGTGGCCTTGGTACCCCCCGCAGGAGTGAACAGGTGTACGGAAACAGGAAGAGTTACCATTCGATGAATGTGCAGATGGTGTGTTTGGCTGACCAGTACATCTCCCATGTGAACGCCAAGTTTCCTGGCTCTGTGCATGACGCATACATTCTGAGGAATAGCAGCATCCCTTATGTGATGGGGAAACTCCAGAGGCACCGTTTGTGGCTATTAGGTGAGGACATGGACCCTATACAGTGTGACTAGGTGTCTGGGTCTGGGGATATCCCTAAGAGTTAGCGTGTGTCTAACAGTTGTCCCTCGACATTTGCAGGTGACTCTGGTTACCCCAACCTGTCATGGCTACTGACCCCAGTGAGGAATCCCAGGACAAGGGCAGAGGAACGCTACAATGAGGCCCATGGGCAAACTAGGAGGGTTATAGAGAGGACCTTCGGCCTCCTGAATGCCAGGTTCCGGTGCCTCCATATGACAGGTGGTTCCCTATCCTACTCACCAAAGAAGGTGTGCCAGATCATCGTGGCCTGCTGTATGCTTCACAACTTGGCTTTGCGACGACAGGTCCCTTTTCTGCAGGAGGATGGTCCAGATGGAGGTGTTGTGGCAGCTGTGGAGCCTGTGGACAGGGAAAAAACAAGGAAGCAGAAGAAGAGGATATCGACAACAGAAACACAGTGATTCATCAATACTTCCAGTGAGACACAGGTAAGAAGACATCACTGCCTGCTAAATCTGATACACTTGTTCTACCTCTCATCTGTCTGTCACTTTCACACAGTGTATGGACCCTGAGTTGTCACTTTCCCTTTCAATTTCACAGATGTGGGTCCCACTGTGTGACATCTGCTTTGTTTCCTCATGGACTAGAGCTGTGTGACATAGGTATGTTGACAATACAATGGATATTGCATTTTTCCTCAGTTATTGCAAATACACATTTTCGAAAGCACAGACTATCTCCAGATAGTTTTGTGATTTAGGGTGTTTATTTAAGTGCTAAATAGTGGAGGGGGTTGTAAGATGGTCAGGGGTGATGGTGGAGGAATGTCCATGGCAGAGTCCAGTCTATTAGTCTCACAGGTGCATTGTCCAAAGGGGCATAGGAAGTGGAGTTGGGGCAGTTTAAGGATGGACAGGGTGACAAAGTGGGACAGAAGGATGACAATCAGGGTGGTCTCATTTTTTGGCGGTGGTCTTTGCATTGTTCTCTGCCTTTGTCCTGGATCACAGGGACCGCTTGCGGGGTGGCTCTCCATCTGCAGGGGGTGGGGTGCTGGTGTCGTGGTCCTGTGGCGGTGCCTCCTGTCCACTAGCGCCGGCGGAGGTGGTGGGCAGTTCATCATCGAGGCTAGTGTCAGGGGCCCCTTGTTGTGCCACAATGTCCCTCCTGGTGTTGACAAGTTCCTTCAGCACCCCTACAATGGTGCCCAGGGTGGTGTTGATGGATTTGAGTTCCTCCCTGAACCCCAAATACTGTTCCTCCTGCAGCCGCTGGGTCTCCTGAAGCTTGGCCAGTATCGTTGCCATCGTCTCCTGGGAATGGTGGTAGGCTCCCATGATGTTGGAGAGGGCCTCGTGGAGAGTGGGTTACCTGGGCCTGTCCTCCCCCCTGCCATTGCCAGCAACTTCACACTCCGGATCTTATTGCAAGGATCACAACTCCCTACATTTCCAAGGTACTGTTTTGCGACACATTCGCTGGCCCGCATCCCCGAGGTCAACCTGAACTGTTTGATTTGTTGTTCACAACACTGTGATAGCCCCAGACCGAGCTATCAACTTCAAGGAACTGTATTTTTAAGTACATTTTTTCAATATTTATATCTTTATTATTTTATGTTGGATTTTCTCATTTTGGTCTTGTTTTACACAGATACATATTGGCTATTTTTCTAAAAGTAGGTGTGTCCTTTTGTAGTGATTTCACTGTATTACTATGTGTTATGTGCAAATGCTTTTCACATAGCTTCTGAAATAAGCCAGACTGCTCGTGCCATGCTAACAAGGGGGTGAGCAGGGGTTATCTGAGCTGGGTATCTCCCTTACTCTGACTAGAGGGAGGGCCCCGACTTGGACATGGTGTAAACTGACTGCCAACTAGAGACCCTATTTCTAACAGGAGCATAGTGGAGAGCTGTGACAGATGTGCTTATTACAATTCTGACTATTTGTGTTACATAACCTTGAGAGATCCCATGATCACACTGTCCTGTGGGCTCCTTAATCCAGCTCTGATGCATACTGTACATGCTACTAATTTATTGGGCATTGAACATCTGCAAACAGTGTGTTGTGCACTGATGCGCCATGATATTTGACCCTGTCTTTTGAACATGACTTGGGACATGTCAAATGCAAGACTGGGCGTATCTTACTTTGACATAGTTTTTGTATGCACACATGTTTTGGATGTTTATTTCACAATTTTTTGATTGACACAAAGACACCCACTTTCTAAAGTAGCATGTGGGTGTATGTGTATGTGCATAAGTACACACATGTAGAGGCTTGCATCTTTGTGTGCAAAACATGTGACTCCCTTGTATGTTGTCCTGGCAATAGGGGCCTGTCTGTAGCCTGTCTGTGACCTGTGGGGACCATATGAAGCTTGGGACTATCAGGGGTTGTGGATGCATATGTGCAATGTTTGCTATCTGGTGTAGCTGTCACTTGCCATTTTGTGTGATATGTCATACCGTGTTCCTGGTCAATGTCATGTGGATTGCTAATGTCACACAAAACACACTGCTCTACTAACTGGTCGGTGCAGGGGCTGAGCTGGTGGTTGTGATGGATACCATTGTGGGGAGTGTTAGCAGTCATGTACCCCATAGGTGAACAGGATGGTCAAGAAAGGTTGTTATTGGCTTCTTGGACTGACTTGTATTTAATTCTGCCTGTTCTTGTGTGGGGCTTGTGGACATGATTTTCTGTATTGTCTTTTGCATCCACACAGGTCAACGCCCATCAGAAGAAGGGGATTTGGTGTGCCATTGACAAGAAGGTGCAGATCGTGGGAGTCCACAGCCGGCGGTGCCCCCACTGTCGGAAGAGGTGGGAGGACCTGAGACGATGGGCCCAGAAGATTGCAGAGGCCCAGCTGGGGCTGGCCCCTTTCGAGGACAAGGTGCCTGTCAGACCATGACCCCCCTAATGGCCCGTATTTTGGTTGTGGCCTACCCTGAGTTGGATGGGCATTTGAGGGAAGAACAGCAGTCCCAAGGTGGCAAGTACAGACCTATGTCATGTTTGACCCTTTACCAGGTGATTAAGTAAGGGATAGAGTCATGTGTCACAGATCTTCTCTGCTCACATTGGTGTACACAGGTCATTTACTGATAATAGGTGTCCACATTCATTTTGGTTTGGGACATGCTACTCAACTATGGGGACCCCTCAGGCCTGTAGCATCGAACTGAGCACACATGGCTGTGTTTTGTGTTCCAGTAATCTGCTTTTACTACCCTGGTGGGTGTTAGTTCCCACCAACAGATCACTCCTCCCTAAAGTCACAGTAGAAAGGTGGGTAGGTTCTTGCTCTCTGTCCTCTGCTAAGTATCAGGGAGTATGTCTATGTGTGATTTTAATTCAGGCAGGGGCAAATCATCCCCAGTTTGTGTTGGTTTCTAATGTGTCACAACATTATGTGAAGCAGGGGTGTCCATCAAACATGTCACATGACTTACTTAGCTAACATCTTCACACCTGTTGCAAGGGAATTCCCCTTGGTAAGTGAGAAATGTACATTGATGTGTGTGATGTCCCATCAGAGTTGACAAAATGCATGTTGGATAACATTTTGCATGTGCTACATTTCCACTGGGACACATACATTGGTATCAGGTGCAATCATGTGATCCTCCACAGACAGGTGCCATGCTTGCCATGTTTGATGTGTGGGTAGTGATGTTGCTTCTGAATCTGTAACAAATTAGTTTACTCATGTAAGTGCTTGCAAGGTCTGTATCCCTCCGTCCTGCACAGTACATTAGTCTATTTGGACACACACCAAATAGTTAACCTTTAAATGTGTGTGGGCCATTGGTGTAAGTTTACTTGGTCCTTACATTACTTTTTTTGTCTCCTGGAAAAATGTATCCTAGAAACTTTGGACCTGAGTCCATTGTTTCTCCTTCCTACATCTCAATTGGGGCATTTGTGTGTAATATGTGTACTATATCTTTGCCCAACATTTGGCAGGTGTTACATGTTGATATGTCATATGAAGGTATGTGGCCATAGTGACATGGTTGATACTATGTCACTTGATGAAGGTATGGTTTGTTTGTACCAGGGATGCCTGTCTTTACTTGGAAACATTTGTTATTGCCCAGTACATGACATCAGGGTAAGGTATTTGTGTGGTAAGGATTGGGTCTGTGTATTTGGTAAACTATGTTACAGTGGGAATCCATTGTTTGCCTATTGCTTGACTATGTTGTGCAAAATATGGCACCTGTATTGGGTTGCTTAGTCACCAAGTCATTGTATGGTTAGTGTGGTAGCTCAACTTTCTTCCTCCTATTGTAGTTTTCTGATAGCTTGCTTTGCTGGTGTGTTACAGTTGTAAGATTGAGGAATATGCATTGTATTGTGTTGTTACATGATGTTGGCACTTTGCTGGCACTTCCTGCGGGGGCTCTGTTGACACAATGCTATGTGATTTCTTTCTGATTTGTGATGGAAGTGTAATCATGTGTTTGCTATGTTCCTATTTCACTAACTATTTTCAGTATTCAGCACCGGCAGGCTAAGGAAACGGGGCACAGCTGAGTGGGGAAGCTTCTGGCCATGGGACCTCCGGTCACAACACCACAGTCACCGGAGGGCGAGGGGAGTGCCATGGGGGGACTGGATATGCACCATCTTCATCTGAATCCTCCTCCAGTGGTCACTCCCTAGTGGTGACAGACCCATCGGGGACCACTCCAGTACTATCTCTGTCCGCCACCCCCATTCTATCACCACCCTGTATCCCCGACCCAGTTGGCGTGTGCATGCTTACCCAAGAGGGTGGGCGTTTCCTTTGCCGCAGGCTCCTCTGTCCCAGCCTCTGTTCCCCCTGCTGCCCTCAGTGAAGGGGCTATTGACCTCCTGAGAAGCATCTCTGTGGGTCAGTTCACCATTGTGAATGCCATCCATTGATTGGCAACCCAGGTCCAACAAAGCAATGCATTCCTGGAAGGCATTCACGGTGCAATGGCTGGCCTACAAAGACTGTTTCAGGCTCTGGCCTCCACACTGATGGCAGACAGTCACCTCTTGTCTAGTGTATCCCCTCCACCTTCCTCTTCCCTGTCCAAGCCCCCCCTTCCCCGACCCAGCCAAAGCACACTAACAGACCTGCATGCATCCACCTCAACAGACAAGGGAAGTGCACTCAAACATAAGCACCACAAGACACACCACCGGCACACACACAAACAACATCCACCTGCAGACACAACAACAGTCACAACTTATCCTGACACCCCCACCACCCACTGGCACACCGGCAGACTCCACACCCACATTCACTGATCCAGCCACCACACCTATCCTCCCTGCACACACCACCCCAGCAGACCCCGAGACATCCCCCCTAGTCAGCACACATGCAGACACCACAACCACTGGAACGCCTACATGCAGCACATCCACCATACCTGCAGTCACCACCCCAACAGACAGCCACCCACCCAACACGATATCCCCCAGCACCTCTGCCCCCTAAGCTCAAGACACATAAACGCCCTCACTCACCCACCCACTGTGACACTGCCAAAAGAGCTGTTTCCCTCCCCAAGGCCATCCCTTCCACCTCCAAGGCCTCTCCTACCCCCACCATCAAAAAAAGGTCCACCCTCCCAAGAAGGTTCCCCCATATCAAATCCAAAACCCACCCCTCCCAAGCCCAAAGCCCTCCCCACCAGCCCCCAATACTCCTTGAGGTGCCTGCCCCCTTGATGCCCCTACCTGTGGAGGTTACATGGCAGTCAGGGGTCACGTTGGGGCACCATATTGTGCCTTTGGTGCAAAAAGTAGACTTTTGGACTGGCCAATGACCTTGAACTTTCATATTTTTTACACTTTTGTATATTAAGTCCAACCAGTTATTGTTTTTTGGTTACATCTTTGTCCTGCATTTCCTTTCCTAGGTTTCAGTTGTTCCTAGCTGACATTGGTAGTGTGCCAGTATTTGTGTGTGTGTGTTGCTTGTTGCTTCATGTTTTGCTGTAGCAGTATGTGAGTTTCTGTGCAGTGATGTTGTCCCCACGGGGTAGGGCGTGTGTTTTGTGATAGGTATGTGTATGTATCTGAAATGTTGGTGTCATGGTATGTTATGTTTGTAGTGATATGTGTTTGTTGTAGTGATGTGAAATGTAGTACTGTATGGTGTATGCCTTGTCCCCTGATATGGGTATTGTGTAAATGTGGTGTGTGTTCTGGAGTTTTTTCAGTGCAGACTTGGAATGTGTTGAGTTGTGCAAGTTTGCTGTGCTTTTGTATGCATGAGACTATTTAGGTGTGTGTCCCTGAGTGCTGACTGGTGTCTTGAATGCTGTTTGGAGTAGTGTATGCTTTGTAGCCTTGCCCATCATCCATATGAGTAAGTGTGCATTACATTTGTGGTTGGTATTGCTTGTCCATGAGATCTAAATGTGGCCTGTTTGTGTGGGCATGTTTTAGTGGGACTTGTTGAACATGAGATGTGTCTGAGTACAGCCTCATTCCATGTATGGTTTTGCTGCTCCTATTGCTGCTGTGCCGGTCTTGTTGTGATGTGTCGCTTTGTGTGTTTTAACTGTTTGTGTCTGCGTGTATTGTGCATAGTGTAATAGGTTTGATGTGCTGTGTGTATGTGTGTGATGTGCGTGTCGATTGCTGAGTTGTTTGATGGTGTTGTGTGTGTTCCATTACACATGGATGTACATGTGTGTTTTATGTGTGTCCAGTTGCTGGCCAGTGTTGAGTGTGAGTGTATGACATGCATTTGTATTTGTGCAGTTGTTGTCTTGTTGTTACAAGTTTTTATGTTGTATGGTAATCTGTGAGCCTGGGAATGGGCTGTGTTGTCGTGCATATATGTGTGGTATTGATGTGTGGTGTGTGTGTGCTGGCTGAAGTGTGTGTGTCCTTGATGCATTATGCGAGTGTGTGTGTCACTATGCTGTTACGTATAAGAGCAGCCCTTCACACACCCCTCCCTATGGTATGTTACATAACTGTACAAATATATGCATTTTACAAATGTAACACGTGAGTGTGAGTACCTACTGTTGTTGTTGTCCTCGTTGACAATGGTTTTGTTGTCTTTCTGCAAGCAGGAGCAGCGGGATGACATCTAGTTGTGTTTCAATGGTGGCCCTGGATGTGTATGGCTTCCTGGAGGTGAGTGTCTCCCTTTATTGTGTCCGTTTCTGCACCCTAATGCATGGTGGTTGGACTGCAGCACTCACATTGGCAGTGTGCAATCTCTTAATAGGGCCAGCAGAAACATGGTCTCTGCCGGACTGTTTATGCCTCCAGACGCCCGCCCCTGTCTGTACTGGCTGGGGGTGCCGTGGACCTCTAGTGGTCTTCTTTGTGCACCACTGCCAAACTCATAATTTGGTGGTCTGCTCCGCCAGCCTGTTGGCAATCAGACTGCCACTGCCAACATGATGGATGGTCACAGGACCCCCAAACTCGTAATCAGCCCCTAAGCCAATGTAGCTCTGCGTAGGGGTATGTGCAAATAATGTAAAGGTTGTGTGGCCTTTAGTAGCTCACAATGATTTGGATTAATCAGGAGTGGGTCTCACTACAAGAAAGGTTTCATAGTTGTGACCTAGATGATATTTGTACCCTGGATTGGTAACATGAGGAGATAGAAAGTCTTGAGGGTACTCAACAGATCACTTCCAATTAGTATTTCCTAGAAACATTTAAATGTTGGTAGATTATCTGTAATAATTGCTTTAGAATTGCATGTGAGAGAAGCAACTGAATTGTTTTCACAGCACTACAGACAAGCAAAATCACTCATAACATATTTTATTTTTACATGTTCTCGTCCACACAGGTCAATGCCCTTCAAAAGTGTGAAATCTGGAAGCCCATCGCCAAGAAGGTGCAGACCCTGGGGGTCCATAAGTGGCACAGCCTGCGTTGCAGGAAGAAGTGGGAGGACCTACGAAGTCCAGCTTAGCAAGACTTCCCCTTGAGATAAGTACATGCGCCGCACCCTGACCCTCCTAATTTCCTGCATCCCTGCGGTGGCCTAACCAGAGCTTGATGGACAGTTGAGGGCCCAACAGCAGCATCAAGGGAGTGAGTTATTGTTTGCAGCTATTTTTGTTTGTTAACCTTTTTTATTTACAGCAGTGTTTTATGGCATCAACATGACAGTTGACACTACCTATGCACACAAGGATTTCTAGAGGTGTAAGTTTTTCAGGTGGTGTCTGAATATGTGTTTAGTGTATTTATTTGTGATAAAGGTTGCCACTACATTCCTTATCACAATCTGAGTACTGTTTTGAGCAGACACAGGGTTGCTTAAGACAAAAGAGGTACCTGCTATGAGGGACAGCTATACCAAATATGTCACATTTGAATATTAGGTCAGGTGTGATGCTGCATCCACAAATGCGAGTAGGTAAGTTAGGCCCTATTACAGGTGACATGGCATACTAAGCACTTAAGATACAGTTGATGTTTGGGACTTTACACTGGTAAGTTGGTACAATTACCAAAGGATAATGAGCATCTGGTCCAAAAGGACTCGAAACATGAGTACATGTAAAGATTATTTGACCTTGTAAACACACTGTGCAAATGTATATCTTGTTTATGGAATTTAATTTTTCGGGACATATGTTCACTGTTCAACAGTATGAAATTGTTCCTGCAGAGAAATTAAAATGGACAAGATACAAGGGAATACATGATATAGGAGCTAGCATGGGGAATTTCAAAACTTTGACCAAATGGTTTCAGAAAATGTTCCTGGGAACGGTCAATTGGTGATTGTCTGTTTTCTCTTCAATGGAAATGATGAGGCATACGGGTTTAAGGGTCACACACGTCTTTATTAGGTGTTCTTTTGAAACTTATATTTATAACTGTTATGGTTGTATGGAGACTCCTCTGGTTCCCATCCCCTTTCAGTGTCTTTTCTTCTTTCTTTCCAGGTGGAGTTCTAGGTGGTTTGGCGGACGCCTTCGTACCTTGGTCAGAACAGTACAGGAAACAATCAGGTAAGTGTACCTTTTTACTTTGGGTTAGGGTTAAGGCTTGGGAGTGGTATAGTGCTTGTGAGGGGAGAAATGGAGGTGAGAGGTGTTCACCTGTGTTTACTTTTGGCTCTTCTGTGCTCTCCAATTACTGGATCCATTGAGGGTGACATGTAGTATCTAGGTGCCCTTCTCTACAGCCCCTTTTTATTTTCGCTCTCCTCCCCCTTCCCTCTCTCTCTCTCTCTCATTCCATGTCTGTGGCTTTTAACAGATAGCCTCTCCCAAATAGAGACCGTACCTTGGACAGCCACGTCTTTCCTGGAACATGGTCAGGAGCGTGAGTCTGTTGTCCAGTTCTTCCTCTTTGGAGTACTTTGCCTCCCTCTGTCCCTCGTGCTTCTTTGTCCGCGCTGGTCCGCCTTGCCTCAGTTGCTTTTGTGGAGGTCCCGGTATCCTCTCCTCCATCTGCCCAAGGTGCTCCTCCTATCGCGCTTTCTTTCTCTCCCTCTGGCGTCCTCCCTCTCCGTCGCCATTCACACTGCCTCCTGTGACCTGAAAGTCGTAGAGATTTCTGGGTAATTGCCTGCCTGCAGTCCCCCAGGGTAACTGAGGAAGCAGCCCGTCGATGGGCGAGACTCACTCCTCATCCTCTTTCACCACGGCTACCCTGCATGCATGAGATACTGATCAAAAGCCAAGTTTGAGACCCTTAAAGCTGGTTAAGTATGTAGATCTGGCAAATGTTTGGTGAGCAAAGTTAATGTTCAATTCTATTTACACAGTTACACTCAAACTGTTGCATCTGTCATTTCAGCATCATCAGAGGCAGGAGGAGGAGACATTGGCCACGTTGGTGGGGAAGTAGCTGGCCACTGTGGTTCAGGTGCAGGCACCACTGACACCAAGGGGCCCAGTGCCATGGAGGGTGAGGGGAGTAGCACAGAGGCCACAAGTTCATCTACATCATCTTTTGAGGTCTTCATCAAAGACCAGTCCCTAGTGGCAGACATTACTGCGACTCTAATATCTTCATCCTTGTCAACTACACACGTTTCCATCTCCACTATCTCTTTTGCTCCCCACTAGTTGGCCAAACCTGCCACTCTAAAAGAGGTGGGGTCTCCTTTGCGGTAGGAACCACCCCATCCTGCACCTGTCCCCCCAGCTGCGCTTAGTAAGGAAGCTATTGACCTCTGGCGGACAATCCCTGTAGGCTAGACTGCTCTCTTGAATGCCATCCAGGGGCTTGGTTGCCAGATGCAACAAATATTGGTTTACCTGGAAGGCATTCATAGTGCAACATCTGGCCCATAGAGGTCATTCCAAGGTCTGGCCTCCTCATTGACCGCAGCCTCCCAACCATCCAACCCTCGTGCTCTAACTCCCACACCTTCCCCATATCAATTTCCTATTCTCAGCCCCATCCAAACCACACTCATTCCTTTGCACGTACACACTCCAACACACATAAGCAGCACCTCCACATATAAACACAGACATAGTAAAAAACACAGGCACACACACATACATACAGGCTCTACACCCACCACCACCAGCAAAACTGCAGACACCACACCCACCGCCACACCCATGTGAACCACCAGCACACCTGCAGACACCACACCCACCATCACATGCACCACCAGCACACCTGCAGCCACCACACCCATATTCACCACCACCATACCTGCAGACTCCACATCCACCACCACACCCACATGCACTAGCAGATCCACACACCACAGCCACACCCACAGGACACAAACACCCACACACCTGAACAACAGATACTCAGCAAAAAACACGCACTTAAACATACATCACATACGCAAGTCCCACAGGCAACTGCACCCTCAGCAGGCACACACACCACCCACTGCCACTCCATCTACCTCCCAACCCCAGCATCCTGCCAAATAACCTACCCATTTTCCCTCGTGAAGACCTTTCATTTGCCCTGTCCCTGATTGTAGGAAAGTACCATCTTGCCTGGCATGTTACCCCCATATTTCACTGTATATATGTTGTTTTAGTCTATGTGTCACTGGGACCCTGCCAGGCAGGGCCCCAGCGCTCATAAGTATGTGCACTGTATGTGTTCTCTGTGTGATGCCTAACTGTCTCACTGAGGCTCTGCTAACCAGAACTTCAGTAGTTATGCTCTCTCTGCTTTCCAAATTTGTCACTAACAGGCTAGTGACTAAATTTACCAATTCACATTGGCATACTGGTACACCCATATAATTACCTTGTATATGGTACTGAGGTACCCAGGGTATTGGGGTTCCAGGAGATCCCTATGGGCTGCAGCATTTCTTTTGCCACCCATAGGGAGCTCTGACAATTCTTACACAGGCCTGCCAGTGCAGCCTGCGTGAAATAACGTCCACGTTATTTCACAGCCATTTACCACTGCACTTAAGTAACTTATAAGTCACCTATATGTCTAACCTTCACCTGGTGAAGGTTGGGTGCAAAGTTACTTAGTGTGTGGGCACCCTGGCACTAGCCAAGGTGCCCCCACATCATTCAGGGCAAATTCCCCGGACTTTGTGAGTGCGAGGACACCATTACACGTGTGCACTAAACATAGGTCACTACCTATGTATAGCATCACAATGGTAACTCCGAACATGGCCATGTAACATGTCTAAGATCATGGAACGGTCACCCCAATACCATTCTGGTATTGGGGGGACCATTCCATGATCCCCCGGGTCTCTAGCACAGAACCCAGATACTGCCAAACTGCCTTTCGGGGTTCTCCACTGCAGCTGCTGCTGCTGCCAACCCCTCAGACATGTTTCTGCCCTCCTGGGGTCCAGGCAGCCCTGTAACACCCTCTCCCTTTTGGAAATAGGTGTGAAGGCTGTGGAGGAGTAGCCTCCCCCAGCCTCTGGAAATGCTTTGATGGGCACAAATGGTGCTCATCTCTGCATAAGCCAGTCTTCACCGGTTCAGGGATCCCCCAGCCCTGCTAACGCAGGCACCAAAAGACTGCAACACTGGTCTTCTGGGTCCCCTCTCATCCTGACGAGCGTGGGCCCTGGAACACAGCAACTCTGTCCAAGTGACTCCCTCAGTCCAGTGACTCTTCAGTCCAGGTTTGGTGGAGGTAAGTCCTTGCCTCCCCACTCTAGACTGCAAAGCTGTGTACCGCGTGATTTGCAGCTGCTCCGGCTCCTGTGCACTCTTCCAGGATTTCCTTCGTGCACAGCCAAGCCTGGGTCCCCAGCACTCCGTCCTGCAGTGCACAACCTTCTGAGTTGTCC
Organism: Pleurodeles waltl; assembly: GCF_031143425.1. Taxonomy (NCBI): domain Eukaryota; kingdom Metazoa; phylum Chordata; class Amphibia; order Caudata; family Salamandridae; genus Pleurodeles; species Pleurodeles waltl. The sequence continues at coordinate 968,568,996 of NC_090439.1, forward strand.
TCCTATGTCGTTGGACTCCCTTTTGTGACTTCGCATGGACTCTGGTTCACTTTTCTTCTATGTGCCTGTTAGGGTACTTCGGTGGGTACTGCCTGCTTTTGTGAGGGCTCCCAGAGTTGCTGGGTGCCCCCTCTGTCTCCTCCTCCAAGTGGCGACATCCTGATCCCTCCTGGGCCACAGCAGCACCCAAAAACCTCTACCGCGACCCTTGCAGCTAGCATGGCTTGTTTGCAGTCTTTCTGCGTGGGAACACCTCTGCAAGCTTCATCAAGATGTGGGACATCTGTCTTCCAAAGGAGAAGTTCCTAGTCCTCTTCTTTCTTGCAGAACTCCAAGCTTCTTCCAACCAGTGGCAGCTTCCTTGCACCTCCAGCTGGCATTTCCTGGGCTCCTGCCCACTCTCGACACTGTCACGACCATTGGACTTGGTCCCCTTGTCTTACAGGTACTCAGGTCCGGAAATCCACTGTTGTTGCATTGCTGGTGTTTGTTCTTCCTGCAGAATCTCCCTATCACGACTTCTGTGCTCACTGGGGGTAGCAGCTGCACTTTACACCTACCTTTCAGGGTCTTGGGGTGGGGTATTTTTCTAACCCTCACTGTTTTCTTACAGTCCCAGCATCCCTCTACAAGTTCACATAGGTTTGGGGTCCATTCGTGGTTCACATTCCACTTTTGGAGTATATGGTTTGTGTTGCCCCTATACCTATGTGCTCCTTTTGCAATCTATTGGAATTCTACACTGTTTGCATTACTTTTCTTGCTATTACTTACCTAATTTTGGTTTGTGTACATATAACTTGTGTATATATCTTATTCTCTTACTGAGGGTACTCACTGAGATACTTTTGGCATATTGTCATACAAATAAAGTACCTTTATTTTTAGTAACTCTGTGTATTGTGTTTTCTTATGATATTGTGCATATGATATAAGTGGTATAGTAGGAGCTTTACATGTCTCCTAGTTCAGCCTAAGCTGCTTTGCCATAGCTACCTTCTATCAGCCTAAGCTGCTAGAAACACCTCTTCTACACTAATAAGGGATAACTGGACCTGGCACAAGGTGTAAGTACCTCTGGTACCCACTACAAGCCAGGCCAACCTCCTACACTGGCCCCTTCCACATATAAATCCACCCCTCCAAAACGTATTACCTCCCCTTCCAAACACCAATCGACCCCTCCCAATTCGAAACCCACTCATTCCAAATCCAAACCCACCGACCAATCCACAAACCAAGTGTATACATTGGTGTTGTACATTGTGATGGACATGTACATTTTGGTGCAAGTATTCACCATGTTAATGGACAGTTATGTCAAACATGACAAAATTTAAAATGTTTCTATTTTTGTGACTTGAGAATGCATGTGTGTTTAATTCAACATGATGTGTTGATTATATACAGATATGCATGACACAGGGACTATGACACTTCAGAGTTAAATGACATCTAATGTGTACAAATTGTACAAACCAAGGGGACATGTGACCTTCATACATCTCTGACATGTTTGAAGTTTAAAGATGACACTTGTTGTAGATTCTGAGTAAACCCACTTCATTGTGTAGTGTAAATACTACATTATATTTGCTTTATGTATTTACAATGATGTGTACTGTTTAGGTATATGATAAGGTACTTTGTAGTAAACAATTATACACACTTGTAAGAACACATTCCCATTTAGGGATTGTTGTGAGTTTTTGTGTAGTTGTCCATTGGTATGCAGCCAGTTGATACCAGATTAATGAGTGTTAATGATATGTTGAGGTGTTTTATTAAATATTTATTTTTGAACCTACCACATTATACACATTTACAGTTCACCTTATTTTACTATTGCTTGCAAGTATTTTTTAAACATGCATGAGTCCTGTGGTAATGTACCTAGACATTTCCGATAGTAACAGGTAATAAATACAGTGACTTACCTTCAGACTCGGTGATGACGGGGTCAATTTTCATCTTGGTCCAGTAGCAGCAGCAAAGGTAGGACCTGTGCGATTGGATTCATGGAGGCAGGAATGGGAAAATTTGAAAAAAGGTATATTTCGTGACTATATCCCTCCCAATCTGCCAAATCAGGTGTGGTGGTTTAGAGTTCACAGTTGCCTTGGTGGGAAGACACATCGTGATCGGCTCAGCTGTAAAAGTGGCTGCAGTCTCGCCTCCAGTTGCTTTTGCCTATGGCGATGTTGACGTGGGTAGAGATTCCTGGCAATGATGGCAGTTTGTCAGCGGTCTTTTATCTATGGGATCATCAACATCGAAATAGAGCCAGTGGACCGCCAAGGCGACGAAGAGGAAATCCAACAGAAAATCACCAGTGGGACCATTACCGCCAAGATCTAAATCAGGCCCTATATTTTAATTTCTCCATTTTAGCTGCCTGTACTCTTTAGGAATAGCCACATTTTAAAAATCATTCTAACATCTCATTACGTGTCTCCATAAACGAGAGATCAGCACCAAGATATCTGCATGCATGCAGCAATTCCTTTAATGCAATGGTCCATTTCAGGAGTAGGTAATGATTACATTTAATATGTAGTTTGCTGTTGTCTGCGGAGGGCTTACAGTATAAACTACTTTGGAGTTAGTCTCCCTCAACTTTAATCAATACAACTAGAAATTAAATTTCTATTTCACCAATCCTACAGGTTAGTGGCAAACTCAGATCATTGGCATTTAGTTTGTTCACACGATCATTTGTTTGTTTTTGTCATTTGTCCAAGTTACATGTAGTTACAACTATGATTACTTTGTGGATGATTAACATTTCTCGTGTATTTTTAAAAAGTTATAGTATTCTTTTCTTATGTCTGTCTGGATATTTAATTCAGTCATTTTGGATGTAAATACTTCCTTGCGAAAGGCCTGCATTAGTGTTTAAATGTGTTGGTTCTGTGTGATCTCTGCTATTAAAATGTGCCCACTATTCATGGAGCAGAGTGCCATTGACTTCTTTCTGGGGGAACAATGTTCTTGTGTGTGTGTTCTTTTACATATATATCCACATCTATCTTTATCTATATATATATATGTATATATTATATAAATTTATTAATTACCTACTGGGTAGCTAAAGTTAGGGCCATGTTTCCATGGGAAACACTTTTTTTGACTTGCCTATATCTTTGGAGTCATTTGACGAAGCTTCACAACATTTTCCAAAACAAAGTGTGCCTGTGATTCTTTTTGCACATGGAAAGTTTCAGTGTGATCTGTCAAGTGGGGCCTGAGAAAAAGGGGGGGAGGGATAAAAAAAAGCATTTTCCATGTTAATTTCCATAGGAGTTTTGAACACATCTACAGTCTGAACCGCTGGATAGAATTACACCAAATTTAGCACAAAGCTAGATTATGTTCCACAGTCTGTGCCTTTTTATTTGGAGTAAATATCATCAGTAGTTTATGAGAAATTAATGGCAATCCAAGTTTGTCGATTTGGGCAGACCCTAAGCACAGATCTCATGATGAGACCTGTTTAGCAGTCATCACTTTAACTAGGAAGTGCTGGCAGCCATCTTGGGACCAATATACATGATAGCACACCATTGAAATGTATTGTAGAAAATGGCAGGTTTTGGGAGTCACAACAAGGAGAACATATAAAGGGTCATAGCAAGTCTTTGTTACAATGTAGATTATTTGCTGATGGTACCATACTAATTTTAGGATCTGTGGTATGTTCTAAGGTGATTTTACCCTGCTGGAATTTCATGAATCATGTTTGAGGTAAAACTGTTTTCTCATGATTTTCCCATAGAGGTGATGGATGGAAGGTGCTCCAGAAGCTAAAATGAGAGTTTATATTCTGTAAGTTCACACTATCTTTTTCAGCCATAAAAGAATGAAGTGTGACTTTCTCAATAAAATATGTACTTCCACAGGAGCAGGCTGTCAGTTGATTCTCTTGTGTTCTACTGCATCCTCCCAGAGTATTCTAAAGGACAACTACAGCGCTACCAGTCTTCCGACAAAAGCGTGGCACACCTGCAACCATCTTGATTGAGTCAAATTGGTAAAACTTAAAACATTTAATTTAGAGAGGAACAAAATGAGGGGTTCATATTGTCATAGAAATTATTGTTAGTACTGTAGGGGAAACAGCCTTTACAACAAAGGCTGAACCCCGCATGCCATTACCACGTAGGCTTAATCACACATGCAACATTATCATGCATGCCATTACCATACGTTTTTACAGTGAATATGCCTTTACCATGCAAGCCATTACAACAAATTTAATTGTAAAGGAATGACTGGTAAAGGCATATTTGTTGTAAAGGTTTTACAGGTAAGTATATATATATATATATATATATTTGAAAAACAAAAGAAATGATTGCCACGCACTCCGCTCAGCCACAGAATAAATTTAAGTGGTTTATTCGGTGCAAAAAGAAAAAGAACAACGCGTTTCGACTATGCAGTCTTCTTCTTAGTTCAATAGTCCTTTCTCTAACAGATCTATTTATACTACATATTTCACATACCAATCCAATGCATTCTGGTTGTAATAGTTCAATTGTACAATGTAAAATTTTACCTAATTTATACTAAATTTCATCAATTCAAAAATTTGTTCGCCAGAAAATAATATAAATGATACACAAATTATATCTATTATATATTAAAATAAAAAGCTCATTTTCATAAGTTAGAGAAAGAGCAAAATAAAGTATTATTCTACAATAAATAATAAACAGCCATTACATGATTAAATGAACCTCAAAATTCATTTCCCTAATTAATTTACTTCCAATTCATTGCTCAAATGTGAATCATGTGAAAAAAAGTTAATTTGATTAAAGTGATCATATAATTTAATATTTATTCAAAATTCTGGTAATATTTTCAGTGAAATAGATTCCAATTCATTTTAGATTCATTTTAAATCAGAGATGGACATAAAGCTCCTCGTCATAATTGAGCCCTGACGGGATCTTAGTCCTCATTGAGATAATATACTTAGATTCTAGTTGTCTCAATTTTTTTACTCTATCTCCACCTCTTTCATTTTCAGGAATGTGGTCTATCCCATAATAACGTAACATTCTCCAACTATTTGTTTCATGTTGTTGGAAGTGTTTGGCTATGGCATATGTTTGATCTTTATGTAAGACTGCTTTGACATGCTCCAAAATTCTCTTCTTAAGCATGCGGATTGTACTGCCTACGTATCTCAGGCCACAATGACATTCAATTACATAAACTGTAAATTTTGTGTTACAAGTTATTCGATGTTTAATGTTCATTACCGTATCATCCCACAATTTTACAGTTTTAATTGATTTTCCAATTTTGCAAGCTTTGCAACTATTACATTTAATGAAGCCACATTGTTGTTCAATTAGCCAATTCTGTTGATTTTTTATTGTAAAGTGGCTTCTTACAATGTAATCTTTCAACGATGGAGCTTTTCGATACGTGATCATTGGACCTGATCCTATTATTGGACCAAGACCAAGACCAAGTCTTTCCGTATAATATGCCAATGTTTGCATAGAATATTTTTGATAAGGCCACTTTCTTTGGTGTATTCAATTATCATCCTCACATTATTTTCCTCTACAGTATTTTGTCCTGTATAGCCTGAGTTTTCTTGGGCACTAATGTCTCATCTCGAGAGATTGTTTGTACTTTTTCTAAATTTCTTTGTAAAAGTCGAGAATTGTAGCCTCTTTGTTTAAATCTATGTAAAGTTTCTTTATATTTCAACTGTACCTCTTTCTCATTAGAACAATTTCTACGCATTCTGATCAATTCTCCATAGGGAATGCTTTTTAGAAGTGATTTAGGATGAAAACTTTGACCATGTAAAATGCTGTTTGTTGACGTCTTTTTACGAAAGACTGTGGTTTCTAATTTATTGTTTTCTACATAAATATTAATGTCTAGAAAATTAATTGATGACTTACTCATTTCACAAGTAAACTGCAAACCCACATTATTCTGATTCAATTTGTCAAAGTATAGTTGAAAATCATCCTGTGTTCCTTGCCAAATTATAAATAAATCGTCAATGAAGCGTACCCAAAGTGCAATTTTATCCATATATACATTATTATCCTTACTCCAAGCTATTTCCCTTTCCCACCAACCCATTGTTAAGTTGGCATAATTGGGAGAAAGGGAAATGCCCATAGCTGTACCACACATCTGCTGGTAAATCTCATGATTAAAGATGAAAATGTTATTATTGAGGCATAGTTCTATCATTGAAAGCAACATCTTTGAATGTTCAAGTTCCGCAATACTTCGCTGTCTTAGAAAATATTCACATGCTTTTAAACCAATATCATGATTAATAGACGTGTATAAAGATACAACGTCTATTGTTACTAATAAGTAGTCATCAGACCAATTTAATTCCGATAAGATACGTAATAGATCTCCTGAATCCTTAATGTATGAACTTAAAGTCATTACAATTGGTGCCAAATAAAAATCAACATAATCAGAAATTCTTTCATACAATGATTCACATGCTGAAACTATTGGTCTACCAGGTGGTAATGTTAGTGATTTATGAATTTTAGGTAAAAAGTATATAGTTGGAATGGTTGGATTCTCCTTTTTCAAAAATGTAAACTCATCTGAATTCAAAAGTGATTGTTGATGCCAGTCATCTAATTTCGAATGTAATTGATGAATCATTTGATTGATGGGATTATGATTCAATTTTCTGTAATTCGATTGATCATTTAATTGCCTATATGCTTCTGTCATGTAATTTTGTATGTCCAAAACCACAATATTTTCACCCTTGTCTGCGGGTTTGATTATAATATTAGCATTGTTCGTTAGTGATTTTAAAGCTAATCGTTCACTTGTTGAAAGATTTTCCCGATGACCATGGTGTCTAATATTTTAATTATGTAAACACTCGTATTGACATTTACAAATTTATTCGCAAATTAAAATTGGTCAAGTATCATTCCATGAACTCGAAAAAAACTGAAGTTACACAAGAGGAAATATCAACTGACATTCCACATCAATCCAACTTATATATTGATCAAATTGGGGATTTGAAAACGTTATTTGATTTCTATTTTGACTTACCCGATGAAACTTACACTGAATCAGAAGTTCTACGAGAATTGGATATAGATACTAATAAACATCAGTTCAGTCATTTTAAAGAGAAATCTAAATTCTGTCCGGTACTATCACCTGGAAATAAGATCGATATATTTATGGAACTAGTATTGGAAGATTTGGAAAAGTTACAAAATATTAGACACCATGGTCATCGGGAAAATCTTTCAACAAGTGAACGATTAGCTTTAAAATCACTAACGAACAATGCTAATATTATAATCAAACCCGCAGACAAGGGTGGAAATATTGTGGTTTTGGACATACAAAATTACATGACAGAAGCATATAGGCAATTAAATGATCAATCGAATTACAGAAAATTGAATCATAATCCCATCAATCAAATGATTCATCAATTACATTCGAAATTAGATGACTGGCATCAACAATCACTTTTGAATTCAGATGAGTTTAAATTTTTGAAAAAGGAGAATCCAACCATTCCAACTATATACTTTTTACCTAAAATTCATAAATCACTAACATTACCACCTGGTAGACCAATAGTTTCAGCATGTGAATCATTGTATGAAAGAATTTCTGATTATGTTGATTTTTATTTGGCACCAATTGTAATGACTTTAAGTTCATACATTAAGGATTCAGGAGATCTATTACGTATCTTATCGGAATTAAATTGGTCTGATGACTACTTATTAGTAACAATAGACGTTGTATCTTTATACACGTCTATTAATCATGATATTGGTTTAAAAGCATGTGAATATTTTCTAAGACAGCGAAGTATTGCGGAACTTGAACATTCAAAGATGTTGCTTTCAATGATAGAACTATGCCTCAATAATAACATTTTCATCTTTAATCATGAGATTTACCAGCAGATGTGTGGTACAGCTATGGGCATTTCCCTTTCTCCCAATTATGCCAACTTAACAATGGGTTGGTGGGAAAGGGAAATAGCTTGGAGTAAGGATAATGATGTATATATGGATAAAATTGCACTTTGGGTACGCTTCATTGACGATTTATTTATAATTTGGCAAGGAACACAGGATGATTTTCAACTATACTTTGACAAATTGAATCAGAATAATGTGGGTTTGCAGTTTACTTGTGAAATGAGTAAGTCATCAATTAATTTTCTAGACATTAATATTTATGTAGCAAACAATAAATTAGAAACCACAGTCTTTCGTAAAAAGACGTCAACAAACAGCATTTTACATGGTCAAAGTTTTCATCCTAAATCACTTCTAAAAAGCATTCCCTATGGAGAATTGATCAGAATGCGTAGAAATTGTTCTAATGAGAAAGAGGTACAGTTGAAATATAAAGAAACTTTACATAGATTTAAACAAAGAGGCTACAATTCTCGACTTTTACAAAGAAATTTAGAAAAAGTACAAACAATCTCTCGAGATGAGACATTAGTGCCCAAGAAAACTCAGGCTATACAGGACAAAATAGAGGAAAATAATGTGAGGATGATAATTGAATACACCAAAGAAAGTGGCCTTATCAAAAATATTCTATGCAAACATTGGCATATTATACGGAAAGACCTAGATCTTGGTCCAATAATAGGATCAGGTCCAATGATCACGTATTGAAAAGCTCCATCGTTGAAAGATTACATTGTAAGAAGCCACTTTACAATAAAAAATCAACAGAATTGGCTAATTGAACAACAATGTGGCTTCATTAAATGTAATAGTTGCAAAGCTTGCAAAATTGGAAAATCAATTAAAACTGTAAAATTGTGGGATGATACGGTAATGAACATTAAACATCGAATAACTTGTAACACAAAATTTACAGTTTATGTAATTGAATGTCATTGTGGCCTGAGATACGTAGGCAGTACAATCTGCATGCTTAAGAAGAGAATTTTGGAGCATGTCAGAGCAGTCTTACATAAAGATCAAACATATGCCATAGCCAAACACTTCCAACAACATGAAACAAATAGTTGGAGAATGTTACGTTATTATGGGATAGACCACATTCCTGAAAATGAAAGAGGTGGAGATAGAGTAAAAAAATTGAGACAACTAGAATCTAAGTATATTATCTCAATGAGGACTAAGATCCCGTCAGGGCTCAATTATGACGAGGAGCTTTATGTCCATCTCTGATTTAAAATGAATCTAAAATGAATTGGAATCTATTTCACTGAAAATATTACCAGAATTTTGATTAAATATTAAATTATATGATCACTTTAATCAAATTAACTTTTTTTCACATGATTCACATTTGAGCAATGAATTGGAAGTAAATTAATTAGGGAAATGAATTTTGAGGTTCATTTAATCATGTAATGGCTGTTTATTGTTTATTGTAGAATAATACTTTATTTTGCTCTTTCTCTAACTTATGAAAATGAGCTTTTTATTTTAATATATAATAGATATAGTTTGTGTATCATTTATATTATTTTCTGGTGAACAAATTTTTGAATTGATGAAATTTAGTATAAATTAGGTAAAATTTTACATTGTACAATTGAACTATTACAACCAGAATGCATTGGATTGGTATGTGAAATATGTAGTATAAATAGATCTGTTAGAGAAAGGACTATTGAACTAAGAAGAAGACTGCATAGTCGAAACGCGTTGTTCTTTTTCTTTTTGCACCGAATAAACCACTTAAATTTATTCTGTGGCTGAGCGGAGTGCGTGGCAATCATTTCTTTTGTTTTTCATATATTTCGAGAGTTCAGCCAACTCTCCTGCCTTGCACCAGCTGCTAGTGCGCGTCGAAATTCTTGGCTCGCTTTGTTCGGAAATATATATATATATATATATATATATATATATATATATATCCACTGAAAAAATCAAAGGTTACAGGGCAGTTATAGTTAGGAAACAAAATTTAAAAAAACATAGAAATTCACTTAAAAAACAAAGGTTTCTTTTTTTTTTTAACTTCTATTTCCTAACTGTAGCACCCCTGTAACCTCTGTTATTTTCAGGGAATTTCTAAGGTTTTTAAATGTAAAGTAATTATCATTACTATATGTTATCCAACCACCACCATGAACGACCTTTGGCTGCAGGCCTGGCCTGCGGCCAACCCCCATAACAACCAAACCCCGAGCTACACTGATTTATTGGAGGGAGGCAAATATTTAAAAAATGAAGGGGTTGAGTCCTTTGGGACCCTCGCAACCCAGGGAGCACTACTTCCCCAGGAGAGCTGCAGCCAAGCTACAGCAAACACTTCGAGTTTTGACAGCAAGACCTGTAAAGCAGGTCCCGCTGTCAAAATCCGAACTTTCATCCTTGTCCCCTGCATGAGTGCAGGGGACAGAGATGAAATATTCAGCAAGCAGGGAGCTGCTGCTTAAAGCAGCTTCCTGTTTGCTGAAGCATTGGCACAGTGAGGGAAGCCTTAAGGCTTCTCGTGCAGTGCCAGGTAGCCTGCATGGGCTTTTTATTAAAAATAAATATTAAAAATAAATAAATAAGGAGGGACTACTGGGGAGGTCTTGAGGGCTCCCTCATGGTCCCAGATAGCAAATAAAGGGCTGAAAAAAAAAGAAAAAGAAAAGAAAAACGCAGCTAAGTGTGAAGGTCAGAGACCTTCACACTGAGCATTGGGGGTTCGAGTCCAGCAAGAATCATTTCCCCTTTTAAAAAAAAATAAAATAAATTATTATATTTTTTAAAAATAATAAATACATTTTTATTGTAAATTGTTCAGAAATATCCCATTTTAAGTATATCAGACATCCAAGCCTAAAAACAATTCTATCTATCTCCCTCTCACTTTTGTTCTTTCTGTCTCTTTTTCAATTAATTTCTCCCACTCACACTCAGACACTCACGCACACACTCACAGACGCACTCAGTCAATCACTGTTAGAAATGGAGTCTCTAGTTGGCAGTCTGTTTACTCCCTGTCCAAGTAGAGACCCTCGCTCTAGTCAGGGTAAGGAAGATACCCAGCTCAAAAAAACCCTGCTCATCCCCTTGGTAGCTTGACACGAGCAGTCAGGCTTATCTCAGAAGCAATGTGTAAAGCATTTACACATAACATACAGATATACAGTGAAAACACTACAAAAGAACACCACACCAGTTTTGGTTCACAAGATTCTACCTTGCCCAGGCCTGGCTCCAGACACACTCCAGGGGGTCGGAGACTGCATTGTGTGAGGACAAGCACTGCCCTTTCAGGTGCAGGTGTCAGCTCCTCCCTCCCCACTTTAGCCCAGAAGACTCATCAGGATATGTAGGATACACCTCAGCTCCCTTTATGTCATTGTCTAGAGGGAATTCACAAACAGCCCAACTGTCAGTCTGACCCAGACGTGGATTCCACAGGCAGGCAGAGGCACAGAATGGTTAAGCAAGAAAATGACCACTTTCTAAAAGGGCATTTTCAAACAGACAATCTGAAAACCAAATCTACAAAAAGATGTGTCTTTAAACTGTGAGTTCAGAGACCCCAAACTCCATATCTCTGTATGCTCCCAATGGGAAATTACACTCAAGAGGAATTTAAATGCAATCTCCATGTTAACCTATAGGAGAGATAGGCCTTGCAATAGTAAAACCCAAATGTGACAGTATTTCACTGTCAGGACATGTAAAACACACCAGTACATGTCCTACCTTTTCAATACACTGCACCCAGCCAATGGAGCTACCTAGGGACTACCTTAGGGGTGACTTACTGACTTTCTTGTAGTTAAAGGGAAGCTTTGGGCCTAGCAAGTGGGTGCACTTGCCAGGTCAACATGGCAGTTTAAAACTGCACACACAGACACTTCAGTGGCAGGTCTGAAACATGGTTACAGGGCTTCTCATGTGAGTGGCACAATCGGTGCTGCAGGCCCACTAGCAGCATTTGATTTACAGGCCCTGGGCACACATAGTAGACTTTACTAGGTCTTGCTAGTAAATCATATATGCCAATCATGGATAACCCAATCACCAATACACTTTACACAGGGAGCACTTGCACTTTAGCACTGATCAGCAGTGGTAAAGTGCGCAGAAACCATAAACCAGCAAAAACTAAGTCCAGCATACCATAAAAACAGGAAGTTAGAAGGCAAAAAGACAGGGGACTATGCCAAAAGGTGCCATGTCTAACAGTCACTCACCCACCTACTCACAGACCCACTCAGACCCTCATGCACTCACTTACTCACTGCCCCAGTCAGGCCCTCACACAGCCACTCACAGACACAGTCAGACAATTATGCACCCACTCAGACTGTCACACACCCACTCACAGACCCACTTACACCCTCATGCACCCACTCACAGACCCGCGCACACACTCATGCACCCACTAAAACATTGATGTACACACTTTCATAACCAGACAGACAATCTGACAGCCACTCACCTCCAATCCCTGCACACCTATTCTCACACCCAGAGAGGCCCGGATAACTCCCTATGCGTATGCCCAAAGGGAAATGCACAGCATGGGTTTGGATGATTAGAGAAATTGGACATGTGCGCAGCATTGGTTGGAATAACGTGTAGTGATGAAAATGATTATACTTTAAAAAAAACCATAGATATTCAATGAATAAAACAAAGGTTACAGGGACCTTATAGTTAGGAAATAGATGTTGTTTTTAAACATAGAAATTCACTGAAAAAAACAAAAGTTACAGGGATGTTATAGTTAGGCTCACGTTTTAAAAGTGCAAAACTATAGAAATTCAGCTATTAGAGTTACTTTAAGAAACTGTAACTCGTGCCCTAAGGTAAGTATAACTCACGCCCTCGCCATTTACTGCTAATCACTCCAGATATTACAGCACTCTTGACACCTTTCATAACACCATTAATAATGTTACTGTAACATTTGCGGTAAAATTATTGATGAGATAACTGTGCATGGCAGGAGCGTGAGATTTGGTTACCGTAGGGCAGGAGTTATAGTTACTTGAATTAACTCTAACTATAATAATTTAATTTCTATGGTTTTGTACATTTAAAATGTGAGCCTAACATATATTTAAATATACATATATATTTACATTTCTCCTACTGGCGGTCGTCAGTAGGTAGTTATAGATAGGACCTAATTTCCACAGGAAAAGTGTTTTTTTTTTTGTTTTGCCAATAGATTTGATGCCATTTGACAAATCTTCACAGAATTTTCAAAATTACTACAGCACTCAGTTAATCTGCTGTGTTGAACGTTTCAGGATGATTTGTTAAGTGGGAGCTGAGAAAAAGGGGGGTCTCAAAACGCTTTTTCCTCATGCAATTTCATAGGGATTTTTAGATTCGACTACAGCCCAAACTGCTGGATGGATTTACACCAAAATTGGCAGAAAGGTAGCTCTTGGTCCAGAAAGAGCTCTTTTGTTTTTGGGTGTAAATCCATTCAGTAATTTTATAGTAATTAAAGGAAAACCAAATTTGTATACCTTGGGATGCGGAGGCTCCGGAAATTCCAGAGATCACGTGCGAGGATTTAATGTGCTGCAAACACTTCAACCAGGAAGTGTCGTCAGCCATTTTGGGACTCGGACTCAGCTGAGTCCCAAAAAAAAGTAAAAAAAGAAAAGAGGGCAGTCTAGGAATACCCTGAGCCCCTAGCTCTTTTTAAAATTTTCCTCAAAAATTACGCTGGATCCGCGAGTCCAGTGAAAATGGGGACAAAACATGTTTTCCTGTGCTTGTCTTTTTTTTTTAAGCCCCTAGTTAGGCCAGCTCCTTATCTCCCGAGGTGCCCACCCTCGGGAGATAGAAATTTGCTTTTTCTTTAACAGCTCCACCAAGCATGAGCAAGTTGTAAGTCCTCTCCCAGTGGGCAGGAACAGGAAAACTGCTCCAACTTGTTGGGAGTGGACTTTGCATATGTTTCTCACCCGCTGTCAAGCGCACAGGATAACAGATGCAAGTGTTGCTCCCACATGCATGGAGCAGCATTTTTGGCACGGACCACAGGGTCCTTGAGGCTCCCCTCATGGTCACTCTAGACCTAGTGCTGCAATGAGTGGGATCTTTCCTCCAGTCCTCTCCTGGTGAGAGCAGAGTCTATTGTTCGTCCTTTTCATTACTACGTGTATACAAAGCTGCAAATACACCTCGAAGGTGCCCCCATTTTGCCCAGTCCCGTATAGGTTAGTGCCATGGATTGGTCTTCCTGCTTTTTTCCAGCGTGATGGTCATGTTGCGAAAAGGCCTCTTGAGTGTTCGGGATGCTGTGAAATATGAGCACATCTCCACCAAACAAAGAAGTCTTTTATATAATTAAGAGGAAGTACCCTTGTTTGGTGGAGATTCAACTCTTTTTAGTTTTCTCTATACAAGGATTCATGTTGGCACAGATATCAGAATGAAGATGCTCAAGGCACAATCACATTGCGAAAATTACACCACATATGGTTACTGGAGACATTATCTCCTGGTTCTTTATGGAGCAGTAGTATAGAATGTGCACTATACATTTACCCAACAAGGTAGCTCTTACTAATTAGCCAGTAGAAAGTACTCCAGTGGGTGGACATTTTGTGCCAGACTGTGGACTCTTTCGGATAAATAAGTAGCTGAGCATCCACTTTGGTACTGATGCTCATTTTGCATAAATTAAACCTCAGCAGCAAGCACTTACAATTGTAAACATAGCAGGTGCCCTGGTTGAAGCTCCAACTTCCAGAACTCATCTGAGGCAAAGCAAGTGTGTTTTCTCTGCACACAGGGTTCAGTGCCAACAGAGGGATGGCTGCAGGGTCTGGCCATAGGCCAGGGCCTCCGGCCAACCCTGTGATACGTAGGCCAAAGAGTGTGCATGGCGCAAGGCCCTATAGCCAACTCCTGCAGCGTACCCCCGAAGGCCATACCTGGAGCAGGATTAGATGCCTACCGAGGGTTGGCCACACTATGCATGGCCTGGCCACAGGCCAAGCCCTGTGGCCAACCACCGCCTCGCACGGCCAAAGGCCATCTGTGGCACAGGGTTGGATGTCTATGGGGAGTTGGCTGAGGGCCTAACCGCAGGTCAGACCCTGCGGCCAAACCCTGCCGAGTTCAGCTGAAGGTTGTATGTGACAGCATAGGGTTAGATGCATGCGGAGGGGCCTGTGGCCAACCCCGCCACACATGGCCAAAGGCAGTGCTTGGCATAGGGTTGGATGCCAACGGGGGCAGGGGGGGTTTGGCCACAGGCCAAGCCCTGCAGTAAACCCCTGCCGCAGAGGGTAAAAGGCCGTGTGTGGCACGGGGTTAGATGCATGGAGGGAGTTTGGCCACAGGGCCTGCAGCCAGGGTCTTAGGACCTGCCCTAATGTAACTATAACTTGCACCATCCCCAATGACAGCTATGTACCCCACGTATTACATCATTCATGACATTTTCTGTGGCATCATTGATACTATCCCGACAACATTTGCAATAAAATTATTGTTGAGAAAACTGTGCATGGCTTTTCCCTCGTTTTCACTGCTTTCTCCTTGTTTTTCCCTTACTTTTTGTGTGCCTTCTCCTTGCTGTCTTCTAGTTGTCAATGCTTTCTCCTTGCTTTTTCCCATGTTTTTTAAATGCTTTCCCCTTGCTTTTCCCTCATAGTGTGGGGTTGGAAGCACGCGGGGGTTGCCGCATGGTGTGCCGCCAAGCATCTGGTGTGTTAAAAAAAATAGAAATTTACTGAAAAAAACAAAGGTTACAGGGACATTATAATTAGGAATTAGCATTTAAAAAACCTTAGAAATTCACTAGAAAAAACCAAGGTTATAGGGACATTACAGCTAGGATCAGAATTTACACACACAAAAACCATAGAAGTTCAGCTGTTATAGTTAGTTATTTCATATACCTATAACTCGTGCCCTAAGGTAACTAAAACTTGTTCCCTCGCCATGCATTGCTCATTACCCCACATATTACATTAGTAATTGTACCTTCTATGACATAATTGATGATATCATTGCAACACTGCTATTAAAATTATTGATCTGAAAGCTGTGCATAGCAGCGCAAGTTCTAGTTATGGCATGAGTTATAGTTACTTGAAATAACTTTAACAATAACAGCTGAATTTCTATGGTTTTGGGCATGTAAATTCTGATCCTAACTATAAGACCCCTCTAACCTTTGTTTTTTAGTGAAAAAAAAATAATGGTTTAGGTGGAGTTAGGAATGTTAATATGTTGATAGTAATATGTTACTTTATATTTTAAAAAAACGTAGAAATCCAACGAACAAACAAAGGTTAAAAGGATGTTACAGTTAGGCGAAAATTTAAGTTAAAACAAACAAAACCTCTTAAATTCAGTTATATTTACCTCATCTAATTATTATTTTGTGTGCCCAAAAGTAACTCTAACTCACATCCTTGTTGGTATCAATAATGTAATTTCAGATATTACAATAACGTTATCAATGATGTCATTAAATATTTCATAAGTGATGTAATATATTAGCAGTGCATGGCGAGGGCGCAAGTTATAGTTAATTTAAGTTATGGCTACTTAGAACAACTATAACTGGTGAGTTTCAGGTGAATAGAAAATTAGATATGTTTATGTCCAATCTATTATTTAGATGTGATTGAGATCAGACAAACGAAGTGGAAAAGACATCATCATGGATGATTTGCCAGACTGTTTTTAAGCGGGCGCATTCCAGAACAATTACGTTTAGATCGGGATAGATTGACTATGTCAATTCTTTGTTGAACTACAATGGGCAGATGTGACTAGCGGGAGGGACAAATAAAATATCCATAAATAATGTCCATTTGGATCTCCCTAACTTGGAACTGTCCCTGTTAAACAGGCATGTATGTGCCAGGCATATGTGCAAGTACACACATTTTCGCTGAAGATTTCGCGATTTTTAAGGTTGGCATTGGTCAATACTTTTTTTTTTCGGAAAAGTCTCCAAAAATACATGCACATACATACATAGAAACGCTGGCCTCAATTACGAGTGCCTCGGGCTACGGTGCAATGTTTATTTCATCTGATCAAGTCTGACATCACAAGGATCTGAATTTATTGGGTGCAATATTATTAATTGCAAGTTTAACCTTAAATATTGCTTAAAACATTAATATTTAGGTATTTTCTGCACA
Organism: Pleurodeles waltl; assembly: GCF_031143425.1. NCBI lineage: Eukaryota > Metazoa > Chordata > Amphibia > Caudata > Salamandridae > Pleurodeles > Pleurodeles waltl. Next base: position 968,586,133 of record NC_090439.1, read on the forward strand.
AAAACACACGTAAAAGTATTTTTCAGGACATTTTTCCTGCTGTAAACTTCAGCAGGTTTTTCGTGCGGAAAAGTGCCAGTTTGTGTTTTTTTCAACCAAACTTATAAATCTGATTTGTGCAGTGACTATGGTCACCACACGTATCGGAATTGACAAAGGCCCTGGTAAGTGTGGTTACATAAATGTGTTCGTTCAACCTTCTTAATCGATGGCCTATTGTAGTGTCATTCCCGTTTTAGTACCACCCCCAGCACATGCAGTCTTGGAAAAGGAGTTAATCTACTTAAGCCATTTGCTCCCCACTCCGTGAGAACATTTTGCCAGTGCACAATATGCGCATCTGTCGCAAAAGTAGTTCCCTTCATTGCCAGGAAGTTGTGTACCGATGTGTTCTTTTAATGTTTTTTTCATTTCTGCAAACTTTTATTTAACTTGTTTTGCTTTTCGAAAGCCGGACACCTGTCCAGACGCAGTTAGTGGACTCTCACTCTGCTTGAAGTGCACCTCTTCCCACCCAGGCACTCTTAGTGGTGATCATGTTTAAGTGGGCTTTAAACCCATTCTTAGTTGGCTGCCAGTGCATGCTCATGTGTGCACCCAGGAGGGTGGAATTATTTGAGATGTTTTTTTCCTGTAGTTACAAAACATTACAAGATGTCTGCTCATGCCACGTGGATGTTTAGGTGGCGATCTCGGAATGTTTTTTAATATGCTAGAACCAAAACCAGTACAAGATAGCTACATGCACATGTGATGACGCGGAAAAGAAGGTCTAACAAATATTCATATATCATATAATCAAAATCGTATAAGGTAGTGTGATTTTAGCAAAGAAAAATAATGTACGTTGAAATTGTGCCCACGGAGTAGTTCGCCATTATTATAAACAAGCTTAATTAATCATGAAGAATCGACAAATGTATTAATCCGTCATAATTACGAATGTATTCTATGATTTTCTTGTCAAAACTGTTATATGCTTAGCTTAAATTTAGTAGAGGCTTTGGCCTAGTTGCCTGGTCTCAAATTTAACTGCATGGTTTTCATTTGCATTAAATAAAGACAGCATTTTACTTTAAAGGTTGTATTTTTCCAGTAGAGATGACTAATACATTTATCTCAAGGTTTCGTACTAGGCCGGTTTCATCCCTTTTCTAGCAAGGTCAGTCTCTGCAGGTGCAGACAATAAAAGTACTGATACCAAAATAATTGGCAAACCTTGTTGCAACTTGTGTTCCAAGGCTCCAAGGACACCTTATTTAACAATTAGTACTAGGAGAAAGACACTATTCATTGGTCAAATTGAAGCCACCCTATGAACCCTCCAATGGAAGACCCTGATGAATTTGGAATGTTTCTTACTTAAACCCACCGGACAAAGAGAAGTCAGCCATTATCCTCGATGCCATTTTGAAGCCCGATTCAAGACGCCATCTTAGACTACATCTTGATGCCTTTTCTCTATTCCAGAGAAAGAGACTTTGAAAATTTTCACCCTAGAGACTTTAACTTTAACTTTGCCCCGTCTTGTCCATGCAGTAACCTTTGCCCCATTTTCCTTGCTGCCGCAAGGAAACTTGCCCTTAACTTTGCCCCCCTTTGAAATCTAACCCATGCTGATTGAACCGGTACCTGAAGGACGAAGACTTTTCTTGAATGCTGATTGTATTTGGTAAATATGAAAGGATAATTGTATTATGCATTGTGTTTTCCTTCCTAGGTACCAACTGCTTATTTTGATAGGGCCCACGCTAGAAGTTTTCTAAATTTGTGTGGACTAAATTTGTTTTGCATGAGGCCCCACATGCCAATGCTAATTAGAGGTTAGTCGAGGTAATCATCTGATGCACCATGCTAAATTGAAATCTTGTTATGCTGACCGATGTATGAAATTAGTCAAATTCAATTACTTATATTAATAATTTGCATTGCTATAACCGAGTGCATAATAATCCAGATTTTGCGTAGATTGCGCTTCTTCCGCTGCTATGGACAGCTAGTAATGTTCGTATACATATATCATTTGGTTTTGAGACTTACTTATGTCATGCTAGCTTTGTTAATATAGGGAAATAAATTCATTAACTTCAAATAAACTGGTGTGGTTATTCATGACTGAAAGGTCATGGTGCGTCAAAATACAGATTGTTATTGATTCCTAACGTGTTGTTTGATTATTAATTGCTTATTGGTTATTGATTATAATTGGTTATCGATGATTGATGTGAGGGATCTGATTCTTCTTGGATGAGGAGAGCCCGACTCGGTTAAAAGGTCCACTGACCTCCAGCGTGTCTGAGTACAAGTAATCTATAAGGACTGGACGTGCTATCAGTAGATGGTAGCAGAGATTGATGGTTTGGCCCTTTGGGACCCCATCCGAACAATAGGCGGAGTCAAGTTAGAATTTTCTTTGATAAAACATGTTGGAGAGATGATGATGCCCTAAGTCCACAATTACTTTCCCGGAATCTCGGAGCATGCGAATGGAGGAAATGGAGGTGTGAGAATGTTTTCAGTGTTTCTAGTGACGGTATGAATCAAGTTAGGGTTTTGCGCTTGCAAAGCTTATGCCGCAGATGAATTGAGAAGTTTGTGAGGATTTTAGGGGGTTACGAACTCCAATCAAAATTTTAGAGGAGTGATACTCCAAAGTGTGAGAGTAGGGAAGTCGTCGAACTTCACATGTGTGTAGCGCTTTGTGCAGGAAAAATTGTCCACATGGTTGTTGATGTTGAGACGGGCCCTGCGAGGTCAAGAGACTCCGGAGTATGTTGAAAAGTGTATGAGACACTTGATTGATGTTGTAATCTGTTCGGTTAATAGGTTGATCGGGCGTGGTCAACAAGTCAGTGTGAATATTGAGGAATGAAAGAAAATTTTCGACTTCGAGATTTGACGAATTCTAAAGTGCGCTAGAATAGTTCATTGATCAGTTGAGAGTAAAGTTTGCGGGTCAAATTTTGCTTGCGAAAGTGGGAAACTGAGAAAGATGGAATAACTGCTGAGGCTAGTGAAAAATCCCTAAGGTTTCTGAAGCGATTGTATTACCCTTCCTGTAGTAAACCGACAGATTTGTTTTCTTCTTTTTGGTTAGTGCTCGCGATATATTGCAGAAATTAGTTTTGAGTGAAGCTGAATGAAGGAGGACAAGCCGCGGGACTTTGTCAGCCGCAGTGTGTGAGTGTGACGTCACTAGAAGCCGCGCTGGGATAGGTTGGTTGGTGAGAAGGGTCGCGCACAGATTGGACACAGTCCGTGAAGCGCAATTGGTGGGGAAAGGCAAGCGAAGAGTATTCCGGGAATTAATGTCACTTATTGATTACACATTTAGAAAAATAGAGGACGGAAAGATGACATTTTTCAAAGCATTTAAGAGTGCCTTGAGGGGAGATGTATATATTAAAGCAAACGTAGGAGAAGAAATACCGCCTGAGGGTACACCAGCTTACATCGTGATAGAAGAAAAGGGTGTTGGACCATGTCTTTGGCTAAAGCAATGGTGCAAATTAACAGAAAAGCATGGAAGTGTAGCGTTCCCTATCCATGGGTCGTTTAATTTGAGGGTTTTGGAGAATTTAAGATTCGCGCTATACGACATGAAAGTACCTCCAAGACCAGCACAATTTGAAGCGCTTGCAATTTGGGAGCTAATGGCTAGAAATCAACAACAAAACAAATTTGAGACAAGAGTGAGAAAAGTAGAAAAGACGCTAGCGGATGCTAGATGGGATAGTACCCAAAAGGTTTGGAGATCAGATCTATTGCAGGGAATTAAATTGTTTCCAGCAATTACTGACGAAGCAGAGACGGAAGGTAGGAAAGCTACCTATAAAACAAACAGGAGTCAGTCCAGAGATAGAGAAAACAACAGAAATTCGAAAAGGTCAGACGAGTCAGACGATGAGGAGTTCATTATACAATTGCTAAATGATTGCCCACCACCATATGTGGAAATCGAAAATGGCCCAAGCACCAGTACTGCCCCTCCAGAACCAGTACAGGGTAATGTAACACCGAATTTGAGAATATCACAGAGGCAGAGCAGTTCCGATATGCCTTTTTCACCACAAATACCACAAATTCAGAGAATATATCCTGACGTGCCTAAATTGAAACCTGTCGATGATTATCAACCGCAGGTTCAAAGGCACTGTTACGATGAGCATAATATGGAAATGACTTCTAGGTTAATGGCGCAGGGAGGACAGAATTATCAAAGACTGACATTGATTCAAGCCGAATCAACGCAAATTTTGATGCCTCAAAAGCAGATGCAAGAAGTGCCGAGGTACATTCAAACAGCAAAAAACCAGTTAGATATGCCAGCAATGATGAACCATAATGTGGGTATTAACATGCCACAGAATTCGGGGAACAGACAGAATCCAGATGCAATATCTCTGCCTATCACTGTAGGTCCGCCAGTACCATTGTACATACAGGCAAAGCCGAATGTATGCGACCAAGGGGTAATGACACAAAACGAGACAGGAAGGAGATGCATAGAAAATACCCAAGAAACGACTCCGGTAGGTACACTGCTAAACAGATCTGGGTCCTCGTTGGAATTCAGTCCAATTCCAGCTTGTGCTCCGTCAACTGTGGTAAGGTCAAATCCACCATTAATAATACCGCTAACTTCAAAAACTGAAACGTTACAGCAACCATCAGTAGCAGTTGATGTAAGTGCTACATTGATGGGACTGAACGCACAACAGCTAACACAATGGTTCAACAGTCTGAACTCCCCACAGAGTACACCCAGCGGGAAGGGAGAAGAGTATTTGAATAAAATAAGATTGGGCTTGGAAGCAGACGAACTAGTAGAGGGAACGATGGGTCTTAACAGGTTAGAATCATACACAGAAGAAGAGCTGAGATACATGTGCCCTAGGATTACAAGAGAAGTAAGCAGCATACATAAGCAGTTACAAGAAAGACCAAACACTTGAGCAGAAGTTACAGGCTAGACTTTGAGACAAAGGATTTTGAACACATGAGATCTGCAGGGATGAAAACACACCTTAAGGAGATACTGCAGAGCGCGCAGGTCTGGAGATGTTTAGACAAGTGGGAAAGTAGATGGGTTAAGAAAAAGGACAAAAAGAAAGAAAGTACCCCAGATTGGAACGAAAAATCACAACAGAATGACGATCTGATAACCATGTTGCCAATGAGAGAAACAGCAGGGGGAAAACTTGTCCATGTACTGTGGCACAGGTGCGATATTCAATCCTTTACGGAAGATTTCCCCAAATTAAGAGAGAAACTGATCGAATGGTATCAACAAACAGATAGATTTGTGAAACTCGCAAAATGTCACAAGCGTTCTTTTCTGTGCCTCTTCACGAGGACAGCCAATTTCTCTTTTGCTTCAAATTCCTGGATAGGGTCTACAGTTGGTGTCGAATTCCTCAAGGGTTTTCGGAGTCACCATCAATATTCAATCAGATTCTAAAGAAAGATTTGGAATCCTTGGAATTGCCTTTTGAATCAACCGTGGTGCAGTACATTGACGATTTGCTGATTGCATCCAAGACAGAAAATGACTGGACGGTTGACACTATTGCCCTATTGAACCACTTGGGAAGGAACGGACACAAGGTGCCTCCTTCAAAGTTACAGTTCTGCCAGAAGAAACTGAAATATTTGGGTCACCAAATAGAGAAAGGGTCGAGAAGAATAATGAAGGAGAGAATAACAAGTGTACTTCAAATGAGTCCACCCAAAATGAGGAGGGAGGTGAGAACGTTTTTGGGAATGGTGAGCTACTGTCGCCAATGGATTCCCAATTTCTCGGCTCTAGCCAAACCTTTGCTGAAACTGACCCAGAGAGAGGCACTGGAGGAAATTGTGTTGAAAAGAGATGAAATGGATGCTTTTATTGAATTAAAGGAATGCATGTGCAGAGCTCCAGCTTTAGGTAAGCCTGATTACACAAAGCCTTTTACATTGTTTTGTCATGAACGTGATGCATGTTCCTTGTCTGTCTTGACTCAAGCCCATGGTGGCGTAAACAGACCAGTAGCATATTTTTCAGCTACTTTGGATCCAGTCGCAGCAGCCTTACCAGGGTGCTTGCGCGCTGTAGCAGCAGTTGGTATCAGCATAAATCAGAGTGAAGGAATAGTGATGGGACATCCTTTAACAGTCATGGTCCCTCACTCAGTCGAGATACTTTTGACACGTTCCCGAACACAGCACATGACCGGTGCTAGGCTTACAAGGTACGAGACAATAATTTGGGGTTCACCTAATGTGCAGCTGAAAAGGTGCACTACGTTGAATCCAGCAACTTTGTTTCCCAGTGAAAACGTCGAAATTGAGAACGCTGAAGACATCGAGCACGACTGTCTTCAGGTGACTGAAGTTTGTACAAAGCCAAGACCTGATATCAAAGACACCCCACTGGAAGAAAATTATCAAATTATTTTTGTTGATGGTTCATGTCTAAGAGATGCACTAGGAATATTGAAAGCAGGATATGCTGTATGTACAATAACAGGTGTTCTGGAAGCATCTTGGCTTCAAGGAGTTTACTCTGCACAGGTAGCGGAACTAGTAGCCCTTACCAGAGCTTGCCAACTTTCTGCGTTAATGAAAGTCACCATTTACACCGACAGTCAGTACGGATTTGGAATAGTATATGATTTTGGACAATTGTGGTCACAGAGAGGCTTCATGACCTCTTCAGGATCACCAGTGCAAAATGGTGAAAGAATAAGAGAACTGTTACACGCTATCCAGTTGCCAGCGGAAGTGGCAGTGGTAAAATGCAGTGCACACTCGAAATCACAAGACTTCGTTTCCCTGGGAAATGGATATGCAGATCAAGTCGCAAGATTTTGCGCATTGAACTGTATATTGCTCAGAGATGAATGGAACTTGATAAATGAGCCAGAACTTGAACCAAGTGAAGCCTTTGCTTTTAAGGTTGTAGATACGATTGATGAATTGAAATTCCTACAAAATAATGTCAGCAAGGACGAGAAACTCTCATGGAGTAAATTACAATGCATTAAGAAACCAGATGATTTGTGGGTTTCAAGTGAAGGGAAATTGTTTCTGCCAGACAGTCTTTTAACGCAATTGGCCAGACTGTATCATGGACAAGCCCATCTTGGAAGGGATGCCATGATTAGGCTATTCAAAATTGATTGGTTTAATCCCCAATTCCGTCAAGTTGCTGAAGCAGTTTGTCATCGTTGCGTCATTTGCCAACAAATGAACGCAGGGAAGGGAACAGTAGTAAATTTGAGTCACATTGGAAGAGCAGGGGGGCCATTCAGCAGGATGTAAATGGATTTCATTGAGATGCCTGTGCAGGGAGGCTTGAAGTATGTGTTGGTGATTGTGTGTATTTTTAGTCATTGGATTGAAGCATACCCTACATGCAGAAATGACAGTCTCACAGTTGCAAAACTACTCTTAAGAGAGCTAATACCACGTTTCGGATTCCCGATCTCTTTAGAATCAGATAGGGGAAGTCACTTCAATAATGAAGTAATCAAATTATTGTGTGCAGCGCTGAACATTGAGCAAAAGTTGCATTGTAGCTACCGCCCTGAAGCATCAGGACTAGTGGAGCAAATGAATGGCACATTGAAATCGAGAATGGCGAAAATATGCGCATCCACAAACTTGAAATGGCCTGACGCACTGCCCTTGGTGTTAATATCAATGAGAAACACACCTGATAGAAAAACTGGACTATCACCACATGAAATCCTCATGGGCAGAGCCATGAGACTTCCAGCAGTTCCTGCAAATGCTCTTGTAAATATTACCGATGATATGGTATTGGACTACTGCAAAGGTCTAGCTGATGTGGTACGTTCTTTTTCTCACCAGGTGGAGGCAACCACCTTGCCACCGATCCAAGGTCCAGGACACACCCTGAAAGCAGGTGACTGGGTCGTGATAAAGAAACATGTGAGGAAGTCGTGTCTGGAACCCCGTTGGAAAGGACCTTTCCAAGTGATTCTGACAACTACCACTGCTGTGAAGTGTGCGGGAGTTCCCAACTGGATTCACGCCAGTCACACGAAAAGGGTGACGTGCCCCACAGAAGAGGAAGTCGAAGCGCTGAAATTACCAGCAACTGACAAAGGAGTACCCGGCACCGAGACAAGACAAAGAGAACCTGGAGGCGAACAGGCAGAAATAGAGGAAGGGGAAATATTTTCTGAGGAAGAAACAGCTGATCCATTTGAGGAGAACGGAGGAGAAACATCAGAAAGTGACGAAGATCCTGATGGTGGCGAAGAGCCTGCGACAGGTGAAGAAGAAGGAGAGCCTGATCAGAGGAGGGCTCTCCCAGAAGCAGACAATACAGGAAAAGAAAAGGAAAACCTGATAGACCTCCTAGGGGGAGAAAAGGAGGCAGGACAGAGTGAAATCGTTCAACCTCTTCCAGAATCGGTTGGAGGTCCATCAGGTGAAAACAGTGCGAAACGGAGACAAAGCATATCGCCAGTGAAATTAAGGACTAAAGAAACATCAAACGAAAGTGAAGGGCCAAAGTTGAAAGGGAAAAGAAAAGAAGTTTCTGTAGCAATAACAACACCAAGTGAAGAGGAAGACCCAGCCAAGGAACAAGGCACCAGCGAGAGAGAATCAAAGGGAGATGCAAAAGTGAAAAGGAAAAGAATACCGAGCAGAAGATATTCGTGCCCGGAGTGGGCATACATAGCCACTAACGACTGGTCAGCCGAATTCCTATATCTCAGTCTTGAGAACGAAGAAGCAGAGCGTCACTTTGGCACTTGAGAAGTGAAAATTCCATGGACATTACCGAATAGGACATTGACAAACTTGATTGACTTTTTACTGGATAAGACATTGCTAACTTGATTGACTTTGAAACCGATTTGAGACAAAGCTGCTAACCGATAAAAGACTATGCTGCTAAAGAAAACCCTGTGAACATTGAACTCGTTCAGCTTTATATATATCTGCAAATTTGATTTGATAAAGTGTCTTCCACTTTCTGATTCTATATAGATCATGCCAGACAATAATACAAAGGGACCCACAATTAAGTGTTGTAAATACATATGTATAGGCTTAATAACTGCATGTGTACTAATAATTATAGCAATAGTTTTTGGAATGCATGGAAAGAATGAAAGAGATGCAAATGATGCTTCTACTTCTAAACCTACTACTACTGAACTAACTCCTCAATGGAAACTCGAACAAGACGAGAAATATTTGCATGATAAGAAGGAACTTTCCTCAAACGTTTTCTATTGCTTGCTGAATGAGTATGTTGAGACAATGGATGCGAAAGATTGTTATGTGTGCACACAAATACTTACCTCAGTAAAAGAAGGAGTGACATATCATAGCATGCCTCTTACGTATGGAATTTCATGTAGTTTATTAATGACCAGAGTTTATGGCCAAGAGTATATTCACTACTTTTATTCCAATTATGATGTTGTATTTGCATATATCCCCATAATAGAGCTCCTGAGTAAAACAGCAAGAGATTATTATATAAATTTAGTTAGGGGCTTCTTTGAGCCATTATCACCTTTTCACACAGCTCACGCTCACAGAGAAAACCTTACATGCTTGCTTTCCCCGATAGAGAAATGTTTTCTAGATCACACTGATGATAGGAGGAAGGAGGAGAAGGAGAAATTAGAAAAGGAATTACACAAGAGGACATCTGTAGATAATTACGCTTTTGCCGTAATGAAGACACAAGGGAAAATAGCTTTAGATGCACTACATGTAGGGATGCTGTGTGAATATAGGCCTAAATCATATTATGACACAATCTTTGTGGGAACGAGTGAATATAAACATATGTTTTTGTTTCAAGCTAAGTGGACGTTCATGCTGAATAAACAAGACCCAGTTATTCCAGGGATATACTATATCTGTGGACTCAACGCCTATTACCGTCTTTCAAAAGGATGGTATGGGAGATGTTATTTGGGAATAGTATTTCCAAAGATTTATCAACTAGACGATTTAAAGAAATTTCCAAAGCTGTCTGAATCACATCGTATTCAGAAAAGGGAGACAGCTTCTGGTGTGGTAGGAGATATATTTGGAGTGATGATTCCTTCAGTAGGAGTCATACTGAATTCAATAAAAATACGAAAGTTGTCTACTATTGTAGATAACATGTTGACAAAGTTTTCAGGAGCTAAATCCTGATGGATGCTGAACTTGCTGCAGAAAGAGCTATGACTCTTCAAAATCGGCTTGCTTTAGACATTCTTTTAGCAAAGGATGGCGGCGTTTGCAAAATGCTTGTTACACGTCACTGTTGTTCTTATATTCCGGACAACAGCGGGCAAATTAGAAAACTGCTTACAAATTTAACTAACAAGAGTACAGATTTGAAAGAATTGAAAGAACCAGGAGTATGGGAAAAGGTTGGAAAAGGATTCGCTTCTGTGGGAAATTGGTCAGCAACATTTGGAACGGAATATTACTGAAAATAGTATAAGGAATATTAATTATATTAATTTGTTTATTAGGTATTTGGGGAATATGGAAAGCTATTAAAATATTGAGAACAAGAAACAAAAGGAAAAGCGAAGAGAAAGAAGAAAATAAAATGGTAGAAATATACAAAAAAAAATCTAAAGGAACGAAAAGAAAGAGGGAATTAACTGAAGTGCCAAGTTACTAAAACAGAATTTTAATGGAATAAAATTTGTGGGAAGATTTGATGTGATGACATAATTAGTCATCAGAGGAGGGATTGATGACGTGGAAAAGGAGGTCTAACAAATATTCATATATCATATAATCAAAATCGTATAAGGTAGTGTGATTTTAGCAAAGAAAAATAATGTACGTGGGAAATTGTGCCCACGGAGTAGTTCGCCATTATTATAAACAAGCTTAATTAATCATGAAGAATCGACAAATGTATTAATCTGTCATAATTACGAATGTATTCTATGATTTTCTTGTCAAAACTGTTATATGCTTAGCTTAAATTTAGTAGAGGCTTTGGCCTAGTTGCCTGGGCTCAAATTTAACTGCGTGGTTTTCATTTGCATTAAATAAAGACAGCATTTTACTTTAAAGGTTGTATTTTTCCAGTAGAGATGACTAATACATGTATCTCAAGGTTTCGTACTAGGCCGGTTTCATCCCTTTTCTAGCAAGGTCAGTCTCTGCAGGTGCGGACAATAAAAGTACTGATACCGAAATAATTGGCAAACTTTGTTGCAACTTGTGTTCCAAGGCTCCAAGGGCACCTTATGTAAAAATGAGTACTAGGAGAAAGACACTATTCATTGGTCAAATTGAAGCCACCCTATGAACCCTCCAATGGAAGACCCTGATGAATTTGGAATGTTTCTTACTTAAACCCACCGGACAAAGAGAAGTCAGCCATTTTCCTCGATGCCATTTTGAAGCCCGATTCAAGACGCCATCTTAGATGACATCTTGATGCCTTTTCTCTATTCCAGAGAAAGAGACTTTGAAAATTCTCACCCTAGAGACTTTAACTTTAACTTTGCCCCGTCTTGTCCATGCAGTAACCTTTGCCCCATTTTCCTTGCTGCTGCAAGGAAACTTGCCCTTAACTTTGCCCCCCTTTGAAATCTACCCCATCCTGATCGAACCGGTACCTGAAAGACGAAGACTTTTCTTGAATGCTGATTGTATTTGGTAAATATGAAAGGATAATTGTATTATGCATTGTGTTTTCCTTCCTAGGTACCAACTGCTTATTTTGATAGGGCCCAAGCTAGAAGTTTTCTAAATTTGTGTGGACTAAATTTGTTTTGCATGAGGCCCCACATGCCAATGCTAATTAGAGGTTAGTCGAGGTAATCATCTGATGCACCATGCTAAATTGAAATCTTGTTATGCTGACCGATGTATGAAATTAGTCAAATTCAATTGCTTATATTAGTAATTTGCATTGCTATAACCGAGTGCATAATAATCCAGATTTTGTGTAGATTGCGTTTCTTCCGCCGCTATGGACAGCTAGTAATGTTCGTATACATATATAATTTGATTTTGAGACTTACTTATATCATGCTAGCTTTGTTAATATAGGGAAATAAATTCATTAACTTCAAATAAACTGGTGTGGTTATTCATGACTGAAAGGTCATGGTGCGGCAAAATACAGATTGTTATTGATTCCTAACGTGTTGATTGATTATTAATTGGTTATTGGTTATTGATTATAATTGGTTATTGATGATTGATGTGAGGGATCCGACTATTCTTGGATGAGGAGAGCCCGACTTGGTTAAAAGGTCCACGACCTCCAGCGTGTCCGAGTACAAGTAATCTATAAGGACTGGACGCGCTATCACATGTGACCATGTTAGAATGCTTTTTATGTTACTTTAGCCTTAGTTTACTATTCCTAGATGCTCAATGTAATGGCTTCTTGCAGACATTACACTGGAGCATATTCTTGCGGCATATTAAATGTTGGTTTCGCAAACCTTTGTTGCATCATAGGGTCTAGCAAATGTTTGTGCAGAGAGCGACTTTCGAGTAATACCTTTGCTCAATCTATTCCTTGAATTAACATTGACATTTGATGGATCAATTTAAAATCACATCCCCACTGGAAATATCTTTATGTCAAGCATTGTAACCACTGCCTGGGTTCTTGGTTGAGTTTCACTGCCTTATGCAAGTAATCTTTCTGTGAGTAATGCTTCAGCTTTCTATTCTCTGCTGCACACACCATACTTATAAAAGTAACAAATACAAATAATTTTTGTTTTCACAGGTTGTATGAAGAGAATCGAACAGTACTGACAGTATTTCAATTTTAATATTACTATATTATACATTTTAGGTTAAAAGCAATTCCAGAGAGTGCAGCCTTCCAACTTAGTGTCAGGTCACAGGACACACTGAGACACAAGAGAGGACAAACCTGAAAGAGGTGAAACACAAGGCAGTGGACTTTGCACTATGTGACAGCAAAACTGCATTTCCCAGAGTCAGAATTTCAGTCCCACCTATTAGAGGACAGACACATTTCCAGGCCAGCGATGGCAATTAGAGGGTTTATGCCCAACTCGCATGAGCTCACTTGTGTCTTGCTTCTCTGATTAGTTTGTATCTGCTTGTCTTGTTCCTTCACTTTTGTTGTTTTCTGCCCGTTCGTTAATCTCGGTTTCCTTGTTCCTTCTCCTGTAGTACCTTATTATTCCATTGATTACCCTTTTTTTCGGGTTTGGATTTCCTCTCCAATCATCTTCCTTCTTAATGCTACAGTGGTCTTCATCTTCAGTGCCTGAGCTGGTTTCATAGTACATCAGGGACTAGTTAGAACCTGCCATATGCTTTTAACCTGTAAGTCCCAGTCTGAGGTATTTGTGTCTCTTACTTGCAGTCTATGTGTGGACCTCCTAGTAATTTGTGCTCTGTCACCAGTAGGTGGAGACCTAGGGCAAGATGTATGAAAAGTTTTTGCACTTGCAAACGGTGCGAATCGCAAAAATCGTCCGTTTGCAAGTGCAAAAACGTGGTCTGCGATGCATGAAAGGCATTCGCAGAACAAAAGTAAGAAATCGCAAAAACTTTTTGCGTTGCGACCTGGTTTTGCGAGTCGCATTTTGCGATTTGGTATTTCCAGTAGGAAATTGCGAGGCGCAAAATGCGATTCGCAAAATCCAACTCACAAATAGATGCATAAAAAAATCACAATTAGAGATTTTTCGCAGAATGGCATTTTGCACATGCAAAATACCACTAAGTGAAACCAGGTGGTAACCAGGTGCAACCTATATAAAGAGGCCCAGAATGCCTCAGACTCTTTTCCACAATGGCTGCACTCTACGTCATGGCGAGGAGGATGAGGATCTTGGCAGGTTTAAGGAGAGGGAGGAGGAGATAGGAGCACATTTTCAGAGTGTGCATTACACTATTTGACCTGACAGAGGAGGAAATATTTGACAGGTATAGGTTGAACTCAGCCATGATACCTGATCTGATAGCTGAGCTACAACCCATACTGCAGCACAGAACACTAAGGAGTCACAGCATACCCACCCATGTGCAGGTATTATGCTCCCTACACCTACTCGCCTCAGGGAGCTATCAAGGGGTCATAGCAGCGACTGGGGGGGTGTCACAGAGTACCCTCTCCAGATTTTTCAATGCATTTATCAACGCCATGCTAAGCAAACTCCAACAGTACATCAGATTCCCACACACCCCACAGGAAATACAGTAGACAAAAATAGAGTTTTACCAGATAGCACAGTTCCCCCACGTCCCCACGCAATATGTCCACCATCAGTCACAGAGTATGTGTACCGAAACCGTAAATACCAACATTCCATGAATATACAGGTGAATATGCAATTCTTCCTATATCATAACTGATCTCGTGGCCAGGTACCCAGGGAGCACACATGATTCGTAAATCTTTCGCAACAGCGGCATTCACACAAGACTGCTAGCTGGCGAGTTTGGTGAAGGATATCTACTAGGTAATGTCACTCTGTACACTGGTGCATAGATGGCAAACCCATGTCAGATGGCTGAGTTACTCATCACACCTTCTGTCCCTTCCAGGAGACAGTGCCTACGCAGTGCGCACCTACATGATGACGCCCTACCTCAATCCCACAATATCAGCAGAACGGAGATGCAATGCAGCACACAGCGCAACCTGCAACGTTGTGGAGTGCACATTTGGACTGCTGAAGAGTTGCTTCCGTTGCCTCCACAAAAGTGGAGGGGCACTACAGTACAGTCCAGAAACCACATGTAGAATAGTGGCTACTTGTGCAATCTTGCACAATATAGCTACAACCAGAGGCATACCTATAGAAATCAGTGACACTGAATCAGATGAGGATGACGATCCCATACCACCTCTACAGCCAGCAGACAGGACCAGTGCAGCAGAGGGAAGGCAAAGGCGTGCCGACATCACACACAACCATTTCAGACGTGAGTATGAATGACAAAATTCCACTGACAACTGTACCTGTAGTGATAGTAATTTATTACCTTACGTCAGGTAATGAATGAGTGATAAATAAAGTAAACAGGTGATGTAAAAAACTAAAATTAACAAATGAACTGAGTCACGCACTATTATGTCATAGTGGCAACATCACTGTAATTGCGGCAAGAGTCACTTTCTCCTCCCACGCACACCACTCGGGTGCCAGGTTAACTCACTGGCACCTTGAATGTCACCTTCAGTGGCAGTGCTGCACCTGGCACTGCGCCGTCTGGTGTCTGCTGCAGGTACGGCAACACTACTGAGGCTAGAACTGTCCTCAGTGTCCCCCAAGGCTACCTCACTGGGAGTGGCAGACCTCTGTCCCATGACATGTTCAATCACATTTGTGATGTGCACAAGGCCCTGGACAATGTCCCTGCAGCTTCCACTTGTGCCGCCACAGCGCGACGAGCGATTTGTGCTGTGGAGTTCGCCATCCTGTTGGAGGACCTGCAGTAGCTGCCAAACATTGTCCTGAATCGGTGTTCCTGTCTGCGCCGGCTAACCCTTTCACGGCGCAGCTCCTGGCAGAGGTCACGCACTGCACTAGTAAGGTCCCAAGTGTCCTCAGAAGCCTGCACCTGTCCCTCACGCAGCTATGTGATGTTGGTATTCAGTGCGTCCAGTTGCCGATGCAGGCCCATCATGTGTCTGTTGTGGACTCGCAGGTTCCGATCCAAACTAAGTATGCGCTTGTTTTGCAGGCGCTGCTGCTGCAACATAGCAGCCTCAAGGCCCCCGAACAAGGATGGACCCTCACCTGCCTCATGAGGTTGCTGCTGTGACTCTGTGGCACTCCTGCGTTGTGCTGGCTGACCCCTGCCCTCCAGTATCTGGCTGCGCTTGTCTGCTGCAGATGGTGTGCTTGGCCCTTCCTGTTGTACATCCGAATCACCGCTGAAGTCTGGCAGTGGTAGTGCCCTGGGCCTGCGGCGCACAGTGGAGATGTGGAGGGACCCACTGGTGTTGGTGTCAGAGGGCTGCTGGGTGTCCGTCTCCCCTACACATGGACTGTGTGTGGCTGCTGGGCCTGGCCCACCTGCAACAACAATATGCAGCATGCCAGTTCTGTATGTTACATTATCTGTCCGACAATGGCAATAAAGGTACAGGTACTGCTCTACATGGTGTTGTGTGTGTTGTGTTACCTTGGGTGTCACTATGCTTCATTACATTGTTATGCTACTGTTTGTACTAGTTTGTGGACCGCAACTCCCATAATGCATTGTTGTGCTGCTTCTAAGATGTGGACTGGACTACTTCACACACTACTTCACATTACATGCTAATTCCTAAGGGGCTTTTGTGCATGCACATATTGGGTTCACAAACAACATTGCACTTACCTTGACTGGTACTAGGTTGACCGGAGGTGTCGATGTCTGTGACCCCTGTCACAGCTTCAGGGAGAAGTGTGGATTCCACCAGGTCCTCCAATGGTGTGGATGGTGGTTCGGTTGGTGGTCCACCACCTGTACCCCTGGCCTCCGCAAGTCTCCTTGCCACCCTCTCCTTTGCACGGGAGCGCAGGTCGTACCACCGTTTCTTTATCTCCTCAATGGAGCGCTGTGCCACTCCAGTGGCGCAGATTTTTCCTTGAATGTCCAGCCACACCTTCTTTTTTCACTCTCAGGAACCTGGAGTGAAGATTTCCCAAACAGGCAGTCATGGCTCCTCACAACCTCTTCAGTCAGGACCTCCAGCTCCTGTTCACTAAATTTAAGCTTGCGCTTCCTCTCTTGCTTCTCCTGTGATGTTCCTGGGGTCTCCATCCTGGCTCAGGTGTGTCTGCTCCTGCTGAGTGCTGCTCTGTGTGGCTGGGCTGCTCTCTCTCAGGATTCTGGTTTGGGTGTGGCACCTGAAACTGCCTGGGATGACTCATTTCCTGCTGGTGATGTCATCAGGCTCCTCCAGGTGTGCATTCTCAAACGTTCTCGCAATTTTTGTTTTTTTTACCCAATCGCAAAAAAATTGCAATTTGCGATAATGCACATTGCGATTCGGTAAATGGGCCTCACAAACCACAAATACCGATTTTTTAAGAAATCGCTAATTCCGAATCGCAATATTGTTACATGGCCAATTGCGACTCGGAAATAGCGTTTTCTTAAAAATCGCTATTTGCCATTCGCAAGCTCCAGTTTTCATACATATGGCCCCTAAACTTGATAAATCTGACTCGAGACGATATGCACAGGAATCCGGTCCGGATCTGCCTTAGTGCCATTCATTCATTCATCTATTCATTCTCTCTCTCTCCCTCTCTGTCTCTCTCTTTCTTTCTCTCCCGTTTCCCCTTAGCGTGGGTCTTTGTTACCAACTTCAAACATGGGGGTGAGTTGACCTCTAGGGTGAAAGATTATCTTTGGCACCCAAACTTGCAATCCAAAGTCCATGACACCTAGCTCAATGTTGCAAGAAGGTAACTGGTACAAGACGTCTACATTGGTAAGAGCTGCAGTCCTTGAAAATGTCACGAGGCCCTTAGCTCAAGGGTAGCCACTTTATTGAGCCTTAAGATGTTCTAAGCTGGGAGGCCTTTTCCTGCAGACTCAAGTTGTTGAGTCTACCTCGGGTATTAAAGTGGAAACTGCAAATCCCCCTTATTTGTAGCAGTTTCCTGCAGTGCAGATCATGGCACAGGGAGGTGAAAGCGCCTCACAGAGTTAAATAAGTTTCAGCTTTGCAATAATAGACAAGGAGTAAAGCATATTTTAGTAGAACACTGTAATACAACATATTCACATGAATCTTAATATGAATATCAGAAGGCTGATATAAAATAGATACATATTTACACTTGAAAAGGGACATCTGAGGGGGTTAAGAGAGCTGAACAGGTAGGGGGAGCAGTTGATCAAGTGTGTCTTTAAAGAGTGGTTTATAGTGATGACATTAGAACAAGTGTGGTGGAGAGCCAGCGAGAATGATCTTAATTCTTTCGTAGGATTATTCAGTCCCTCTTATAGCATGTTGGAGTCCTGCCAGCTGAGTTCTTCTTGAGAAGGTCAGGATGACTCTTCAAAGAGGAGCCAGTATCTGAAAGCATGGAGCTTAGGATGATGACTTGGCTCCTCTGTGGATCAGTTGGGGGTCTGGATGTCATTCTAATTGTTTGATAGAGCATCCTGGAGTATGTGATTGTTTCTCTGACACAATAGTTATGATTATTTTAATGATTCAGCTGTGCTTTATTGCATGTATTTTCAAATTATAAGACAACATACACATACTTGTTGAACTAACCAGAGCCTTTATTACGGTTTGTCTCATACGTGCTGTGCCATACGAGTTTCCTGTTCACTCGAGGAACTGTGAGCAACAAATAATTGTTCTTAGGCTGTTTGTGAGATAGAAATCAAAGACAACTGACAACACGTGTGTTAGAAATGGGGTTTCTAGTTGGCAGTCGATTTGCACCCTGTCCAAGTAGGGACCCTTCTTCTAGCCAGGATAAGGGAGATACCTGCTCAGATAACCTCTGCTCACCCCCTTGGTAGCTTGGCACGAGCAGTCAGGTTTATCTAAGAAGCAATGTGTAAAGCATTTGCACGTAACACACAGTAATAAGTGATAACACTACAAAAGGACACCACACCAGTTTTAGAAAAATAGCCAATATTTCTCTATGTAAAACAAGACCGAAATTATAAAAATCCAACAGACAGTAAAAAAAAATATGAATTTTCTAAGATTTATCTTAAAAATACAGTTCCTTGAAGTCGATAGCTCCACCTGGGGCTATCCCAGCGTCGTGATCAACAAAACCAACAGTTCAGGCCGGGCGTTTCACTGCGGGCCAGCTACCGTGCCAGGAAATCCCACAAACAGTACCTTGGATTTGCAGGGCGTCGTGATCCTCGCTGTGAGCTCCAGAGAGTGGCGTCGCTGGAGTTGTGGTGTTGGTTCCGGAGCTGGTGCAGGGGTCGTCAGGCCCTTGAAGTCACATGCATTGCAGATCGAACTCTGGGCTGATGAAGTCAGGAGCGCTGGGGTGAATGCATAGGGGCTGCGGTGTGAAGCAGGACGATGCGACGTGCGGTGCCCACAGGTCATGGTGCAGACAGCGGCTTGGTGACGGCATCCAGCGGCGTCGGTGAGACCAGGGCTGCGGTGTGAGGTGGGGCGGTGCGATGTGTAGTGTCCACAGGTCACGGTGCAGGCACCGGCCGTGGTGTTGCTGAAGTGCTGTCGTCAGTAGGCCCAAGCCAGCTGTGGGGGACGGTGCTTCATGACCCTCATGAGTGGTGTCCACAGGCCATGGTGCAGGCAGGGATGCCTGATGATGACACTGGAGTCGATGGTGCTGGCGTCAGTGGACCGGAGCTGAGGTGCGGGACAGGACGGTGTTTCATGATCCTTACGAGCGGTGTCCAACGGCCACAGTGCAGGTAGCGGCGTCAGCAGAAGTGTCATCGTCGGGGAGCCCCAGGCTACGGTGTGAGGAGGTGATGCCAGAGTGCGGGGCCCACAGGTTACAGTACGAGCAGAGGATCAGTGAAGTCGTCTGATGACGGCGTCGGTGAGTCCAGGGTCTTGTTACAAAGCGGGGCAATGCGACTCCGTGCAGCGTCGGCAGGTCACAATGCAGGCCAGCGGCTTAGTTGGCGGCGGCATAGTGTTTTTTCTTTTTCTACAGCACAGAACCCACAGATTGCAATGCTGCAGGTCGAGGAAACTGAAGTCTTTGGTGTCCCTGAGACTTCCAACAGGAGGCAAGCTCTACTCCAAGACCTTGGAGAACTTTCTGTAGCAGGACACATAGCAAAGTTCACCCTTTGCACTTTTTTCAGGCAGAAGAAGCAACTGCAGGCCAGTCCAGAAAAGCAACACAGTAAAGGGACAGCACTCCTCCTGCAGATCTTCAGCTCTTCTCCTTGGCAGAGGTTCCTCTTGATTCCAGAAAGATTCTAAAAGTCTGGGGTTTTGAGTCTTCCTCTTATACCCCTTTCTGCCTTTGAAGTTGGCAAACTTCAAAGCAAAGTATCAAGTGTTTGACAGATCCTTCCTTGTCCAGGCCAGGCCCCAGACACACACCAGGGGGTCCGAGACTGAATTGTGAGAGTGCAGGCACAGTCCTTTCAGGTGTGAATGACAACTCCTCCCTCCCGTCTAGCTCAGATGGCTCATCAAGATTTGCAGGCTACACCTGCCCCCGTTGTGTCACTGTCTAGAGAGGTGCAAAACAGCCCAACTGTCAAACTGACTCCGACAGACAATCCACAAACAGGCAGAGTCACAGAATGGTTTAAGCAAGAAAATGCCTACTTTCTGAAAGTGGCATTTTCGAATAGACAATTTAAAAACCAACTTCAATAAAATATATATTTTTGAATTGTGAGTTCAGAGACCCTAAACTCCACATTTTTATCTGCTCTCAAGGGGAATCTGTGCTTTAAGGATATTTAAAGGCAGTCCCCATGTTAACCTATGAGGGAGATAGGCCTTGCACAGTGAAAACTGAATTTGGCAGAATTTCACTGTTAGGACATATAAAACACACTAATGTATGTCCTACCTTAAACATATACTGCACCCTGGGGCTACCTAGGGCATACCTTAGGAGTGACTGACATGTAGTAAAAGGGAAGGTTTAGGCCTGGCAAGTGAGTAAACTTGCCAAGTCGAATTGGCAGTTTAAAACTGCACACACAGACACTGCAGTGGCAGGTCTGAGCCAGGTTTACTGGGCTACTAATGTGGGTGGCACAACCTGTGCTGCAGGCCCACTAGTAGCATTTGATTTACATGCCCTTGGCGCCACTGGTGCACTTTACCAGGGACTTACCAGTAATTCAAATGTGCCAATTGTGGATAAATCAATCAACAGTACAATTTATACAGAGAGCACTTTAGCATTGTTTAGCAGTGGTAAAGTGCCCAGAGTCCTAAAGCCAACAAAAACTGGTCAGAAAAAGTAGGAGGAAGGAGGCAAAAAGACTGGGGATGACCCTGTAAAAAGGGCCAGGTGCAACACAAGCCCCCACCAGCCTGAAGCCAAGGGAGACCAATCAATACCTTCATGGACTTCCCTGATTGGGGCGATAGAACAGGGACCCCGACCCACAACAGCAGGGGTATGCTCCAGTTCTACGCCTTCCTGACTCCAGTTGGATCCCTCTGTCCATACTCTCAGGGCCCACTAAGCTAACCCATGGGGAACCCTTCTCTCCTGTGGATACCATCTGTGCAGCACATAACTTTACTTTGCTTGCAGATGTATCCCAGGGGCCAGATAGTACCACCACAGCTTACACAGTGGTGTGGCCCACTCTACCCCAGGGGTGTGACTTCTCTTCCCCCACCCTCCCCAGGGGCAACTCTGTCCACCAGGACAGCAAGCCACAGTGGCCACTGACAGCTGTCGAGGATCAGAGCCAGGCCCCAGGCCTTTCAAGGCTCTCCCACCACTGAGACTGCGGAGAGTGGGGGGGCAGTAGCCCCAGGGGACTGGCACCCTTTGACCACTCTCCCTTCCACTAGGTCAGGGATGAATACCTGACACTGGTTCTCCCCTCTGGGGCTTTGTACCCTCCTGCTAGGAGCGGCACCCCCAGAGTCTGGAATTGTCCGGCTGCTTGTGGAAGCAGTCCTGCACAATCCTCCCACCAGTGCAAGGATGTTAACCTGCAACTGGTCTTCCAGCCTGGGGTCTGTACATTCCAGGGATGAGGCTTCCCTCCCCCTGCCCTTCCTTCTGGGGTCCTGCACCCCCCCCACTGGGAGTGACCCCCCAGAATCCAGAATTGTCAGGGTGCTTAAGGAAGCAACCCTGCACAATTCTTCCACCAGTGCAGGGATGTTAACCTGCAACTGGTCTTCCAACCTGGGATCTGTACCCTCAGGTTGGATCAGGGTCAGTAATGAGTTTGCCCTCCCCCTGCCCTCCTATCTGGGGTCCTGCACCCCCCACTAGGAGTGGCACCCCCAGAGTCACCATCCTCAGGGTGGACCACTGCCTGGAAAGCACGGGAGCCCCATCTGGACATACCTGTCCCACCTAGGATGACACACTAAAGTGTACAAAAAAGTGATGGATGGAATGCTTGAAAAATCCAGAGGCCCACAAGCCACAACGGGAGAAACATGTATAGGCTGCTTTTACTTGTCACATAGAGAAGATTCTACTCATTGAAAAATTAACAGTGAACGTAATCACCAAATAAAACATCTGTTATTACTCTTATAACTGATTGTTCTTGTATAAAGTGGCACATAATTGAGTGATTACTGCTTGATGTCACAGTGTCTGCATCCCAGTTTTAAATGAGTAAGGACATCTATTCTATGACTGAGCTATCCACCTGTGCACTGGCAACTCTATGCTTAGAGGACCACCAACTAAAGTTATTTTTACCTGTAAGGGCTTTGTAATTTAGTTGGGAATCCAAAACGGAATTGTCCCTTTCTTTGTGGCTAAAGTGCAGTTGTTTTATGTTTTAGCCATTATGCCTAAAGGGTATCTCTTGATTAGCTTGAGGTACAAGGGTTGTTGACGTGTCAGTATATCAATTGCCGGGTTACAAGCTCATACCAAGAGTCTGTTTTACCGTAAGTTTGTTCATATACTTATAACTTACGTAAATTTCAATGAGCAGGATTAATTACATTAATGCTCAGAGGTTCCAGTGCTCTTATTTCCCAACTGGCAGATCAAAACCCTCTGAACACAATGGGCTTATAATAGGGAGATTAGATTTCTTCTGGCAGAAGAGAGAGGGGATGCAATCTTCATAAATATTAGCAGCACTTCCTTGTCAAGTGGGTTGCAGGATGCTCCTAGACAGGACAAAGGGTAAACAGGAAAATCTCTGGCTCAAGTCACCACAATGGCCTTCTTTGAAGTTTTAGAGTGAATAAACCAGGCCAAGGTGAGCAGAACCTGGATCAGGGGAGAGACGTGCCATAATTATGGTTGTGGCTGTCATTTTAAATTCTTCCCACATTACTGTGCAACAGGTTAGACATCCAGTGGGCTTATCCCTAAAAGTCCCAGTTAGGGATAAAAGGATGATAGGCCATAAACTGGATTGGGTAGATGACCCCCATGTTCTAGAACTCTCTATCTTTAAACCAACCCATCGTGAAGAACATCTAAAAAAGAAAAAAAAGAGGAAGAAAGGAGTTGGATTGACACTGCTTATAACCCCTGTCTGAAGTTTGGATCCCCCACTCTGGGCGTACATTCTTGGAATCTTCTGGATGATCAGCCAGATTTAATAAGGCTTTTTGCAGGTGGCAGTGTTACACGAGGTGACACAAGTGACACAGCTCTAGCTTAAAAGCTGTTTTGAGCTGGAAAGATAAGATTTTTACAGCAGAAAAATGATTTGTGTCACTTTGGGCCTCATTAAGAGTTTGGCGATCTGAGCGCAAGACTGCCAGGGTGGCGGCCCTCAAAAGACCACCATGTTGGCAGTCATACAGACCACCATATTACGAGTCATAAGGCAGGACCACCGAAACCCAGCTAAAAAACCAACACCGCCAGGACTCTGGAAGGCGTTAAAAAGGTGGTCCTATGATCAGCACTGCCAGCCCGTCAAACAGCCACCAAATCTCTTACAACTCATAAATCACAATAGTGGTTCTTCCATGGCGGACAACCAATGGAAGCGCGAGTTGCGGTGGTCACCACAGTAAAACACAACACCACAATGGATATTTCAAATTCCACACAGCTGACATACATCCACACACCAGACACACCTACAAACTGCACTATAAAACAAACCCCTTCACAAATTACAATCCTTTGCAACGAGGACGCCACACATAGAAACCAGAGCCAAAAAGCAGAGACACACAGCACCATAAATTAGGTCCCCCTCCACACTTCACATGACACTCTTCCCACAACTGCACAACACATCCTCCACACAAAATAGTACCTCTACACATCACACACCAGCTGTCATCTCCTCACAACACAGCACCCACACCTCATCATCTGTTTTTTTATTTTCCTGTGTCGTCGACCACCACCATGTCACCACAGAAACATCCCAGTTTCACTGACGACGAGTTAAGGGTCATGGTCGATGAAATTATCAGAGTAGAGCCACACTGATTTGTAGCTCAAGTCCAGCAAACTACTATTGCTTGGAAAATAGAAATGAGGCAAAGAATAGTTAACAGGGTGAATTCTATAGGCAACTATCCATGCACAAGGGAGGATATCAGGAAGAGGTGGAAGGACCTGAGGGGGAAGGTGCATTCCCTGGCCACCAAGCACCAGCTGGTGGTCATCAAGACTTGCATTGGGCTGTGTCTGTCTGTTCCACATCTTCATCAGGGCTACTTGCCACAGGGATCATGGGGAGCATACCTGAGACAGTCACTTCCCCCCCGGACGAAGCCCTTAGTGAGAAGAGCACTCCTAGATGTCTGGCCCATCTGGGCTACCTGGTCAGACCACAACTGTTAGCCTCACCCTGCCCACATCTACTCCTCCCAGCCCTGTTGCATCTACATCCCATTCAACCAGTCACCCCCAATCATGTGCCCAAGGACAGTTACAACCATCATGTGCCCCACAGTACACATACTGGAGTCAAAACACAAAAACCCTGACAATGAAGGACCTGGCACCAGTTGCAGTGGGCAATCTATGCTAAGGGCACGAGCACATGGGGGTAGGATGCATGGGAAGGATGGTGTGGGCCAGCGGCTTGAGGCTGCAAGGGACATTTCTGGCCAGGACACCATCTCCCAAGCCTTGGGAGCCTACCAGCAATCCCAAGACGTGATGGAACAGGTACTTGCCATGATAGGGGAGATCAAGCAGCTGCAGAGGGACAACCACCAGAAAGTCATTCAACAGTGGGAGGCAGTCAATGGCAACATGGTTTCCCAAACAGGGGTGCTGAGAGACATCAACACCAGACCCCTTCCATTGACAAAGTAACATCTACCCCTTCAACATCTGTGGCAACTAGTGGAATGGAGACTATGCCAGGGGAAAGACATGCCTCAGACACCCCTGCTTCTGTAGCTGAAAACCCCCACAGGCATGGGCGTCCACCCAGACAACCAGGAGATGCAGATGCAAAGACACCACTGCCAGGAACTCATCCTCAATTGACTGGTTCCATTTTTTGCCAGAGATGCACCCTGTTCACTATTCTGCAACCTCTGTCCAATTTACAGGGATACTAGGACACTGGATTTGGGACTTCAAATGGTGTGGCAGATACCGTAATGAGAACATTCACCATGACTGAAACCTTCACTATTTTAACCTTATTTCTTTGCTCACATTCATCCTAATGTCCTGTACACATGTAAACAAACACAACTAAACCACAAACTAAGGTTGAGAGTCATTCATCATCTTGGTTGAATAGTTAAGTCTTAAATATTTTGCATGCACATGAATGGCTCATATGAAGGAGATGTGAGAAGGGACATATCACAGGTACTGTCATGCCTGGGTTCAATACAAACACAATGAGAAAAGTGGAGAATCATTAGACCTCACTTATTTCACTGTGCAGCACATAGGCTGACAAAATATCAGGGATCTCGTAGTAGAGTGAGTCTTTACAGCTTTATGCATCTGCATTGATAGGCACATGTCAGACTTTGTCCATCCGAATAGGCAAACAGATTGGTAGAAATTGTCATCAGTTAAACCCTATACCAGTAGTTCCCAACCTTTTGACTTCGGTGGACCCCACTTTATCTTTACTGGAACCCGGGGACCCCTATTGAATCACTATTGGTATCCCGGGTACCCCTCTACTGAGTCATTACTGAAAGCTGGGGACCTAATCTTTTAAGATAATTTAATTTTATAAGACTTTGCGGACCCCCTGAGGAGGCTTCGCGGACCCCCAGGGGTCCCCAGACCACAGGTTAGGAACCACTGCCCTATACCATGCCTACCAAATTAACATACCCTATAATACAGACAGAGGTCAGTACAACTGTCCCTAGTTAGGGAAGCTTCCACTTACAATGGTCAGGTATGTGTAGGCATGCTGCTCAACCATGTCAGTATTGATACACATGCACAGTGGTCTGCAATGAGGAAACACAGTGACAGCTACATAGAAGTCAAATAGTATCATTACCAAAACAATGAGAAGGTTGAGTGGGTGGATTGCACGGGAAAAAATGTTTCAAGGACACACGGTCACACACATGACACCATTGGACCCAGATAACATGGAAAACAGGTCTATTGTGTATAACACAACACTGACACCTCACTGTCCTGAAAACCTGGGTACTCATTGATGAGATCTGCCCGCATGTCCCCACCTTCATCCTCATCATTGTCATCCTCACTTGGTATTTCTTCATTCTCACCTGGTGGAACTGCTGGCTTACCCTCATCTGGGATGTATGGGATATGATGCCTCAGGGCGATGTTGTGGAGCATTCAGCACGCCACAATGATCTGACACACTTTGCTGGGTGATTAGAGGAGGGCTCCACCAGACTTATAGATGCTATGGAATCTTGCCTTCAGGAGCCCAAAAGTCCCCTCCACGACATGCTGTGTCCTTCCATGGGCCTTGTTGAAGCGAACATCCCTTTGCGTGGTTGGGTACCTCACTGGTGTCAACAACCAGGGTCAGTTTGGGTAGCCAGAGTCCCCTGTAAGTAATTGTAACATGTGTGCAAACATTAGTCTAGGGCATCATTACATTTGGCAGCAGTCATAGCATAGTAACCCAAATGACATTTGTGACGTACCAACCATCCAGACCCTCTCTGCGTACAGTCATGTCATCAGCTGTGGGATAGCGCTGTTCCGCATGATGAAAGCATCATGGTCTGAACCTAAGAAGCATGCCCATACTTGGTAAATGTAAAGGTCTGCCAAGCAGACTACTTGGACATTTATGGAATGGAAGTAATTCCTGTTCCGATAACCCTGTTCATTGCCATGTAGAGGAACCAAGGCTACATGGGTACCATCAATGGCTCCCACTACATGTGCAAGCCATTGATGGTACCCATAAAAATCAGCCTTCACATGGGCCAAAGCCTCATGTTGTGGAAATCTGATGTAGCTGTCCAGGTGTTTTAACAATGCAGACAGTACAGCCTTAGCCTTCAAGACCAGACTGAACATAGGCTGGGACAAACCTGCAGTTAGGGCCACTGTATTTTGAAAGGGGCCTGTGATCAGGAAGTACAGCACTGACATGACTTGTACAATGGGTGGTAGGACATTAGGATGACGAATGGCAAGCATCAGATCTGGCTCCAACTGACGTCAGAGATCCATGATTGTCTGCCTATCCAGGCGGTAGATCTGAATCACATGTCAATCCGCCATGGTCAGCAGGTCTGCTACTGGGCGGAACACTGGAGGTTGCCTGACCATACTCATTCCAGGGTAACTATGTGAGAGAAAATAAGGAGGTATGGTTATCACTCATTGTGTCCATTGTAAGTGTCAATATATATCACCGCCCTCCCTGTAGCTCCTGACCCAGTTGGCCATGCCCGTTCATCCAAGAGGGTGAGCGCTTCCTTTGCCGCAGGCACCTCTGCCCCAGCCCCTGTTTCCCAGGCTACCCTTAGTGAGGAGGCAATTGACCTCCTGAGGTCTACCTCTGTGGGTCAGATGGCCATTGTGAATGCCATCCAGGGACTGGCAAGCCAGATCCAACAGAGCAATGTGTTCCTGGCAGGCATTCAGGGTGCAATCTCTGGCTCACAGAGATCATTTCATGCTCTGGCCTGGCACTGACGGCAGCCAGTCATCCCATGTCTACTGTCCCTCCTCCACTTCCTCTTCCCAGTCCCTCCCCAACCCAGCGTAAGCACAGAAACAGACAGGCATGCATCCACCTCAACATCCAGGGGTAGTGCAGACAAACATAAGCACCACAAGCCACACCACGGCACACACACAGACAACATCCACCTGCAGACACACCAACAGTCTCAACCTGCCCTGACACCCCCACCACCCCAAGCATCACAGACACAACACCTGGCACACCTGTAGACACCACACCAACATTCACTGACCCAGCCACCACACCTATCCTACCCACAGACACTGCCCCAGCAGATGGGCAGACATCCACCGCAGTCACCACACCCACAGACACCAAAACCACTGATACGCCTACATGCAGAACATCCACCATACCTGCAGACACCACCCCAACAGACAGCCACTCTCCCACCACGGCATCCCCCAGCACCTCCACCCCCCCTCAGCTCAAGACACATAAACATCCTCACTTGCCCACACAACAGACACCCACCACACACAAGCACACCTCCCACAAACACGCACCCAAGACATCCACCCCTAAACATCATACCACCACTCTTTCGCCCTCCACACCCAAACCCCCTTTCTGATGACCATCCCAGTGTATCGAAAAAAGTGTTAATTTCTCACCTCAACCTTTTCTTTACTCTCTCGCCTCCTTGTGACACCTCAAAAGGACTGTTTCCCTCCCTAGGGCCGTCCCTTCCATCTCCAAGGCCTTTCCTGCCCCGAGTGCCAGCACCCACGCCCCTCCACCTGCCAAAAAGAGGTCCACCCCTCCCAAAAAGATTCTCCCCTCCCAAACCAAAACCCACCCCTTCCAGTACTCCCTGAAGGTCCTGCCTCCTTGATGGCCCTACCTCTAGAGGTTACATGTGAATCAGGAGCCAAGTTGGGGCACCATTTTGTGCATTTGGTGCAATTGACTTTTGTATATATATACCGGCCAATGGCCTTGGACTTTTAACTTTTTGAACAAAATAATATATTATAACCAACCAGTTGTTGGTTTTCTGGTTACATCTTTGTCCTGTATTATCTTTCCTAGGTTTGAGATGTTCCTGACTGACATTGGTTGTGTGCCAGTATTTTGATGTGTGTGCTGCTTGCTGCTTTATGTTTCATTTCAGCAGTATGTGAGGTTGTGTGCAGTGCTGTTGTCCCCTGGAGGTTGGGTGTGTGTTGTGTGACAGGTATGTGTATGTAGCTGAAATGTTTGTGTCATGGCACTGTGTTGTGTTTGTTGTGACATGTGTTTGTTGTTGTGCAGTGTAGCTTTGTATGCTTTGACTGTTTGAATCTGCGTGAATTAAGTTTGGCACAATAGGTTTGATGTACTCTGTGTGTGTGTGTGTGTGATGTGTGTGTCAATTGCTAGGTTGTATGATGTTGTTGTGCGTGTTCGATCACACATGATTGTACATTGTATTGTATGTGTGTTGAGTTCCTGGCCAATGTTGGTTGTGAGTGTGTGACAAGTGTATGTATTTGTACTGTTGTTGTGTTGATCTGTGAGGCTGGGCCTGTGCTGTGTTGACATTCGTTAATGTGTGGTACTGATGTGTGGTGTGTGTGTGCTGCAGTGTGCGTGATCTGTATGTGTGGGTGCCCTTGATGCAGTACGTGAGTGCGTGTGTCACTATGCTGTTACTTGTGAGTGCAGCCCTTCGCACACCCCTCCCTATGGCATGTAATGTGACTGACCAAATTTACACATTTCACATAGGTGACAGGTTAGTGTGTGTATTTATGGTTGTTGTCGTCCTCGTCGGCGATGTCTACATTGTCTTTTGGCGAGCAGGAGCAGCGGGATGTCGTCTAGTTGTGGTTCCATGGCGGCTCCGACGTGTATGGCTTGCTGGAGGTGAGTGTCTCCCTTTATACTTTTCATTTCTGTCTGGTGCTCCGTGGTGGTTTGACCTCCACAGTCACATTGGCGGTATGTAACCTCCTAAAAGGTCAAGTGGAACATGGTCTCTGCTGGACTGTATGTGCCTCAATTCAGCCATGGTGGTCTGTCATGCCTGGCGGTGCCAGCGGTGCTTTGGAGGTCTTCTGTGTGCACCACTGTCAAACTCATACTTTGGCCTTCTTCTCCGCTAGCCTTTTGGCGGTCAGGCCGCCACTGCCAACATGGCGGTCACAGGACCACCAAACTCGTAATGAGGCCTTTTGTGTTGCATTAGTTCAAGGTGGCCTTTCCTTCAGAGTCACAAGCAAGCATTTCCTCTACTGGTCCTGAGAAGGACTCTAAAAACTAGTGCCACTAGCACTGTATAAAGGTGAAAACACGGAGTAGAGCCATATCGTCTCAGAGTGACCTGCAAACAAACAAGCTATGTTGCATTATGCACATTCTGGTACCATTACACAGAAGGCAGTGTGTGCTGTATAATGTAGTACTTGTATGGAGGCATACCTTTCCAGTACAAGTTCCTGTGCGTGGGCAATCGCAAAATAGTAAAATTCATTAGATGTTTGTTGTGCAATGCAGCACACAGGCAACAAATTGGCATTTTTGAGAAATGAAACATTTTGCCATGTTCGAACCTGCTCCAAGTAGGCATTAGTTTTTGTCATAATTCAGGCCCTACCTCAAAATCTGTGGGTGTGTGTGCTGATGTACCTCTGAGTAATGCCTGCTTGAGGCAATGCATTGTGCAAGGAAGCCTGCATTACGGGCAGGGTTGTTTTTGTGCAGTAAGAAATACCTTCATACACTAAAACAATCCTTTAAGGCACAGTCCTCATTTTGTGTGTGCTACAGAATGCAGCACACATGGAAACATGGAAACGGGACCTAACAAGAAGACATAAAGATATTTTTCATTGTTACGCCAATGTCGGTTAGGTGCAGCATTTTGGCACAAACCCAAGTTTAGAAGTCTTTGTAAATCTGGGTTTGCGTCAAAATGCATGGGTGGATGCATGGGAGTGCCCATGCTCTACCCATGTGATGCTGACCCGAAGCAAAGTACTGAAAGGCAGGCTTTTCATGGCTAAGTGAATGACAAAAATTAGTTTTGTGTCAGGACTGTGCCACAAAATGGAGGCTACCCAGGTGCAAAATCATAATACATCAGGTCCCCAGCTTGCTCTATGCATACAATTTAAATCATACAAATACATTTCCATACATAAAAGATGTAGGTCCCTTGCTTGCTGCACCACTGGATTCAAGCTAGCCTTACAGATGAGGGGTAATGTCCCAAAACCGGTCCCAGGATGCTTGTTTCCAGTCCAGGGAGGACCTGGCTTGGCGGTTCGGGCTGGACTGGTCCTATGGGGAGCAGGGTCAAGAAAGATTTGCATATGGCTGGGTCCAAACTAGGGTGATGTGGTGAGCAAATTAACAATGGATTAAACCCAGATCTGTGACTGGGGGTGAGTGTGTGAAAAAGTTTCAAAACACAATCATTTTATTTTGTGGTATTGCTATGTGCACCCTAAGTGGCTAGGGTATGCCCAGACATGAGTCCCTTGCTCGCTGCACCACTGGATTGAAGCTAGCCTTTCTCATGAGGAGTGACACCCCGAAACTGGTTCCAGGATGCTTGTTTCCGGTCCAGAGAAGACCTGGCTTGGCAGTTCAGGATGGACTGTTCTAATGGGGAGCAGGGTCATGACTGATTTGCATATGGCTGGGTCCAACTGAGGTGATGTGGTGAGCAAAATAACTACGGATTCCGACGTTTCAACAATCCGTTCATCATTTTATTTTGTGGTATTGCTGTGTGCTCCCTAAGTGACCAGGGTATGCCCAGACTTGAGTCCCTTGCTCACTGCACCTTGCTTACATTTTGCGTGGCGCTGGCATAGTGTGCTCAAAGAGGTCCCAAAGTGGCGCAATGGAAGCATTGCACCACTTTGTAAATATGCCATGACGTTTTTGCCCTTCCAATGCCACAGTAGTGTCAAAACAATGATGATAATGTGGCATTGGAATGGTGCTAGGCCACCATAAATCTGGGCCTTAATTTATTACAGCTGCCTTCTGAAACAGGTGCGCAACGCTCATTGGGATGAAACACATTAGAGATTATGCCCAAAGACAGCATTACAAAAGTAAGTAAAATAAACACCTTGACTGTCGAATTTCACAAGTAATGCAAACGTTCACATGCACACAGCCCCTTGCCTTGCTGCTGAGTGTCGCTGGCCTGAATGTCCCATTACACAAACTGCGCCAGCTCGCCCGTCTCCTCGTTACTCTGGCTGTTGGTGATGTCCCGCAGCATTAGCACAGCCTGGCGCCGGGCAGCTCCAGGGCAAATAGCCGACCGAGGCTGCCGCCACTGCCTCTCACCAGGCACAACCTGCCCACCACGCTGTTTTCCCTGGGGCCACATCAGCCAGCAACAATGCCCCTGTTAAACAAATGTGTATTTTAAAGGCGGCAACAGGTGCGTACAGGATACAAACATATGGCAATTGGCAACACCATGGAAAATGTGCGCTGTAATTGTGCGAAACAGAAATTCTCGCATTGACATACAGAGCCAAACATCAGTATGCTTTATTTGTTTTATTCTTTCAAAAGCTCTCAGGAGCTGTGTGATGCACGTGTTGTAAACCTGTAAGATCCAGCTCCGCAGTGCATTTTCACTCATACCCACCTCTCCGAAACAGGAAGTTGCGCGCCACCTTATCCGGATTCACTGACTATACAACAGGATCTGAAGAGTCAGAGGAAAGAGCCAGAGGGTGGCGGCAGGGCGTGCACTGCCACCTTGTTGAAATTCTTTTGCCTCATATTTAATGCTATAATAGTTTATATATGTGCAGGAAATTTATACAGGAATATTATTTTACTAGGGGTGGGTGGGTGGATGGGTCCCGGTAAACTCTGCCACAGTTGTGCTGAGTGGCAAAGCTCTTGCCAACTCTGCTGGTGGAGCAGAATTTAGCCCCCATCCCTAATTTACATACGCCATCATTTTCTGTACATTTGTGTTTTAAGTATGGTGGTCATGTAGGGAAGTGCCATTTTTTTAGTAGTATTCTGAAGATAATATAGTTATCTGTGGATCTTATGTGTGGGGGTTGTGAATTCCATAGTTTGGCTGCCTGAACAGAGAAAGATGTAAAACCCATGTTTTTTTTCTTTTATGCTGGGGTTTTTAGGCAGGATGCCAATCTGGAGCATAGGTTCATTTCTTGTATGTATTTGGTTATCTTATACCTGATGAAAGTGGTCCTGTTCCTTGTATTGCTTTGTGGGTGATACAAAGCAGCGTGAATGTGGATCTTCTGGCAACCAGGAACCAAGGTAGGGCCCTGTAATCGGGTGCATAGAATGAATCAGACCACTGATGGAGGCGATGGGTATTTAATTTTTATCTTTTGCAAATACGGTTATAGTTCGTCATAGACACTACAGGATTGGGCACGGCTTGGGTCTGGTCAGTATCTTCCTGAGGTCCTTCCCTTCAGGTCTTGTCAGTGGTAGTTGCTCTGACTGCACAACATTTCCCGAATCGCCCTCAGGGAAAACATAAACAAGGAGAGACCTTAATATTCAGGTTGTTCTTCACGATGGTGGAGTCCAGTACCACCACGTCAAACAGTCCCGGACTCGTGAGGGGATCTATGGTCACTGACCTGTAGTGTACCCAATTACCCCTTCTAAGGAAATGGTGGAGGGAAGAAAAGGGTCTCCTTCTCTTATGGGTTCATGCCGCTTGATCTCCTGCCACTGTGCTCAAATGAAGTTACTGTTCCCTGTGCTCAGGTGAAACTATGTGAAAAATAAAGGCACAGGTGTCTTTTACAAGATGATGCTATTTTAATACAACCAAATAACTCAATTTTAGTGCCCACCAGATAGCTTGCAGTAAACCCCCCCTTTCTGCTCCTGAGGCAGTGACTCTGTCCTTGATTCACGGTGGTCTCATCCAAGTTGCCTATCCCTGGGGTCTGTTGTTCACATCCAGCTTCTGGAGTGGATGTAGTGGCTCCTACCACTGGCTGGTTCCATACTCCTTCCTCGAGGCTTCCCGATGTTCGGGCTGCCTTCTGTTCTGTCCGAGTTCAGGATACCTCCCACCGATCTCCTCTCCTCTGACCTCTGCTCTTCACTTCTTCTTTCACTTGTGCTGTTTCCTCTCCCCTCTTCATGCCGTGGAAACCATTTTCTGGCTCCTCTCGCCTATATAGTTCTAGAAATCACAATGGGTGTGGCCTATAAAATGACTAGAACAGTTGACTGCATTTTTCTTGTCCCCCTGAGGCCCTTTACAGGTTTGTTTCCTGTTGTCACGTCGGGTGAATGGTCACAATACCTCCCAACCAGGCATGGCTGGTTGGGTCATGTGAAACTAGAGACCGTGGCAAGAAGTAAGCATTCCCTTGATGACATCCTGGCAGATGATGTGTCTGAAAGGAAAAGGGTTGAACGGCTAAGAACCACTGCAGTACTCTCGCATTAGTGCCCTTGTTACCGGCTAGCCAAACCGAGGGAGCATGGTCTGTCAACAATGTAAAAGGTTTACCCAACAACTAGTATTGAACGGCTTCTACTGCCCACTCGATCGTGAGGCAACCCTTTTTTAGTATTAGGTAATGAGTCTCATGAGGCAATAGTTTGTGGCTTATGTAGACCACCTGGTTGAGATGGCCCGAGGGGTCAGACTGGGATAAGACTGCTCCAAGACCTCTGTCTGATGCATCCACCTGAAGAATAAAATGTATCTCAAAGTCCGGACACAACAGCAATAGATCGTTGCACAAGGCATTCTTTAACCATTCAAAACTAAGCTGATGGGCTGTGGACCACCCAGTGATCTTGCTTGGCTGATTTATCTGCAACAAGTCTGTTAAGGGGGATCCCACCTCCGAGAACTTTGGTATGTAAACCGGCTGTAATCTCCAAGGAGAACAAGGAAGGACCGAACCTCTTTTTTGTCAACTGGTCGAGACAGGCCTTTGATCACCTTTACTTTGTCCACCTGGAGACTGATCCTGCCTTCCTGCACATGATACCCCAAATATTTAATAGAGTTGGTGGCAAGGTTGCACTTGTCGAGGTTAGCTGTGAGTCCGGCCCTCCTAAGGGTTTTTTGATCAATTTCCTCCAACTGTTCTACATGCTGTTCCCAGGTTGGGCTGTAGATAACAGTGTCATCCAGGTAGGCAGCTGCGTACCCACAATGGGGTCATAATAGGACATCAGTCAACCTGTGGAAAGTGTCTGGCGTCCCATGCAAGCCAAAGAGCAGCACCCTGAATTGGTACAGGCCTGATGGGGTGGAAAATGCTATATTTTCCCTAGTGTTTTTGGACAGAAGTATCCGCCAATACTCTTTTGTGAGATCCATGGTGGTGAGGTAGGTGGCATTTCCTAATTTCTCAATGAGCACATCCACCCTAGGCATGGGATATGTGTGAAATTTAGAAAGGCCCTTAAGATGGCGAAAATCTAGCAAAAACCTATCGTGCCATTGAGTTTTGGTACAAGCAGTACTCGAACACCATGGGATATTTGATGGTTCTAGCATGCTGGTCACCTCCTCCTCGACAGCCTGTCGTCTGGCTTCAGGGATCCTATATGGACGCAGCTGAATCACCTGGTCTTTCTCTGTGAGAATGTCATGCACCAACATTGTCATTCTCCTTGGGGTTCTTGAGAATACATCATGTTTCTGGTATACCAAGGTAAGGAGTTATTTTCTATGTGCGGGAAACAGGTGGACCCCAACTGGCGTCTTGTCTTAAGTTACGGGGTTCTTCTCTGGATGAAAAGAGGTCTCTAGCGGTTGCAAATCAGTTATTAACCCCTTCGCTGCCAGGCCTTTTCCCCCTCCTGTGCCAGGCCTTTTTTTGCCTATTTGGGGCAGTTCGCGCTTAGGCCCTCATAACTTTTTGTCCACATAAGCTAACCAAGCCAAATTTGCGTCCTTTTTTTCCAACATCCTAGGGATTCTAGAGGTACCCAGACTTTGTGGGTTCCCCTGAAGGAGGCCAAGAAATTGGCCAAAATACAGTGAAAATTTAGTTTTTTTCAAAAAAATTGGAAAAAGTGGCTGCAGAAGAAGGCTTGTGGTTTTTCCCCTGAAAATGGCATCAACAAAGGGTTTGCGGTGCTAAACTCAGCATCTTCCCAGCTTTCAGGAACAGGCAGACTTGAATCAGAAAACCCAATTTTTCAACACAATTTTGGCATTTTACTGGGACATACCCCATTTTTGCAATTTTTTGTGCTTTCAGCCTCCTTCCAGTCAGTGACAGAAATGGGCATGAAACCAATGCTGGATCCCAGAAACCTAAACATTTCTGAAAAGTAGACACAATTCTGAATTCAGCAAGGGGTCATTTGTGTAGATCCTACAAGGGTTTCCTACAGAAAATAACAACTGAAAAATAAAAATATTGAAATTGAGGTGAAAAAAACATAAATGTTTCTCTACGTTTTACTCTGTAACTTTTCCCTGCAATGTCAGATTATCGAAAGCAATATACCGTTACGTCTGCTGGACTCCTCTGGTTGCGGGGATATATAGGGCTTGTAGGTTCATCAAGAACCCAAGGAACCCAGAGCCAATAAATGAGCTGCACCCTGCAGTGCGTTTTCATTCTATACCGGGTACACAGCAATTCATTTGCTGAAATATAAAGAGTAAAAAATTGCTATCAAGAAAACCTTTGTATTTCCAAAAAGGGCACAAGATAAGGTGTTGAGGAGCAGTGGTTATTTGCACATCTCTGAATTCCGGGGTGACCATACTAGCATGTGAATTACAGGGCATTTCTCAAATAGATGTCTTTTTTACACACTCTCCTATATTTGGAAGGAAAAAATGTAGAGAAAGACAAGGGGCAATAACACTTGTTTTGCTAATCTATGTTCCCCCAAGTCTCCCGATAAAAATGATACCTCATTTGTGTGGGTAGGCCTAGCGCCCGCGACAGGAAACGCCCCAAAGCGCAACGTGGACACATCCAAATTTTTGGAAGAAAACAGAGGTGTGTTTTGCGAAGTGCCTACCTGTAGATTTTGGCCTCTAGCTCAGCCGGCACCTAGGGAAACCTACCAAACCTGCGCATTTCTGAAAACTAGAGACCTAGGGGAATCCAAGGAGGGGTGACTTGCGGGGCTCGGACCAGGTTCTGTTACCCAGAATCCTTTGCAAACCTCAAAATTTGGCTAAAAAAACACATGTTCCTCACATTTCTGTGGCAGAAAGTTCTGGAATCTGAGAGGAGCCACGAATTTCCTTCCACCCAGCGTTCCCCCAAGTCTCCCGATAAAAATGATACCTCACTTGTGTGGGTAGGCCTAGCGCCCGCAACAGGAAACGCCCCAAAGCGCAACGTGGACACATCAAAAATTTTGGAAGAAAACAGAGGTGTTTTTTGCGAAGTGCCTACCTGTAGATTTTGGCCTCTAGCTCAGCCGGCACCTAGGGAAACCTACAAAACGTGTGCATTTTTGACAACTAGAGACCTAGGGGAATCCAAGGAGGGGTGACTTGCAGTGCTCGGACCAGGTTCTGTTACCCAGAATCCTTTGCAAACCTCAAAAATTTGGCTAAAAAAACACATGTTCCTCACATTTCTGTGGCAGAAAGTTCTGGAATCTGAGAGGAGCCACAAATTTCCTTCCACCCAGCGTTCCCCCAAGTCTCCCGATAAAAATGATACCTCACTTGTCTGGGTAGGCCTAGCGCCCGAGACAGGAAACGCCCCAAAGCGCAACGTGGACACATCCAAAATTTTGGAAGAAAACAGAGGTGTTTTTTGCGAAGTGCCTACCTGTAGATTTTGGCCTCTAGCTCAGCCGGCACCTAGGGAAACCCACCAAATCTGTGCATTTCTGAAACCTAGAGACCTAGGGGAATCCAAGGAGGGGTGACTTGTGGGGCTTGGACCAGGTTCTGTTACCCAGAATCCTTTGCAAACCTCAACATTTGGCTAAAAAACACATGTTCCTCAAATTTCTGTGGCAGAAAGTTCTGGAATCTGAGAGGAGCCACAAATTTCCTTCCACCCAGCGTTCCCCCAAGTCTCCCGATAAAAATGATACCTCACTTGTGTGGGTAGGCCTAGCGCCCGCGACAGGAAACGCCCCAAAGCGCAACGTGGACACATCCAAAATTTTGGAAGAAAACAGAGGTGTTTTTTGCGAAGTGCCTACCTATAGATTTTGGCCTCTAGCTCAGCCGGCACCTAGGGAAACCTACCAAACCTGTGCATTTCTGAAAACTAGAGACCTAGGGGAATCCAAGGAGGGGTGACTTGCTGGGCTCGGACCAGGTTCTGTTACCCAGAATCCTTTGCAAACCTCAAAATTTGGCTAAAAAAACACATGTTCCTCACATTTCTGTGGCAGAAAGTTCTGGAATCTGAGAGGAGCCACAAATTTCCTTCCACCCAGCGTTCCCCCAAGTCTCCCGATAAAAAGGATACCTCACTTGTGTGGGTAGGCCTAGCGCCCGCGACAGGAAACGCCCCAAAGCGCAACGTGGACACATACAAAATTTTGGAAGAAAACAGAGGTGTTTTTTGCGAAGTGCCTACCTGTAGATTTTGGCCTCTAGCTCAGCCGGCACCTAGGGAAACCCACCAAACCTGTGCATTTCTGAAAACTAGAGACCTAGGGGATTCCAAGGAGGGGTGACTTGCGGGGCTCGGACCAGGTTCTGTTACCCAGAATCCTTTGCAAACCTCAAAATTTGGCTAAAAAAACACATGTTCCTCACATTTCTGTGCAGAAAGTTCTGGAATCTGAGAGGAGCCACAAATTTCCTTCCACCCAGCGTTCCCCCAAGTCTCCCGATAAAAATGAAACCTCACTTGTGTGGGTAGGCCTAGCGCCCGCGACAGGAAACGCCCCAAAGCGCAACGTGGACACATCCAAAATTTTGGAAGAAAACAGAGGTGTTTTTTGTGAAGTGCCTACCTGTAGATTTTGGCCTCTAGCTCAGCCGGCACCTAGGGAAACCTACCAAACCTGTGCATTTCTGAAAGCTAGAGACCTAGGGGAATCCAAGGAGGGGTGACTTGCAGTGCTCGGACCAGGTTCTGTTACCCAGAATCCTTTGCAAACCTCAAAAATTTGGCTAAAAAAACACATGTTCCTCACATTTCTGTGGCAGAAAGTTCTGGAATCTGAGAGGAGCCACAAATTTCCTTCCACCCAGCGTTCCCCCAAGTCTCCCGATAAAAATGATACCTCACTTGTGTGGGTAGGCCTAGCGCCCGCGACAGGAAACGCCCCAAAGCGCAACGTGGACACATCTAAAATTTTGGAAGAAAACAGAGGTGTTTTTTGCGAAGTGCCTACCTGTAGATTTTGGCCTCTAGCTCAGCCGGCACCTAGGGAAACCTACCAAACCTGTGCATTTCTGAAAACTAGAGACCTAGGGGAATCCAAGGAGGGGTTACTTGCGGGGCTCGGACCAGGTTCTGTTACCCAGAATCCTTTGCAAACCTCAAAATCTGGCTAAAAAAACACATGTTCATCACATTTCTGTGGCAGAAAGTTCTGGAATCTGAGAGGAGCCACAAATTTCCTTCCACCCAGCGTTCCCCCAAGTCTCCCGATAAAAATGATTCCTCACTTGTGTGGGTAGGCCTAGAAAACACCCCAAAGCGCAACTTGGACACATCCAAAATTTTGGAAGAAAACAGAGGTGTTTTTTGTGAAGTGCCTACCTGTAGATTTTTGCCTCTAGCTCAGCCGGCACCTAGGGAAACCTACCAAACCTGTGCATTTCTGAAAACTAGAGACCTAGGGGAATCCAAGGAGGGGTGACTTGCGGGGCTCGGACCAGGTTCTGTTACCCAGAATCCTTTGCAAACCTCAAAATTTGGCTAAAAAAACACATGTTCCTCACATTTCTGTGGCAGAAAGTTCTGGATTCTGAGAGGAACCACAAATTTCCTTCCACCCAGCGTTCCCCCAAGTCTCCCGATAAAAATTATACCTCACTTGTGTGGGTAGGCCTAGTGCCCGCGACAGGAAACGCCCCAAAGCGCAACGTGGACACATCCAAAATTTTGGAAGAAAACAGAGGTGTTTTTTGCGAAGTGCCTACCTGTAGATTTTGGCCTCTAGCTCAGCCGGCACCTAGGGAAACCCACCAAACCTGTGCATTTCTGAAAACTAGAGACCTAGGGGAATCCAAGGAGGGGTGACTTGCGGGGCTTGGACCAGGTTCTGTTACCCAGAATCCTTTGCAAACCTCAACATTTGGCTAAAAAACACATGTTCCTCACATTTCTGTGGCAGAAAGTTCTGGAATCTGAGAGGAGCCACAAATTTCCTTCCACCCAGCGTTCCCCCAAGTCTCCCGATAAAAATGATACCCCACTTGTGTGGGTAGGCCTAGCGCCCGCGACAGGAAACGCCCCAAAGCGCAACGTGGACACATCCAAAATTTTGGAAGAAAACAGTGGTGTTTTTTGCGAAGTGCCTACCTGTAGATTTTGGCCTCTAGCTCAGCCGACACCTAGGGAAACCTACCAAACCTGTGCATTTCTGAAAACTAGAGACCTAGGGGAATCCAAGGAGGGGTGACTTGCGGGGCTCGGACCAGGTTCTGTTACCCAGAATCCTTTGCAAACCTCAAAATTTGGCTAAAAAAACACATGTTCCTCACATTTCTGTGGCAGAAAGTTCTGGAATCTGAGAGGAGCCACAAATTTCCTTCCACCCAGCGTTCCCCCAAGTCTCCCGATAAAAAGGATACCTCACTTGTGTGGGTAGGCCTAGCGCCCGCGACAGGAAACGCCCCAAAGCGCAACGTGGACACATCAAAAATTTTGGAAGAAAACAGAGGTGTTTTTTGCGAAGTGCCTACCTGTAGATTTTGGCCTCTAGCTCAGCCGGCACTTAGGGAAACCCACCAAACCTGTGCATTTCTGAAAACTAGAGACCTAGGGGATTCCAAGGAGGGGTGACTTGCGGGGCTCGGACCAGGTTCTGTTACCCAGAATTCTTTGCAAACCTCAAAATTTGGCTAAAAAAACACATGTTCCTCACATTTCTGTGGCAGAAAGTTCTGGAATCTGAGAGGAGCCACAAATTTCCTTCCACCCAGCGTTCCCCCAAGTCTCCCGATAAAAATGATACCTCACTTGTGTGGGTAGGCCTTGCGCCCGCGACAGGAAACGCCCCAAAGCGCAACGTGGACACATCCAAAATTTTGGAAGAAAACAGAGGTGTTTTTTGTGAAGTGCCTACCTGTAGATTTTGGCCTCTAGCTCAGCCGGCACCTAGGGAAACCTACCAAACCTGTGCATTTCTGAAAGCTAGAGACCTAGGGGAATCCAAGGAGGGGTGACTTGCAGTGCTCGGACCAGGTTCTGTTACCCAGAATCCTTTGCAAACCTCAAAAATTTGGCTAAAAAAACACATGTTCCTCACATTTCTGTGGCAGAAAGTTCTGGAATCTGAGAGGAGCCACAAATTTCCTTCCACCCAGCGTTCCCCCAAGTCTCCCGATAAAAATGATACCTCACTTGTGTGGGTAGGCCTAGCGCCCGCGACAGGAAACGCCCCAAAGCGCAACGTGGACACATCTAAAATTTTGGAAGAAAACAGAGGTGTTTTTTGCGAAGTGCCTACCTGTAGATTTTGGCCTCTAGCTCAGCCGGCACCTAGGGAAACCTACCAAACCTGTGCATTTCTGAAAACTAGAGACCTAGGGGAATCCAAGGAGGGGTTACTTGCGGGGCTCGGACCAGGTTCTGTTACCCAGAATCCTTTGCAAACCTCAAAATCTGGCTAAAAAAACACATGTTCATCACATTTCTGTGGCAGAAAGTTCTGGAATCTGAGAGGAGCCACAAATTTCCTTCCACCCAGCGTTCCCCCAAGTCTCCCGATAAAAATGATTCCTCACTTGTGTGGGTAGGCCTAGAAAACACCCCAAAGCGCAACTTGGACACATCCAAAATTTTGGAAGAAAACAGAGGTGTTTTTTGTGAAGTGCCTACCTGTAGATTTTTGCCTCTAGCTCAGCCGGCACCTAGGGAAACCTACCAAACCTGTGCATTTCTGAAAACTAGAGACCTAGGGGAATCCAAGGAGGGGTGACTTGCGGGGCTCGGACCAGGTTCTGTTACCCAGAATCCTTTGCAAACCTCAAAATTTGGCTAAAAAAACACATGTTCCTCACATTTCTGTGGCAGAAAGTTCTGGATTCTGAGAGGAACCACAAATTTCCTTCCACCCAGCGTTCCCCCAAGTCTCCCGATAAAAATTATACCTCACTTGTGTGGGTAGGCCTAGTGCCCGCGACAGGAAACGCCCCAAAGCGCAACGTGGACACATCCAAAATTTTGGAAGAAAACAGAGGTGTTTTTTGCGAAGTGCCTACCTGTAGATTTTGGCCTCTAGCTCAGCTGGCACCTAGGGAAACCCACCAAACCTGTGCATTTCTGAAAACTAGAGACCTAGGGGAATCCAAGGAGGGGTGACTTGCGGGGCTTGGACCAGGTTCTGTTACCCAGAATCCTTTGCAAACCTCAACATTTGGCTAAAAAACACATGTTCCTCACATTTCTGTGGCAGAAAGTTCTGGAATCTGAGAGGAGCCACAAATTTCCTTCCACCCAGCGTTCCCCCAAGTCTCCCGATAAAAATGATACCCCACTTGTGTGGGTAGGCCTAGCGCCCGCGACAGGAAACGCCCCAAAGCGCAACGTGGACACATCCAAAATTTTGGAAGAAAACAGTGGTGTTTTTTGCGAAGTGCCTACCTGTAGATTTTGGCCTCTAGCTCAGCCGACACCTAGGGAAACCTACCAAACCTGTGCATTTCTGAAAACTAGAGACCTAGGGGAATCCAAGGAGGGGTGACTTGCGGGGCTCGGACCAGGTTCTGTTACCCAGAATCCTTTGCAAACCTCAAAATTTGGCTAAAAAAACACATGTTCCTCACATTTCTGTGGCAGAAAGTTCTGGAATCTGAGAGGAGCCACAAATTTCCTTCCACCCAGCGTTCCCCCAAGTCTCCCGATAAAAATGATACCTCACTTGTGTGGGTAGGCCTAGCGCCCGCGACAGG
The DNA here is from genome assembly GCF_031143425.1 of Pleurodeles waltl. Classification (NCBI taxonomy): domain Eukaryota; kingdom Metazoa; phylum Chordata; class Amphibia; order Caudata; family Salamandridae; genus Pleurodeles; species Pleurodeles waltl. The sequence continues at coordinate 968,628,869 of NC_090439.1, forward strand.
AAACGCCCCAAAGCGCAACGTGGACACATCTAAAATTTTGGAAGAAAACAGAGGTGTTTTTTGCGAAGTGCCTACCTGTAGATTTTGGCCTCTAGCTCAGCCGGCACTTAGGGAAACCCACCAAACCTGTGCATTTCTGAAAACTAGAGACCTAGGGGATTCCAAGGAGGGGTGACTTGCGGGGCTCGGACCAGGTTCTGTTACCCAGAATTCTTTGCAAACCTCAAAATTTGGCTAAAAAAACACATGTTCCTCACATTTCTGTGGCAGAAAGTTCTGGAATCTGAGAGGAGCCACAAATTTCCTTCCACCCAGCGTTCCCCCAAGTCTCCCGATAAAAATGATACCTCACTTGTGTGGGTAGGCCTAGCGCCCGCGACAGGAAACGCCCCAAAGTGCAACGTGGACACATCCAAAATTTTGGAAGAAAACAGAGGTGTTTTTTGTGAAGTTCCTACCTGTAGATTTTGGCCCCTAGCTCAGTTGGCACCTAGGGAAACCCACCAAACCTGTGCATTTCTGAAAACTAGAGACCTAGGGGAATCCAAGGAGGAGTGCCTTGCGGGGCTCGGACCAGGTTCTGTTACCCAGAATCCTTTGCAAACCTCAAAATTTGGCTAAAAAAACACATGTTCCTCACATTTCTGTGGCAGAAAGTTCTGGAATCTGAGAGGAGCCACAAATTTCCTTCCACCCAGCGTTCCCCTAAGTCTCCCGATAAAAATGATACCTCACTTGTGTGGGTAGGCCTAGCGCCTGCGACAGGAAACGCCCCAAAGCGCAACGTGGACACATCCAAAATTTTGGAAGAAAACAGAGGTGTTTTTTGTGAAGTGCCTACCTTGTAGATTTTGGCCTCTAGCTCAGTTGGCACCTAGGGAAACCCACCAAACCTGTGCATTTCTGAAAACAAGAGACCTAGGGGATTCCAAGGAGGGGTGACTTGCGGGGCTCGGACCAGGTTCTGTTACCCAGAATACTTTGCAAACCTCAAAATTTGGTTAAAAAAACACATGTTCCTCACACTTCTGTGGCAGAAAGTTCTGGAATCTGAGAGGAGCCACAAATTTCCTTCCACCCAGCGTTCCCCCAAGTCTCCCGATAAAAATGATACCTCACTTGTGTGGGTAGGCCTAGCGCCCGCGACAGGAAACGCCCCAAAGCGCAACGTGGACACATCAAAAATTTTGGAAGAAAACAGAGGTGTTTTTTGTGAAGTTCCTACCTGTAGATTTTGGCCCCTAGCTCAGTTGGCACCTAGGGAAACCCACCAAACCTGTGCATTTCTGAAAACTAGAGACCTAGGGGAATCCAAGGAGGAGTGCCTTGCGGGGCTCGGACCAGGTTCTGTTACCCAGAATCCTTTGCAAACCTCAAAATTTGGCTAAAAAAACACATGTTCCTCACATTTCTGTGGCAGAAAGTTCTGGAATCTGAGAGGAGCCACAAATTTCCTTCCACCCAGCGTTCCCCTAAGTCTCCCGATAAAAATGATACCTCACTTGTGTGGGTAGGCCTAGCGCCTGCGACAGGAAACGCCCCAAAGCGCAACGTGGACACATCCAAAATTTTGGAAGAAAACAGAGGTGTTTTTTGTGAAGTGCCTACCTTGTAGATTTTGGCCTCTAGCTCAGTTGGCACCTAGGGAAACCCACCAAACCTGTGCATTTCTGAAAACAAGAGACCTAGGGGATTCCAAGGAGGGGTGACTTGCGGGGCTCGGACCAGGTTCTGTTACCCAGAATACTTTGCAAACCTCAAAATTTGGTTAAAAAAACACATGTTCCTCACACTTCTGTGGCAGAAAGTTCTGGAATCTGAGAGGAGCCACAAATTTCCTTCCACCCAGCGTTCCCCCAAGTCTCCCGATAAAAATTATACCTCACTTGTGTGGGTAGGCCTAGCGCCCGCGACAGGAAACGCCCCAAAGCGCAACGTGGACACATCAAAAATTTTGGAAGAAAACAGAGGTGTTTTTTGCGAAGTGCCTACCTGTAGATTTTGGCCTCTAGCTCAGCCGGCACCTAGGGAAACCTACCAAACCTGTGCATTTCTGAAAACTAGAGACCTAGGGGAATCCAAGGAGGGGTGACTTGCAGTGCTCGGACCAGGTTCTGTTACCCAGAATCCTTTGCAAACCTCAAAATTTGCCTAAAAAAACACATGTTCCTCACATTTCTGTGGCAGAAAGTTCTGGAATCTGAGAGGAGCCACAAATTTCCTTCCACCCAGCGTTCCCCCAAGTCTCCCGATAAAAATGATACCTCACTTGTGTGGGTAGGCCTAGCGCCCGCGACAGGAAACGCCCCAAAGCGCAACGTGGACACATCTAAAATTTTGGAAGAAAACAGAGGTGTTTTTTGCGAAGTGCCTACCTGTAGATTTTGGCCTCTAGCTCAGCCGGCACCTAGGGAAACCTACCAAACCTGTGCATTTCTGAAAACTAGAGACCTAGGGGAATCCAAGGAGGGGTTACTTGCGGGGCTCGGACCAGGTTCTGTTACCCAGAATCCTTTGCAAACCTCAAAATTTGGCTAAAAAAACACATGTTCCTCACATTTCTGTGGCAGAAAGTTCTGGATTCTGAGAGGAACCATAAATTTCCTTCCACCCAGCGTTCCCCCAAGTCTCCCGATAAAAATGATATCTCACTTGTGTGGGTAGGCCTAGTGCTCGCGACAGGAAACGCCCCAAAGCGCAACGTGGACACATCCAAAATTTTGGAAGAAAACAGAGGTGTTTTTTGTGAAGTGCCTACCTGTAGATTTTGGCCTCTAGCTCAGCCGGCACCTAGGGAAACCTACCAAACCTGTGCATTTCTGAAAACTAGAGACCTAGGGGAATCCAAGGAGGGGTGACTTGCGGGGCTCGGACCAGGTTCTGTTACCCAGAATCCTTTGCAAACCTCAAAATTTGGCTAAAAAAACACATGTTCCTCACATTTCTGTGGCAGAAAGTTCTGGATTCTGAGAGGAACCACAAATGTCCTTCAACCCAGCGTTCCCCCAAGTCTCCCGATACAAATGATACCTCACTTGTGTGGGTAGGCCTAGTGCCCGCGACAGGAAACGCCCCAAATGCGCAACGTGGACACATCCAAAATTTTGGAAGAAAACAGAGGTGTTTTTTGCGAAGTGCCTACCTGTAGATTTTGGCCTCTAGCTCAGCCGGCACCTAGGGAAACCCACCAAACCTGTGCATTTCTGAAAACTAGAGACCTAGGGGAATCCAAAGAGGGGTGACTTGAGGGGCTTGGACCAGGTTCTGTTACCCAGAATCCTTTGCAAACCTCAACATTTGGCTAAAAAACACATGTTCCTCACATTTCTGTGGCAGAAAGTTCTGGAATCTGAGAGGAGCCACAAATTTCCTTCCACCCAGCGTTCCCCCAAGTCTCCTGATAAAAATGATACCCCACTTGTGTGGGTAGGCCTAGCGCCCGCGACAGGAAACGCCCCAAAGCGCAACGTGGACACATCCAAAATTTTGGAAGAAAACAGAGGTGTTTTTTGCGAAGTGCCTACCTGTAGATTTTGGCCTCTAGCTCAGCCGGCACCTATGGAAACCTACCAAACCTGTGCATTTCTGAAAACTAGAGACCTAGGGGAATCCAAGGAGGGGTTACTTGCGGGGCTCGGACCAGTTTCTGTTACCCAGAATCCTTTGCAAACCTCAAAATTTGGCTAAAAAAACACATGTTCATCACATTTCTGTGTCAGAAAGTTCTGGAATCTGAGAGGAGCCACAAATTTCCTTCCACCCAGCGTTCCCCTAAGTCTCCCGATAAAAATGATACCTCACTTGTGTGGGTAGGCCTAGCGCCTGCGACAGGAAACGCCCCAAAGCGCAACGTGGACACATCAAAAATTTTGGAAGAAAACAGAGGTGTTTTTTGTGAAGTGCCTACCTTGTAGATTTTGGCCTCTAGCTCAGTTGGCACCAAGGGAAACCCACCAAACCTGTGCATTTCTGAAAACAAGAGACCTAGGGGATTCCAAGGAGGGGTGACTTGCGGGGCTCGGACCAGGTTCTGTTACCCAGAATCCTTTGCAAACCTCAAAATTTGGCTAAAAAAACACATGTTCCTCACATTTCTGTGGCAGAAAGTTCTGGAATCTGAGAGGAGCCACAAATTTCCTCCCACCCAGCGTTCCCCCAAGTCTCCCGATAAAAATGATACCTCACTTGTGTGGGTAGGCCTAGCGCCCGCGACAGGAAACGCCCCAAAGCGCAACGTGGACACATCAAAAATTTTGGAAGAAAACAGAGGTGTTTTTTGTGAAGTGCCTACCTTGTAGATTTTGGCCTCTAGCTCAGCCGGCACCTAGGGAAACCCACCAAACCTGTGCATTTCTGAAAACTAGAGACCTAGGGGAATCCAAAGAGGGGTGACTTGAGGGGCTTGGACCAGGTTCTGTTACCCAGAATCCTTTGCAAACCTCAACATTTGGCTAAAAAACACATGTTCCTCACATTTCTGTGGCAGAAAGTTCTGGAATCTGAGAGGAGCCACAAATTTCCTTCCACCGAGCGTTCCCCCAAGTCTCCTGAAAAAAATGATACCCCACTTGTGTGGGTAGGCCTAGCGCCCGCGACAGGAAACGCCCCAAAGCGCAACGTGGACACATCCAAAATTTTGGAAGAAAACAGAGGTGTTTTTTGCGAAGTGCCTACCTGTAGATTTTGGCCTCTAGCTCAGCCGGCACCTAGGGAAACCTACCAAACCTGTGCATTTCTGAAAACTAGAGACCTAGGGGAATCCAAGGAGGGGTGACTTGCGGGGCTCGGACCAGGTTCTGTTACCCAGAATCCTTTGCAAACCTCAAAATTTGGCTAAAAAAACACATGTTCCTCACATTTCTGTGGCAGAAAGTTCTGGAATCTGAGAGGAGCCACAAATTTCCTTCCACCCAGCGTTCCCCCAAGTCTCCCGATAAAAAGGATACCTCACTTGTGTGGGTAGGCCTAGCGCCCGCGACAGGAAACGCCCCAAAGCGCAACGTGGACACATCCAAAATTTTGGAAGAAAACAGAGGTGTTTTTTGCGAAGTGCCTACCTGTAGATTTTGGCCTCTAGCTCAGCCGGCACCTAGGGAAACCTACCAAACCTGTGCATTTCTGAAAACTAGAGACCTAGGGGAATCCAAGGAGGGGTTACTTGCGGGGCTCGGACCAGTTTCTGTTACCCAGAATCCTTTGCAAACCTCAACATTTGGCTAAAAAACACATGTTCCTCACATTTCTGTGGCAGAAAGTTCTGGAATCTGAGAGGAGCCACAAATTTCCTTCCACCCAGCGTTCCCCCAAGTCTCCTGATAAAAATGATACCTCACTTGTGTGGGTAGGCCTAGCGCCCGCAACAGGAAACGCCCCAAAGCGCAACGTGGACACATCCAAAATTTTGGAAGACAACAGAGGTGTTTTTTGTGAAGTGCGTACCTGTAGATTTTGGCCTCTAGCTCAGTTGGCACCTAGGGAAACCCACCAAACCTGTGCATTTCTGAAAACTAGAGACCTAGGGGAATCCAAGGAGGAGTGCCTTGCGGGGCTCGGACCAGGTTCTGTTACCCAGAATCCTTTGCAAACCTCAAATTTGGCTAAAAAAACACGTGTTCCTCACATTTCTGTGGCAGAAAGTTCTGGAATCTGAGAGGAGCCACAAATTTCCTTCCACCCAGCGTTCCCCTAAGTCTCCCGATAAAAATGATACCTCACTTGTGTGGGTAGGCCTAGCGCCCACGACAGGAAACGCCCCAAAGCGCAACGTGGACACATCCAAAATTTTGGAAGAAAACAGAGGTGTTTTTTGTGAAGTGCCTACCTGTAGATTTTGGCCTCTAGCTCAGTTGGCACCTAGGGAAACCCACCAAAACCTGTGCATTTCTGAAAACTAGAGACCTAGGGGAATCCAAGGAGGGGTGCCTTGCGGGGCTCGGACCAGGTTCTGTTACCCAGAATACTTTGCAAACCTCAAAATTTGGCTAAAAAAACACATGTTCCTCACATTTCTGTGGCAGAAAGTTCTGGAATCTGAGAGGAGCCACAAATTTCCTTCCACCCAGCGTTCCCCCAAGTCTCCCGATAAAAATGATACCTCACTTGTGTGGGTAGGCCTAGCCCCCGCGACAGGAAACGCCCCAAAGTGCAACGTGGACACATAAAATTTTTGGGAAGAAAACAGAGGTGTTTTTTGCGAAGTGCCTACCTGTAGATTTTGGCCTCTAGCTCAGCCGGCACCTAGGGAAACCTACCAAACCTGTGCATTTCTGAAAACTAGAGACCTAGGGGAATCCAAGGAGGGATGACTTGCAGTGCTCGGACCAGGTTCTGTTACCCAGAATCCTTTGCAAACCTCAAAATTTGGCTAAAAAAACACATGTTCCTCACATTTCTGTGGCAGAAAGTTCTGGAATCTGAGAGGAGCCACAAATTTCCTTCCACCCAGCATTCCCCCAAGTCTCCCGATAAAAATGATACCTCACTTGTGTGGGTAGGCCTAGCGCCCGCGACAGGAAACGCCCCAAAGCGCAACGTGGACACATCTAAAATTTTGGAAGAAAACAGAGGTGTTTTTTGCGAAGTGCCTACCTGTAGATTTTGGCCTCTAGCTCAGCCGGCACCTAGGGAAACCTACCAAACCTGTGCATTTCTGAAAACTAGAGACCTAGGGAAATCCAAGGAGGGGTTACTTGCGGGGCTCGGACCAGGTTCTGTTACCCAGAATCCTTTGCAAACCTCAAAATTTGGCTAAAAAAACACATGTTCCTCACATTTCTGTGGCAGAAAGTTCTGGATTCTGAGAGGAACCATAAATTTCCTTCCACCCAGCGTTCCCCCAAGTCTCCCGATAAAAATGATACCTCACTTGTGTGGGTAGGCCTAGTGCCCGCTACAGGAAACGCCCCAAAGCGCAGCGTGGACACATCCAAAATTTTGGAAGAAAACAGAGGTGTTTTTTGTGAAGTGCCTACCTGTAGATTTTGGCCTCTAGCTCAGCCGGCACCTAGGGAAACTTACCAAACCTGTGCATTTCTGAAAACTAGAGACCTAAGGGAATCCAAGGAGGGGTGACTTGCAGTGCTCGGACCAGGTTCTGTTACCCAGAATCCTTTGCAAACCTCAAAATTTGGCTAAAAAAACACATGTTCCTCACATTTCTGTGGCAGAAAGTTCTGGAATCTGAGAGGAGCCACAAATTTCCTTCCACCCAGCGTTCCCCCAAGTCTCCCGATAAAAATGATACCTCACTTGTGTGGGTAGACCTAGCGCCCGCGACAGGAAACGCCCCAAAGCGCAACGTGGACACATCTAAAATTTTGGAAGAAAACAGAGGTGTTTTTTGCGAAGTGCCTACCTGTAGATTTTGGCCTCTAGCTCAGCCGGCACCTAGGGAAACCTACCAAACCTGTGCATTTCTGAAAACTAGAGACCTAGGGAAATCCAAGGAGGGGTTACTTGCGGGGCTCGGACCAGGTTCTGTTACCCAGAATCCTTTGCAAACCTCAAAATTTGGCTAAAAAAACACATGTTCCTCACATTTCTGTGGCAGAAAGTCCTGGATTCTGAGAGGAACCACAAATTTCCTTCCACCCAGCGTTCCCCCAAGTCTCCCGATAAAAATTATACCTCACTTGTGTGGGTAGGCCTAGTGCCCGCGACAGGAAACGCCCCAAAGCGCAACGTGGACACATCCAAAATTTTGGAAGAAAACAGAGGTGTTTTTTGCGAAGTGCCTACCTGTAGATTTTGGCCTCTAGCTCAGCCGGCACCTAGGGAAACCCACCAAACCTGTGCATTTCTGAAAACTAGAGACCTAGGGGAATCCAAGGAGGGGTGACTTGCGGGGCTTGGACCAGGTTCTGTTACCCAGAATCCTTTGCAAACCTCAACATTTGGCTAAAAAACACATGTTCCTCACATTTCTGTGGCAGAAAGTTCTGGAATCTGAGAGGAGCCACAAATTTCCTTCCACCCAGCGTTCCCCCAAGTCTCCCGATAAAAATGATACCCCACTTGTGTGGGTAGGCCTAGCGCCCGCGACAGGAAACGCCCCAAAGCGCAACGTGGACACATCCAAAATTTTGGAAGAAAACAGTGGTGTTTTTTGCGAAGTGCCTACCTGTAGATTTTGGCCTCTAGCTCAGCCGACACCTAGGGAAACCTACCAAACCTGTGCATTTCTGAAAACTAGAGACCTAGGGGAATCCAAGGAGGGGTGACTTGCGGGGCTCGGACCAGGTTCTGTTACCCAGAATCCTTTGCAAACCTCAAAATTTGGCTAAAAAAACACATGTTCCTCACATTTCTGTGGCAGAAAGTTCTGGAATCTGAGAGGAGCCACAAATTTCCTTCCACCCAGCGTTCCCCCAAGTCTCCCGATAAAAAGGATACCTCACTTGTGTGGGTAGGCCTAGCGCCCGCGACAGGAAACGCCCCAAAGCGCAACGTGGACACATCAAAAATTTTGGAAGAAAACAGAGGTGTTTTTTGCGAAGTGCCTACCTGTAGATTTTGGCCTCTAGCTCAGCCGGCACTTAGGGAAACCCACCAAACCTGTGCATTTCTGAAAACTAGAGACCTAGGGGATTCCAAGGAGGGGTGACTTGCGGGGCTCGGACCAGGTTCTGTTACCCAGAATTCTTTGCAAACCTCAAAATTTGGCTAAAAAAACACATGTTCCTCACATTTCTGTGGCAGAAAGTTCTGGAATCTGAGAGGAGCCACAAATTTCCTTCCACCCAGCGTTCCCCCAAGTCTCCCGATAAAAATGATACCTCACTTGTGTGGGTAGGCCTAGCGCCCGCGACAGGAAACGCCCCAAAGCGCAACGTGGACACATCCAAAATTTTGGAAGAAAACAGAGGTGTTTTTTGTGAAGTGCCTACCTGTAGATTTTGGCCTCTAGCTCAGCCGGCACCTAGGGAAACCTACCAAACCTGTGCATTTCTGAAAGCTAGAGACCTAGGGGAATCCAAGGAGGGGTGACTTGCAGTGCTCGGACCAGGTTCTGTTACCCAGAATCCTTTGCAAACCTCAAAAATTTGGCTAAAAAAACACATGTTCCTCACATTTCTGTGGCAGAAAGTTCTGGAATCTGAGAGGAGCCACAAATTTCCTTCCACCCAGCGTTCCCCCAAGTCTCCCGATAAAAATGATACCTCACTTGTGTGGGTAGGCCTAGCGCCCGCGACAGGAAACGCCCCAAAGCGCAACGTGGACACATCTAAAATTTTGGAAGAAAACAGAGGTGTTTTTTGCGAAGTGCCTACCTGTAGATTTTGGCCTCTAGCTCAGCCGGCACCTAGGGAAACCTACCAAACCTGTGCATTTCTGAAAACTAGAGACCTAGGGGAATCCAAGGAGGGGTTACTTGCGGGGCTCGGACCAGGTTCTGTTACCCAGAATCCTTTGCAAACCTCAAAATCTGGCTAAAAAAACACATGTTCATCACATTTCTGTGGCAGAAAGTTCTGGAATCTGAGAGGAGCCACAAATTTCCTTCCACCCAGCGTTCCCCCAAGTCTCCCGATAAAAATGATTCCTCACTTGTGTGGGTAGGCCTAGAAAACACCCCAAAGCGCAACTTGGACACATCCAAAATTTTGGAAGAAAACAGAGGTGTTTTTTGTGAAGTGCCTACCTGTAGATTTTTGCCTCTAGCTCAGCCGGCACCTAGGGACACCTACCAAACCTGTGCATTTCTGAAAACTAGAGACCTAGGGGAATCCAAGGAGGGGTGACTTGCAAGGCTCGGACCAGGTTCTGTTACCCAGAATCCTTTGCAAACCTCAAAATTTGGCTAAAAAAACACATGTTCCTCACATTTCTGTGGCAGAAAGTTCTGGATTCTGAGAGGAACCACAAATTTCCTTCCACCCAGCGTTCCCCCAAGTCTCCCGATAAAAATTATACCTCACTTGTGTGGGTAGGCCTAGTGCCCGCGACAGGAAACGCCCCAAAGCGCAACGTGGACACATCCAAAATTTTGGAAGAAAACAGAGGTGTTTTTTGCGAAGTGCCTACCTGTAGATTTTGGCCTCTAGCTCAGCCGGCACCTAGGGAAACCCACCAAACCTGTGCATTTCTGAAAACTAGAGACCTAGGGGAATCCAAGGAGGGGTGACTTGCGGGGCTTGGACCAGGTTCTGTTACCCAGAATCCTTTGCAAACCTCAACATTTGGCTAAAAAACACATGTTCCTCACATTTCTGTGGCAGAAAGTTCTGGAATCTGAGAGGAGCCAAATATTTCCTTCCACCCAGCGTTCCCCCAAGTCTCCCGATAAAAATGATACCCCACTTGTGTGGGTAGGCCTAGCGCCCGCGACAGGAAACGCCCCAAAGCGCAACGTGGACACATCCAAAATTTTGGAAGAAAACAGTGGTGTTTTTTGCGAAGTGCCTACCTGTAGATTTTGGCCTCTAGCTCAGCCGACACCTAGGGAAACCTACCAAACCTGTGCATTTCTGAAAACTAGAGACCTAGGGGAATCCAAGGAGGGGTGACTTGCGGGGCTCGGACCAGGTTCTGTTACCCAGAATCCTTTGCAAACCTCAAAATTTGGCTAAAAAAACACATGTTCCTCACATTTCTGTGGCAGAAAGTTCTGGAATCTGAGAGGAGCCACAAATTTCCTTCCACCCAGCGTTCCCCCAAGTCTCCCGATAAAAAGGATACCTCACTTGTGTGGGTAGGCCTAGCGCCCGCGACAGGAAACGCCCCAAAGCGCAACGTGGACACATCAAAAATTTTGGAAGAAAACAGAGGTGTTTTTTGCGAAGTGCCTACCTGTAGATTTTGGCCTCTAGCTCAGCCGGCACTTAGGGAAACCCACCAAACCTGTGCATTTCTGAAAACTAGAGACCTAGGGGATTCCAAGGAGGGGTGACTTGCGGGGCTCGGACCAGGTTCTGTTACCCAGAATTCTTTGCAAACCTCAAAATTTGGCTAAAAAAACACATGTTCCTCACATTTCTGTGGCAGAAAGTTCTGGAATCTGAGAGGAGCCACAAATTTCCTTCCACCCAGCGTTCCCCCAAGTCTCCCGATAAAAATGATACCTCACTTGTGTGGGTAGGCCTAGCGCCCGCGACAGGAAACGCCCCAAAGTGCAACGTGGACACATCCAAAATTTTGGAAGAAAACAGAGGTGTTTTTTGTGAAGTTCCTACCTGTAGATTTTGGCCCCTAGCTCAGTTGGCACCTAGGGAAACCCACCAAACCTGTGCATTTCTGAAAACTAGAGACCTAGGGGAATCCAAGGAGGAGTGCCTTGCGGGGCTCGGACCAGGTTCTGTTACCCAGAATCCTTTGCAAACCTCAAAATTTGGCTAAAAAAACACATGTTCCTCACATTTCTGTGGCAGAAAGTTCTGGAATCTGAGAGGAGCCACAAATTTCCTTCCACCCAGCGTTCCCCTAAGTCTCCCGATAAAAATGATACCTCACTTGTGTGGGTAGGCCTAGCGCCTGCGACAGGAAACGCCCCAAAGCGCAACGTGGACACATCCAAAATTTTGGAAGAAAACAGAGGTGTTTTTTGTGAAGTGCCTACCTTGTAGATTTTGGCCTCTAGCTCAGTTGGCACCTAGGGAAACCCACCAAACCTGTGCATTTCTGAAAACAAGAGACCTAGGGGATTCCAAGGAGGGGTGACTTGCGGGGCTCGGACCAGGTTCTGTTACCCAGAATACTTTGCAAACCTCAAAATTTGGTTAAAAAAACACATGTTCCTCACACTTCTGTGGCAGAAAGTTCTGGAATCTGAGAGGAGCCACAAATTTCCTTCCACCCAGCGTTCCCCCAAGTCTCCCGATAAAAATGATACCTCACTTGTGTGGGTAGGCCTAGCGCCCGCGACAGGAAACGACCCAAAGCGCAACGTGGACACATCAAAAATTTTGGAAGAAAACAGAGGTGTTTTTTGTGAAGTTCCTACCTGTAGATTTTGGCCCCTAGCTCAGTTGGCACCTAGGGAAACCCACCAAACCTGTGCATTTCTGAAAACTAGAGACCTAGGGGAATCCAAGGAGGAGTGCCTTGCGGGGCTCGGACCAGGTTCTGTTACCCAGAATCCTTTGCAAACCTCAAAATTTGGCTAAAAAAACACATGTTCCTCACATTTCTGTGGCAGAAAGTTCTGGAATCTGAGAGGAGCCACAAATTTCCTTCCACCCAGCGTTCCCCTAAGTCTCCCGATAAAAATGATACCTCACTTGTGTGGGTAGGCCTAGCGCCTGCGACAGGAAACGCCCCAAAGCGCAACGTGGACACATCCAAAATTTTGGAAGAAAACAGAGGTGTTTTTTGTGAAGTGCCTACCTTGTAGATTTTGGCCTCTAGCTCAGTTGGCACCTAGGGAAACCCACCAAACCTGTGCATTTCTGAAAACAAGAGACCTAGGGGATTCCAAGGAGGGGTGACTTGCGGGGCTCGGACCAGGTTCTGTTACCCAGAATCCTTTGCAAACCTCAACATTTGGCTAAAAAACACATGTTCCTCACATTTCTGTGGCAGAAAGTTCTGGAATCTGAGAGGAGCCACAAATTTCCTTCCACCCAGCGTTCCCCCAAGTCTCCTGCAAAAAATGATACCCCACTTGTGTGGGTAGGCCTAGCGCCCGCGACAGGAAACGCCCCAAAGCGCAACGTGGACACATCCAAAATTTTGGAAGAAAACAGAGGTGTTTTTTGCGAAGTGCCTACCTGTAGATTTTGGCCTCTAGCTCAGCCGGCACCTAGGGAAACCTACCAAACCTGTGCATTTCTGAAAACTAGAGACCTAGGGGAATCCAAGGAGGGGTGACTTGCGGGGCTCGGACCAGGTTCTGTTACCCAGAATCCTTTGCAAACCTCAAAATTTGGCTAAAAAAACACATGTTCCTCACATTTCTGTGGCAGAAAGTTCTGGAATCTGAGAGGAGCCACAAATTTCCTTCCACCCAGCGTTCCCCCAAGTCTCCCGATAAAAAGGATACCTCACTTGTGTGGGTAGGCCTAGCGCCCGCGACAGGAAACGCCCCAAAGCGCAACGTGGACACATCCAAAATTTTGGAAGAAAACAGAGGTGTTTTTTGCGAAGTGCCTACCTGTAGATTTTGGCCTCTAGCTCAGCCGGCACCTAGGGAAACCTACCAAACCTGTGCATTTCTGAAAACTAGAGACCTAGGGGAATCCAAGGAGGGGTTACTTGCGGGGCTCGGACCAGTTTCTGTTACCCAGAATCCTTTGCAAACCTCAACATTTGGCTAAAAAACACATGTTCCTCACATTTCTGTGGCAGAAAGTTCTGGAATCTGAGAGGAGCCACAAATTTCCTTCCACCCAGCGTTCCCCCAAGTCTCCTGATAAAAATGATACCCCACTTGTGTGGGTAGGCCTAGCGCCCGCGACAGGAAACGCCCCAAAGCGCAACGTGGACACATCCAAAATTTTGGAAGAAAACAGAGGTGTTTTTTGCGAAGTGCCTACCTGTAGATTTTGGCCTCTAGCTCAGCCGGCACCTATGGAAACCTACCAAACCTGTGCATTTCTGAAAACTAGAGACCTAGGGGAATCCAAGGAGGGGTTACTTGCGGGGCTCGGACCAGTTTCTGTTACCCAGAATCCTTTGCAAACCTCAAAATTTGGCTAAAAAAACACATGTTCATCACATTTCTGTGTCAGAAAGTTCTGGAATCTGAGAGGAGCCACAAATTTCCTTCCACCCAGCGTTCCCCTAAGTCTCCCGATAAAAATGATACCTCACTTGTGTGGGTAGGCCTAGCGCCTGCGACAGGAAACGCCCCAAAGCGCAACGTGGACACATCAAAAATTTTGGAAGAAAACAGAGGTGTTTTTTGTGAAGTGCCTACCTTGTAGATTTTGGCCTCTAGCTCAGTTGGCACCAAGGGAAACCCACCAAACCTGTGCATTTCTGAAAACAAGAGACCTAGGGGATTCCAAGGAGGGGTGACTTGCGGGGCTCGGACCAGGTTCTGTTACCCAGAATCCTTTGCAAACCTCAAAATTTGGCTAAAAAAACACATGTTCCTCACATTTCTGTGGCAGAAAGTTCTGGAATCTGAGAGGAGCCACAAATTTCCTCCCACCCAGCGTTCCCCCAAGTCTCCCGATAAAAATGATACCTCACTTGTGTGGGTAGGCCTAGCGCCCGCGACAGGAAACGCCCCAAAGCGCAACGTGGACACATCAAAAATTTTGGAAGAAAACAGAGGTGTTTTTTGTGAAGTGCCTACCTTGTAGATTTTGGCCTCTAGCTCAGCCGGCACCTAGGGAAACCCACCAAACCTGTGCATTTCTGAAAACTAGAGACCTAGGGGAATCCAAAGAGGGGTGACTTGAGGGGCTTGGACCAGGTTCTGTTACCCAGAATCCTTTGCAAACCTCAACATTTGGCTAAAAAACACATGTTCCTCACATTTCTGTGGCAGAAAGTTCTGGAATCTGAGAGGAGCCACAAATTTCCTTCCACCCAGCGTTCCCCCAAGTCTCCTGCAAAAAATGATACCCCACTTGTGTGGGTAGGCCTAGCGCCCGCGACAGGAAACGCCCCAAAGCGCAACGTGGACACATCCAAAATTTTGGAAGAAAACAGAGGTGTTTTTTGCGAAGTGCCTACCTGTAGATTTTGGCCTCTAGCTCAGCCGGCACCTAGGGAAACCTACCAAACCTGTGCATTTCTGAAAACTAGAGACCTAGGGGAATCCAAGGAGGGGTGACTTGCGGGGCTCGGACCAGGTTCTGTTACCCAGAATCCTTTGCAAACCTCAAAATTTGGCTAAAAAAACACATGTTCCTCACATTTCTGTGGCAGAAAGTTCTGGAATCTGAGAGGAGCCACAAATTTCCTTCCACCCAGCGTTCCCCCAAGTCTCCCGATAAAAAGGATACCTCACTTGTGTGGGTAGGCCTAGCGCCCGCGACAGGAAACGCCCCAAAGCGCAACGTGGACACATCCAAAATTTTGGAAGAAAACAGAGGTGTTTTTTGCGAAGTGCCTACCTGTAGATTTTGGCCTCTAGCTCAGCCGGCACCTAGGGAAACCTACCAAACCTGTGCATTTCTGAAAACTAGAGACCTAGGGGAATCCAAGGAGGGGTTACTTGCGGGGCTCGGACCAGTTTCTGTTACCCAGAATCCTTTGCAAACCTCAAAATTTGGCTAAAAAAACACATGTTCATCACATTTCTGTGTCAGAAAGTTCTGGAATCTGAGAGGAGCCACAAATTTCCTTCCACCCAGCGTTCCCCTAAGTCTCCCGATAAAAATGATACCTCACTTGTGTGGGTAGGCCTAGCGCCTGCGACAGGAAACGCCCCAAAGCGCAACGTGGACACATCAAAAATTTTGGAAGAAAACAGAGGTGTTTTTTGTGAAGTGCCTACCTTGTAGATTTTGGCCTCTAGCTCAGTTGGCACCAAGGGAAACCCACCAAACCTGTGCATTTCTGAAAACAAGAGACCTAGGGGATTCCAAGGAGGGGTGACTTGCGGGGCTCGGACCAGGTTCTGTTACCCAGAATCCTTTGCAAACCTCAAAATTTGGCTAAAAAAACACATGTTCCTCACATTTCTGTGGCAGAAAGTTCTGGAATCTGAGAGGAGCCACAAATTTCCTTCCACCCAGCGTTCCCCCAAGTCTCCCGATAAAAAGGATACCTCACTTGTGTGGGTAGGCCTAGCGCCCGCGACAGGAAACGCCCCAAAGCGCAACGTGGACACATCCAAAATTTTGGAAGAAAACAGAGGTATTTTTTGCGAAGTGCCTAACTGTAGATTTTGGCCTCTAGCTCAGCCGGCACCTAGGGAAACCTACCAAACCTGTGCATTTCTGAAAACTAGAGACCTATGGGAATCTAAGGAGGGGTTACTTGCGGGGCTCGGACCAGGTTCTGTTACCCAGAATCCTTTGCAAACCTCAAAATTTGGCTAAAAAAACACATGTTCATCACATTTCTGTGGCAGAAAGTTCTGGAATCTGAGAGGAGCCATAAATTTCCTTCCACCCAGCGTTCCCCCAAGTCTCCTGATAAAAATGATACCTCACTTGTGTGGGTAGGCCTAGCGCCCGCGACAGGAAACGCCCCAAAGCGCAACGTGGACACATCCAAAATTTTGGAAGACAACAGAGGTGTTTTTTGTGAAGTGCGTACCTGTAGATTTTGGCCTCTAGCTCAGTTGGCACCTAGGGAAACCCACCAAACCTGTGCATTTCTGAAAACTAGAGACCTAGGGGAATCCAAGGAGGAGTGCCTTGCGGGGCTCGGACCAGGTTCTGTTACCCAGAATCCTTTGCAAACCTCAAATTTGGCTAAAAAAACACGTGTTCCTCACATTTCTGTGGCAGAAAGTTCTGGAATCTGAGAGGAGCCACAAATTTCCTTCCACCCAGCGTTCCCCTAAGTCTCCCGATAAAAATGATACCTCACTTGTGTGGGTAGGCCTAGCGCCCACGACAGGAAACGCCCCAAAGCGCAACGTGGACACATCCAAAATTTTGGAAGAAAACAGAGGTGTTTTTTGTGAAGTGCCTACCTGTAGATTTTGGCCTCTAGCTCAGTTGGCACCTAGGGAAACCCACCAAAACCTGTGCATTTCTGAAAACTAGAGACCTAGGGGAATCCAAGGAGGGGTGCCTTGCGGGGCTCGGACCAGGTTCTGTTACCCAGAATACTTTGCAAACCTCAAAATTTGGCTAAAAAAACACATGTTCCTCACATTTCTGTGGCAGAAAGTTCTGGAATCTGAGAGGAGCCACAAATTTCCTTCCACCCAGCGTTCCCCCAAGTCTCCCGATAAAAATGATACCTCACTTGTGTGGGTAGGCCTAGCCCCCGCGACAGGAAACGCCCCAAAGTGCAACGTGGACACATAAAATTTTTGGGAAGAAAACAGAGGTGTTTTTTGCGAAGTGCCTACCTGTAGATTTTGGCCTCTAGCTCAGCCGGCACCTAGGGAAACCTACCAAACCTGTGCATTTCTGAAAACTAGAGACCTAGGGGAATCCAAGGAGGGATGACTTGCAGTGCTCGGACCAGGTTCTGTTACCCAGAATCCTTTGCAAACCTCAAAATTTGGCTAAAAAAACACATGTTCCTCACATTTCTGTGGCAGAAAGTTCTGGAATCTGAGAGGAGCCACAAATTTCCTTCCACCCAGCATTCCCCCAAGTCTCCCGATAAAAATGATACCTCACTTGTGTGGGTAGGCCTAGCGCCCGCGACAGGAAACGCCCCAAAGCGCAACGTGGACACATCTAAAATTTTGGAAGAAAACAGAGGTGTTTTTTGCGAAGTGCCTACCTGTAGATTTTGGCCTCTAGCTCAGCCGGCACCTAGGGAAACCTACCAAACCTGTGCATTTCTGAAAACTAGAGACCTAGGGAAATCCAAGGAGGGGTTACTTGCGGGGCTCGGACCAGGTTCTGTTACCCAGAATCCTTTGCAAACCTCAAAATTTGGCTAAAAAAACACATGTTCCTCACATTTCTGTGGCAGAAAGTTCTGGATTCTGAGAGGAACCATAAATTTCCTTCCACCCAGCGTTCCCCCAAGTCTCCCGATAAAAATGATACCTCACTTGTGTGGGTAGGCCTAGTGCCCGCTACAGGAAACGCCCCAAAGCGCAGCGTGGACACATCCAAAATTTTGGAAGAAAACAGAGGTGTTTTTTGTGAAGTGCCTACCTGTAGATTTTGGCCTCTAGCTCAGCCGGCACCTAGGGAAACTTACCAAACCTGTGCATTTCTGAAAACTAGAGACCTAAGGGAATCCAAGGAGGGGTGACTTGCAGTGCTCGGACCAGGTTCTGTTACCCAGAATCCTTTGCAAACCTCAAAATTTGGCTAAAAAAACACATGTTCCTCACATTTCTGTGGCAGAAAGTTCTGGAATCTGAGAGGAGCCACAAATTTCCTTCCACCCAGCGTTCCCCCAAGTCTCCCGATAAAAATGATACCTCACTTGTGTGGGTAGACCTAGCGCCCGCGACAGGAAACGCCCCAAAGCGCAACGTGGACACATCTAAAATTTTGGAAGAAAACAGAGGTGTTTTTTGCGAAGTGCCTACCTGTAGATTTTGGCCTCTAGCTCAGCCGGCACCTAGGGAAACCTACCAAACCTGTGCATTTCTGAAAACTAGAGACCTAGGGAAATCCAAGGAGGGGTTACTTGCGGGGCTCGGACCAGGTTCTGTTACCCAGAATCCTTTGCAAACCTCAAAATTTGGCTAAAAAAACACATGTTCCTCACATTTCTGTGGCAGAAAGTTCTGGATTCTGAGAGGAACCACAAATTTCCTTCCACCCAGCGTTCCCCCAAGTCTCCCGATAAAAATTATACCTCACTTGTGTGGGTAGGCCTAGTGCCCGCGACAGGAAACGCCCCAAAGCGCAACGTGGACACATCCAAAATTTTGGAAGAAAACAGAGGTGTTTTTTGCGAAGTGCCTACCTGTAGATTTTGGCCTCTAGCTCAGCCGGCACCTAGGGAAACCCACCAAACCTGTGCATTTCTGAAAACTAGAGACCTAGGGGAATCCAAGGAGGGGTGACTTGCGGGGCTTGGACCAGGTTCTGTTACCCAGAATCCTTTGCAAACCTCAACATTTGGCTAAAAAACACATGTTCCTCACATTTCTGTGGCAGAAAGTTCTGGAATCTGAGAGGAGCCACAAATTTCCTTCCACCCAGCGTTCCCCCAAGTCTCCCGATAAAAATGATACCCCACTTGTGTGGGTAGGCCTAGCGCCCGCGACAGGAAACGCCCCAAAGCGCAACGTGGACACATCCAAAATTTTGGAAGAAAACAGTGGTGTTTTTTGCGAAGTGCCTACCTGTAGATTTTGGCCTCTAGCTCAGCCGACACCTAGGGAAACCTACCAAACCTGTGCATTTCTGAAAACTAGAGACCTAGGGGAATCCAAGGAGGGGTGACTTGCGGGGCTCGGACCAGGTTCTGTTACCCAGAATCCTTTGCAAACCTCAAAATTTGGCTAAAAAAACACATGTTCCTCACATTTCTGTGGCAGAAAGTTCTGGAATCTGAGAGGAGCCACAAATTTCCTTCCACCCAGCGTTCCCCCAAGTCTCCCGATAAAAAGGATACCTCACTTGTGTGGGTAGGCCTAGCGCCCGCGACAGGAAACGCCCCAAAGCGCAACGTGGACACATCAAAAATTTTGGAAGAAAACAGAGGTGTTTTTTGCGAAGTGCCTACCTGTAGATTTTGGCCTCTAGCTCAGCCGGCACTTAGGGAAACCCACCAAACCTGTGCATTTCTGAAAACTAGAGACCTAGGGGATTCCAAGGAGGGGTGACTTGCGGGGCTCGGACCAGGTTCTGTTACCCAGAATTCTTTGCAAACCTCAAAATTTGGCTAAAAAAACACATGTTCCTCACATTTCTGTGGCAGAAAGTTCTGGAATCTGAGAGGAGCCACAAATTTCCTTCCACCCAGCGTTCCCCCAAGTCTCCCGATAAAAATGATACCTCACTTGTGTGGGTAGGCCTAGCGCCCGCGACAGGAAACGCCCCAAAGCGCAACGTGGACACATCCAAAATTTTGGAAGAAAACAGAGGTGTTTTTTGTGAAGTGCCTACCTGTAGATTTTGGCCTCTAGCTCAGCCGGCACCTAGGGAAACCTACCAAACCTGTGCATTTCTGAAAGCTAGAGACCTAGGGGAATCCAAGGAGGGGTGACTTGCAGTGCTCGGACCAGGTTCTGTTACCCAGAATCCTTTGCAAACCTCAAAAATTTGGCTAAAAAAACACATGTTCCTCACATTTCTGTGGCAGAAAGTTCTGGAATCTGAGAGGAGCCACAAATTTCCTTCCACCCAGCGTTCCCCCAAGTCTCCCGATAAAAATGATACCTCACTTGTGTGGGTAGGCCTAGCGCCCGCGACAGGAAACGCCCCAAAGCGCAACGTGGACACATCTAAAATTTTGGAAGAAAACAGAGGTGTTTTTTGCGAAGTGCCTACCTGTAGATTTTGGCCTCTAGCTCAGCCGGCACCTAGGGAAACCTACCAAACCTGTGCATTTCTGAAAACTAGAGACCTAGGGGAATCCAAGGAGGGGTTACTTGCGGGGCTCGGACCAGGTTCTGTTACCCAGAATCCTTTGCAAACCTCAAAATCTGGCTAAAAAAACACATGTTCATCACATTTCTGTGGCAGAAAGTTCTGGAATCTGAGAGGAGCCACAAATTTCCTTCCACCCAGCGTTCCCCCAAGTCTCCCGATAAAAATGATTCCTCACTTGTGTGGGTAGGCCTAGAAAACACCCCAAAGCGCAACTTGGACACATCCAAAATTTTGGAAGAAAACAGAGGTGTTTTTTGTGAAGTGCCTACCTGTAGATTTTTGCCTCTAGCTCAGCCGGCACCTAGGGAAACCTACCAAACCTGTGCATTTCTGAAAACTAGAGACCTAGGGGAATCCAAGGAGGGGTGACTTGCGGGGCTCGGACCAGGTTCTGTTACCCAGAATCCTTTGCAAACCTCAAAATTTGGCTAAAAAAACACATGTTCCTCACATTTCTGTGGCAGAAAGTTCTGGATTCTGAGAGGATCCACAAATTTCCTTCCACCCAGCGTTCCCCCAAGTCTCCCGATAAAAATTATACCTCACTTGTGTGGGTAGGCCTAGTGCCCGCGACAGGAAACGCCCCAAAGCGCAACGTGGACAC
This sequence comes from Pleurodeles waltl, assembly GCF_031143425.1. NCBI lineage: Eukaryota > Metazoa > Chordata > Amphibia > Caudata > Salamandridae > Pleurodeles > Pleurodeles waltl. The sequence continues at coordinate 968,649,557 of NC_090439.1, forward strand.
ATCCAAAATTTTGGAAGAAAACAGAGGTGTTTTTTGCGAAGTGCCTACCTGTAGATTTTGGCCTCTAGCTCAGCCGGCACCTAGGGAAACCCACCAAACCTGTGCATTTCTGAAAACTAGAGACCTAGGGGAATCCAAGGAGGGGTGACTTGCGGGGCTTGGACCAGGTTCTGTTACCCAGAATCCTTTGCAAACCTCAACATTTGGCTAAAAAACACATGTTCCTCACATTTCTGTGGCAGAAAGTTCTGGAATCTGAGAGGAGCCACAAATTTCCTTCCACCCAGCGTTCCCCCAAGTCTCCCGATAAAAATGATACCCCACTTGTGTGGGTAGGCCTAGCGCCCGCGACAGGAAACGCCCCAAAGCGCAACGTGGACACATCCAAAATTTTGGAAGAAAACAGTGGTGTTTTTTGCGAAGTGCCTACCTGTAGATTTTGGCCTCTAGCTCAGCCGACACCTAGGGAAACCTACCAAACCTGTGCATTTCTGAAAACTAGAGACCTAGGGGAATCCAAGGAGGGGTGACTTGCGGGGCTCGGACCAGGTTCTGTTACCCAGAATCCTTTGCAAACCTTAAAATTTGGCTAAAAAAACACATGTTCCTCACATTTCTGTGGCAGAAAGTTCTGGAATCTGAGAGGAGCCACAAATTTCCTTCCACCCAGCGTTCCCCCAAGTCTCCCGATAAAAAGGATACCTCACTTGTGTGGGTAGGCCTAGCGCCCGCGACAGGAAACGCCCCAAAGCGCAACGTGGACACATAAAAAATTTTGGAAGAAAACAGAGGTGTTTTTTGCGAAGTGCCTACCTGTAGATTTTGGCCTCTAGCTCAGCCGGCACTTAGGGAAACCCACCAAACCTGTGCATTTCTGAAAACTAGAGACCTAGGGGATTCCAAGGAGGGGTGACTTGCGGGGCTCGGACCAGGTTCTGTTACCCAGAATTCTTTGCAAACCTCAAAATTTGGCTAAAAAAACACATGTTCCTCACATTTCTGTGGCAGAAAGTTCTGGAATCTGAGAGGAGCCACAAATTTCCTTCCACCCAGCGTTCCCCCAAGTCTCCCGATAAAAATGATACCTCACTTGTGTGGGTAGGCCTAGCGCCCGCGACAGGAAACGCCCCAAAGTGCAACGTGGACACATCCAAAATTTTGGAAGAAAACAGAGGTGTTTTTTGTGAAGTTCCTACCTGTAGATTTTGGCCCCTAGCTCAGTTGGCACCTAGGGAAACCCACCAAACCTGTGCATTTCTGAAAACTAGAGACCTAGGGGAATCCAAGGAGGAGTGCCTTGCGGGGCTCGGACCAGGTTCTGTTACCCAGAATCCTTTGCAAACCTCAAAATTTGGCTAAAAAAACACATGTTCCTCACATTTCTGTGGCAGAAAGTTCTGGAATCTGAGAGGAGCCACAAATTTCCTTCCACCCAGCGTTCCCCTAAGTCTCCCGATAAAAATGATACCTCACTTGTGTGGGTAGGCCTAGCGCCTGCGACAGGAAACGCCCCAAAGCGCAACGTGGACACATCCAAAATTTTGGAAGAAAACAGAGGTGTTTTTTGTGAAGTGCCTACCTTGTAGATTTTGGCCTCTAGCTCAGTTGGCACCTAGGGAAACCCACCAAACCTGTGCATTTCTGAAAACAAGAGACCTAGGGGATTCCAAGGAGGGGTGACTTGCGGGGCTCGGACCAGGTTCTGTTACCCAGAATACTTTGCAAACCTCAAAATTTGGTTAAAAAAACACATGTTCCTCACACTTCTGTGGCAGAAAGTTCTGGAATCTGAGAGGAGCCACAAATTTCCTTCCACCCAGCGTTCCCCCAAGTCTCCCGATAAAAATGATACCTCACTTGTGTGGGTAGGCCTAGCGCCCGCGACAGGAAACGCCCCAAAGCGCAACGTGGACACATCAAAAATTTTGGAAGAAAACAGAGGTGTTTTTTGTGAAGTTCCTACCTGTAGATTTTGGCCCCTAGCTCAGTTGGCACCTAGGGAAACCCACCAAACCTGTGCATTTCTGAAAACTAGAGACCTAGGGGAATCCAAGGAGGAGTGCCTTGCGGGGCTCGGACCAGGTTCTGTTACCCAGAATCCTTTGCAAACCTCAAAATTTGGCTAAAAAAACACATGTTCCTCACATTTCTGTGGCAGAAAGTTCTGGAATCTGAGAGGAGCCACAAATTTCCTTCCACCCAGCGTTCCCCTAAGTCTCCCGATAAAAATGATACCTCACTTGTGTGGGTAGGCCTAGCGCCTGCGACAGGAAACGCCCCAAAGCGCAACGTGGACACATCCAAAATTTTGGAAGAAAACAGAGGTGTTTTTTGTGAAGTGCCTACCTTGTAGATTTTGGCCTCTAGCTCAGTTGGCACCTAGGGAAACCCACCAAACCTGTGCATTTCTGAAAACAAGAGACCTAGGGGATTCCAAGGAGGGGTGACTTGCGGGGCTCGGACCAGGTTCTGTTACCCAGAATACTTTGCAAACCTCAAAATTTGGTTAAAAAAACACATGTTCCTCACACTTCTGTGGCAGAAAGTTCTGGAATCTGAGAGGAGCCACAAATTTCCTTCCACCCAGCGTTCCCCCAAGTCTCCCGATAAAAATTATACCTCACTTGTGTGGGTAGGCCTAGCGCCCGCGACAGGAAACGCCCCAAAGCGCAACGTGGACACATCAAAAATTTTGGAAGAAAACAGAGGTGTTTTTTGCGAAGTGCCTACCTGTAGATTTTGGCCTCTAGCTCAGCCGGCACCTAGGGAAACCTACCAAACCTGTGCATTTCTGAAAACTAGAGACCTAGGGGAATCCAAGGAGGGGTGACTTGCAGTGCTCGGACCAGGTTCTGTTACCCAGAATCCTTTGCAAACCTCAAAATTTGCCTAAAAAAACACATGTTCCTCACATTTCTGTGGCAGAAAGTTCTGGAATCTGAGAGGAGCCACAAATTTCCTTCCACCCAGCGTTCCCCCAAGTCTCCCGATAAAAATGATACCTCACTTGTGTGGGTAGGCCTAGCGCCCGCGACAGGAAACGCCCCAAAGCGCAACGTGGACACATCTAAAATTTTGGAAGAAAACAGAGGTGTTTTTTGCGAAGTGCCTACCTGTAGATTTTGGCCTCTAGCTCAGCCGGCACCTAGGGAAACCTACCAAACCTGTGCATTTCTGAAAACTAGAGACCTAGGGGAATCCAAGGAGGGGTTACTTGCGGGGCTCGGACCAGGTTCTGTTACCCAGAATCCTTTGCAAACCTCAAAATTTGGCTAAAAAAACACATGTTCCTCACATTTCTGTGGCAGAAAGTTCTGGATTCTGAGAGGAACCATAAATTTCCTTCCACCCAGCGTTCCCCCAAGTCTCCCGATAAAAATGATATCTCACTTGTGTGGGTAGGCCTAGTGCTCGCGACAGGAAACGCCCCAAAGCGCAACGTGGACACATCCAAAATTTTGGAAGAAAACAGAGGTGTTTTTTGTGAAGTGCCTACGTGTAGATTTTGGCCTCTAGCTCAGCCGGCACCTAGGGAAACCTACCAAACCTGTGCATTTCTGAAAACTAGAGACCTAGGGGAATCCAAGGAGGGGTGACTTGCGGGGCTCGGACCAGGTTCTGTTACCCAGAATCCTTTGCAAACCTCAAAATTTGGCTAAAAAAACACATGTTCCTCACATTTCTGTGGCAGAAAGTTCTGGATTCTGAGAGGAACCACAAATGTCCTTCCACCCAGCGTTCCCCCAAGTCTCCCGATACAAATGATACCTCACTTGTGTGGGTAGGCCTAGTGCCCGCGACAGGAAACGCCCCAAATGCGCAACGTGGACACATCCAAAATTTTGGAAGAAAACAGAGGTGTTTTTTGCGAAGTGCCTACCTGTAGATTTTGGCCTCTAGCTCAGCCGGCACCTAGGGAAACCCACCAAACCTGTGCATTTCTGAAAACTAGAGACCTAGGGGAATCCAAAGAGGGGTGACTTGAGGGGCTTGGACCAGGTTCTGTTACCCAGAATCCTTTGCAAACCTCAACATTTGGCTAAAAAACACATGTTCCTCACATTTCTGTGGCAGAAAGTTCTGGAATCTGAGAGGAGCCACAAATTTCCTTCCACCCAGCGTTCCCCCAAGTCTCCTGATAAAAATGATACCCCACTTGTGTGGGTAGGCCTAGCGCCCGCGACAGGAAACGCCCCAAAGCGCAACGTGGACACATCCAAAATTTTGGAAGAAAACAGAGGTGTTTTTTGCGAAGTGCCTACCTGTAGATTTTGGCCTCTAGCTCAGCCGGCACCTATGGAAACCTACCAAACCTGTGCATTTCTGAAAACTAGAGACCTAGGGGAATCCAAGGAGGGGTTACTTGCGGGGCTCGGACCAGTTTCTGTTACCCAGAATCCTTTGCAAACCTCAAAATTTGGCTAAAAAAACACATGTTCATCACATTTCTGTGTCAGAAAGTTCTGGAATCTGAGAGGAGCCACAAATTTCCTTCCACCCAGCGTTCCCCTAAGTCTCCCGATAAAAATGATACCTCACTTGTGTGGGTAGGCCTAGCGCCTGCGACAGGAAACGCCCCAAAGCGCAACGTGGACACATCAAAAATTTTGGAAGAAAACAGAGGTGTTTTTTGTGAAGTGCCTACCTTGTAGATTTTGGCCTCTAGCTCAGTTGGCACCAAGGGAAACCCACCAAACCTGTGCATTTCTGAAAACAAGAGACCTAGGGGATTCCAAGGAGGGGTGACTTGCGGGGCTCGGACCAGGTTCTGTTACCCAGAATCCTTTGCAAACCTCAAAATTTGGCTAAAAAAACACATGTTCCTCACATTTCTGTGGCAGAAAGTTCTGGAATCTGAGAGGAGCCACAAATTTCCTCCCACCCAGCGTTCCCCCAAGTCTCCCGATAAAAATGATACCTCACTTGTGTGGGTAGGCCTAGCGCCCGCGACAGGAAACGCCCCAAAGCGCAACGTGGACACATCAAAAATTTTGGAAGAAAACAGAGGTGTTTTTTGTGAAGTGCCTACCTTGTAGATTTTGGCCTCTAGCTCAGCCGGCACCTAGGGAAACCCACCAAACCTGTGCATTTCTGAAAACTAGAGACCTAGGGGAATCCAAAGAGGGGTGACTTGAGGGGCTTGGACCAGGTTCTGTTACCCAGAATCCTTTGCAAACCTCAACATTTGGCTAAAAAACACATGTTCCTCACATTTCTGTGGCAGAAAGTTCTGGAATCTGAGAGGAGCCACAAATTTCCTTCCACCCAGCGTTCCCCCAAGTCTCCTGCAAAAAATGATACCCCACTTGTGTGGGTAGGCCTAGCGCCCGCGACAGGAAACGCCCCAAAGCGCAACGTGGACACATCCAAAATTTTGGAAGAAAACAGAGGTGTTTTTTGCGAAGTGCCTACCTGTAGATTTTGGCCTCTAGCTCAGCCGGCACCTAGGGAAACCTACCAAACCTGTGCATTTCTGAAAACTAGAGACCTAGGGGAATCCAAGGAGGGGTGACTTGCGGGGCTCGGACCAGGTTCTGTTACCCAGAATCCTTTGCAAACCTCAAAATTTGGCTAAAAAAACACATGTTCCTCACATTTCTGTGGCAGAAAGTTCTGGAATCTGAGAGGAGCCACAAATTTCCTTCCACCCAGCGTTCCCCCAAGTCTCCCGATAAAAAGGATACCTCACTTGTGTGGGTAGGCCTAGCGCCCGCGACAGGAAACGCCCCAAAGCGCAACGTGGACACATCCAAAATTTTGGAAGAAAACAGAGGTGTTTTTTGCGAAGTGCCTACCTGTAGATTTTGGCCTCTAGCTCAGCCGGCACCTAGGGAAACCTACCAAACCTGTGCATTTCTGAAAACTAGAGACCTAGGGGAATCCAAGGAGGGGTTACTTGCGGGGCTCGGACCAGTTTCTGTTACCCAGAATCCTTTGCAAACCTCAACATTTGGCTAAAAAACACATGTTCCTCACATTTCTGTGGCAGAAAGTTCTGGAATCTGAGAGGAGCCACAAATTTCCTTCCACCCAGCGTTCCCCCAAGTCTCCTGATAAAAATGATACCCCACTTGTGTGGGTAGGCCTAGCGCCCGCGACAGGAAACGCCCCAAAGCGCAACGTGGACACATCCAAAATTTTGGAAGAAAACAGAGGTGTTTTTTGCGAAGTGCCTACCTGTAGATTTTGGCCTCTAGCTCAGCCGGCACCTATGGAAACCTACCAAACCTGTGCATTTCTGAAAACTAGAGACCTAGGGGAATCCAAGGAGGGGTTACTTGCGGGGCTCGGACCAGTTTCTGTTACCCAGAATCCTTTGCAAACCTCAAAATTTGGCTAAAAAAACACATGTTCATCACATTTCTGTGTCAGAAAGTTCTGGAATCTGAGAGGAGCCACAAATTTCCTTCCACCCAGCGTTCCCCTAAGTCTCCCGATAAAAATGATACCTCACTTGTGTGGGTAGGCCTAGCGCCTGCGACAGGAAACGCCCCAAAGCGCAACGTGGACACATCAAAAATTTTGGAAGAAAACAGAGGTGTTTTTTGTGAAGTGCCTACCTTGTAGATTTTGGCCTCTAGCTCAGTTGGCACCTAGGGAAACCCACCAAACCTGTGCATTTCTGAAAACAAGAGACCTAGGGGATTCCAAGGAGGGGTGACTTGCGGGGCTCGGACCAGGTTCTGTTACCCAGAATCCTTTGCAAACCTCAAAATTTGGCTAAAAAAACACATGTTCCTCACATTTCTGTGGCAGAAAGTTCTGGAATCTGAGAGGAGCCACAAATTTCATCCCACCCAGCGTTCCCCCAAGTCTCCCGATAAAAATGATACCTCACTTGTGTGGGTAGGCCTAGCGCCCGCGACAGGAAACGCCCCAAAGCGCAACGTGGACACATCAAAAATTTTGGAAGAAAACAGAGGTGTTTTTTGTGAAGTGCCTACCTTGTAGATTTTGGCCTCTAGCTCAGCCGGCACCTAGGGAAACCCACCAAACCTGTGCATTTCTGAAAACTAGAGACCTAGGGGAATCCAAAGAGGGGTGACTTGAGGGGCTTGGACCAGGTTCTGTTACCCAGAATCCTTTGCAAACCTCAACATTTGGCTAAAAAACACATGTTCCTCACATTTCTGTGGCAGAAAGTTCTGGAATCTGAGAGGAGCCACAAATTTCCTTCCACCCAGCGTTCCCCCAAGTCTCCTGCAAAAAATGATACCCCACTTGTGTGGGTAGGCCTAGCGCCCGCGACAGGAAACGCCCCAAAGCGCAACGTGGACACATCCAAAATTTTGGAAGAAAACAGAGGTGTTTTTTGCGAAGTGCCTACCTGTAGATTTTGGCCTCTAGCTCAGCCGGCACCTAGGGAAACCTACCAAACCTGTGCATTTCTGAAAACTAGAGACCTAGGGGAATCCAAGGAGGGGTGACTTGCGGGGCTCGGACCAGGTTCTGTTACCCAGAATCCTTTGCAAACCTCAAAATTTGGCTAAAAAAACACATGTTCCTCACATTTCTGTGGCAGAAAGTTCTGGAATCTGAGAGGAGCCACAAATTTCCTTCCACCCAGCGTTCCCCCAAGTCTCCCGATAAAAAGGATACCTCACTTGAGTGGGTAGGCCTAGCGCCCGCGACAGGAAACGCCCCAAAGCGCAACGTGGACACATCCAAAATTTTGGAAGAAAACAGAGGTGTTTTTTGCGAAGTGCCTACCTGTAGATTTTGGCCTCTAGCTCAGCCGGCACCTAGGGAAACCTACCAAACCTGTGCATTTCTGAAAACTAGAGACCTAGGGGAATCCAAGGAGGGGTTACTTGCGGGGCTCGGACCAGTTTCTGTTACCCAGAATCCTTTGCAAACCTCCAAATTTGGCTAAAAAAACACATGTTCATCACATTTCTGTGTCAGAAAGTTCTGGAATCTGAGAGGAGCCACAAATTTCCTTCCACCCAGCGTTCCCCTAAGTCTCCCGATAAAAATGATACCTCACTTGTGTGGGTAGGCCTAGCGCCTGCGACAGGAAACGCCCCAAAGCGCAACGTGGACACATCAAAAATTTTGGAAGAAAACAGAGGTGTTTTTTGTGAAGTGCCTACCTTGTAGATTTTGGCCTCTAGCTCAGTTGGCACCAAGGGAAACCCACCAAACCTGTGCATTTCTGAAAACAAGAGACCTAGGGGATTCCAAGGAGGGGTGACTTGCGGGGCTCGGACCAGGTTCTGTTACCCAGAATCCTTTGCAAACCTCAAAATTTGGCTAAAAAAACACATGTTCCTCACATTTCTGTGGCAGAAAGTTCTGGAATCTGAGAGGAGCCACAAATTTCCTTCCACCCAGCGTTCCCCCAAGTCTCCCGATAAAAAGGATACCTCACTTGTGTGGGTAGGCCTAGCGCCCGCGACAGGAAACGCCCCAAAGCGCAACGTGGACACATCCAAAATTTTGGAAGAAAACAGAGGTATTTTTTGCGAAGTGCCTAACTGTAGATTTTGGCCTCTAGCTCAGCCGGCACCTAGGGAAACCTACCAAACCTGTGCATTTCTGAAAACTAGAGACCTATGGGAATCTAAGGAGGGGTTACTTGCGGGGCTCGGACCAGGTTCTGTTACCCAGAATCCTTTGCAAACCTCAAAATTTGGCTAAAAAAACACATGTTCATCACATTTCTGTGGCAGAAAGTTCTGGAATCTGAGAGGAGCCACAAATTTCCTTCCACCCAGCGTTCCCCCAAGTCTCCTGATAAAAATGATACCTCACTTGTGTGGGTAGGCCTAGCGCCCGCGACAGGAAACGCCCCAAAGCGCAACGTGGACACATCCAAAATTTTGGAAGACAACAGAGGTGTTTTTTGTGAAGTGCGTACCTGTAGATTTTGGCCTCTAGCTCAGTTGGCACCTAGGGAAACCCACCAAACCTGTGCATTTCTGAAAACTAGAGACCTAGGGGAATCCAAGGAGGAGTGCCTTGCGGGGCTCGGACCAGGTTCTGTTACCCAGAATCCTTTGCAAACCTCAAATTTGGCTAAAAAAACACATGTTCCTCACATTTCTGTGGCAGAAAGTTCTGGAATCTGAGAGGAGCCACAAATTTCCTTCCACCCAGCGTTCCCCTAAGTCTCCCGATAAAAATGATACCTCACTTGTGTGGGTAGGCCTAGCGCCCACGACAGGAAACGCCCCAAAGCGCAACGTGGACACATCCAAAATTTTGGAAGAAAACAGAGGTGTTTTTTGTGAAGTGCCTACCTGTAGATTTTGGCCTCTAGCTCAGTTGGCACCTAGGGAAACCCACCAAAACCTGTGCATTTCTGAAAACTAGAGACCTAGGGGAATCCAAGGAGGGGTGCCTTGCGGGGCTCGGACCAGGTTCTGTTACCCAGAATACTTTGCAAACCTCAAAATTTGGCTAAAAAAACACATGTTCCTCACATTTCTGTGGCAGAAAGTTCTGGAATCTGAGAGGAGCCACAAATTTCCTTCCACCCAGCGTTCCCCCAAGTCTCCCGATAAAAATGATACCTCACTTGTGTGGGTAGGCCTAGCCCCCGCGACAGGAAACGCCCCAAAGTGCAACGTGGACACATAAAATTTTTGGGAAGAAAACAGAGGTGTTTTTTGCGAAGTGCCTACCTGTAGATTTTGGCCTCTAGCTCAGCCGGCACCTAGGGAAACCTACCAAACCTGTGCATTTCTGAAAACTAGAGACCTAGGGGAATCCAAGGAGGGATGACTTGCAGTGCTCGGACCAGGTTCTGTTACCCAGAATCCTTTGCAAACCTCAAAATTTGGCTAAAAAAACACATGTTCCTCACATTTCTGTGGCAGAAAGTTCTGGAATCTGAGAGGAGCCACAAATTTCCTTCCACCCAGCATTCCCCCAAGTCTCCAGATAAAAATGATACCTCACTTGTGTGGGTAGGCCTAGCGCCCGCGACAGGAAACGCCCCAAAGCGCAACGTGGACACATCTAAAATTTTGGAAGAAAACAGAGGTGTTTTTTGCGAAGTGCCTACCTGTAGATTTTGGCCTCTAGCTCAGCCGGCACCTAGGGAAACCTACCAAACCTGTGCATTTCTGAAAACTAGAGACCTAGGGAAATCCAAGGAGGGGTTACTTGCGGGGCTCGGACCAGGTTCTGTTACCCAGAATCCTTTGCAAACCTCAAAATTTGGCTAAAAAAACACATGTTCCTCACATTTCTGTGGCAGAAAGTTCTGGATTCTGAGAGGAACCATAAATTTCCTTCCACCCAGCGTTCCCCCAAGTCTCCCGATAAAAATGATACCTCACTTGTGTGGGTAGGCCTAGTGCCCGCTACAGGAAACGCCCCAAAGCGCAGCGTGGACACATCCAAAATTTTGGAAGAAAACAGAGGTGTTTTTTGTGAAGTGCCTACCTGTAGATTTTGGCCTCTAGCTCAGCCGGCACCTAGGGAAACTTACCAAACCTGTGCATTTCTGAAAACTAGAGACCTAAGGGAATCCAAGGAGGGGTGACTTGCAGTGCTCGGACCAGGTTCTGTTACCCAGAATCCTTTGCAAACCTCAAAATTTGGCTAAAAAAACACATGTTCCTCACATTTCTGTGGCAGAAAGTTCTGGAATCTGAGAGGAGCCACAAATTTCCTTCCACCCAGCGTTCCCCCAAGTCTCCCGATAAAAATGATACCTCACTTGTGTGGGTAGACCTAGCGCCCGCGACAGGAAACGCCCCAAAGCGCAACGTGGACACATCTAAAATTTTGGAAGAAAACAGAGGTGTTTTTTGCGAAGTGCCTACCTGTAGATTTTGGCCTCTAGCTCAGCCGGCACCTAGGGAAACCTACCAAACCTGTGCATTTCTGAAAACTAGAGACCTAGGGAAATCCAAGGAGGGGTTACTTGCGGGGCTCGGACCAGGTTCTGTTACCCAGAATCCTTTGCAAACCTCAAAATTTGGCTAAAAAAACACATGTTCCTCACATTTCTGTGGCAGAAAGTTCTGGATTCTGAGAGGAACCATAAATTTCCTTCCACCCAGCGTTCCCCCAAGTCTCCCGATAAAAATGAAACCTCACTTGTGTGGGTAGGCCTAGTGCCCGCTACAGGAAACGCCCCAAAGCGCAGCGTGGACACATCCAAAATTTTGGAAGAAAACAGAGGTGTTTTTTGTGAAGTGCCTACCTGTAGATTTTGGCCTCTAGCTCAGCCGGCACCTAGGGAAACCTACCAAACCTGTGCATTTCTGAAAACTAGGGACCTAGGGGAATCCAAGGAGGGGTGACTTGCAGTGCTCGGACCAGGTTCTGTTACCCAGAATCCTTTGCAAACCTCAAAATTTGGCTAAAAAAACACATGTTCCTCACATTTCTGTGGCAGAAAGTTCTGGAATCTGAGAGGAGCCACAAATTTCCTTCCACCCAGCGTTCCCCCAAGTCTCCCGATAAAAATGATACCTCACTTGTGTGGGTAGGCCTAGCGCCCGCGACAGGAAACGCCATAAAGCGCAACGTGGACACATCAAAAATTTTGGAAGAAAACAGAGGTGTTTTTTGCGAAGTGCCTACCTGTAGATTTTGGCCTCTAGCTCAGCCGGCACCTAGGGAAACCTACCAAACCTGTGCATTTCTGAAAACTAGAGACCTAGGGAAATCTAAGGAGGGGTGACTTGCAGTGCTCGGACCAGGTTCTGTTACCCAGAATCCTTTGCAAACCTCAAAATTTGGCTAAAAAAACACATGTTCCTCACATTTCTGTGGCAGAAAGTTCTGGATTCTGAGAGGAACCACAAATTTCCTTCCACCCAGCGTTCCCCCAAGTCTCCCGATAAAAATGATACCTCACTTGTGTGGGTAGGCCTAGTGCCCGCGACAGGAAACGCCCCAAAGCGCAACGTGGACACATCCAAAATTTTGGAAGAAAACAGGGTGTTTTTTGCGAAGTGCCTACCTGTAGATTTTGGCCTCTAGCTCAGCCGGCACCTAGGGAAACCCACCAAACCTGTGCATTTCTGAAAACTAGAGACCTAGGGGATTCCAAGGAGGGGTGACTTGCGGGGCTCGGACCAGGTTCTGTTACCCAGAATTCTTTGCAAACCTCAAAATTTGGCTAAAAAAACACATGTTCCTCACATTTCTGTGGCAGAAAGTTCTGGAATCTGAGAGGAGCCACAAATTTCCTTCCACCGAGCGTTCCCCCAAGTCTCCCGATAAAAATGATACCTCACTTGTGTGGGTAGGCCTAGCGCCCGCGACAGGAAACGCCCCAAAGTGCAACGTGGACACATCCAAAATTTTTGAAGAAAACAGAGGTGTTTTTTGTGAAGTGCCTACCTATAGATTTTGGCCCCTAGCTCAGTTGGCACCTAGGGAAACCCACCAAACCTGTGCATTTCTGAAAACTAGAGACCTAGGGGAATCCAAGGAGGAGTGCCTTGCGGGGCTCGGACCAGGTTCTGTTACCCAGAATCCTTTGCAAACCTCAAAATTTGGCTAAAAAAACACGTGTTCCTCACATTTCTGTGGCAGAAAGTTCTGGAATCTGAGAGGAGCCACGAATTTCCTTCCACCCAGCGTTCCCCTAAGTCTCCCGATAAAAATGATACCTCACTTGTGTGAGTAGGCCTAGCGCCTGCGACAGGAAACGCCCCAAAGCGCAACGTGGACACATCCAAAATTTTGGAAGAAAACAGAGGTGTTTTTTGTGAAGTGCCTACCTTGTAGATTTTGGCCTCTAGCTCAGTTGGCACCTAGGGAAACCCACCAAACCTGTGCATTTCTGAAAACAAGAGACCTAGGGGATTCCAAGGAGGGGTGACTTGCGGGGCTCGGACCAGGTTCTGTCACCCAGAATACTTTGCAAACCTCAAAATTTGGTTAAAAAAACACATGTTCCTCACACTTCTGTGGCAGAAAGTTCTGGAATCTGAGAGGAGCCACAAATTTCCTTCCACCCAGCGTTCCCCCAAGTCTCCCGATAAAAATGATACCTCACTTGTGTGGGTAGGCCTAGCGCCCGCGACAGGAAACGCCCCAAAGCGCAACGTGGACACATCAAAAATTTTGGAAGAAAACAGAGGTGTTTTTTGCGAAGTGCCTACCTGTAGATTTTGGCCTCTAGCTCAGCCGGCATCTAGGGAAACCTACCAAACCTGTGCATTTCTGAAAACTAGAGACCTAGGGGAATCCAAGGAGGGGTGACTTGCAGTGCTCGGACCAGGTTCTGTTACCCAGAATCCTTTGCAAACCTCAAAATTTGCCTAAAAAAACACATGTTCCTCACATTTCTGTGGCAGAAAGTTCTGGAATCTGAGAGGAGCCACAAATTTCCTTCCACCCAGCGTTCCCCCAAGTCTCCCGATAAAAATGATACCTCACTTTGTGTGGGTAGGCCTAGCGCCCGCGACAGGAAACGCCCCAAAGCGCAACGTGGACACATCTAAAATTTTGGAAGAAAACAGAGGTGTTTTTTGCGAAGTGCCTACCTGTAGATTTTGGCCTCTAGCTCAGCCGGCACCTAGGGAAACCTACCAAACCTGTGCATTTCTGAAAACTAGAGACCTAGGGGAATCCAAGGAGGGGTTACTTGCAGGGCTCGGACCAGGTTCTGTTACCCAGAATCCTTTGCAAACCTCAAAATTTGGCTAAAAAAACACATGTTCCTCACATTTCTGTGGCAGAAAGTTCTGGATTCTGAGAGGAACCATAAATTTCCTTCCACCCAGCGTTCCCCCAAGTCTCCCGATAAAAATGATATCTCACTTGTGTGGGTAGGCCTAGTGCTCGCGACAGGAAACGCCCCAAAGCGCAACGTGGACACATCCAAAATTTTGGAAGAAAACAGAGGTGTTTTTTGTGAAGTGCCTACCTGTAGATTTTGGCCTCTAGCTCAGCCGGCACCTAGGGAAACCTACCAAACCTGTGCATTTCTGAAAACTAGAGACCTAGGGGATTCCAAGGAGGGGTGACTTGCGGGGCTCGGACCAGGTTCTGTTACCCAGAATCCTTTGCAAACCTCAAAATTTGGCTAAAAAAACACATGTTCCTCACATTTCTGTGGCAGAAAGTTCTGGAATCTGAGAGGAGCCACAAATTTCCTTCCACCCAGCGTTCCCCCAAGTCTCCCGATAAAAAGGATACCTCACTTGTGTGGGTAGGCCTAGCGCCCGCGACAGGAAACGCCCCAAAGCGCAACGTGGACACATCCAAAATTTTGGAAGAAAACAGAGGTATTTTTTGTGAAGTGCCTACCTGTAGATTTTGGCCTCTAGCTCAGCCGGCACCTAGGGAAACCTACCAAACCTGTGCATTTCTGAAAACTAGAGACCTATGGGAATCTAAGGAGGGGTTACTTGCGGGGCTCGGACCAGGTTCTGTTACCCAGAATCCTTTGCAAACCTCAAAATTTGGCTAAAAAAACACATGTTCATCACATTTCTGTGGCAGAAAGTTCTGGAATCTGAGAGGAGCCACAAATTTCCTTCCACCCAGCGTTCCCCCAAGTCTCCTGATAAAAATGATACCTCACTTGTGTGGGTAGGCCTAGCGCCCGCGACAGGAAACGCCCCAAAGCGCAACGTGGACACATCCAAAATTTTGGAAGACAACAGAGGTGTTTTTTGTGAAGTGCCTACCTGTAGATTTTGGCCTCTAGCTCAGTTGGCACCTAGGGAAACCCACCAAACCTGTGCATTTCTGAAAACTAGAGACCTAGGGGAATCCAAGGAGGAGTGCCTTGCGGGGCTCGGACCAGGTTCTGTTACCCAGAATCCTTTGCAAACCTCAAAATTTGGCTAAAAAAACACATGTTCCTCACATTTCTGTGGCAGAAAGTTCTTGATTCTGAGAGGAACCACAAATGTCCTTCCACCCAGCGTTCCCCCAAGCCTCCCGATAAAAATGATACCTCACTTGTGTGGGTAGGCCTAGTGCCCGCGACAGGAAACGCCCCAAATGCGCAACGTGGACACATCCAAAATTTTGGAAGAAAACAGAGGTGTTTTTTGCGAAGTGCCTACCTGTAGATTTTGGCCTCTAGCTCAGCCGGCACCTAGGGAAACCCACCAAACCTGTGCATTTCTGAAAACTAGAGACCTAGGGGAATCCAAGGAGGGGTGACTTGAGGGGCTTGGACCAGGTTCTGTTACCCAGAATCCTTTGCAAACCTCAACATTTGGCTAAAAAACACATGTTCCTCACATTTCTGTGGCAGAAAGTTCTGGAATCTGAGAGGAGCCACAAATTTCCTTCCACCCAGCGTTCCCCCAAGTCTCCCGATAAAAATGATACCCCACTTGTGTGGGTAGGCCTAGCGCCCGCGACAGGAAACGCCCCAAAGCGCAATGTGGACACATCCAAAATTTTGGAAGAAAACAGAGGTGTTTTTTGCGAAGTGCCTACCTGTAGATTTTGGCCTCTAGCTCAGCCGGCACCTAGGGAAACCTACCAAGCCTGTGCATTTCTGAAAACTAGAGACCTAGGGGAATCCAAGGAGGGGTGACTTGCGGGGCTCGGACCAGGTTCTGTTACCTAGAATCCTTTGCAAACCTCAAAATTTGGCTAAAAAAACACATGTTCCTCACATTTCTGTGGCAGAAAGTTCTGGAATCTGAGAGGAGCCACAAATTTCCTTCCACCCAGCGTTCCCCCAAGTCTCCCGATAAAAAGGATACCTTACTTGTGTGGGTAGGCCTAGCGCCCGCGACAGGAAACGCCCCAAAGCGCAACGTGGACACATCCAAAATTTTGGAAGAAAACAGAGGTGTTTTTTGCGAAGTGCCTACCTGTACATTTTGGCCTCTAGCTCAGCCGCCACCTAGGGAAACCTACCAAACCTGTGCATTTCTGAAAACTAGAGACCTAGGGGAATCCAAGGAGGGGTTACTTGCGGGGCTCGGACCAGGTTCTGTTACCCAGAATCCTTTGCAAACCTCAAAATTTGGCTAAAAAAACACATGTTCCTCACATTTCTGTGGCAGAAAGTTCTGGAATCTGAGAGGATCCACAAATTTCCTTCCACCCAGCGTTCCCCCAAGTCTCCCGATAAAAAGGATACCTCACTTGTGTGGGTAGGCCTAGCGCCCGCGACAGGAAACGCCCCAAAGCGCAACGTGGACACATCCAAAATTTTAGAAGAAAACAGAGGTGTTTTTTGCGAAGTGCCTACCTGTAGATTTTGGCCTCTAGCTCAGCCGGCACCTAGGGAAACCTACCAAACCTGTGCATTTCTGAAAACTAGAGACCTAGGGGAATCCAAGGAGGGGTTACTTGCGGGGCTCGGACCAGGTTCTGTTACCCAGAATCCTTTGCAAACCTCAAAATTTGGCTAAAAAAACACATGTTCATCACATTTCTGTGGCAGAAAGTTCTGGAATCTGAGAGGAGCCACAAATTTCCTTCCACCCAGCGTTCCCCCAAGTCTCCTGATAAAAATGATACCTCACTTGTGTGGGTAGGCCTAGCGCCCGCGACAGGAAACGCCCCAAAGCGCAACGTGGACACATCCAAAATTTTGGAAGACAACAGAGGTGTTTTTTGTGAAGTGCCTACCTGTAGATTTTGGCCTCTAGCTCAGTTGGCACCTAGGGAAACCCACCACACCTGTGCATTTCTGAAAACTAGAGACCTAGGGGAATCCAAGGAGGAGTGCCTTGCGGGGCTCGGACCAGGTTCTGTTACCCAGAATCCTTTGCAAACCTCAAAATTTGGCTAAAAAAACACGTGTTCCTCACATTTCTGTGGCAGAAAGTTCTGGAATCTGAGAGGAGCCACAAATTTCCTTCCACCCAGCGTTCCCCTAAGTCTCCCGATAAAAATGATACCTCACTTGTGTGGGTAGGCCTAGCGCCCACGACAGGAAACGCCCCAAAGCGCAACGTGGACACATCCAAAATTTTGGAAGAAAACAGAGGTGTTTTTTGTGAAGTGCCTACCTGTAGATTTTGGCCTCTAGCTCAGTTGGCACCTAGGGAAACCCACCAAACCTGTGCATTTCTGAAAACTAGAGACCTAGGGGAATCCAAGGAGGGGTGCCTTGCGCGGCTCGGACCAGGTTCTGTTACCCAGAATACTTTGCAAACCTCAAAATTTGGCTAAAAAAACACATGTTCCTCACATTTCTGTGGCAGAAAGTTCTGGAATCTGAGAGGAGCCACAAATTTCCTTCCACCCAGCGTTCCCCCAAGTCTCCCGATAAAAATGATACCTCACTTGTGTGGGTAGGCCTAGCGCCCGCGACAGGAAACGCCCCAAAGTGCAACGTGGACACATAAAAAATTTTGGAAGAAAACAGAGGTGTTTTTTGCGAAGTGCCTACCTGTAGATTTTGGCCTCTAGCTCAGCCGGCACCTAGGGAAACCTACCAAACCTGTGCATTTCTGAAAACTAGAGACCTAGGGGAATCGAAGGAGGGATGACTTGCAGTGCTCGGACCAGGTTCTGTTACCCAGAATCCTTTGCAAACCTCAAAATTTGGCTAAAAAAACACATGTTCCTCACATTTCTGTGGCAGAAAGTTCTGGAATCTGAGAGGAGCCACAAATTTCCTTCCACCCAGCGTTCCCCCAAGTCTCCCGATAAAAATGATACCTCACTTGTGTGGGTAGGCCTAGCGCCCGCGACAGGAAACGCCCCAAAGCGCAACGTGGACACATCTAAAATTTTGGAAGAAAACAGAGGTGTTTTTTGCGAAGTGCCTACCTGTAGATTTTGGCCTCTAGCTCAGCCGGCACCTAGGGAAACCGACCAAACCTGTGCATTTCTGAAAACTAGAGACCTAGGGGAATCCAAGGAGGGGTTACTTGCGGGGCTCGGACCAGGTTCTGTTACCCAGAATCCTTTGCAAACCTCAAAATTTGGCTAAAAAAACACATGTTCCTCACATTTCTGTGGCAGAAAGTTCTGGATTCTGAGAGGAACCATAAATTTCCTTCCACCCAGCGTTCCCCCAAGTCTCCCGATAAAAATGATACCTCACTTGTGTGGGTAGGCCTAGTGCCCGCTACAGGAAACGCCCCAAAGCGCAGCGTGGACACATCCAAAATTTTGGAAGAAAACAGAGGTGTTTTTTGTGAAGTGCCTACCTGTAGATTTTGGCCTCTAGCTCAGCCGGCACCTAGGGAAACCTACCAAACCTGTGCATTTCTGAAAACTAGAGACCTAGGGGAATCCAAGGAGGGGTGACTTGCAGTGCTCGGACCAGGTTCTGTTACCCAGAATCCTTTGCAAACCTCAAAATTTGGCCAAAAAAACACATGTTCCTCACATTTCTGTGGCAGAAAGTTCTGGAATCTGAGAGGAGCCACAAATTTCCTTCCACCCAGCGTTCCCCCAAGTCTCCCGATAAAAATGATACCTCACTTGTGTGGGTAGGCCTAGCGCCCGCGACAGGAAACGCCCCAAAGCGCAACGTGGACACATCTAAAATTTTGGAAGAAAACAGAGGTGTTTTTTGCGAAGTGCCTACCTGTAGATTTTGGCCTCTAGCTCAGCCGGCACCAAGGGAAACCTACCAAACCTGTGCATTTCTGAAAACTAGAGACCTAGGGGAATCCAAGGAGGGGTTACTTGCGGGGCTCGGACCAGGTTCTGTTACCCAGAATCCTTTGCAAACCTCAAAATTTGACTAAAAAAACACATGTTCATCACATTTCTGTGGCAGAAAGTTCTGGAATCTGAGAGGAGCCACAAATTTCCTTCCACCCAGCGTTCCCCCAAGTCTCCCGATAAAAATGATACCTCACTTGTGTGGGTAGGCCTAGCGCCCGCGACAGGAAACACCCCAAAGCGCAACGTGGACACATCCAAAATTTTGGAAGAAAAGAGAGGTGTTTTTTGTGAAGTGCCTACCTGTAGATTTTGGCCTCTAGCTCAGCCGGCACCTATGGAAACCTACCAAACCTGTGCATTTCTGAAAACTAGAGACCTAGGGGAATCGAAGGAGGGGTGACTTGCGGGGCTCGGACCAGGTTCTGTTACCCAGAATCCTTTGCAAACCTCAAAATTAGGCTAAAAAAACACATGTTCCTCACATTTCTGTGGCAGAAAGTTCTGGATTCTGAGAGGAACCATAAATTTCCTTCCACCCAGCGTTCCCCCAAGTCTCCCGATAAAAATGATACCTCACTTGTGTGGGTAGGCCTAGTGCCCGCAACAGGAAACGCCCCAAAGCGCAACGTGGACACATCCAAAATTTTGGAAGAAAACAGAGGTGTTTTTTGTGAAGTGCCTACCTGTAGATTTTGGCCTCTAGCTCAGCCGGCACCTAGTGAAACCTACCAAACCTGTGCATTTCTGAAAACTAGAGACCTAGGGGAATCCAAGGAGGGGTGACTTGCGGGGCTCGGACCAGGTTCTGTTACCCAGAATCCTTTGCAAACCTCAAAATTTGGCTAAAAAAACACATGTTCCTCACATTTCTGTGGCAGAAAGTTCTGGATTCTGAGAGGAACCACAAATTTCCTTCCACCCAGCGTTCCCCCAAGTCTCCCGATAAAAATGATACCTCACTTGTGTGGGTAGGCCTAGTGCCCGCGACAGGAAACGCCCCAAAGCGCAACGTGGACACATCCAAAATTTTGGAAGAAAACAGGGTGTTTTTTGCGAAGTGCCTACCTGTAGATTTTGGCCTCTAGCTCAGCCGGCACCTGAGGAAACCCACCAAACCTGTGCATTTCTGAAAATTAGAGACCTAGGGGAATCCAAGGAGGGGTGACTTGCGGGGCTTGGACCAGGTTCTGTTACCCAGAATCCTTTGCAAACCTCAACATTTGGCTAAAAAACACATGTTCCTCACATTTCTGTGGCAGAAAACTCTGGAATCTGAGAGGAGCCACAAATTTCCTTCCACCCAGCGTTCCCCCAAGTCTCCCGATAAAAATGATACCTCACTTGTGTGGGTAGGCCTAGCGCCCGCGACAGGAAACGCCCCAAAGCGCAACGTGGACACATCTAAAATTTTGGAAGAAAACAGAGGTGTTTTTTGCGAAGTGCCTACCTGTAGATTTTGGCCTCTAGCTCAGCCGGCACCAAGGGAAACCTACCAAACCTGTGCATTTCTGAAAACTAGAGACCTAGGGGAATCCAAGGAGGGGTTACTTGCGGGGCTCGGACCAGGTTCTGTTACCCAGAATCCTTTGCAAACCTCAAAATTTGGCTAAAAAAACACATGTTCATCACATTTCTGTGGCAGAAAGTTCTGGAATCTGAGAGGAGCCACAAATTTCCTTCCACCCAGCGTTCCCCCAAGTCTCCCGATAAAAATGATACCTCACTTGTGTGGGTAGGCCTAGCGCCCGCGACAGGAAACACCCCAAAGCGCAACGTGGACACATCCAAAATTTTGGAAGAAAAGAGAGGTGTTTTTTGTGAAGTGCCTACCTGTAGATTTTGGCCTCTAGCTCAGCCGGCACCTAGGGAAACCTACCAAACCTGTGCATTTCTGAAAACTAGAGACCTAGGGGAATCGAAGGAGGGGTGACTTGCGGGGCTCGGACCAGGTTCTGTTACCCAGAATCCTTTGCAAACCTCAAAATTAGGCTAAAAAAACACATGTTCCTCACATTTCTGTGGCAGAAAGTTCTGGATTCTGAGAGGAACCATAAATTTCCTTCCACCCAGCGTTCCCCCAAGTCTCCCGATAAAAATGATACCTCACTTGTGTGGGTAGGCCTAGTGCCCGCAACAGGAAACGCCCCAAAGCGCAACGTGGACACATCCAAAATTTTGGAAGAAAACAGAGGTGTTTTTTGTGAAGTGCCTACCTGTAGATTTTGGCCTCTAGCTCAGCCGGCACCTAGTGAAACCTACCAAACCTGTGCATTTCTGAAAACTAGAGACCTAGGGGAATCCAAGGAGGGGTGACTTGCGGGGCTCGGACCAGGTTCTGTTACCCAGAATCCTTTGCAAACCTCAAAATTTGGCTAAAAAAACACATGTTCCTCACATTTCTGTGGCAGAAAGTTCTGGATTCTGAGAGGAACCACAAATTTCCTTCCACCCAGCGTTCCCCCAAGTCTCCCGATAAAAATGATACCTCACTTGTGTGGGTAGGCCTAGTGCCCGCGACAGGAAACGCCCCAAAGCGCAACGTGGACACATCCAAAATTTTGGAAGAAAACAGGGTGTTTTTTGCGAAGTGCCTACCTGTAGATTTTGGCCTCTAGCTCAGCCGGCACCTGAGGAAACCCACCAAACCTGTGCATTTCTGAAAATTAGAGACCTAGGGGAATCCAAGGAGGGGTGACTTGCGGGGCTTGGACCAGGTTCTGTTACCCAGAATCCTTTGCAAACCTCAACATTTGGCTAAAAAACACATGTTCCTCACATTTCTGTGGCAGAAAACTCTGGAATCTGAGAGGAGCCACAAATTTCCTTCCACCCAGCGTTCCCCCAAGTCTCCCGATAAAAATGATACCTCACTTGTGTGGGTAGGCCTAGCGCCCGCGACAGGAAACGCGCCAAAGCGCAACGTGGACACATCAAAAATTTTGGAAGAAAACAGAGGTGTTTTATGCGAAGTGCCTACCTGTAGATTTTGGCCTCTAGATCAGCCGGCACCTAGGGAAACCTACCAAACCTGTGCATTTCTGAAAACTAGAGACCTAGGGGAATCCAAGGAGGGGTGACTTGCGGGGCTCGGACCAGGTTCTGTTACCCAGAATCCTTTGCAAACCTCAAAATTTGGCTAAAAAAAAACATGTTCCTCACATTTCTGTGGCAGAAAGTTCTGGAATCTGAGAGGAGCCACAAATTTCCTTCCACCCAGCGTTCCCCCAAGTCTCCCGATAAAAAGGATACCTCACTTGTGTGGGTAGGCCTAGCGCCCGCGACAGGAAACGCCCCAAAGCACAACCTGGACACATCCAAAATTTTGGAAGAAAACAGAGGTGTTTTTTGCGAAGTGCCTACCTGTAGATTTTGGCCTCTAGCTCAGCCGGCACTTAGGGAAACCCACCAAACCTGTGCATTTCTGAAAACTAGAGACCTAGGGGATTCCAAGGAGGGGTGACTTGCGGGGCTCGGACCAGGTTCTGTTACCCAGAATACTTTGCAAACCTCAAAATTTGGCTAAAAAAACACATGTTCCTCACATTTCTGTGGCAGAAAGTTCTGGAATCTGAGAGAAGCCACAAATTTCCTTCCACCCAGCGTTCCCCTAAGTCTCCCGATAAAAATGATACCTCACTTGTGTAGGTAGGCCTAGCGCCCGCGACAGGAAACGCCCCAAAGCGCAACGTGGACACATCCAAAATTTTGGAAGAAAACAGAGGTGTTTTTTGTGAAGTGCCTACCTGTAGATTTTGGCCTCTAGCTCAGTTGGCACCTAGGGAAACCCACCAAACCTGTGCATTTCTGAAAACTAGAGACCTAGGGGAATCCAAGGAGGGGTGCCTTGCGGGGCTCCGACCAGGTTCTGTTACCCAGAATCCTTTGCAAACCTCAAAATTTGGCTAAAAAAACACGTGTTCCTCACATTTCTGTGGCAGAAAGTTCTGGAATCTGAGAGGAGCCACAAATTTCCTTCCACCCAGCGTTCCCCCAAGTCTCCCGATAAAAATGATACCTCACTTGTGTGGGTAGGCCTAGCGCCCGCGACAGGAAACACCCCAAAGCGCAACCTGGACACATCCAAAATTTTGGAAGAAAACAGAGGTGTTTTTTGCGAAGTGCCTACCTGTAGATTTTGGCCTCTAGCTCAGCCCGCACTTAGGGAAACCCACCAAACCTGTGCATTTCTGAAAACTAGAGACCTAGGGGATTTCAAGGAGGGGTGACTTGCGGGGCTTGGACCAGGTTCTGTTACCCAGAATCCTTTGCAAACCTCAAAATTTGGCTAAAAAAACACATGTTCCTCACATTTCTGTGGCAGAAAGTTCTGGAATCTGAGAGAAGCCACAAATTTCCTTCCACCCAGCGTTCCCCTAAGTCTCCCGATAAAAATGATACCTCACTTGTGTAGGTAGGCCTAGCGCCCGCGACAGGAAACGCCCCAAAGCGCAACGTGGACACATCCAAAATTTTGGAAGAAAACAGGGTGTTTTTTGCGAAGTGCCTACCTGTAGATTTTGGCCTCTAGCTCAGCCGGCACCTGAGGAAACCCACCAAACCTGTGCATTTCTGAAAATTAGAGACCTAGGGGAATCCAAGGAGGGGTGACTTGCGGGGCTTGGACCAGGTTCTGTTACCCAGAATCCTTTGCAAACCTCAACATTTGGCTAAAAAACACATGTTCCTCACATTTCTGTGGCAGAAAACTCTGGAATCTGAGAGGAGCCACAAATTTCCTTCCACCCAGCGTTCCCCCAAGTCTCCCGATAAAAATGATACCTCACTTGTGTGGGTAGGCCTAGCGCCCGCGACAGGAAACGCCCCAAAGCGCAACGTGGACACATCTAAAATTTTGGAAGAAAACAGAGGTGTTTTTTGCGAAGTGCCTACCTGTAGATTTTGGCCTCTAGCTCAGCCGGCACCAAGGGAAACCTACCAAACCTGTGCATTTCTGAAAACTAGAGACCTAGGGGAATCCAAGGAGGGGTTACTTGCGGGGCTCGGACCAGGTTCTGTTACCCAGAATCCTTTGCAAACCTCAAAATTTGGCTAAAAAAACACATGTTCATCACATTTCTGTGGCAGAAAGTTCTGGAATCTGAGAGGAGCCACAAATTTCCTTCCACCCAGCGTTCCCCCAAGTCTCCCGATAAAAATGATACCTCACTTGTGTGGGTAGGCCTAGCGCCCGCGACAGGAAACACCCCAAAGCGCAACGTGGACACATCCAAAATTTTGGAAGAAAAGAGAGGTGTTTTTTGTGAAGTGCCTACCTGTAGATTTTGGCCTCTAGCTCAGCCGGCACCTAGGGAAACCTACCAAACCTGTGCATTTCTGAAAACTAGAGACCTAGGGGAATCGAAGGAGGGGTGACTTGCGGGGCTCGGACCAGGTTCTGTTACCCAGAATCCTTTGCAAACCTCAAAATTAGGCTAAAAAAACACATGTTCCTCACATTTCTGTGGCAGAAAGTTCTGGATTCTGAGAGGAACCATAAATTTCCTTCCACCCAGCGTTCCCCCAAGTCTCCCGATAAAAATGATACCTCACTTGTGTGGGTAGGCCTAGTGCCCGCAACAGGAAACGCCCCAAAGCGCAACGTGGACACATCCAAAATTTTGGAAGAAAACAGAGGTGTTTTTTGTGAAGTGCCTACCTGTAGATTTTGGCCTCTAGCTCAGCCGGCACCTAGTGAAACCTACCAAACCTGTGCATTTCTGAAAACTAGAGACCTAGGGGAATCCAAGGAGGGGTGACTTGCGGGGCTCGGACCAGGTTCTGTTACCCAGAATCCTTTGCAAACCTCAAAATTTGGCTAAAAAAACACATGTTCCTCACATTTCTGTGGCAGAAAGTTCTGGATTCTGAGAGGAACCACAAATTTCCTTCCACCCAGCGTTCCCCCAAGTCTCCCGATAAAAATGATACCTTACTTGTGTGGGTAGGCCTAGTGCCCGCGACAGGAAACGCCCCAAAGCGCAACGTGGACACATCCAAAATTTTGGAAGAAAACAGGGTGTTTTTTGCGAAGTGCCTACCTGTAGATTTTGGCCTCTAGCTCAGCCGGCACCTGAGGAAACCCACCAAACCTGTGCATTTCTGAAAATTAGAGACCTAGGGGAATCCAAGGAGGGGTGACTTGCGGGGCTTGGACCAGGTTCTGTTACCCAGAATCCTTTGCAAACCTCAACATTTGGCTAAAAAACACATGTTCCTCACATTTCTGTGGCAGAAAACTCTGGAATCTGAGAGGAGCCACAAATTTCCTTCCACCCAGCGTTCCCCCAAGTCTCCCGATAAAAATGATACCTCACTTGTGTGGGTAGGCCTAGCGCCCGCGACAGGAAACGCGCCAAAGCGCAACGTGGACACATCAAAAATTTTGGAAGAAAACAGAGGTGTTTTATGCGAAGTGCCTACCTGTAGATTTTGGCCTCTAGATCAGCCGGCACCTAGGGAAACCTACCAAACCTGTGCATTTCTGAAAACTAGAGACCTAGGGGAATCCAAGGAGGGGTGACTTGCGGGGCTCGGACCAGGTTCTGTTACCCAGAATCCTTTGCAAACCTCAAAATTTGGCTAAAAAAACACATGTTCCTCACATTTCTGTGGCAGAAAGTTCTGGAATCTGAGAGGAGCCACAAATTTCCTTCCACCCAGCGTTCCCCCAAGTCTCCCGATAAAAATGATACCTCACTTGTGTGGGTATGCCTAGCGCCCGCGACAGGAAACACCCCAAAGCGCAACGTGGACACATCCAAAATTTTGGAAGAAAACAGAGGTGTTTTTTGCAAAGTGCCTACCTGTAGATTTTGGCCTCTAGCTCAGCCGGCACCTAGGGAAACCTACCAAACCTGTGCATTTCTGAAAACTAGAGACCTAGGGGAATCTAAGGAGGGGCGACTTGCAGTGCTCGGACCAGGTTCTGTTACCCAGAATCCTTTGCAAACCTCAAAATTTGGCTAAAAAAACACATGTTCCTCACATTTCTGTGGCAGAAAGTTCTGGAATCTGAGAGGAGCCACAAATTTCCTTCCACCGAGCGTTCCCCCAAGTCTCCCGATAAAAATGATACCTCACTTGTGTGGGGAGGCCTAGCGCCCGCGATAGGAAACGCCCCAAAGCGCAACGTGGACACATCTAAAATTTTGGAAGAAAACAGAGGTGTTTTTTGCGAAGTGCCTACCTGTAGATTTTGGCCTCTAGCTCAGCCGGCACTTAGGGAAACCCACCAAACCTGTGCATTTCTGAAAACTAGAGACCTAGGGGATTTCAAGGAGGGGTGACTTGCGGGGCTCGGACCAGGTTCTGTTACCCAGAATCCTTTGCAAACCTCAAAATTTGGCTAAAAAAACACATGTTCCTCACATTTCTGTGGCAGAAAGTTCTGGAATCTGAGAGAAGCCACAAATTTCCTTCCACCCAGCGTTCCCCTAAGTCTCCCGATAAAAATGATACCTAACTTGTGTAGGTAGGCCTAGCGCCCGCGACAGGAAACGCCCCAAAGCGCAACGTGGACACATCCAAAATTTTGGAAGAAAACAGAGGTGTTTTTTGTGAAGTGCCTACCTGTAGATTTTGGCCTTTAGCTCAGTTGGCACCTAGGGAAACCCACCAAACCTGTGCATTTCTGAAAACTAGAGACCTAGGGGAATCCAAGGAGGGGTGCCTTGCGGGGCTCCGACCAGGTTCTGTTACCCAGAATCCTTTGCAAACCTCAAAATTTGGCTAAAAAAACACGTGTTCCTCACATTTCTGTGGCAGAAAGTTCTGGAATCTGAGAGGAGCCACAAATTTCCTTCCACCCAGCGTTCCCCTAAGTCTCCTGATAAAAATGATACCTCACTTGTGTGGGTAGGCCTAGCGCCCGCGACAGGAAACGCCCCAAAGCGCAACGTGGACACATCCAAAATTTTGGAAGAAAACAGAGGTGTTTTTTGTGAAGTGCCTACCTGTAGATTTTGGCCTCTAGCTCAGTTGGCACCTAGGGAAACCCACCAAACCTGTGCATTTCTGAAACCTAGAGACCTAGGGGATTCCAAGGAGGGGTGACTTGCGGGGCTCGGACCAGGTTCTGTTACCCAGAATCCTTTGCAAACCTCAAAATTTGGCAAAAAAAACACGTGTTCCTCACATTTCTGTGGCAGAAAGTTCTGGAATCTGAGAGGAGCCACAAATTTCCTTCCACCCAGCGTTCCCCCAAGTCTCCCGATAAAAATGATACCTCACTTGTGTGGGTATGCCTAGCGCCCGCGACAGGAAACGCCCCAAAGCGCAACGTGGACACATCAAAAATTTTGGAAGAAAACAGAGGTGTTTTTTGCGAAGTGCCTACCTGTAGATTTTGGCCTCTAGCTCAGCCGGCACCTAGGGAAACCTACCAAACCTGTGCATTTCTGAAAACTAGAGACCTACGGGAATCTAAGGAGGGGTGACTTGCAGTGCTCGGACCAGGTTCGGTTACCCAGAATCCTTTGCAAACCTCAAAATTTGGCTAAAAAAACACATGTTCCTCACATTTCTGTGGCAGAAAGTTCTGGAATCTGAGAGGAGCCACAAATTTCGTTCCACCGAGCGTTCCCCCAAGTCTCCCGATAAAAATGATACCTGACTTGTGTGGGGAGGCCTAGCGCCCGCGATAGGAAACGCCCCAAAGCGCAACGTGGACACATCTAAAATTTTGGAAGAAAACAGAGGTGTTTTTTGCGAAGTGCCTACCTGTAGATTTTGGCCTCTAGCTCAGCCGGCACCTAGGGAAACCTACCAAACCTGTGCATTTCTGAAAACTAGAGACCTAGGGGAATCCAAGGAGGGGTTACTTGCGGGGCTCAGACCAGGTTCTGTTACCCAGAATCCTTTGCAAACCTCAAAATCTGGCTAAAAAAACACATGTTCATCACATTTCTGTGGCAGAAAGTTCTGGAATCTGAGAGGAGCCACAAATTTCCTTCCACCCAGCGTTCCCCCAAGTCTCCCGATAAAAATGATACCTCATTTGTGTGGGTAGGCCTAGCGCCCGCGACAGGAAACGCCCCAAAGCGAAACGTGGACACATCCAAATTTTTGGAAGAAAACAGTGCCTACCTGTGGATTTTGGCCTCTAGCTCAGCCGGCACCTAGGGAAATCTACCAAACCTGTGCATTTCTGAAAACTAGAGACCTAGGGGAATCCAAGGAGGGGTGACTTGCAGTGCTCGGACCAGGTTCTGTTACCCAGAATCCTTTGCAAACCTCAACATTTGGCTAAAAAACACATGTTCCTCACATTTCTGTGGCAGAAAACTCTGGAATCTGAGAGGAGCCACAAATTTCCTTCCACCCAGCGTTCCCCCAAGTCTCCCGATAAAAATGATACCTCACTTGTGTGGGTAGGCCTAGCGCCCGCGACAGGAAACGCGCCAAAGCGCAACGTGGACACATCAAAAATTTTGGAAGAAAACAGAGGTGTTTTATGCGAAGTGCCTACCTGTAGATTTTGGCCTCTAGATCAGCCGGCACCTAGGGAAACCTACCAAACCTGTGCATTTCTGAAAACTAGAGACCTAGGGGAATCCAAGGAGGGGTGACTTGCGGGGCTCGGACCAGGTTCTGTTACCCAGAATCCTTTGCAAACCTCAAAATTTGGCTAAAAAAACACATGTTCCTCACATTTCTGTGGCAGAAAGTTCTGGAATCTGAGAGGAGCCACAAATTTCCTTCCACCCAGCGTTCCCCCAAGTCTCCCGATAAAAAGGATACCTCACTTGTGTGGGTAGGCCTAGCGCCCGCGATAGGAAACGCCCCAAAGCGCAACCTGGACACATCCAAAATTTTGGAAGAAAACAGAGGTGTTTTTTGCGAAGTGCCTACCTGTAGATTTTGGCCTCTAGCTCAGTTGGCACCTAGGGAAACCCACCAAACCTGTGCATTTCTGAAACCTAGAGACCTAGGGGAATCCAAGGAGGGGGGATTTGCGGGGCTCGGACCAGGTTCTGTTACCCAGAATCCTTTGCAAACCTCAAAATTTGGCTAAAAAAACACATGTTCCTCACAGTTCTGGCAGAAAGTTCTGGAATCTGAGAGGAGCCACAAATTTCCTTCCACCCAGCGTTCCCCCAAGTCTCCCGATAAAAATGATACCTCACTTGTGTGGGTAGGCCTAGCGCCCGCGACAGCAAACGCCCCAAAGCGAAACGTGGACACATCCAAATTTTTGGAAGAAAACAGTGCCTACCTGTGGATTTTGGCCTCTAGCTCAGCCGGCACCTAGGGAAATCTACCAAACCTGTGCATTTCTGAAAACTAGAGACCTAGGGGAATCCAAGGAGGTGTGACTTGCAGTGCTCGGACCAGGTTCTGTTACCCAGAATCCTTTGCAAACCTCAAAATTTGGCTAAAAAAACACATGTTCCTCACATTTCTGTGGCAGAAAGTTCTGGAATCTGAGAGGAGCCACAAATTTCCTTCCACCCAGCGTTCCCCCAAGTCTCCCGATAAAAATGATACCTCACTTGTGTGGGTAGGCCTAGCGCTCGCGACAGGAAACGCCCCAAAGCGCAACGTGGACACATCTAAAATTTTGGAAGAAAACAGAGGTGTTTTTTGCGAAGTGACTACCTGTAGATTTTGGCCTCTAGCTCAGTTGGCACCTAGGGAAACCTACCAAACCTGTGCATTTCTGAAAACTAGAGACCTAGGGGAATCCAAGGAGGGGGGACTTGCGGGGCTCGGACCAGGTTCTGTTACCCAGAATCCTTTGCAAACCTCAAAATTTGGCTAAAAAAACACATGTTCCTCACATTTCTGTGGCAGAAAGTTCTGGAATCTGAGAGGAGCCACAAATTTCCTTCCACCCAGCGTTTCCCCAAGTCTCCCGATAAAAATGATACCTCATTTGTGTGGGTAGGCCTAGCGCCCGCGACAGGAAACGCCCCAAAGCGCAACGTGGACACATCAAAAATTTTGGAAGAAAACAGAGGTGTTTTTTGCGAAGTGCCTACCTGTAGATTTTGGCCTCTAGCTCAGCCGGCACCTAGGGAAACCTACCAAACCTGTGCATTTCTGAAAACTAGAGACCTACGGGAATCTAAGGAGGGGTGACTTGCAGTGCTCGGACCAGGTTCGGTTACCCAGAATCCTTTGCAAACCTCAAAATTTGGCTAAAAAAACACATGTTCCTCACATTTCTGTGGCAGAAAGTTCTGGAATCTGAGAGGAGCCACAAATTTCGTTCCACCGAGCGTTCCCCCAAGTCTCCCGATAAAAATGATACCTGACTTGTGTGGGGAGGCCTAGCGCCCGCGATAGGAAACGCCCCAAAGCGCAACGTGGACACATCTAAAATTTTGGAAGAAAACAGAGGTGTTTTTTGCGAAGTGCCTACCTGTAGATTTTGGCCTCTAGCTCAGCCGGCACCTAGGGAAACCTACCAAACCTGTGCATTTCTGAAAACTAGAGACCTAGGGGAATCCAAGGAGGGGTTACTTGCGGGGCTCAGACCAGGTTCTGTTACCCAGAATCCTTTGCAAACCTCAAAATCTGGCTAAAAAAACACATGTTCATCACATTTCTGTGGCAGAAAGTTCTGGAATCTGAGAGGAGCCACAAATTTCCTTCCACCCAGCGTTCCCCCAAGTCTCCCGATAAAAATGATACCTCACTTGTGTGGGTAGGCCTAGCGACCGCGACAGGAAACACCCCAAAGCGCAACGTGGACACATCCAAAATTTTGGAAGAAAACAGAGGTGTTTTTTGTGAAGTACCTACCTGTAGATTTTGGCCTCTAGCTCAGCCGGCACCTAGGGAAACCTACCAAACCTGTGCATTTCTGAAAACTAGAGACCTAGGGGAATCGAAGGAGGGGTGACTTGCGGGGCTCGGACCAGGTTCTGTTACCCAGAATCCTTTGCAAACCTCAAAATTTGGCTAAAAAAACACATGTTCCTCACATTTCTGTGGCAGAAAGTTCTGGATTCTGAGTGGAACCACAAATTTCCATCCACCCAGCGTTCCCCCAAGTCTCCCGATAAAAATGATACCTCACTTGTGTGGGTAGGCCTAGTGCCCGCGACAGGAAACGCCCCAAAGCGCAACGTGGACACATCCAAAATTTTGGAAGAAAACAGGGTGTTTTTTGCGAAGTGCCTACCTGTAGATTTTGGCCTCTAGCTCAGCCGGCACCTAGGGAAACCCACCAAACCTGTGCATTTCTGAAAATTAGAGACCTAGGGGAATCCAAGGAGGGGTGACTTGCGGGGCTTGGACCAGGTTCTGTTACCCAGAATCCTTTGCAAACCTCAACATTTGGCTAAAAAACACATGTTCCTCACATTTCTGTGGCAGAAAACTCTGGAATCTGAGAGGAGCCACAAATTTCCTTCCACCCAGCGTTCCCCCAAGTCTCCCGATAAAAATGATACCTCACTTGTGTGGGTAGGCCTAGCGCCCGCAACAGGAAACGCCCCAAAGCGCAACCTGGACAAATCCAAAATTTTGGAAGAAAACAGAGGTGTTTTTTGTGAAGTGCCTACCTGTAGATTTTGGCCTCTAGCTCAGTTGGCACCTAGGGAAACCCACCAAACCTGTGCATTTCTGAAAACTAGAGACCTAGGGGAATCCAAGGAGGGGTGCCTTGCGGGGCTCCGACCAGGTTCTGTTACCCAGAATCCTTTGCAAACCTCAAAATTTGGCTAAAAAAACACGTGTTCCTCACATTTCTGTGGCAGAAAGTTCTGGAATCTGAGAGGAGCTACAAATTTCCTTCCACCCAGCATTCCCCTAAGTCTCCTGATAAAAATGATACCTCACTTGTGTGGGTAGGCCTAGCGCCCGCGACAGGAAACGCCCCAAAGCGCAACGTGGACACATCCAAAATTTTGGAAGAAAACAGAGGTGTTTTTTGTGAAGTGCCTACCTGTAGATTTTGGCCTCTAGCTCAGTTGGCACCTAGGGAAACCCACCAAACCTGTGCATTTCTGAAAACTAGAGACCTAGGGGATTCCAAGGAGGGGTGACTTGCGGGGCTCGGACCAGGTTCTGTTACCCAGAATCCTTTGCAAACCTCAAAATTTGGCAAAAAAAACACGTGTTCCTCACATTTCTGTGGCAGAAAGTTCTGGAATCTGAGAGGAGCCACAAATTTCCTTCCACCCAGCGTTCCCCCAAGTCTCCCGATAAAAATGATACCTCACTTGTGTGGGTAGGCCTAGCGCCCGCGACAGGAAACGCCCCAAAGCGCAACGTGGACACATCAAAAATTTTGGAAGAAAACAGAGGTGTTTTTTGCGAAGTGCCTACCTGTAGATTTTGGCCTCTAGCTCAGCCGGCACCTAGGAAAACCTACCAAACCTGTGCATTTCTGAAAACTAGAGACCTAGGGGAATCTAAGGAGGGGTGACTTGCAGTGCTCGGACCAGGTTCTGTTACCCAGAATCCTTTGCAAACCTCAAAATCTGGCTAAAAAAACACATGTTCCTTATATTTCTGTGGCAGAAAGTTCTGGAATCTGAGAGGAGCCACAAATTTCCTTCCACCGAGCGTTCCCCCAAGTCTCCCGATAAAAATGATACCTCACTTGTGTGGGTAGGGCTAGCGCCCGCGACAGGAAACGCCCCAAAGCGCAACGTGGACACATCAAAAATTTTGGAAGAAAACAGAGGTGTTTTTTGCGAAGTGCCTACCTGTAGATTTTGGCCTCTAGCTCAGCCGGCACCTAGGGAAACATACCAAACCTGTGCATTTCTGAAAACTAGAGACCTAGGGAAATCTAAGGAGGGGTGACTTGCAGTGCTCGGACCAGGTTCTGTTACCCAGAATCCTTTGCAAACCTCAAAATTTGGCTAAAAAAACACATATTCCTCACATTTCTGTGGCAGAAAGTTCTGGAATCTGAGAGGAGCCACAAATTTCCTTCCACCGAGCGTTCCCCCAAGTCTCCCGATAAAAATTATATCTCACTTGTGTGGGGAGGCCTAGCGCCCGCGACAGGAAACGCCCCAAAGCGCAACGTGGACACATCTAAAATTTTGGAAGAAAACAGAGGTGTTTTTTGCGAAGTGCCTACCTGTAGATTTTGGCCTCTAGCTCAGCCGGCACCTAGGGAAACCTACCAAAGCTGTGCATTTCTGAAAACTAGAGACCTAGGGGAATCCAAGGAGGGGTTACTTGCGGGGCTCAGACCAGGTTCTGTTACCCAGAATCCTTTGCAAACCTCAAAATCTGGCTAAAAAAACACATGTTCATCACATTTCTGTGGCAGAAAGTTCTGGAATCTGAGAGGAGCCACAAATTTCCTTCCACCCAGCGTTCCCCCAAGTCTCCCGATAAAAATGATACCTCACTTGTGTGGGTAGGTCTAGCGCCCGCGACAGGAAACACCCCAAAGCGCAACGTGGACACATCCAAAATTTTGGAAGAAAACAGAGGTGTTTTTTGTGAAGTGCCTACCTGTAGATTTTGGCCTCTAGCTCAGCCGGCACCTAGGGAAACCTACCAAAGCTGTGCATTTCTGAAAACTAGAGACCTAGGGGAATCCAAGGAGGGGTGACTTGCGGGGCTCGGACCAGGTTCTGTTACCCAGAATCCTTTGCAAACCTCAAAATTTGGCTAAAAAAACACATGTTCCTCACATTTCTGTGGCAGAAAGTTCTGGATTCTGAGAGGAACCACAAATTTCCTTTCACGCAGCGTTCCCCCAAGTCTCCCGATAAAAATGATACCTCACTTGTGTGGGTAGGCCTAGTGCCCGCGACAGGAAACGCCCCAAAGCGCAACGTGGACACATCCAAAATTTTGGAAGAAAACAGAGGTGTTTTTTGCGAAGTGCCTACCTGTAGATTTTGGCCTCTAGCTCAGCCGGCACCTAGGGAAACCCACCAAACCTGTGCATTTCTGAAAACTAGAGACCTAGGGGAATCCAAGGAGGGGTGACTTGCGGGGCTCGGACCAGGTTCTGTTACCCAGAATCCTTTGCAAACCTCAAAATTTGGCTAAAAAAACACGTGTTCCTCACATTTCTGTGGCAGAAAGTTCTGGAATCTGAGAGGAGACACAAATTTCCTTCCACCCAGCGTTCCCCCAAGTCTCCCAATTAAAATGATACCTCAGTTGTGTGCGTAGGCCTAGGGCCTGCGACAGGAAACGCCCCAAAGCGCAACGTGGACACATCCAAAATTTTGGAAGAAAACAGAGGTGTTTTTTGCGAAGTGCCTACCTGTAGATTTTGGCCTCTAGCTCAGCCGGCACCTAGGCAAACCTACCAAACCTGTGCATTTCTGAAAACTAGAGACCTAGGGGAATCCAAGGAGGGGTGTCTTGCGGGGCTCGGACCAGGTTCTTTTACCCAGAATCCTTTGCAAACCTCAAAATTTGGCTAAAAAAACACGTGTTCCTCACATTTCTGTGGCAGAAAGTTCTGGAATCTGAGAGGAGCCACAAATTTCCTTCCACCCAGCGTTCCCCCAAGTCTCCCGATAAAAATGATACCTCACTTGTGTGGGTAGGCCTAGCGCCCGCGACAGGAAACGCCCCAAAGCGCAACGTGGACACATCCAAATTTTTGGAAGAAAACAGAGATGTTTTTTGCGAAGTGCCTACCTGTAGATTTTGGCCTCTAGCTCAGCCGGCACCTAGGGAAACCTACCAAACCTGTGCATTTCTGAAAACTAGAGACCTAGGGGAATCCAAGGAGGGGTGACTTGCAGGGCTCGGACCAGGTTCTGTTACCCAGAATCCTTTGCAAACCTCAAAATGTGGCTAAAAAAACACATGTTCCTCACATTTCTGTGGCAGAAAGTTCTGGAATCTGAGAGGAGCCACAGATTTCCTTCCACCCAGCGTTCCCCCAAGTCTCCCGATTAAAATGATACCTCACTTGTGTGCATTGGCCTAGGGCCTGCGACAGGAAACGCCCCAAAGCGCAACGTGGACACATCCAAAATTTTGGAAGAAAACAGAGGTGTTTTTTGCGAAGTGCCTACCTGTAGATTTTGGCCTCTAGCTCAGCCGGCACCTAGGCAAACCTACCAAACCTGTACATTTCTGAAAACTAGAGACCTAGGGGAATCCAAGGAGGGGTGACTTGCGGGGCTCGACCAGTTTCTGTTACCCAGAATCCTTTGCAACCCTCAAAATTTGGCTAAAAAAACACGTGTTCCTCACATTTCTGTGGCAGAAAGTTCTGGAATCTGAGAGGAGCCACAAATTTCCTTCCACCCAGCGTTCCCCCAAGTCTCCCGATAAAAATGATACCTCACTTGTGTGGGTAGGCCTAGCGCCCGCGACAGGAAACGCCCCAAAGCGCAACGTGGACACATCCAATTTTTTGGAAGAAAACAGAGGTGTTTTTTGCGAAGTGCCTACCTGTAGATTTTGGCCTCTAGCTCAGCCGGCACCTAGGGAAACCTACCAAACCTGTGCATTTCTGAAAACTAGAGACCTAGGGGAATCCAAGGAGGGGGGATTTGCGGGGCTCGGACCAGGTTCTGTTACCCAGAATCCTTTACAAACCTCAAAATTTGGCTAAAAAAACACATGTTCCTCACAGTTCTGGCAGAAAGTTCTGGAATCTGAGAGGAGCCACAAATTTCCTTCCACCCAGCGTTCCCCCAAGTCTCCCGATAAAAATGATACCTCACTTGTGTGGGTAGGCCTAGCGCCCGCGACAGCAAACGCCCCAAAGCGACACGTGGACACATCCAAATTTTTGGAAGAAAACAGTGCCTACCTGTGGATTTTGGCCTCTAGCTCAGCCGGCACCTAGGGAAATCTACCAAACCTGTGCATTTCTGAAAACTAGAGACCTAGGGGAATCCAAGGAGGTGTGACTTGCAGTGCTCGGACCAGGTTCTGTTACCCAGAATCCTTTGCAAACCTCAAAATTTGGCTAAAAAAACACATGTTCCTCACATTTCTGTGGCAGAAAGTTCTGGAATCTGAGAGGAGCCACAAATTTCCTTCCACCCAGCGTTCCCCCAAGTCTCCCTATAAAAATGATACCTCACTTGTGTGGGTAGGCCTAGCGCCCGCGACAGGAAACGCCCCAAAGCGCAACGTGGACACATCTAAAATTTTGGAAGAAAACAGAGGTGTTTTTTGCGAAGTGACTACCTGTAGATTTTGGCCTCTAGCTCCGTTGGCACCTAGGGAAACCTACCAAACCTGTGCATTTCTGAAAACTAGAGACCTAGGGGAATCCAAGGAGGGGGGACTTGCGGGGCTCGGACCAGGTTCTGTTACCCAGAATCCTTTGCAAACCTCAAAATTTGGCTAAAAAAACACATGTTCCTCACATTTCTGTGGCAGAAAGTTCTGGAATCTGAGAGGAGCCACAAATTTCCTTCCACCCAGCGTTTCCCCAAGTCTCCCGATAAAAATGATACCTCATTTGTGTGGGTAGGCCTAGCGCCCGCGACAGGAAACGCCCCAAAGCGAAACGTGGACACATCCAAATTTTTGGAAGAAAACAGTGCCTACCTGTGGATTTTGGCCTCTAGCTCAGCCGGCACCTAGGGAAATCTACCAAACCTGTGCATTTCTGAAAACTAGAGACCTAGGGGAATCCAAGGAGGGGTGACTTGCAGTGCTTGGACCAGGTTCTGTTACCCAGAATCCTTTGCAAACCTCAAAATTTGGCTAAAAAAACACATGTTCCTCATATTTCTGTGGCAGAAAGTTCTGGAATCTGAGAGGAGCCACAAATTTCCTTCCACCCAGCGTTCCCCCAAGTCTCCCGATAAAAATGATACCTCACTTGTGTGGGTAGGCCTAGCGCCCGCGACAGGAAACGCCCCAAAGCGCAACGTGGACACATCTAAAATTTTGGAAGAAAACAGAGGTGTTTTTTGCGAAGTGCCTGGCTGTAGATTTTGGCCTCTAGCTCAGCCGGCACCTAGGGACACCTACCAAACCTGTGCATTTCTGAAAACTAGAGACCTAGGGTAATCCAAGGAGGGGTTACTTGTGGGGCTCGGACCAGGTTCTGTTACCCAGAATCCTTTGCAAACCTCAAAATCTGGCTAAAAAAACACATGTTCATCACATTTCTGTGGCAGAAAGTTCTGGAATCTGAGAGGAGCCACAAATTTCCTTCCACCCAGCGTTCCCCCAAGTCTCCCGATAAAAATGATACCTCACTTGTGTGGGTAGGCCTAGCGCCCGCGACAGGAAACGCCCCAAAGCGCAACGTGGACACATCAAAAATTTTGGAAGAAAACAGAGGTGTTTTTTGCGAAGTGCCTACCTGTAGATTTTGGCCTCTAGCTCAGCCGGCACCTAGGGAAACCTACCAAACCTGTGCATTTCTGAAAACTAGAGACCTAGGGGAATCCAAGGAGGGGTGACTTGCAGTGCTCGGACCAGCTTCTGTTACCCAGAATCCTTTGCAAACCTCAAAATTTGCCTAAAAAAACACATGTTCCTCACATTTCTGTGGCAGAAAGTTCTGGAATCTGAGAGGAGCCACAAATTTCCTTCCACCCAGCGTTCCCCCAAGTCTCCCGATAAAAATGATACCTCACTTGTGTGGGTAGGCCTAGCGCCCGCGACAGGAAACGCCCCAAAGCGCAACGTGGACACATCTAAAATTTTGGAAGAAAACAGAGGTGTTTTTTGCGAAGTGACTACCTGTAGATTTTGGCCTCTAGCTCAGTTGGCACCTAGGGAAACCTACCAAACCTGTGCATTTCTGAAAACTAGAGACCTAGGGGAATCCAAAGAGGGGGGACTTGCGGGGCTCGGACCAGGTTCTGTTACCCAGAATCCTTTGCAAACCTCAAAATTTGGCTAAAAAAACACATGTTCCTCACATTTCTGTGGCAGAAAGTTCTGGAATCTGAGAGGAGCCACAAATTTCCTTCCACCCAGCGTTTCCCCAAGTCTCCCGATAAAAATGATACCTCATTTGTGTGGGTAGGCCTAGCGCCCGCGACAGGAAACGCCCCAAAGCGAAACGTGGACACATCCAAATTTTTGGAAGAAAACAGTGCCTACCTGTGGATTTTGGCCTCTAGCTCAGCCGGCACCTAGGGAAATCTACCAAACCTGTGCATTTCTGAAAACTAGAGACCTAGGGGAATCCAAGGAGGGGTGACTTGCAGTGCTCGGACCAGGTTCTGTTACCCAGAATCCTTTGCAAACCTCAAAATTTGGCTAAAAAAACACATGTTCCTCATATTTCTGTGGCAGAAAGTTCTGGAATCTGAGAGGAGCCACAAATTTCCTTCCACCCAGCGTTCCCCCAAGTCTCCCGATAAAAATGATACCTCACTTGTGTGGGTAGGCCTAGCGCCCGCGACAGGAAACGCCCCAAAGCGCAACGTGGACACATCCAAATTTTTGGAAGAAAACAGAGATGTTTTTTGCGAAGTGCCTACCTGTAGATTTTGGCCTCTAGCTCAGCCGGCACCTGGGGAAACCTACCAAACCTGTGCATTTCTGAAAACTAGAGACCTAGGGGAATCCAAGGAGGGGTGACTTGCAGTGCTCGGACCAGGTTCTGTTACCCAGAATCCTTTGCAAACCTCAAAATGTGGCTAAAAAAACACATGTTCCTCACATTTCTGTGGCAGAAAGTTCTGGAATCTGAGAGGAGCCACAGATTTCCTTCCACCCAGCGTTCCCCCAAGTCTCCCGATTAAAATGATACCTCACTTGTGTGCGTTGGCCTAGGGCCTGCGACAGGAAACGCCCCAAAGCGCAACGTGGACACATCCAAAATTTTGGAAGAAAACAGAGGTGTTTTTTGCGAAGTGCCTACCTGTAGATTTTGGCCTCTAGCTCAGCCGGCACCTAGGCAAACCTACCAAACCTGTACATTTCTGAAAACTAGAGACCTAGGGGAATCCAAGGAGGGGTGACTTGCGGGGCTCGGACCAGTTTCTGTTACCCAGAATCCTTTGCAAACCTCAAAATTTGGCTAAAAAAACACGTGTTCCTCACATTTCTGTGGCAGAAAGTTCTGGAATCTGAGAGGAGCCACAAATTTCCTTCCACCCAGCGTTCCCCCAAGTCTCCCGATAAAAATGATACCTCACTTGTGTGGGTAGGCCTAGCGCCCGCGACAGGAAACGCCCCAAAGCGCAACGTGGACACATCCAATTTTTTGGAAGAAAACAGAGGTGTTTTTTGCGAAGTGCCTACCTGTAGATTTTGGCCTCTAGCTCAGCCGGCACCTAGGGAAACCTACCAAACCTGTGCATTTCTGAAAACTAGAGACCTAGGGGAATCCAAGGAGGGGGGATTTGCGGGGCTCGGACCAGGTTCTGTTACCCAGAATCCTTTGCAAACCTCAAAATTTGGCTAAAAAAACACATGTTCCTCACAGTTCTGGCAGAAAGTTCTGGAATCTGAGAGGAGCCACAAATTTCCTTCCACCCAGCGTTCCCCCAAGTCTCCCGATAAAAATGATACCTCACTTGTGTGGGTAGGCCTAGCGCCCGCGACAGCAAACGCCCCAAAGCGAAACGTGGACACATCCAAATTTTTGGAAGAAAACAGTGCCTACCTGTGGATTTTGGCCTCTAGCTCAGCCGGCACCTAGGGAAATCTACCAAACCTGTGCATTTCTGAAAACTAGAGACCTAGGGGAATCCAAGGAGGTGTGACTTGCAGTGCTCGGACCAGGTTCTGTTACCCAGAATCCTTTGCAAACCTCAAAATTTGGCTAAAAAAACACATGTTCCTCACATTTCTGTGGCAGAAAGTTCTGGAATCTGAGAGGAGCCACAAATTTCCTTCCACCCAGCGTTCCCCCAAGTCTCCCGATAAAAATGATACCTCACTTGTGTGGGTAGGCCTAGCGCCCGCGACAGGAAACGCCCCAAAGCGCAACGTGGACACATCTAAAATTTTGGAAGAAAACAGAGGTGTTTTTTGCGAAGTGACTACCTGTAGATTTTGGCCTCTAGCTCCGTTGGCACCTAGGGAAACCTACCAAACCTGTGCATTTCTGAAAACTAGAGACCTAGGGGAATCCAAGGAGGGGGGACTTGCGGGGCTCAGACCAGGTTCTGTTACCCAGAATCCTTTGCAAACCTCAAAATATGGCTAAAAAAACACATGTTCCTCACATTTCTGTGGCAGAAAGTTCTGGAATCTGAGAGGAGCCACAAATTTCCTTCCACCCAGCGTTTCCCCAAGTCTCCCGATAAAAATGATACCTCATTTGTGTGGGTAGGCCTAGCGCCCGCGACAGGAAACGCCCCAAAGCGAAACGTGGACACATCCAAATTTTTGGAAGAAAACAGTGCCTACCTGTGGATTTTGGCCTCTAGCTCAGCCGGCACCTAGGGAAATCTACCAAACCTGTGCATTTCTGAAAACTAGAGACCTAGGGGAATCCAAGGAGGGGTGACTTGCAGTGCTCGGACCAGGTTCTGTTACCCAGAATCCTTTGCAAACCTCAAAATTTGGCTAAAAAAACACATGTTCCTCATATTTCTGTGGCAGAAAGTTCTGGAATCTGAGAGGAGCCACAAATTTCCTTCCACCCAGCGTTCCCCCAAGTCTCCCGATAAAAATGATACCTCACTTGTGTGGGTAGGCCTAGCGCCCGCGACAGGAAACGCCCCAAAGCGCAACGTGGACACATCTAAAATTTTGGAAGAAAACAGAGGTGTTTTTTGCGAAGTGCCTGCCTGTAGATTTTGGCCTCTAGCTCAGCCGGCACCTAGGGAAACCTACCAAACCTGTGCATTTCTGAAAACTAGAGACCTAGGGGAATCCAAGGAGGGGTGACTTGCAGTGCTCGGACCAGGTTCTGTTACCCAGAATCCTTTGCAAACCTCAAAATTTGGCTAAAAAAACACATGTTCCTCATATTTCTGTGGCAGAAAGTTCTGGAATCTGAGAGGAGCCACAAATTTCCTTCCACCCAGCATTCCCCCAAGTCTCCCGATAAAAATGATACCTCACTTGTGTGGGTAGGCCTAGCGCCCGCGACAGGAAACGCCCCAAAGCGCAACGTGGACACATCTAAAATTTTGGAAGAAAACAGAGGTGTTTTTTGCGAAGTGCCTGGCTGTAGATTTTGGCCTCTAGCTCAGCCGGCACCTAGGGACACCTACCAAACCTGTGCATTTCTGAAAACTAGAGACCTAGGGTAATCCAAGGAGGGGTTACTTGTGGGGCTCGGACCAGGTTCTGTTACCCAGAATCCTTTGCAAACCTCAAAATCTGGCTAAAAAAACACATGTTCATCACATTTCTGTGGCAGAAAGTTCTGGAATCTGAGAGGAGCCACAAATTTCCTTCCACCCAGCGTTCCCCCAAGTCTCCCGATAAAAATGATACCTCACTTGTGTGGGTAGGCCTAGCGCCCGCGACAGGAAACGCCCCAAAGCGCAACGTGGACACATCTAAAATTTTGGAAGAAAACAGAGGTGTTTTTTGCGAAGTGACTACCTGTAGATTTTGGCCTCTAGCTCAGTTGGCACCTAGGGAAACCTACCAAACCTGTGCATTTCTGAAAACTAGAGACCTAGGGGAATCCAAGGAGGGGGGACTTGCGGGGCTCGGACCAGGTTCTGTTACCCAGAATCCTTTGCAAACCTCAAAATTTGGCTAAAAAAACACATGTTCCTCACATTTCTGTGGCAGAAAGTTCTGGAATCTGAGAGGAGCCACAAATTTCCTTCCACCCAGCGTTTCCCCAAGTCTCCCGATAAAAATGATACCTCATTTGTGTGGGTAGGCCTAGCGCCCGCGACAGGAAACGCCCCAAAGCGAAACGTGGACACATCCAAATTTTTGGAAGAAAACAGTGCCTACCTGTGGATTTTGGCCTCTAGCTCAGCCGGCACCTAGGGAAATCTACCAAACCTGTGCATTTCTGAAAACTAGAGACCTAGGGGAATCCAAGGAGGGGTGACTTGCAGTGCTCGGACCAGGTTCTGT
The DNA here is from genome assembly GCF_031143425.1 of Pleurodeles waltl. Classification (NCBI taxonomy): domain Eukaryota; kingdom Metazoa; phylum Chordata; class Amphibia; order Caudata; family Salamandridae; genus Pleurodeles; species Pleurodeles waltl. Next base: position 968,690,945 of record NC_090439.1, read on the forward strand.
TACCCAGAATCCTTTGCAAACCTCAACATTTGGCTAAAAAACACATGTTCCTCACATTTCTGTGGCAGAAAACTCTGGAATCTGAGAGGAGCCACAAATTTCCTTCCACCCAGCGTTCCCCCAAGTCTCCCGATAAAAATGATACCTCACTTGTGTGGGTAGGCCTAGCGCCCGCGACAGGAAACGCGCCAAAGCGCAACGTGGACACATCAAAAATTTTGGAAGAAAACAGAGGTGTTTTATGCGAAGTGCCTACCTGTAGATTTTGGCCTCTAGATCAGCCGGCACCTAGGGAAACCTACCAAACCTGTGCATTTCTGAAAACTAGAGACCTAGGGGAATCCAAGGAGGGGTGACTTGCGGGGCTCGGACCAGGTTCTGTTACCCAGAATCCTTTGCAAACCTCAAAATTTGGCTAAAAAAACACATGTTCCTCACATTTCTGTGGCAGAAAGTTCTGGAATCTGAGAGGAGCCACAAATTTCCTTCCACCCAGCATTCCCCCAAGTCTCCTTATAAAAAGGATACCTCACTTGTGTGGGTAGGCCTAGCGCCCGCGACAGGAAACGCCCCAAAGCGCAACCTGGACACATCCAAAATTTTGGAAGAAAACAGAGGTGTTTTTTGCGAAGTGCCTACCTGTAGATTTTGGCCTCTAGCTCAGCCGGCACTTAGGGAAACCCACCAAACCTGTGCATTTCTGAAAACTAGAGACCTAGGGGATTCCAAGGAGGGGTGACTTGCGGGGCTCGGACCAGGTTCTGTTACCCAGAATACTTTGCAAACCTCAAAATTTGGCTAAAAAAACACATGTTCCTCACATTTCTGTGGCAGAAAGTTCTGGAATCTGAGAGAAGCCACAAATTTCCTTCCACCCAGCGTTCCCCTAAGTCTCCCGATAAAAATGATACCTCACTTGTGTAGGTAGGCCTAGCGCCCGCGACAGGAAACGCCCCAAAGCGCAACGTGGACACATCCAAAATTTTGGAAGAAAACAGAGGTGTTTTTTGTGAAGTGCCTACCTGTAGATTTTGGCCTCTAGCTCAGTTGGCACCTAGGGAAACCCACCAAACCTGTGCATTTCTGAAAACTAGAGACCTAGGGGAATCCAAGGAGGGGTGCCTTGCGGGGCTCCGACCAGGTTCTGTTACCCAGAATCCTTTGCAAACCTCAAAATTTGGCTAAAAAAACACGTGTTCCTCACATTTCTGTGGCAGAAAGTTCTGGAATCTGAGAGGAGCCACAAATTTCCTTCCACCCAGCGTTCCCCCAAGTCTCCCGATAAAAATGATACCTCACTTGTGTGGGTAGGCCTAGCGCCCGCGACAGGAAACACCCCAAAGCGCAACCTGGACACATCCAAAATTTTGGAAGAAAACAGAGGTGTTTTTTGCGAAGTGCCTACCTGTAGATTTTGGCCTCTAGCTCAGCCCGCACTTAGGGAAACCCACCAAACCTGTGCATTTCTGAAAACTAGAGACCTAGGGGATTTCAAGGAGGGGTGACTTGCGGGGCTCGGACCAGGTTCTGTTACCCAGAATCCTTTGCAAACCTCAAAATTTGGCTAAAAAAACACATGTTCCTCACATTTCTGTGGCAGAAAGTTCTGGAATCTGAGAGAAGCCACAAATTTCCTTCCACCCAGCGTTCCCCTAAGTCTCCCGATAAAAATGATACCTCACTTGTGTAGGTAGGCCTAGCGCCCGCGACAGGAAACGCCCCAAAGCGCAACGTGGACACATCCAAAATTTTGGAAGAAAACAGAGGTGTTTTTTGTGAAGTGCCTACCTGTAGATTTTGGCCTCTAGCTCAGTTGGCACCTAGGGAAACCCACCAAACCTGTGCATTTCTGAAAACTAGAGACCTAGGGGAATCCAAGGAGGGGTGCCTTGCGGGGTTCCGACCAGGTTCTGTTACCCAGAATCCTTTGCAAACCTCAAAATTTGGCTAAAAAAACACGTGTTCCTCACATTTCTGTGGCAGAAAGTTCTGGAATCTGAGAGGAGCCACAAATTTCCTTCCACCCAGCGTTCCCCTAAGTCTCCTGATAAAAATTATACCTCACTTGTGTGGGTAGGCCTAGCGCCCGCGACAGGAAACGCCCCAAAGCGCAACGTGGACACATCCAAAATTTTGGAAGAAAACAGAGGTGTTTTTTGTGAAGTGCCTACCTGTAGATTTTGGCCTCTAGCTCAGTTGGCACCTAGGGAAACCCACCAAACCTGTGCATTTCTGAAACCTAGAGACCTAGGGGATTCCAAGGAGGGGGGACTTGCGGGGCTCGGACCAGGTTCTGTTACCCAGAATCCTTTGCAAACCTCAAAATTTGGCAAAAAAAACACGTGTTCCTCACATTTCTGTGGCAGAAAGTTCTGGAATCTGAGAGGAGCCACAAATTTCCTTCCACCCAGCGTTCCCCCAAGTCTCCCGATAAAAATGATACCTCACTTGTGTGGGTATGCCTAGCGCCCGCGACAGGAAACACCCCAAAGCGCAACGTGGACACATCCAAAATTTTGGAAGAAAACAGAGGTGTTTTTTGCAAAGTGCCTACCTGTAGATTTTGGCCTCTAGCTCAGCCGGCACCTAGGGAAACCTACCAAACCTGTGCATTTCTGAAAACTAGAGACCTAGGGGAATCTAAGGAGGGGTGACTTGCAGTGCTCGGACCAGGTTCTGTTACCCAGAATCCTTTGCAAACCTCAAAATTTGGCTAAAAAAACACATGTTCCTCACATTTCTGTGGCAGAAAGTTCTGGAATCTGAGAGGAGCCACAAATTTCCTTCCACCGAGCGTTCCCCCAAGTCTCCCGATAAAAATGATACCTCACTTGTGTGGGGAGGCCTAGCGCCAGCGATAGGAAACGCCCCAAAGCGCAACGTGGACACATCTAAAATTTTGGAAGAAAACAGAGGTGTTTTTTGCGAAGTGCCTACCTGTAGATTTTGGCCTCTAGCTCAGTTGGCACCTAGGGAAACCCACCAAACCTGTGCATTTCTGAAACCTAGAGACCTAGGGGAATCCAAGGAGGGGGGATTTGCGGGGCTCGGACCAGGTTCTGTTACCCAGAATCCTTTGCAAACCTCAAAATTTGGCTAAAAAAACACATGTTCCTCACAGTTCTGGCAGAAAGTTCTGGAATCTGAGAGGAGCCACAAATTTCCTTCCACCCAGCGTTCCCCCAAGTCTCCCGATAAAAATGATACCTCACTTGTGTGGGTAGGCCTAGCGCCCGCGACAGCAAACGCCCCAAAGCGAAACGTGGACACATCCAAATTTTTGGAAGAAAACAGTGCCTACCTGTGGATTTTGGCCTCTAGCTCAGCCGGCACCTAGGGAAATCTACCAAACCTGTGCATTTCTGAAAACTAGAGACCTAGGGGAATCCAAGGAGGTGTGACTTGCAGTGCTCGGACCAGGTTCTGTTACCCAGAATCCTTTGCAAACCTCAAAATTTGGCTAAAAAAACACATGTTCCTCACATTTCTGTGGCAGAAAGTTCTGGAATCTGAGAGGAGCCACAAATTTCCTTCCACCCAGCGTTCCCCCAAGTCTCCCGATAAAAATGATACCTCACTTGTGTGGGTAGGCCTAGCGCTCGCGACAGGAAACGCCCCAAAGCGCAACGTGGACACATCTAAAATTTTGGAAGAAAACAGAGGTGTTTTTTGCGAAGTGACTACCTGTAGATTTTGGCCTCTAGCTCAGTTGGCACCTAGGGAAACCTACCAAACCTGTGCATTTCTGAAAACTAGAGACCTAGGGGAATCCAAGGAGGGGGGACTTGCGGGGCTCGGACCAGGTTCTGTTACCCAGAATCCTTTGCAAACCTCAAAATTTGGCTAAAAAAACACATGTTCCTCACATTTCTGTGGCAGAAAGTTCTGGAATCTGAGAGGAGCCACAAATTTCCTTCCACCCAGCGTTTCCCCAAGTCTCCCGATAAAAATGATACCTCATTTGTGTGGGTAGGCCTAGCGCCCGCGACAGGAAACGCCCCAAAGCGAAACGTGGACACATCCAAATTTTTGGAAGAAAACAGTGCCTACCTGTGGATTTTGGCCTCTAGCTCAGCCGGCACCTAGGGAAATCTACCAAACCTGTGCATTTCTGAAAACTAGAGACCTAGGGGAATCCAAGGAGGGGTGACTTGCAGTGCTCGGACCAGGTTCTGTTACCCAGAATCCTTTGCAAACCTCAACATTTGGCTAAAAAACACATGTTCCTCACATTTCTGTGGCAGAAAACTCTGGAATCTGAGAGGAGCCACAAATTTCCTTCCACCCAGCGTTCCCCCAAGTCTCCCGATAAAAATGATACCTCACTTGTGTGGGTAGGCCTAGCGCCCGCGACAGGAAACGCGCCAAAGCGCAACGTGGACACATCAAAAATTTTTGAAGAAAACAGAGGTGTTTTATGCGAAGTGCCTACCTGTAGATTTTGGCCTCTAGATCAGCCGGCACCTAGGGAAACCTACCAAACCTGTGCATTTCTGAAAACTAGAGACCTAGGGGAATCCAAGGAGGGGTGACTTGCGGGGCTCGGACCAGGTTCTGTTACCCAGAATCCTTTGCAAACCTCAAAATTTGGCTAAAAAAACACATGTTCCTCACATTTCTGTGGCAGAAAGTTCTGGAATCTGAGAGGAGCCACAAATTTCCTTCCACCCAGCGTTCCCCCAAGTCTCCCGATAAAAAGGATACCTCACTTGTGTGGGTAGGCCTAGCGCCCGCGACAGGAAACGCCCCAAAGCGCAACCTGGACACATCCAAAATTTTGGAAGAAAACAGAGGTGTTTTTTGCGAAGTGCCTACCTGTAGATTTTGGCCTCTAGCTCAGTTGGCACCTAGGGAAACCCACCAAACCTGTGCATTTCTGAAACCTAGAGACCTAGGGGAATCCAAGGAGGGGGGATTTGCGGGGCTCGGACCAGGTTCTGTTACCCAGAATCCTTTGCAAACCTCAAAATTTGGCTAAAAAAACACATGTTCCTCACAGTTCTGGCAGAAAGTTCTGGAATCTGAGAGGAGCCACAAATTTCCTTCCACCCAGCGTTCCCCCAAGTCTCCCGATAAAAATGATACCTCACTTGTGTGGGTAGGCCTAGCGCCCGCGACAGCAAACGCCCCAAAGCGAAACGTGGACACATCCAAATTTTTGGAAGAAAACAGTGCCTACCTGTGGATTTTGGCCTCTAGCTCAGCCGGCACCTAGGGAAATCTACCAAACCTGTGCATTTCTGAAAACTAGAGACCTAGGGGAATCCAAGGAGGTGTGACTTGCAGTGCTCGGACCAGGTTCTGTTACCCAGAATCCTTTGCAAACCTCAAAATTTGGCTAAAAAAACACATGTTCCTCACATTTCTGTGGCAGAAAGTTCTGGAATCTGAGAGGAGCCACAAATTTCCTTCCACCCAGCGTTCCCCCAAGTCTCCCGATAAAAATGATACCTCACTTGTGTGGGTAGGCCTAGCGCTCGCGACAGGAAACGCCCCAAAGCGCAACGTGGACACATCTAAAATTTTGGAAGAAAACAGAGGTGTTTTTTGCGAAGTGACTACCTGTAGATTTTGGCCTCTAGCTCAGTTGGCACCTAGGGAAACCTACCAAACCTGTGCATTTCTGAAAACTAGAGACCTAGGGGAATCCAAGGAGGGGGGACTTGCGGGGCTCGGACCAGGTTCTGTTACCCAGAATCCTTTGCAAACCTCAAAATTTGGCTAAAAAAACACATGTTCCTCACATTTCTGTGGCAGAAAGTTCTGGAATCTGAGAGGAGCCACAAATTTCCTTCCACCCAGCGTTTCCCCAAGTCTCCCGATAAAAATGATACCTCATTTGTGTGGGTAGGCCTAGCGCCCGCGACAGGAAACGCCCCAAAGCGAAACGTGGACACATCCAAATTTTTGGAAGAAAACAGTGCCTACCTGTGGATTTTGGCCTCTAGCTCAGCCGGCACCTAGGGAAATCTACCAAACCTGTGCATTTCTGAAAACTAGAGACCTAGGGGAATCCAAGGAGGGGTGACTTGCAGTGCTCGGACCAGGTTCTGTTACCCAGAATCCTTTGCAAACCTCAACATTTGGCTAAAAAACACATGTTCCTCACATTTCTGTGGCAGAAAACTCTGGAATCTGAGAGGAGCCACAAATTTCCTTCCACCCAGCGTTCCCCCAAGTCTCCCGATAAAAATGATACCTCACTTGTGTGGGTAGGCCTAGCGCCCGCGACAGGAAACGCGCCAAAGCGCAACGTGGACACATCAAAAATTTTGGAAGAAAACAGAGGTGTTTTATGCGAAGTGCCTACCTGTAGATTTTGGCCTCTAGATCAGCCGGCACCTAGGGAAACCTACCAAACCTGTGCATTTCTGAAAACTAGAGACCTAGCGGAATCCAAGGAGGGGTGACTTGCGGGGCTCGGACCAGGTTCTGTTACCCAGAATCCTTTGCAAACCTCAAAATTTGGCTAAAAAAACACATGTTCCTCACATTTCTGTGGCAGAAAGTTCTGGAATCTGAGAGGAGCCACAAATTTCCTTCCACCCAGCGTTCCCCCAAGTCTCCCGATAAAAAGGATACCTCACTTGTGTGGGTAGGCCTAGCGCCCGCGACAGGAAACGCCCCAAAGCGCAACCTGGACACATCCAAAATTTTGGAAGAAAACAGAGGTGTTTTTTGCGAAGTGCCTACCTGTAGATTTTGGCCTCTAGCTCAGCCGGCACTTAGGGAAACCCACCAAACCTGTGCATTTCTGAAAACTAGAGACCTAGGGGATTCCAAGGAGGGGTGACTTGCGGGGCTCGGACCAGGTTCTGTTACCCAGAATACTTTGCAAACCTCAAAATTTGGCTAAAAAAACACATGTTCCTCACATTTCTGTGGCAGAAAGTTCTGGAATCTGAGAGAAGCCACAAATTTCCTTCCACCCAGCGTTCCCCTAAGTCTCCCGATAAAAATGATACCTCACTTGTGTAGGTAGGCCTAGCGCCCGCGACAGGAAACGCCCCAAAGCGCAACGTGGACACATCCAAAATTTTGGAAGAAAACAGAGGTGTTTTTTGTGAAGTGCCTACCTGTAGATTTTGGCCTCTAGCTCAGTTGGCACCTAGGGAAACCCACCAAACCTGTGCATTTCTGAAAACTAGAGACCTAGGGGAATCCAAGGAGGGGTGCCTTGCGGGGCTCTGACCAGGTTCTGTTACCCAGAATCCTTTGCAAACCTCAAAATTTGGCTAAAAAAACACGTGTTCCTCACATTTCTGTGGCAGAAAGTTCTGGAATCTGAGAGGAGCCACAAATTTCCTTCCACCCAGCGTTCCCCCAAGTCTCCCGATAAAAATGATACCTCACTTGTGTGGGTAGGCCTAGCGCCCGCGACAGGAAACACCCCAAAGCGCAACCTGGACACATCCAAAATTTTGGAAGAAAACAGAGGTGTTTTTTGCGAAGTGCCTACCTGTAGATTTTGGCCTCTAGCTCAGCCCGCACTTAGGGAAACCCACCAAACCTGTGCATTTCTGAAAACTAGAGACCTAGGGGATTTCAAGGAGGGGTGACTTGCGGGGCTCGGACCAGGTTCTGTTACCCAGAATCCTTTGCAAACCTCAAAATTTGGCTAAAAAAACACATGTTCCTCACATTTCTGTGGCAGAAAGTTCTGGAATCTGAGAGAAGCCACAAATTTCCTTCCACCCAGCGTTCCCCTAAGTCTCCCGATAAAAATGATACCTCACTTGTGTAGGTAGGCCTAGCGCCCGCGACAGGAAACGCCCCAAAGCGCAACGTGGACACATCCAAAATTTTGGAAGAAAACAGAGGTGTTTTTTGTGAAGTGCCTACCTGTAGATTTTGGCCTCTAGCTCAGTTGGCACCTAGGGAAACCCACCAAACCTGTGCATTTCTGAAAACTAGAGACCTAGGGGAATCCAAGGAGGGGTGCCTTGCGGGGCTCCAACCAGGTTCTGTTACCCAGAATCCTTTGCAAACCTCAAAATTTGGCTAAAAAAACACGTGTTCCTCACATTTCTGTGGCAGAAAGTTCTGGAATCTGAGAGGAGCCACAAATTTCCTTCCACCCAGCGTTCCCCTAAGTCTCCTGATAAAAATGATACCTCACTTGTGTGGGTAGGCCTAGCGCCCGCGACAGGAAACGCCCCAAAGCGCAACGTGGACACATCCAAAATTTTGGAAGAAAACAGAGGTGTTTTTTGTGAAGTGCCTACCTGTAGATTTTGGCCTCTAGCTCAGTTGGCACCTAGGGAAACCCACCAAACCTGTGCATTTCTGAAACCTAGAGACCTAGGGGATTCCAAGGAGGGGGGACTTGCGGGGCTCGGACCAGGTTCTGTTACCCAGAATCCTTTGCAAACCTCAAAATTTGGCAAAAAAAACACGTGTTCCTCACATTTCTGTGGCAGAAAGTTCTGGAATCTGAGAGGAGCCACAAATTTTCTTCCACCCAGCGTTCCCCCAAGTCTCCCGATAAAAATGATACCTCACTTGTGTGGGTATGCCTAGCGCCCGCGACAGGAAACACCCCAAAGCGCAACGTGGACACATCCAAAATTTTGGAAGAAAACAGAGGTGTTTTTTGCAAAGTGCCTACCTGTAGATTTTGGCCTCTAGATCAGCCGGCACCTAGGGAAACCTACCAAACCTGTGCATTTCTGAAAACTAGAGACCTAGGGGAATCTAAGGAGGGGTGACTTGCAGTGCTCGGACCAGGTTCTGTTACCCAGAATCCTTTGCAAACCTCAAAATTTGGCTAAAAAAACACATGTTCCTCAAATTTCTGTGGCAGAAAGTTCTGGAATCTGAGAGGAGCCACAAATTTCCTTCCACCGAGCGTTCCCCCAAGTCTCCCGATAAAAATGATACCTCACTTGTGTGGGGAGGCCTAGCGCCCGCGATAGGAAACGCCCCAAAGCGCAACGTGGACACATCTAAAATTTTGGAAGAAAACAGAGGTGTTTTTTGCGAAGTGCCTACCTGTAGATTTTGGCCTCTAGCTCAGCCGGCACTTAGGGAAACCCACCAAACCTGTGCATTTCTGAAAACTAGAGACCTAGGGGATTTCAAGGAGGGGTGACTTGCGGGGCTCGGACCAGGTTCTGTTACCCAGAATCCTTTGCAAACCTCAAAATTTGGCTAAAAAAACACATGTTCCTCACATTTCTGTGGCAGAAAGTTCTGGAATCTGAGAGAAGCCACAAATTTCCTTCCACCCAGCGTTCCCCTAAGTCTCCCGATAAAAATGATACCTCACTTGTGTAGGTAGGCCTAGCGCCCGCGACAGGAAACGCCCCAAAGCGCAACGTGGACACATCCAAAATTTTGGAAGAAAACAGAGGTGTTTTTTGTGAAGTGCCTACCTGTAGATTTTGGCCTCTAGCTCAGTTGGCACCTAGGGAAACCCACCAAACCTGTGCATTTCTGAAAACTAGAGACCTAGGGGAATCCAAGGAGGGGTGCCTTGCGGGGCTCCGACCAGGTTCTGTTACCCAGAATCCTTTGCAAACCTCAAAATTTGGCTAAAAAAACACGTGTTCCTCACATTTCTGTGGCAGAAAGTTCTGGAATCTGAGAGGAGCCACAAATTTCCTTCCACCCAGCGTTCCCCTAAGTCTCCTGATAAAAATGATACCTCACTTGTGTGGGTAGGCCTAGCGCCCGTGACAGGAAACGCCCCAAAGCGCAACGTGGACACATCCAAAATTTTGGAAGAAAACAGAGGTGTTTTTTGTGAAGTGCCTACCTGTAGATTTTGGCCTCTAGCTCAGTTGGCACCTAGGGAAACCCACCAAACCTGTGCATTTCTGAAACCTAGAGACCTAGGGGATTCCAAGGAGGGGTGACTTGCGGGGCTCGGACCAGGTTCTGTTACCCAGAATCCTTTGCAAACCTCAAAATTTGGCAAAAAAAACACGTGTTCCTCACATTTCTGTGGCAGAAAGTTCTGGAATCTGAGAGGAGCCACAAATTTCCTTCCACCCAGCGTTCCCCCAAGTCTCCCGATAAAAATGATACCTCACTTGTGTGGGTATGCCTAGCGCCCGCGACAGGAAACGCCCCAAAGCGCAACGTGGACACATCAAAAATTTTGGAAGAAAACAGAGGTGTTTTTTGCGAAGTGCCTACCTGTAGATTTTGGCCTCTAGCTCAGCCGGCACCTAGGGAAACCTACCAAACCTGTGCATTTCTGAAAACTAGAGACCTACGGGAATCTAAGGAGGGGTGACTTGCAGTGCTCGGACCAGGTTCGGTTACCCAGAATCCTTTGCAAACCTCAAAATTTGGCTAAAAAAACACATGTTCCTCACATTTCTGTGGCAGAAAGTTCTGGAATCTGAGAGGAGCCACAAATTTCCTTCCACCGAGCGTTCCCCCAAGTCTCCCGATAAAAATGATACCTCACTTGTGTGGGGAGGCCTAGCGCCCGCGATAGGAAACGCCCCAAAGCGCAACGTGGACACATCTAAAATTTTGGAAGAAAACAGAGGTGTTTTTTGCGAAGTGCCTACCTGTAGATTTTGGCCTCTAGCTCAGCCGGCACCTAGGGAAACCTACCAAACCTGTGCATTTCTGAAAACTAGAGACCTAGGGGAATCCAAGGAGGGGTTACTTGCGGGGCTCAGACCAGGTTCTGTTACCCAGAATCCTTTGCAAACCTCAAAATCTGGCTAAAAAAACACATGTTCATCACATTTCTGTGGCAGAAAGTTCTGGAATCTGAGAGGAGCCACAAATTTCCTTCCACCCAGCGTTCCCCCAAGTCTCCCGATAAAAATGATACCTCACTTGTGTGGGTAGGCCTAGCGACCGCGACAGGAAACACCCCAAAGCGCAACGTGGACACATCCAAAATTTTGGAAGAAAACAGAGGTGTTTTTTGTGAAGTACCTACCTGTAGATTTTGGCCTCTAGCTCAGCCGGCACCTAGGGAAACCTACCAAACCTGTGCATTTCTGAAAACTAGAGACCTAGGGGAATCGAAGGACGGGTGACTTGCGGGGCTCGGACCAGGTTCTGTTACCCAGAATCCTTTGCAAACCTCAAAATTTGGCTAAAAAAACACATGTTCCTCACATTTCTGTGGCAGAAAGTTCTGGAATCTGAGAGGAGCCACAAATTTCCTTCCACCCAGCGTTCCCCCAAGTCTCCCGATAAAAATGATACCTCACTTGTGTGGGTAGGCCTAGCGCTCGCGACAGGAAACGCCCCAAAGCGCAACGTGGACACATCTAAAATTTTGGAAGAAAACAGAGGTGTTTTTTGCGAAGTGACTACCTGTAGATTTTGGCCTCTAGCTCAGTTGGCACCTAGGGAAACCTACCAAACCTGTGCATTTCTGAAAACTAGAGACCTAGGGGAATCCAAGGAGGGGGGACTTGCGGGGCTCGGACCAGGTTCTGTTACCCAGAATCCTTTGCAAACCTCAAAATTTGGCTAAAAAAACACATGTTCCTCACATTTCTGTGGCAGAAAGTTCTGGAATCTGAGAGGAGCCACAAATTTCCTTCCACCCAGCGTTTCCCCAAGTCTCCTGATAAAAATGATACCTCATTTGTGTGGGTAGGCCTAGCGCCCGCGACAGGAAACGCCCCAAAGCGAAACGTGGACACATCCAAATTTTTGGAAGAAAACAGTGCCTACCTGTGGATTTTGGCCTCTAGCTCAGCCGGCACCTAGGGAAATCTACCAAACCTGTGCATTTCTGAAAACTAGAGACCTAGGGGAATCCAAGGAGGGGTGACTTGCAGTGCTCGGACCAGGTTCTGTTACCCAGAATCCTTTGCAAACCTCAACATTTGGCTAAAAAACACATGTTCCTCACATTTCTGTGGCAGAAAACTCTGGAATCTGAGAGGAGCCACAAATTTCCTTCCACCCAGCGTTCCCCCAAGTCTCCCGATAAAAATGATACCTCACTTGTGTGGGTAGGCCTAGCGCCCGCGACAGGAAACGCGCCAAAGCGCAACGTGGACACATCAAAAATTTTGGAAGAAAACAGAGGTGTTTTATGCGAAGTGCCTACCTGTAGATTTTGGCCTCTAGATCAGCCGGCACCTAGGGAAACCTACCAAACCTGTGCATTTCTGAAAACTAGAGACCTAGGGGAATCCAAGGAGGGGTGACTTGCGGGGCTCGGACCAGGTTCTGTTACCCAGAATCCTTTGCAAACCTCAAAATTTGGCTAAAAAAACACATGTTCCTCACATTTCTGTGGCAGAAAGTTCTGGAATCTGAGAGGAGCCACAAATTTCCTTCCACCCAGCGTTCCCCCAAGTCTCCCGATAAAAAGGATACCTCACTTGTGTGGGTAGGCCTAGCGCCCGCGACAGGAAACGCCCCAAAGCGCAACCTGGACACATCCAAAATTTTGGAAGAAAACAGAGGTGTTTTTTGCGAAGTGCCTACCTGTAGATTTTGGCCTCTAGCTCAGCCGGCACTTAGGGAAACCCACCAAACCTGTGCATTTCTGAAAACTAGAGACCTAGGGGATTCCAAAGAGGGGTGACTTGCGGGGCTCGGACCAGGTTCTGTTACCCAGAATACTTTGCAAACCTCAAAATTTGGCTAAAAAAACACATGTTCCTCACATTTCTGTGGCAGAAAGTTCTGGAATCTGAGAGAAGCCACAAATTTCCTTCCACCCAGCGTTCCCCTAAGTCTCCCGATAAAAATGATACCTCACTTGTGTAGGTAGGCCTAGCGCCCGCGACAGGAAACGCCCCAAAGCGCAACGTGGACACATCCAAAATTTTGGAAGAAAACAGGTGTTTTTTGTGAAGTGCCTACCTGTAGATTTTGGCCTCTAGCTCAGTTGGCACCTAGGGAAACCCACCAAACCTGTGCATTTCTGAAAACTAGAGACCTAGGGGAATCCAAGGAGGGGTGCCTTGCAGGGCTCTGACCAGGTTCTGTTACCCAGAATCCTTTGCAAACCTCAAAATTTGGCTAAAAAAACACGTGTTCCTCACATTTCTGTGGCAGAAAGTTCTGGAATCTGAGAGGAGCCACAAATTTCCTTCCACCCAGCGTTCCCCCAAGTCTCCCGATAAAAATGATACCTCACTTGTGTGGGTAGGCCTAGCGCCCGCGACAGGAAACACCCCAAAGCGCAACCTGGACACATCCAAAATTTTGGAAGAAAACAGAGGTGTTTTTTGCGAAGTGCCTACCTGTAGATTTTGGCCTCTAGCTTAGCCCGCACTTAGGGAAACCCACCAAACCTGTGCATTTCTGAAAACTAGAGACCTAGGGGATTTCAAGGAGGGGTGACTTGCGGGGCTCGGACCAGGTTCTGTTACCCAGAATCCTTTGCAAACCTCAAAATTTGGCTAAAAAAACACATGTTCCTCACATTTCTGTGGCAGAAAGTTCTGGAATCTGAGAGAAGCCACAAATTTCCTTCCACCCAGCGTTCCCCTAAGTCTCCCGATAAAAATGATACCTCACTTGTGTAGGTAGGCCTAGCGCCCGCGACAGGAAACGCCCCAAAGCGCAACGTGGACACATCCAAAATTTTGGAAGAAAACAGAGGTGTTTTTTGTGAAGTGCCTACCTGTAGATTTTGGCCTCTAGCTCAGTTGGCACCTAGGGAAACCCACCAAACCTGTGCATTTCTGAAACCTAGAGACCTAGGGGATTCCAAGGAGGGGGGACTTGCGGGGCTCGGACCAGGTTCTGTTACCCAGAATCCTTTGCAAACCTCAAAATTTGGCTAAAAAAACACATGTTCCTCACATTTCTGTGGCAGAAAGTTCTGGAATCTGAGAGAAGCCACAAATTTCCTTCCACCCAGCGTTCCCCTAAGTCTCCCGATAAAAATGATACCTCACTTGTGTAGGTAGGCCTAGCGCCCGCGACAGGAAACGCCCCAAAGCGCAACGTGGACACATCCAAAATTTTGGAAGAAAACAGAGGTGTTTTTTGTGAAGTGCCTACCTGTAGATTTTGGCCTCTAGCTCAGTTGGCACCTAGGGAAACCCACCAAACCTGTGCATTTCTGAAAACTAGAGACCTAGGGGAATCCAAGGAGGGGTGCCTTGCGGGGCTCCGACCAGGTTCTGTTACCCAGAATCCTTTGCAAACCTCAAAATTTGGCTAAAAAAACACGTGTTCCTCACATTTCTGTGGCAGAAAGTTCTGGAATCTGAGAGGAGCCACAAATTTCCTTCCACCCAGCGTTCCCCTAAGTCTCCTGATAAAAATGATACCTCACTTGTGTGGGTAGGCCTAGCGCCCGCGACAGGAAACGCCCCAAAGCGCAACGTGGACACATCCAAAATTTTGGAAGAAAACAGAGGTGTTTTTTGTGAAGTGCCTACCTGTAGATTTTGGCCTCTAGCTCAGTTGGCACCTAGGGAAACCCACCAAACCTGTGCATTTCTGAAACCTAGAGACCTAGGGGATTCCAAGGAGGGGTGACTTGCGGGGCTCGGACCAGGTTCTGTTACCCAGAATCCTTTGCAAACCTCAAAATTTGGCAAAAAAAACACGTGTTCCTCACATTTCTGTGGCAGAAAGTTCTGGAATCTGAGAGGAGCCACAAATTTCCTTCCACCCAGCGTTCCCCCAAGTCTCCCGATAAAAATGATACCTCACTTGTGTGGGTATGCCTAGCGCCCGCGACAGGAAACGCCCCAAAGCGCAACGTGGACACATCAAAAATTTTGGAAGAAAACAGAGGTGTTTTTTGCGAAGTGCCTACCTGTAGATTTTGGCCTCTAGCTCAGCCGGCACCTAGGGAAACCTACCAAACCTGTGCATTTCTGAAAACTAGAGACCTACGGGAATCTAAGGAGGGGTGACTTGCAGTGCTCGGACCAGGTTCGGTTACCCAGAATCCTTTGCAAACCTCAAAATTTGGCTAAAAAAACACATGTTCCTCACATTTCTGTGGCAGAAAGTTCTGGAATCTGAGAGGAGCCACAAATTTCCTTCCACCGAGCGTTCCCCCAAGTCTCCCGATAAAAATGATACCTCACTTGTGTGGGGAGGCCTAGCGCCCGCGATAGGAAACGCCCCAAAGCGCAACGTGGACACATCTAAAATTTTGGAAGAAAACAGAGGTGTTTTTTGCGAAGTGCCTACCTGTAGATTTTGGCCTCTAGCTCAGCCGGCACCTAGGGAAACCTACCAAACCTGTGCATTTCTGAAAACTAGAGACCTAGGGGAATCCAAGGAGGGGTTACTTGCGGGGCTCAGACCAGGTTCTGTTACCCAGAATCCTTTGCAAACCTCAAAATCTGGCTAAAAAAACACATGTTCATCACATTTCTGTGGCAGAAAGTTCTGGAATCTGAGAGGAGCCACAAATTTCCTTCCACCCAGCGTTCCCCCAAGTCTCCCGATAAAAATGATACCTCACTTGTGTGGGTAGGCCTAGCGACCGCGACAGGAAACACCCCAAAGCGCAACGTGGACACATCCAAAATTTTGGAAGAAAACAGAGGTGTTTTTTGTGAAGTACCTACCTGTAGATTTTGGCCTCTAGCTCAGCCGGCACCTAGGGAAACCTACCAAACCTGTGCATTTCTGAAAACTAGAGACCTAGGGGAATCGAAGGAGGGGTGACTTGCGGGGCTCGGACCAGGTTCTGTTACCCAGAATCCTTTGCAAACCTCAAAATTTGGCTAAAAAAACACATGTTCCTCACATTTCTGTGGCAGAAAGTTCTGGATTCTGAGAGGAACCACAAATTTCCTTCCACCCAGCGTTCCCCCAAGTCTCCCGATAAAAATGATACCTCACTTGTGTGGGTAGGCCTAGTGCCCGCGACAGGAAACGCCCCAAAGCTCAACGTGGACACATCCAAAATTTTGGAAGAAAACAGGGTGTTTTTTGCGAAGTGCCTACCTGTAGATTTTGGCCTCTAGCTCAGCCTGCACCTAGGGAAACCCACCAAACCTGTGCATTTCTGAAAATTAGAGACCTAGGGGAATCCAAGGAGGGGTGACTTGCGGGGCTTGGACCAGGTTCTGTTACCCAGAATCCTTTGCAAACCTCAACATTTGGCTAAAAAACACATGTTCCTCACATTTCTGTGGCAGAAAACTCTGGAATCTGAGAGGAGCCACAAATTTCCTTCCACCCAGCGTTCCCCCAAGTCTCCCGATAAAAATGATACCTCACTTGTGTGGGTAGGCCTAGCGCCCGCAACAGGAAACGCCCCAAAGCGCAACCTGGACAAATCCAAAATTTTGGAAGAAAACAGAGGTGTTTTTAGTGAAGTGCCTACCTGTAGATTTTGGCCTCTAGCTCAGTTGGCACCTAGGGAAACCCACCAAACCTGTGCATTTCTGAAAACTAGAGACCTAGGGGAATCCAAGGAGGGGTGCCTTGCGGGGCTCCGACCAGGTTCTGTTACCCAGAATCCTTTGCAAACCTCAAAATTTGGCTAAAAAAACACGTCTTCCTCACATTTCTGTGGCAGAAAGTTCTGGAATCTGAGAGGAGCCACAAATTTCCTTCCACCCAGCATTCCCCTAAGTCTCCTGATAAAAATGATACCTCACTTGTGTGGGTAGGCCTAGCGCCCGCGACAGGAAACGCCCCAAAGCGCAACGTGGACACATCCAAAATTTTGGAAGAAAACAGAGGTGTTTTTTGTGAAGTGCCTACCTGTAGATTTTGGCCTCTAGCTCAGTTGGCACCTAGGGAAACCCACCAAACCTGTGCATTTCTGAAAACTAGAGACCTAGGGGATTCCAAGGAGGGGTGACTTGCGGGGCTCGGACCAGGTTCTGTTACCCAGAATCCTTTGCAAACCTCAAAATTTGGCAAAAAAAACACGTGTTCCTCACATTTCTGTGGCAGAAAGTTCTGGAATCTGAGAGGAGCCACAAATTTCCTTCCACCCAGCGTTCCCCCAAGTCTCCCGATAAAAATGATACCTCACTTGTGTGGGTAGGCCTAGCGCCCACGACAGGAAACGCCCCAAAGCGCAACGTGGACACATCAAAAATTTTGGAAGAAAACAGAGGTGTTTTTTGCGAAGAGCCTACCTGTAGATTTTGCCCTCTAGCTCAGCCGGCACCTAGGAAAACCTACCAAACCTGTGCATTTCTGAAAACTAGAGACCTAGGGGAATCTAAGGAGGGGTGACTTGCAGTGCTCGGACCAGGTTCTGTTACCCAGAATCCTTTGCAAACCTCAAAATCTGGCTAAAAAAACACATGTTCCTTATATTTCTGTGGCAGAAAGTTCTGGAATCTGAGAGGAGCCACAAATTTCCTTCCACCGAGCGTTCCCCCAAGTCTCCCGATAAAAATGATACCTCACTTGTGTGGGTAGGGCTAGCGCCCGCGACAGGAAACGCCCCAAAGCGCAACGTGGACACATCAAAAATTTTGGAAGAAAACAGAGGTGTTTTTTGCGAAGTGCCTACCTGTAGATTTTGGCCTCTAGCTCAGCCGGCACCTAGGGAAACATACCAAACCTGTGCATTTCTGAAAACTAGAGACCTAGGGAAATCTAAGGAGGGGTGACTTGCAGTGCTCGGACCAGGTTCTGTTACCCAGAATCCTTTGCAAACCTCAAAATTTGGCTAAAAAAACACATATTCCTCACATTTCTGTGGCAGAAAGTTCTGGAATCTGAGAGGAGCCACAAATTTCCTTCCACCGAGCGTTCCCCCAAGTCTCCCGATAAAAATTATATCTCACTTGTGTGGGGAGGCCTAGCGCCCGCGACAGGAAACGCCCCAAAGCGCAACGTGGACACATCTAAAATTTTGGAAGAAAACAGAGGTGTTTTTTGCGAAGTGCCTACCTGTAGATTTTGGCCTCTAGCTCAGCCGGCACCTAGGGAAACCTACCAAAGCTGTGCATTTCTGAAAACTAGAGACCTAGGGGAATCCAAGGAGGGGTTACTTGCGGGGCTCCGACCAGGTTCTGTTACCCAGAATCCTTTGCAAACCTCAAAATCTGGCTAAAAAAACACATGTTCATCACATTTCTGTGGCAGAAAGTTCTGGAATCTGAGAGGAGCCACAAATTTCCTTCCACCCAGCGTTCCCCCAAGTCTCCCGATAAAAATGATACCTCACTTGTGTGGGTAGGTCTAGCGCCCGCGACAGGAAACACCCCAAAGCGCAACGTGGACACATCCAAAATTTTGGAAGAAAACAGAGGTGTTTTTTGTGAAGTGCCTACCTGTAGATTTTGGCCTCTAGCTCAGCCGGCACCTAGGGAAACCTACCAAAGCTGTGCATTTCTGAAAACTAGAGACCTAGGGGAATCCAAGGAGGGGTGACTTGCGGGGCTCGGACCAGGTTCTG
Organism: Pleurodeles waltl; assembly: GCF_031143425.1. Classification (NCBI taxonomy): domain Eukaryota; kingdom Metazoa; phylum Chordata; class Amphibia; order Caudata; family Salamandridae; genus Pleurodeles; species Pleurodeles waltl. Next base: position 968,709,231 of record NC_090439.1, read on the forward strand.
TTACCCAGAATCCTTTGCAAACCTCAAAATTTGGCTAAAAAAACACATGTTCCTCACATTTCTGTGGCAGAAAGTTCTGGATTCTGAGAGGAACCACAAATTTCCTTTCACGCAGCGTTCCCCCAAGTCTCCCGATAAAAATGATACCTCACTTGTGTGGGTAGGCCTAGTGCCCGCGACAGGAAACGCCCCAAAGCGCAACGTGGACACATCCAAAATTTTGGAAGAAAACAGAGGTGTTTTTTGCGAAGTGCCTACCTGTAGATTTTGGCCTCTAGCTCAGCCGGCACCTAGGGAAACCCACCAAATCTGTGCATTTCTGAAAACTAGAGACCTAGGGGAATCCAAGGAGGGGTGACTTGCGGGGCTCGGACCAGGTTCTGTTACCCAGAATCCTTTGCAAACCTCAAAATTTGGCTAAAAAAACACGTGTTCCTCACATTTCTGTGGCAGAAAGTTCTGGAATCTGAGAGGAGACACAAATTTCCTTCCACCCAGCGTTCCCCCAAGTCTCCCGATTAAAATGATACCTCAGTTGTGTGCGTAGGCCTAGGGCCTGCGACAGGAAACGCCCCAAAGCGCAACGTGGACACATCCAACATTTTGGAAGAAAACAGAGGTGTTTTTTACGAAGTGCCTACCTGTAGATTTTGGCCTCTAGCTCAGCCGGCACCTAGGCAAACCTACCAAACCTGTGCATTTCTGAAAACTAGAGACCTAGGGGAATCCAAGGAGGGGTGTCTTGCGGGGCTCGGACCAGGTTCTTTTACCCAGAATCCTTTGCAAACCTCAAAATTTGGCTAAAAAAACACGTGTTCCTCACATTTCTGTGGCAGAAAGTTCTGGAATCTGAGAGGAGCCACAAATTTGCTTCCACCCAGCATTCCCCCAAGTCTCCCGATAAAAATGATACCTCACTTGTGTGGGTAGGCCTAGCGCCCGCGACAGGAAACGCCCCAAAGCGCAACGTGGACACATCCAAATTTTTGGAAGAAAACAGAGATGTTTTTTGCGAAGTGCCTACCTGTAGATTTTGGCCTCTAGCTCAGCCGGCACCTAGGGAAACCTACCAAACCTGTGCATTTCTGAAAACTAGAGACCTAGGGGAATCCAAGGAGGGGTGACTTGCAGGGCTCGGACCAGGTTCTGTTACCCAGAATCCTTTGCAAACCTCAAAATGTGGCTAAAAAACACATGTTCCTCACATTTCTGTGGCAGAAAGTTCTGGAATCTGAGAGGAGCCACAGATTTCCTTCCACCCAGCGTTCCCCCAAGTCTCCCGATTAAAATGATACCTCACTTGTGTGCGTTGGCCTAGGGCCTGCGACAGGAAACGCCCCAAAGCGCAACGTGGACACATCCAAAATTTTGGAAGAAAACAGAGGTGTTTTTTGCGAAGTGCCTACCTGTAGATTTTGGCCTCTAGCTCAGCCGGCACCTAGGCAAACCTACCAAACCTGTACATTTCTGAAAACTAGAGACCTAGGGGAATCCAAGGAGGGGTGACTTGCGGGGCTCGGACCAGTTTCTGTTACCCAGAATCCTTTGCAAACCTCAAAATTTGGCTAAAAAAACACGTGTTCCTCACATTTCTGTGGCAGAAAGTTCTGGAATCTGAGAGGAGCCACAAATTTCCTTCCACCCAGCGTTCCCCCAAGTCTCCCGATAAAAATGATACCTCACTTGTGTGGGTAGGCCTAGCGCCCGCGACAGGAAACGCCCCAAAGCGCAACGTGGACACATCCAATTTTTTGGAAGAAAACAGAGGTGTTTTTTGCGAAGTGCCTACCTGTAGATTTTGGCCTCTAGCTCAGCCGGCACCTAGGGAAACCTACCAAACCTGTGCATTTCTGAAAACTAGAGACCTAGGGGAATCCAAGGAGGGGGGATTTGCGGGGCTCGGACCAGGTTCTGTTACCCAGAATCCTTTGCAAACCTCAAAATTTGGTTAAAAAAACACATGTTCCTCACAGTTCTGGCAGAAAGTTCTGGAATCTGAGAGGAGCCACAAATTTCCTTCCACCCAGCGTTCCCCCAAGTCTCCCGATAAAAATGATACCTCACTTGTGTGGGTAGGCCTAGCGCCCGCGACAGCAAACGCCCCAAAGTGAAACGTGGACACATCCAAATTTTTGGAAGAAAACAGTGCCTACCTGTGGATTTTGGCCTCTAGCTCAGCCGGCACCTAGGGAAATCTACCAAACCTGTGCATTTCTGAAAACTAGAGACCTAGGGGAATCCAAGGAGGTGTGACTTGCAGTGCTCGGACCAGGTTCTGTTACCCAGAATCCTTTGCAAACCTCAAAATTTGGCTAAAAAAACACATGTTCCTCACATTTCTGTGGCAGAAAGTTCTGGAATCTGAGAGGAGCCACAAATTTCCTTCCACCCAGCGTTCCCCCAAGTCTCCCGATAAAAATGATACCTCACTTGTGTGGGTAGGCCTAGCGCCCGCGACAGGAAACGCCCCAAAGCGCAACGTGGACACATCTAAAATTTTGGAAGAAAACAGAGGTGTTTTTTGCGAAGTGACTACCTGTAGATTTTGGCCTCTAGCTCCGTTGGCACCTAGGGAAACCTACCAAACCTGTGCATTTCTGAAAACTAGAGACCTAGGGGAATCCAAGGAGGGGGGACTTGCGGGGCTCGGACCAGGTTCTGTTACCCAGAATCCTTTGCAAACCTCAAAATTTGGCTAAAAAAACACATGTTCCTCACATTTCTGTGGCAGAAAGTTCTGGAATCTGAGAGGAGCCACAAATTTCCTTCCACCCAGCGTTTCCCCAAGTCTCCCGATAAAAATGATACCTCATTTGTGTGGGTAGGCCTAGCGCCCGCGACAGGAAACGCCCCAAAGCGAAACGTGGACACATCCAAATTTTTGGAAGAAAACAGTGCCTACCTGTGGATTTTGGCCTCTAGCTCAGCCGGCACCTAGGGAAATCTACCAAACCTGTGCATTTCTGAAAACTAGAGACCTAGGGGAATCCAAGGAGGGGTGACTTGCAGTGCTCGGACCAGGTTCTGTTACCCAGAATCCTTTGCAAACCTCAAAATTTGGCTAAAAAAACACATGTTCCTCATATTTCTGTGGCAGAAAGTTCTGGAATCTGAGAGGAGCCACAAATTTCCTTCCACCCAGCGTTCCCCCAAGTCTCCCGATAAAAATGATACCTCACTTGTGTGGGTAGGCCTAGCGCCCGCGACAGGAAACGCCCCAAAGCGCAACGTGGACACATCTAAAATTTTGGAAGAAAACAGAGGTGTTTTTTGCGAAGTGCCTGGCTGTAGATTTTGGCCTCTAGCTCAGCCGGCACCTAGGGACACCTACCAAACCTGTGCATTTCTGAAAACTAGAGACCTAGGGTAATCCAAGGAGGGGTTACTTGTGGGGCTCGGACCAGGTTCTGTTACCCAGAATCCTTTGCAAACCTCAAAATCTGGCTAAAAAAACACATGTTCATCACATTTCTGTGGCAGAAAGTTCTGGAATCTGAGAGGAGCCACAAATTTCCTTCCACCCAGCGTTCCCCCAAGTCTCCCGATAAAAATGATACCTCACTTGTGTGGGTAGGCCTAGCGCCCGCGACAGGAAACGCCCCAAAGCGCAACGTGGACACATCTAAAATTTTGGAAGAAAACAGAGGTGTTTTTTGCGAAGTGACTACCTGTAGATTTTGGCCTCTAGCTCAGTTGGCACCTAGGGAAACCTACCAAACCTGTGCATTTCTGAAAACTAGAGACCTAGGGGAATCCAAGGAGGGGGGACTTGCGGGGCTCGGACCAGGTTCTGTTACCCAGAATCCTTTGCAAACCTCAAAATTTGGCTAAAAAAACACATGTTCCTCACATTTCTGTGGCAGAAAGTTCTGGAATCTGAGAGGAGCCACAAATTTCCTTCCACCCAGCGTTTCCCCAAGTCTCCCGATAAAAATGATACCTCATTTGTGTGGGTAGGCCTAGCGCCCGCGACAGGAAACGCCCCAAAGCGAAACGTGGACACATCCAAATTTTTGGAAGAAAACAGTGCCTACCTGTGGATTTTGGCCTCTAGCTCAGCCGGCACCTAGGGAAATCTACCAAACCTGTGCATTTCTGAAAACTAGAGACCTAGGGGAATCCAAGGAGGGGTGACTTGCAGTGCTCGGACCAGGTTCTGTTACCCAGAATCCTTTGCAAACCTCAAAATTTGGCTAAAAAAACACATGTTCCTCATATTTCTGTGGCAGAAAGTTCTGGAATCTGAGAGGAGCCACAAATTTCCTTCCACCCAGCGTTCCCCCAAGTCTCCCGATAAAAATGATACCTCACTTGTGTGGGTAGGCCTAGCGCCCGCGACAGGAAACGCCCCAAAGCGCAACGTGGACACATCTAAAATTTTGGAAGAAAACAGAGGTGTTTTTTGCGAAGTGCCTGGCTGTAGATTTTGGCCTCTAGCTCAGCCGGCACCTAGGGACACCTACCAAACCTGTGCATTTCTGAAAACTAGAGACCTAGGGTAATCCAAGGAGGGGTTACTTGTGGGGCTCGGACCAGGTTCTGTTACCCAGAATCCTTTGCAAACCTCAAAATCTGGCTAAAAAAACACATGTTCATCACATTTCTGTGGCAGAAAGTTCTGGAATCTGAGAGGAGCCACAAATTTCCTTCCACCCAGCGTTCCCCCAAGTCTCCCGATAAAAATGATACCTCACTTGTGTGGGTAGGCCTAGCGCCCGCGACAGGAAACGCCCCAAAGCGCAACGTGGACACATCTAAAATTTTGGAAGAAAACAGAGGTGTTTTTTGCGAAGTGACTACCTGTAGATTTTGGCCTCTAGCTCAGTTGGCACCTAGGGAAACCTACCAAACCTGTGCATTTCTGAAAACTAGAGACCTAGGGGAATCCAAAGAGGGGGGACTTGCCGGGCTCGGACCAGGTTCTGTTACCCAGAATCCTTTGCAAACCTCAAAATTTGGCTAAAAAAACACATGTTCCTCACATTTCTGTGGCAGAAAGTTCTGGAATCTGAGAGGAGCCACAAATTTCCTTCCACCCAGCGTTTCCCCAAGTCTCCCGATAAAAATGATACCTCATTTGTGTGGGTAGGCCTAGCGCCCGTGACAGGAAACGCCCCAAAGCGAAACGTGGACACATCCAAATTTTTGGAAGAAAACAGTGCCTACCTGTGGATTTTGGCCTCTAGCTCAGCCGGCACCTAGGGAAATCTACCAAACCTGTGCATTTCTGAAAACTAGAGACCTAGGGGAATCCAAGGAGGGGTGACTTGCAGTGCTCGGACCAGGTTCTGTTACCCAGAATCCTTTGCAAACCTCAAAATTTGGCTAAAAAAACACATGTTCCTCATATTTCTGTGGCAGAAAGTTCTGGAATCTGAGAGGAGCCACAAATTTCCTTCCACCCAGCGTTCCCCCAAGTCTCCCGATAAAAATGATACCTCACTTGTGTGGGTAGGCCTAGCGCCCGCGACAGGAAACGCCCCAAAGCGCAACGTGGACACATCCAAATTTTTGGAAGAAAACAGAGATGTTTTTTGCGAAGTGCCTACCTGTAGATTTTGGCCTCTAGCTCAGCCGGCACCTAGGGAAACCTACCAAACCTGTGCATTTCTGAAAACTAGAGACCTAGGGGAATCCAAGGAGGGGTGACTTGCAGTGCTCGGACCAGGTTCTGTTACCCAGAATCCTTTGCAAACCTCAAAATGTGGCTAAAAAAACACATGTTCCTCACATTTCTGTGGCAGAAAGTTCTGGAATCTGAGAGGAGCCACAGATTTCCTTCCACCCAGCGTTCCCCCAAGTCTCCCGATTAAAATGATACCTCACTTGTGTGCGTTGGCCTAGGGCCTGCGACAGGAAACGCCCCAAAGCGCAACGTGGACACATCCAAAATTTTGGAAGAAAACAGAGGTGTTTTTTGCGAAGTGCCTACCTGTAGATTTTGGCCTCTAGCTCAGCCGGCACCTAGGCAAACCTACCAAACCTGTACATTTCTGAAAACTAGAGACCTAGGGGAATCCAAGGAGGGGTGACTTGCGGGGCTCGGACCAGTTTCTGTTACCCAGAATCCTTTGCAAACCTCAAAATTTGGCTAAAAAAACACGTGTTCCTCACATTTCTGTGGCAGAAAGTTCTGGAATCTGAGAGGAGCCACAAATTTCCTTCCACCCAGCGTTCCCCCAAGTCTCCCGATAAAAATGATACCTCACTTGTGTGGGTAGGCCTAGCGCCCGCGACAGGAAACGCCCCAAAGCGCAACGTGGACACATCCAATTTTTTGGAAGAAAACAGAGGTGTTTTTTGCGAAGTGCCTACCTGTAGATTTTGGCCTCTAGCTCAGCCGGCACCTAGGGAAACCTACCAAACCTGTGCATTTCTGAAAAGTAGAGACCTAGGGGAATCCAAGGAGGGGGGAGTTGCGGGGCTCGGACCAGGTTCTGTTACCCAGAATCCTTTGCAAACCTCAAAATTTGGCTAAAAAAACACATGTTCCTCACAGTTCTGGCAGAAAGTTCTGGAATCTGAGAGGAGCCACAAATTTCCTTCCACCCAGCGTTCCCCCAAGTCTCCCGATAAAAATGATACCTCACTTGTGTGGGTAGGCCTAGCGCCCGCGACAGCAAACGCCCCAAAGCGAAACGTGGACACATCCAAATTTTTGGAAGAAAACAGTGCCTACCTGTGGATTTTGGCCTCTAGCTCAGCCGGCACCTAGGGAAATCTACCAAACCTGTGCATTTCTGAAAACTAGAGACCTAGGGGAATCCAAGGAGGTGTGACTTGCAGTGCTCGGACCAGGTTCTGTTACCCAGAATCCTTTGCAAACCTCAAAATTTGGCTAAAAAAACACATGTTCCTCACATTTCTGTGGCAGAAAGTTCTGGAATCTGAGAGGAGCCACAAATTTCCTTCCACCCAGCGTTCCCCCAAGTCTCCCGATAAAAATGATACCTCACTTGTGTGGGTAGGCCTAGCGCCCGCGACAGGAAACGCCCCAAAGCGCAACGTGGACACATCTAAAATTTTGGAAGAAAACAGAGGTGTTTTTTGCGAAGTGACTACCTGTAGATTTTGGCCTCTAGCTCCGTTGGCACCTAGGGAAACCTACCAAACCTGTGCATTTCTGAAAACTAGAGACCTAGGGGAATCCAAGGAGGGGGGACTTGCGGGGCTCGGACCAGGTTCTGTTACCCAGAATCCTTTGCAAACCTCAAAATATGGCTAAAAAAACACATGTTCCTCACATTTCTGTGGCAGAAAGTTCTGGAATCTGAGAGGAGCCACAAATTTCCTTCCACCCAGCGTTTCCCCAAGTCTCCCGATAAAAATGATACCTCATTTGTGTGGGTAGGCCTAGCGCCCGCGACAGGAAACGCCCCAAAGCGAAACGTGGACACATCCAAATTTTTGGAAGAAAACAGTGCCTACCTGTGGATTTTGGCCTCTAGCTCAGCCGGCACCTAGGGAAATCTACCAAACCTGTGCATTTCTGAAAACTAGAGACCTAGGGGAATCCAAGGAGGGGTGACTTGCAGTGCTCGGACCAGGTTCTGTTACCCAGAATCCTTTGCAAACCTCAAAATTTGGCTAAAAAAACACATGTTCCTCATATTTCTGTGGCAGAAAGTTCTGGAATCTGAGAGGAGCCACAAATTTCCTTCCACCCAGCGTTCCCCCAAGTCTCCCGATAAAAATGATACCTCACTTGTGTGGGTAGGCCTAGCGCCCGCGACAGGAAACGCCCCAAAGCGCAACGTGGACACATCTAAAATTTTGGAAGAAAACAGAGGTGTTTTTTGCGAAGTGCCTGCCTGTAGATTTTGGCCTCTAGCTCAGCCGGCACCTAGGGAAACCTACCAAACCTGTGCATTTCTGAAAACTAGAGACCTAGGGTAATCCAAGGAGGGGTTACTTATGGGGCTCGGACCAGGTTCTGTTACCCAGAATCCTTTGCAAACCTCAAAATCTGGCTAAAAAAACACATGTTCATCACATTTCTGTGGCAGAAAGTTCTGGAATCTGAGAGGAGCCACAAATTTCCTTCCACCCAGCGTTCCCCCAAGTCTCCCGATAAAAATGATACCTCACTTGTGTGGGTAGGCCTAGCGCCCGCAACAGGAAACGCCCCAAAGCGCAACGTGGACACATCAAAAATTTTGGAAGAAAACAGAGGTATTTTTTGCGAAGTGCCTACCTGTAGATTTTGGCCTCTAGCTCAGCCGGCACCTAGGGAAACCTACCAAACCTGTGCATTTCTGAAAACTAGAGACCTAGGGGAATCCAAGGAGGGGTGACTTGCAGTGCTCGGACCAGGTTCTGTTACCCAGAATCCTTTGCAAACCTAAAAATTTGCCTAAAAAAACACATGTTCCTCACATTTCTGTGGCAGAAAGTTCTGGAATCTGAGAGGAGCCACAAATTTCCTTCCACCCAGCGTTCCCCCAAGTCTCCCGATAAAAATGATACCTCACTTGTGTGGGTAGGCCTAGCGCCCGCGACGGGAAACGCCCCAAAGCGCAACGTGGACACATCTAAAATTTTGGAAGAAAACAGAGGTGTTTTTTGCGAAGTGACTACCTGTAGATTTTGGCCTCTAGCTCAGTTGGCACCTAGGGAAACCTACCAAACCTGTGCATTTCTGAAAACTAGAGACCTAGGGGAATCCAAGGAGGGGGGACTTGCGGGGCTCGGACCAGGTTCTGTTACCCAGAATCCTTTGCAAACCTCAAAATTTGGCTAAAAAAACACATGTTCCTCACATTTCTGTGGCAGAAAGTTCTGGAATCTGAGAGGAGCCACAAATTTCCTTCCACCCAGCGTTTCCCCAAGTCTCCCGATAAAAATGATACCTCATTTGTGTGGGTAGGCCTAGCGCCCGCGACAGGAAACGCCCCAAAGCGAAACGTGGACACATCCAAATTTTTGGAAGAAAACAGTGCCTACCTGTGGATTTTGGCCTCTAGCTCAGCCGGCACCTAGGGAAATCTACCAAACCTGTGCATTTCTGAAAACTAGAGACCTAGGGGAATCCAAGGAGGGGTGACTTGCAGTGCTCGGACCAGGTTCTGTTACCCAGAATCCTTTGCAAACCTCAAAATTTGGCTAAAAAAACACATGTTCCTCATATTTCTGTGGCAGAAAGTTCTGAATCTGAGAGGAGCCACAAATTTCCTTCCACCCAGCGTTCCCCCAAGTCTCCCGATAAAAATGATACCTCACTTGTGTGGGTAGGCCTAGCGCCCGCGACAGGAAACGCCCCAAAGCGCAACGTGGACACATCTAAAATTTTGGAAGAAAACAGAGGTGTTTTTTGCGAAGTGCCTGCCTGTAGATTTTGGCCTCTAGCTCAGCCGGCACCTAGGGAAACCTACCAAACCTGTGCATTTCTGAAAACTAGAGACCTAGGGTAATCCAAGGAGGGGTTACTTGTGGGGCTCGGACCAGGTTCTATTACCCAGAATCCTTTGCAAACCTCAAAATTTGGCTAAAAAAACACATGTTCCTCACATTTCTGTGGCAGAAAGTTCTGGATTCTGAGAGGAACCATAAATTTCCTTCCACCCAGCATTCCCCCAGGTCTCCCGATAAAAATGATATCTCACTTGTGTGGGTAGGCCTAGTGCTCGCGACAGGAAACGCCCCAAAGCGCAACGTGGACACATCCAAAATTTTGGAAGAAAACAGAGGTGTTTTTTGTGAAGTGCCTACCTGTAGATTTTGGCCTCTAGCTCAGCCGGCACCTAGGGAAACCTACCAAACCTGTGCATTTCTGAAAACTAGAGACCTAGGGTAATCCAAGGAGGGGTTACTTGTGGGGCTCGGACCAGGTTCTGTTACCCAGAATCCTTTGCAAACCTCAAAATCTGGCTAAAAAAACACATGTTCATCACATTTCTGTGGCAGAAAGTTCGGGAATCTGAGAGGAGCCACAAATTTCCTTCCACCCAGCGGTTCCCCAAGTCTCCCGATAAAAATGATACCTCACTTGTGTGGGTAGGCCTAGCGCCCGCGACAGGAAACGCCCCAAAGCGCAACGTGGACACATCTAAAATTTTGGAAGAAAACAGAGGTGTTTTTTGCGAAGTGCCTACCTGTAGATTTTGGCCTCTAGCTCAGCCGGCACCTAGGGAAACCTACCAAACCTGTGCATTTCTGAAAACTAGAGACCTAGGGGAATCCAAGGAGGGGTGACTTGCAGTGCTCGGACCAGGTTCTGTTACCCAGAATCCTTTGCAAACCTCAAAATTTGCCTAAAAAAACACATGTTCCTCACATTTCTGTGGCAGAAAGTTCTGGAATCTGAGAGGAGCCACAAATTTCCTTCCACCCAGCGTTCCCCCAAGTCTCCCGATAAAAATGATACCTCACTTGTGTGGGTAGGCCTAGCGCCCGCGACAGGAAACGCCCCAAAGCACAACGTGGACACATCTAAAATTTTGGAAGAAAACAGAGGTGTTTTTTGCGAAGTGCCTACCTGTAGATTTTGGCCTCTAGCTCAGTCGGCACCTAGGGAAACCTACCAAACCTGTGCATTTCTGAAAACTAGAGACCTAGGGGAATCCAAGGAGGGGTTACTTGCGGGGCTCGGACCAGGTTCTGTTACCCAGAATCCTTTGCAAACCTCAAAATTTGGCTAAAAAAACACATGTTCCTCACATTTCTGTGGCAGAAAGTTCTGGATTCTGAGAGGAACCATAAATTTCCTTCCACCCAGCGTTCCCCCAAGTCTCCCGATAAAAATGATATCTCACTTGTGTGGGTAGGCCTAGTGCTCGCGACAGGAAACGCCCCAAAGCGCAACGTGGACACATCCAAAATTTTGGAAGAAAACAGAGGTGTTTTTTGTGAAGTGCCTACCTGTAGATTTTGGCCTCTAGCTCAGCCGGCACCTAGGGAAACCTACCAAACCTGTGCATTTCTGAAAACTAGAGACCTAGGGGAATCCAAGGAGGGGCGACTTGCGGGGCTCGGACCAGGTTCTGTTACCCAGAATCCTTTGCAAACCTCAAAATTTGGCTAAAAAAACACATGTTCCTCACATTTCTGTGGCAGAAAGTTCTGGATTCTGAGAGGAACCACAAATGTCCTTCCACCCAGCGTTCCCCCAAGTCTCCCGATAAAAATGATACCTCACTTGTGTGGGTAGGCCTAGTGCCCGCGACAGGAAACGCCCCAAATGCGCAACGTGGACCCATCCAAAATTTTGGAAGAAAACAGAGGTGTTTTTTGCGAAGTGCCTACCTGTAGATTTTGGCCTCTAGCTCAGCCGGCACCTAGGGAAACCCACCAAACCTGTGCATTTCTGAAAACTAGAGACCTAGGGGAATCCAAGGAGGGGTGACTTGAGGGGCTTGGACCAGGTTCTGTTACCCAGAATCCTTTGCAAACCTCAACATTTGGCTAAAAAACACATGTTCCTCACATTTCTGTGGCAGAAAGTTCTGGAATCTGAGAGGAGCCACACATTTCCTTCCACCCAGCATTCCCCCAAGTCTCCCGATAAAAATGATACCCCACTTGTGTGGGTAGGCCTAGCGCCCGCGACAGGAAACGCCCCAAAGCGCAACGTGGACACATCCAAAATTTTGGAAGAAAACAGAGGTGTTTTTTGCGAAGTGCCTACCTGTAGATTTTGGCCTCTAGCTCAGCCGGCACCTAGGGAAACCTACCAAACCTGTGCATTTCTGAAAACTAGAGACCTAGGGGAATCCAAGGAGGGGTGACTTGCGGGGCTCGGACCAGGTTCTGTTACCCAGAATCCTTTGCAAACCTCAAAATTTGGCTAAAAAAACACATGTTCCTCACATTTCTATGGCAGAAAGTTCTGGAATCTGAGAGGAGCCACAAATTTCCTTCCACCCAGCGTTCCCCCAAGTCTCCCGATAAAAAGGATACCTCACTTGTGTGGGTAGGCCTAGCGCCCGCGACAGGAAACGCCCCAAAGCGCAACGTGGACACATCCAAAATTTTGGAAGAAAACAGAGGTGTTTTTTGCGAAGTGCCTACCTGTAGATTTTGGCCTCTAGCTCAGCCGGCACCTAGGGAAACCTACCAAACCTGTGCATTTCTGAAAACTAGAGACCTAGGGGAATCCAAGGAGGGGTTACTTGCGGGGCTCGGACCAGGTTCTGTTACCCAGAATCCTTTGCAAACCTCAAAATTTGGCTAAAAAAACACATGTTCATCACATTTCTGTGGCAGAAAGTTCTGGAATCTGAGAGGAGCCACAAATTTCCTTCCACCCAGCGTTCCCCCAAGTCTCCTGATAAAAATGATACCTCACTTGTGTGGGTAGGCCTAGCGCCCGCGACAGGAAACGCCCCAAAGCGCAACGTGGACACATCCAAAATTTTGGAAGACAACAGAGGTGTTTTTTGTGAAGTGCCTACCTGTAGGTTTTGGCCTCTAGCTCAGTTGGCACCTAGGGAAACCCACCAAACCTGTGCATTTCTGAAAACTAGAGACCTAGGGGAATCCAAGGAGGAGTGCCTTGCGGGGCTCGGACCAGGTTCTGTTACCCAGAATCCTTTGCAAACCTCAAAATTTGGCTAAAAAAACACGTGTTCCTCACATTTCTGTGGCAGAAAGTTCTGGAATCTGAGAGGAGCCGCAAATTTCCTTCCACCCAGCGTTCCCCCAAGTCTCCCGATAAAAATGATACCTCACTTGTGTGGGTAGGCCTAGCGCCCGCGACAGGAAACGCCCCAAAGTGCAACGTGGACACATAACATTTTTTGGAAGAAAACAGAGGTGTTTTTTGCGAAGTGCCTACCTGTAGATTTTGGCCTCTAGCTCAGCCGGCACCTAGGGAAACCTACCAAACCTGTGCATTTCTGAAAACTAGAGACCTAGGGGAATCCAAGGAGGGGTGACTTGCAGTGCTCGGACCAGGTTCTGTTACCCAGAATCCTTTGCAAACCTCAAAATTTGGCTAAAAAAACACATGTTCCTCACATTTCTGTGGCAGAAAGTTCTGGAATCTGAGAGGAGCCACAAATTTCCTTCCACCCAGCGTTCCCCCAAGTCTCCCGATAAAAATGATACCTCACTTGTGTGGGTAGGCCTAGCGCCCGCGACAGGAAACGCCCCAAAGCGCAACGTGGACACATCTAAAATTTTGGAAGAAAACAGAGGTGTTTTTTGCGAAGTGCCTACCTGTAGATTTTGGCCTCTAGCTCAGCCGGCACCTAGGGAAACCTACCAAACCTGTGCATTTCTGAAAACTAGAGACCTAGGGGAATCCAAGGAGGGGTTAGTTGCGGGGCTCGGACCAGGTTCTGTTACCCAGAATCCTTTGCAAACCTCAAAATTTGGCTAAAAAAACACATGTTCCTCACATTTCTGTGGCAGAAAGTTCTGGATTCTGAGAGGAACCATAAATTTCCTTCCACCCAGCGTTCCCCCAAGTCTCCCGATAAAAATGATACCTCACTTGTGTGGGTAGGCCTAGTGCCCGCTACAGGAAACGCCCCAAAGCGCAGCGTGGACACATCCAAAATTTTGGAAGAAAACAGAGGTGTTTTTTGTGAAGTGCCTACCTGTAGATTTTGGCCTCTAGCTCAGCCGGCACCTAGGGAAACCTACCAAACCTGTGCATTTCTGAAAACTAGAGACCTAGGGGAATCCAAGGAGGGGTGACTTGCAGTGCTCGGACCAGGTTCTGTTACCCAGAATCCTTTGCAAACCTCAAAATTTGGCTAAAAAAACACATGTTCCTCACATTTCTGTGGCAGAAAGTTCTGGAATCTGAGAGGAGCCACAAATTTCCTTCCACCCAGCGTTCCCCCAAGTCTCCCGATAAAAATGATACCTCACTTGTGTGGGTAGGCCTAGCGCCCGCGACAGGAAACGCCCCAAAGCGCAACGTGGACACATCTAAAATTTTGGAAGAAAACAGAGGTGTTTTTTGCGAAGTGCCTACCTGTAGATTTTGGCCTCTAGCTCAGCCGGCACCAAGGGAAACCTACCAAACCTGTGCATTTCTGAAAACTAGAGACCTAGGGGAATCCAAGGAGGGGTTACTTGCGGGGCTCGGACCAGGTTCTGTTACCCAGAATCCTTTGCAAACCTCAAAATTTGGCTAAAAAAACACATGTTCATCACATTTCTGTGGCAGAAAGTTCTGGAATCTGAGAGGAGCCACAAATTTCCTTCCACCCAGCGTTCCCCCAAGTCTCCCGATAAAAATGATACCTCACTTGTGTGGGTAGGCCTAGCGCCCGCAACAGGAAACACCCCAAAGCGCAACGTGGACACATCCAAAATTTTGGAAGAAAACAGAGGTGTTTTTTGTGAAGTGCCTACCTGTAGATTTTGGCCTCTAGCTCAGCCGGCACCTAGGGAAACCTACCAAACCTGTGCATTTCTGAAAACTAGAGACCTAGGGGAATCCAAGGAGGGGTGACTTGCAGTGCTCGGACCAGGTTCTGTTACCCAGAATCCTTTGCAAACCTCAAAATTTGGCTAAAAAAACACATGTTCCTCACATTTCTGTGGCAGAAAGTTCTGGAATCTGAGAGGAGCCACAAATTTCCTTCCACCCAGCGTTCCCCCAAGTCTCCCGATAAAAATGATACCTCACTTGTGTGGGTAGGCCTAGCGCCCGCGACAGGAAACGCCCCAAAGCGCAACGTGGACACATCTAAAATTTTGGAAGAAAACAGAGGTGTTTTTTGCGAAGTGCCTACCTGTAGATTTTGGCCTCTAGCTCAGCCGGCACCAAGGGAAACCTACCAAACCTGTGCATTTCTGAAAACTAGAGACCTAGGGGAATCCAAGGAGGGGTTACTTGCGGGGCTCGGACCAGGTTCTGTTACCCAGAATCCTTTGCAAACCTCAAAATTTGGCTAAAAAAACACATGTTCATCACATTTCTGTGGCAGAAAGTTCTGGAATCTGAGAGGAGCCACAAATTTCCTTCCACCCAGCGTTCCCCCAAGTCTCCCGATAAAAATGATACCTCACTTGTGTGGGTAGGCCTAGCGCCCGCAACAGGAAACACCCCAAAGCGCAACGTGGACACATCCAAAATTTTGGAAGAAAACAGAGGTGTTTTTTGTGAAGTGCCTACCTGTAGATTTTGGCCTCTAGCTCAGCCGGCACCTAGGGAAACCTACCAAACCTGTGCATTTCTGAAAACTAGAGACCTAGGGGAATCCAAGGAGGGGTTAGTTGCGGGGCTCGGACCAGGTTCTGTTACCCAGAATCCTTTGCAAACCTCAAAATTTGGCTAAAAAAACACATGTTCCTCACATTTCTGTGGCAGAAAGTTCTGGATTCTGAGAGGAACCATAAATTTCCTTCCACCCAGCGTTCCCCCAAGTCTCCCGATAAAAATGATACCTCACTTGTGTGGGTAGGCCTAGTGCCCGCTACAGGAAACGCCCCAAAGCGCAGCGTGGACACATCCAAAATTTTGGAAGAAAACAGAGGTGTTTTTTGTGAAGTGCCTACCTGTAGATTTTGGCCTCTAGCTCAGCCGGCACCTAGGGAAACCTACCAAACCTGTGCATTTCTGAAAACTAGAGACCTAGGGGAATCCAAGGAGGGGTGACTTGCAGTGCTCGGACCAGGTTCTGTTACCCAGAATCCTTTGCAAACCTCAAAATTTGGCTAAAAAAACACATGTTCCTCACATTTCTGTGGCAGAAAGTTCTGGAATCTGAGAGGAGCCACAAATTTCCTTCCACCCAGCGTTCCCCCAAGTCTCCCGATAAAAATGATACCTCACTTGTGTGGGTAGGCCTAGCGCCCGCGACAGGAAACGCCCCAAAGCGCAACGTGGACACATCTAAAATTTTGGAAGAAAACAGAGGTGTTTTTTGCGAAGTGCCTACCTGTAGATTTTGGCCTCTAGCTCAGCCGGCACCAAGGGAAACCTACCAAACCTGTGCATTTCTGAAAACTAGAGACCTAGGGGAATCCAAGGAGGGGTTACTTGCGGGGCTCGGACCAGGTTCTGTTACCCAGAATCCTTTGCAAACCTCAAAATTTGGCTAAAAAAACACATGTTCATCACATTTCTGTGGCAGAAAGTTCTGGAATCTGAGAGGAGCCACAAATTTCCTTCCACCCAGCGTTCCCCCAAGTCTCCCGATAAAAATGATACCTCACTTGTGTGGGTAGGCCTAGCGCCCGCAACAGGAAACACCCCAAAGCGCAACGTGGACACATCCAAAATTTTGGAAGAAAACAGAGGTGTTTTTTGTGAAGTGCCTACCTGTAGATTTTGGCCTCTAGCTCAGCCGGCACCTAGGGAAACCTACCAAACCTGTGCATTTCTGAAAACTAGAGACCTAGGGGAATCCAAGGAGGGGTGACTTGCAGTGCTCGGACCAGGTTCTGTTACCCAGAATCCTTTGCAAACCTCAAAATTTGGCTAAAAAAACACATGTTCCTCACATTTCTGTGGCAGAAAGTTCTGGAATCTGAGAGGAGCCACAAATTTCCTTCCACCCAGCGTTCCCCCAAGTCTCCCGATAAAAATGATACCTCACTTGTGTGGGTAGGCCTAGCGCCCGCGACAGGAAACGCCCCAAAGCGCAACGTGGACACATCTAAAATTTTGGAAGAAAACAGAGGTGTTTTTTGCGAAGTGCCTACCTGTAGATTTTGGCCTCTAGCTCAGCCGGCACCAAGGGAAACCTACCAAACCTGTGCATTTCTGAAAACTAGAGACCTAGGGGAATCCAAGGAGGGGTTACTTGCGGGGCTCGGACCAGGTTCTGTTACCCAGAATCCTTTGCAAACCTCAAAATTTGGCTAAAAAAACACATGTTCATCACATTTCTGTGGCAGAAAGTTCTGGAATCTGAGAGGAGCCACAAATTTCCTTCCACCCAGCGTTCCCCCAAGTCTCCCGATAAAAATGATACCTCACTTGTGTGGGTAGGCCTAGCGCCCGCAACAGGAAACACCCCAAAGCGCAACGTGGACACATCCAAAATTTTGGAAGAAAACAGAGGTGTTTTTTGTGAAGTGCCTACCTGTAGATTTTGGCCTCTAGCTCAGCCGGCACCTAGGGAAACCTACCAAACCTGTGCATTTCTGAAAACTAGAGACCTAGGGGAATCGAAGGAGGGGTGACTTGCGGGGCTCGGACCCGGTTCTGTTACCCAGAATCCTTTGCAAACCTCAAAATTTGGCTAAAAAAACACATGTTCCTCACATTTCTGTGGCAGAAAGTTCTGGATTCTGAGAGGAACCATAAATTTCCTTCCACCCAGCGTTCCCCCAAGTCTCCCGATAAAAATGATACCTCACTTGTGTGGGTAGGCCTAGTGCCCGCAACAGGAAACGCCCCAAAGCGCAACGTGGACACATCCAAAATTTTGGAAGAAAACAGAGGTGTTTTTTGTGAAGTGCCTACCTGTAGATTTTGGCCTCTAGCTCAGCCGGCACCTAGGGAAACCTACCAAACCTGTGCATTTCTGAAAACTAGAGACCTAGGGGAATCCAAGGAGGGGTGACTTGCGGGGCTCGGACCAGGTTCTGTTACCCAGAATCCTTTGCAAACCTCAAAATTTGGCTAAAAAAACACATGTTCCTCACATTTCTGTGGCAGAAAGTTCTGGATTCTGAGAGGAACCACAAATTTTCTTCCACCCAGCGTTCCCCCAAGTCTCCCGATAAAAATGATACCTCACTTGTGTGGGTAGGCCTAGTGCCCGCGACAGGAAACGCCCCAAAGCGCAACGTGGACACATCCAAAATTTTGGAAGAAAACAGGGTGTTTTTTGCGAAGTGCCTACCTGTAGATTTTGGCCTCTAGCTCAGCCGGCACCTAGGGAAACCCACCAAACCTGTGCATTTCTGAAAATTAGAGACCTAGGGGAATCCAAGGAGGGGTGACTTGCGGGGCTTGGACCAGGTTCTGTTACCCAGAATCCTTTGCAAACCTCAACATTTGGCTAAAAAACACATGTTCCTCACATTTCTGTGGCAGAAAACTCTGGAATCTGAGAGGAGCCACAAATTTCCTTCCACCCAGCGTTCCCCCAAGTCTCCCGATAAAAATGATACCTCACTTGTGTGGGTAGGCCTAGCGCCCGCGACAGGAAACGCGCCAAAGCGCAACGTGGACACATCAAAAATTTTGGAAGAAAACAGAGGTGTTTTATGCGAAGTGCCTACCTGTAGATTTTGGCCTCTAGATCAGCAGGCACCTAGGGAAACCTACCAAACCTGTGCATTTCTGAAAACTAGAGACCTAGGGGAATCCAAGGAGGGGTGACTTGCGGGGCTCGGACCAGGTTCTGTTACCCAGAATCCTTTGCAAACCTCAAAATTTGGCTAAAAAAACACATGTTCCTCACATTTCTGTGGCAGAAAGTTCTGGAATCTGAGAGGAGCCACAAATTTCCTTCCACCCAGCGTTCCCCCAAGTCTCCCGATAAAAAGGATACCTCACTTGTGTGGGTAGGCCTAGCGCCCGCGACAGGAAACGCCCCAAAGCGCAACCTGGACACATCCAAAATTTTGGAAGAAAACAGAGGTGTTTTTTGTGAAGTGCCTACCTGTAGATTTTGGCCTCTAGCTCAGCCGGCACCTAGGGAAACCCACCAAACCTGTGCATTTCTGAAAATTAGAGACCTAGGGGAATCCAAGGAGGGGTGACTTGCGGGGCTTGGACCAGGTTCTGTTACCCAGAATCCTTTGCAAACCTCAACATTTGGCTAAAAAACACATGTTCCTCACATTTCTGTGGCAGAAAACTCTGGAATCTGAGAGGAGCCACAAATTTCCTTCCACCCAGCGTTCCCCCAAGTCTCCCGATAAAAATGATACCTCACTTGTGTGGGTAGGCCTAGCGCCCGCGACAGGAAACGCGCCAAAGCGCAACGTGGACACATCAAAAATTTTGGAAGAAAACAGAGGTTTTTTATGCGAAGTGCCTACCTGTAGATTTTGGCCTCTAGATCAGCCGGCACCTAGGGAAACCTACCAAACCTGTGCATTTCTGAAAACTAGAGACCTAGGGGAATCCAAGGAGGGGTGACTTGCGGAGCTCGGACCAGGTTCTGTTACCCAGAATCCTTTGCAAACCTCAAAATTTGGCTAAAAAAACACATGTTCCTCACATTTCTGTGGCAGAAAGTTCTGGAATCTGAGAGGAGCCACAAATTTCCTTCCACCCAGCGTTCCCCCAAGTCTCCCGATAAAAAGGATACCTCACTTGTGTGGGTAGGTCTAGCGCCCGCGACAGGAAACGCCCCAAAGAGCAACCTGGACACATCCAAAATTTTGGAAGAAAACAGAGGTGTTTTTTGCGAAGTGCCTACCTGTAGATTTTGGCCTCTAGCTCAGCTGGCACTTAGGGAAACCCACCAAACCTGTGCATTTCTGAAAACTAGAGACCTAGGGGATTCCAAGGAGGGGTGACTTGCGGGGCTCGGACCAGGTTCTGTTACCCAGAATACTTTGCAAACCTCCAAATTTGGCTAAAAAAACACATGTTCCTCACATTTCTGTGGCAGAAAGTTCTGGAATCTGAGAGAAGCCACAAATTTCCTTCCACCCAGCGTTCCCCTAAGTCTCCCGATAAAAATGATACCTCACTTGTGTAGGTAGGCCTAGCGCCCGCGACAGGAAACGCCCCAAAGCGCAACGTGGACACATCCAAAATTTTGGAAGAAAACAGAGGTGTTTTTTGTGAAGTGCCTACCTGTAGATTTTGGCCTCTAGCTCAGTTGGCACCTAGGGAAACCCACCAAACCTGTGCATTTCTGAAAACTAGAGACCTAGGGGAATCCAAGGAGGGGTGCCTTGCGGGGCTCCGACCAGGTTCTGTTACCCAGAATCCTTTGCAAACCTCAAAATTTGGCTAAAAAAACACGTGTTCCTCACATTTCTGTGGCAGAAAGTTCTGGAATCTGAGAGGAGCCACAAATTTCCTTCCACCCAGCGTTCCCCTAAGTCTCCTGATAAAAATTATACCTCACTTGTGTGGGTAGGCCTAGCGCCCGCGACAGGAAACGCCCCAAAGCGCAACGTGGACACATCCAAAAGTTTGGAAGAAAACAGAGGTGTTTTTTGTGAAGTGCCTACCTGTAGATTCTGGCCTCTAGCTCAGTTGGCACCTAGGGAAACCCACCAAACCTGTGCATTTCTGAAACCTAGAGACCTAGGGGATTCCAAGGAGGGGGGACTTGCGGGGCTCGGACCAGGTTCTGTTACCCAGAATCCTTTGCAAACCTCAAAATTTGGCAAAAAAAACACGTGTTCCTCACATTTCTGTGGCAGAAAGTTCTGGAATCTGAGAGGAGCCACAAATTTCCTTCCACCCAGCGTTCCCCCAAGTCTCCCGATAAAAATGATACCTCACTTGTGTGGGTATGCCTAGCGCCCGCGACAGGAAACACCCCAAAGCGCAACGTGGACACATCCAAAATTTTGGAAGAAAACAGAGGTGTTTTTTGCAAAGTGCCTACCTGTAGATTTTGGCCTCTAGCTCAGCCGGCACCTAGGGAAACCTACCAAACCTGTGCATTTCTGAAAACTAGAGACCTAGGGGAATCTAAGGAGGGGTGACTTGCAGTGCTCGGACCAGGTTCTGTTACCCAGAATCCTTTGCAAACCTCAAAATTTGGCTAAAAAAACACATGTTCCTCACATTTCTGTGGCAGAAAGTTCTGGAATCTGAGAGGAGCCACAAATTTCCTTCCACCGAGCGTTCCCCCAAGTCTCCCGATAAAAATGATACCTCACTTGTGTGGGGAGGCCTAGCGCCCGCGATAGGAAATGCCCCAAAGCGCAACGTGGACACATCTAAAATTTTGGAAGAAAACAGAGGTGTTTTTTGCGAAGTGCCTACCTGTAGATTTTGGCCTCTAGCTCAGTTGGCACCTAGGGAAACCCACCAAACCTGTGCATTTCTGAAACCTAGAGACCTAGGGGAATCCAAGGAGGGGGGATTTGCGGGGCTCGGACCAGGTTCTGTTACCCAGAATCCTTTGCAAACCTCAAAATTTGGCTAAAAAAACACATGTTCCTCACAGTTCTGGCAGAAAGTTCTGGAATCTGAGAGGAGCCACAAATTTCCTTCCACCCAGCGTTCCCCCAAGTCTCCCGATAAAAATGATACCTCACTTGTGTGGGTAGGCCTAGCGCCCGCGACAGCAAACGCCCCAAAGCGAAACGTGGACACATCCAAATTTTTGGAAGAAAACAGTGCCTACCTGTGGATTTTGGCCTCTAGCTCAGCCGGCACCTAGGGAAATCTACCAAACCTGTGCATTTCTGAAAACTAGAGACCTAGGGGAATCCAAGGAGGTGTGACTTGCAGTGCTTGGACCAGGTTCTGTTACCCAGAATCCTTTGCAAACCTCAAAATTTGGCTAAAAAAGCACATGTTCCTCACATTTCTGTGGCAGAAAGTTCTGGAATCTGAGAGGAGCCACAAATTTCCTTCCACCCAGCGTTCCCCCAAGTCTCCCGATAAAAATGATACCTCACTTGTGTGGGTAGGCCTAGCGCTCGCGACAGGAAACGCCCCAAAGCGCAACGTGGACACATCTAAAATTTTGGAAGAAAACAGAGGTGTTTTTTGCGAAGTGACTACCTGTAGATTTTGGCCTCTAGCTCAGTTGGCACCTAGGGAAACCTACCAAACCTGTGCATTTCTGAAAACTAGAGACCTAGGGGAATCCAAGGAGGGGGGACTTGCGGGGCTCGGACCAGGTTCTGTTACCCAGAATCCTTTGCAAACCTCAAAATTTGGCTAAAAAAACACATGTTCCTCACATTTCTGTGGCAGAAAGTTCTGGAATCTGAGAGGAGCCACAAATTTCCTTCCACCCAGCGTTTCCCCAAGTCTCCCGATAAAAATGATACCTCATTTGTGTGGGTAGGCCTAGCGCCCGCGACAGGAAACGCCCCAAAGCGAAACGTGGACACATCCAAATTTTTGGAAGAAAACAGTGCCTACCTGTGGATTTTGGCCTCTAGCTCAGCCGGCACCTAGGGAAATCTACCAAACCTGTGCATTTCTGAAAACTAGAGACCTAGGGGAATCCAAGGAGGGGTGACTTGCAGTGCTCGGACCAGGTTCTGTTACCCAGAATCCTTTGCAAACCTCAACATTTGGCTAAAAAACACATGTTCCTCACATTTCTGTGGCAGAAAACTCTGGAATCTGAGAGGAGCCACAAATTTCCTTCCACCCAGCGTTCCCCCAAGTCTCCCGATAAAAATGATACCTCACTTGTGTGGGTAGGCCTAGCGCCCGCGACAGGAAACGCGCCAAAGCGCAACGTGGACACATCAAAAATTTTGGAAGAAAACAGAGGTGTTTTATGCGAAGTGCCTACCTGTAGATTTTGGCCTCTAGATCAGCCGGCACCTAGGGAAACCTACCAAACCTGTGCATTTCTGAAAACTAGAGACCTAGGGGAATCCAAGGAGGGGTGACTTGCGGGGCTCGGACCAGGTTCTGTTACCCAGAATCCTTTGCAAACCTCAAAATTTGGCTAAAAAAACACATGTTCCTCACATTTCTGTGGCAGAAAGTTCTGGAATCTGAGAGGAGCCACAAATTTCCTTCCACCCAGCGTTCCCCCCAAGTCTCCCGATAAAAAGGATACCTCACTTGTGTGGGTAGGCCTAGCGCCCGCGACAGGAAACGCCCCAAAGCGCAACCTGGACACATCCAAAATTTTGGAAGAAAACAGAGGTGTTTTTTGCGAAGTGCCTACCTGTAGATTTTGGCCTCTAGCTCAGCCGGCACTTAGGGAAACCCACCAAACCTGTGCATTTCTGAAAACTAGAGACCTAGGGGATTCCAAGGAGGGGTGACTTGCGGGGCTCGGACCAGGTTCTGTTACCCAGAATACTTTGCAAACCTCAAAATTTGGCTAAAAAAACACATGTTCCTCACATTTCTGTGGCAGAAAGTTCTGGAATCTGAGAGAAGCCACAAATTTCCTTCCACCCAGCGTTCCCCTAAGTCTCCCGATAAAAATGATACCTCACTTGTGTAGGTAGGCCTAGCGCCCGCGACAGGAAACGCCCCAAAGCGCAACGTGGACACATCCAAAATTTTGGAAGAAAACAGAGGTGTTTTTTGTGAAGTGCCTACCTGTAGATTTTGGCCTCTAGCTCAGTTGGCACCTAGGGAAACCCACCAAACCTGTGCATTTCTGAAAACTAGAGACCTAGGGGAATCCAAGGAGGGGTGCCTTGCGGGGCTCTGACCAGGTTCTGTTACCCAGAATCCTTTGCAAACCTCAAAATTTGGCTAAAAAAACACGTGTTCCTCACATTTCTGTGGCAGAAAGTTCTGGAATCTGAGAGGAGCCACAAATTTCCTTCCACCCAGCGTTCCCCCAAGTCTCCCGATAAAAATGATACCTCACTTGTGTGGGTAGGCCTAGCGCCCGCGACAGGAAACACCCCAAAGCGCAACCTGGACACATCCAAAATTTTGGAAGAAAACAGAGGTGTTTTTTGCGACGTGCCTACCTGTAGATTTTGGCCTCTAGCTCAGCCCGCACTTAGGGAAACCCACCAAACCTGTGCATTTCTGAAAACTAGAGACCTAGGGGATTTCAAGGAGGGGTGACTTGCGGGGCTCGGACCAGGTTCTGTTACCCAGAATCCTTTGCAAACCTCAAAATTTGGCTAAAAAAACACATGTTCCTCACATTTCTGTGGCAGAAAGTTCTGGAATCTGAGAGAAGCCACAAATTTCCTTCCACCCAGCGTTCCCCTAAGTCTCCCGATAAAAATGATACCTCACTTGTGTAGGTAGGCCTAGCGCCCGCGACAGGAAACGCCCCAAAGCGCAACGTGGACACATCCAAAATTTTGGAAGAAAACAGAGGTGTTTTTTGTGAAGTGCCTACCTGTAGATTTTGGCCTCTAGCTCAGTTGGCACCTAGGGAAACCCACCAAACCTGTGCATTTCTGAAAACTAGAGACCTAGGGGAATCCAAGGAGGGGTGCCTTGCGGGGCTCCAACCAGGTTCTGTTACCCAGAATCCTTTGCAAACCTCAAAATTTGGCTAAAAAAACACGTGTTCCTCACATTTCTGTGGCAGAAAGTTCTGGAATCTGAGAGGAGCCACAAATTTCCTTCCACCCAGCGTTCCCCTAAGTCTCCTGATAAAAATGATACCTCACTTGTGTGGGTAGGCCTAGCGCCCGCGACAGGAAACGCCCCAAAGCGCAACGTGGACACATCCAAAATTTTGGAAGAAAACAGAGGTGTTTTTTGT
Organism: Pleurodeles waltl; assembly: GCF_031143425.1. Classification (NCBI taxonomy): domain Eukaryota; kingdom Metazoa; phylum Chordata; class Amphibia; order Caudata; family Salamandridae; genus Pleurodeles; species Pleurodeles waltl. The sequence goes on from NC_090439.1 coordinate 968,733,443, forward strand.
GAAGTGCCTACCTGTAGATTTTGGCCTCTAGCTCAGTTGGCACCTAGGGAAACCCACCAAACCTGTGCATTTCTGAAACCTAGAGACCTAGGGGATTCCAAGGAGGGGGGACTTGCGGGGCTCGGACCAGGTTCTGTTACCCAGAATCCTTTGCAAACCTCAAAATTTGGCAAAAAAAAACACGTGTTCCTCACATTTCTGTGGCAGAAAGTTCTGGAATCTGAGAGGAGCCACAAATTTCCTTCCACCCAGCGTTCCCCCAAGTCTCCCGATAAAAATGATACCTCACTTGTGTGGGTATGCCTAGCGCCCGCGACAGGAAACACCCCAAAGCGCAACGTGGACACATCCAAAATTTTGGAAGAAAACAGAGGTGTTTTTTGCAAAGTGCCTACCTGTAGATTTTGGCCTCTAGATCAGCCGGCACCTAGGGAAACCTACCAAACCTGTGCATTTCTGAAAACTAGAGACCTAGGGGAATCTAAGGAGGGGTGACTTGCAGTGCTCGGACCAGGTTCTGTTACCCAGAATCCTTTGCAAACCTCAAAATTTGGCTAAAAAAACACATGTTCCTCAAATTTCTGTGGCAGAAAGTTCTGGAATCTGAGAGGAGCCACAAATTTCCTTCCACCGAGCGTTCCCCCAAGTCTCCCGATAAAAATGATACCTCACTTGTGTGGGGAGGCCTAGCGCCCGCGATAGGAAACGCCCCAAAGCGCAACGTGGACACATCTAAAATTTTGGAAGAAAACAGAGGTGTTTTTTGCGAAGTGCCTACCTGTAGATTTTGGCCTCTAGCTCAGCCGGCACTTAGGGAAACCCACCAAACCTGTGCATTTCTGAAAACTAGAGACCTAGGGGATTTCAAGGAGGGGTGACTTGCGGGGCTCGGACCAGGTTCTGTTACCCAGAATCCTTTGCAAACCTCAAAATTTGGCTAAAAAAACACATGTTCCTCACATTTCTGTGGCAGAAAGTTCTGGAATCTGAGAGGAGCCACAAATTTCCTTCCACCCAGCGTTCCCCCAAGTCTCCCGATAAAAATGATACCTCACTTGTGTGGGTAGGCCTAGCGACCGCGACAGGAAACACCCCAAAGCGCAACGTGGACACATCCAAAATTTTGGAAGAAAACAGAGGTGTTTTTTGTGAAGTACCTACCTGTAGATTTTGGCCTCTAGCTCAGCCGGCACCTAGGGAAACCTACCAAACCTGTGCATTTCTGAAAACTAGAGACCTAGGGGAATCGAAGGAGGGGTGACTTGCGGGGCTCGGACCAGGTTCTGTTACCCAGAATCCTTTGCAAACCTCAAAATTTGGCTAAAAAAACACATGTTCCTCACATTTCTGTGGCAGAAAGTTCTGGATTCTGAGAGGAACCACAAATTTCCTTCCACCCAGCGTTCCCCCAAGTCTCCCGATAAAAATGATACCTCACTTGTGTAGGTAGGCCTAGCGCCCGCGACAGGAAACGCCCCAAAGCGCAACGTGGACACATCCAAAATTTTGGAAGAAAACAGAGGTGTTTTTTGTGAAGTGCCTACCTGTAGATTTTGGCCTCTAGCTCAGTTGGCACCTAGGGAAACCCACCAAACCTGTGCATTTCTGAAAACTAGAGACCTAGGGGAATCCAAGGAGGGGTGCCTTGCGGGGCTCCGACCAGGTTCTGTTACCCAGAATCCTTTGCAAACCTCAAAATTTGGCTAAAAAAACACGTGTTCCTCACATTTCTGTGGCAGAAAGTTCTGGAATCTGAGAGGAGCCACAAATTTCCTTCCACCCAGCGTTCCCCTAAGTCTCCTGATAAAAATGATACCTCACTTGTGTGGGTAGGCCTAGCGCCCGCGACAGGAAACGCCCCAAAGCGCAACGTGGACACATCCAAAATTTTGGAAGAAAACAGAGGTGTTTTTTGTGAAGTGCCTACCTGTAGATTTTGGCCTCTAGCTCAGTTGGCACCTAGGGAAACCCACCAAACCTGTGCATTTCTGAAACCTAGAGACCTAGGGGATTCCAAGGAGGGGTGACTTGCGGGGCTCGGACCAGGTTCTGTTACCCAGAATCCTTTGCAAACCTCAAAATTTGGCAAAAAAAACACGTGTTCCTCACATTTCTGTGGCAGAAAGTTCTGGAATCTGAGAGGAGCCACAAATTTCCTTCCACCCAGCGTTCCCCCAAGTCTCCCGATAAAAATGATACCTCACTTGTGTGGGTATGCCTAGCGCCCGCGACAGGAAACGCCCCAAAGCGCAACGTGGACACATCAAAAATTTTGGAAGAAAACAGAGGTGTTTTTTGCGAAGTGCCTACCTGTAGATTTTGGCCTCTAGCTCAGCCGGCACCTAGGGAAACCTACCAAACCTGTGCATTTCTGAAAACTAGAGACCTACGGGAATCTAAGGAGGGGTGACTTGCAGTGCTCGGACCAGGTTCGGTTACCCAGAATCCTTTGCAAACCTCAAAATTTGGCTAAAAAAACACATGTTCCTCACATTTCTGTGGCAGAAAGTTCTGGAATCTGAAAGGAGCCACAAATTTCCTTCCACCGAGCGTTCCCCCAAGTCTCCCGATAAAAATGATACCTCACTTGTGTGGGGAGGCCTAGCGCCCGCGATAGGAAACGCCCCAAAGCGCAACGTGGACACATCTAAAATTTTGGAAGAAAACAGAGGTGTTTTTTGCGAAGTGCCTACCTGTAGATTTTGGCCTCTAGCTCAGCCGGCACCTAGGGAAACCTACCAAACCTGTGCATTTCTGAAAACTAGAGACCTAGGGGAATCCAAGGAGGGGTTACTTGCGGGGCTCAGACCAGGTTCTGTTACCCAGAATCCTTTGCAAACCTCAAAATCTGGCTAAAAAAACACATGTTCATCACATTTCTGTGGCAGAAAGTTCTGGAATCTGAGAGGAGCCACAAATTTCCTTCCACCCAGCGTTCCCCCAAGTCTCCCGATAAAAATGATACCTCACTTGTGTGGGTAGGCCTAGCGACCGCGACAGGAAACACCCCAAAGCGCAACGTGGACACATCCAAAATTTTGGAAGAAAACAGAGGTGTTTTTTGTGAAGTACCTACCTGTAGATTTTGGCCTCTAGCTCAGCCGGCACCTAGGGAAACCTACCAAACCTGTGCATTTCTGAAAACTAGAGACCTAGGGGAATCGAAGGAGGGGTGACTTGCGGGGCTCGGACCAGGTTCTGTTACCCAGAATCCTTTGCAAACCTCAAAATTTGGCTAAAAAAACACATGTTCCTCACATTTCTGTGGCAGAAAGTTCTGGATTCTGAGAGGAACCACAAATTTCCTTCCACCCAGCGTTCCCCCAAGTCTCCCGATAAAAATGATACCTCACTTGTGTGGGTAGGCCTAGTGCCCGCGACAGGAAACGCCCCAAAGCGCAACGTGGACACATCCAAAATTTTGGAAGAAAACAGAGGTGTTTTTTGCAAAGTGCCTACCTGTAGATTTTGGCCTCTAGATCAGCCGGCACCTAGGGAAACCTACCAAACCTGTGCATTTCTGAAAACTAGAGACCTAGGGGAATCTAAGGAGGGGTGACTTGCAGTGCTCGGACCAGGTTCTGTTACCCAGAATCCTTTGCAAACCTCAAAATTTGGCTAAAAAAACACATGTTCCTCAAATTTCTGTGGCAGAAAGTTCTGGAATCTGAGAGGAGCCACAAATTTCCTTCCACCGAGCGTTCCCCCAAGTCTCCCGATAAAAATGATACCTCACTTGTGTGGGGAGGCCTAGCGCCCGCGATAGGAAACGCCCCAAAGCGCAACGTGGACACATCTAAAATTTTGGAAGAAAACAGAGGTGTTTTTTGCGAAGTGCCTACCTGTAGATTTTGGCCTCTAGCTCAGCCGGCACTTAGGGAAACCCACCAAACCTGTGCATTTCTGAAAACTAGAGACCTAGGGGATTTCAAGGAGGGGTGACTTGCGGGGCTTGGACCAGGTTCTGTTACCCAGAATCCTTTGCAAACCTCAAAATTTGGCTAAAAAAACACATGTTCCTCACATTTCTGTGGCAGAAAGTTCTGGAATCTGAGAGAAGCCACAAATTTCCTTCCACCCAGCGTTCCCCTAAGTCTCCCGATAAAAATGATACCTCACTTGTGTAGGTAGGCCTAGCGCCCGCGACAGGAAACGCCCCAAAGCGCAACGTGGACACATCCAAAATTTTGGAAGAAAACAGAGGTGTTTTTTGTGAAGTGCCTACCTGTAGATTTTGGCCTCTAGCTCAGTTGGCACCTAGGGAAACCCACCAAACCTGTGCATTTCTGAAAACTAGAGACCTAGGGGAATCCAAGGAGGGGTGCCTTGCGGGGCTCCGACCAGGTTCTGTTACCCAGAATCCTTTGCAAACCTCAAAATTTGGCTAAAAAAACACGTGTTCCTCACATTTCTGTGGCAGAAAGTTCTGGAATCTGAGAGGAGCCACAAATTTCCTTCCACCCAGCGTTCCCCTAAGTCTCCTGATAAAAATGATACCTCACTTGTGTGGGTAGGCCTAGCGCCCGCGACAGGAAACGCCCCAAAGTGCAACGTGGACACATCCAAAATTTTGGAAGAAAACAGAGGTGTTTTTTGTGAAGTGCCTACCTGTAGATTTTGGCCTCTAGCTCAGTTGGCACCTAGGGAAACCCACCAAACCTGTGCATTTCTGAAACCTAGAGACCTAGGGGATTCCAAGGAGGGGTGACTTGCGGGGCTCGGACCAGGTTCTGTTACCCAGAATCCTTTGCAAACCTCAAAATTTGGCAAAAAAAACACGTGTTCCTCACATTTCTGTGGCAGAAAGTTCTGGAATCTGAGAGGAGCCACAAATTTCCTTCCACCCAGCGTTCCCCCAAGTCTCCCGATAAAAATGATACCTCACTTGTGTGGGTATGCCTAGCGCCCGCGACAGGAAACGCCCCAAAGCGCAACGTGGACACATCAAAAATTTTGGAAGAAAACAGAGGTGTTTTTTGCGAAGTGCCTACCTGTAGATTTTGGCCTCTAGCTCAGCCGGCACCTAGGGAAACCTACCAAACCTGTGCATTTCTGAAAACTAGAGACCTACGGGAATCTAAGGAGGGGTGACTTGCAGTGCTCGGACCAGGTTCGGTTACCCAGAATCCTTTGCAAACCTCAAAATTTGGCTAAAAAAACACATGTTCCTCACATTTCTGTGGCAGAAAGTTCTGGAATCTGAGAGGAGCCACAAATTTCCTTCCACCGAGCGTTCCCCCAAGTCTCCCGATAAAAATGATACCTCACTTGTGTGGGGAGGCCTAGCGCCCGCGATAGGAAACGCCCCAAAGCGCAACGTGGACACATCTAAAATTTTGGAAGAAAACAGAGGTGTTTTTTGCGAAGTGCCTACCTGTAGATTTTGGCCTCTAGCTCAGCCGGCACCTAGGGAAACCTACCAAACCTGTGCATTTCTGAAAACTAGAGACCTAGGGGAATCCAAGGAGGGGTTACTTGCGGGGCTCAGACCAGGTTCTGTTACCCAGAATCCTTTGCAAACCTCAAAATCTGGCTAAAAAAACACATGTTCATCACATTTCTGTGGCAGAAAGTTCTGGAATCTGAGAGGAGCCACAAATTTCCTTCCACCCAGCGTTCCCCCAAGTCTCCCGATAAAAATGATACCTCACTTGTGTGGGTAGGCCTAGCGACCGCGACAGGAAACACCCCAAAGCGCAACGTGGACACATCCAAAATTTTGGAAGAAAACAGAGGTGTTTTTTGTGAAGTACCTACCTGTAGATTTTGGCCTCTAGCTCAGCCGGCACCTAGGGAAACCTACCAAACCTGTGCATTTCTGAAAACTAGAGACCTAGGGGAATCGAAGGAGGGGTGACTTGCGGGGCTCGGACCAGGTTCTGTTACCCAGAATCCTTTGCAAACCTCAAAATTTGGCTAAAAAAACACATGTTCCTCACATTTCTGTGGCAGAAAGTTCTGGATTCTGAGAGGAACCACAAATTTCCTTCCACCCAGCGTTCCCCCAAGTCTCCCGATAAAAATGATACCTCACTTGTGTGGGTAGGCCTAGTGCCCGCGACAGGAAACGCCCCAAAGCGCAACGTGGACACATCCAAAATTTTGGAAGAAAACAGGGTGTTTTTTGCGAAGTGCCTACCTGTAGATTTTGGCCTCTAGCTCAGCCGGCACCTAGGGAAACCCACCAAACCTGTGCATTTCTGAAAATTAGAGACCTAGGGGAATCCAAGGAGGGGTGACTTGCGGGGCTTGGACCAGGTTCTGTTACCCAGAATCCTTTGCAAACCTCAACATTTGGCTAAAAAACACATGTTCCTCACATTTCTGTGGCAGAAAAGTCTGGAATCTGAGAGGAGCCACAAATTTCCTTCCACCCAGCGTTCCCCCAAGTCTCCCGATAAAAATGATACCTCACTTGTGTGGGTAGGCCTAGCGCCCGCAACAGGAAACGCCCCAAAGCGCAACCTGGACAAATCCAAAATTTTGGAAGAAAACAGAGGTGTTTTTAGTGAAGTGCCTACCTGTAGATTTTGGCCTCTAGCTCAGTTGGCACCTAGGGAAACCCACCAAACCTGTGCATTTCTGAAAACTAGAGACCTAGGGGAATCCAAGGAGGGGTGCCTTGCGGGGCTCCGACCAGGTTCTGTTACCCAGAATCCTTTGCAAACCTCAAAATTTGGCTAAAAAAACACGTCTTCCTCACATTTCTGTGGCAGAAAGTTCTGGAATCTGAGAGGAGCCACAAATTTCCTTCCACCCAGCATTCCCCTAAGTCTCCTGATAAAAATGATACCTCACTTGTGTGGGTAGGCCTAGCGCCCGCGACAGGAAACGCCCCAAAGCGCAACGTGGACACATCCAAAATTTTGGAAGAAAACAGAGGTGTTTTTTGTGAAGTGCCTACCTGTAGATTTTGGCCTCTAGCTCAGTTGGCACCTAGGGAAACCCACCAAACCTGTGCATTTCTGAAAACTAGAGACCTAGGGGATTCCAAGGAGGGGTGACTTGCGGGGCTCGGACCAGGTTCTGTTACCCAGAATCCTTTGCAAACCTTAAAATTTGGCAAAAAAAACACGTGTTCCTCACATTTCTGTGGCAGAAAGTTCTGGAATCTGAGAGGAGCCACAAATTTCCTTCCACCCAGCGTTCCCCCAAGTCTCCCGATAAAAATGATACCTCACTTGTGTGGGTAGGCCTAGCGCCCACGACAGGAAACGCCCCAAAGCGCAACGTGGACACATCAAAAATTTTGGAAGAAAACAGAGGTGTTTTTTGCGAAGTGCCTACCTGTAGATTTTGCCCTCTAGCTCAGCCGGCAGCTAGGAAAACCTACCAAACCTGTGCATTTCTGAAAACTAGAGACCTAGGGGAATCTAAGGAGGGGTGACTTGCAGTGCTCGGACCAGGTTCTGTTACCCAGAATCCTTTGCAAACCTCAAAATCTGGCTAAAAAAACACATGTTCCTTATATTTCTGTGGCAGAAAGTTCTGGAATCTGAGAGGAGCCACAAATTTCCTTCCACCGAGCGTTCCCCCAAGTCTCCCGATAAAAATGATACCTCACTTGTGTGGGTAGGGCTAGCGCCCGCGACAGGAAACGCCCCAAAGCGCAACGTGGACACATCAAAAATTTTGGAAGAAAACAGAGGTGTTTTTTGCGAAGTGCCTACCTGTAGATTTTGGCCTCTAGCTCAGCCGGCACCTAGGGAAACATACCAAACCTGTGCATTTCTGAAAACTAGAGACCTAGGGAAATCTAAGGAGGGGTGACTTGCAGTGCTCGGACCAGGTTCTGTTACCCAGAATCCTTTGCAAACCTCAAAATTTGGCTAAAAAAACACATATTCCTCACATTTCTGTGGCAGAAAGTTCTGGAATCTGAGAGGAGCCACAAATTTCCTTCCACCGAGCGTTCCCCCAAGTCTCCCGATAAAAATTATATCTCACTTGTGTGGGGAGGCCTAGCGCCCGCGACAGGAAACGCCCCAAAGCGCAACGTGGACACATCTAAAATTTTGGAAGAAAACAGAGGTGTTTTTTGCGAAGTGCCTACCTGTAGATTTTGGCCTCTAGCTCAGCCGGCACCTAGGGAAACCTACCAAAGCTGTGCATTTCTGAAAACTAGAGACCTAGGGGAATCCAAGGAGGGGTTACTTGCGGGGCTCAGACCAGGTTCTGTTACCCAGAATCCTTTGCAAACCTCAAAATCTGGCTAAAAAAACACATGTTCATCACATTTCTGTGGCAGAAAGTTCTGGAATCTGAGAGGAGCCACAAATTTCCTTCCACCCAGCGTTCCCCCAAGTCTCCCGATAAAAATGATACCTCACTTGTGTGGGTAGGTCTAGCGCCCGCGACAGGAAACACCCCAAAGCGCAACGTGGACACATCCAAAATTTTGGAAGAAAACAGAGGTGTTTTTTGTGAAGTGCCTACCTGTAGATTTTGGCCTCTAGCTCAGCCGGCACCTAGGGAAACCTACCAAAGCTGTGCATTTCTGAAAACTAGAGACCTAGGGGAATCCAAGGAGGGGTGACTTGCGGGGCTCGGACCAGGTTCTGTTACCCAGAATCCTTTGCAAACCTCAAAATTTGGCTAAAAAAACACATGTTCCTCACATTTCTGTGGCAGAAAGTTCTGGATTCTGAGAGGAACCACAAATTTCCTTTCACGCAGCGTTCCCCCAAGTCTCCCGATAAAAATGATACCTCACTTGTGTGGGTAGGCCTAGTGCCCGCGACAGGAAACGCCCCAAAGCGCAACGTGGACACATCCAAAATTTTGGAAGAAAACAGAGGTGTTTTTTGCGAAGTGCCTACCTGTAGATTTTGGCCTCTAGCTCAGCCGGCACCTAGGGAAACCCACCAAACCTGTGCATTTCTGAAAACTAGAGACCTAGGGGAATCCAAGGAGGGGTGACTTGCGGGGCTCGGACCAGATTCTGTTACCCAGAATCCTTTGCAAACCTCAAAATTTGGCTAAAAAAACACGTGTTCCTCACATTTCTGTGGCAGAAAGTTCTGGAATCTGAGAGGAGACACAAATTTCCTTCCACCCAGCGTTCCCCCAAGTCTCCCGATTAAAATGATACCTCAGTTGTGTGCGTAGGCCTAGGGCCTGCGACAGGAAACGCCCCAAAGCGCAACGTGGACACATCCAACATTTTGGAAGAAAACAGAGGTGTTTTTTGCGAAGTGCCTACCTGTAGATTTTGGCCTCTAGCTCAGCCGGCACCTAGGCAAACCTACCAAACCTGTGCATTTCTGAAAACTAGAGACCTAGGGGAATCCAAGGAGGGGTGTCTTGCGGGGCTCGGACCAGGTTCTTTTACCCAGAATCCTTTGCAAACCTCAAAATTTGGCTAAAAAAACACGTGTTCCTCACATTTCTGTGGCAGAAAGTTCTGGAATCTGAGAGGAGCCACAAATTTCCTTCCACCCAGCATTCCCCCAAGTCTCCCGATAAAAATGATACCTCACTTGTGTGGGTAGGCCTAGCGCCCGCGACAGGAAACGCCCCAAAGCGCAACGTGGACACATCCAAATTTTTGGAAGAAAACAGAGATGTTTTTTGCGAAGTGCCTACCTGTAGATTTTGGCCTCTAGCTCAGCCGGCACCTAGGGAAACCTACCAAACCTGTGCATTTCTGAAAACTAGAGACCTAGGGGAATCCAAGGAGGGGTGACTTGCAGGGCTCGGACCAGGTTCTGTTACCCAGAATCCTTTGCAAACCTCAAAATGTGGCTAAAAAACACATGTTCCTCACATTTCTGTGGCAGAAAGTTCTGGAATCTGAGAGGAGCCACAGATTTCCTTCCACCCAGCGTTCCTCCAAGTCTCCCGATTAAAATGATACCTCACTTGTGTGCGTTGGCCTAGGGCCTGCGACAGGAAACGCCCCAAAGCGCAACGTGGACACATCCAAAATTTTGGAAGAAAACAGAGGTGTTTTTTGCGAAGTGCCTACCTGTAGATTTTGGCCTCTAGCTCAGCCGGAACCTAGGCAAACCTACCAAACCTGTACATTTCTGAAAACTAGAGACCTAGGGGAATCCAAGGAGGGGTGACTTGCGGGGCTCGGACCAGTTTCTGTTACCCAGAATCCTTTGCAAACCTCAAAATTTGGCTAAAAAAACACGTGTTCCTCACATTTCTGTGGCAGAAAGTTCTGGAATCTGAGAGGAGCCACAAATTTCCTTCCACCCAGCGTTCCCCCAAGTCTCCCGATAAAAATGATACCTCACTTGTGTGGGTAGGCCTAGCGCCCGCGACAGGAAACGCCCGAAAGCGCAACGTGGACACATCCAATTTTTTGGAAGAAAACAGAGGTGTTTTTTGCGAAGTGCCTACCTGTAGATTTTGGCCTCTAGCTCAGCCGGCACCTAGGGAAACCTACCAAACCTGTGCATTTCTGAAAACTAGAGACCTAGGGGAATCCAAGGAGGGGGGATTTGCGGGGCTCGGACCAGGTTCTGTTACCCAGAATCCTTTGCAAACCTCAAAATTTGGCTAAAAAAACACATGTTCCTCACAGTTCTGGCAGAAAGTTCTGGAATCTGAGAGGAGCCACAAATTTCCTTCCACCCAGCGTTCCCCCAAGTCTCCCGATAAAAATGATACCTCACTTGTGTGGGTAGGCCTAGCGCCCGCGACAGCAAACGCCCCAAAGCGAAACGTGGACACATCCAAATTTTTGGAAGAAAACAGTGCCTACCTGTGGATTTTGGCCTCTAGCTCAGCCGGCACCTAGGGAAATCTACCAAACCTGTGCATTTCTGAAAACTAGAGACCTAGGGGAATCCAAGGAGGTGTGACTTGCAGTGCTCGGACCAGGTTCTGTTACCCAGAATCCTTTGCAAACCTCAAAATTTGGCTAAAAAAACACATGTTCCTCACATTTCTGTGGCAGAAAGTTCTGGAATCTGAGAGGAGCCACAAATTTCCTTCCACCCAGCGTTCCCCCAAGTCTCCCGATAAAAATGATACCTCACTTGTGTGGGTAGGCCTAGCGCCCGCGACAGGAAACGCCCCAAAGCGCAACGTGGACACATCTAAAATTTTGGAAGAAAACAGAGGTGTTTTTTGCGAAGTGACTACCTGTAGATTTTGGCCTCTAGCTCCGTTGGCACCTAGGGAAACCTACCAAACCTGTGCATTTCTGAAAACTAGAGACCTAGGGGAATCCAAGGAGGGGGGACTTGCGGGGCTCGGACCAGGTTCTGTTACCCAGAATCCTTTGCAAACCTCAAAATTTGGCTAAAAAAACACATGTTCCTCACATTTCTGTGGCAGAAAGTTCTGGAATCTGAGAGGAGCCACAAATTTCCTTCCACCCAGCGTTTCCCCAAGTCTCCCGATAAAAATGATACCTCATTTGTGTGGGTAGGCCTAGCGCCCGCGACAGGAAACGCCCCAAAGCGAAACGTGGACACATCCAAATTTTTTGAAGAAAACAGTGCCTACCTGTGGATTTTGGCCTCTAGCTCAGCCGGCACCTAGGGAAATCTACCAAACCTGTGCATTTCTGAAAACTAGAGACCTAGGGGAATCCAAGGAGGGGTGACTTGCAGTGCTCGGACCAGGTTCTGTTACCCAGAATCCTTTGCAAACCTCAAAATTTGGCTAAAAAAACACATGTTCCTCATATTTCTGTGGCAGAAAGTTCTGGAATCTGAGAGGAGCCACAAATTTCCTTCCACCCAGCGTTCCCCCAAGTCTCCCGATAAAAATGATACCTCACTTGTGTGGGTAGGCCTAGCGCCCGCGACAGGAAACGCCCCAAAGCGCAACGTGGACACATCTAAAATTTTGGAAGAAAACAGAGGTGTTTTTTGCGAAGTGCCTGGCTGTAGATTTTGGCCTCTAGCTCAGCCGGCACCTAGGGACACCTACCAAACCTGTGCATTTCTGAAAACTAGAGACCTAGGGTAATCCAAGGAGGGGTTACTTGTGGGGCTCGGACCAGGTTCTGTTACCCAGAATCCTTTGCAAACCTCAAAATCTGGCTAAAAAAACACATGTTCATCACATTTCTGTGGCAGAAAGTTCTGGAATCTGAGAGGAGCCACAAATTTCCTTCCACCCAGCGTTCCCCCAAGTCTCCCGATAAAAATGATACCTCACTTGTGTGGGTAGGCCTAGCGCCCGCGACAGGAAACGCCCCAAAGCGCAACGTGGACACATCAAAAATTTTGGAAGAAAACAGAGGTGTTTTTTGCGAAGTGCCTACCTGTAGATTTTGGCCTCTAGCTCAGCCGGCACCTAGGGAAACCTACCAAACCTGTGCATTTCTGAAAACTAGAGACCTAGGGGAATCCAAGGAGGGGTGACTTGCAGTGCTCGGACCAGGTTCTGTTACCCAGAATCCTTTGCAAACCTCAAAATTTGGCTAAAAAAACACATGTTCCTCACATTTCTGTGGCAGAAAGTTCTGGAATCTGAGAGGAGCCACAAATTTCCTTCCACCCAGCGTTCCCCCAAGTCTCCCGATAAAAATGATACCTCACTTGTGTGGGTAGGCCTAGCGCCCGCGACAGGAAACGCCCCAAAGCGCAACGTGGACACATCTAAAATTTTGGAAGAAAACAGAGGTGTTTTTTGCGAAGTGACTACCTGTAGATTTTGGCCTCTAGCTCAGTTGGCACCTAGGGAAACCTACCAAACCTGTGCATTTCTGAAAACTAGAGACCTAGGGGAATCCAAAGAGGGGGGACTTGCGGGGCTCGGACCAGGTTCTGTTACCCAGAATCCTTTGCAAACCTCAAAATTTGGCTAAAAAAACACATGTTCCTCACATTTCTGTGGCAGAAAGTTCTGGAATCTGAGAGGAGCCACAAATTTCCTTCCACCCAGCGTTTCCCCAAGTCTCCCGATAAAAATGATACCTCATTTGTGTGGGTAGGCCTAGCGCCCGTGACAGGAAACGCCCCAAAGCGAAACGTGGACACATGCAAATTTTTGGAAGAAAACAGTGCCTACCTGTGGATTTTGGCCTCTAGCTCAGCCGGCACCTAGGGAAATCTACCAAACCTGTGCATTTCTGAAAACTAGAGACCTAGGGGAATCCAAGGAGGGGTGACTTGCAGTGCTCGGACCAGGTTCTGTTACCCAGAATCCTTTGCAAACCTCAAAATTTGGCTAAAAAAACACATGTTCCTCATATTTCTGTGGCAGAAAGTTCTGGAATCTGAGAGGAGCCACAAATTTCCTTCCACCCAGCGTTCCCCCAAGTCTCCCGATAAAAATGATACCTCACTTGTGTGGGTAGGCCTAGCGCCCGCGACAGGAAACGCCCCAAAGCGCAACGTGGACACATCCAAATTTTTGGAAGAAAACAGAGATGTTTTTTGCGAAGTGCCTACCTGTAGATTTTGGCCTCTAGCTCAGCCGGCACCTAGGGAAACCTACCAAACCTGTGCATTTCTGAAAACTAGAGACCTAGGGGAATCCAAGGAGGGGTGACTTGCAGTGCTCGGACCAGGTTCTGTTACCCAGAATCCTTTGCAAACCTCAAAATGTGGCTAAAAAAACACATGTTCCTCACATTTCTGTGGCAGAAAGTTCTGGAATCTGAGAGGAGCCACAGATTTCCTTCCACCCAGCGTTCCCCCAAGTCTCCCGATTAAAATGATACCTCACTTGTGTGCGTTGGCCTAGGGCCTGCGACAGGAAACGCCCCAAAGCGCAACGTGGACACATCCAAAATTTTGGAAGAAAACAGAGGTGTTTTTTGCGAAGTGCCTACCTGTAGATTTTGGCCTTAAGCTCAGCCGGCACCTAGGCAAACCTACCAAACCTGTACATTTCTGAAAACTAGAGACCTAGGGGAATCCAAGGAGGGGTGACTTGCGGGGCTCGGACCAGTTTCTGTTACCCAGAATCCTTTGCAAACCTCAAAATTTGGCTAAAAAAACACGTGTTCCTCACATTTCTGTGGCAGAAAGTTCTGGAATCTGAGAGGAGCCACAAATTTCCTTCCACCCAGCGTTCCCCCAAGTCTCCCGATAAAAATGATACCTCACTTGTGTGGGTAGGCCTAGCGCCCGCGACAGGAAACGCCCCAAAGCGCAACGTGGACACATCCAATTTTTTGGAAGAAAACAGAGGTGTTTTTTGCGAAGTGCCTACCTGTAGATTTTGGCCTCTAGCTCAGCCGGCACCTAGGGAAACCTACCAAACCTGTGCATTTCTGAAAAGTAGAGACCTAGGGGAATCCAAGGAGGGGGGAGTTGCGGGGCTCGGACCAGGTTCTGTTACCCAGAATCCTTTGCAAACCTCAAAATTTGGCTAAAAAAACACATGTTCCTCACAGTTCTGGCAGAAAGTTCTGGAATCTGAGAGGAGCCACAAATTTCCTTCCACCCAGCGTTCCCCCAAGTCTCCCGATAAAAATGATACCTCACTTGTGTGGGTAGGCCTAGCGCCCGCGACAGCAAACGCCCCAAAGCGAAACGTGGACACATCCAAATTTTTGGAAGAAAACAGTGCCTACCTGTGGATTTTGGCCTCTAGCTCAGCCGGCACCTAGGGAAATCTACCAAACCTGTGCATTTCTGAAAACTAGAGACCTAGGGGAATCCAAGGAGGTGTGACTTGCAGTGCTCGGACCAGGTTCTGTTACCCAGAATCCTTTGCAAACCTCAAAATTTGGCTAAAAAAACACATGTTCCTCACATTTCTGTGGCAGAAAGTTCTGGAATCTGAGAGGAGCCACAAATTTCCTTCCACCCAGCGTTCCCCCAAGTCTCCCGATAAAAATGATACCTCACTTGTGTGGGTAGGCCTAGCGCCCGCGACAGGAAACGCCCCAAAGCGCAACGTGGACACATCTAAAATTTTGGAAGAAAACAGAGGTGTTTTTTGCGAAGTGACTACCTGTAGATTTTGGCCTCTAGCTCCGTTGGCACCTAGGGAAACCTACCAAACCTGTGCATTTCTGAAAACTAGAGACCTAGGGGAATCCAAGGAGGGGGGACTTGCGGGGCTCGGAACAGGTTCTGTTACCCAGAATCCTTTGCAAACCTCAAAATATGGCTAAAAAAACACATGTTCCTCACATTTCTGTGGCAGAAAGTTCTGGAATCTGAGAGGAGCCACAAATTTCCTTCCACCCAGCGTTTCCCCACGTCTCCCGATAAAAATGATACCTCATTTGTGTGGGTAGGCCTAGCGCCCGCGACAGGAAACGCCCCAAAGCGAAACGTGGACACATCCAAATTTTTGGAAGAAAACAGTGCCTACCTGTGGATTTTGGCCTCTAGCTCAGCCGGCACCTAGGGAAATCTACCAAACCTGTGCATTTCTGAAAACTAGAGACCTAGGGGAATCCAAGGAGGGGTGACTTGCAGTGCTCGGACCAGGTTCTGTTACCCAGAATCCTTTGCAAACCTCAAAATTTGGCTAAAAAAACACATGTTCCTCATATTTCTGTGGCAGAAAGTTCTGGAATCTGAGAGGAGCCACAAATTTCCTTCCACCCAGCGTTCCCCCAAGTCTCCCGATAAAAATGATACCTCACTTGTGTGGGTAGGCCTAGCGCCCGCGACAGGAAACGCCCCAAAGCGCAACGTGGACACATCTAAAATTTTGGAAGAAAACAGAGGTGTTTTTTGCGAAGTGCCTGCCTGTAGATTTTGGCCTCTAGCTCAGCCGGCACCTAGGGAAACCTACCAAACCTGTGCATTTCTGAAAACTAGAGACCTAGGGTAATCCAAGGAGGGGTTACTTATGGGGCTCGGACCAGGTTCTGTTACCCAGAATCCTTTGCAAACCTCAAAATCTGGCTAAAAAAACACATGTTCATCACATTTCTGTGGCAGAAAGTTCTGGAATCTGAGAGGAGCCACAAATTTCCTTCCACCCAGCGTTCCCCCAAGTCTCCCGATAAAAATGATACCTCACTTGTGTGGGTAGGCCTAGCGCCCGCGACAGGAAACGCCCCAAAGCGCAACGTGGACACATCAAAAATTTTGGAAGAAAACAGAGGTATTTTTTGCGAAGTGCCTACCTGTAGATTTTGGCCTCTAGCTCAGCCGGCACCTAGGGAAACCTACCAAACCTGTGCATTTCTGAAAACTAGAGACCTAGGGGAATCCAAGGAGGGGTGACTTGCAGTGCTCGGACCAGGTTCTGTTACCCAGAATCCTTTGCAAATCTAAAAATTTGCCTAAAAAAACACATGTTCCTCACATTTCTGTGGCAGAAAGTTCTGGAATCTGAGAGGAGCCACAAATTTCCTTCCACCCAGCGTTCCCCCAAGTCTCCCGATAAAAATGATACCTCACTTGTGTGGGTAGGCCTAGCGCCCGCGACGGGAAACGCCCCAAAGCGCAACGTGGACACATCTAAAATTTTGGAAGAAAACAGAGGTGTTTTTTGCGAAGTGACTACCTGTAGATTTTGGCCTCTAGCTCAGTTGGCACCTAGGGAAACCTACCAAACCTGTGCATTTCTGAAAACTAGAGACCTAGGGGAATCCAAGGAGGGGGGACTTGCGGGGCTCGGACCAGGTTCTGTTACCCAGAATCCTTTGCAAACCTCAAAATTTGGCTAAAAAAACACATGTTCCTCACATTTCTGTGGCAGAAAGTTCTGGAATCTGAGAGGAGCCACAAATTTCCTTCCACCCAGCGTTTCCCCAAGTCTCCCGATAAAAATGATACCTCATTTGTGTGGGTAGGCCTAGCGCCCGCGACAGGAAACGCCCCAAAGCGAAACGTGGACACATCCAAATTTTTGGAAGAAAACAGTGCCTACCTGTGGATTTTGGCCTCTAGCTCAGCCGGCACCTAGGGAAATCTACCAAACCTGTGCATTTCTGAAAACTAGAGACCTAGGGGAATCCAAGGAGGGGTGACTTGCAGTGCTCGGACCAGGTTCTGTTACCCAGAATCCTTTGCAAACCTCAAAATTTGGCTAAAAAAACACATGTTCCTCATATTTCTGTGGCAGAAACTTCTGAATCTGAGAGGAGCCACAAATTTCCTTCCACCCAGCGTTCCCCCAAGTCTCCCGATAAAAATGATACCTCACTTGTGTGGGTAGGCCTAGCGCCCGCGACAGGAAACGCCCCAAAGCGCAACGTGGACACATCCAAATTTTTGGAAGAAAACAGAGATGTTTTTTGCGAAGTGCCTACCTGTAGATTTTGGCCTCTAGCTCAGCCGGCACCTAGGGAAACCTACCAAACCTGTGCATTTCTGAAAACTAGAGACCTAGGGGAATCCAAGGAGGGGTGACTTGCAGGGCTCGGACCAGGTTCTGTTACCCAGAATCCTTTGCAAACCTCAAAATTTGGCTAAAAAAACACATGTTCCTCACATTTCTGTGGCAGAAAGTTCTGGATTCTGAGAGGAACCACAAATTTCCTTCCACCCAGCGTTCCCCCAAGTCTCCCGATAAAAATGATACCTCACTTGTGTGGGTAGGCCTAGTGCCCGCGACAGGAAACGCCCCAAAGCGCAACGTGGACACATCCAAAATTTTGGAAGAAAACAGGGTGTTTTTTGCGAAGTGCCTACCTGTAGATTTTGGCCTCTAGCTCAGCCGGCACCTAGGGAAACCCACCAAACCTGTGCATTTCTGAAAATTAGAGACCTAGGGGAATCCAAGGAGGGGTGACTTGCGGGGCTTGGACCAGGTTCTGTTACCCAGAATCCTTTGCAAACCTCAACATTTGGCTAAAAAACACATGTTCCTCACATTTCTGTGGCAGAAAAGTCTGGAATCTGAGAGGAGCCACAAATTTCCTTCCACCCAGCGTTCCCCCAAGTCTCCCGATAAAAATGATACCTCACTTGTGTGGGTAGGCCTAGCGCCCGCAACAGGAAACGCCCCAAAGCGCAACCTGGACAAATCCAAAATTTTGGAAGAAAACAGAGGTGTTTTTAGTGAAGTGCCTACCTGTAGATTTTGGCCTCTAGCTCAGTTGGCACCTAGGGAAACCCACCAAACCTGTGCATTTCTGAAAACTAGAGACCTAGGGGAATCCAAGGAGGGGTGCCTTGCGGGGCTCCGACCAGGTTCTGTTACCCAGAATCCTTTGCAAACCTCAAAATTTGGCTAAAAAAACACGTCTTCCTCACATTTCTGTGGCAGAAAGTTCTGGAATCTGAGAGGAGCCACAAATTTCCTTCCACCCAGCATTCCCCTAAGTCTCCTGATAAAAATGATACCTCACTTGTGTGGGTAGGCCTAGCGCCCGCGACAGGAAACGCCCCAAAGCGCAACGTGGACACATCCAAAATTTTGGAAGAAAACAGAGGTGTTTTTTGTGAAGTGCCTACCTGTAGATTTTGGCCTCTAGCTCAGTTGGCACCTAGGGAAACCCACCAAACCTGTGCATTTCTGAAAACTAGAGACCTAGGGGATTCCAAGGAGGGGTGACTTGCGGGGCTCGGACCAGGTTCTGTTACCCAGAATCCTTTGCAAACCTTAAAATTTGGCAAAAAAAACACGTGTTCCTCACATTTCTGTGGCAGAAAGTTCTGGAATCTGAGAGGAGCCACAAATTTCCTTCCACCCAGCGTTCCCCCAAGTCTCCCGATAAAAATGATACCTCACTTGTGTGGGTAGGCCTAGCGCCCACGACAGGAAACGCCCCAAAGCGCAACGTGGACACATCAAAAATTTTGGAAGAAAACAGAGGTGTTTTTTGCGAAGTGCCTACCTGTAGATTTTGCCCTCTAGCTCAGCCGGCAGCTAGGAAAACCTACCAAATCTGTGCATTTCTGAAAACTAGAGACCTAGGGGAATCTAAGGAGGGGTGACTTGCAGTGCTCGGACCAGGTTCTGTTACCCAGAATCCTTTGCAAACCTCAAAATCTGGCTAAAAAAACACATGTTCCTTATATTTCTGTGGCAGAAAGTTCTGGAATCTGAGAGGAGCCACAAATTTCCTTCCACCGAGCGTTCCCCCAAGTCTCCCGACAAAAATGATACCTCACTTGTGTGGGTAGGGCTAGCGCCCGCGACAGGAAACGCCCCAAAGCGCAACGTGGACACATCAAAAATTTTGGAAGAAAACAGAGGTGTTTTTTGCGAAGTGCCTACCTGTAGATTTTGGCCTCTAGCTCAGCCGGCACCTAGGGAAACATACCAAACCTGTGCATTTCTGAAAACTAGAGACCTAGGGAAATCTAAGGAGGGGTGACTTGCAGTGCTCGGACCAGGTTCTGTTACCCAGAATCCTTTGCAAACCTCAAAATTTGGCTAAAAAAACACATATTCCTCACATTTCTGTGGCAGAAAGTTCTGGAATCTGAGAGGAGCCACAAATTTCCTTCCACCGAGCGTTCCCCCAAGTCTCCCGATAAAAATTATATCTCACTTGTGTGGGGAGGCCTAGCGCCCGCGACAGGAAACGCCCCAAAGCGCAACGTGGACACATCTAAAATTTTGGAAGAAAACAGAGGTGTTTTTTGCGAAGTGCCTACCTGTAGATTTTGGCCTCTAGCTCAGCCGGCACCTAGGGAAACCTACCAAAGCTGTGCATTTCTGAAAACTAGAGACCTAGGGGAATCCAAGGAGGGGTTACTTGCGGGGCTCAGACCAGGTTCTGTTACCCAGAATCCTTTGCAAACCTCAAAATCTGGCTAAAAAAACACATGTTCATCACATTTCTGTGGCAGAAAGTTCTGGAATCTGAGAGGAGCCACAAATTTCCTTCCACCCAGCGTTCCCCCAAGTCTCCCGATAAAAATGATACCTCACTTGTGTGGGTAGGTCTAGCGCCCGCGACAGGAAACACCCCAAAGCGCAACGTGGACACATCCAAAATTTTGGAAGAAAACAGAGGTGTTTTTTGTGAAGTGCCTACCTGTAGATTTTGGCCTCTAGCTCAGCCGGCACCTAGGGAAACCTACCAAAGCTGTGCATTTCTGAAAACTAGAGACCTAGGGGAATCCAAGGAGGGGTGACTTGCGGGGCTCGGACCAGGTTCTGTTACCCAGAATCCTTTGCAAACCTCAAAATTTGGCTAAAAAAACACATGTTCCTCACATTTCTGTGGCAGAAAGTTCTGGATTCTGAGAGGAACCACAAATTTCCTTTCACGCAGCGTTCCCCCAAGTCTCCCGATAAAAATGATACCTCACTTGTGTGGGTAGGCCTAGTGCCCGCGACAGGAAACGCCCCAAAGCGCAACGTGGACACATCCAAAATTTTGGAAGAAAACAGAGGTGTTTTTTGCGAAGTGCCTACCTGTAGATTTTGGCCTCTAGCTCAGCCGGCACCTAGGGAAACCCACCAAACCTGTGCATTTCTGAAAACTAGAGACCTAGGGGAATCCAAGGAGGGGTGACTTGCGGGGCTCGGACCAGATTCTGTTACCCAGAATCCTTTGCAAACCTCAAAATTTGGCTAAAAAAACACGTGTTCCTCACATTTCTGTGGCAGAAAGTTCTGGAATCTGAGAGGAGACACAAATTTCCTTCCACCCAGCGTTCCCCCAAGTCTCCCGATTAAAATGATACCTCAGTTGTGTGCGTAGGCCTAGGGCCTGCGACAGGAAACGCCCCAAAGCGCAACGTGGACACATCCAACATTTTGGAAGAAAACAGAGGTGTTTTTTGCGAAGTGCCTACCTGTAGATTTTGGCCTCTAGCTCAGCCGGCACCTAGGCAAACCTACCAAACCTGTGCATTTCTGAAAACTAGAGACCTAGGGGAATCCAAGGAGGGGTGTCTTGCGGGGCTCGGACCAGGTTCTTTTACCCAGAATCCTTTGCAAACCTCAAAATTTGGCTAAAAAAACACGTGTTCCTCACATTTCTGTGGCAGAAAGTTCTGGAATCTGAGAGGAGCCACAAATTTCCTTCCACCCAGCATTCCCCCAAGTCTCCCGATAAAAATGATACCTCACTTGTGTGGGTAGGCCTAGCGCCCGCGACAGGAAACGCCCCAAAGCGCAACGTGGACACATCCAAATTTTTGGAAGAAAACAGAGATGTTTTTTGCGAAGTGCCTACCTGTAGATTTTGGCCTCTAGCTCAGCCGGCACCTAGGGAAACCTACCAAACCTGTGCATTTCTGAAAACTAGAGACCTAGGGGAATCCAAGGAGGGGTGACTTGCAGGGCTCGGACCAGGTTCTGTTACCCAGAATCCTTTGCAAACCTCAAAATGTGGCTAAAAAACACATGTTCCTCACATTTCTGTGGCAGAAAGTTCTGGAATCTGAGAGGAGCCACAGATTTCCTTCCACCCAGCGTTCCCCCAAGTCTCCCGATTAAAATGATACCTCACTTGTGTGCGTTGGCCTAGGGCCTGCGACAGGAAACGCCCCAAAGCGCAACGTGGACACATCCAAAATTTTGGAAGAAAACAGAGGTGTTTTTTGCGAAGTGCCTACCTGTAGATTTTGGCCTCTAGCTCAGCCGGAACCTAGGCAAACCTACCAAACCTGTACATTTCTGAAAACTAGAGACCTAGGGGAATCCAAGGAGGGGTGACTTGCGGGGCTCGGACCAGTTTCTGTTACCCAGAATCCTTTGCAAACCTCAAAATTTGGCTAAAAAAACACGTGTTCCTCACATTTCTGTGGCAGAAAGTTCTGGAATCTGAGAGGAGCCACAAATTTCCTTCCACCCAGCGTTCCCCCAAGTCTCCCGATAAAAATGATACCTCACTTGTGTGGGTAGGCCTAGCGCCCGCGACAGGAAACGCCCGAAAGCGCAACGTGGACACATCCAATTTTTTGGAAGAAAACAGAGGTGTTTTTTGCGAAGTGCCTACCTGTAGATTTTGGCCTCTAGCTCAGCCGGCACCTAGGGAAACCTACCAAACCTGTGCATTTCTGAAAACTAGAGACCTAGGGGAATCCAAGGAGGGGGGATTTGCGGGGCTCGGACCAGGTTCTGTTACCCAGAATCCTTTGCAAACCTCAAAATTTGGCTAAAAAAACACATGTTCCTCACAGTTCTGGCAGAAAGTTCTGGAATCTGAGAGGAGCCACAAATTTCCTTCCACCCAGCGTTCCCCCAAGTCTCCCGATAAAAATGATACCTCACTTGTGTGGGTAGGCCTAGCGCCCGCGACAGCAAACGCCCCAAAGCGAAACGTGGACACATCCAAATTTTTGGAAGAAAACAGTGCCTACCTGTGGATTTTGGCCTCTAGCTCAGCCGGCACCTAGGGAAATCTACCAAACCTGTGCATTTCTGAAAACTAGAGACCTAGGGGAATCCAAGGAGGTGTGACTTGCAGTGCTCGGACCAGGTTCTGTTACCCAGAATCCTTTGCAAACCTCAAAATTTGGCTAAAAAAACACATGTTCCTCACATTTCTGTGGCAGAAAGTTCTGGAATCTGAGAGGAGCCACAAATTTCCTTCCACCCAGCGTTCCCCCAAGTCTCCCGATAAAAATGATACCTCACTTGTGTGGGTAGGCCTAGCGCCCGCGACAGGAAACGCCCCAAAGCGCAACGTGGACACATCTAAAATTTTGGAAGAAAACAGAGGTGTTTTTTGCGAAGTGACTACCTGTAGATTTTGGCCTCTAGCTCCGTTGGCACCTAGGGAAACCTACCAAACCTGTGCATTTCTGAAAACTAGAGACCTAGGGGAATCCAAGGAGGGGGGACTTGCGGGGCTCGGACCAGGTTCTGTTACCCAGAATCCTTTGCAAACCTCAAAATTTGGCTAAAAAAACACATGTTCCTCACATTTCTGTGGCAGAAAGTTCTGGAATCTGAGAGGAGCCACAAATTTCCTTCCACCCAGCGTTTCCCCAAGTCTCCCGATAAAAATGATACCTCATTTGTGTGGGTAGGCCTAGCGCCCGCGACAGGAAACGCCCCAAAGCGAAACGTGGACACATCCAAATTTTTTGAAGAAAACAGTGCCTACCTGTGGATTTTGGCCTCTAGCTCAGCCGGCACCTAGGGAAATCTACCAAACCTGTGCATTTCTGAAAACTAGAGACCTAGGGGAATCCAAGGAGGGGTGACTTGCAGTGCTCGGACCAGGTTCTGTTACCCAGAATCCTTTGCAAACCTCAAAATTTGGCTAAAAAAACACATGTTCCTCATATTTCTGTGGCAGAAAGTTCTGGAATCTGAGAGGAGCCACAAATTTCCTTCCACCCAGCGTTCCCCCAAGTCTCCCGATAAAAATGATACCTCACTTGTGTGGGTAGGCCTAGCGCCCGCGACAGGAAACGCCCCAAAGCGCAACGTGGACACATCTAAAATTTTGGAAGAAAACAGAGGTGTTTTTTGCGAAGTGCCTGGCTGTAGATTTTGGCCTCTAGCTCAGCCGGCACCTAGGGACACCTACCAAACCTGTGCATTTCTGAAAACTAGAGACCTAGGGTAATCCAAGGAGGGGTTACTTGTGGGGCTCGGACCAGGTTCTGTTACCCAGAATCCTTTGCAAACCTCAAAATCTGGCTAAAAAAACACATGTTCATCACATTTCTGTGGCAGAAAGTTCTGGAATCTGAGAGGAGCCACAAATTTCCTTCCACCCAGCGTTCCCCCAAGTCTCCCGATAAAAATGATACCTCACTTGTGTGGGTAGGCCTAGCGCCCGCGACAGGAAACGCCCCAAAGCGCAACGTGGACACATCAAAAATTTTGGAAGAAAACAGAGGTGTTTTTTGCGAAGTGCCTACCTGTAGATTTTGGCCTCTAGCTCAGCCGGCACCTAGGGAAACCTACCAAACCTGTGCATTTTTGAAAACTAGAGACCTAGGGGAATCCAAGGAGGGGTGACTTGCAGTGCTCGGACCAGGTTCTGTTACCCAGAATCCTTTGCAAACCTCAAAATTTGGCTAAAAAAACACATGTTCCTCACATTTCTGTGGCAGAAAGTTCTGGAATCTGAGAGGAGCCACAAATTTCCTTCCACCCAGCGTTCCCCCAAGTCTCCCGATAAAAATGATACCTCACTTGTGTGGGTAGGCCTAGCGCCCGCGACAGGAAACGCCCCAAAGCGCAACGTGGACACATCTAAAATTTTGGAAGAAAACAGAGGTGTTTTTTGCGAAGTGACTACCTGTAGATTTTGGCCTCTAGCTCAGTTGGCACCTAGGGAAACCTACCAAACCTGTGCATTTCTGAAAACTAGAGACCTAGGGGAATCCAAAGAGGGGGGACTTGCGGGGCTCGGACCAGGTTCTGTTACCCAGAATCCTTTGCAAACCTCAAAATTTGGCTAAAAAAACACATGTTCCTCACATTTCTGTGGCAGAAAGTTCTGGAATCTGAGAGGAGCCACAAATTTCCTTCCACCCAGCGTTTCCCCAAGTCTCCCGATAAAAATGATACCTCATTTGTGTGGGTAGGCCTAGCGCCCGTGACAGGAAACGCCCCAAAGCGAAACGTGGACACATGCAAATTTTTGGAAGAAAACAGTGCCTACCTGTGGATTTTGGCCTCTAGCTCAGCCGGCACCTAGGGAAATCTACCAAACCTGTGCATTTCTGAAAACTAGAGACCTAGGGGAATCCAAGGAGGGGTGACTTGCAGTGCTCGGACCAGGTTCTGTTACCCAGAATCCTTTGCAAACCTCAAAATTTGGCTAAAAAAACACATGTTCCTCATATTTCTGTGGCAGAAAGTTCTGGAATCTGAGAGGAGCCACAAATTTCCTTCCACCCAGCGTTCCCCCAAGTCTCCCGATAAAAATGATACCTCACTTGTGTGGGTAGGCCTAGCGCCCGCGACAGGAAACGCCCCAAAGCGCAACGTGGACACATCCAAATTTTTGGAAGAAAACAGAGATGTTTTTTGCGAAGTGCCTACCTGTAGATTTTGGCCTCTAGCTCAGCCGGCACCTAGGGAAACCTACCAAACCTGTGCATTTCTGAAAACTAGAGACCTAGGGGAATCCAAGGAGGGGTGACTTGCAGTGCTCGGACCAGGTTCTGTTACCCAGAATCCTTTGCAAACCTCAAAATGTGGCTAAAAAAACACATGTTCCTCACATTTCTGTGGCAGAAAGTTCTGGAATCTGAGAGGAGCCACAGATTTCCTTCCACCCAGCGTTCCCCCAAGTCTCCCGATTAAAATGATACCTCACTTGTGTGCGTTGGCCTAGGGCCTGCGACAGGAAACGCCCCAAAGCGCAACGTGGACACATCCAAAATTTT
Organism: Pleurodeles waltl; assembly: GCF_031143425.1. Classification (NCBI taxonomy): domain Eukaryota; kingdom Metazoa; phylum Chordata; class Amphibia; order Caudata; family Salamandridae; genus Pleurodeles; species Pleurodeles waltl. The sequence goes on from NC_090439.1 coordinate 968,758,531, forward strand.
GGAAGAAAACAGAGGTGTTTTTTGCGAAGTGCCTACCTGTAGATTTTGGCCTTAAGCTCAGCCGGCACCTAGGCAAACCTACCAAACCTGTACATTTCTGAAAACTAGAGACCTAGGGGAATCCAAGGAGGGGTGACTTGCGGGGCTCGGACCAGTTTCTGTTACCCAGAATCCTTTGCAAACCTCAAAATTTGGCTAAAAAAACACGTGTTCCTCACATTTCTGTGGCAGAAAGTTCTGGAATCTGAGAGGAGCCACAAATTTCCTTCCACCCAGCGTTCCCCCAAGTCTCCCGATAAAAATGATACCTCACTTGTGTGGGTAGGCCTAGCGCCCGCGACAGGAAACGCCCCAAAGCGCAACGTGGACACATCCAATTTTTTGGAAGAAAACAGAGGTGTTTTTTGCGAAGTGCCTACCTGTAGATTTTGGCCTCTAGCTCAGCCGGCACCTAGGGAAACCTACCAAACCTGTGCATTTCTGAAAAGTAGAGACCTAGGGGAATCCAAGGAGGGGGGAGTTGCGGGGCTCGGACCAGGTTCTGTTACCCAGAATCCTTTGCAAACCTCAAAATTTGGCTAAAAAAACACATGTTCCTCACAGTTCTGGCAGAAAGTTCTGGAATCTGAGAGGAGCCACAAATTTCCTTCCACCCAGCGTTCCCCCAAGTCTCCCGATAAAAATGATACCTCACTTGTGTGGGTAGGCCTAGCGCCCGCGACAGCAAACGCCCCAAAGCGAAACGTGGACACATCCAAATTTTTGGAAGAAAACAGTGCCTACCTGTGGATTTTGGCCTCTAGCTCAGCCGGCACCTAGGGAAATCTACCAAACCTGTGCATTTCTGAAAACTAGAGACCTAGGGGAATCCAAGGAGGTGTGACTTGCAGTGCTCGGACCAGGTTCTGTTACCCAGAATCCTTTGCAAACCTCAAAATTTGGCTAAAAAAACACATGTTCCTCACATTTCTGTGGCAGAAAGTTCTGGAATCTGAGAGGAGCCACAAATTTCCTTCCACCCAGCGTTCCCCCAAGTCTCCCGATAAAAATGATACCTCACTTGTGTGGGTAGGCCTAGCGCCCGCGACAGGAAACGCCCCAAAGCGCAACGTGGACACATCTAAAATTTTGGAAGAAAACAGAGGTGTTTTTTGCGAAGTGACTACCTGTAGATTTTGGCCTCTAGCTCCGTTGGCACCTAGGGAAACCTACCAAACCTGTGCATTTCTGAAAACTAGAGACCTAGGGGAATCCAAGGAGGGGGGACTTGCGGGGCTCGGAACAGGTTCTGTTACCCAGAATCCTTTGCAAACCTCAAAATATGGCTAAAAAAACACATGTTCCTCACATTTCTGTGGCAGAAAGTTCTGGAATCTGAGAGGAGCCACAAATTTCCTTCCACCCAGCGTTTCCCCACGTCTCCCGATAAAAATGATACCTCATTTGTGTGGGTAGGCCTAGCGCCCGCGACAGGAAACGCCCCAAAGCGAAACGTGGACACATCCAAATTTTTGGAAGAAAACAGTGCCTACCTGTGGATTTTGGCCTCTAGCTCAGCCGGCACCTAGGGAAATCTACCAAACCTGTGCATTTCTGAAAACTAGAGACCTAGGGGAATCTAAGGAGGGGTGACTTGCAGTGCTCGGACCAGGTTCTGTTACCCAGAATCCTTTGCAAACCTCAAAATTTGGCTAAAAAAACACATGTTCCTCATATTTCTGTGGCAGAAAGTTCTGGAATCTGAGAGGAGCCACAAATTTCCTTCCACCCAGCGTTCCCCCAAGTCTCCCGATAAAAATGATACCTCACTTGTGTGGGTAGGCCTAGCGCCCGCGACAGGAAACGCCCCAAAGCGCAACGTGGACACATCTAAAATTTTGGAAGAAAACAGAGGTGTTTTTTGCGAAGTGCCTGCCTGTAGATTTTGGCCTCTAGCTCAGCCGGCACCTAGGGAAACCTACCAAACCTGTGCATTTCTGAAAACTAGAGACCTAGGGTAATCCAAGGAGGGGTTACTTATGGGGCTCGGACCAGGTTCTGTTACCCAGAATCCTTTGCAAACCTCAAAATCTGGCTAAAAAAACACATGTTCATCACATTTCTGTGGCAGAAAGTTCTGGAATCTGAGAGGAGCCACAAATTTCCTTCCACCCAGCGTTCCCCCAAGTCTCCCGATAAAAATGATACCTCACTTGTGTGGGTAGGCCTAGCGCCCGCGACAGGAAACGCCCCAAAGCGCAACGTGGACACATCAAAAATTTTGGAAGAAAACAGAGGTATTTTTTGCGAAGTGCCTACCTGTAGATTTTGGCCTCTAGCTCAGCCGGCACCTAGGGAAACCTACCAAACCTGTGCATTTCTGAAAACTAGAGACCTAGGGGAATCCAAGGAGGGGTGACTTGCAGTGCTCGGACCAGGTTCTGTTACCCAGAATCCTTTGCAAATCTAAAAATTTGCCTAAAAAAACACATGTTCCTCACATTTCTGTGGCAGAAAGTTCTGGAATCTGAGAGGAGCCACAAATTTCCTTCCACCCAGCGTTCCCCCAAGTCTCCCGATAAAAATGATACCTCACTTGTGTGGGTAGGCCTAGCGCCCGCGACGGGAAACGCCCCAAAGCGCAACGTGGACACATCTAAAATTTTGGAAGAAAACAGAGGTGTTTTTTGCGAAGTGACTACCTGTAGATTTTGGCCTCTAGCTCAGTTGGCACCTAGGGAAACCTACCAAACCTGTGCATTTCTGAAAACTAGAGACCTAGGGGAATCCAAGGAGGGGGGACTTGCGGGGCTCGGACCAGGTTCTGTTACCCAGAATCCTTTGCAAACCTCAAAATTTGGCTAAAAAAACACATGTTCCTCACATTTCTGTGGCAGAAAGTTCTGGAATCTGAGAGGAGCCACAAATTTCCTTCCACCCAGCGTTTCCCCAAGTCTCCCGATAAAAATGATACCTCATTTGTGTGGGTAGGCCTAGCGCCCGCGACAGGAAACGCCCCAAAGCGAAACGTGGACACATCCAAATTTTTGGAAGAAAACAGTGCCTACCTGTGGATTTTGGCCTCTAGCTCAGCCGGCACCTAGGGAAATCTACCAAACCTGTGCATTTCTGAAAACTAGAGACCTAGGGGAATCCAAGGAGGGGTGACTTGCAGTGCTCGGACCAGGTTCTGTTACCCAGAATCCTTTGCAAACCTCAAAATTTGGCTAAAAAAACACATGTTCCTCATATTTCTGTGGCAGAAACTTCTGAATCTGAGAGGAGCCACAAATTTCCTTCCACCCAGCGTTCCCCCAAGTCTCCCGATAAAAATGATACCTCACTTGTGTGGGTAGGCCTAGGGCCCGCGACAGGAAACGCCCCAAAGCGCAACGTGGACACATCTAAAATTTTGGAAGAAAACAGAGGTGTTTTTTGCGAAGTGCCTGCCTGTAGATTTTGGCCTCTAGCTCAGCCGGCACCTAGGGAAACCTACCAAACCTGTGCATTTCTGAAAACTAGAGACCTAGGGTAATCCAAGGAGGGGTTACTTGTGGGGCTCGGACCAGGTTCTATTACCCAGAATCCTTTGCAAACCTCAAAATTTGGCTAAAAAAACACATGTTCCTCACATTTCTGTGGCAGAAAGTTCTGGATTCTGAGAGGAACCATAAATTTCCTTCCACCCAGCGTTCCCCCAGGTCTCCCGATAAAAATGATATCTCACTTGTGTGGGTAGGCCTAGTGCTCGCGACAGGAAACGCCCCAAAGCGCAACGTGGACACATCCAAAATTTTGGAAGAAAACAGAGGTGTTTTTTGTGAAGTGCCTACCTGTAGATTTTGGCCTCTAGCTCAGCTGGCACCTAGGGAAACCTACCAAACCTGTGCATTTCTGAAAACTAGAGACCTAGGGTAATCCAAGGAGGGGTTACTTGTGGGGCTCGGACCAGGTTCTGTTACCCAGAATCCTTTGCAAACCTCAAAATCTGGCTAAAAAAACACATGTTCATCACATTTCTGTGGCAGAAAGTTCTGGAATCTGAGAGGAGCCACAAATTTCCTTCCACCCAGCGGTTCCCCAAGTCTCCCGATAAAAATGATACCTCACTTGTGTGGGTAGGCCTAGCGCCCGCGACAGGAAACGCCCCAAAGCGCAACGTGGACACATCTAAAATTTTGGAAGAAAACAGAGGTGTTTTTTGCGAAGTGCCTACCTGTAGATTTTGGCCTCTAGCTCAGCCGGCACCTAGGGAAACCTACCAAACCTGTGCATTTCTGAAAACTAGAGACCTAGGGGAATCCAAGGAGGGGTGACTTGCAGTGCTCGGACCAGGTTCTGTTACCCAGAATCCTTTGCAAACCTCAAAATTTGCCTAAAAAAACACATGTTCCTCACATTTCTGTGGCAGAAAGTTCTGGAATCTGAGAGGAGCCACAAATTTCCTTCCACCCAGCGTTCCCCCAAGTCTCCCGATAAAAATGATACCTCACTTGTGTGGGTAGGCCTAGCGCCCGCGACAGGAAACGCCCCAAAGCGCAACGTGGACACATCCAAAATTTTGGAAGAAAACAGAGGTGTTTTTTGTGAAGTGCCTACCTGTAGATTTTGGCCTCTAGCTCAGCCGGCACCTAGGGAAACCTACCAAACCTGTGCATTTCTGAAAACTAGAGACCTAGGGGAATCCAAGGAGGGGCGACTTGCGGGGCTCGGACCAGGTTCTGTTACCCAGAATCCTTTGCAAACCTCAAAATTTGGCTAAAAAAACACATGTTCCTCACATTTCTGTGGCAGAAAGTTCTGGATTCTGAGAGGAACCACAAATGTCCTTCCACCCAGCGTTCCCCCAAGTCTCCCGATAAAAATGATACCTCACTTGTGTGGGTAGGCCTAGTGCCCGCGACAGGAAACGCCCCAAATGCGCAACGTGGACCCATCCAAAAGTTTGGAAGAAAACAGAGGTGTTTTTTGCGAAGTGCCTACCTGTAGATTTTGGCCTCTAGCTCAGCCGGCACCTAGGGAAACCCACCAAACCTGTGCATTTCTGAAAACTAGAGACCTAGGGGAATCCAAGGAGGGGTGACTTGAGGGGCTTGGACCAGGTTCTGTTACCCAGAATCCTTTGCAAACCTCAACATTTGGCTAAAAAACACATGTTCCTCACATTTCTGTGGCAGAAAGTTCTGGAATCTGAGAGGAGCCACACATTTCCTTCCACCCAGCATTCCCCCAAGTCTCCCGATAAAAATGATACCCCACTTGTGTGGGTAGGCCTAGCGCCCGCGACAGGAAACGCCCCAAAGCGCAACGTGGACACATCCAAAATTTTGGAAGAAAACAGAGGTGTTTTTTGCGAAGTGCCTACCTGTAGATTTTGGCCTCTAGCTCAGCCGGCACCTAGGGAAACCTACCAAACCTGTGCATTTCTGAAAACTAGAGACCTAGGGGAATCCAAGGAGGGGTGACTTGCGGGGCTCGGACCAGGTTCTGTTACCCAGAATCCTTTGCAAACCTCAAAATTTGGCTAAAAAAACACATGTTCCTCACATTTCTATGGCAGAAAGTTCTGGAATCTGAGAGGAGCCACAAATTTCCTTCCACCCAGCGTTCCCCCAAGTCTCCCGATAAAAAGGATACCTCACTTGTGTGGGTAGGCCTAGCGCCCGCGACAGGAAACGCCCCAAAGCGCAACGTGGACACATCCAAAATTTTGGAAGAAAACAGAGGTGTTTTTTGCGAAGTGCCTACCTGTAGATTTTGGCCTCTAGCTCAGCCGGCACCTAGGGAAACCTACCAAACCTGTGCATTTCTGAAAACTAGAGACCTAGGGGAATCCAAGGAGGGGTTACTTGCGGGGCTCGGACCAGGTTCTGTTACCCAGAATCCTTTGCAAACCTCAAAATTTGGCTAAAAAAACACATGTTCATCACATTTCTGTGGCAGAAAGTTCTGGAATCTGAGAGGAGCCACAAATTTCCTTCCACCCAGCGTTCCCCCAAGTCTCCTGATAAAAATGATACCTCACTTGTGTGGGTAGGCCTAGCGCCCGCGACAGGAAACGCCCCAAAGCGCAACGTGGACACATCCAAAATTTTGGAAGACAACAGAGGTGTTTTTTGTGAAGTGCCTACCTGTAGGTTTTGGCCTCTAGCTCAGTTGGCACCTAGGGAAACCCACCAAACCTGTGCATTTCTGAAAACTAGAGACCTAGGGGAATCCAAGGAGGAGTGCCTTGCGGGGCTCGGACCAGGTTCTGTTACCCAGAATCCTTTGCAAACCTCAAAATTTGGCTAAAAAAACACGTGTTCCTCACATTTCTGTGGCAGAAAGTTCTGGAATCTGAGAGGAGCCGCAAATTTCCTTCCACCCAGCGTTCCCCCAAGTCTCCCGATAAAAATGATACCTCACTTGTGTGGGTAGGCCTAGCGCCCGCGACAGGAAACGCCCCAAAGCGCAACCTGGACACATCTAAAATTTTGGAAGAAAACAGAGGTGTTTTTTGCGAAGTGCCTACCTGTAGATTTTGGCCTCTAGCTCAGCCGGCACCTAGGGAAACCTACCAAACCTGTGCATTTCTGAAAACTAGAGACCTAGGGGAATCCAAGGAGGGGTTAGTTGCGGGGCTCGGACCAGGTTCTGTTACCCAGAATCCTTTGCAAACCTCAAAATTTGGCTAAAAAAACACATGTTCCTCACATTTCTGTGGCAGAAAGTTCTGGATTCTGAGAGGAACCATAAATTTCCTTCCACCCAGCGTTCCCCCAAGTCTCCCGATAAAAATGATACCTCACTTGTGTGGGTAGGCCTAGTGCCCGCTACAGGAAACGCCCCAAAGCGCAGCGTGGACACATCCAAAATTTTGGAAGAAAACAGAGGTGTTTTTTGTGAAGTGCCTACCTGTAGATTTTGGCCTCTAGCTCAGCCGGCACCTAGGGAAACCTACCAAACCTGTGCATTTCTGAAAACTAGAGACCTAGGGGAATCCAAGGAGGGGTGACTTGCAGTGCTCGGACCAGGTTCTGTTACCCAGAATCCTTTGCAAACCTCAAAATTTGGCTAAAAAAACACATGTTCCTCACATTTCTGTGGCAGAAAGTTCTGGAATCTGAGAGGAGCCACAAATTTCCTTCCACCCAGCGTTCCCCCAAGTCTCCCGATAAAAATGATACCTCACTTGTGTGGGTAGGCCTAGCGCCCGCGACAGGAAACGCCCCAAAGCGCAACGTGGACACATCTAAAATTTTGGAAGAAAACAGAGGTGTTTTTTGCGAAGTGCCTACCTGTAGATTTTGGCCTCTAGCTCAGCCGGCACCAAGGGAAACCTACCAAACCTGTGCATTTCTGAAAACTAGAGACCTAGGGGAATCCAAGGAGGGGTTACTTGCGGGGCTCGGACCAGGTTCTGTTACCCAGAATCCTTTGCAAACCTCAAAATTTGGCTAAAAAAACACATGTTCATCACATTTCTGTGGCAGAAAGTTCTGGAATCTGAGAGGAGCCACAAATTTCCTCCCACCCAGCGTTCCCCCAAGTCTCCCGATAAAAATGATACCTCACTTGTGTGGGTAGGCCTAGCGCCCGCAACAGGAAACACCCCAAAGCGCAACGTGGACACATCCAAAATTTTGGAAGAAAACAGAGGTGTTTTTTGTGAAGTGCCTACCTGTAGATTTTGGCCTCTAGCTCAGCCGGCACCTAGGGAAACCTACCAAACCTGTGCATTTCTGAAAACTAGAGACCTAGGGGAATCGAAGGAGGGGTGACTTGCGGGGCTCGGACCAGGTTCTGTTACCCAGAATCCTTTGCAAACCTCAAAATTTGGCTAAAAAAACACATGTTCCTCACATTTCTGTGGCAGAAAGTTCTGGATTCTGAGAGGAACCATAAATTTCCTTCCACCCAGCGTTCCCCCAAGTCTCCCGATAAAAATGATACCTCACTTGTGTGGGTAGGCCTAGTGCCCGCAACAGGAAACGCCCCAAAGCGCAACGTGGACACATCCAAAATTTTGGAAGAAAACAGAGGTGTTTTTTGTGAAGTGCCTACCTGTAGATTTTGGCCTCTAGCTCAGCCGGCACCTAGGGAAACCTACCAAACCTGTGCATTTCTGAAAACTAGAGACCTAGGGGAATCCAAGGAGGGGTGACTTGCGGGGCTCGGACCAGGTTCTGTTACCCAGAATCCTTTGCAAACCTCAAAATTTGGCTAAAAAAACACATGTTCCTCACATTTCTGTGGCAGAAAGTTCTGGATTCTGAGAGGAACCACAAATTTTCTTCCACCCAGCGTTCCCCCAAGTCTCCCGATAAAAATGATACCTCACTTGTGTGGGTAGGCCTAGTGCCCGCGACAGGAAACGCCCCAAAGCGCAACGTGGACACATCCAAAATTTTGGAAGAAAACAGGGTGTTTTTTGCGAAGTGCCTACCTGTAGATTTTGGCCTCTAGCTCAGCCGGCACCTAGGGAAACCCACCAAACCTGTGCATTTCTGAAAATTAGAGACCTAGGGGAATCCAAGGAGGGGTGACTTGCGGGGCTTGGACCAGGTTCTGTTACCAAGAATCCTTTGCAAACCTCAACATTTGGCTAAAAAACACATGTTCCTCACATTTCTGTGGCAGAAAACTCTGGAATCTGAGAGGAGCCACAAATTTCCTTCCACCCAGCGTTCCCCCAAGTCTCCCGATAAAAATGATACCTCACTTGTGTGGGTAGGCCTAGCGCCCGCGACAGGAAACGCGCCAAAGCGCAACGTGGACACATCAAAAATTTTGGAAGAAAACAGAGGTGTTTTATGCGAAGTGCCTACCTGTAGATTTTGGCCTCTAGATCAGCCGGCACCTAGGGAAACCTACCAAACCTGTGCATTTCTGAAAACTAGAGACCTAGGGGAATCCAAGGAGGGGTGACTTGCGGGGCTCGGACCAGGTTCTGTTACCCAGAATCCTTTGCAAACCTCAAAATTTGGCTAAAAAAACACATGTTCCTCACATTTCTGTGGCAGAAAGTTCTGGAATCTGAGAGGAGCCACAAATTTCCTTCCACCCAGCGTTCCCCCAAGTCTCCCGATAAAAAGGATACCTCACTTGTGTGGGTAGGACTAGCGCCCGCGACAGGAAACGCCCCAAAGCGCAACCTGGACACATCCAAAATTTTGGAAGAAAACAGAGGTGTTTTTTGTGAAGTGCCTACCTGTAGATTTTGGCCTCTAGCTCAGCCGGCACCTAGGGAAACCCACCAAACCTGTGCATTTCTGAAAATTAGAGACCTAGGGGAATCCAAGGAGGGGTGACTTGCGGGGCTTGGACCAGGTTCTGTTACCCAGAATCCTTTGCAAACCTCAACATTTGGCTAAAAAACACATGTTCCTCACATTTCTGTGGCAGAAAACTCTGGAATCTGAGAGGAGCCACAAATTTCCTTCCACCCAGCGTTCCCCCAAGTCTCCCGATAAAAATGATACCTCACTTGTGTGGGTAGGCCTAGCGCCCGCGACAGGAAACGCGCCAAAGCGCAACGTGGACACATCAAAAATTTTGGAAGAAAACAGAGGTTTTTTATGCGAAGTGCCTACCTGTAGATTTTGGCCTCTAGATCAGCCGGCACCTAGGGAAACCTACCAAACCTGTGCATTTCTGAAAACTAGAGACCTAGGGGAATCCAAGGAGGGGTGACTTGCGGGGCTCGGACCAGGTTCTGTTACCCAGAATCCTTTGCAAACCTCAAAATTTGGCTAAAAAAACACATGTTCCTCACATTTCTGTGGCAGAAAGTTCTGGAATCTGAGAGGAGCCACAAATTTCCTTCCACCCAGCGTTCCCCCAAGTCTCCCGATAAAAAGGATACCTCACTTGTGTGGGTAGGTCTAGCGCCCGCGACAGGAAACGCCCCAAAGAGCAACCTGGACACATCCAAAATTTTGGAAGAAAACAGAGGTGTTTTTTGCGAAGTGCCTACCTGTAGATTTTGGCCTCTAGCTCAGCTGGCACTTAGGGAAACCCACCAAACCTGTGCATTTCTGAAAACTAGAGACCTAGGGGATTCCAAGGAGGGGTGACTTGCGGGGCTCGGACCAGGTTCTGTTACCCAGAATACTTTGCAAACCTCCAAATTTGGCTAAAAAAACACATGTTCCTCACATTTCTGTGGCAGAAAGTTCTGGAATCTGAGAGAAGCCACAAATTTCCTTCCACCCAGCGTTCCCCTAAGTCTCCCGATAAAAATGATACCTCACTTGTGTAGGTAGGCCTAGCGCCCGCGACAGGAAACGCCCCAAAGCGCAACGTGGACACATCCAAAATTTTGGAAGAAAACAGAGGTGTTTTTTGTGAAGTGCCTACCTGTAGATTTTGGCCTCTAGCTCAGTTGGCACCTAGGGAAACCCACCAAACCTGTGCATTTCTGAAAACTAGAGACCTAGGGGAATCCAAGGAGGGGTGCCTTGCGGGGCTCCGACCAGGTTCTGTTACCCAGAATCCTTTGCAAACCTCAAAATTTGGCTAAAAAAACACGTGTTCCTCACATTTCTGTGGCAGAAAGTTCTGGAATCTGAGAGGAGCCACAAATTTCCTTCCACCCAGCGTTCCCCCAAGTCTCCCGATAAAAATGATACCTCACTTGTGTGGGTAGGCCTAGCGCCCGCGACAGGAAACACCCCAAAGCGCAACGTGGACACATCCAAAATTTTGGAAGAAAACAGAGGTGTTTTTTGTGAAGTGCCTACCTGTAGATTTTGGCCTCTAGCTCAGCCGGCACCTAGGGAAACCTACCAAACCTGTGCATTTCTGAAAACTAGAGACCTAGGGGAATCCAAGGAGGGGTGACTTGCGGGCTCGGACCAGGTTCTGTTACCCAGAATCCTTTGCAAACCTCAAAATTTGGCTAAAAAAACACATGTTCCTCACATTTCTGTGGCAGAAAGTTCTGGATTCTGAGAGGAACCACAAATTTCCTTCCACCCAGCGTTCCCCCAAGTCTCCCGATAAAAATGATACCTCACTTGTGTGGGTAGGCGTAGTGCCCGCGACAGGAAACGCCCCAAAGCGCAACGTGGACACATCCAAAATTTTGGAAGAAAACAGGGTGTTTTTTGCGAAGTGCCTACCTGTAGATTTTGGCCTCTAGCTCAGCCGGCACCTAGGGAAACCCACCAAACCTGTGCATTTCTGAAAATTAGAGACCTAGGGGAATCCAAGGAGGGGTGACTTGTGGGGCTTGGACAACGTTCTGTTACCCAGAATCCTTTGCAAACCTCAACATTTGGCTAAAAAACACATGTTCCTCACATTTCTGTGGCAGAAAACTCTGGAATCTGAGAGGAGTCACAAATTTCCTTCCACCCAGCGTTCCCCCAAGTCTCCCGATAAAAATGATACCTCACTTGTGTGGGTAGACCTAGCGCCCGCGACAGGAAACGCCCCAAAGCGCAACCTGGACACATCCAAAATTTTGGAAGAAAACAGAGGTGTTTTTTGCGAAGTGCCTACCTGTAGATTTTGGCCTCTAGCTCAGCCGGCACTTAGGGAAACCCACCAAACCTGTGCATTTCTGAAAACTAGAGACCTAGGGGATTCCAAGGAGGGGTGACTTGCGGGGCTCGGACCAGGTTCTGTTACCCAGAATCCTTTGCAAACCTCAAAATTTGGCTAAAAAAACACATGTTCCTCACATTTCTGTGGCAGAAAGTTCTGGAATCTGAGAGAAGCCACAAATTTCCTTCCACCCAGCGTTTCCCTAAGTCTCCCGATAAAAATGATACCTCACTTGTGTAGGTAGGCCTAGCGCCCGCGACAGGAAACGCCCCAAAGCGCAACGTGGACACATCCAAAATTTTGGAAGAAAACAGAGGTGTTTTTTGTGAAGTGCCTACCTGTAGATTTTGGCCTCTAGCTCAGTTGGCACCTAGGGAAACCCACCAAACCTGTGCATTTCTGAAAACTAGAGACCTAGGGGAATCCAAGGAGGGGTGCCTTGCGGGGCTCCGACCAGGTTCTGTTACCCAGAATCCTTTGCAAACCTCAAAATTTGGCTAAAAAAACACATGTTCCTCACATTTCTGTGGCAAAAAGTTCTGGAATCTGAGAGGAGCCACAAATTTCCTTCCACCCAGCGTTCCCCCAAGTCTCCCGATAAAAATGATACCTCACTTGTGTGGGTAGGCCTAGCGCCCGCGACAGGAAACGCCCCAAAGCGCAACGTGGACACATCCAAATTTTTGGAAGAAAACAGAGGTGTTTTTTGCGAAGTGCTTACCTGTAGATTTTGGCCTCTAGCTCAGCCGGCACCTAGGGAAACCTACCAAACCTGTGCATTTCTGAAAACTAGAGACCTAGGGGAATCCAAGGAGGGGGGACTTGCGTGGCTCGGACCAGGTTCTGTTACCCAGAATCCTTTGCAAACCTCAAAATTTGGCAAAAAAAACACATGTTCCTCACATTTCTGTGGCAGAAAGTTCTGGAATCTGAGAGGAGCCACAAATTTCCTTCCACCCAGCGTTCCCCCAAGTCTCCCGATAAAAATGATACCTCACTTGTGTGGGTAGGCCTAGCGCCCACGACAGGAAACGCCCCAAAGCGAAACGTAGACACATCCAAATTTTTGGAAGAAAACGGTGCCTACCTGTGGATTTTGGCCTGTAGCTCAGCCGGCACCTAGGGTAGCCTACCAAACCTGTGCATTTTTGAAAACTAGAGTCCTAGGGGAATCCAAGGAGGGGGGACTTGCGGGGCTCGGACCAGGTTCTGTTACCCAGAATCCTTTGCAAACCTCAAAATTTGGCTAAAAAAACACATGTTCCTCACATTTCTGTGGCAGAAAGTTCTGGAATCTGAGAGGAGCCACAAATTTCCTTCCACCCAGCGCTCCCCCAAGTCTCCCGATAAAAATGATACCTCACTTGTGTGGGTAGGCCTAGCGCCCGCGACAGAAAACGCCCCAAAGCGCAACGTGGACACATCCACATTTTTGGAAGAAAACAGAGGTGTTTTTTGTGAAGTGCCTACCTGTAGATTTTGGCCTCTAGCTCAGCCGGCACCTAGGGAAACCTACCAAACCTGTTCATTTCTGAAAACTAGAGACCTAGGGGAATCCAATGAGGGGGGACTTGCGGGGCTCGGACCAGGTTCTGTTACCCAGAATCCTTTGCAAACCTCAAAATTTGGCTAAAAAAACACATGTTCCTCACATTTCTGTGGCAGAAAGTTCTGGAATCTGAGAGGAGCCACAAATTTCCTTCCACCCAGCGTTCCCCTAAGTCTCCCGATAAAAATGATACCTCACTTGTGTGGGTAGGCCTAGCGCCCACGACAGGAAACGCCCCAAAGCGCAACGTGGACACATCCAAAATTTTGGAAGAAAACAGAGGTGTTTTTTGTGAAGTGCCTACCTGTAGATTTTGGCCTCTAGCTCAGTTGGCACCTAGGGAAACCCACCAAAACCTGTGCATTTCTGAAAACTAGAGACCTAGGGGAATCCAAGGAGGGGTGCCTTGCGGGGCTCGGACCAGGTTCTGTTACCCAGAATCCTTTGCAAACCTCAAAATTTGGCTAAAAAAACACATGTTCCTCACATTTCTGTGGCAGAAAGTTCTGGAATCTGAGAGAAGCCACAAATTTCCTTCCACCCAGCGTTTCCCTAAGTCTCCCGATAAAAATGATACCTCACTTGTGTAGGTAGGCCTAGCGCCCGCGACAGGAAACGCCCCAAAGCGCAACGTGGACACATCCAAAATTTTGGAAGAAAACAGAGGTGTTTTTTGTGAAGTGCCTACCTGTAGATTTTGGCCTCTAGCTCAGTTGGCACCTAGGGAAACCCACCAAACCTGTGCATTTCTGAAAACTAGAGACCTAGGGGAATCCAAGGAGGGGTGCCTTGCGGGGCTCCGACCAGGTTCTGTTACCCAGAATCCTTTGCAAACCTCAAAATTTGGCTAAAAAAACACATGTTCCTCACATTTCTGTGGCAAAAAGTTCTGGAATCTGAGAGGAGCCACAAATTTCCTTCCACCCAGCGTTCCCCCAAGTCTCCCGATAAAAATGATACCTCACTTGTGTGGGTAGGCCTAGCGCCCGCGACAGGAAACGCCCCAAAGCGCAACGTGGACACATCCAAATTTTTGGAAGAAAACAGAGGTGTTTTTTGCGAAGTGCTTACCTGTAGATTTTGGCCTCTAGCTCAGCCGGCACCTAGGGAAACCTACCAAACCTGTGCATTTCTGAAAACTAGAGACCTAGGGGAATCCAAGGAGGGGGGACTTGCGTGGCTCGGACCAGGTTCTGTTACCCAGAATCCTTTGCAAACCTCAAAATTTGGCAAAAAAAACACATGTTCCTCACATTTCTGTGGCAGAAAGTTCTGGAATCTGAGAGGAGCCACAAATTTCCTTCCACCCAGCGTTCCCCCAAGTCTCCCGATAAAAATGATACCTCACTTGTGTGGGTAGGCCTAGCGCCCACGACAGGAAACGCCCCAAAGCGAAACGTAGACACATCCAAATTTTTGGAAGAAAACAGTGCCTACCTGTGGATTTTGGCCTGTAGCTCAGCCGGCACCTAGGGTAGCCTACCAAACCTGTGCATTTTTGAAAACTAGAGTCCTAGGGGAATCCAAGGAGGGGGGACTTGCGGGGCTCGGACCAGGTTCTGTTACCCAGAATCCTTTGCAAACCTCAAAATTTGGCTAAAAAAACACATGTTCCTCACATTTCTGTGGCAGAAAGTTCTGGAATCTGAGAGGAGCCACAAATTTCCTTCCACCCAGCGCTCCCCCAAGTCTCCCGATAAAAATGATACCTCACTTGTGTGGGTAGGCCTAGCGCCCGCGACAGAAAACGCCCCAAAGCGCAACGTGGACACATCCACATTTTTGGAAGAAAACAGAGGTGTTTTTTGTGAAGTGCCTACCTGTAGATTTTGGCCTCTAGCTCAGCCGGCACCTAGGGAAACCTACCAAACCTGTTCATTTCTGAAAACTAGAGACCTAGGGGAATCCAATGAGGGGGGACTTGCGGGGCTCGGACCAGGTTCTGTTACCCAGAATCCTTTGCAAACCTCAAAATTTGGCTAAAAAAACACATGTTCCTCACATTTCTGTGGCAGAAAGTTCTGGAATCTGAGAGGAGCCACAAATTTCCTTCCACCCAGCGTTCCCCCAAGTCTTCCGATAAAAATGATACCTCACTTGTGTGGGTAGGCCTAGCGCCCGCGACAGGAAACGCCCCAAAGCGAAACGTGGACACATCCAAATTTTTGGAAGAAAACAGTGCCTACCTGTGGATTTTGGCCTGTAGCTCAGCCGGCACCTAGGGAAACCTACCAAACCTGTGCATTTTTGAAAACTAGAGTCCTAGGGGAATCCAAGGAGGGGGGACTTGCGGGGCTCGGACCAGGTTCTGTTACCCAGAATCCTTTGCAAACCTCAAAATTTGGCTAAAAAAACACATGTTCCTCACATTTCTGTGGCAGAAAGTTCTGGAATCTGAGAGGAGCCACAAATTTCCTTCCACCCAGCGCTCCCCCAAGTCTCCCGATAAAAATGATACCTCACTTGTGTGGGTAGGCCTAGCGCCCGCGACAGAAAACGCCCCAAAGCGCAACGTGGACACATCCAAATTTTTGGAAGAAAACAGAGGTGTTTTTTGCGAAGTGCCTACCTGTAGATTTTGGCCTCTAGCTCAGCCGGCACCTAGGGAAACCGACCAAACCTGTTCATTTCTGAAAACTAGAGACCTAGGGGAATCCAAGATGGGGTGACTTGTGGGGCTCGGATCAGGTTCTGTTACCCAGAATCCTTGGCAAACCTCAAAATTTGGCTAAAAAAACACATGTTCCTCACATTTCTGTGGCAGAAAGTTCTGGAATCTGAGAGGAGCCACAAATTTCCTTCCACCCAGCGTTCCCCTAAGTCTCTCGATAAAAATGGTACCTCACTTCTGTGGGTAGGCCTAGCGCCCACGAAAGGAAATGGCCCAAAACACAATGTGGACACAACATATTTTTTCACAGAAAACAGAGGTGTTTTTTGCAAAGTGCCTACCTGTGGAGTTTGGCCTGTAGCTCAGCCGGCCCCGGGAGGGGCAGAAATGCCCTAAAATAAATTTGACCCCCCCCAAACCCCCCCTGCCTGGGAACGACCCTTGCCTACGGGGTCGCTCCCCCTGCGTGACATTGGCGCCAAAAAACAAATCCCCGGTGCCTAGTGGTTTCTGCCCCCTTGGGGGCAGATTGACCTAAAATCAGCCAATCTGCCCCCAAGGGGGCAGAAATAGCCTTATTACAATTTGCCCCCCAGGGCAGCGACCCTTGCCTGATGGGTCGCTAGCCATCTGTAAAAAAACAAACAAACAAAAAAAAAAAACACAAATTTTTTTTTTGCCCTGGCGCCTAGAGGGTTCTGCCCCCCCCCTGGGGGCAGTACGGCCTAATAATAGACCGATCTGCCCCCAGGGGGGGCAGAAATGGCCTAAAATAAATTTGGCCCCCCAACCCCCCCCCGCCCCGGGAGCGACCCTTGCGTACGGGGTCGCTCCCCCTGCGTGACATTGGCGCCAAAAAACAAATCCCAGGTGGCTAGTAGTTTTTGCCCCCTTGGGGGCAGATTCACCTAAAATCGGCCAATCTACCCCCAAGGGGGGGAGAAATGGCCTAAATACAATTTGCCCCCCAGGGGAGCGACCCTTGCCTGATGGGTCGCTCCCCATCTCTAAAAAAACAAACAAACAAAAAAAAAAAACACACAATTTTTTTTTCCCCTGGCGCCTAGAGGGTTCTGCCCCCCCCGGGGTCAGATCGGCCTAATAATAGGCTGATCTGCCCCCAGGGGGGGCAGAAATGGCCTAAAATAAATTTGACCCCCCAGCCCCCCCCACCCCCCCCCCGGGAACGACCCTTGCCTACGGGGTCGCTCCCCCTGCGTGACATTGGTGCCAAAAAACAAATCCCCGGTGTCTAGTGGTGTCTACCTAAACTCGGCCAATCTGCCCCCAGGGGGGCAGAAATGGTCTAAATACAATTTGCCCCCCTGGGGAGCGACCCTTGCCTGATGGGTCGCTGATGGGTCGCTCCCCATCTCTAAAAAAACAAACAAACAAAAACAAAAAAAACACAACAAAAAAATTTGCCCTGACGCCTAGAGGTTTCTGCCCCCAGGGGGGGCAGAAATGGCCTAAAATAAATTTGCCCCCCCAGGGAGCGACCCTTGCCTAAGGGGTCGCTCCCCTTGCGTGAAATTCACGCAAAGAAAAAACTCCCTGGTGTCTAGTGGTTTCTGCCCCCCTTGGGGGCAGATTGGCCTCATCAAAATAGGCCAATCTGCCCCGAAGGGGGGCAGAAATGGCCTAAATATAATTTTCCCCCAAGGGGAGCGACCCTTGCCTAAGGGGACGCTCCCCACCTAAAAAAATAAAATGAAACATAAAAAAATAAATAAAAAAAAATTGGTCCCTGGTGCCAGAGGTTTCTGCCCCCCCTGGGGGCAGATCGGCCTAATAATAGGCCAATCTGCCCCCAGGGGGGGCAGAAAGGCCTTCCCAAAAAAATGCCCCCCATGGGAGCGACCCTTGCCCAAGGGGTCGCTCCCTTATGTAAATTTCAATAAAAAAAAAAAAAATCCCTGGTGTCTAGTGGGGTTTCAAAAGCCGGATTGCAAGCAATCCGGCTTTTGAAACCCTCGGAGAGACTTCAAAGGGAAGGAAATACTTTTCCTTCCCTTTGAAGCCCCTCCGGGCCTCCCCCAGTGATTGAAAGAGAAATGCTTTTGCATTTCTCTTTCAATCGCGCTGGAAGCAGAGCTTCCAGCGTGATGGGGGAGGCCCCTGTGACAAATCAGCGCGCGCTCGCGCGCTGACGTCACAGGGGGGGCGGGGGTGGAAGGGGAAGGTGTTCCCCTTCCATCCCCGCCTTGGGGGGGAGGGGGGTGCACGGGGGTGCACGGGGGCGCGCTAGCGCTCCCCCAAGTTCCCCTGTGCCTAGGACGAGATGATCTCGTCCAAGGCACAGGGGAACTGTAGCCTTGGACGAGATCATCTCGTCCAAGGCACCGAACCGGTTAAGAGAGTTGAGTGGGATGCACTCTCTGGACCATTGCCCTCTTCCCACCTTTTGAGAAGATTAATATGATAGATTTGTCCTTTGTCTGGGCAGTAGGGTACGGCTAAATGATAGGTCAGAGGAGTTACCTGTGCTATCACTGTATAAGGACCTTGCCATTTGGCTAGCAGTTTATTATCAGAAGAGGGTAGGAGGATCAATGCTTTCTCTCCCACCTGTAAGTCTCACCTGTAACTCTTTTAGTTTACTGTTTTAACGTCATAGCCCAACCGCTGTTTCGCCTGTGCACTTTCCATGTGACACCTAGCATCCTCCTAAAAAGTGTGTATCTTTACCCTCAGATCATGCATATACTCAAGCAGCCCCAGCCCCTTGTTCTCTTCTCCTTCCCAGTGTTCTGCTTCCATGTCCAGAAAGCTCCTAGTTTGTCTTCCGAACACCACTTTGAAGGAACTGTGATCCGTGGAGGATTGTGAGTGAGTGCGAATTGCAGATAGCACCAGGGATAGCTTCCGGTCCCAACCCCTCCCTGTTTCAGATACTAACTTCTTTAGGATGACCATCGGTCTATGGATGGTGTATGGAGGTTCTTATTTGTGCAATCCGTAGCAACTGACATACTTGAACCATTAGTCGGGACATAGATGGGGTGCCCTGGTCCGTGAGAAGTTCTTTTGGAAACCCAACGTGGCAAAAAACTCAATCATAGCTTGAGGATCATGGCAATCAGGATATTGTGTGGCGTAATCTCCCAGAACCAATATGTACTGATATCCACGAATAGAAGTCACTAGGTGACCAACCAGATCCATGCCCACTTTGGAGAAGGGAATGTCTTTGATGGGCATGTGTCTCAAGGGGGCTTTGGTTTTATGTGGGGGGTTAACCAACTGGCAGTGGTCACAGGCTGAACAGAATCAGTGAATATCTGAGAACACCCTGGGCCAGTAAAAGCGCCTAAGTAAATACTCCTCAGTTTTTTATCTCCCATAGTGCCCCCTGCCAATCTGACTGGGGGCAAAATGCAGGACTTGTTCCCTAAAAGGGAGGGGTACTGTTAATTGTGTAAGGACCTCTCCTGCTTTTTTCACCTTTCATTATAGTAGTCCTTTGTTTAAACAAAAGAGAGTTCCTACTTAGTTACCCTGTTCTTTTACTGAGCTGACACAGGCTTGCTGTAAATTGGGATCCTCCCACTGCGCTGTACGGTAGCTATGCTGCTCACCCCCTAAGGTAGCTGCAGAAGGAGAAACAGGGATAAGGTTAGTCTCACCTGCTGGAATGTAAAGCCTATTGGGCTTGTGTCTTTCACTACGACTTGGACACCTCTTGCTCTTACCCCCATTTAGTGTTTCTGAATGAAACGTGGCCTCCCTTAACCACCACTGATCTGGGTACTGATATACTACAGTGGCTAATAATAGGGAGAAGTCCTCATAATCTGTTCCTAGTATTATTCCCTGCACAAGCTGGGGGACAGCACACCCCCTCAGGATTTCTTCTTGTCCACACCAGTTGATGGATACCTCTGTGACTTGGTAAACCTTGCTGTCTCCATGCATGCAAATGATCAAGGCAATCTTACCTCTCTACATTGATGGGGATGTTCTCTTTCTTCACTGATCTCTGGGTGATGATACCCTGAACAAATTAGAACCATGTTTGACTTTGTATTGACATGTACCTGTCTCTTAGGCCTTGGTAGACTACCTCCTTCTCACAAGACCCTTACTGGGGAGTATCCCACCTCCATGGGTTCAGCTGGTTGAGTTTTGTGGGGCAGTTGGGTGCAATGTGACCCCACTTAGTGCACTGAAAGCACTGGGGTCCTTGTCCAAAGTCCTTTCCTTGCGGGCGGGTTACTGTCATTCTCTTGGTTTGGTCTAGGAGCCATTTTTAATAAGGGATGGTTTCTCCAGTTCTGGGGGGTTGGGTCAGGGAGCTGGGAGTGGCTAATCTTAAAATCCGGTGACCTGTGATATGCACACGCTAGGTCAATTGCCACAGGGACTGCAACGTTAGGATGCGGTCTTATCCATGCCCTGGTTGGCCCAGGTAGGTTTTCCAGGAATTGTTCTAGGAATAGTTGATCCACCACCTCCTCCGTGGTAGAGTTGTTGGGTTTTAGCCACCTGGTACCCAGATCTTGCATCTGGTAGAATAATGCCATGGGATTATCCTGGGAGCTCCTCTTTTCTTTCCTAAATTATACCCTCTAATGTTTGTTTTCATATCCTAACCATTCCAAGACAGCTTTTTGACCACGGAATAGGGAGTTGTACCAGCTGGGTTGACTGCCTAGTAAGCGGTTTGAAGTTCGCCCATTAAGAGAAGTGCTATATTCTGACTCCAACAGTCAGGAGGCCACCCTCTCAAAGTTGGTAAAGAATGAATCTGGATCATCTCCTCCTTGGTGTTTTTGAAGTACTGAGCTTGGAACGTTTCAATGCACCTTTGCGTTTGCAATGGTTTCCGTCAGTTTTTGATTGTCCTTATTGTGCATAAGCTGATTGTGCACCAGGACCGTGGCTTGGGTTGTTGGAACCGTCTGCAGGTTCTCTCTATCCTACTGAGCGGATTTGGAATGCCCCTCCACCACGAGCTGTAGATGTTGTTGACCTTCGGTGTGCTGATTTATCATATCTTCCATGGTGACTGGCTGAGCCAAGACTGGTCCCCCTTTTAGGGAAAAAGCTAAATCCCACTTCTGACACCACTGTACCAGGGTTCAAAGGCATGATTCAGACCAGTGATCAAGGCAATATAGATTTTATTTGGCTTTTGCATGTACAGTTATAGTTTGTCACTACAGGATTGGGTCCCACTTGGGGTCCGGTCAGTATCTTCCTCAGGCCCTTCCCTCTGGGTCTTCTCTGTGGTAGTCGCCCCACTGAAGCAGGTTTCCAGAATCGCTCTCAGGGAAAATATAAACAAGGAGAAACCTTAATATTCAGGTTTTTCTTCACGATCATGGAGTCCACCACCACCACTTCAAACAGTCCAGCGCTTGTGAGGGGATCTATGGTCACTGACCCGTAGTGTACCCAATTAAAAGGGGGAGGGACGAAAAGGGGCTCCTTATATTATGGTTTGATGTCACTTGATCTCCCACCACTGTCCTCAAATGAGGTTACTGTTCCCTGTGCTCAGGTAAAACCATGTGAAAAATAAATGCACAGTCATCTTTTACCAAGATGACCCTACTTTAAAACACCCTCAAATAACTCTGTTTTAGCACTCATCAGATAGCTCACCATAAACCCCCCTTTATTCGTCTGAGGCCATGAGTCTGTCCTTGAGTCACAGCGATCTTGTCCCAGTCTCTTTTCTCTGGGGTCCTTTGCTGGTGTTCGGCTTCTGAAGTGGACGTAGTGGCTCCTGCCACTGGCTGGGCTCGTCTTCCTTCCTCAAGGCCTCCTGATGATCCGGATTTGGCTCACTCCGATCTCCTCTCCTCTTATTTCCGCTATTCCGCATCTTCTTTCACTTGTGCCATTTCCTCTCCCTACTTCACGTTTTTCACGCCATTTGCTGGCTCCTCTGGCCTATATGCACTCCTGGAGAGCACAAGGGACGGGTGAACAGTCACAGGCCTTCAAGGCAGAGGAGATTTAGGCTTGTAGCCTTACATGTAGGAGTATTCTGGCAGCAGAGCTCTGAGTTCATTGTAGTCTTTTCATGGTTGATAAAGATGATCCTTTGTAGAAGCCATCGGCATAATCAAGCTTAGTCAGTAGAAGAGAGATAGTAGCTGGATCCTTGCATGGAAATCCTTGGTGGGAGAAAATGCGTTGCAGAGTTTTCATAGTAATGAAGCTTGAACTTGCTATCTTATCCACTTTCACATTAATTGATAGCTTTGAGTCTATGGTAATTCCAAGGTTTCTTACTTCCATGCATACTTTAGGAGGTGGTCCCTGATTATCATGCCAGGTGGGTCATAATTTTTCTAATCGCCACATGTGAGTATTTCAATTTGAGGTGACTCCATGTAATCCACTGATCACGGACTTTCAGGCAACTGAAGACGTTTGAGTTTCCAATGTCTTTGGGGCTTTACAGTGTAAGAAGTATTTGTGTGTCATCTGTGTAGTTATAGAATGTGAGCTGAAATTCATAGATCATTACCGGTCATGAGTTCATGTAGATGTTGAGAAGCATGGGTGAGATAATAGAGCCCTTAGAGACCCTTACATTTGTGAAGTACAGTTTGGATGCAAAAGGGGGAGTATGGATGACATTTGTTCTTTTTTGAAGGTAGGATGTGATCCAGTCGAGAGCAGTCCCCTCTATGTCGGCTTTGTAGAGTCTTTGGATTAAAGTGCTATTTATCAACCGTTTCAAAGGCAGCTGAAAGGTTCAACAGAAATAGTACAGAGACCCTGTTCCAGTCTACTGTGTTTTAAGGCCATCTCAGATGGTGGTGATGGTAGATTCTGTGCCTCTTCCTGGACAGAATCCAGTTTGGAATTCGGAAAGTATGAGTTTGTTTTTAAACACTTTTTTCATAGGCTGCTGTGAATTGCTTTAAAGATTCGAGAAGCATAACCTGAGGTTTTGGTCTTCAATAACAATTGAAATGAACACACCAGTGAGTCTTTCTGTATGGTGATTGTGAAGAGGAGTGAAATGACGAAAGAGGACTATGGTTGTCAGCAGCAGCTCCGCCTCTCTGGCAGTGGAGCATAGCGCCCTCTACTGCTAGCAGCAGCAACTGCAAAACTTGAAAAATAAAACAATACTAAACCATGTTTATTATCATTTTATTTTATAAGGGGACGGGGTCCTGGGGGATTACAGTCAGGGAGGGGGAGTGGTGTGCACTCCCTTCAGTGTGCATGTGTGTTTGGCTGGCTATCTCAGGACACACATGCGCACTGAGCTCTCTTCAACCTGAGCTGTGTTACCAGGTTGGAGACAGCAGGCACAGGCTCAGAGTCTGCCTGGGAGTGCAAAGCAATGGCACTCAGGCCAATCCTGATGCTGCTCTCATGCTGCCAGCAGCATGAATCAGCACTAGGATTGGTCGCAGGGAAGGCTGTGAGCCTGGAGACTGGCATTGCGGCATGTAAGTTTTTTTTTTTGTTTTTGTTTTGTTGCCACCATCCACCCTAATCCCCAATGCTCAGCCACCTTGCCCTAACACCAGCCACGACTAGTGGTTGTAAAGGCCCAGGAAGGATGTGACACAATGCAAGAGAGGTAATGAGGTCAGAAAGACACCATTGAAGGAACTGCTGTGATGGGTTTATCTGGGATGCAGGACACAGAGGCGAGTGGAGAAACACATGACCAGCTGCCTACACCAGAGAGGCACTGTGTCCCCCAAAAGCCACAGTTGCGGTGCCGAACTGTGGCCTCAGGAGTCCTGGGAGAATGTTGGGCAGCCTGGGGAGGTTACAGGCACTAAGGCTAACATCTAAGACACTTTAGGGTGGGATGTGCATTTTACAAATGTGCATGATGGGGTTAAAAAAAAAGGGGATCTCAGATCACAAATTAGGAAATGGATCATGATGACTTTTCTTAGTTGCTGTGATGGTAATGGTGCCTCATAAACTGTTCCCTAAAAGTCACTCTGGCCCTCATCACAACCCTGGCGGTCAAAGACCGCCTTGGCTGTTTTGACGGAAGCACCACCAACAGGCTGGCGGTGCTTCCCATGGGATTACGACCGCGGCGGAAGCGCCGCGATCGCACCACCGGGCCGGCGGTTTCCCGCCACATTGGTCCCGGCAGTTGTAATCCCCCAGGGCAGCGCTGCTTGCAGCGCTGCCCAGGGGATTACGAGTACCCCTCCCGCCAGCCTTTTCATGGCGGTGTGAACCGCCATGATAAGGCTGGCAGAAAGGGGAGTCGCGGGGCCCCTGGGAGCCCCTGCACAGCCCATGCCTCTGGCATGGGCAGTGCAGGGGCCCTCTGCCACGGCCCCATGGAGCTTTTCACTGTCTGCATAGCAGACAGTGAAAAGCGCGACGGGTGCAATGCACCCAGCGCACTGCTGCAGCACCGCCTGCTCCATTTGGAGCTGGCTCCCGTGTTGCGGCCAAGATCCCCGCTGGCCCAGCGGGGATCTCCAAATAGCCACTGCAGGAGTGCAGCCCATTGCGGCCGCGCGGCGAATTCAACTTGGAGGGCGGCGCTTGGCGCCCGCCAATGTTGAAATGAGGGCCTCTTCTATCCCTTTCTTTCTCCCGAGGTACTGATTGGGGTGGGAAGAACCTATCTTCTGGAGGCGATTTATCAGAGGGAAGGAACAGTATGTGTCTGAAGTCACCCCCATAAGAAGAGAGAAACAGACCAAAGTCAGCTGGCTATGGAATCTGGAGATCAGAAGGCTTGGGTAAGAGAGAACAACTAAAGAACTGGACAGCACTAATACTAATATGAAGATGGCCTAGTGGAGAGCCTGGCAGGGACTAAAATAAAGCAACTCTATATGACATCTCTTGACGTCTGGCTGTGACCATGACATTGTTAGAGTGTCATGCTAATGGCTCTTTACATAATATGGCAGTATAACACCGGTACCAGAAAGGTGTTTTTCATATCGAGGCAGCATAAAACCAGCATGGCAAAGGCTCTTTACACACCTGGTTCAAACCCCACTTAATGTGAAACTGTCCTAGCGGTGGTGCTTTACAGACGAGGACATTGTAGCAACTGGCATGTCAAAGGTGCTTAATGTTCTGGGACAGTATGAAACTGTGAGACTGGCAAGGCAATGTTGTTTTACTGAGGTGAGCAACATAAAATGAGAATGGCAATTGTGAATTACATATTGTTATGCTTTGGAAACTGACATGGAAATTGTGCTTTCCTATTGGGGAATCGTAAATCGGGAATGATGGTGCTGCTTTTATATAGAGTCAGTATGCAAATGTGACCAGCAGTGGTGCTTTGCGTACTAGACCACAGAGGAAACTGACTTGTCAGTGATGGTTTTTACTAAAAGAAAAATGTGGAAATGGCATAGCAGTTGGGCTTTACATTGTGCTTTACAGACTAGGATAAAAGTAGACTGGCAAAGGTGCTTATCGCAAAGCAGCAATCTGGAAGCTAACATAAAAAGCATTGACATAGTCAATAGGTCTCACCTAAACAAGAGCCATGTATGGGCTTTGGCAATGTGTTTTGCCATGTTGTACACCAGTGTGGCTGCTGTCCAGCATGGCTAAACGTTAGTGGTGTAAAGTATCAGAGTGGAGTGGGGGAGCAGTGTCGTAGAGTTGAGTAGAGGGGAAAGAGTTCAGTGGTTCAGTGACAGAATGTGTTGTGGAGTGGGTTGGAGTGGCTTTAGGTAGTGGGATGGACTGGATTGTAATAGAGTGGGGTGGATTGGATTGTGGGAGAATAGGGTGAATTGAGTGGAGTGGAGCGGGGTGGATTGATGAGGGGTGGATTGGACTGGGGTGGATTGAGATCGAGTGGGGTAGATTGTGGTGAATTTGAGAGGGTGTATTAGATTGGACTTGGGTGGGTGGTTTGGATTGGAGTGATAGGGCTGGTGGGGTAGATTGGATTGGAGTGGGGTGGATTAGATTGGATTGGAGTGGGGTGGATTAGATTGGACTGGAGTGAGGTGGATTGGATTGGATAGGAGTGATAGGGCTGGGGTGGATTGGGTTGGAGTGGGGTGGGTTAGATTGGACTGGAGTGGGGTGGATTGGATGGAGTGGGGTGGATTAGACTGGAGTGGGATGGATTGAAATGGAGTGGAGTGGATGGGACTGGAGTGAGGTGGATTGGAGTGGGGTGGGCTACAGTCCTATAGCAAAGACATCCCTAGAATTGGCCCCCATGCAGTCCCGGTCCAGCTTTATGTGGACAACGCTGTCCTCTTAGCATTAACAGCTAATTTCCTCTAGAAACTGTCAGTTTTAATGATTTTATGTTGCAGTTAAACCGTAAGGTTTATCGGCAAAAATCATTTAAAATGACCAGTGGCCCCAAATGCACAAAGTCCAAAAATGTCTGTATGGGGACACCAATAGAAAAAGGTCCCTCTTTTAATTGCTTGGGTATTCTGTTGGATGCTAATGGGACTTAGGACTGGTTAATCAACCAAAGACTACAAAAGATGGGGGTAGCTGGTGACTAGATTTTAAGATTTGCAAAATGGTTGGGCTATAAACTTATCAAGGAAATGATCCATGTTGGAAGCTGGCTCTCTATTAGATGCGCTAAAAAGAAGTATACAGTGCAGAGAGTCCAGTGGATCCCCAATTGCTTTGCAGAGCCAAAAGTAGATAGGGCTAATGCTCTATTTTGTGGCAGTGTGAGCAAGCAGTTAGGCTTATCAGAGGGTAGTGCTAAGCACTTGTACTCACAGAGGTAATAAATGAGACACACACTCAAAGAATATTTCCAGGACCAACTTAGAAATATAATATTTTTCTTTATATACATATATTTTAAACCCAAGAACTTAGTTACAAGGTAAGTAAGTTTTCAAGCATACATACTTTTTAGTTTAAAAAATCGACACAGTGAGTTCTTCAATGTGAACCTATGGAGGAAAATAATGTTCAGCAAACACCTGGTTAACAATGACTTATTAGGTCAATCTTAGAGAATTAAGGTAAGTAGTGGGCACTGATCAGAACCACACCAGCAGGTCACTTCGGGCAGCACTGGGATGGCAAGTTGCAGGGGTGCAGCAAGGCGAAGGGTGCCCAATGGTTTTCAATGAGAATTGGTCCTCATGAAGACACTCTGCAGGCTCTGTCTCAGAAGCCAGTTGGGGACAACAAACAGGTAGGCTGTAGATGTGGGGTACTTGGTGACATAGATGCACCTTTGGTCCTTTTCTCCAGGGCCGAGGCATGACGGATGCAGGGGTGTCCTTGGGCGTTAAGTGTTAGGCCTTAGGTGTTGTTGAGGAGTTCAGCAGGGGTGAAACCAGGGTGGACTCCAGCTCAGGGGGGTTTGGGGGACATGGTTTGCACCAGCGACCCTCCTCAGATTGGGTCATGGAGGATGGGTGCAGTGGTTGCTGGAGGTGTCCCGTTTTCTCTCAACACAAGGTTGTGGGAGAGGGGGCCTGCATGCAGAGGCTGCAGATGACTTGGGGGACTCCAAGAGAGGTGAAACCCAGGTGGACTCAGACTCTGGACAGCTGGGGAACCTTGATGGCACTGCTAGTTTGCTTCACCTCCGGTTGTGGACGTCAGGTGCAGAGGTCACTTTTGGTGTCGGGTCTCTGCTGTTCCAGAGGCTGCAGAGTCCTTTCTTGAGACTTTGTTGCAGAGCAGATCCGCTGCTCAAGAGAGTCTGAGTCTTTGTGGAAGGAAGGCAGTCTTCTGGAGTTTCTTGGAGGCTAAGCTGCAGGACGAGTTGTCTTTTTGGGCAGAGTCCATAGAGATCAGGAGGCAGGCTGGTGGGGCTAGTACCAAGTCAGCTGCTTCTTCTTTTCTTCTTCTGCAGGTGCAACGCATCTGTATCCTTTTCTTCGTAGGTCGTCAGGATCTGAATTCTAGGGTTTAGGGGTGCAAACTACATTCTCAATTTAGGTGTGTTACAGGAAGTGCCAGATGGCAGCCAATGTGCTGACCACTTTTAGGGTGACTACACCCTTCTTATAATCACTTCCACTCGGAAGTGGACATAACCCTAACCCTAGTGGCCTAATCCCTTCCAAACAATATGGAAGAAATTAAAAAGTAGTGTCCACTTCAGCTTGTCCACCTTAGGTGTGGGCCTGGCATGAAGTGGACACACCTCCTAATCTGACTAATTTTCCTGCCTGTTCTGCTGCCAAAAGTGGGGTCAGGGCAGGGGTTGGGGGTCAGTCATCTCTGGCATCTGGAGAGACCTGGGTCACCTTAAAAAGGCAGATAAGCCTTTAAAGCTCACCATCCTCAAATGTCCATTCTGCCTGGATGAAATGCTAACACCCACGCCCAGAGCAGGCTTTTCTCTCCGGCCCTCAAGAGCACTGGTTCTCACCTTGGGGGACCAGAAACATGTCTAAGGTGGCTGTACTGGTCAGAACCAGTCAGTCCACACACTAGTAGCTGGTAGGTTTTCAGGGGGCACCTCTAAGGTACCATATGGGTACAGTTATTAATAAATCCCTTACTGGCATCAGTGAAGGACTATTAATCTGAGATCTTTGATACCAAACATCCCTATATTCAGAGAAGCCATCTAGTAGATGGGAAAACTCGTAGTGACCAGTGTCCAGCACATGCATTTAAAATTTAAAATAGCTTCCCTGGTAACTTACTTTGTCTGAGAATCGACAAATAATATACTCAAAAGGTGTGGAGGGGTAAGTTTACTCCGTATGTCCACAATCACTTTGATTGTGATCCTGCCACCAGTTATATCGATTAGCTAGCGGAGAGTTCCTCCTTATGGAAGAGGTGGTGTCACACACTTGGTCCTGTCATGCTTCATCATTGACCACCTTTGCCCACCATGGTAGAACAGTGCCACCAGGGCCGATTCACCCTCTTGGTGAACTACACCGTAGAGAGCCCTTAGATGAAGCTTCCTAGATATTAATGGGATCGAGATCAGTTAACATTACCTCGCAGACTACAGGTACATTTTACCTTTAATAATACTGTCTGATGGTATGGTTAAAAACATATGTCAACAATAACCATGAGCATAATGACTCTGGAGCATTTTTCAGGGCTATGGATCCCTAATCAAGCGTAAGTAAGCAGACACCTATTCTACCTCATGGTGAAATTTTCACACACTCAAATCCTACCTGAGTGGAAGTAGACTTTTTGACACCTATTTGAGAAAGATAAAACATGAAAATTCATAGGAATACATTGTGCCTAACATACACAACAAACCCACAGGTGAACATGCGAAGTGGAGAACCACTGCAAACACCAATGCTTTAACTAGTGCTAAAACAACATGCATTTCATAATTCATTGAACTAAATGCTTTTCTTTACCCGATCACTGTTTAACTAGATCAGTTGGTCTTAAAAGTGGTCATTCTCAGACTGTGGTGAGGAACACTACACTGTCATTATAAAATGTCCTTACCGTAGATTATAGGGGTACAGTTCTCTGGTCTGGGGCTAGGGTGATGCCCCTTGTAATCACACACTGTGGAAGAAGAAAGCAAAATCATACACACACTGTAGGGAGCAACTAGTACCACTTCTTAATGGGAAATTGTCTTGACATGCATAAGGAGGATTTTTCATATTTATTTAAAATTACCCGTTCACAAAGCAGAATCAATGAGTCTAGGTTTCTCGTTCACATCTGGTATACCACTACCTGTCCGATAGTGTCCCAAAGGGTTGATAACCCTACCTTTGATCTTTATACTTCATATTATACAACATACAGGCTGGTGACATTTAGGTGTCACTATGCACTCATCGTGCAGTCGTAATTATAAGTTGTAGGCAGTGAACATTCGGGCAGGGGAAGGAATAAGGAGACAAAGACAACAGAGAACCGGTTGTAGTCCGCAGTCACCACAAATCTCAGTGACCTCAAACTGGCTGGACTGACATTATTTTGGTGTGGGTGGAGGCAGGTTGGGTTGAACCCTACTGGTCCCTAATCTGCTGCACAAAGTACCATGGAGGATCTCCACGGGCAGGGGAGAGTCTAATCCAATCCCATCCGGATGTCAATCCCTGCACTTACTTTGTCAAAGGTAGCATCTTTCTGGTGCACCTAATCCTACAAGTGGCTGGGAGGGAAGTGCAACTGTTTCAAGGCCCTGTGGCAGTCAGTGCATGTAGGGAGAGTGTACTGAATAGGCGCTTTGGGCTGCATCATCACCTCGCGGTCTCTCCCAGTTGTTCATTGGAGTTGTAGTCCCGGGGGCAGAGCACCTCTGTGTGTGACGCAGGGTCAAGACATGCCTCTGAAGAGATGTTGTGCAGCCAAAAAATGAAGAAACTGGTGGTTCTGATACAATGTTAATGAACCACTGCATGTATACACATGTGTGTCAGTGACCTCCTAGAAAGTATAGGAGACTTCAAGGGGACAGAGAAAGAGCCAAATGGAAAAAAGGTCTGTGTGACAAAAAAGGGATGCAAAGGTGTGGGTGGCAAAGCAGGAACAGTACTGTAAAACAGGGCACAGGCTCTGGCTGAAGCAAAGCAGGAACAGGGCTGGAAAACAGGACACCGGCTCTGGCTGAAGCACGCAGGAACAGGACTGGAAAACAGGGTACAGGCTCTGGCTGATGCAAAGAAGGAACAGGTCTGGAAAACAGGGCACAGGCTCTGGCTGAGGCAATCAGGAACAGGACTGAAAAACAAGCCAACAAGAGGTCCAGTACACAGAGGAACAAACTTCAATGCACGAACAGGGACCTTCAGGGAATGGCAGCTTATGAGCAGTTCCAGGCAGCAGCAAGCCTAGGGCAGAGTCACATGGCTGGGCTGCACAAGAGTGGTCACAGGTCTGTGCAATTCCAGTCTCTCACAAGTCCTGGGGGAGAGATTCCAGTACAAAGGAACAACAGGACTATTCCCATAGGAAGCAATGGGCAGCAGATTCCACGTCTTACTGACTACTAAGCAGTACATTGTGGATTTTGAAGTACAAAGAAACAAATATAGGTTTTCAGTAGCAAACAATATCAGAATAGGAAGAAAGTAGGAGTCAGAAAGGGACTCTGCGTGAGTGTTAATGGTGATTCACAGGCTGCAGATGGTTTGTGTTCAGCGGCCCCCAGAGATGGAATGACTGAGTCATAACAAACTCTGTATTAAGGACCATTGGATCTCATCATTAGGCTCACTCTTGTCTGTTTCCAATCTCCACGCTCATCTCTGTTCATACCGCAAAAGAATATTAGACATGCCTGGTCTTGTTTGTCTCAATTTCTCACTCCAGATCATCTGCACTGTGATTCTTTTGTAATGAAGTGGCTTGTAAGTTTTATAGAGTCACACTTACACCGGATGGTGCTTCAGTGTTCACAGATCTGCGTTCCGCCCTTTCTTGTGGTCATCCCAATGTACTTTAGCTTTCAGAGGCACTGAATCACATAGATAACATTTTTGCTGTTGCAGTTAGATAGTGACCTCAATTCCCATGGTGTCAGAAGTCCCAGGTCAAGGTTGGTCGTCTTCTTTGTGAATCTGCAGATGCTGCACTTAGCACACGGAGAATGGCCTAATGGTGGAGGCAAATTGAACAAATGATGTTGTCTATCATTTATCGCCTTGTTTCTAGGTCGTGTATGGACAATCATGTCCTGGATACTTTTGGCTTTTTTGAAAGCATACATTAGTTGGTAAACCCCCAGAAATCAATATTCTCCATTTATCCTTCATGATCTTCTGCAGTTGATTGGAGAGAGGGCTGAAGGTGAATACACGAACCAATCTCTCCTCTGTTGGTTTCTTAACCCGTTCTGTGCCGGGAAGTAATGGTTACGTCCTGCGGCACAGTGCTGCTGTGCCCAGGACGTAACCATTACGTCCTGGGCACACAGCCCAGAGGGAGCGCTAGCACTCCCTCTGTGGGGTTCCCCTCTACCCCCCCGAGTCAGGGATGGAAGGGGGGCAGATCAGCCTATTTTAATTAGGCCGATCTGCCCCCAAAGGGGGGCAGAAACCACTAGGCACCGGGGATTTTTCTTGTTGTTGTTGTTTTACAGATGGGGAGCGACCCCTTAGGCAAGGGTCGCTCCCCTGGAGGGGCAAATTGTATTTAGGCCATTTCTGCCCGCTTTGGGGGCAGATCGGCCGATTTTAGGTCAATCTGCCCCCAAGGGGGGCAGAAACCACTAGGCACCAGGGATCTTTTTTGTTGCGCCGTCAGGCAAGGGGAGCTACCCCGTAGGCAAGGGTTGCTCCCTGGGGGAATTGGGGGGAGCAAATTTATTTTAGGCCATTTCTGCCCCCCCCTGGGGGCAGATCAGTCTATTGTTATTAGGCCGATCTGCCCCCAGGGGGGGCAGAAACCTCTAGGCACCAGAGCAAATTTGTTTTGGTGTTTTTTTTTTTTTTGTGTGATTTTTTTAGAGATGGGGAGCGACCCCTTAGGCAAGGCTCGCTCCCCTGGGGGGGTGGGGGGGGGCAAATTGTATTTAGGCCATTTCTGCCCGCTTTGGGGGCAGATCGGCCGATTTTAGGTGAATCTGCTCCCAAGGGGGGCAAAAACCACTAGGCACTGGGGATAATTTTTTTGCGCCGTCACACAAGGGGAGCGACCCCGTAGGCAAGGGTTGCTCCCCGGGGGGGGGGAAGGGGAATTTATTTTAGGCCATTTCTGCCCCCCCTGGGGCCGGCTGAGCTAGAGGCCAAAATCCACAGGTAGGCACTTTGCAAAAAACACCTCTGTTTTCTGTGAAAAAATTTGATGTGTCCATGTTGTGTTTTGGGCCATTTCCTTTCGTGGGCGCTAGGCCCACCCACACAAGTGAGGTACCATTTTTATCGGGAGACTTGGGGGAACGCTGGGTGGAAGGACATTTGTGGCTCCTCTAAGATTCCAGAACTTTCTGTCACCTAAATGAGAGGAAAAAGTGTTTTTTTGGCCAAATTTTGAGGTTTGCAAAGGATTCTGGGTAACAGAACTTGGTCAGAGCCCGACAAGTCACCCCATCCTGGATTCCCCTAGGTGTCTAGTTTTCAGAAATGTGCTGGTTTGCTAGGTTTCCCCAGGTGCCGGCTGAGCTAGAGGCCAAAATCTACAGGTAGGCACTTTGCAAAAAACACCTCTGTTTTCTGTAAAAAAATGGGATGTATCCACGTTGTGTTTTGGGGCATTTCATGTCGGGGGCGCTAGGCCTACCCACACAAGTGAGGTATCATTTTTATCGGGAGACTTGGGGGAACGCTGGGTGGAAGGAAATTCGTGGCTTCTCTCAGATTCCAGAACTTTCTGTCACCGAAATATGAGGAAAATGTGTTTTTTTAGCCAAATTTTGAGGTTTGCAAAGGATTCTCGGTAACAGAACCTGGTCAGAGCCCTGCAAGTCACCCCATCTTGGATTCTCCTAGGTCTCTAGTTTTAAAAAATGCACTGGTTTGGTAGATTTCCCTAGGTGCCGGCTGAGCTAGAGGCCAAAATCTACAGGTAGGCACTTTGCAAAAAACACCTCTGTTTTCTGTCAAAAAATGGGATGTGTCCACGTTGTGTTTTGGGGCATTTCCTGTTGCGGGCGCTAGGCCTACCCACACAAGTGAGGTATCATTTTTATTGGGAGACTTGGGGGAACATAGAATAGCAAAACAAGTGTTATTGCCCATTGTCTTTCTCTACATTTGTTCCTTCCAATTATAAGAGAGTGTGTAAAAAAGACGTCTATTTGAGAAGTGCACTGTAAGTCACATGCTAGTATGGGCATCCCGGAATTCAGAGATGTGCAAATAACCACTGCTCCTCAACACCTTATCTTGTGCCCATTTTGGAAATACAACGTTTTTCTTGATAGCTATTTTTCACTCTTTGTATTTCAGCAAATGAATTGCTGTATACCCGGTATAGAATGAAAACCCAAGGCAGGGTGCAGGTCATTTATTGGCTCTGGTTACCTAGAGTTCTTGATGAACCTACAAGCCCTATATATCCCCGCAACCAGAAGAGTCCAGCAAACGTAACGGTATATTGCTTAAAATAATCTGACATTGCAGGAAAAAGTTACAGAGTAAAACGGAGAGAAAAAGTGCAGATTGTTTCACCTCAATTTCAATATTTATTTTTTTCAGTTGTTATTTTCTGTAGGAAACCCTTGTAGGATCTACACAAATTACCCCTTGCTGAATTCAGAATTTTGTCTACTTTTTAGAAATATTTCGGTTTTTGGGATCCAGCATTGGTTTCATGCCCATTTCTGTCACTGACTGGAAGGAGGCTGAAAGCACAAAAAATCATAAAAATGGGGTATGTCCCAGTAAAATGGCACAATTGTGTAGAAAAATTGGGTTTTTGGATTCAAGTCTGCCTGTTTCTGAAAGCTGGGAAGCAGGCGATTGTAGCACCGCAAACCCTTTGTTGATGCCATTTTCAGGGAAAAAACCACAAGCCTTCTTCTGCAGCCCCTTTTCCCCATTTTTTTGAAAAAAACGAAATTTTCACTGTATTTTGGCTAATTTCTTGGCTTCCTTCTGGGGAAGCCACAAAGTCTGGGTACCTTTAGAATCCTTAGGATGTTGGAAAAAAAAGAAGCAAATTTGGCGTGGGTAGCTTATGTGAACAAAATATTTATGAGGGCCTAAGTGCGAACTGCCCCAAATAGCCAAAAAAAGGCTCGGCACAGGAGGGGGGAAAAGGCCTGGCAGCGAAGGGGTTAAAAGACTCTAATAATTGTTCCCTGTTATTGTTGTTTGCTCTGTGTATCAGTTGACTAGGATAGTTTTTTGCTACTAATTTACATGAAAGATTTTTTTGCATGTCTAGTGTATTCCTCTAGACTGGAACAATTGTGCCTTAAATGTAAGAACTGGCCTACTGGTGGATTCTTTCTCAGGGCTCGTGGATGAAAAATCGCAGTAGATTATTCCTATCTGGAGGCTGATAGTACATCTGCATTTTAAGGAGCCCATTCGTGGCTTGGATGAGAAGCTCGAGAAAGGGTAGTTCATCACCCCCTATGATGATGGTGAACCATAAGAACGGGTTAAGGGCATTGAGCCATTCAGTGAACACCATTGCCTCACTTCTTGTGCCATTCAAAATTAATAGTATATCATCTACATACCGCATACATAGCCTGATTTTCCCCAGAAATGGATTTTAAAGGTGTAAGACACACTAGATCTCAAATGAGTGAATGTAGAGGCAGGCCAGAGTTGGAGCAAAGGTTCTTCTTTTAGATGTCCCAAGGAACTGCAGGAAAGATTCACCTTTAAATTCAAAATAACTCCTGGTAAGTGCCAAATGTGCTGCGTCCAGAATAAACTGAGGAGGAGTCATCAATTCCCATTCAATCCTATTCAGGAGCTCATCAGTGATAAGTAGCTTCTTCTCATGGTCAAGTGACATCCCCTTCCAAAGATTTAGGACAACTTTTGTGACTTGGAGATATGTTGACATCTGTTCAGCTAGTTGCTAGAGGAACGTGTCACAGAACTGCAACAGTGGTTCTAAGGCTGACCCGATCCCCTCTCAGGGGGAGGAATCTTTCCTTTGTGAACCTTAGCAAGCATATACAAATATGGTAGTTTGGTGTTCTTCTGTACTAGAAAGGCGGCCTCTTGCTTAGTGATCCATTCATTCTCAAGACCTTTTGAGACAAAGAAAGTAATCTCCTCATTGATTTCAAGGGTAGGATCCCTGGCCAATCGCTTGTAGTCGTGGGAGTTATTTAGTAGGCGTAAACATTCTCCCTGTACATCTCAGTTGGCATTACCATTATGGCCCCACCTTTATCTGCAGGCTTAATGACAATGCTATTGTCTGACGCAAATCGGGCTAAGGCTTCCATTTCGGTGTTGCTGGTATTGTGGAAAATTTTGTGTTGCCTATTATTTAGGTTGTCATTCTCGTGATTTACAGCCTTTTCAAAGGCAAACACCTTTGGTAGCATAAGGCAGGAGGGTGGTAGAAAAGTAGACTTAGGACGCAGGCCCGTATTATAGTGTTCGTCACTGCTTGTCATTGGATGTTCCTAAAAAAAGGTATTTCATCTAATTTTTCTTAGGAAATCTGCTGGTTCGATCCAAAATTGATAAATATTAGTTTTGTGGGTGGGAACAAAGCCCAGTTCTTTATTTAACACAGTTGTCTCAACCTTATGAAGCCTATGTGTGCTCAGATTTATGACAATGTCCTGCTCACCCATTACATTTTCCTCATGCTGGGAGCAATGTCTTTTTGTGATGCACCTCCCTGGTTTGCCAAGTGACCCCTTTCTTTCTCATTCTCCCCCAACTTTGGCCTGTCTCTAAAAAAGTATTATTAGCATATGCCCACCGATTAGCTTGTGGGGGGTACACTGGTGGGCCATATTGGGGGGGCATACCATAGTGAGGTGTCCACCCCCAAGCCTGTTCTTTCAATGGAGGAGAGGGGCCCAATGCTGGTGGTTGGTTCCAGCGGGCCCTCTGATAATCCCTTCTCCCCCTGTCTGTGGTTGGGCCTGAGTCCAGACAGCGTGACTTTGGGGAGCTGGCAGATGGTGAGGTAGTTTATATTTTCTAAGACCTTTGCCGGGTATGGTAGGAGGAAAATGGATGCATAGTTAGAAAGTGTAGTTGGGCCAGCAGATGGTTGCTTGAGCAGAGGCATGACATGGGTGTTTAAAAGTGGTGGGGTGTAAATACCCATCCACCTCCTCTGCAGCACGCAAGCACAACTACTCAGTGGGCAATTCTCCTTCTGGGAAAATATTGCGAAAGTAGGGCCTTATAGTGTGTTTTACAGCATAATACACACGCATATTTGCTAAGGAACTACATGTTTGAAAGACACACTCATTTTAATTTTGCAAAACAAGCCTGTTTCACCCAGGGATCATTGGGTGTCACACTCCAATGAAAAAATGTTCCCAAAAAGGTGAAAAAACTGTGAACTTGACAGCAAAATTCTCTGGGAAGCTGTATTCCCATGAGTACTCAGATGTGCATGTGTGCATTGTAAACGTGTATGTCTAATTGTGAATAAATGCCTTTAAAGTACATTAGCACCTGAAATGTTATCCTTTCTTCAGAGCTAAAGATTCTTCTCTTAGAGAAACCATTTTTCTTACATTTCCTCCCCGTCTGTACTTCCTCCTCATTTTGGTCCTGAAAGGGACTTTATTGTTGTTATTGACATGAGTAAATTCTGCCATACAAGCAGAAATTTCATATGACAATCGCCATGTTACGCAAAGTTCCATATCATTCCTCATTCTGTGGATCTGAAGTAGGAATTTTCACTGAAGAATGAAGATATTTGTACAACTAGGTAAAATCTAGATGTGGGAATACTTTTGTGAATGGGACATTACCACTGTGGGCCAAACAAAACAAATTCCCTTCACCTACTTTGCTTTTTTGGCAGTTTGTAGTTTGCAAAGTAGCCCAAGGGAATTGGAGCACTCTACATGAGCATTAGTTATATTACACAAGGTCAGATTCAGTTTTTAGGCATGCGGAAATTGTGTGCCTGATTTAGATCTTGGCGGACGGGGTTACTCTATCACAAACGTGATGAATATCCTGTCCACTGTATCACGGTTCATTATAAACTATGGAAAACGTAATAGGGTGGACGGAACAACCATCATGTTTATGACAGTACCTCGTCCACCGAGATCTAAATCTGCCCTAAGTGATTTGCCCAGAATCACAGGATGTGGAGCCAATTCCAAGACTCAAACCTAGTTCTCTAGTTCCAAATTCAGCAGCCCTGGCGTAACGCCACATCCTGTCCCCATAATGGGAGAGCTGTCTTAGGCAATGGGGCTATTACTTCTAGAAGAAGCTACATTGCCAGAACTTCATGTGAACATCCTGTAAATAGACACTGCAGAGGAGACAAAGTGATGAGCAGCAAATGTAAATACTATTAATGTGTAGAGACCTTATACCACAAGTCCTTTCATCATGTGTCAAATCCTATATATGCGTGTGGCTAGAGACTCCTTCTGCCACATACCAGAGGTTATCATCAATACAGAATATGAAGAGTAAGGATCAATAGGTCAGTTGTCCTTCCATCATTGATTGTTTCAAGTGTTATTCACATGTTGAGAAGCCAACATGACAGCCATGGGTTACAATAACTTATGTT
This sequence comes from Pleurodeles waltl, assembly GCF_031143425.1. Lineage (NCBI taxonomy): Eukaryota > Metazoa > Chordata > Amphibia > Caudata > Salamandridae > Pleurodeles > Pleurodeles waltl. The sequence continues at coordinate 968,796,228 of NC_090439.1, forward strand.
TTTCCAGTTTACTGGCAATCAGCCATTTTATTGGTGTATTAGTGAGACCTGTCTGTGCGATGAGTCAGAGATGTAAAAGGCAATAATAAAAAAATCTGAATCCGTAACCCACTCTCTCACACTGGACAAGTCTATCTCTATTAACCCCATTTATTTAATTTAAGAGGCCATCCAGTAAATTATGTAATAATATGTATCAATCCAAGCTGACAGCATCAAACAAAAGAGTATTCTAGAACACTTACTGTTGATAATTGTTAGTGACGCTCAGCTGAGTAAACAGAACGTTTCTTTCCTCTTCACTGGATAGCCCCCTTAAGCATTATAATCATAAAGGGGCTGATTATGAGTTGATGTTCCCGTGACTGCCATGTTGGCGGTATGACCGCCAACAATCTGACAGAGCGGACTGTCATATTATGAGTGTGGCGGTTTAGCTAACAGAAGACCAACAGCGGTCGACTGCCACCTCCAGGCAGTACAGACCGTCGCGGCCTCTTGAAGGCACAAACAGGCCTGCGGGACCATGTTTCCACCAGACCTATTGCGAGGTTGCTCACCGCTTATGTGACCGCAGTGGTCCAACCACTACAGAGCACCAGGCAGAAACGAACAGTATAAATGGAGGCGTTCATCTGCAGACAGCTATATACGTACAGAGCTACCATGGAGCTATTCCTCAACGTCATGCTGCTGCTCCGGCTTGCTGAAAGGCAATAAAATCAACACTGACATGACAACAACAACGGTAAGTACTAACACCTACCTGTACTATTTTTATTTTTTAATAACATTGTACCACTAGCAAACACATTATAGGGAGGGGGATGTCACGACTAGCACATAAACCTATCATTCATGATACACAGACAATCATATACTGCAACACGTACACTTACACATTCACAACACACACACTTCAGCAAGCACACACACACAGTGCATGGCAAAATCACACATTTACATGCACGGCCACACAACACTGGATCAGGGACACCGAAGGCCACACAACATACACACAAACAACAACAACACAACTAATGCACATATACAGACACATTTCATACACTCACACACAACACTGGCCAGGGACTGGCCACATGCAGAGCACACATCTGCCATGGCACACATACAACACCAACATCAATCTACATTGTAATCGACACACAACACACACACATAGCACAATGGATCAACAATACCTTCCACAGTACACACAGACACAAACATACAAAAGACACAAAGCGAACCACAACAACACCTGCACAACTCCGATGGGAGCAGCTTGACCATAATTGGGAGGAGGCTGGGTTGGGATCCATATCACGGCCCTAAACAACACATGCACTGGAATTGCCCACAATTGGATCTCAGGGACAACTAATGCCAATCTTCAAAAACAGTCACACAGTGGGGTAAGGCCAACGCTACAAAGCACACACAACTCACACTCCATGGGACATGCACCTACACCAAATAGCTGCCAGAAACACACACCTAAGTGGACTCATGCACACTCAAATGCAAAGCAAACTACCTCAAATCAACACACTCCAAGTCTGCACTGACACTAATCCAGAACGCACACACCACATGTACACAACACCCATATCAGAGGACTATTCATACACCATACATGCCCACATCACACAACACAAAATAAAAACACATACCACAACAAACATACCACATTGCCATGACACCAACATCTCAACTACATACACATAACAATCAGACAACAATACATTTTGGTGAGCTAATTTTGTAGTTGTGACTTACTCCACACCACCCTCCTACATATTCCTGTCATGCCCTCAGGATGCAGGATGGCCAAGACCTTCTCCTCCCATGATGTGAACTGTGGGGGAGGAGGTCGGGCACCACCACCAGTCTTGTGTGCCACCAGCTGGTGCCTGGTGGCCATGGAAGAGACCTTCCCCCCAATGTTGTTCCACCTGTTCCTGATGTCACCTCTTGTGTGCGGATAGCTTCCTACAGAATTCACTCTGTTCACTATTCTTTTCCCCATTTCCATTTCCTAGCGATAGTAGTCTGCTGGACTTGGGCTCCAAATGGATGTGGCTCCACTCTAATGATTTCATCCACTATGACCCTTAACTCCTCATCTGTGAATCGTTGATGTTTTTGTGGTGACATGGTGATGAAAAAAAGGTGGGGAAATAAGAAACAAAATTATAGGTGCTGTGTGACGAGTGGGTGACGTGCAGTAAATGTTGTGATAGGGTGCACATATGTGTTTTGAGGGGTGTAGTGAGGATGTGAGATGTGTGGCTTCTGTGACGTGGAGTAGTGCCTATTCTAATCTTTGCACTACTGCTGTTGTGTATGCGTTGTAAATGCAAAAGATTGTGTTGTGTGAAGGGGTGTGTTTTATAATGTGATTGGTAGGTGTATCGGGTGTGTGAATGTGTTTCAGCTATGTTGTTTTCAAATTTATCCAATGTGGTGTTGTGTGTTACAGGGGGGACCGCCGACTGCCACAGTTTGCACCGCCTTTGGTATATTGCCATGGCAAGACCGACATGGTGATTTGAGACTTATAATAGGTTTGGTGGTTGGTTGGCAGGCTGGCGGTACCGGTGTTTGGACCATCTCTTTCCCACCCTCCAAAGTCCTGCCAGTGTTGGAATTTTGGCTGGATTTTGGCAGGCTTAGCTGTGTAACTCATAATAAGAAGGTTTGTATGACCGCCAATATGGTGGTCTTTTGGCAGCAGCCACTGCTGTGGTCTGGCAGTCATCTGCCAACCTCGTAATGAGACCCAAAATATCCACCTGTTTTTAAAAGTCTTGCTTCAGCCTAAAGTGAGTACAAAAATACAAAAAGAACAGCCCACTTGTTCAACAATCAGAGTAATAATCAGCAAATGATCTTGCATACCCATGACAAAAGATGAATGAGATGGTCCTCTCTTTCCATATTCACATCCGTACATAAGGTAAGAAATGTTACTAAAAACGCCATTCTGAGTCAAAGTCCTCATTTTCAGTGTCAAACTTCAGAATGCTAAAATCAGATCGAGAGACTCTTTAAAAATGTTAGATGACCAGATGCATGAAGCCAGGGCTCCCAGGGCTAATTTTCCTAACTTCAATAGTATAGTAAAAATCTCCACCCAAAAAAATCAGAAGAGCAAGTATGACACTAACCACCTTGCAACCTAATCAGGGCCTAAGTAAATTCTTCTCACAAGGAATGAACCTTCAGCCTCTTGGTTCCTGTTTAGTCCCATTTCTGACTTGAAAAAAGCCATGACAAGTTTTAAGCTTTCAAATTTCTCCACTATCCCCCCACTATCTTCCCCTGCCAAGTTACATGCTGGTGTGCTTTCTATTGCTGGAAATGATGAATCCCTCTCTTTCTCTTGGGCCATGTTCAGCTTCTGTTATAATAGCCCTGAGAACCTCCGAAACTACAGACCCACAACAGGGCTACTCTTCTTGGCTAAAGTAATAGAGAAATGTGTAGCTACCCAATTGGAGAAATGTACATCAGAAAACCAGTTACTGGGACTGTATTAATCTGGTGTTAATACAATGAAGGCATTTCCATTCTCGAGACCCTAGATGCCTCCTTAGGAGTCTTGGGTGAAGACAGTCTTGTACTCTTTGACCTGTCTGCAGCTTTTAAAATCATCAACCACAACACCCCACCTATACAATGTGGGAACTATTCACAAACTGCATTTTGTAGTATGCTTAGTGTTACTACAATAGTATTACTCACCTACAACAAAATGCTATTCTGTAACATACACGCAGGGGCATATGTCTTGTCCTCCTATCCTTTAGGTGTAGAGATCTCCCCCTTGACTGTGGAGATCTCCACACCTGTACACCTATGTTTTTGAAGTAAATGAGTGGGACAGGTGGAGTGTCTGGAACATAGGGAATACACATTACTAAATGGGAGGGGATTGGGGAAGAATGAAGAGGGGTTAAGGAGTGACATGCAACCACCCACAAAAGATAAAGCCCATCCCTTTTCACAAACTATACTTCTGAAGTTACTACAGCCAAAAGGACCCAAAACAGTAGTAAATGTGCCATAATGCAGACCTGAATAAGACTAGCGCCACACAATGCCAACTACTGGTACTACAATGCCATCCCATAGAAAATAATGTAGACGAGTCTTAAAATAACTCCCCATAGGAAATAATGTTAAAATAAGATATTTCTTTTTTTTTAAAGTATCCATAAACTTCATTTAATGTTAAAACATAAATAACAAATAATCATTAATTTTTAAATATTATTTTAATAACCTTTTAAAAGTAAAAATGACATTTAACTTTTCATTATTCGTGATAAATAATTAAATGGAATACAATTAATTCCATAAACACATTTTAATAATTTTTAATACATAGTTAATAAATATAAACATTTTACTGTAAGTGGGATTCTTTAAATAAGTCTTTCAAAAAATATTTTCATTTAATTTAATAGTTTCAAAGAAATTAAATATTTAATTAAAAATTAAGTTAATAGTGCTGTAGCATTTTTATATTTAGTTCTACATTTAAACTAAATATATACAATCAATAGACATTATATTTATCTTAACATATTTTTAAGCTTAGAAGCCCTTGTAACTGTACCCTATATTTTGCCCTTTTGTCATATTTCTACATGCATGTGAAAAGTGACTAGTATGAACTTTACACTCACTAATTAGGCTCCATCCCCTGAATTCAGGTGGTGGAGACATATAAGTCAACACTTTGTAGTAAACGCACACTTGTAGATGGTAAATAGGCAAAAGTTGTAAATTTATCACAAAATGAAAGTGTAAATTTGGAAGTGTAAATTTGCTCATGTGTACGTTTACCTTTGTGACTAGGCCCCTTTATGTAATAGGATGGGCATGAAAGACAGCCATTAAAGCATACTTCTCGATTAGAAAATAATTTTTGTAAACAGACAAATCTTACCTGCTCTCACCTCTCTTCATTTTGGATCCCTTTTATTCCCTCTATTATTCAAGCTGTATTTTGAACATCTGAGTGACATCTTCTCCATTTCAGGTACTGACTTCCACCAGTTTTTGGACGATGCTTAACATCAATGCACAGATAACATTGACACTCTAGACCAGTGGTCTTCAAACTTTTTAATGCCACCGAATCCTCACCCCAGTTGAAAAACAAAAATAATTGGGCCCCCGAGACTTTTTTGCAATTATTTTATAAAAATGGCAATGTTTCAATATGACTAGACTTATTTAAACATTGCAGTTAATTACTGTTACCTTTTTAAAATGCAAAAACAAGTTTCAGCTTAAAACACAGCACTGTTATCTGTATAATGCTTATTTTGGCCAGAACTTGCCCCCACACCCTGCACCACTACCCTCCACCCCTGGGATCACTTGAGGCCCCCTTAGGGGTGGGCCCATCCCCCACCCCCCAGTTTGAAGACCCTATTCTGTAGACGAATGCATATTCAACATAAGTTCATAGTCGACTTGCATGAAACTTAAACCTACTCTGAAAGGACTGAATTCTTACCCATTACATAACAGTTCCAAGGTCCTTCCACCTGATTGAATAGCAATACTACAGGCCTTAGACATCTTCCCTAAGATTGTGAAATCAGCCAAATTCCAAGTCTTCATGCTGGATTGCTTGTGCAACCCTTTTGTTTCATTTTATTTATATTGTGCAAAGGAAGACAAATACTGTCAAGGTGGTGTGTGCCTGAAGAGATGTCCCAAAAGAGGAACATTAGACAAACATGGTCAACTTCATTTCAAACTCAAGCTGAATCAAGCAGAATGTAACATCTCTTATTACTAGAAAAACTCATGGGGGTGAAGGGGGAATAGAAGAGAGAGAAAATACAAGTTCCATAGGATTCATCAAAATATATATGATGGTTCTACATCTCAGCCAGCCTCAAGTAGGAAAACAGATCTCACAAAATGCATTCAGATTTTTCACTTCCTAATTGCCAAAGTGCATATATTCGCCTCATTCCCATGCTAGGAATCCTTTATTAATTGTTGAAAGGTCCTGGCTACTTCTGGCATAGTAAAAGATTTTAATGTGCAGTCGGTTGTGCCTGGAGTGAAGCAACACTGAAGCTTGACCATGGGTGCAAAGCTTCCATTGATCAAGGAGGGCCCCTTTGTTTGTTTTCTTGGGGTCACATTATATATTGAAGGATTTGCAGGTCTGGACAAAAAGTTCTTGAAATGAACATTATCACTTACTCTAGAGGTTTTGCACAAAAGAGCAAGTTCTCAACAATCAGCACAGCCTCCTTACCTACGGCTGATCCCCTAGTTCATTCCGCTGGTCAGTTGAAACGTCAGTTCACTGCAAGGACCCTGGATTCTTTAAGGAGGGCTCTTATCTCTGCATCCTCAGTGAAACACTGATTCTAGGATAATACATGTTCCAACAAAGGATGCCAAACTGCAATCTTCAGGTCACTGCTCTGTCCCCACACTATCTCTATCAATATTATTGATGCAAGGGAGCCTCCCACACACAGATGCCCCTGGCGTCCCTGAGATTCACAGGGCAGGCTTCTCCAGACAGACTTTTCTCTACTTTTGCCACTCAACAATCCAATTGACTGAACCAGCCCTGTTATGAAATGCTTAACCAGGCTAGAGAGGATAATTAGGACCAGAGCTCCACTTGAGACCAACCATCTCCAGGCCTGGTCAGCTCTCCTCAACTAGGTTTCTCTTGAATGCCCTATCAAAGAAATCACTGAGAGCAAATTAATTAAAAAAATAGTGAAAAGCAGTGCAGCAACCAAAGTTGCTGCTCAGCAATGGGCAAGCGGAATAGAGTATCACAGAGCCATATCTCGTGGGATATGGTGCTACTGCTCTCTACCCTAATGCTGGCACACATCTGGTTTAGGATCCTGTAGAGTTTAAAACTTGAGTCTTGCTCCTTTTATAAAATAGCTTGTCTTAATTACTAGGGCATACACCTAAATAACACCCCACCCCCACCTTGTATAAACTCTGAAACAGTCTAGTAACATTCGGAATCTAAGAAGCTCATCGACAGCACTTCTCAAAATACCTTGTTTCAAAAACACCCTGCCCCTTCAAGCAAACCTTCGTAGGAAATGCACCTAGAATCTGGAATGCCGTTCTCACAAGTATAAGACTTACCTCTCTAACTGCAAGTCTTTATGACAAGATTAAAGAATCATTTACTAAACCTGCTTTATCATTGTCACTTCATGCCAATGAAAGTACAATGCTGATGATAACACAGTTGCACTACTGTTGGGGTGCTGTTGACCTCAAATGTATAAAACGTATCAGTTTCACCAGTACTTGACCCTTTGGGCCTGATTCAATAAAAAAGTACTACGTCAATACTGTTAGATTTACAGCTGCATACGTGTGTAGTTTTAGTACTATCTGGGATTCACAAACATTCACAGTAAGCTGTGTGGAAAGCTGCGTAACATGGAGTTGCATTCCTGGAAAGGTCATGTGAAAATCCCATTGAGTTCCTGTTCTTGCTGTGTGGAGTTATCCATAGGGGAGAAATTGAACTTTCTAACTGAACATAGCCTTTGACTAAGCTATTAGAAGAAGTGCAGTCATATCTAATGCTAAGAAGGGAATAATCAGACAATCAACTGGTCAAAGTTGTGGGTTCACTAATCATTTGGATTTGTCAGTCTCAAAGACTATACAACAATATTGTACCATCTGTTCCAACTCATACTCCATTCAGAGCCAACTGTGTTATCATTTGAACTTTCTCTTTGTAGCACTCCTCTCAAAATGTCCTTCTATTCCATGCATGTAACTCTGTCTTACATTCTGCTGAAGGGAATTAACCCCAAACCTCTAGTTAGTATTCATGCTTTCCTTGAGATATCCATGACATACATTTGTAGATTGAGCTGACTCAAGAAGCTTCTTTGGTAGAATTTGTAATCGCAATGTTTTGAGATGCTATGTCTGTTATGAGCATATAATAAGGAGATATTTATTCTTCAAATGTATTAATAATATATTTTAAAAAGCTTTTATCTACTGCTCCTATTGTTGCTGTGTCTTGCTTGTTTGTGTAGAAGCATGCTGAAAGACAATAGTGTGATAGGTGGTCTTTATTCAGGAGCCGCTTCTATGATTTCCATCCTCTAGCATTGGGGACATCCAACTAACTTATAACTGCCACTCTGTGTACAACATTACAGAAAATGGCAGTTCAATCCGTTGTTCTAGACTGACATCTCGCTCACTGCAGACACTTGAGCTTCCTCTCACCTATCTCAGACAGCAAGACGTATTGTCACAGCCAATAACTCAGGCTTTTTGTTGGGGGAAATGTTAGGTACTAGTTTCACAACTTTGTGTGTGTTGGCTCCAGCAGTCATGGAATGAAAATCCCATAACGAAATAACATCTTACGATACTCTTTGTCTAATGTCTCAAAGCATACTTTACACAAGCACAACATGCCAGCTAAAGCATTTCAGACATTTGAAAACATATAAGTTGTATATTTTCTGAAATTCATAGCACATGTGCTAATATGATCTAAATAGCAACAAAAGCAACTTAACATTAAAAAAAATAACCAGCCATACCAAACCAATAAAACAAACCACTAATCTTAAAACCCTATTTAATAACCTACCCAGAACATGTTTTTTCATCAGCTCTGCAGCTTTTACCTGTTATTTGTTTTAAAGACCATGCCCCACCATGAATATGAAAAAACATTTATTTGATAAACAGCTTACATACCTACAAACAAAATGTAATAAGCGTACAACATATGGTAAAAGATTGTATGGAACATAATAAGTGCATACCTGTTACGTCTAATAAAAACTAAATAAGTGTACAACAAATAAAGCAAATAAATACAACTAAAGTCCTATAAATTATTTCAACATAACGTAAAACATTGTCAACATTTAGATGTGAACACTACACCTTAAACATTCAAAATTACCACATTACTAATAACATTATATAACGAAAACTACATAAACACTAGTAGTACACAATATACATAAATACAAAACACAACAGTACTCACAGTTTTGATGCTGTAGAATATCTAAACAAGACATAGCTCCACAGCAGATAACCCAAAAGGTATATCTCAAACCAACGGAAAAAACATTAAAAAACAGATCCAAACATAACATTCTATGCCAAATTTGTTACCCTTTAAGCCGGACAAATGATTAAAAAATATCTAGTAAACCAGAAAATAGAAGACAAAATGTAAAAATAGTTGAAAACAAACATATTGAAACATTTTACTTTAAATAGGAATTAAAAATAGCAATAGATACAATTGTAACAGGAAGAAACTTCTGGACTTGCTATATTAAAATGATACAACTTCTCATCCCAACCAAAGTCTATCATGAATAAGAAAAACATCTCCAAAATGCTGTGCCTACAATGCCCGACTTTATTGGAAGCCCCAAAATTTACAGTATTAAATAATCAACACCATAACTATTCTAAACTAATCCCCCAAGCATGCACTAGCCTATTGCTAATATGCACTAACTAATGCTTATTTACACAACAAATTATACTTAAAAAACTAAATCTATCCAACCTATTCAATTTTAATTCATATATAATTAAACCTTTCTTACCCGATCCATTGCAATGAGAGGCCACATCATGTGAGGTCTACTAGGAAAGGACAATGAAAGGGCTATACAATGGACATATTTAGGACAAAATGATGACAATCAAAATAACAAAATAAAAAGAGGCAATAAATATATTGCTGAGATTAAAAAAGTTATTATACTTGTGAGAAGTTTGAAATGCTGTTTAAAAATGTGAAATAATTTATCATTATGGTACACTGTATACTTTTTTTAATTACAATTTAAAAAGAATATTCTTGTAACATAATATACAAATGGAAACATATGTCCATTTTATTTACTATTTTCAAGAAATATCATATGAATGTTTTTTCTATATCATCCTTTAATAATTTTATTGTTAAAAATATTTTATTTTTACTTAGAAATATATATAATTGTGTAACTATGTTTTCTTTTTACAGTAAATGTATTTAATTACTGTGTTTGCATTTTATACAGTCAAATTAAACATTTTTAAATGTAATCAAATATTTTGTAACTATCCAATTTATAATGTATTATTTTGTTTAAAATATTTATCAATCAATCAGAATCACTTTGTTAGGCCAAAAAGGGCCATAAAAGTACATAAAAATAATCACAAGAATGAAATTCATCAATATCATGTAGGTTAAAATATACTAAAGAAAACACATCAAATTTCTCCAAGAATCTAAACACATCCATGCAAATGATAAAACTACAAAAGAAGCTAAAAGAAGGTGACACATATGAATTAATATAAAATTTCCAGATAAAGCCATCAGAAACTAGCTCATCGCTTTGGCCATAATGACCCCACTCCATTTGAAATATTTGGTCACTGCCTAAACAACAAGATCCCTGATTCAGTGCACAGTAACCTCAAGACCGGTCGATACTGCCTACAACCCAGCAGCCTACATAACGGGATGATCAATTTTTTTACTTGGCGGATTATCACCTGGGCAAAAAAAGAAAAAATGCGCTAAGGTCTTCTTTGACTGCAGACTGCAGACATAGTGGGCAAGTACCACTTACCCTGGTATTAGATTGCCATTTAGCAGTAAATGATAAAAAGGGGATAATATGCCATAATGCAATTTGAGAAATGAACTCCTGGCCCTCGAAGCAGACAAATAAATAAAGAAGGGTTCAAAATCAGCATAGGGTTTTAATTGAAGGAAAGCCTCAATGAAAGTGCTCCAGTGTGACCATTGCCTGTCCATCTTCCGCTCCCATTCCCATAAGGCATCCTTCAATGCATACCTGGTGAGAGATGGAGCACTATCTGTCCAGTAGTCGCCCAGGCATATAGCCACCAAAGTATTTTCACATAACCTAACCATTCATTAGGTCGAGATTTATCATGACCCACTATTTTATTTATAAGCAAGAGAGTAATCCAATAATGCAGGAGTATGCTTCAATCTATGCCCCAAAAGGAGAGGCTGTATCTGTGCTTTAGAGGCTATCTATTTGAGGCCCAGATCGCACAGGAAGGGGGCTAGAGAAATACTCTTTGGGAGATTTACTAAAGCATGTACAAAATTGGTTTCTGCTAGGCTCAGCTCATGAAGGTGTACCCACCCCATAATTCAGCCATATAAAGTGCAATACTCAGCCTTTGTTCTATAAACCTTTAAAACAGGTGAGACATGCTTTGCCTTGGAAGATTGTACAACTTGAGAATGGCAGCAGCATGATGGGACAAGTTTACTGCACTTTTTTTGGATCTGGGCAGGCCAGCCTATATTCTTAGATAGAGTAATTCCCAGATAGTTAAAATCCAATACTTTTTTAACAGGACCCACTCTAAAATAATAGAGCCAGTGAAGGACCTATTCAGGCTGATGACCATGAATTTTGTTTTGGCATGATTGATCACCAGCCTTCTTTCCTGACAGAATGCCCCAAATCTGTTGTCCAATGTTTGAAGCCCACTCGGGGTTTTTGAAATTAACACTGTTTTGTCAGAAAAGAGAAGCAGGGGGATCTTCTTGCCTGCAAGCTTAGGTGCATCACTCACAGAATCCTCTAAACAAGCAAGCACTCCGCTTATGTACAAAGAAAACATGGTGAGAGCAAGGACGCTCCCCTCAGTATCCAGCAAACCTGCCATAGGTATCTTGATGAAGTCACCTAATAATATCTAGGAGCCCGGCTAGCTCCTAAAACATCCCATAATTTGTGCCAGAGGACAAGATCGAACACAGTCTTCAGGTCAACGAAGACCAAATATAGATGTGATAAAAATAAATATTTTAACAAACCATTGAATGTTTTTTTAAACATTTTCAGTCAACGACAATTAAAAAATATGAGTCCACTTATTATTTAATTATTATTTATTATTTATTAAACAAAAGTTGTTTTTTTTTTAACTCCAGTTCCAAAAACATAGGGGATAGTGCATATTTGGCTGGTGGAGCAGCTACACTATCCTATCTTCAGTCCCACAAGCCTTGATTAAAATGTATTAATGGAAAGGGGAACGTTAACTCCACTACTTTAACACTACTCTCATCACATTGTAGAAATAGAAAAATGTTGGGCAGGGACTAAAAATTACTGTTTTAATTCCAATTCCACATACAATTAGAAAAAGTGCATAATTTTGGGACAATGATGTCATGATTTACTATTCTAACTCCAGACCCACAAATAATCATGAAAATTCTAAAATTGAGGCAGCAGTATTTGCTATTCTAGCTCCAGTCCCTCAAACATCAAGGAAAGTGCAAAAAATGGGGGCAGGGGTGGGATAAATATAGTAATTGACCTCCAGTCCCTCCAAGCAAGGGGGTAGTGCATAAATGGGATGGTTGCATATTTCACTGTTCTCCATTCAAACAAACCTTGGGGTAATTGCATACATTTGGGGGTGGGGGTGTTACTATTCTAACTTAAGTCCCAAAACCCTTGAGAAACATGTATAAATAATGTTGGGGAGATATACTACTCGAACTTCAAACAAACAAACATTGAGACAATTGCATACATTGGTGGCAGGGGATAAAATATACTATTCTAACTCCAATACCACAAAAGTTGGGGAGTGCAAAACTGTGGAGCATAAACTACAGTTTACTATTTCAACTCCAGTTTTTCAAACATTGGGGTCATATAGCTCCAGACACACAGACTTTGAAGAAAATGCAAATACTGGTTGAGCAAAACAATACTGCAATAATTATAGTACCATAAACATTTATTAAAGTGTATAAGTCCTGGAGGATGAGAGCATATATATTACCCTAACTCAAAATCAAAATGTATATTGGAAATTCAAACAATTGTGGAGATTCAGATATACTATTTTTCTAGTCAAAATCAGAAACATAAAATATATGATAAAATAATTAAACACCCCAAAACCTAAAAAGGTCAAACTTTTACAAACACTATAAACCATTCATATAAAATATCATTTTACATATACAATATATATTTTAAACATCAACGTTATTGACAAACAGCAAAACTCATTATACTTACCTTCGATAAATGTGTTAAGATGTGTTTGTAGTCACAATATGTTTAGCACTAAGTTCTGGTACAACGATTTTTCTAAATTGATTTTCAGGAACTTTTCTCATTTTAATTTTAAACAAATAAAAGAAAATTCACTTCATGAACCCTGCTGCCTTGAAACGTAGCCATGGCTGAAACAGTGGGTCAGTATAACAAACAAAGACAATGGCTAACACAAACTCAGAGTCTGAATACGAGTTTGGCGGTCGGACCGGAAATAGTTGGTCCGACTTCCAGTGCCATCAGCACCGTGACCAACCACAATCATGTAACAAGCACATAGTCGCTGTGGCGGACCTTCATGGCGGTCAGCCAATGGATGGTCCAAAGTACGGCTGTTCGCGGTCAGCAAAGTAATAGACAACTGCACATTGGATGAAGTTGAAAACAGCACATTGCCACAGCGGACAAATGTGCAAAGGACACTATAAAACACAACCCTTCACAGTCCACAATCCTTTGCATTTAGAATGCAAAACACAGAAACCAGAGCACCTTATTTCCCAAACACTCCATAGATTAGACACCCCTATTTTTCACCATCCCATAAAACACCCTGAACACGCTTTTGTCCATTCACACCCTTTTGCGCTTCCCCTGTTAAGTAAGTCCCTGTCAGCCGTTTTCTTTTTTCCACCATGTCATGGTAGAAAAATCCACATTTTCCAGAAGATAAGTTAAGAGTCATGGTGGAGGAATTCATAAGAGTAGATGCACAATTGTTTGGAGCCCAAGCCCAGCACACTTTCTCAGTAGGAAAATGGAAATGTGGGACAGGATAGTCGACAGAGTAAATGCTGTAGGCACCACTCTGTGCACAAAGGAGGACATCAGGTCTGTTCTCTGGTCTCCAGGCACCAGCTGCAGGCCAAGAAGATTGGCGTTGGCACTCCCAGTGCACAATTACATCTCTTTCCTTGGGAGGAGAAGGACTTGGTCATCGTGCATCCTGAGGGCTTGACAGGAATAGCTGGGGGAGTGCAGTCTGGTAAGTCAGAACACAAAAACCTTCACCAAAATGCAATGTCATGCATGCTCACAGCTCATCTTTACCTCCTGTCTTGTTCATGTACCCCCCACCAACATTCAATACCCAGAAAAGCCGAGTCCAAACACTGTCAATCTGTATTGTTGGACCCAACATCACATCTACTAAAGTCCATCACATGCAATTGGTCCAAATGGAGCCAATAAGTCTTTCAATAAACAATAATAATTCCTGGACTCATGGTATGTCTCAACGGGTAAATGTATGCCCAAACCTAAATGCAGTCTGCATACACATATGTAATACCCAACATTTTTATAGTGCATGTAGTACAGAGAGTTACCTGACTGCAACTCCCAGGAGGCACTATTTCTCATACTCCAAACACCAGACCAGTGTTCACTTTTACACATTCCCATGTCTGCTAACTATAAATTGAAGTTTACTGGCGTGGCAGGATTACATTTGTCAAGTGTGGGAAGTGAGGCAAGTGACCTGACTGCTAAGGCCTGTAGGCCCTGTTTCTGTCATTCCAACCACCATACCAGTGTACACTTGTCCAAATAGTATAGTGTGTGTATAGTACAGGGGGTGACCAGACTGCAACTCCCAATATGCACTGTTTCAGCAAATCCATTCACCAGATCAATCTGCACATGTGCACACATTCCTGTTTGGTAACTCTCAATTGAAGTGTACTCATCTGGGAGGATAGCATTTGTATAGAGTGTGTACTAGAGAGAGTTACCTGACTGCAACTCCCAGGAGGCACTTTTTCACTGACTTCAAACACCAGCCCAGTGGTCACTTGTCCACATACCCCTGTTTGGCAAATAACAAATGAACTTCAGTCACCCGAGAGGATACCATTTGTCAAGTGTAGGAAGTAGAGGAAGTGGCCTGACTGCTAAAATGACCTGACTGCTAAAGTCCAACCACCAGCCCAGTGTTCTCTTATTCCAAATACCATTGTTTGGTAAACCATAAATGCTGTGTACTCACCTGGGGAGATCACATTTGTATAGTGTGTGTAGTACTGGGAGTGGCATGAACTCTAAGACCAGGAGGATCTGTTACTGTTACTCCACTCACCAGCCCACTGTTCTCTTGTCCAAATACCATTGTTTGGTAAACCAACCACAAATGAAGTGTACTCACCTCGAGAGATCACATTTGTATAGTGTGTATAGTACAAAGAGTGACATGACTCCTGAGGCCAAGAGGCCCTATTTCAGTAACTCCAACCACCAGCCCAGTGTTCACTTGCCCAAATACACCTGTTTGTTATATTTAAATTGAATTGTACTCACCTGGGAGGATACTATCTGTCAAGTGTGTGAAGTAGAGGGAATACCCTGACTGCAACTCCCAGGAGTCACTATTTCTCTGACTCTAAACACCAGTCTTCACTTGTCCATATATACCCCTGTTTGTCAAGTCTCAATTGAAGTGTACTTACCTGGGAGGATACCATTGCGAAGTGTTGGGAAGTAGAGGGAGTGACATGGCTGCAAAGCCCAATAGGCCCTGGAACTCCAAACACTGGCACAGTGGCCACTTGTCCAAATGTCCTTGTTTGTCAACTATCAAATGAAGTATACTCACCTGGGACTGATCAAGCACAGATCATGCCCAAATCGCAGACATTTCTGTCAACTTAGCTCCATCATGACTTGCTAACCCAAGATGAAATATTGGTGGACGGGAATGACACCTTAACCACTATGTATAACAAGTATTCATAGGGCCTCAGGATACATCACCAGATTGGTATTCGCAGCAGACTCATTCACACTGCACCAGGCACATGATGACTCCAGTCACACATACAACAAAGTCCTGGGTCTGCCTGCATCACACTCAACTAGGGCCCCTAATGAGCAAAACCATATATCTCGCCTAGCCATTGTTTTGCCTGCACTGGTGGCAAGATGGCATTTTCAGTGCTAATGATCTGTATATTTCAGCAGCAGCTTGAGTCAAAATGAAGTGGCATGCTTCACATATGGCATGCCAATACACTCAATGAATACCTTGATTACTTGCCACAATAGGATTAGTTGCAACTTAAATTTGTACAAGGTCTCTGCTTACTGTACACTAAACCATTGAATGTAGATGATACAATACAACCAGTAATGTATGTTTTACATCAACAGGTGGAGCTGCCGCTGGGCACACAGAGGCCACAGAACAGACTGCCACTACCCCCCTGGCTGAAGCCCTCAGTTACGACGACACTCCTGGATGTGGAGGATGGTTCTGGCCTATCTGGCCAACCTGGTCAGGGCATCAGTGAGTCTCACTGTGGCCACTACATCACTTCCCAGCCCGGTTGCCTCAACTTCACAGGCAGCCATTCGACTCCCAAGCACAGTGTCTACCGTCTTGTGCCCCCCAGTCCTGAATCCTGAGTTGCAGTGAACACTTCCGACAATGAGGGTTGAGGAACAAGTTGGAGAGGGCACCATGTGGCAAGGACACAGGCCTGTGGGGGTAGGGTGCATGGGAGGGATGCTGTGGGCCAGTAGGGTGAGGCCACTGGGGCTGATCTTGGCCTGGAAACCCTCAGCTACATCTTGGGGGTCCATCAGAAATCCTAAGGCGTGATGGCCAGGTCTTCACTGAATGCCAGGAAATCAAGCAACTACAGAGGGACATGCAAAGAGACATGTGGGAACAGATGGAGGCCCACAATACCAATGTGGCCTCCCTCACAGAGGTGCTGAGGAACATTCACACCACCCTGAGCAGGGCTTTTCAACAACAGTCTACCCCTTCCTTTGGCTCATCAACACCAGGCACATCAACATCAGATCCAGCCACTGGAAGGAGGCCGTGCCAGAGAAAGAACCAGCTCCAGACACCCCTACCTCTGTAACAGGAGATCCCCCCCCTACGCAAGCGGGGGTGTCCAGCAATTAATCCAGGAGGTGTGAATGACAAGACACCTACCACTGGCAGCAAGTGACCTCTTCCTAAAGGATCTCCTTTGTGTGCCACACATTCACTCTGTTGACTGATTCTCAACCACCTACCAGTCCCAAATGGAGGAGTAGTCTGGACTTTGGACTCTCAATGGTGTAACATCTACTCCAATGATTATATTCACCATGACTGATCCTTCACTTTACATCTTTTGTTTCTTTCTCTCTAAATTTTATTTTCAGAATTCGCTTTGTAATAAATTCATCCATCACAAACTCCTTGTCTGCTTGCTTAATTTTTACATTTCATTATGTAGAGATGTAGGACCATGTGAACCATATGATGAAGACACAAGCTAAAGAGCAATACCACTGACCTGGTCAGTGAATTGCTCTGCCTCCTGTAGCTCCCCAGTAAGGAGAGCCCTCGTTCTTCTGAACTCCTGACCTCTGTCAGGAGTTTCAGGCCCTCCTCCACCTGCAGGCTTCTGCCTGCGCCTTATCCCTGGTGTCTAGTGGTAGAGCTCTGCTCTTCTACTAGGCTGCCCTCTGCCTCTCTCCTCCTTTTGTCCTGCTTTGCTCTTTGTGTGCTTTTCTTCCGTGTCTGTCCCTTTTGTGCTCTTTCTGCCTTTTGCATCTACAATACACTCTTTCCTTGTTTCTCTCTCCCCTCACTCCTCTCTCTCTCTCTCACTCTCCCCCATCTCTGTCTCTCCCCCGCCGCTGCTGCCCCTGCGGCCTCACCCACCTCTTCTCTCTCGCGCTGCATTCTCACCGCTGCTGCCCCCATGACCCCGCCCCTTTTCTCGCGCCATTTTCCACCCACGCTCCCGCCTCCCAGCTGTCCTCCCCCCCCTACATAATGGCGCCCGCTGTGCGATAGGATGAGCAATACCACTGACCTGGTCAGTGAACTGCTCTGCCTCCCGTAGCTCCACCAGTAAGTAGAGCTCTCGTTCCTCTGAACTCCTGACCTCTGTCAGGAGTTCGAGGCCCTCCTCCACCCACAGGCTTCTGCCTGCGCCTCATCTCTGGTGTCTAGTGGGAGAACTCTGCTTTCCTACTAGGCTGCCCTCTGCCTCTCTCCTCCTTTGTCCTGCTTTGCTCTTTGTGTGCTTTTCTTCAAAGTCTGTCCCTTTTGTGCTCCGTCTGCCTTTCGCTTCTGCGATACATTCTTTCCTCATTTCTCTCTCCCCTCACTCCACTCTCTCTTTCTTGCTCTCCTGCCTCTCTCTCCCCCGCCGCTGCTGCCCGTGTGGCCCCGCCCCCTCCTCTCTCTCGCGCCGCATTCCCACTGCTGCTGCCCCCGTGGGCCCCCCCCTTTTCTCACGCCGTTTTCTGCCCCGCCTCCCAGCTGTCCTCTCCTCCCCCCTCCCTACTTAATGGCGTCTGCTGCACCGTAGGACAAGCAATACCACTAACCTGGTCAGTGAACTGCTCTGCCTCCTGTAGCTCCACCGGTAAGTAGTGCCCTTGTTCCTCTGAACTCCTGACCTCTGTCAAACGTTCGAGGCCCTCCTCCACCTGCAGGCTTCTGCCTGCGCCTTATCCCTGTCCCCGCCCCCTTTCTCACACCGATTTCTGCCCCTGCTCCCACCTCCCAGCTGTCCTCTCCTCCCCCCTCCCTACTTAATGGCGGCCACTGCCACGCCAAAGGCGCACCTAAGGCAAGCCCGTCTGAGCCCATCCGCACCTAGACCGCGCGGGAACCCCTGGTTCTCACCCCCCCACCGCCGTGACACTCGACTCCTCTACAACGCCACCACCCTCCACATGCTTAACGCCGGCCGCTCATCCACCTGCCATCAGGACACCCCGCAGCTCACCTGCAGACCCTTCTCCTGCTGGAACTGCACCTTCACCAGCCTCCACGCCAGAGACCTACCAGCCAAGGCAGGACACAACCATCTCAGATGCATTCTACTCATTACCCGTTCTGTCCACAAACACGCCACTGAACTCTGGAACCTACTCGACTCAGCATCCCCAGACGTCGCCTTCCTGACTGCGACCTGGATGAACCCCTCCTCAGTGTCTGACATCCCCATAGCTATCCTGGATGGCTACAAGTTCACCAGTAGGGACCGCACCAACAGACCAGGAGGAGGCATCGCCATCATCCACAGGAATACCCTCAGAATCACGACCAGCACCAAAGATGACCTCAGTACTGCCGAACACCTGCTCTTCCAGATCCACACCGATCCCAACACCACCCTCAGAGGGACCCTTGTTTACAGCCCCTCCGGATCCTGAGAGCAGATCAGTGACTCCATCTCCGACGTCATCAGCATGCACACCTCGCATCCACAGACTACATACTCCTCAGGGACCTGAACTTCCACCTCGAGAACACCAACCACAACAACTCCACCACCCTGCTTGACAACCTCGACAACCTCAGCCTCAAGCAGCTCGTCATGACAACCACTCACTCCGCAGGACACACACTCATCCCCATTTTCTCCGCCAGCAAACACGTCTCCTTCAACCACACCACCGAACTCCACTGGACCGACCACAGCTGCATCCACTTCTCCTTCGAGAAACTCACAACACACCATCATCCGCAGTGGATTTCCCACCGCAGTTGGAACAACGTCACCGAAGACCAACTGATCACCACCCTCTCCCGAACCCACCTGTCGACACCACTGACACAGCAGCCCGCAACCTCAGGCAATGGATTTACAACTGTGCCAACACTCTTGCCCCGATCAAGAAACTTTCTAACAGACGCACCAACAGAAAGGCCTTCTGTTTCACCGCCGACTTCCAAGAATCCAAGCAAACATGCTGAAGACTCGAGACAAAGTGGTGCCAAGAAGAGACTCCAGACAACCACACAGCCTTCAAGAATGCAATCCGAAGACACCACCAACTAATCCGAACCGCCAAAAAAAACACCTTCATAGAACGCATCGACAACAACTCACATAGCTACAAGGAGCTCTTCAACATTGTGAAGGAACTCTCCAACCCCAGCTCTAACATCAAAGACATTCCGCTATCACAAGACCTCTCTGACTCCCTGGCCTTCTTCCACTGCAAGATCGCAGACATCCATGACAGCTTCAGTACCCAGACCCCCGTCAACCACCGACACCACAGACTCATCGCTCTCCAGTCACACCAGCTCCTTCTCTCCTGGACCCACATCAACGACAATGACACCATCAAAATCATGAACACCATCCACTCCGGCTCACCATCTGACCCCTGCCCGCACCACATCTTCAACAAGGCGAGCTCAGTCATTGCACCATAACTCCATTAGATCATCAACAGTTCCATCGAGATTGCCACTTTCCTGGAGAGCTGGAAACACACTGAGATCAACGCCCTCCTCAAGAAGCCCAAGGTGGACCCAAAGGACATCAAGAACTTCCGGCCCATCTCCCTGCTCCCCTTCCCGGTAAAAATCATTAAGAAAATTGTCAACAAACAACTGACCCGCTTCCTCGAGGAGAACAACACTCTGGACCCGTCCCAATCCGGATTCCGCAGAAACCACAGCACCGAAATCGCCATTATCGCCACCACCGACGATATCAGGACCATACTTGACAATGTCGAAACTGAGGCCCTCATCCTCCTGCACCTCTCGGCCGCATTTGACACCGTCTGCCACCGTCTGCCACCACACCTTACGCACATGCCTCAATGATGCAGGGATCCATGATAGAGCCCTGGACTGGATGACCAATGTCCACACCGGAAGAACCCAGAGAATCCGCCTCCCTTCATTCCGCTCTGAAGCCACCAAGATCATCTGCGGCGTACCCCAGGGATCGTCCCCCTGCCCGACCCTCTTTAAAGTCTACATTGCTCCGCTCGCAAACATCATCCGATCTCACAACCTGAACATTGTCTCATACGCTGATGGCACCCAGCTGATCCTCTCCCTCACGGACCCAGCCACTGCCAAAACCATCCTCCACGAAGGAATGAGGCCATCGCCGAATGGATGAATAGCAGCTGCCTGAAACTGAATTCTGACAAAACGGAGGTCTTCATCCTCGGCTCCACCCCCTCTGCCTGGGACGACTCCTGGTGACCTGCCACACTGGGAATCGCACTAACACCCACCCACCACGCACACAACCTGGGATTCATCCTGGACTCATCACTATCAATGAGCCAGCAAGTCAATGCCGTCTTTTCTTCCTGCTTCAACACCCTCTGCATGCTTCGGAAGATCTACAAATGGATCCCCACTGGAACCAGAAGGATAGTCACCCAAACACTCGTAAGCAGCAGACTGGACTATGGCAATGCCATCTACACAGGAACCACGGCCAAGCTCCAGAAAAGACTGCAACGCATACAGAACGTCTCCGCACGCCTCATCCTGGACATCCCCCACCACAGCCACATCACAGCCCACCTGAGAGATCTGCACTGGCTCCCGGTCAACAAGAGAATCACGTTCAAACTCCTTACCCATGCTCACAAGGCACAACACCGGACCAGAATACATCAACAGACGGCTCTCCTTCTACACTACAACCCAATAGGCTCACTCTGCTGACCTTGCCCTCGCCACCGTCCCACGCATCCACAGAATGACCGCCGGTGGCAGATCCTTCTCCCACCTCACCACCAAGATGTGGAACACTTCCCATCCACCTGCGACAGACACAGGACCTACTTACCTTCAGGAGAGACCTCAGGACTTGGCTGTTCGAGCAGTAGCAGCTCCCTCCCAGCGCCTTGAGACCCTCACGGGTGAGTAGTCCCTTTACAAATGCTTTGATTGATTGATTAATTACTTGTGCAAGCAGGGATATGTACAGGTACACAGTGTCCAGCTCAGGATTACATACATTACACACCAACACCTTAGTGCAAATATCTGCTCAAACCAAACAGTTTATTACAGTGTACAGCACATAGGCTGTCAATATGTCTGGACTCTTAGGAACAAGAATGTGTGACTCATACTGAGTCAAAGTACATATTTCAAGATGCAGACCCCCAGACCACGGTAGGAAGAGCTTTGTCAGATATTGTCCCATAGAATAGGCAAACATTAAAGTGATTGATGTTAGCAGTTTAAGCCTTATCACATACCACACTAAAGTAATCCAACATCACATAATCCAAAATACAGACATGGCAGTGCAACAGTCCCTGATCACAAGCCCATCATGATCCAATTCCCATGCATCCAGTGGTATGGCACAAACATATGTCAGTGTTGTGGCACAGGCACTGTGGCCTGCAATGATGAAACACATTTACAGCTAGATACAGGTCATACAAAAAGAGTGTTTAGCCAATGTGAAGGATAAATGACTTGATCAAAAGCTAGGACTACATATTTTCAAACCACATGATGGCACTAATGGTGCATCATGCCCACCACACGACACAAACCAAGTACAATGTGCACTTCAGTACCTCCACCCAAACACTGTGCCAATTGTCTTGGTACATGTCTAAGAAATCCAAACTCTGTTACCTACATTACCTGGAACAGTCCATGCCCACTTCGTATGTCACAACAGCAACAGATACCTGCCAATGTCACAACTCTGGAAGGCCCACATGAAGATGCCATGGTGACGGTGACTGTATAAAGAACACAACAAGGAGTATAGGCTTGAAAACATACCTGTGACAGAAGTCACATAGCAAGCAAAATGGAAAAAAAGTACATTGCAAGGAAACAGACACAAGCAAAGCTACATCATCAAGGTGGGTATGTGTCAAAAACTATCTTATCAAGCAGCGTTTGGCTGAATATTTCAGATTATCAGATCCCTAGCTGTTTCTAAAGCACTCAACTCCGCACATTCTCACAACTACAGATCCTTGTACAGTCACAGTCATTACATCACATGACATACTTACACTCATGAAAAGTAGCTGTTGATGCGATCTTCCCGCAATTCAGCTGCTTCCTCTTCACCACTGTCATCCTCATTTGGCATTTTAGGAGTCTCATCCAGTGGCACTGCAGGCTCCCCCTCCTTTTGGATGTACAGGATATTCCTCCGCAGGGCAATGTTGTGGAGCATGCAGCATGCCATAGTGATCTGACACACCTTCCTGGATGAGTAGAGGAGAGCTCCACGAGTCTGGTTCAGACAGTGGAATTTGGCCTTCATCAGCCCAAAAACCTGCTCCACTGGTTCTTCCGTGGGCCAACAGCCAAGGACAGTTTGAAAATGCAGTCTCCAGTCAAGGAATCGGCCATAAATACAACAATGAGTCACTCACTTCATTATTGTAGCACCTGACATTGCACACACACAATCAGGACAGACGTGCCTTACCAACCATCCAGGCCCTCTTTGAGTGCAGTTGTGACATCAGCTGGGGTATGGTGCTGTCCATCATTATAAAGGAATCATGGGCTGAACCGGATAACAGACACAGACATGTGAAATATAGTGATCCGCCAAACAGACAACTTGCACGTTGACGGAATGGAACTTCTTTCTGTTGTGATAAACTTGTTCAGTGGCCTGCGGTGGCACCAAGCCAACATGTGTACCATCAATGGCCCCCACCACATGTGAGAGGTGGCCAAAACCATAAAAGCCAGCCTTCACATTGGCTAGATCCTCACGTCGGTGGGAACCTGATATAGCTGTCAATGTGTTTCACCATTGCTGTAAAGAAATCCTTCCACAATAGACTAAACATAGGTTGGGGCATACTAGCAGATAAGGCCACTGTATGTTGGAAGGACCCTGTGGCCAGGAAGTGCAATACTGACATGACATGTACAGTGGGTGGTATGCTTGAAGAACCAGAACCTTATGGGCCTGGCGGCGCAGGGTACGCCTAAAATCTCCTTGGATTCACCTGCCTCAACTAACAGAGACACGGGACACTCTGTCAGGCGTAAAAGATCAGATTTTATTAGCTGCAGCTAGTACAGTTGTCCAAGAAGTACACAAGGTATGTTCTCAGGAGACTGCCACTTTACTTTGTGGCGCACAATCTTATATACCGTATAAAAACCATTTATTAACTACATACACTCCCAGAACACATAGAAAGGAGCCAGTATGGATAATGTAAAGATAGAACAGAGCCAATAGAAATGTCGGAAAACAAGACAGCACCAATAGAAGGAATTGGAAAACAAAGTATCAAGTGACTTAAGGTTGCCTCCCCTCCAGCTGTGTTTGTCACCCCTCCCTTGAACTAATTCATTAACCGATCCACAACGAAGTTGCATGTGGTGTGATAAGTTTGTGTGCGTTTGGAGGACAGTTGTGAAATGAGAGAATACTAGCAAAGGACAGCGAAGGCCAGACGATAAGATAAGATCGGCGGAGAATAGTGTGAGCCTACAGATAGTTGAAACAAGGATTAGAAAACCAGACAGGGATTAGTGTACTCGGTCAGACCTTAATACCAGCCTTGTAAAGATAGAGGCAGAAGGCTGTTTTGAACACCATGTTGCAGAATAAGCAGAAAAGGCAGAATGGACTTCGTTCGCTGTGCTGCCTGAGTGAAGGCAACATAAAATGGCGGCGGGCCACAAAATGGCGGGTCGATACGATCGTATTAAAAATCGAATTTCCTCAGACCCTCCTTTTGCCAGAACTCAGGCAAGATACACAAACTCATGTTAATCTGAGTCAATGTCTATGGCCATGAGGTCATCAAGCTGTTGCTGTACCATCATTTTGATATTCTCTGCTCTTTGTGACTTGGGTTTGGGAATACATGCAGTAGCACATAGGTTGCAGATGGCAGGACCGCAGTGCATACAAAGACAAGAGAATATAAAAGCTAAAATTACTCCAAAGAATGTCAATACCTTCCAACCCCATTTGGACAGTAATCCCAAAACCACTCTGAAAAGGACCAATCTCCTTCGTCCTGATGAATCGACTCGGAGATTATGTGTAACTTAGAGATAGCTTGGTATACTGTCGGGGCGTCATTAGGTATGAAAATACAGCAACTTGATCCGATCAATTTGCATACTCCACCACGGTCCGCAAGAACAAAGTCTAAGGCAACACGGTTCTGCAAGGTCATAAGACGATCAGCCTGTAGTTCAGCCGTAATGTTACTTAAAGCTCCTACAGTGATGTCTATGGTGGTTTCTACGACACGAACCAATTGCCTTATATTTCTGCTGTTGGCCATTGGACCCCAGAAGGGAAGAAATCCTTTGAGGAAATCTCCTCCCTCTTGTCCTGCTGTGTCTTTCGAATCCACAATCCCTCTGCCATATCTATTTTTATGATGGTTCGCAGGAGCGGTGTATGTAGGGGGAAGAAGAAAGGCTATATAACAAGTACCAGAGAAATCAGCTGGCAACCATGTATAAGCCCTATCGTGGCAAACGAAGTATGTACCTTGAGATGGTACTAACGGCAGTGAATTCAGGGCTGAATAAACATATGTATGGGAACATAAACTTTCTCTTTGTCTGGTGTTTGGAGTTCTACCATTTATTTGCAGACAGAAATTTCCTTGTTGGGGTATGACCCGTATCGGAGGAGATTTTCCTTGCTCAACCTTATCATTGAGGCTGGAAATGTAATTAGTTATGTTCCAATTGGTATATGCTTTTCTTTCATCTATGGAAGCTTCACTTTTTTCCATGATTTTAGC
The DNA here is from genome assembly GCF_031143425.1 of Pleurodeles waltl. Taxonomy (NCBI): domain Eukaryota; kingdom Metazoa; phylum Chordata; class Amphibia; order Caudata; family Salamandridae; genus Pleurodeles; species Pleurodeles waltl. The sequence continues at coordinate 968,821,883 of NC_090439.1, forward strand.
CATAGCTACCATTCCCTTTATCAATAAACTATGACTGAAATCTGAACCAACACTATGTGAACTGACAGGTTGTTTAATTTTACTTTGATATGCATTATTGAAAATGACAAAATAAGCCCAAACGGAACCTTCATAGGAGAATGGAAGAACTAAATATGGCATTCCTTTTTCTACTGTATGTGGTATGAGTCCACACACCCAACAGTCAGTTGTATTGATCACTAACTGATGTTGATGTAACAACTGGACGAAGGAATTGTTAAAGTATTCAGTTCTTCTGATGAGTTCATGCTGGGGAAGAGTGTGAAATAGGTGCGGAGAGATAGTAGAAGAAGATGTAGAGGTAGGAGAAGAGACAACTTTTTGCTGCAGAGTAATAATGATCCAGTTTACAGATGCCAAAAGAATACACGACAATATAATGACGCATAGATCAATACTACAACGACTATATATTTCTTTACAATTATTCTTTATATTTTTACTTTCTCTTTTATCTAATGTAGCCTCCATCTTTCTAAGTGGATGCTCACGGCAATCTTCCTCAATCACTGTAGTCACGATTATCTACCGTCCTATGACACTGTGAGGTCCTGCAGGCCTATTGCCACTTACTCAGGTCGTAACTAAGACTCCTACCGTGACCCTGCAACCGGGATAGAGTACTACATAGGAGAGAAATTTACAAGTTCTTTGGTCTTGGTCTCAAATTATAGCGTTCCTGTCCAGAGGCAGTCTGGTTTTGAAACAATGTTCCTGGATTTGTCGTGTTCAAGCGACGATGCGATGGCATTGCTTCTTGAAGGATGTCGTCGTCCTCTTTCTCAGAAAGTGTTCCAATTAGACGCGCATCACTGAATGGTACAAATTGCGGAACTTTCTCACTTTCAGAGTCACTGATGCCTCTACGGACCCACTGATCGAAAGGCAAGGGCAAAGGCACTTTCTTGCAGTGCACGGCATGCACCCAGTTTTTCTTTCCTTCGACTTTAACTGCTGTTCTTGTGGTCAAAAGAACCAGGCGTGGCTCTCTCCATCTGGGCTCCAAATTTCTCTGTCGTTGGAAATTTTTCGTGCAGACCCAGTCACCTGGTCGGATGGAATGACCTGGGTCTGTGGAAGCCTCTGGTAGAGCACTCTGAACCTGTTGATGAAGAACACGCAATTTAGTTGTAAGGTCATGCAAGTAGTCAATCAACATCGGGTATGGCAAGTCTGAGTATTTCTTAGGGCGAGGAACTCCCCATACATTAGCTGGGCGACCAAATATCACTTCGTAAGGGCTAAGCCCCAAACGAGAGTGTACTGCTGTTCTGGTGGACAGAAGAGCCAATGGTAAAGCATCAGGCCAATTAAGTCCTGTGCTAGCTTGCACCTTAGCAATTTTAAGCTTCAAGGTTCCATTGTAGCATTCTACTAAACCAGCCGACTGTGGGTGATTCGCCGCGTGGAACTTCTGTTTTATGCCAAGACCTGCACAAACTTTTTGCATGACTTGACCCACAAATTCGCTCCCATTGTCACTCCAGACAATGCGCGGCAAACCAAACCTAGGGAAGAATTCTTTCAAAAGTATTTTGGCAGTTGATAAAGCAGTATTGTCCTTCAGAGGGTAGGCTTCTACCCATCTAGAAAAAGCACATACTACCACCAGAACATATTTGAGGTTGTTGCATCGTTCCATGTGAATATAATCGATCTGCAACACCTCAAATGGATATGTTGGAGGAGCAAAATGACCTGCTGGAGTTGGGGTTCCCTTTCTCGGATTGTACATCAAGCAAACAATACAATGTTTTACTACATTATTTGCACACTTTGGGATCCCCTCATTTTGCCACACTGGAGCCAGAAGTTTACATATTCCTTTTGCACTTAGGTGAGCTGGACCATGTGCCATAGTAACTACAGATAGTACATAAGCATCTGGTAACAGCCAACGTTGATGTTCTGATAATTCAACCCAACATCCCATCTCATCTAACATTCCTGTACTTTCCTTCCACTTTCTCAACTCATTCTCCGTAGCCTCTCCTTGAATTGATTTCACACTCTCTACTGTATCTTCACACATTCCCTTTTCTCTTACGCAGTTTGCGGGACCTGCAACATACATTCGACTTGTGTTGTCTCTGGCTGTCTTTTTCGCTACCTCATCTGCAAATGCATTTCCTCGACCAACATCGTCCACAATCTTTTTGTGTGCACTACACTTCACGATCGCTATCTGAGTAGGCATTGTAAGTGACTCAAGAAGTTCAGTCACTAATTGACCATGTTGTATCTTAGTACCATGGGAAGTAAAGAATCCTCTTTCCTTCCATAAACGCCCAAAGTTAAACGCTACACCAAAAGCGTATTGGCTATCAGTGTACACGTTTACTCTTTTTCCTTTGGATAACACACACGCTCTAGTTAAGGCTATCAATTCAGCTGCCTGAGCTGAATTATGTCTAATGCGTGCTGTCTCCACAATCGTATGCAAAGTAGTAATAGCGTAGGCTGAAACTGTATCTCCATTCGGGAGCTTGAAACAAGAACCATCTACCCATAGTGTTCCATCTGGATTCACTAATGGCGTGTCTTTTAGGTCAATTCTACCCTTAGTCTCTTCTTCAGTACGGAGAAAACAATCATGCTGTTCAGAGACATCTCTCTCTTCTGGAAGAGGCAACAAAGTAGCTGGATTCAGGGTATTACATCGTTTGATGTGTATGTGACTAGCCAAAAGCGTCAGCTCATATCCGGACAACCGAGCACTCGTAAGATGCTGCGTTTTTGTCCTATTTAGTAAAGTATCCACTGCATGTGGCACCATAACAATGAGAGTATTATCTAGCACTACTCCAGCAGACTGTCGAATAGAAATTGCTGCTGCCGCTGTCGCCTTAAGACAACTAGGCAATGCTTTAGCTACTGGATCTAACGTAGCTGAGAAATATGCGCATGGTCGCTGTTGATCTCCAAAACGCTGCGTTAAGACTGACAATGCACAACCCTCTCTTTCGTGGACATAGAGCGTAAAGGGCTTACTGTAATCAGGAGTACCCAATACAGGAGCAGAACACAAAGCAATACGCAAATCAGTAAAACTCTTCTGACACTCGTCAGTCCACGGAAGAGGCTGAGGCGTATCTTTTAAGGTTAGCGCCAACAGCGGTTTAGCCAATAAAGAGAAACTCGGAATCCACTGTCTACAATAAGAAGTAATGCCCAAAAAAGCACGTACCTCTCTTTGTGTGGATGGCACCGACATTTGTGCAATTGCCTGAATTCGTTCGGGGGTCAATCGTCGTCCCTCCTTTGACAAGAGATGACCCAAATAAGTCACCTCGCGACAGACATATTGTAATTTAGAAGGAGAAACCTTGTGATTCAGATCAAACAAATGACGCAACAGTGCAACGGTCACGTTTTTGCAAATCTCCTCTGAATCAGCGGCAACTAATAAGTCATCCATGTACTGAATGAGAGCGGCACCGGACGGTAAGGAAAAGGCATCAAGATGACATTTTAGAGCTTGACTGTAAATAGAGGGACTTTCACAATAACCTTGAGGTGCGCGTTTAAACCGGAAGCTTCGGCCTCCGAGGGAAAAACCAAAAATATCTCTACTCTCTTCGGCGATGGGAATACTAAAGAAAGCATTCTTTAGATCAATAACTGAAAACCAAGTCGCTGTAGAAGGTATCATCGTCAACAGAGCAGTGATATCTGGGACTACAGGAAACTGCGGTACGACAATCTTGTTTACCTCCCGAAGATCAATTACAAAACGATAAACAGGAGGCTGAGAAGGATCAGTGCGTTTAAGAACCGGAAGAACAGGACTGTTACATGTATTTCCTCTCGTTTCCTCAACCACACCCTTCTGAATCAAATCATGGACAATTTCCAGAAGTGCTTTCTCACCTTCAGTAGAGATTCTGTATTGCGGAATACGTGGCATTTCAGCATTGGGCTTAAGAGTAACAACATAAGGTGGGATCTCAAGACAACCAACGTCATTCGGACCCGTAGCCCAAAGCGTTTCGGGAAGAGAAAGCAATTCAGGTGGGAATTGATCTTTTGATAAGTACATTGGACTAGTCATTTTCTGTCCTAGAGTGAGGTATACACCAGAAGGTGAACAATATATCGTAGCATGCATTCTTTTTAATAGATCTAAACCCAACAGATTTTCACCACAACCATTCGTCAGAAGAAGCGGAGCTTCTAAATCATAAGGGCCTATTGAAACAGGCAAACGGCAAGAAACTGGATTGCGAACAGGGGCGCCAGAAAATCCTACAGATACATTCGTTAAGCCAGACAAAGGTGCGCCAGGGAGTTTAGAATGAATGATAGAGCTTCTCATGGCACCAGTATCTAAAAGAAATGGCTCTGAAACACCCATTGTAGTGACATTAACATAAGGTCCATTCTGATCCACTGGAATTGACGTAACCCCCTTACTTTGTCCATGGCTGTCCTATTCAAAATGAAGACTTTCATTCCCTCCTTCAATATACTGATCCTCACTATAATACTGTGTAGACCTAACATTTTGCTGGTCAAAGTAATTTCCGGAATTTGGAGGAACAAAAGAACGCTGCTCTTGGGTTAACACACCTCGACCTCTACCTCTATTTGCTGACTGAAGACCACCACGACCTCGTGAAGCAGATGTTGCTCCATTACGCTGCAACAATGCCGGACAACTGTTCTTAAAATGACCTTCCTCCCTACAATAAGCACATTGATTGGGACCTAGCAAAGGTCTTGGAATGAATGGTTCAGGCTTTTGATACAACCTCTGAAACTGCGGAGGCTGTTGAAACTGAGGCTGAACATAACGAGGAGGATAAGCCTGTTGCAAGAGAACTTTAGTTTTTAATTCTTTCGTCTTTTTCTCTTGTTTTTCCCTTTCTTCTTTGTCTCTATTTTCATAATATTGTGCAGTAGCCAATATCTGGGTGGAAGAAGAAACTGCCCATGAACTCTCGGAGTCTTTTAGCTTGTGTGATAGTTCAGGAAGCAAGTTATATACGAACTTATCCACAAATAATCGCTGTCCCCCTTCTGTAGCCATATCTTAACCACTGTGATCAATGAATGTCTCCTCGAATCGGGTAAAGAAATCGGAAACACTTTCATCTTTCTTTTGTTTACATACTGCTAGCTTATCCCAATTAACTCTCAAAGCAGGCATCATTGTTTTCATTAATGTAATAATCCTACCAGGGAGTTCTGAGATCAAAGCGTCGGGCTTTGCACCACCTACTTGACCTCTATCTGCGGCAATAATAGCGTTCCAATCGCCGCCTAATTCTTGAGCGTGATCCTCTCTACGAATTTTAGCCCATATTGTCTGTGGAACTACATTTCCCATCAACATGTCAATATCTGCTAGATTCATAGTACATGCATCAACTGTTTGCGACAACTCTTTATAGTAACCAGCAGGATTTTTGCGTGGATCTGGTAGTGACTGTTTAAGTGCTAAAACTTCAGACCTTTTCCAGGGGACATGTATCCATATGCGCTGAAAATGCGCAGGAATAGCTGGATTAGCACCTGCTGCTGCAACTTCTTCCTTCCATATTGGAGAAACCTCTCTCATGGGATAGTTTTTCAGTGCTGTCCTAACTGAAGGATCAGAATCAGGAAAAGTCTGTGAGAACAATAGGGATCTGAAAGAAATAAGTGTTCTGACAGCGTTTTCAACCTTAGGACCCACAATAAGTCCCTTGTCAAAGTCAGCCTGAACATCTAACAGATCCTGTGGGACCGAACCCAAATTCATATCCTCCCATTCTTTAGCGAGAGTATCGCACATAACTTTAAAAACATATCTCTGCGTAGGTGCATTCCATTGCAGAAAGGTGGACATAATATCAGACGTACTATATTGGGGACCCTTCTTGATCCATCTACAAGCAAGTGAGTCCAATTTTTCTCGCTCTTCGGAGTCTGGGAATTGACTACGAGACTGTCTTCGAGAAAAAGCTGGAGACACATTTAAAGCTTCAAAGAAAGGTGATAAGAGACCAGAGACAGTATCTGCAAATCGCTTACGCATAGATGGAGAATTTGACATAAGGATAGGGGACAAGGTATTAGGTGAATTAACTAAAGGAGCATTAGGAATTGCCAAAGGAGCAGAAGGCAAAGGAGTTAAAGGCAAAGCTGGCATAGGCAATACTTGAGGAGGCAAATGTGGAAAAGCTGGAGCAGGCGGAAGCACAACTGGCGGCTGAACAGGCTGTAACATCGGGGGTGCATTAGCACCTTGTACATAGGGCGGAGGCAATTTCAATAAGTGGGACATTAAGGAATCTTCCTCAAAATCTTTTCTCTTATCAAGGGAAGAGATAGGCAACGTCGGATAGCATTTATCTATTGCCATTCGATGCTGTCTGTCTGAAATTTCCATTGCATTATCTATTTCATCATCTTTGAATTGCTGAGCAGCCTGTATAATCGTCATTCCCTGTGTTTTCCTATCTCGTTTCGCTTGTTTAATTTCTCTCTGTTTGGCTTCCTTACGCCAAAGGCGAAAAGAGTCAAACATTGCCGGCCGGGCTTTTCTTTTAAATAACGTTGCTTCTAAATTATCTAGCACATCAGTTTCGAAACTACCATTTTCTGGCCATTTTAAAACACCATCTTTCTTTGTATATCGGGTCCATGTCTTATTAAAGGCAATAGGACCAACACCATGTTTAGAATAGAGCTCATATGTGGGAGTTCCAACCGAAGGAATCGGACAGGAGTCCTCAAGCTGGGAGTCCCTATTACAACCAAAGCAACAAAGTTTTCCAAACTTAGTCAGACCAGACATCTCACGATTTTTACTGGCTGTTCACAAACATCAAGGGGGTAAAACTTTCAGTTTACACAGCACAAATGCACTTACCCCTCGGCTTTGGCCACTGCAATGGCCAAATCTAAGGACCTAAGGACAAAACAAAGACCAAAATTTGTGGGCGCGACCCACCAAATACTTAACTAAGGATGTCTTCTTACACCAACAGAGGCCCGTCTATCGTCTCGCTTTACCATACATCATCAAAGAAAGGGCCAAGGCAGGGCGGCAGTCAGGGCAGCAGTCGTCAGTAGCCGTCAGGAAGGAGTAACCGCGCTGAAAAAGACCTTCGGACCACTTCGACATACAGGGGTCGCTTGACGTGGCTCGCGATTCCTCCAGAATTTTCTTGCGGGGTTCCTCACGACCTTCAGGCAGAACCGGTACCGCTGAAGCCGCCCCACGTTGGGCGCCAGTTGAAGAACCAGAACCTTATGGGCCTGGCGGCGCAGGGTACGCCTAAAATCTCCTTGGATTCACCTGCCTCAACTAACAGAGACACGGGACACTCTGTCAGGCGTAAAAGATCAGATTTTATTAGCTGCAGCTAGTACAGTTGTCCAAGAAGTACACAAGGTATGTTCTCAGGAGACTGCCACTTTACTTTGTGGCGCACAATCTTATATACCGTATAAAAACCATTTATTAACTACATACACTCCCAGAACACATAGAAAGGAGCCAGTATGGATAATGTAAAGATAGAACAGAGCCAATAGAAATGTCGGAAAACAAGACAGCACCAATAGAAGGAATTGGAAAACAAAGTATCAAGTGACTTAAGGTTGCCTCCCCTCCAGCTGTGTTTGTCACCCCTCCCTTGAACTAATTCATTAACCGATCCACAACGAAGTTGCATGTGGTGTGATAAGTTTGTGTGCGTTTGGAGGACAGTTGTGAAATGAGAGAATACTAGCAAAGGACAGCGAAGGCCAGACGATAAGATAAGATCGGCGGAGAATAGTGTGAGCCTACAGATAGTTGAAACAAGGATTAGAAAACCAGACAGGGATTAGTGTACTCGGTCAGACCTTAATACCAGCCTTGTAAAGATAGAGGCAGAAGGCTGTTTTGAACACCATGTTGCAGAATAAGCAGAAAAGGCAGAATGGACTTCGTTCGCTGTGCTGCCTGAGTGAAGGCAACATAAAATGGCGGCAGGCCACAAAATGGCGGGTCGATACGATCGTATTAAAAATCGAATTTCCTCATGCTGGTTGGATAACTAATAGCTGGCATCAGACCTGGCTCAACTGATGGCATTAGTCCACTATTGTTTGCCTGTTTAGATTGTAGAGCTTGATGATGTGGCGTTCTTTAATGGTCTGAAGGTCTGGCAGTGGACGGTAGACAGGAGGTAGTTGCATCCCCCCCTCTCCCAGGGTACCTATGTGTGACAAGACAAGATTTGTAAAAGTAGTCAGTGTGTCCACAGCAACATACATGATGCACGCCAACAATATCATCTGACAAAGCATTTCTGACGGATAGACATGACATCCCTGCTAGCAACTTCACAAGGTTCACATGTGACCACTGTGGTTTTCAAAACGTGTCCACAACATGGGTTTGGGGGAAACTCAAAGATGTGTTAAACAATTCCCCTCAAAATGTGACTGTTTATTCTGACAGGGGATTACGAGTTCCCCTACCGCCAGCCTTTTCCTGGCGGTTTGAACAGCCAGGATAAGGCTGGCGGTACGGGGAGTCACGGGGCCCCTGGGGGCCCCTGCACTGCCCATGCCACTGGCCACTGGCATGGGCAGTGCAGGGGCCCCCTGACGGGGCCCGTGCAGCTTTTCACTGTCTGCTATGCAGACAGTGAAAAGCGCAACGGGAGCAACTGCACCCGTCGCACGGGCGCAACACCGCCGGCTCCATTTGGAGCCGGGTCCTGTGTTGCGGCCGAGATCCCCGCTGGGGCAGTTCAGATGGATGCATGCATATGGTATGGTACATGTAGAGACCACTTAGGTGGAGTTTGTTACTGGGGCCTACTTGACATCATGGTAATGCTTGCTAATCACAGCTATGGTTCAATTGTGATCAGGGACATGTGGTGACCCTATTTCTCTTTGTATTTGCAGCATCAACCCAGAAAAGTGAAGGAGACAGGCCACAGCTGAGTGGGTAAATATCTAGCTGCATGACCTCGGTTCAAGACACCACAGACACAGAGGGACCCAGTGTCCTGGAAGGTGAGGGGAGTACCATGGAGGACACTGGATCTACATCATCATCATTGGATTCTTTCTCCAGAGGCCACACCCTAGTGGTGGCGGACCCATCAGTACATAAAACAGCACCATCTTCGTCCACCACTCCCAGTTCCACCACTGCTCTCCCTGTTGCTCTCCACCCAGATGGCTGTGCCCACTCGAACAAGAGGTTGGGCGTCTCCTTTGCCACAGGCACCTCTGCCCCAGCCCCTGTTCCCCCTGCTGTCCTGAGTGAGGCGGCTGTTGACCTCCTGAGGAGTATCTCTGTGGGTCAGACAGCCATTGTGAATGCCATCGAGGGACTGGCCTGACAACGTCAGCAGACCAATGCTTTCCTAGAAGGCGTTCATAGTGCCATGTCTGGCCTACAGAGATCTTTTCAGGCTCTGGCCTCCTCACTGATGGCAACCAGTCATCCCCCACATTCCGTCCCCACTCTAGCTCCCACTTCCAAATCCCCAATTCTCCTACCTACTCCAAGCACACAGACAGAGCCACATGCACCCACCTCAACACATACAAGAGGCAAACATAAACACAAGCACCATAAAACAAACCAGCACCATAAAACAAACCAGCACGCAAGCACTCAACATACACCCACATATACATCAGTCACCACTTCCCCAGACACCCCCACTACGTCCACCGACCAACACACCACATCAAGCATACCCAGAGGTGCCATCACAACAGTCAGTGAAACACCCACGACATCCACCATACCCGCAGACACAGCCCAACAGACACACAGATATCGACCACATCCACCATACCTGCAGACACCAGCCCAACAGACACACATTCACCACTGCCACATGACCCAGCACCTCCACCTCCCAGACCCCCAAGACATGCAAATGTACACACTCACACATGCAACAGACACCACTCAAACATAGGCATACCTCACATATGCCCACACACATCAACACCAACACACAAGACAACCATTTCCTCAAACTCCAAATCCCCAACCCCTTCTGATGACCATCCTAGTGTTCCTAAATAAAGTTATTTTTTTACTTGCCTTTTCCCCTGTTCCCTCGACCCCCAACCAAACCCAAGATGCCCCAAGCCACATCCAAACCCATTCCTTCCACCTCCAAGTCCTCCTTGTCACACCTGCACCCCCTGCAAGCACCCATATCCCTGCCTGCCCACTTGATGCCCCTTCCTGTGGAGGTTCCCTCGCAGTAATAGGAGTCAAGTGTGGGTACAGTACCGGGCACAGAGAGACTACTCGACTGGCCAACTTTGACATTTGCTTGTTAATAAACCCAAACAGTTGTTTTGTTGGGTACACATTTGTCCTGCAATTCCTTTTCTACCTTTGTGTTGTTTCTGAGTAACTTGGGTTGTCTGCCTAGAGTTGTGTGTGTTTCAGCCTGCTTGCTGATCCATTTGCTGTTGTTTGCAATATCTGACTTTGTGGGCAGTGTTGGTATCATTCAAGACAAAGGCAGATGTTGACTGTATGGATATGTGGGTGTTAATGCAATAGTGGTGTCATTGCGTTGTGTTCTGTTTGGTATGGTAAGTACATCATCTTGTGTTGTCCGGTGTCAGCATGTATGGACTTGTCTCCCTGATATGGATTTTACATTTGTCTCATGCGGGAGCTCGAGTTTAGTTTGTGCAGACATGGAAGGTGTTCAATTGTGCTACCTTTTTTTGCATTTGACTGTGCATGTGTCCATTTTGCTGCGTGTACCTTGCAGCTACTTCATCCAGATGTCTGGCCCATGCTGTTGCTGTTGTATGTGCTTTCTTGACTTGCACTTCCACATTGTGCAGATAGGCATGTGACTTGGCTCTACTATTGTTTGTCCCTGAGATACCTGAGGGGTCAGTTCCTGTGCAAATGTTGTTTTAGGGGCATGTGCAAAGTGTAATGTGTCCCAGTGCATCATCCTTCCCTGAGTGCTCCTGATGCCCCCATCCCTGTTGTGCAGGTATTGTTTGCATAGTGAGCCTGGTATGTTTGTCTCTCTGTCTACTGTGCATCCCATTGTCTTTCCATTGTGTTGCAATGTGGGTGATGTGTGGGCCCATGGCAGGGCTGTTTCATGGAAGGGGTGTTTGTGTTCCATGACACATCTATACAGATGTGTGTTGCATTTGACGTTGGTGCATTATGTGTGTGCCACATGAGTGTGTCAGTTGTATTTGTAGATGTGATGTTGCTGTCTTGGTGTTGTGTGACACAGTGTTGTGTTCACTTCACTGTCCCTGTGTCTGAGATGGTCAGATGTGTGTTTTGTGTAGTATTGTGGTGCAGTGTGAGTAACCTGCACAAAGGGGGCATTTTGTGGCTGTGAATGTGTCTTTGTTTGTGAATGACTCAGACTGTGTACACAATGACACGAGTACTTGGTGCCTGTAGCATAACCCCCATATCATGTGGATGACGGAGCGACAATCTGTTGTTGAGCTTAATGACACAGGTAGGTGTGTGTTCTCACTGTCAGTTGTGTCCATGGCGGCATGGATTTTCTGCTCCATCCATTGGCAGCAGCAGTGGCAGGCTAGTGTGATGGGCTCCATGACGGGACAAGACATGTACCACTGTCTGCAGGTGAGTTGCTCTCTTTATACTCTCCGTTTCTGCCTGCTGAGATGTGGTGGTGGGACAGCCATGGTCACATTGGCAGTATGCAACTTCATAATGTGTCAGGCAGAAACACTGTCTCCGTTGGCCTGTTTGTGCTGCCTCGTGACAGTGGTGATCTGTGCTGCCTGGCAGTGCCGGAGGGACTGCGGCGGTCTTTGTTCCATTTGCCTGCATGACTTGTAATAAAGCGGTCTGACTGCGAAGCCGATGGTGGTCAGACCGCCACCGCCGCCATGGCAGTGCATGGACTGCCAAACTCGTAATGAGGCCCTCAGTACTGTAACAATAGTTTTTCGTCCATGCACAGAGACATATACACTTTCCTGCTGAGCCCATGCTCCTGTCTTCCACAAAACTGAAAAGCACTAGTCGTCACAGGTGTAATTGTTTAAAATAATTTTAAACAAAACATATAATGGCAATGACATGTTTAATTTGCGAAGAAGCTTGGCCGAGTCGCCTAGATCTGTGAATTCCCGCTTGGTTTTCGATATTGAACATCTCTGGATGCACAGGTCTGTCTCAGTGGTGGAATCAATATATTGTAATGTCACCTTTTGATTTTAAAGAATCATTCATCATTTCTGTTGGCCTTTGGGCGTTAGTAATATGTACAAGATTAAATACATGTTTCCGTCTTCGTTCGTTCAAAGGGGAGAGGGGTGTCTTTGGGGAAATCTGGTCTATTTGTTAGGCTGACGACCTTCTAGCCTCTCAGCCCCACCAGGGACCCCACTTCAAGGAATGAATACTCCAAGCACCTGCACTGTAAGAACATTTTGAAGAACATGTTGCATTTAAAACAAACACACCCTCTGTATAATATAAGATTAGGACCATTCAATGCATTTTTCCCACCAAAGGATCAGAAAACAAATAATAGAACTGGAAGTGCAGGCGTGCATGCATCAATTGTGACAAAGGCCATTACCATTAGACCAATTAATTAGTCATGTTGCTAGAAACATTGAACCAGAGACATGTTTAGTCAAATAATTTGTTAGATTTATGCACGCTCGGGTTTGTTTGAACTTTGCAATTTTAACTTTCAAGGGTATTAAAGTATCAAGGGATGTTTGTGTGCCAAGATGTCAAAGAAACGCTGTGAAATCAAAATGAGTTAAGGAGAGAGAAAAGGAAAAAAGCAGGACAGAGCTAAATATGTCAGTTGGAATATTTGTTTTCACTAATTTTGAATGGCTATTGATTTCATTGAATATACTCTTCCATCATTGAATTATTTTATTTTTATTAACAATACATATTGTAGCGCAGAAAGAGTAACACTTTGGAGAGAAAATAATTTTATAGCATCAGCAGCATCTCAAAAAAGAGGGCTTGTGCGTGGAATAAAAAGGCTCTCCTTGACATCGGAGTGGAATGGGGTGGAAACGTAATACGAACAGTATGAGACAGCCCACTAAATAGGTATATTTTACACGTTAATGTCAGAAGTGTGCATTACACATCTTTACAATTTCAGGCATGTGACAGGGAGGTTGAACGAGAAATCAGAAACTTGAATTGATAGGGCACAGATGAACAGTTAGAAAATTGCCCTAAAGGAAGCGGAAATACACATAGACACTGAAGTCTACCTGTAGATACATATTTTTAATTCCGCAGCAGATTGGACATTCGGAGACAAAAAGAGTGAGGGGCATACGTAGGCATTTGTGACTGACTTCGGGGATTTCGAATGTTTAATTTTTATAACGCATGAACCAGGTCTCAAAAGGGGCTTCATAGCACTATTGCAGTGAGATACGCGCTTGCAAAGCCAATGGGTCTGGCTACAAAGTGCTAACAAGCGGACACAGTATTTGCGCATGCTGATATTTGCACGTCTTAGCTCTCTAAAACCAAACCGATTGACTTTGGCAAAACTTCTTGTATGCAAAGATGGAAGAGGAAGCCTGATGGATATGTGAAGGATGGGTAAAGCAACTGGAACCACTCATAGAGGCGAAACACAACAGGAAAAAAACATGAATGGAGAGTCAATAAGTAAGCCAAGGACTCTCATTTATACTCCGTAAAAGTGCAGTAGAGACAAGGAATCTATGAGGAAAAGAACACGGTTCTGGGCCGCATTTTCCCCTCATACCTCAACCATGACTTCGAGGGGGGGGGGGGAGGGAGGGCGGGGGGCGAAAGTGCGTGAGTTTTGCCTAAAAAATGAGGGCCTGTTGGCAGATATCTCTAACTTGTTGTAGAAGGCTAGATAGCAGAAGGAGAACAACTTTAACGAACGGCTCATTGGCTCAGTAGACGTAATCACTACCACAGACAGCAGCACATGCAAGAAGACCTCATGCAGATGAAAGGAATAAAATGCGCTTCACTTTGCTGCATACAGCTCCAGCTCTGAAAGGCTACTCAAGGAGAGTAAGTGATAACTAGAGGTTGGCCAGGAATAACAACGTAATCTGGGTGAAGAGGGTATCCAAGATTGCAATGGCTGGGCCTCCATTTATAAAATAATAAATCAATTGCACGACAAAGGTGTAATATAAACTGCTTGCAGGAAACCTTACACAGCCTATTGGTTTATGAAGAAAGGCAATCACGGGATTCAAATTCAGAGCATAACATTGCTTCAGTGTTACCCTTACAGGTTACAGAGCAACTGAGCCAGTATATGCAAACTTACTATTGTGCGTGTATTCAATTTTTTCACTTATAAAGCCCTTACACAGCACGTATGTTAATACTTTTGATATATATAAAAAATAATTGATCCACATAGTAAGTTCAGAAACAGACTCTTTCTTTAAAGTCAAATTAAAAAAGCATATTCAAATAGCCTATCATTAATATCAAGTGCAGAGGGTCCTGCACTACAAGGGCAAAATATGCTCAGTGAGCCCATACAAATACTTGTGCATGTCAAGAGTGCCCAGACATAACCCCAAATAAGTAAAATGAGCAACCAAGTCAAGTATGTTAAAGTTAGCTTGACAAAAGAAAGTGATCAAAATGAGCCCTAAATTAACTGATGGACCATAAATTTGAAACCCATTATAGTGTTTTGAGCAACACAAACTATTCATTTAATAAATAACAATTTGTGACATTATTATATGGAAGACCTTCTGTCAGCAACAGAATCGAGATGTTACACAAACATAAACACAGTTTCTCCTGATTTCCATCCAGACACTGATATTTTTATGATATAGCCAGACACTGATATTTTTATGATATAATTACACTATAATTTTAGGTGCAAGCACTCATTATTTATGCAATCTTTCCACCAGAAGTAAAATAATACATTGATTTAATGTAATTATTTCCATATCTTTTCTCCTGCACATATCATGCTGAAAGGAAGCTTCATATAATATGACAATGGACACATTGACATTGGAATCATTTAGTTTAGCTAAAACTAGTTGCAGACTTTGTCCTTGAAAAAATTACATCTTGTTAGCTAAGGAAAGATACAGCAGGCTAAGAGACAAAGCAGATGAAAACCAATTCACAATATGTTTCCATTTTACACTGAAAAAATGCATGCACATTTATTTGTCATGTACATTTTAAAGGCCATCAGTGTTGGCAAGTAAAATATAAAGTGAAATACATTTTTAATTTGTTAGTTAGTTTTTGCATGTGTACCTCCTGTCCATTGATAAGCCAATATGCTAGGGTAGGAATTCAAGCAGGAATAGGCCAGGACAGGCAGACGGAAAAGACAGAAAAACATTTTCCGTAAGAAGGAGGGTAAGCTTTCAAAAGAGTACTATGGGCCTCCTTACGACCCTGGTGGTCTATAGACCGTCAGGGTTGTGGTGGAGGTCTGACCGCAGCCAAAGCGGTGGTCTGACTGTTTGGCGGTGGTCTGACCACCACATAATGACCGTGGCGGTTGTGCCGCGGTCGGACTGTCAGCACTGGCAGTTTTTCTCCACAGGAGGGACTGGCGGTCCTAATCTGCAAGGGCAGCCCTGCAAGAAGGGCTGCCCTGGGGATTATGACCCCCTCTCCAACAGCATTTACATGGGGGTAGCACAGCCATGTAAAGGCTGGCGGAGACGGGGTGCAGGGTGCCTTAGGGGGACCTCTGCATAGTCCATGCAGATGGCATGTGAAGTGCAGGAGTCCCTCTGCCAGCCCCGTCGCGAAGGTGCTGGTGCACCGTACGCACTACAGGATTGCTGACGGCTCTATTATGAGCCAGCGCCAATGCTGTAGGCTATTACCTGGTAAGTAACTCGTAAAGGGGCCCACAGGAAGTCGGACAGATTGGTGGTAACCTGACCGTCGGGACTTCAGCGGGTGGTGTTAAAAGTCATAATGACCCCCTATCTCTTGAACACTTTCCTCCATTCTTAAAGACAAAGCTGTACAAAATGCATAGCACATTATTAACCCATGGCAGATGGAACAGGAAACAAGGCTCTTCTTTCTGCTTCCTGATAAAAGCGCTAGTTGCAGTGAACATCCACCCAGAAAGTTGATTAGTGTGAACCACAAGAAAAATGCATCTTTTGAAAAAAGTGCGGTTTGCTATAGTTAGGGCGTACACCCATTATCGGCTCATGCGGAATCATAAACACCACAAGAGTGGAAAATGTGCGTATACTTCCGAGTGAGAGCTAGCCAGGATAAATAAGCGCCAAGGAGGGGGAAGACCAATGGGGAAGATAGGCTGGGAAACCAGTCACAATAGTTCTTACTATAGCCTTAGAGCATGCCGTAGAGGGCTATACCGGCCATTAAAGGCCCACTCCAGCGTTGAAGTCCCAACTCGAAGGCAAGGGCTTTTGTACAAGGGAGCGGGCTTTTAAGGGCCAGAACAACACGCTACAGTGGGCTCTATGGCTATTAGGACATTCCACCACTAGAAGGCAGAATATTCTAAGTACTAAAACAAAGGCCTCATGGAAGCCGAGTGGGTTAAAAACCCCTCGGGCTCCGTGAGGCCTTTGCTCACAGCAACCTCTGTGAACAACAACATTAGAATGTTGGAGCTCTGGGCTTCTACTGCCCATTAGAAGGCTGGGGCACTCCATTGTCTTCAGTGGAGCTACCGAAATTCCAATGTTTTAATGAAACATAACTCATTAAAAAAGACTGCAACAGTGAAAGAATGCTGAAAAAAAACAGATTGTTTTATCTTTCCATTGTATGTATGTAATAAATGGAATGATAGAGATGTAAAATGTGCTCTCATGCAGACCAATGCATGAGAGGCAATTTGAGTAATTCACCAAAAAGACATCAGCATAAGATGAAAGGGAAATAGGCCTGGTCTATGGGACCCACTGGCTTTGACAAACAATGCTGGCTGTAAAGCACTGGCAATTTATTTTATTTTTTTGCCAAAGCTGTGCAGCATGAGCCAAAAGGAAAAAAAGGAAAAATTGCACTCACCTACGGAATGACATGGGTACAAGTACAAGATTGAAGGCAAGACCAAAATATCCACAAGAATTTCAGGAAATGGACATGATCAATAGGCAAAATGCATTAGTTAACTTAAAGCACTGTTGGTAGGGGAAAACAATGAGATGAAATATAAACAGTTCTTGAAAGGACACATGAGTGACTTGGAAGGCGGATTGTTTAAGTAGTCAAATCCACAAAGGAGGAGACAACAAGAACACCACATTTATGGTGAAACACAATTTGGCACTTGTAAAAGAACCTGCCAGAGTGAAATAAAGAAGGAGGGAATTGGTGGTTGAAAGAGTCATGAGTTGGATTCAAGACTATGCAATCTTGGTATTTGGCACCCATGATATTCATTAGAACCAGCTGTGGGCTAATGACTGAAACTTTGGTCCCCACCGCTTATTCTTCTATAAGTTAAATTCAGAGAAACACAGACAAAAAGTGAACATCTTAAGACAGACAGACTAATAGCGGGATGCTACTGGGACAACATGGAGTTCATAATCAAGAATTAAGAATAGAAAACAAAAACAGAAAAAGGCAAAATCAATGTCTAAAACACGATAGTGATAGGACGAAGATTTGAGAATGCACATGTATGATCCTGCCAAGTATTTCCTCCATATTAAATCAACAATGTAAAGAGTAAAAAAATCTTTGTAATTCTATAGCCTCCCACTTTCTTGCTAAAATCACGTGCATTAGAAACACTCTGCCAACTACTGCTAAATTGACAGAATTTACAGATAATGCACCACCTCTTCACTCATTTCACTTTAGACCCATCACTGGTGTTTATATGCAAACACTATTAAAGAAAGGAATGAAAGAAAACCAATCTCACCCTGACTTTGAATTGCTAGTACAGGTGTTTTAATAACAATTATTAATGAGTGTTTATGTAATTTGAATAATAAGTTTCTGTAGGAAATATAATAACGTAGAAAACTAATGCACGCATTTGAAGATGTGATCACGAAGAATGGCCACCAATGTTAACGAAATGTACTAATTAATGATTTAATACTTATGAAATGTTGAATATATGTTAGACTAATGCAGTAATATGTCATATTAAGGGTTATGAATTAAGCTTTAGCTTTATTAATTGTAGGCCCTAATTTAGCGAGAGTCATGGCCTACTTGCCAGGCCTCATATAAAAGCTGTATTTCTTAGCGTTTAATGAAATGGATGTTCTAGAAAGTTAAACCGTGAATTTCTATTGTATTGTTTAGATGTGCTCATATCCGAAGCTTCTCGTGTGAACCGACTGCTAGGAGATGATGTTCCAACTAATGCAGCATTTTATATGTAATGTGTGAGACTGACTTTCCCAGGACATGATTAATGAAGACACTGACTAGAGTAGGAGCTGCAACAATATTGTTACCTGACAAACCAGATGATGAGGACATTGCAAAACAAACCAATCAACTACATGTGAACAGGGTAATACTAGAATTCATAGATTTGGGATTTTAGTTTTATTGGACAAAGTGTGAACATACGATTAACTGACCAATAGGAATTTGGGGGGTAGTTTTAACAGTTTTTACTTAACAAGAGTACACAGAGAGAAGACAGGCATTCTGCCCTTACTACTGCCCATACTGCGTCTTGACAAGAGACATGCTTAAATTTAATGCTTAGAGACTTTGCCTTTCTTAAATTTTGATGCTGAAGCCTGATGCCTTGCTGATCGACTGATGTCCTGAGGATGCTGACTGATTCTGTTTTGCCGATCCACACTGAGGATAGATAGGTATAACGAAACCGTGATTTTTATGCATATTTGCTTTTTCTTTCTAGGTACAACTGCACTGTTTTGATAGAGCCATAGTTAGATGTTTTTTCAAATTTGTGTTACTAAATTGTTTTGCACGAAGCCCAACATGCTGATGCTAATCCAATGTTAGTTAAGGATTCTCACTAATTGAATTATGATAACAGGGACTAATACTTGCTGAATTTCTCTGCAAAATTTCAGGTATGTTATCACATTGACGCAGTTGACTTTGATACTGATTTGCACCATGACCTTAGAATGTGTTGTTCAAGCTTTAATTAGATTACGTTTCTTCCGCCATTTTGGACAGCCAAATGTATGTGTTTCATTTGATACTGAGATCATTCTGCATGACCTTAGCATTGTTAATATAGGGAAATAAACATTCTAAACTTTTACTAAAAGGTGTGGTTATTCATGACTGAAAGTCATGGTGCGTGATAATTACTGACTCCACTGATTATTGGTGTTGTTGATTACTAATGATTATTGATTATTGTGTATTGATTATTGATTGTGTACTGGAGCTATGGTAAGAACATCTTAATTGTGTATCAAAAGGTCCATTGACCTATTCACGTTCCCTTGTAAGTTTACTTATTAAGGTCAGACGCGCTAACAGAATCTAGTTGACTACTCCACCAGTGTCTGGATCCCTTTGCTCCCAATATTAAATCTAATAGTAATGTATTTAACTTATTTCAATAGTTCTGCATCTAGTGCTTCAGAAGCCCCAGCAGGGTGACCAAATGCTGGAGGGTAAGTGGTAAGCACATGAGAAAGTAAAGTGAATCTTGTGGCAACTAAATGTTTCCAGGTAAACTGTTTCAAAGTGGGAAACGTACAAACACAGGCAAAGAGTGCATAGTATACAGTTAGCGTGTACAAGGACAAAAACGTGATTCAGATATAAAGCAGGCTATAGGAGTGAAGGAGTACATCAGGGACAGGAGTTCAGTGATAAAGAAGAGAAGCAGAACCATGCTTAAGATGTACTTTTAAGGTTGGGTTTGGGCATTGGCAAGGAAGGAGCGAGTCTGGTGTGAGCTCATAGACTGTTTTAAATCCTTAGGGTATTACTAGAAAATGTGATTTTGAGTAGCTGGCTTTGTATCAGAGACTAGCTGTTTAGGGCCGTATTTATACTTTTTTTGCGCCGCATTTGCGCCACTTTTTGACGCAAAACAGCGCAAACCTACAAAATACAATGGTATTTTGCAAGTTTGCGCCGTTTTTGCGTCAAAAAACGACGCAAATGCGGCGCAAAAAAAGTATAAATACGGGCATTAGTACGTAGAGCATGGTTTAAGGAGATGCCATTGAATGGAACTAAGCATAGATGTGATGAGATTTCTTGCTGTTGGTCATCAGTCTAGAGCATAGGAGAGTTTTAATGAGTGCTAATTGGGTAATCGGAAGGCCGGGGAGTAAAGCATTGGTATATTCCATACAAAATATTACAAGTGTTCACAGAGAAGATTTAGGCCCTCATTATGAGTTATGGTATTTCCTTTAGAGCGATACCTACGGGTGGAACTCCATAGCTCGAGATTGCAAATCTATCCAAGCAAAAAACAACACTGGAGTCCTTACAACACTGCAGGGGTTGAGGGCACCAGTGTGGCATAGCTCCCTCCCTACCCCTTCAGCAGACCAAGGAGAACAGATAATCTCCCCAGACAGGCACAAACCTGTGCCGCACGCCAAACCCCCACCCCACCTCTTCAAACCAGTCCTCTTGACCATACCGGCCCTTCCCCTGGCACTTTACTCCTGCTCAGAGCAAGCAGAAAATCACAGAATTAGGAGAGATACACCTTGTAAAGGACTTGGGATCTCCCAGTCTGTGATCTTATTCCCCACTCTGAGGAGAAAAGTCATAATAGCTGGAATTTGGTGAAAATCGACCTTTTAAGGGCATAGTGTTCATTTTATCTGGGATATGAAGAGACCGATGTCCCTCAGACAAACGGGCCAAAATGTTCTGGGCTAGCTGTTTTGAAATAGAGGAGCATGTTGTCTGCATTGAAGGAATTCAGTATGAAACTTTGCCTTTCTTTGTGTGGAGCTGGAACACCATATAAAGATGAAACAGAAGGGTACCAGAAGGGATCCCTGAGGGACACCGAAAGCAGCAGCCTAGTGGTCAAACGCAGCATTTCCAATTTTTATTCACTGAGACTTGTTTGCCAAATAGGACTTAAACCATTTAAGCGGAGCCCTCGATAGCCATTGTAGAAGACAAAGTTATGATCAGCAGTGGACCGGCAGTGGAGAATGCCATATACAGATCGCGGAGAATGACAAACCAGGATTTCCCCTGTCCAAAGATCTGTAAGGTGACATCAACAGTCTTGAGCATGGGTGTTTCTGTGCTGTGATATTGTTTGAAACCTGCCTGAAAAAGCCCTAGAAATTGGTTGTCACAGGTTAATTGTTCTAGTTGTGTTGCCAGACTTTTCTCCCTAACCTTGAGAAGAAAAGGTGAGCCAGAGATGGCCCTGTATTTTCAAGAAGATTTGGATGAGCAGTGTTTTTTTAAGAGGGCAGAGATGTTGAACTTTAAAGAAGTCTGAGAAGGTTTGTTTATTGAAAAAGGCTTTTATTATCTAAAGTTTTATTGGCATGAGCGTTTCCGTATGCTCTTTGTCTAGTGAATAAGGAATGGAGTCAGAGGAGGATGGTGAAGGTTAGTGTTAGCAACAGCAGCCCTTTTCACTGATGGGAGGGATTCTACAGGAGCTTTCCTGAGGAGTGATTGGTTCATGTTTGGCAACGTGAGGAGAACTCTGCATACTTTATATTATGCCCTGTATCTTTTTAGCAACGTGTTTCGCTACTTCCACTCAATTTCATCACTTAGGGGAAGTGGGAGACTTTCACAGAATGTTAAAAAAATAACACTTTGAGACACTTATCATAGAAAAATGTCTTGTAGGATTTCGTCCCGGCCTGAAGTGCAGAAAGTGTTATATTTCGTAGGGATTCCCTCTTGTCTTTTCGGCTGCACACAGAGCTTTTCTTCTTATTTATGTCATATTTAGTGTATTTATTTATGCATTTATATTGTACACATTATACAATTAGCTCTCCCTTGTTACCTTGCCTTACTTAAACAAAACGTTTGCTAGCTCTTCTCATAATCCAGAATCAATAACAGGACAGAACTAAAAATGTTTTGACTGCTTTCCTGAAAACTTACAGAGGGGGCCTAGTTTTAATATCCTCTGGCAGGGAGTTCCATATGTGTGAGCCAAGTACTGCAAATCTGCTGTCCCCTTTCCAATGAAGTTTTGTTGTGGAATCTTCCGAGGCCTCTGGCTGCCAGACCTTGACAATTTTGTTAAACGGTGCCAAAGGAGTTCTTTTCTGAATATAGAATGGAGCAGTCCCTGCAACGCAGTTAAAAGCCAGACATGCCTTTTTAAATATGATATTTCTATTTACATAAAACCAGTGGAGAAAATCAGACATGCCTTATCTTAAAAATAATCTAGCCGCCACGTTCTCAGCAAATTGTAACCAACCAACCTGCCCTTTAGCTAGTCCACCCAATAGAGCATGGGTGTAATCCAACTTCCAGTTAATTAATGAACCCACAATAGGCTTTGTGTCCAAAAAGGGTAACGTTTGCTTAAGCTGCCTTAATGAAAGGGTAGCTGTACGAACCACTGACTCACATTTTAGACTAGAAGCCCACATAACACCCAGATTCCTTACCGTTTTTGTGAAGGTGCTGGGGAGCCAAAGTGATGGGGAGGCTGTGGAAGATACTAGCGAGCCGCATCTCGTGCTTGAAACCCATTAGTGATGCTTCAGGTTGTGCATCCATGGGATTTAGCCCCTTCTTGTTCATCCAGCAGTCTACATTCTCTTGTCCTTGTATTAACGTAATGAAGCCATCCCCAATGTCTCTAATACCCTAAATAATCTGAGTGTCACCAACACAGGAGTGATATTAGTTTTGATCAAAAAGTACTTAGTGCAGTGTATGACCATATAGAAGGATTAACATGATTTGCTCACTGAGTTTGACCCAGCAGCTGGGATTGTCAATCTTTAGAAAATCAAATAAAAATCAAGTGTTATACTCAATCACAGATCCAACAAAACAAACAGTGATTTGTCCTCATCATCGACAGCTGGAGGTCATTGTTTACAAACCACGGAGCTGAGCTATGGTTTAATTTGACTTTAGTCATGGTAGGGATACATGTGAGACAGAGTGGGATCTTCCTGGACAATCGCTCTGTCAATGTTTTCTATGTTCTTATAGGTAAGACACCTTTTTGTGATTCCCAGGAGGCAGGTGATTTGGAAGTTAGATGGTAAGAGGGAGAGATCAAATCAGATTGAGGGGGATGGATATGTAGATTTTAGAGAAGGCCAGCTAAAGGTTCCCTCCTTTGTGGTGTGCTTGGCAACACAACGTGTTAAATTAGTAAGATTCAATTAAGCACTGATTTTAGATTAAATATGGTTATTGATTAGGGTAATTAGTTAGCGCGCAAGGGAGTTTGAAGTGTCCATAGAAGATATGGTCACATGTGGAAAGAAGGAGGTTGGTCATATATTCTATATTGTCTTTGATGTTGTTAGTTTTCCCAGGAGAGTAGTAGAATATATGAAGTCTAATGGGTGTGGTGGATTAGTTGGATATACTCATGGGTATAACAAGGAAGAGGCCAGAGTGCTGGGAGTTTAGTAGTTTGCAAAAGAGGGAGACACTGTGGATAATGGCTACATCACACTTGTTCGTGTGTTCTGTCAAGGCAGAGTAACTCGACCTTATCTCACAGCAAAATGCAAGCAGCGCCTTGGAGAAGATGGGCTTTTCCATCAGTACAAAGATATCAAGATTGTGGCCTAATGTGGACGAGATATGGCAGGTGCATTGGCAATGTAGGGTATGTAAATTAAAGATGATTTTTAAATGGCCAAAATGTCAGTGTAGATTTATGAGATTTTGAGGTATTTATGTTGACCAGATTACTCCAGCAAATGGAGCTAACCTTCACCTTAGTAATTCTGAGGTTGGAGATGTGAGGGATGAAGTGAAAGGATCATAGTTTCTCATCTGAAGGGATCATTGACATCAATGTTAGATGACTAGCATAAAGAGACACAATAAGTGTCTATACTGGGACTGTTCAAAGAAGCGTTGGAAAGGTGCTTAGGGTATTCTTGGATTGAGATGAGGCAGGGATGCATAAATCAGGTTTAAATTGGAGGAAGGAATACTGACCTCTGGTGCATGGAGAAGAGAGAAACTTTGTGAAGGGGTTCTGTTCTAGTGTTCATTATGTCTTTTTTATTCCCTGTTCTTGGAGTGTAGCACAGTCTGTGTGATGGAAAGTGGAGTAATATGCAGTGAGGTTGGTTAGGCTTCAATATGCAATACTCTCACATTACCCCAAACATTACCCCAAACAAGTCCTTTGTGAAGAATCACACTAATATATTCCTAGTTCAGTCCTAGTAGTGTGGCACAAGGCAGGCAGGCTTTACGAGAGGAACACGTTTTTATGCATTTTAACCAACATGGACAATAAGTGATTGTCATGACTTGAAAGAAAGCTGAAACCAATTTATAAAAATAGGGTAGATTTTTATATAAATTTAGAAACCAAAAAAAATACAATTGAATGAGTACAACCTGAGCTTTCGATTTGTAAAGGAAAAAAAAATCAGTGCATTTAAATACTGCATATCAATAACGTTGCTGTCAATGAAAAAATACACTCATGTCTCACTTGCAGGCAGAGTCCAGTGAAAACCACTGGGGGTATGGTGATGTGGGTCCCAGGACTAGGATCCAACAGACAGTTAAATTTTACCTGGCTCTTACGGCCCGGGTTACCTGGCTGTCCCTGGTACTGAAAGCTGGAGCCACAGGTGCTGGTTTTGCTGCTTGGACGGTGCTTGTGAGAAAAGGAATGCAAGATCTCGACAAAGGAGCCACTGAGGCAGTGGGTTCAAGATGCTGCGGGGCTCCCTCAAGGCACCCTGAGGCGTGTCGAACAAAGGCAGTGGTAGCCCCGCTGGCCTTGATAGTAGCAAACACAGCATTCAGTTACTTTGATGTCGTGGAGTCCGGGGGAAAACAGTAGCTGTCTGAAACTTGCTGGAGGCAAGGTCTACATTGTCAACAATGCACTAGACCATTTACTTTTGTGCAAGCCCACGGCAGGCTCAATGGCCAGTGATTCTTCACCTGTGGGCTGCAAGGGAGTAGTAACTCTATTCCGAGGGAGTTCTGGGTTCGCCTTTGGCTTTCAGAGAAGCTCCTCTCTCCTTTGGAGCCTGTCTCTGGTCCAAGACAAGTCACAGTCATGCAGTTGCAGAGTGGTTGCCACAGGTGCAGGTTATCACACCTTTGCAGTTCCTGACAACACAGTTTCTTCTTTGTCCTTGGTTACAATTCAAGCAGATTTGAGGTTCTGGTGTCAGGGGTGCCCCTTAAATCCTAGATTTAGGGGCATTAGGGATGTGGGTGCTGATAGCCAATGGGCTACTAGCCCCGGCGGCTAATCCGCTCCTGAGGAGACCACATCCATGGGGGCACCTTTTCTGCCCAGAACCCTCTATTCTGACACTTTTAAAAATGGCAGAAACCTTCCTTGGCAGTACAGATCAGGTAGCCTACCCTGGGAGTGTGGCTAGCCTTTTGGGGGTGTACGCCTCCTGACTACCTCATTTTTCCACCTGCCCAGGTGCAAATATGCCTGTGGGCAGGAAACTGGCATTCACCCGTCTGAGGGGAGCCTACTTTCATATCAGAGAGGGTGGAAGCTTTGAAGCTCACCACTTTGAAATGCCACCTCACTAGCCAACCTCTCAGGGAGGAAAGTGATACCTCCTGCTTAGGCAGGCCTTTATTTCTGACTCCTGGAAGAGTTCACACCTCCAGGCAGTTGCTCACATTCCTATCGCAGTGGCAGCAGCTACTGGCTGCCACCAGAACACAGGAAAGGCTGGGGCAACCATGTGGGCAACCTCTAAGGTAGTCACCTGGGTGCCTGCCACGTGAAATCTGATTTTTGGAAAAAGTTGCATTTGATGACACAAGTTGATTGATTCCAAACATAACAATTTTTAGTAGGACCATAATGGAGCTGGCTACTTCCGGGTGCTTGGGTATCAGCCCATGTTATCCTGTTGTCCCCTGATTACTTATAGTAGCCCTTAGTGGAGAGAGGCCACCATAGGGACATATCAGCCTGTACTTATATGTCCACACCTTCAATATAATGCACACTGTCTCCTGGGTTCAGGAGGCTTACCTTAGGGGTGACTGGCATATATTAAAAATAGTGCTTTGACCATGCCGCACATGGCGAGCGAAAAATCGATTTTGAGCAGCGTGCCCTGCTCATGCAGTCATCAATGGCAAGGCTACTGTCATCCTTTTACTTAGGTCACTTACGGTGGCGCAATCAGTGCTGCAGGGCCTGATGACCCCTTTAAGTCCTTGCCATTTGGGATTGCCAATTAACACTCATCATTGTTAGGGAGATAGCACTGGCACTAGCGCTAGGGCATGGTTAGCAGGATCCGGTGCACTATCAGAGACAAAAATCAGCAGCTAGTAGTCCAAATGGGGCAAAAAGTGTGGGGGGGGGAGCCTCCGAAAAAGTATGTTTTCCTATAGAAAGTACATTCTTATCAATATCAGATACTTTGTGATGGAGTTGGTGATCTTGCGCAAATGTGCATTCTGTAAGGGAGCATTTGTAATTTGAAATCATTAGAGGGTGGAACTTCATAGTTTTTAGTGTTTGGTGGAATCAGAGCAAACCCAGGGAGAGGAGGGGCGAGGACTCTGGGTGTGGTAAGGAGTCTTGGGCATGTTGCAGGTTATGCAATGGAAGGGGAGTGGAAGTGTCAGAGGGATGAGAGAGTTCTAGGTAGTAGTGAGATGGGAGGTAAGAGGAATTTGGGCTTTGACCTCTTTTGAGAAATGTTAAGTGCACAGAGTGGGGAAATGGATGAGGAGCAATGGGGAGGTCTGTCTAAAGAGTGGGTATTTTCTGAATGGTGGGGGCTAGTGAGCCTGCAGATAGGCTATCTCGTGGGAGAGGTTGTGAGTGCACATTCTCGGATGTAGCTATGCCCTTGGGGGCAGAGCATGGAATGTTTGATTTGAGGAAAAACTATCTCCTGTACCTGAGCAATTGGCTAGTTAGGGAAATTTGATCTTTCTGGTTGGAAGAGTGGATTGGATGGAAAGAAGGTCAACAAAGTCAGTGTGCATAGACATAAAGGGTTAGGTGAAAAAGAGGAGGTCAATGGGAGAGGGATGGACTAGTGAGAATGCCTGTTATGCTTAAGCAGCAATACAGTTGCTTGGCACAGAAATATCCCTGAATGGTATACAAGTGTGTTCCACTGACCAGAGTGCACAACAGCATCTGTACCTGGTATCCTGACTTTTATTTTGCCCCCCTGTCATGCAAACCTAAGCAGGAATGCAGTGGTCTGGCCCGGTCCTCGACTATGCAAGGACCTGTCCTGTGAGTTTGGGAGGCACACCAAGCATACCCTCATGATGGAAAAAGACTATTATCCTTGTCCTGGGTATAGCACACGAGGCAGTGACACTAGCATACTGTATTTTGAGATTGACTGTGTAACCAGATCTTTTCATTTGTGACTCTGAGAGTGTGGCAGACAGGCCCCTCTTGTGTAAAGATCAGCTGGTACATAAATGCTCAGAAACTTGTGCTAATGTCCTGTATGAATGTTGAGTACGTATGCAGTGAGCATTTAGCACATGTGCAGTAGTAGGACTCTTTGTGTGAATGAGCCTGAGTACTGAAGCCAGTGGGATCCAGTTTAGATGCCCGATTTGGCCTAGAGAGTGGAACTGTATTGCCTGCAGTGTTGTGACTAGAGAGTGGTGTTCCAGACACTGGAAATGAGAAGGATGGAAACAGGGCTAACTTAGAAAATTCATGAAGGCTTTTGTTAGCAAGTGACTGCTTCATGAGCACTGCCAATTGGTTGATGATAAGAGAGAGGGGTAGTACAGTAGTTTCTGTTGTACAAGGTGAGAATATTTCAAAGTCAGGCCTGCCATTTTAGCCTATCCCAGACTACTACTTCAGATAGGCCTATGACAGCCAGGTGTAGAAACCTTACAGTCTGGGGACAGCTCCGGTGCTATCTGCTGTGAAACAGCATAACTCTATGCAATAGCTGTGTTCGGGGATCAGCCTAATAAGGACACCTAAGAAGAGGCCATCACAAACTAATTCTGAAGGTAGGCTGAAACAGTGTTTCCACAAATCTTATCTGGAAAAGGTTTATAAGAGTGGGACTCAAACTACCCACTTTGTTCCAGTTCCAAGTCCTTCATGACCATGGAAGAGAGTGCTTCATAGAATATTCGAAGGACTGATGTGTGACCAAGGCTGATGTTTGCCTGACAACCAGTCTGACAGCTAAAGTCTTCACCTGATGTTAGCAGTTTCTGCTTGAGGAGCTGCAGGTCTGGCTAGTGTCTAGAAGCGTACCTTCTGTCAGTGTGAAGGAGTCTGCCTGGCTTTGCAGGAGGATAATCTAGGAGGAAAAGTCCAAAGTGTCCCTGACTCAGAGAAATCTGACCACCTGAGAGCAAAACAAAGAGTGAACTGTGCTGCAGAGGGCGCCCCATTTTCTCAGAAAGTTCCAGGCAAGAACTGATAAAAGCCTGTGTGAACGCAACAGCCTGATTGGGGCTGCAAATGCATTGATGATTGCATCGACGTGGTAGAGCTACAGCTTCCCTTATGAATGCATCACTCTGATCAGGGCTGCAAATGCTCTGGTGGTTGTATTGGCCTGGCCGGGAGCTGTACCTGCTTTAGCATTGGTCAGCAGCCCAAATTAGGCTACATCCATCTAACCTGTCAGATGGGGCAGCAGCAGTTAGGCCTGGAACAACAGGGTGGCTGATTCATCGTGTACTGAATTGGGGTGGCTACGTGAGAAGGGATATGGTGCATGTCCGGGATCTTCCAGACTTGGTTCAACAACATGAACCTGGACAGTTTGAAGCTCCAGTTTCATCCAATGCAATGTTATTTGGATTCACTGTGGACAGCAACTTCACCTCTAAGGAACACATGAAGCAGCACACTTCATCAAGGCCCTGATGGAACTACACTGGCTTTCCTTCACCATCTTCAAACCCAGCTGCAGCATTTATAAAGCCTATGCTGCAGGTACCCTCCCTAATTGCCTGACACGGTCTCCACATCCTCGGCCTCTTGGCACACCTGCGAACAGGAAACTAGTAGCCTGGATAAGAAGAAATTCCAAAAAGAAAAAAAACAAGACATCAGGTCGTCTTCGTTTCTGCACCTAACAAGGGGAGCAACATCCCTTGATCGAGCAGGACCACTCAAACCCTGCTCTAATTTATTAAAAGGCAGAAGTCACACCTCTGTAGAGATTGCTAAACTGTGCCAAAATGACGGTCCACCACTACTCTCGGTATCCAGCTCCTCGGCCGATCACTGAATGATTTTATTTTAAACTTTGACTCCGTACAGCATTCGGCTGTCTTTTGACTAGGTTGCTGCCGTAAAATTCCAGATATACAAATATATTAAATATATCTTGACTTAATTTATGTTTTATTCAGGGAAAATATGTGTATATTATTTGTATACACACAGACACACCCACAGATGAGCTTAATGTAATAGGAAATAAGAAAATGGAGAATGGTCACTATATAGGCGAGGCAGGCCTAGAGTGGCTTTCTCCGCCCCTTCCACAAGCATGGTAGATAAAAGCATATTTTTCTAGTTGGAGCTGCATGTCTATGCCATGCTGTGTTTGCGTGTATGGAAATTATGTTCAAAGGTACACATCTGGAACTATAATATAAGAGTTGATTGAGTCCTTGAGATAAATTGTAAGTGAACTACAGTAAATCTGAAAATGACAGCTAAAACAGCCACATTTTTAAAAGCCACCTTTATAATTTTTCTGAAAGTGCAGATTAAAATCTCCATTTTATTACAAGACCGGAGGCTCCTAATATACTAGTTTAAAACATTGAAACTAATAAATTGGCAACATAAGAAACAGGCTTACAATCGATAGTTCTAAAGGTAGAAACGTTTGACCAATCAACAGATTTGAAATATCACCCAGAACTGCTCCATCCAAAATGGCTTTCGGTGCCATGGCACCTCTGGGAGAATGGGCCCCAAAAACATAGGGGTCAATGCCCACCAAACTCATAAACCATTTAACTCAATGAGCCAAGGTAAAAGAACAAGAATTGTGCAGTGATCTAAAGGAAATTAAAAGCTGAGTTGAAGATGACTTTCTCAGATCCTTTGTTTTGGCAAAATATTTTTTTAAACAGGTTTCTACACATAGTTGAGGTTGAAGAAGAAATCTAGGACAGAACACAGACATCATGCTTGTTTTAATTTGTCTATACACCTGCTGGAGTCATTTGAACCAAAGAAACATATAGGGCCTGATTTATGAAACGTTTGCGCCAACTTAGCGTAATTGTTTTATGCAAAAGAGGCGCAAACTTACAAAATACAATTGTATTTTGTAAATTTGCGCTGCTTTTATATAAAAAAATGATGCTTAGGCGGCGCAAACGTTTTGTAAATCAGGCCCTTAGGGCCGTATTTATACTTTTTGACGCAAAACTGCGCTATCGCAGTTTTGCGTAAAAAAAATTAGCGCCGGCTAACGCCATTCTGAAGCGCCATGCGGGCGCCGTATTTATTGAATGGCGTTAGCCGGCGCTAGCAGACCGGCACTGCCTGGTGTGCGTGGAAAAAAACCACGTACACCAGACAGCGCCGGCGTAGGGGGAAAATGGCGTATGGGCGTCTTAAAATGGGGCAAGTCAGGTTGCGTCGAAAAAATCGTCGTAACCCGACTTGCGCCATTTTTTTTCGACGCCCATCCCCCATCAACATGACTCCTATCATTGTAAATATAGGAGTCATGCCCCCTTGCCCAATGGCCATGCCCAGGGGACTTATGTCCCCTGGGCATGGTCATTGGGCATAGTGGCATGTAGGGGGGCACAAATCAGGCCCCCCTATGCCACAAAAAAAAAAAAAAAAATACTTACCTGAACTTACCTTAATGTCCATGGGATGGGTCCCTCCGTCCTTGGGTGTCCTCCTGGGGTGGGCAAGGGTGGCAGGGGGGGTCCCTGGGGGCAGGGGAGGGCACTCTGGGCTCATTTTGAGCCCACTTGTCCCTTAACGCCATCCCTGACCCAGGCGTTAAAAAGCGGCGCAAATGCGCCGTTTTTGGCCACGCCCACTCCCGGGCGTCTCTTTTGCCCGGGAGTATAAATACCACGTAAAGGCCTGGGAGTCATTTTTTAAGATGGGAACGCCTACCTTGCATATCATTAACGCAAGGAAGGGGTTCACGCTAAAAAATGACGCACACTCCGGGCACTTTGGCGCCCGAAGCGTCTAACGCCAGAGTATAAATATGGCGTTAGTTGGCGTTAGTTCTGCGTCGAATTTGCGTCGAAAAAAACGACGCAAATTCGGCGCAACCAGAGTATAAATATGGCCCTTAGTACTTAAACATCACACAGACATTTTAAACAAACTAGACATATAAGGACAGTTAATTTTGCAGTAAGGAATTTAGGTGATAAAGAAGAATTGTCAGGTTTATTCAGTAAAAAGTTCTAGGATCTCATTAACATCCCACGTTGAGTTATACTTTAGTAGAGGAGGTTTTGAAAATCTTACTCCCTTTAATAGATGACATATCAAAGGGTGTTCACCCACTGGTTTCTCATCTACACGTATATGTTTGGCAGATATCGACGATCTGTATGTATTAACTGTCCTGTAAGCTTTTCTCTGGAAAGGTTAAGATGCTAAAAAATTCATAACTAATGGTATATCTGTTAAAACGAGATTTGCACCCATGTCCATGCACCAGCTATTCCAAACCATCTCTGCTGATTTGTATTCTTTAAATGTTCCCGGGGCCCAAGGTTGTTGGATAAGTTGTGCAGCCTCTAAAGAAATACCTGGGGTTCTCCAGGCTGACCCAAAACCATCTATGCCACCAATGTGAGATGTTGGTTGAGAATCAGTTTGTGAAATAATCCTTGAGGATTCTGAAGTAACGTTTGGGTGGATGGAAGGATGGGCTGCATATATTTATAAGGGTTGGTCTTGCTAGAACGGATTGGCAAACAGTACTGTAGCTTTCTGACATTGGATCTATGCAAGGATGCTGGTGAGGGTGGGGGGGGGAGCATAATTCACCTTACTGGACCAGTTCTGAAGAAAGTCATCTGTTGCCAAACCTTGAGGGTCTGCTCTCTAACTGTAATAGTAAGGAAGTTAGGTATTCAAGTGAGAAGCAAAGAGGTCTATTGACAAGGGTCCGAATTTAGAAAAACGTTTTTGGAATATTGATAGATCAAGATGCCAGATGCTTGGCTCCTGAAGGTTTGTGGATCACCAATCTGCAATTCGATTTAGATTCCCTGGAAGGTATTCGACTTGGACTGAGATTTTTTCTGAAGGCAAAACTCCAAAACAATTTTAGCTAGTTCAGCTAAAGGTTTTGATCTTGCACCTCCCAGTTGTTTTATATACCCATCAGCAGAGATATTTTCCAACCGATGGAGAATGGAACAACTTATCTTGTTTTTGGCAAATGTTTGAATCGCAAAGGAACCTCCAAGCATCTCTAAACAACTGATGTGCAAAAATGGCTCCTGTTGCAACCATATGCTGCCAATCGAGAACTAACCACCTTGTGCAACCCAACAAGTCCACCTTGCATCAGATTCTAAAACAAGATTTGGTGCTTTACAGAATATTGCTTTCCTGTTCCACACTTTGAGATGGTCTATCCACCATTGGAGTTCAGAACGAGACTCTTAATCTAAATGGATAACATCTCCATAACCAAGATTTTTCTGAAGATGGCAGATTTTTAACTTTTATGATCCTCTGTAATGAAGGGGACCTGGAAATATGGCTTGGATTGAGGAGGCTAGAAGGCCCAATACTTGGGTTATTTCCTTTTTTGTAAGAACAACTTTCTCCTTTGATAGTTGAAGAAGTGACTTGTCTGAATCTGTAATGAAACCGAAAAACTACGGCCCATATTTATACTCCCTTTGCGCCGGATTAGCGTCATTTTTGTTACGCTAATCCGGCGCAAACTTAACACCATATTTATATTTTGACGCTAGACCCGTCTAGCGTCAACATTTCAGAGTTTGCATCATTTTCTGGATGCGTGAAACCGCCTTGCGTCAATAGATGCGGGGTAGGCGTTCCTATCCAAAAACTGACTCAAACACCTGTGCACCATATTTATCCAACCGGGCAAAAGATGACGCACGGCTGAGAGGTGGACTTGAAAAATTACACAAAGCCCGATTTGCATCAAATTTTAATGCCTGGGTCTGGGCAGGCGTTAAAATGGGGCAAACACACCACTACTTAGGGAAAACTCACACAAGCAACATCATTGCTCAAGAAGGACAACATGGAGGTGCTACTCATGCAGCATGCCAGACGACGCAGAGCACAGGACCAACAGCAGCAGCTACCACCACACCAAAGTGGACCCCAAAGGCAACGCAGAAGGCAGGAGAGGCTATTCAGGGCCAGGACAACCCTCCTGGGCCTCAGGGAACAGGATATCATCCAGAGGTACAGACTCAACTAGCAAGCCATACATCAGCTGCTGCGCCAAATTGAGCCACAGTTAACAGCCAGGCTGCAGACACCCCACATCATTCCACCGGAGACCAAGCTGCTAGCCGTCCTGCAAGTGTTGGCAAGTGGCTCATTTCAAACCCTGGTTGCTGGGGTCTCACAGCCCTCATTCTCTGCCTTCCTTCCCAAGGTTCTTGATGCCATAATTTCCCTCACACCCCGTCACATCAGCTTCCCCAACACACAGCAGAAGCAGCAGGAGATCAAACAGGGGTTTTACCAAATACATGGCTTCCCACATGTGCTTTGTGCCATTGACTGCACACATGTCCAGATTGTACCACCTGCTGCAACCGAGCACCTATACCGCAACAGAAAGCTCACCCACTCCATCAATGTGCAGGCCATTGTTGATCACCAGGGATTGTTCACCAACATCATGGCAAAGTATCCTGGGAGTTTACATGATTCCTTCATCTTCCACCACTGCACTGAGGAACCAGGAAAGATAGAATCCCCACCCGGGGTCTCCTTCCCAGCGGTGGAGGGACACCCTAGTCCTCAGCGTCCGTTTAGCAGAGAGTATACAAATCAGGCGGAGTCACCAACTGGAGGAATAAAGAGAAGTTTATTACATGGATCATAGCTCGAGCTAATACAGAGTCCCAGGACAGTCAAGTGACTATCCTACGGAGGCTGCCCCTTCACTCCGGGGCACCCAACCTTATATACACACAACACTGCTTAGTCAGAGGACAACTCCACCCCTGGCGTATTCAAGGTCCTCTGCGGCCTTCAGAATATTTCAGGGATACACGTGTGGTGGGAGAAGGTACAGATGCAGCTGGCAGGAGGTGGCAACGACCTGTACGAACCTGTTCTGGCAGTTACTGATTAAGCACAAAAATTCTCGGAACTACGGTTAGAACAAGTATATTACAGTGATAAGCGGATTGCAGCCCAAGGCTGCGAACACAAGGTCAATCATCAAAGTTCAGAAGGTTTGTCGAGCACATGGCAACATAATAAAGATAAACAGATGCCTAGCAGCTATGGTGTATGATTAAGTTTATGTACATTTTCTCAGCACCATCAATCGGCACTTCCAGGATGGACGATATGGCAATGGCCTTCTTGTCGGTAAGTCCAGAAAACTAGTAATATACACACAGCACAGCAACCCTGTAGGACACACAAGACATACACCACTACAGTGACAAGTGACCAGGAAGACTCTGAGGTGTGACACTGGTAGTTATGTTTGATATCCTGACCCAATGGGATTCACACTTATGGACAAATGACGGCTGCCAATATCAATAGATGCCACTCTAGAGCCACAAGGGACCAATTTAAAACGACACAGTGACAATGACATGGCCTGCACCGGCAGTACATCTTGGAAGATTAACCATTCAATATCACATAAGGCCACATAGTCAATCCCACACCTTTCCAAGCAATATGTACTGTGTAAGGGGTGTGCAATGTGTGTTGCTGCAGGTCAAACACCATGAGACACATAGCATGATGAAGATGACTCAAATGAAGGTGACATGGAATTACTGAGGCAGTACCAACATCTCACATCACTCCTGGGGTGACATAGCCAGCTAGCAATAAGGAGGTGGACTGTGCTATGAAAACATGTTGATGTGACACTAATGCAAAGTGCACACTTCTACATATACCGAAAGAGACAATTCCCCATCTACATAACAGATGTATAGGGAGATGGACCTTCCTACACAAATACATCCACCTCCACAACCAAGTTAGCCAGCTCACCTGGAGCAAGTTCAGTAGTGTAGGTGCACGGTTGCACATGAGCCAACTGGCAGAGGGAACAAAAAAGGTTTGCATAGAACTAGTCGCACATGGGACAATTGTGCATTGTCAATACTGAACACCTCAGTGCTGCCAACTTATGGAGATGTGTTGTGCATTGTCACCCAGCCTAATCAAAGGGACTCACTGTTGCATTTCATCTGCAATGACATATGTCTAATTGGATGGGATGTCCAGGCCATGTAGTGCAACCATGTTACCACCACAGTGGAATCTATTGTGTGTGTGGAAGTATCATGTCACCTCCAGTGAATGCACGCTAAAACATCTTGCTCACTACATAACGCATGGGAGATACACACTGAACTGCAAGTTTGAAAATATACCAGAGATATCAGGTCAATTAGCCAAACACAAGTTTTTCAAGTCAAATAATCCAATGCAGAAAGAACCTCACAGAAGCCCAGGATCCCACACAATACCACAAACACATATGAGTCACAGACGACACAAGATAACAACTGCCATGCAAAATGACATTCCTGGTGCAAGCAACAACAAACTTACTTACCCCTATTTTCTCTTTCAGCTGATCAGGGTTACGGGATCCAGCCATGGATCATGACCACATTTGCCAACCCAAGCACAGCAGCAGAGCGTGCCTTTAATGAGGCACATTGGAGGACACGCACTATAGTTGAACGGACTTTTGGCATCCTGAAGTCCAGATTCAGGTGCCTGGACATCATCGGAGACAGCCTCCTATATTCCCCAGAAATGGTCTGCAAGATCATTTTGATCTGTGCCATCCTGCACAACATTTGTGTTAGGAGGAACATTCCCCTGTATGAACCTGAACAACAACTGCCTGAGGAGGAGGAGGTGGATGCTTTCTGGGAAAATGAGGGGGAACATTATAACACAGCTGCAGGAATGTGTCGCAGACAACAGATAGTACAAAACGTTTTCCAACAATAGTCACTATCAACACTTTGTTACGATATGGAATTAAACAGCTCACTTTATCACTCAATCATGCTTTGGGTAATTATTTATGCATCACATGTTCTCTAGGAATCAGAGTATTACCTCAGGGAGCATTGCAGAAAGACAAATTTGACTACTTCTGATGTCTCATCACATTTGATGCGTATGAATGTACAGCAAACATCACACAAAGTTTGTATGAAAAACATCTTGTCTATTTCACATTTGAAGGGCAAATTCATAGGACCACAGCTCTAAGAGACATCCATGTTGCCAACATGGTCTATAGCAGCATATGACACCCAACTATGACACCATCAATTATAAGGTAAAAAAGCGCATCAGACATGAGGAAGTGGATGTGAAATAGCATTGGTTACAGGAATGTATGGCCAGACCCTTGACATCAGTAAGTGTGACATCAGCTATCTCTGCAAGGAGCATGTGTGGCAAGAAGTGCATCAATCCTGAAAATGGATAGCACAAGTGCCCCAGGTATGACAAGCAATGCTCACCAGTCATGCCTTGCGCAGTCCATCCCAGGGAATAAGTCCTGCCACTGCCATGTTTTAAGTCTCTGCCCACCCTTCTCTAGGGAGTGCTGGAAATGGACTCTCTGTACCCTGGGAATCATCATCTACACTCACCCAGACTCCCATTCTGACTCCTGTGTGCTTCCCTTTTCAGTATGGCATGCCATAGTTCAACTTCATCAGCCTGCATGGACTTCAGGTCCCATAATGCACTGCTTAGTAGTCGGTAAGACCTGTAATCTTCTGTCCACTGCTACCCAGGGGAAAAGTCCGGTTGGCCCCTTATACTGGATTCTTTACTCCAGGTCTTGTGAGAGACTGAAGCTGCACACACCAGTGAGCTCTCTCATGCAGCCCAGTCATTTGACTCTGCCCTGCCCTTGCTGCTGCCTGGAACTGCTTAGAAGCTGCCATTCCCCGAAGCTCCTTGTTGTGCTTTGGAGTATAATTCATTTGTGTACCAGAGCCCTTGTTGGATTGTGTTACAGTGCTGAGTACACC
Source organism: Pleurodeles waltl (assembly GCF_031143425.1). Taxonomy (NCBI): domain Eukaryota; kingdom Metazoa; phylum Chordata; class Amphibia; order Caudata; family Salamandridae; genus Pleurodeles; species Pleurodeles waltl. Next base: position 968,859,243 of record NC_090439.1, read on the forward strand.
TGAAACTGCTCTTTGTTTCCACAGTGTTGTTCCTGCGTGTTCCAGTCAGACTCGGCTCCCTGTTTTTCTGCTTTAGTCATGTTTGTTCCTGACAGAGCCTGCTTCCTGTTGGCCAGACTGGTTCCAGTCTTTGCGTTAACCAGAGCCATTCCCTGTGCCTACATTTGCCTCATGGTTGGTTTCCATGCCCTCCATTTTCTCTTGGGGTATTCTACGATCATTCCTGAACTGTACATGTTTTCCAGGGGGCGAATCCAGCCCCCATCCTTTGTCTGGTTTTGCATGTATTCATTAGTGCCAAACAGTGACAGTGTGCTGTGGCTGTATTCCTGCATTTGGTACTGTGCCTCCAGCCCAACAAACAAGGGCGGGTAAAGTGTATGTAAGGACAATACATGTTTGTGCCCTGACAGTCCAGACACAGATTCACTTCAGCCGCCACCTGTCAATGGGGCTTGCTTGGTGACTAACTGTGAGATTAATGTGCACAGAGGAACTGATGTTCCCTGTTGCTGTGTGAAGTTCAGAGCCCTACCCTGTATACAAATGTAGTGATGAAACCTGCATGTTTGTCTATTACTGATCCATAACATATTTGACCACAACAAGGTTGCTCTGTCGTCATACTTCTGTAATTTCTGCTGTGCCATAGCTGCGCCATCCCCATGTATGCCTTTAGCTGATATTTGGTTTTAGGTCAAATCTGCTTTGAAAGATACTCTGTTAACTCAAGGGTTGGCTCCACAGACTCCTGACTAGACCTGCACGTGACTGTTACACAATGGAGGCCAATACTGACACAGGGTACACATGGCCACACACTTGAACTGGACACTTTTGTGCAATGAACCACTGGAAATATGTGAACACATGCAGCCTGGGCTGCTGGTCCACCACAGCCACAGGAGGAACATAGATCATTTACATTAGACAAACTGTGGTGTACATAACAATGTTATGATTGGATTTGAGGCTCTGTGTCGCAAACACTGTCCCTACCAAACATGTTCAAGTGCCTGACTCATGGGTAGTATCTATTTCCCTTTTAGATACCTCTGTTAAATTGCTGGGAAGAGTACTCCTAGAAAGACTAGAGTTATGGGCAACCAACAATCATATACTCACAGAGGCTCAATTGGGATTTAGACCTGGGGTTGGTACTCTGGAACAATGTATAAACCTTAACTTAATAATAAGTAAATACACAATAGCGAGGAGGGGTCATGTGTTCCTTTGTTTGCAGATCTTAGCAGCCCTTTTGATTTGGTGAATCATGCAAAGCTGTAGAAAGTCTTAATAGATATGGGTGCGCCCTCAGATATAATTAGCTTCTTGGCGCTATTATATAACCATTTAACAGCGCGGGTGAGATATGGAAGAAACGGCGAGTGTACCCCAGGTTTTAGGATAGGGAGAGGAATACGTCAAGGTTGTGTCAAGGTTGTGTTTTGGCGCCCCTTCTATTTTCACTTTATATAAATGGAGTAGATGCCAACCTAAAAAATATAGAAATTGATACCCCTAAAATAGGAGAATGTCCTATCCCAGTCCTTTTATATGCAGATGATGCAGTACTGCTGTCACGAACTGCAAATGGGCTGCAGCGGCTAATCGAGGGCTTTGTGGAATTTATGGAGGAAAGAGATATGTTGTTGAATATGAGGAAAACTGTTGTAATGACTTGTGGACAGGGAAAGGCCAGGAAGAAAACTTATTTTATTAAGGGCCATAAATGTGAAGAGGTGAATAGATTTACATATCTGGGTATACAGTTTTCTATTATGCGTCATTGGAAACAACATCTAGAAATTACCAAGATGAAGTATATTAGGACAACTGAGGCTGTTTTCAGATTTTCAAAAAAAATTGGTAATAAACCTCTTAGGGAAATGTTGCAAATTTACAAAAGTAAATCAATTAGCAGCATTATGTATGGTTCTGCCCTTTGGGGTTTAATGCCCGAGATCCATTCATTACAAGTGCTAGAGAACACATTTTTTAGCAGACTACTTGCAGTGCCAAATACCACCTCCACATTTATGGTACATAAAGAACTGGGCTGCCCTTATGTGGAAGATCTAATATATACCAATGCGCTGTTGGCTTGGCATGGCATCTGGTCTAAAGAAGGGACGCAATTTACCCAAAAGATTATTAAAGATTGCCTTACATTAGAATATCGGGATAGAATTCCATGGCTCGTGCATTTAAAAGATTTGTTGAAAGGCATAAATCTAGCTCCAAATTTGGACAATCCAGGTATTATCCTCCAATTTAGCACGAAAGAATTGAAAAACCAACTAATGACATGGAGGGATAGTGCTAGAGATAATAGAGAATGTAGGAAATCAACAGTAGCACTTTATTTGACTGAAACTAACGAGGTAATGCCAAATTACTTACTGACAGTTGCAAACACTCAGGATAGATTTTATTTGACTCGAATGCGCTTTAGAATGTTGCACTTTTTAGTAGCTTTCCCAAAGGTGAGGATTTGGAGCAAAAGCCCCTGTGTGGGACGATTTGCACAATCTACAATGCACTTTATTATATCTTGTAAATTTTATCATGACATTAGGAAACATTTTTTAAAACCTTTATTTGTTATTAACAAATTATTTTATTGTAGAGAAGCTTTTAATTATTTATGTAATTGGATACTAATGAGAAATGTGATGCAGTGATAAAATTTACCCTATATGCCATAGAACAAAGAAAAAAGCTGTCGTATTTAGAAAACCTCCGGTATGAGAATGAATAATCGCCCAATTTGTTGCAGCAAAGGTTTTATTCATTTATTTATTAGTAATTTTTTTTTTAAAGTATTTTATTGTATACCATTATCATTTTTAAAGAGATCATTTATCTTTTATGGAGTAAAATCCGAATAAAGATTGATTTGAATTGAATTGAATGCTCTTGTATGTTGGGTTTCTGACAATGAGTTAGAACAGTCAGAAAGAACACGACGCTGCAGGCGAAGTATAAGCGTCTCTGCTGTCCGAGGCTCCTAAGGAGAACAAACTCCATGCAAGCTCGTGGAAAAACAGCTGGGCCACGTTAAAATGAGGGAAAAGCTAGGTAAATCAAGGGAAAGATTAATATAAAGGAAAAAAGTTAGTAATGATAATTAAGCATTCAATCACGAGAAACTAACACAATTATAGATTAATAATTTAAAATCTGTTAAAATATGTTTTACTTGACTGCGAGCAGCAAGAAAAGAGGACTTGTTGCTCCCAGACCAGTGATTTATAGGGTTACCTTTATGTGATTGATTGTTTTCTCTTCATGATGTCATTCTCTAGTTCTGTTCTCTAGGCATGCTGGGAGATGTAGTATTATCTGTTGAAATAAATGCAAGAAAAGATAGCATGATAGGAGCCTCAAGCCTTGTAATAAAACTTTAAAACACTAAGGACAGATGGCAAAATAAAATTGAAAATATGTTTCTCAAACTCAAAGGCCGCCTGAGAAGGGCGGTACTTCAAGATCACTGAGAAAGTAGTGGAAGAATAGTAACAATACTAAAGAAAAGGTATTCAGTCTTCAGAAGGCCATCAAGACCAGGTGCTCACAATAATCCCTACGCTTGCATTACTTCGGTGACCAACATGTTTTATCTATTAACCAAAGGAAACTGCCAGATGAACATCCTATAGTGTTCCACTGATGTGCTTCATTACAAAGCAAAGTAATTTTAGTGTGCCCTGTGTTGTTACTGTTTAGTTGTGTTATGAGAATTCCTCTAATTGTTCTAATTTAATTGCTGTGCCATTTTGGCATTATTGATAGTTGTAGTTTGTAAAACATGGTTGTTCTTTGTATGTGATTATTGTTTTATTCCGCTCATAATCTTTGTGTTTATCTGAGTTATTTTGTGTACTTTTTGTGTGGTTGATGACAATCTAGCGACTTAATACATTCATCTGCTAATTCATTTATTTTTTGGTCAAGTCAACTCTTAACTATTACATCCATCACCCTACCTGCATGCTATCACATACCCCACCCTCGCCCTCACCCCCATCACTCTAACTCCTCACATATGTCCCAATATCACAAACCAAACACCAAAGCATGGACACCCATCACCAAAGCATGTCCACTGCACATACCCATACACCCCCCTAAACCATTATCACACAAGGTCCCACTCAAGAATGCAAGCACTGGGCTACAGGGTCACCCACCCTTTGCACACCATGGCATACACAGATGCAATAATCATACTTTTACACCCCTGCAGGACCACTACCCAACGTCACCGGACAGGAGGGTCCAGACATGTCCACTCCACCCACAGAAGAGGCCCACAGTGATGACAGCAGCTCTGTCCAACTGGATCTAGATGACCAGCCCGGCCCATCTGGGACCTCAGGACAGTAGGTTCTCCTCACACTGGCACAGGCCACTACAGAGCTTCCCCCCTCTGGAAACACCAGCACAGCACCCACCCAGCGGGCCCATACCTCTGTTCTCAGGACACGTCAAGCAGCAGTGTGTCCACCACTACAGGGAACCCAGGCTAACCCACCACCCCAACAACACCAGGGACCTGGACGCAGTGGTAGTGGGCAAACGGGCCTTAAGGGGACAGAGGCCCAGGGAAACAGAGGAACTGGGAGGGCTGCTGTGCGACAGAGGGAGGACAGGCCCAGGGAACCCACTCTCCACGAGGCCCTCTCCAACATCATGGGAGCATACCACCATTCCCAGGAGACGATGGCAACGGTACTGGCCAAGTTTCAGGAGACCCAGCGGCTGCAGGAGGAACAGTATTTGGGGTTCAGGGAGGAACTGAAATCCATCAATTCCACCCTGGGCACCATTGTAGGGGTGCTGACGGAACTCGTCAACACCAGGAGGGACACTGTGGCACACGAAGGGGCCCCTGACACTAGCCTGGACGATGAACTGCCCACCACCTCCGCCGGCGCTAGTGGACAGGAGGCACAGCCACAGGACCACGACACCAGCACCCCACCCCCTGCAGATGGAGAACCACCCTGCAAACGGTCCCTGAGATCCAGGGCAAAGACAGAGAACAATGCCAAGACCCCGCCAAGAAATGAGACCACCCTGATTGCCATCCTTTTGTCCCACTTTTTCACCCTGTCCATACTTAAACTGCCCCAGCTCCACTTCCTATGCCCCTTTGGACAATGCACCTGTGAGACTAATAGACTGGACTCTGCCATGGACATTACTCCACCATCACCCCTGACCATTTTACAACACCCTCCAATATTTAGCACTTAAATAAACAGCCTTGAATCATAAAACAATCTGGAGTCAGTCTGTGCTTTCACAAATGTGTATTTGCAATAACTGTGGCAAAATGCTATATCCAATGTAATGTCAACATACCTATGTCACACAGCTCTAGTCCATGAGGTAACATAGCAGAGGTCACACAGTGGGACCCAAATCTGTGAAATTGAAAGGGAAAGTGACAACTCAGGGTCCATATACTGGGTAAAAGTGACAGACAGATGAGAGTTAGAAAAATTAGATTAGATGTAGCAGGCAGTGTTGTCTTCTTACCTGTGTCTCACTGGAAGTATTGCTGGATCACCATGTTCCTGTTGTCTATGTCCTCTTCTTCTGCTTCCTCGTCTTCTCTGTCCACAGGCTCCACAGCTGCCACAACACCTCCATCTGGACCATCCTCCTGCAGAAAAGGCACCTGTTGTCGCAACGCCAAGTTGTGAAGCATACAGCAGGCCATGATGATCTGGCACACCATCTTTGGTGAGTAGAATAGGGAACCACCTGTCATATGGAGGCACATGAACCTGGCCTTCAGGAGGCCAAAGGTCCTCTCTATAACCCTCCTAGTTCGCCCATGGGCCTCACTGTAGGGGTCCTCTGCCCTTGTCCTGGAATTCCTCACTGGGGTCATTAGCCATGACAGGTTGGGGTAACCAGAGTCACCTGCACATGGCGAGGGACAACTGTTAGACACACACTAACACTTAGTGACATCCCCAGACCCAGACACCTAGTCACACTGTATTGGGTCCATGTCCTCACCTAATAGCCACACACGGTGCCTCTGGAGTTGCCCCATCACATAAGGGATGCTGCTATTCCTCAGAATGTAAGCGTCATGTACTGAGCCAGGAAATTTGGCATTCACATGGGAGATGTACTGGTCTGCCAAACACACCATCTGCACATTCATCGAATGGTAACTCTTCCGGTTTCTGTATACGTGTTCTCTCCTGCAGGGGGACCAAGGCCACATGTGTCCCATCAATGGCACCTATGATGTTGGGGATTTGTCCCAGGGCATAGAATTCACCTTTCACTGTAGGCAAATCCTCCACCTGAGGGAAAACGATGTAGCTCCGCATGTGTTTCAGCAGGGCTGACAACACTCTGGACAACACGTTGGAAAACATAGGCTGGGACATCCCTGATGCTATGGCCACTGTTGTTTGAAAAGACCCACTTGCTAGGAAATGGAGTACTGACAGCACCTGCACTTGAGGGGGAATTCCTGTGGGATGGCGGATAGCTGACATCAGGTCTGGCTCCAACTAGGCACACAGTTCCAGGATTGTGGTACGATCAAGTCTGTAGGTAATGATTACATGTCGCTCCTCCATTGTCGACAGGTCCACCAGCGGTCTGTACACCGGAGGATGCCGCCATCTCCTCACCTGCCCCAGCGGATGTGCTCTATGGAGTAGAACAGCGAGCAGAGAGTCAACCAACTCTCAGGTACCTAAACACAACTTAATCGTGAAATGTTTTCAAATCGAAATATGGCTGGATTAGTGTTTAAGCAAGGCCTAGACATGTGTGACGCAGTCAAAATTAATGCCATGTGGCCCCCTGAAATGGCATCTGCCTGACCTGTAATGTGGGACAAGGGGATATGAGGTAACTGCGCTGGCGTTGTACACCGTCACGGTAGGCGGTCGAAGACCGCGGCGCAATCCTGCATTGGTAAACATTGGACCCTATGGGTCCCAGGAGCCAACGACGATGTACGCCGGCAGTGACAGTACGCACCGCCGCGGACGTCACTGCCATTTTCTCTCTGTTCACTCACTTGATACCTGATCTTCGACAGGAGAGGACCTACACTGCTGTGACCTCAGTCTGGAAGAGACAATGGCTCGTGTGTCTGGGGAAAGGGCCCCTGCCTTCAGCACGGAGGAGTTGGAGAAACTAGTGGATGGGGTCCTCCCCGAATACACGCTACCCTACTGTCCTCCAGACAAACAGGTGAGTACACTGTGAGCATGCTGTATGGGCAATGGCTGCTTGGAGTGGTGTGGATGACAGATGGGGGGAGAATGAGGCGTGCATGAAATGACGGTGAGTGCATGTGCGTCATGGCAAGGGTAGGGATGCGGGCCAATGACTGTGACGGTGCGGACGGTTATATCTTCTCCTTTTCCCCTGTACTATTTCTGTAGGTCAGCGCCCACCAGAAGAAGGATATTTGGCGTGCCATCGCCAAGGAAGTCCGGACCCTGGGGGTCTACCACAGATGGAGCACCCACTGCTGTAAAAGATGGGAGGGCATTCGCTGCTGGAGCAAGAAGACGGCGGAGGCCCAGCTGGGGATGGCCTACCAACGTGGGAGGGGTGCCCATCGCGCAATGACCCCCCTGATGTTCCAGATCCTGGCGGTGGTGTACCCGGAGTTGGATGGGCGCTTGAGGGCATCACAGCAGCCACAAGGGGGTGAGTACACTCTCATTCAGCTGATTCAGCGCGCATTGTAGGTGTCTGGGTGGGGGAGGTGAGCTGTGGGTTCTCCTAGGCCAGGGCGAGTTTAGTAGGCAAGGTCCCTTCTTAAGGCAGGCCCTGTGGCACCCCACCTGTGTACAGAGCCAACTACACCTAGTCAGGCTCCTGTGACTTCCATGTGTGCAGCAATTGGCCATAGCCTTGTAACCCATGTCCCTGTGATTGATTAGGGAACTCCAAGTGCACGGCGTAGTGCAGGGGGCTTCTGTGTCTGAAGTGTCAGCCAACGGTAGCAGTATTGCATGCACTCAACATGTCTTTCTTCTGTCTTCCCCTCCCTTTTTGTGGTCTCCCTGTGCTTGTATGCATTAGCATCATCAGGCGGAAGAGCAGTGGCACTGGAGCAGGAGAGAGCTGCATCCCACATGGCCCTGGAGGGCGACACAACGGAGTCTGAAGCCACCAGTGGGACGGAGGGCAGGGGGAGCTCCTCAGCGGGGACAGGAGCAGACACCAGCGAAACGGACTCCTCCTCTGATTGGAGCTCCCTTGCGGTGATGGGCCCCTCTGTGCCCACCGCATCTACAGGTACAGCCGCCACCCCACCTACCAGCAATACCCTCCCAGCAGCACCTCAGCGTTTGCCCCGTGGCCGCTCACCCAGGCGGGTGGGCATCTCCTTCGCCCCAGGCACCTCAGCCCCTGCCCCTGTCAGCCCTGCTTCCCTCAGTGAGGAGGCCATTGACCTCCTCAGATCCCTCACTGTTGGGCAGTCTACCATTTTGAATGCCATCCACGGTGTAGAGAGGCAGTTGCAACAGACCAATGCATACCTGGAGGGCATTCATTCTGGTCAGGCAGCCCAACAGCAAGCTTTTCAGACTCTGGCCTCAGCACTGATGGCAGCCATCGTCCCTGTCTCTAGCCTCTCCCGTCCAACTTCCTCCACCCAGACCCAAACCCCTGTACCTCAGCCTATCCTAAGCACACCATCAGACCAGCATGCACACACGTCAACACACAAGGGAAGCTCAGGCAAACATAAGCACCACACATCCCACAGGCACTCACGCAAGCATCATACACATGCAGACATACCAACAGCCACTGCCTCCACTGTGTCCCCCTCCTCCTTGTCTCCCTCCTCCCTCCCAGTCTCGTCTCCACTCACACCTGCATGCACTACATCTACAGCCACTACCTCCATCACCAGCACACCCACCACCACACCCCGCTCACTTGCACTCACCACCCCCACTACCATTCACACATCCCCTGTGTCCTCTCCCAGTGTGTATGTGAGCCCACCTCCCAAGGTACACAAATGCAGCCGTACACCCACCCAACAGCCATCCACCTCATGACAGCCTCCAGCCCATGCACCTTCACCCAAAGTCAGAAAACTTACACCTCCTACAACCACTAGCTCTTCCTCCACTCCCAAACCCCCTCCATCTACCCCTCCCACTGTGTTTAAAAAACTTTTCCTGTCCAACCTTGACCACTTCCCCTCACCTCCCCCACCCCTTTAGTCCCCTAGGGCACGCCTTTCCAGGTCCCAACCCAGCACCTCAGCCACCACATCAGCGGTAACAGTGGTCAAAGCAGTAACCGGCTTCTGGAGTGTGCCAAGCAGCAGGGCAGCCAGTGTGCCAAGGTTCCAGACCACGGACAGTCCCCTACCTCAGAGGCATAAGAAGTTGGCCACTGCCCGGAGGGAGAAGGGTAAAACACCTGCCACCAATGGCCCTCCCAGGACTACAGTTGGGATTGGGAAGAAAGCTGCGCCACCATCCAAGGTGGGGAAGGGGCACAGAAAGAAAGGCAAGTCGCCGCCAACCTGCACGGTGGACAAGACCGCTACCAGCACATCTGCCCAGGACACTGCCGCCACCAGCACCACTGCCAAGGACACCGCCGCCAGCAGCACCGCCGCCACCAGCACCGCCGCCACCAGCACTGCTGCCCAGGACACCACCGCCAGCAGCCCCGCTGCCAAGGACACCACCACCACCAGCACCGCTGCCCAGGACACCGCCGCCACCAGCACCGCTGACCAGGACACCGCCGCCAAAGCACTGTTGCCCAGGACACTGCTGCCAGCAGCACCGCTGCCCAGGACACCGCTACCACCAGCACCGCTGCCAAGGACACCGCCGCCACCAGCACCCCTGCCAAGGACACCGCCGTCACCAGCACGCTCACTGAGCCACCCACCAGCACCACTACTGAGGCCGCCACGAGCAGGATGAAGCACTCTGGGCACAAAGCCCGATCCAGAACCAGTGGAGATTCACATCCACTACCTCTGTCCTTGGCAGGATGAAGCACTCTGGGCACAAAGCCCCCTCCAGAACCAGTGGAGACTGTTATCCACTTGAGAGACTGTGGCTTTGCCCTCCCCAGGATAAAGCAGTGGGCAACCCACCCACTGGAAAGACTTGAGAGACTGTGGCTTTACACTCCCCAGGATAAAGCAGTGGGCAAATCACCCACTGGAAAGACTTGAGAGACTGTGGCTTTGCACTCCCCAGGATAAAGCAGTGGGCAAATCACCCACTGGAAAGACTTGAGAGACTGTGGCTTCCCACTCCCCAGGATAAAGCAGTGGGCAAACCACCCACTGGAAAGACTTGAGAGACTGTGGCTTTGCATTCCCCAGGATACAGCAGTGGGCATGGAGCTCCCTCGTGGGTCTAGAGTTGTGCACTCATCCGGCTGAGGTGCCCCCCTTTCCCTTCCCCCTGAGGTGCCTGTTGTATTTCTATCTGATGCCCCTGCAGTTTTCTCTCCGTTTTGATCAGGTATTGAGTGTGGGCCTCGCCCATGCATTTTGGGCCCAGTGGTCCACGGACTTAAATAGTGCAATACCTGGACTTGTATTCTTGGTGTATATATTTGTTTATAGTGTATATATATTTTTGAGTACTGGATTTTAATAGATTACAATGGTTACAATCATTTCCTTTTGTCGTTGCATTCTTCCAGGGGGTTTGGGGGGCGTAACTGTAGTGTATCAACATGTATTAGTGTGTGTGTTGTGGTGGGTGAGGGTGGGGGTGTTGCGTGTGTGTATCACTCTCTTTTCCCTCCCCCCTCCCCTGTGTCGTAGGTGCAGTACTCACCGTGGTCTTCGCCGCCGGCGTTCGTGCTCCTGGTAGAGGAGCAGGAAGACAAAGGCAGGGAGAATATGGAGTTCCGGCTCCATGGCGTCCTGGTTCCTCGTGGGGTTTGTAGAGGTGAGCGTTTTCGCTTCCAAGTCCTGTTTCCGCTGTGTTTTTGTTTGTGGTGAATCCGACCCGGAAAAGGTGGCGGATTGGCCTGTTGTAATACTGTGGGCGGTTCATTGTCTTCAGCCTGTCTGTTGGCGGTTACCGCCGCGATGTTTGTTTCTACCGCCGTGGCGGTCGGAGTGTTAAAGTGGCTATCTTTGTTGGCGGTTTCCGCCATTGTCGTGATTCCATTTTTTTCCCGCCGGCCTGTTGGCGGTTTTACCGCCGCTTTAACACCGACCACCAGGGTTGTAATGACCACCCATGTTTCATACACCATGACTGAACACACTTGACTTGTTTACGTGACCCTTTAGTTTATTTCTTTTGTTACTCCTCCGTGGCTGTCTCGTGTCTTTTTTTGGGGAATCGTGTTAGCCAGCCAGCAAGTTTGATCATGGGGTGGTGAAAGTGGTATTCTATTGGAATTAGAATGGCAGATTTAAATTAGGATGCTAAATGGCAACATGTTCATGTTTGGCAGCAGATAGAGGAAGAAGGTAAGTGCTTTAGTTATATGTAGGGCCACTGGAATTATGCGGCAGGAAAAGATCAAATTATGAGCCAGGGATGGCCGAGTTTATGTAGCAAAAAAGTCCAGTTATGATTTTGCAATGCCAATAGTTCCAGCTCAAGTGTGAGACCCATTGCATTGCAAATGCGTGTTTCTTTCTGACAGCAAATTATGGTTGAACTGCCATCTTAACGTTTATATTTTCTTATGTGTGAGGCAATGAATGATGTGACCCTGTAATGTACTTTAACATGTAACTCACCTTCTTTCTTAGTAATTCCCTTGGAAATTATTTCTGCTTCAAGATATTTTAAGTGTCGTAGCTTCCCCACACTTTGCATTTTTTTAATGCTTTTCTATTGCCTGGAAAGTAGCTTTGGGTGAGAAAAGGTTAAGGGTTTTGGTGTATTGTTGGCTGTTGTCAGGGGTATCAAATACCTTTCCTACTTTCGCTCCATTTTGATTCTGAACTCATCACTAGTACCTACATGCCACTTTTTCTGTTGTTTCAGTGTATTGCTGATGGAGCTACTGTGCATGGTTTTGACCTGTGCTACTATGACCAGTGTTCATCATTTTTAGTTTAGTTTCGCTTTTCCCCTCTGCTTCTGACTTTGCCAATTGCTTCATTGCAAATTTCACACTTACCTGCTTGCTCAGGAATGCTCGAGGTGTCTTCATAGGGAGTGACACAGATTCATGGTACTTCAAACATGAGCAATTATTTCTTTCAAGAGTCTCCTTGTCTCTGCTACTCCCACTGCTGGGTACAGACGCTTCCTGGAAGGTAAAGTGGAACTGAAGGCTCAGAAATAATGTTTTTGTGGTGTCTTTCCAGCAATATGCCTATCTGCCGTGAGAGATCGCCTATTGTCTGTTCAATGTGAATGTATAATTCATAGAATATTCCTTGTCACCGAATGCTTGCGTTGTCAGAAAGATAAGTTATTCATTGTTGTTGCTGTTTTCATACTGCCTACAGATTGTACATCTGAAACAGACATTTTTTCAGGCGTTTACCAGGTTTTTTAACCATACATATACTGTGCACAAGGTCGCATATTGGAAGTTGACTGAGAATAGAAATGCATATATTATTGAATTGTTTCGGAAATATGTCGGTTTGATCAAATTGATCAATTGGTGGAAAAAAAGAAAAAGAACTGCTTTGTTCACATGCATGGTTATTTTGAGGCTTTCTCCCTCATCATTTATAAACCAGCTGGTTTCATCTGAGTGTCTGCATCCACCTGTGCCGCGCAAGGCCTTTCCCACTCCATCAGTGGGTGACATTCAGAGGCACTGCTCCTTTGGTACCCCGCTACGTTTGTTTCTCGAAGAGGCAATGTGTTGCTCCTTTGAGGGCTGTGCCTAGGCAGCTGCCTGCTGTCTTATATATATAATTATGAGGCACTCTTAGCCTGAAAGGGTACTGCTTGGAGTTAGATATGGATTTATACTGGGTGTTCCCTTGTGTCTAGACAAAGCTAGCTATGCTCCTATGACAAGAGCAGAGCACTTGTGCCACGAGCTCCATTTGCTAATTCCAGTTAGGCTTGGACAGTATTTTCAACAGTCCAATGATCTAGTACTGTGAGGGGAATGATGAAATATCTCTTTTATTTTCGCTGGGCATGGGAAGCACTTGCTGATTCCATGCTGTCACATGGTCTAGCAAATGGCTTGGTGGACGGATAACAAAGTGCATTGCATGCCTTAATTATTTGGTTATAGTTCTCTTTATTATTATCTATATGTCTTGTGTTTTCCGCCTTTGAATTTTGTTTCACCACAATCAACTTTGTTTTCCTCTTCCCAAAAGGATAGACTGGACCTGACCACCGTTGTTGGCATGCGCCTCAGATAGAGGAGGGAAGAACCACAGGTAAGTAGATGTTCCTTGATGTTAGCTATAATATGGGGGTGAGTGTGAGGGATATAATCACCTACTTGTCCATTCTGTCACCGTTTTGTTGTGCATTCCTTTCTTTTCTTTTGGTTAAAAATGGGGCATGCGACTATCATTCCTGTCTCTTAAACAAGACAGGGAATCCACCACTTAGACGAGTGACCCCTCTCCAGTCGAAACGTTCCCATGCTCACAGATACGCGTTTCCCACCCACCAGTTAGTCACAGTAGATGCCCACGTATCTCCGGGAACGTGGCGGAGCAATACAAGGAAACTGTGGTCTCCCCACTTACTCGGTCGACTCTCGTCCGGGGCCCTAGAGATCTCAGATGGAAGGCTGCAGCTTCTCGAGTTGTCCTACCCCGGTTAACATTGTTCTGGGTCTATTTCCCTGGGCTTTTTCCACTGGTGCTTCTCTCTCCTGCACTCATGGTACGCCTCGCTTCCGGGATATCACTCCTCCTATTTCAGGCCACCATTCATCAGGGGGCTGATCAGCTGATCAGGGGAATGATTAGTGGAGTCTCCACTTCCTTTATCCCTATAGAGGCTGTAAAGAGACAGGCGTCCCAGGTAGCCTGTAAAAAAAACACACAGATGCATCTCAGGGTACGGAAAGAAAAGGGCAAGGGTCAAGCCCTATCAAAACTGTCGCCATCACACATGCTTTAAAAATATTGCTAAAATATAGTAAAAATGTTTTGTCAATTTTCTAGCTCGGCCTAGATGGCAATGGGCTTATTACATGCTTAAATATTCAAATATTCTGCTAGAAAAAACAGAGATTTTAGGTGAGCATTTCTAGAGTGTTGGTGGAGCTGTAGAGTGCTCCGCATAAATGAGCTGCTCTTCACTTAAACGAGGGACCTCTCTCAGGGTTCCCTACTCCTTTTTGCATATATATATCTATATATATCCATATATATATCTATATATATATATATATATCTATATATGTATAAATATAATTTTATCAACAAAGGTTAAAGTAAAGTTATAGTTGGGTGACTATGTCAGTGACAACATTAATGTTTTGAACCAAAAAACAATCATGACATGTTGTATGACATAATTTATGACATCACTGAAGACATCCGAAATGACATCATTGAGGACATCGTAGATGACATCACTGATGACATCAGTTAAAAAAACGAGTGTGTTAGTTTGTTTTATGTTTTACATAGTGGCCATATTACTTTTCTACCTAATTTTGTACAGCCTCTTTCCACCTTATGGTTGTAGGAGGTTACAACACACATGTGCTTCTAATGTACCATGGGTGTGTAAAAGTATTGAACACTTTATAAATCTTTGTATTGAAGAGTAACTGTGTCTGCAGATGACAATTGATGACTTGTGTCCTGTTCTGCAGCAAAAGTTTCCAACAGGGCAAATATTCTACGTAGTAGATACTAAGGGCCTGATTTATACTTTTCTAGTGCTGCATTTGTGTCATTTTTTTACACAAAAGCAGAGCAAATTTACAAAATTCAATTATATTTTGTAAGTTAGGGCTGCTTTTGCGTCACAAAATGACGCAAATGCGGCGCTAAAAAAGTATAAATCAGCCCCTAAGTATTTTAAGCAGCTTAGAGTAAGTAGACAGAATCTTAGTAGCATGACAATTTCTACCTAACATAGAAGACTGTGCAACAAGTACTAACCCATGTACATGTGCTCGTTTAGCTTGAAAAGATCTATCTGTAAAGTTTTAACAACAGTATGAAGGCTGCAGGTAGTGTGATCTTTAGCACCTTCAGTCCTTGATTATTTAAAGTGAACAGTGTATTTTTTTACAAGTGCTGCAGAGAGTGTCCTCTGTTCTAAATAGATACCTTTTAATTCTTTGTGGTGTATTTCTCATGAAAGTTTCATTGTCTGCAAACAGTGTTGTGCAGAGCAAACTCTCTCCATAAACAGTTTACAGTACCCCCTTTTCTACTCATATCAACTTCATTTCTCTATGCAGGTTTGGTGACTGTGAAGAGTTAGATACAGATAAAAGCTGTCCATAGTATGGTATTATTTTTGGAACAGACGCTGAGTATCTTGAGGGACCTGCCTTTCTCTGAACAGCTGTATACATAGTGAACACCGTCTGCAATGAGGGTTTTCCATATACATATACTTGACTGTTAATGTGAACTAGGCTACCCCTGAAGTGTATGGTATAGTGTCAGTGCACATAACACATGTTTGTTACACCTAAGGGAGTTGTATCTTTGATGGCATTAATGATGCTTCATATTATTCTAAGCTATTTTGTATTTACTTTCAGGCTTATAAATGCCATACTAGTTTACGGATGTAATGTGTCCAAAAGAAGCTTGGATGATGCCACCTTTGAAGCCATCCGTGATGTCATCAATGTTGTAATTTGAGATGTTATCACTGATGTCTTAAATAATATCTTATAACATGTTGTAAGTGATTTAATGTGTGAAGTCATAAGCAGTGTGTGGTAGGGTGCAAGTTATAGATACCTATGCAAAGTATAACTGGTGAATTTCTGTGTTTTTTTGTTCAAAGTGTTAATATTGTCACCAATATATTCACCTAACTGTAACGTTACTTTAATCTCTGTTTTTTTTCAGTGAATTTTTAAGGTTTTTTTTAAACAAAAACAGATCTTTTTATCACATCTAACTATAATGTCAGTTTAACTTTTGTTTCTTTCAGTGAATTTCAAGATGTTTTTAAACGCAAAGTAATATTTTATTATCTTGTATAAAGCCAACCCCCCCCACTGTTCACGACCTTCGGGTGTGCGTGGGGTGTTTTGTCCATAGGGGCAAAGCCCTGCGGCAAACCCCCCACCGACAGCCAACCCCACATTGCGCACAGCCTTTGGCCGTGCACAGCAGGGCATGGCCACAGGGCCTGGTCTGAAGTCAGGCCCAGTGGCCAACCCACCCAGAAACAGCGACCCCACGCAGACACTCAACCTCATGCTGTGTATGGCCTTTTGTCATGCATGGTGTAGGATTGGCCGCAGGCAGCCACCCGGAGGCAGCCTACCCCACGCCACGCATTGATTTGCTCATGCGTGGGGTTAGCTGCAAGGCCTGTATTGAAGCCAGGCCCTGCTTCCAACTCCTCACAGGCAGCCAACCCACACTGCACACAGCTTTTGGCCGTGCCCAGAGGGGGATTAGTCATAGGGCTTGGCCTGCCATCAGACCCTATGGCCAAACCCCAGCAGCCTGCAAACCCCCACACAGTTCACAAACACCATATTGTGCACATACATTGTCCTGAGCAGCTTAGGGTTGGCCTTTGGGCCATGAGGACCCCATTCTCTGGGGCCAAATACAATTAAACAGAGGAGAAAGGTGTGCAGCCCCTTCCCTGAGCATTATTATGCCCTGAGCATTATTATGCCCCAGGAACCCAATCCCCTGGGACCAGATATAATAAAAAAATGTGAGAGGGACACAGGCTCCCCTCACTTAGAGCTTTATTAGGCCCTGGGGATTCCATCCCCTGGGGCCAAACCAATATAAATGTGGAGGGGCCATGTGTTCCTCCTTCCCAGCCCTTCATAAGACTTCATAAGCCCAGAGTACCCCATCCTTGTGGCCATTTTTTGTTTGAAAGGGGGAGGGGAAGGAGCCTGCACAGCTCCTCCGCCCCCGTGCCTGATCAGGCATCCGGGGAACCCATCCTCCAGGGCCAAATCAATGAAAAAGAGGAGGGGAACCCCATCCACTGGGGCATCTATTTTTTAAAAGGGGGGAGACATGGTCTCCGACCCTCATTAGGCCCGACAACCCCATACTGATGGGGGGCATTTTTTGTTTAAAAGGAGAGGGGGACTTTGCGGGCCCCCAACCATGACCTCATTAGGTACTGGAGACTCCATCTCCCAGGAACATACTTATTTTAAAGGAGAGCAGACTGCACTGCCCCCTTCCCTCAGCCGGTGTTGGCCCAGGGCACCCCAACTCCTAGGGCCGTATGCATATTAAAAGGGAGGAGCTGCACGGCTTCCCTTCCTGAGGCTTATTAGGCCCTCAGTACCCCCATCTCCCAGGGCCTTATGTATATTAGAAGAAGAGGGAGGCCGCACTGCCCCTCTCCCTAAGTCTGTTTTGGCCCAGGAGACCCCACCCTTTGTGTCTCTATTTTAAATAGACCAGTGCCCACCCAGGGCATCCACCATGCACACATTGGGAGCTGTGGGGGTAGCCCCCGAGCCCCTACAGCCCCAGATTTCTTCCTGCATGCTACAGGAGCCGGCATTGCTCCCATCTGGATGGGGAAGCTGATTATGCTGCTCCCTGTGGGTGGGTGCAATCTGTTGTTCTGTTTCCCTGCCCGCATCGGTGTGGGCAGGGAAACAGATATCAAGTCTGATCCTAGCTGGCGGGAGCATTTTTAAAGCTCCCTCCTGCAGGGAGTAGACTTTCTGTTTGCTCACGTTCAATGAGAGATTTCGAAATGCTCCTGCCAGATGGGAGCAAACACGTTTCCCTGCCTGTGCCGGTGTGGGCAGGGAAACCACTGTGTCCTGGGGATGAGCTCCTTGGGGCACATCAAGTGAGCCAGTCCCGGAGGAAGGGGTCTCCACGGCCTTTAAAGGCTCAATGAGGAAGGCCTCCTGCCTAAAACATAATGTGGGCCATGTGGAATGGGGTCCTCATGGCTGGATATGGCTTGGGAGGGGGCTGTACCCCCCCTCTCCTAATGACCTAATAAATTAAATTGCCCCCCCCGAAGGATGGGGTCCAATGAGCTGAAAACGGTTCTGGGAGTGGGGCTCAGTGCTTGGAGCAAAATTTGCAGATTTTTTTTATTTTGACCATGGTGCAGGTCTTCTGGGTCCCCTCATAGGGCCTAGGGAGGCAGAGTATCCCTACTTTGCCCGCTTCTTTTATTTTTGGTAAACGTCAGGACAGGGTACTAAGGGCCTAATTAGGAGTTTGGCGGTCTTAAGACTGCCAAATTCGCAGTCGGACCGCTACACTACTGGCTGTCTCACTGCCAGATCCTGGCAGTCGGACCGCCAGGAGACCGTCGCCTCCGCCGGGATCAGGGATCCTGATGGGTTGGCGGTGGTTGAAATTGTGGTCAGCCATAGCGGTGCCGAGTCTGGCACTGCCGTGCTGATCATACCTCCCTTTCCACCAGCCTTTTCATGGTGGGTCCCTGCCATGAAAAGGCTAGCAGAAAGGCAGTGCTGGGGACTACAGGGGGGATCCTGCACTACCCATGACCATGTCGCAGGTAGTGAAGGGACCACCCTGCCACCACCCTTGGAATGCGCACTGTCTCCTATGCAGACAGAGCGCCTTCCAAGGGTACTCAGCGCAACGGCATTGGCCTCAGCTCCCTATGGAGCCGAGGCCAATGCCGCTGTACTGTGTCCACCAAGCTGACCAGCAAAAATGTTGTAACATGGCAGTTTCCGCCGGTCAGCATGGTGGAACCATCATAATACAGCGATGGTGAGGCCACTGGCTTGAGGGATGTCTCACCACCACCGTATTGGAGTTGTGGTGTTTCAATGGCCTAACTCATAATCAGGCCCTTAGTCTTTACGTCCTGTAATGGTTTCCAGCAACATATTACTCATATTTCTGGCAGCAAGTGAGAGTGCATGCTCCTGAGGAACTCTGACTCCCACAGGAATGAGATGGCCTAAGGGAAGAAAAGCTCCCTGGGCTAGTCAGAACACTCAATTTTTAAACTTGCACTCCAACAGGACTCTTGAGAGACTCTAGTGGACCCAACCGTACAGAAACACAAAGAATTTTAAACCTTAATTTCTCAAAAACTACAGAACAGATTTACATCAAAACACAAAATGCACAATCTGCAGACCAAAATCTAGCTTCCTGACAAATTTGGTATAATTCAGTTCAGCAGTTTTTGCAGTAGTGCTTATTAAAGAAGTCTGTGGAAAATGCATGGGGATTTTGCCTTTGGGATCCCTTTTTTTTCCTCGGTCACCGCTTTACGTATTACCCCAAAACTTTCCATGTAGAAACCAGACAAAAAGAGCACTTTTTTGGAAAGATTTGTGGCGATTCGTCAAAGTGTGCCAAAGTAATTAGCAACACAAAAATGCATGTGTATACTTGGCAGTGTTGTGCCAGTATTATGGAAGTCCCAAGAGGGTCTCAAAAGTTGTGATCTTATGCAAATCAAATGGGATTTTCCATATGACATTTTTCTTGTGAAATAAATCTGAAACATTTCTTTCATTCAGTGTCTTTTCTTTGTGTAAAAGCAATCAGCGTGTCCCATCTGCCTGTCAGAGTATGTTTAGTTTGTATAGTTTGTATAATGTTCACAAATGCCTAGAGTGACCACCTAACCCTTAGTCATTAGGGACACTTTCTCCAGTTCTGAACTATTCATCTACAAATCACTGATTTAAGGTGTGTTGGTGAAATTAGTTGAAGGAAAGCAAAATGGCTATAGCACCCAAAACAGTGTTAGCCTATCACACAAAAGGTCTAGGACTCAAAGCAGTGTCCATAATAACCTGGTGGGAGATGGTCATGATACGAACACCGCATAATGGTTCACAAACAAAGGATTTTGTAAACTGTGCATGGGAATGGTTCCACTTCCTGGATGCACACATCAGTTTAGGGAACATAAAATCATTAGACACATGAGAGCGGTTGGTGTGGCAAAACCACTGCCCTGGTGTTTTTCCATGATACCCTGATGAATGTACACCTGGCTGAGACTGTCCTTGTTACTCTGGGCACTATTTAAATGTATATGACCATTTCAGGAAACACATCCTCGAAGTGCTCCGATGTCCTTGTGGCCACATCCCCTGGGAAAAGGAAAACCTGCCGAGGACTGTCATTGTTACTATGGTCAATATTTAAATACCAAACTTCTGGTTAAACTCACCTTCTAGCAGTACTTAATTTGTGCCAGAGTTCGCCTGTGCTCCAGCACCTATTTTTAAATATGGCACTTATTTATGCGAGCACACCAGATGCTGCCACCTCAGCCTATTTTTTTCTAACACAGTACGTGAATTCAATTCTTTTTTTTAAAAAATCGCACTTCGAAGTCACCCCTACAGCTTGGGGTGACCTGTAATTGTCCAAATGCCACACTCGTTTAATTGTGATGGTTGGTAGGTAATGCTGGCGCTGCCATTCAGCAGCAGTGGCAGGAGCTGTGGGTGGTGCCACCTGCAGTGGAATACATTGGGTCCTGGCACGCACATTTTCACAAATTAAGCACCGACCTTTAGTTCGACGTGGGTGAAGCTCACTGACTGTCTGCAATGACACATTATTTGACAAATGGGACATCTTTCTCAGACTCTTTTTTGCTGCTCCGGGTGCTTATTTAATATTTAATTATCATGAACATATCTCTAAAGGCACCCAAGAGATAGACGTGGGTAAAGTTCACACTGTGCCAGGTCTCAGTGACACGTGTCCTAAGAAGAGGAACTCGTCTCTCCGAGAGGGAGTGTCACTGACACCAATTTCATGGATCGTGAACGTGTTGAAAAATACTACCTTGAAGATGGCGTGGGCTAAGCTCACACCCTGGCACTCCTCGAGGACACGGCCTGTGCAAAATGGAATAGCTTTCTCAGAGCGCCAGTGCCAACGTGGCTGTCAAATAATTGACTCTGAACGTGTGGGGAAAACATGCGCTGGTTGTCACCAGTGTCACGATCCCTAAGGGGTTTTGCATAAAATGTTTGTGAACACGCAACTAATTTAAAAGAAAACCAAAATGCAGAATAATCTATTTTTAACAAAACGTGTAGTCTAAGAAAAACCTAGGTTCTACTATACTGAAGGGGGACATGAAGTTAGGACCTAAGCTGCGGGCTTCGGAACCGGAGGAACAAGGCTCGAGTCTGGGCGTCGGATCAACACCCTGTGATTCTGGGCAAATCGCTCAATCTCTCGTGCCTGCAATTTAGTACCTGGAGACCCTCACGGGGGATTTGGCACCCGTTACGCATCCGCTATTTATTTAAAGGTCATATTGGAATGTAGTTGGTGTCCTGCACCATGGGTACATTGTGACCAGACCTCCGTTTTGCAAAATGACTGATGTATAGGGTGACCAGATTGTTAAAGCCAAAAACCAGGGCATTTCACAAACATAGAAAAGGGACTACAATTTTACTTCAACCGAGCGCACAGAATGACAGAGTTTATCAGCATCCGAATTACAGAAGCACATAAAGCAATACAATTGTTAAAACCAGCGTAATGCCTGTTAATTATTTTTTCCCCTGATAACATCTGCTAACTATCCTTGCTTGGGAAGTTCAGTTGACCCTCTCTAATAACCAGGACATTAGCTAAATTTCCCGAAATCCGCTGCGACAGCGGGTGAAACAAACGGGGTGCCTGGCCACCCTACTGATGTGCTAATCAGTTATATCAAAACAGGTGGATTTGCAGGAGGTTTGAAAACCTCCTACCTAAGGACTATTAACGAGGCAAGAGACATTCGGAGCACAGCTGTGCAAGCCATCAAATGCAGGAGTGGAGGCCTGCAGGGGGCATCAGTCCCCTGTCCTTCTTTTACATTCCTAGCAGCTAAACATAGGCCATGTCCCTCAAAGCACAGGTTCCGATTTAAAAATCTTTTCCTGCTAGGAATGTCATCGGGGCAGCAGGAACTAGACCACTGTCTGCCTCTCCACCCCTATGGCTGGCAGTGGTGGTTCCTTAAGGGGATGCTTTCCCAAGGGGACAGTTTTGTAAATTGCGAACCAGTAACCACTCCATCTCGGGGGGCGGTAAGAGATCTGTGGTTTGTGACTGCAGTTTCAGTCACAAACTATTTTTAGATCCTTTTGGAACTCAGAAAGAGGGGGGTATTAGGAGATAGCATTCAGAAAAGGTTTCAAAGGGTCTTTCACAGATATGAAATACTTTTTTGAGAGTCAAAAGAACTTTGATACATATGAAAAAGGTGTTTTGTGATTCCAAACCCTGTGTTGCTGTGACTCACAGGCTATTCAACCACAACACATATTTGTCCATTGGGCCCTTTGGGAGCTAGGGGATCATGTTAAAAAACATAACTACAGGGGAACACCCGAAAATGTCTCCTCCACTCACATAAGTGGCCATCAACTAAAATAATTTCCTCTCATCTTCCACAGTAGGGTATGATTGGCTGAGACCAATGTGAGCACGTCCAGGGTTCGCGACACTTCTACTGATGTGCATGTACTGACGCACACTGCATGGAATGCACGGTCAGTGATGCAACACACTAGTAATGCCTACATGTATTTAAACATGTTGCTTCCCTGTAATACATAATTAAATGCATTGCAGCTGACAAACTCCACCAGTTGCTGTTCAACATTTAGTTAAGGAGAAACCTGCAGCCACTACCACTTTCTTTGTTCCAGAGAATTTGCTGGTGGCTCCAAAGTAATATTGCCATGTACTTCATCATTACCGCCGCTCACAAGAACAGCACCAGGAGCTGTAAAGTTCTTCATCTCTTCCCACAGATACAGGAGCATTGCCAACATCTTCATCACCACTGCGATGTCCAACTTCCGCATGTCCCATCTGCACTGAGTACTACAGGAACAAATACAATGGTGGTCATTCCAACCCTGGCGGTCGGTGTTAAACCTGCGGCCAAACCGCAAACAGGCTGGTGGGGTAAAAAAAGGAATTCCGACCCTGGCGGAAACCGCCAACAGAGACCGCCACATTACCACACCGCCCGCCACGGCGGCACAAACAAACAGCGCGGCGGTCACCGCCAACAGACAGGCGGGAGACAATGTACCGCCCACTGTATCACAACCTACCAATCCGCCACCTTTTCCGGAGCGGTAGCCCCGCCGATAAAAACACGGCGGAAACAGCCATTTCGAAGGGAAAACGCTCACCTCCATACAGCCCACGAGGAATAAGGACAGCAAGGAACCCGAACTCCATATACTCCCAGCAATTGTGTTCCTACTCCTCTACCAGGAGCACGAATGCCGGCGCAGAAGACAACGGTGAGTACTGCACCTACGACACAGGGGAGGGGGGTGGAGAAAATATTACGGGTACACACATACGCGACACACCCACCCTCACCCTCACCCACTACAACACACACATCAGTGCGTATCAACACATCAGAGTGACACCCCCCAAACCCCCCGGGAAGAATGCAAACACAAAAGGAAATGATTCTAAACATAGGAATATATTGTATTACTGGCTTAAAAATATAATTCTACATCAAAAACTGTTATATACATAAATGTACAAGTCCGAGCATTGTAGCATGTATTGTCCGTGGACCACTGGGCCCAAATCACATGGGCAAAGCCCACACAAGATACCTGACTCCAATGGAGAGAACACTGCAGGGGCATCAGATAGCAAAACTACAGGCACCTCAGGGGGAAGGGAAGGGGGGGCACCTCAGCCAGATGAGTCCACGACGCCAGATCCACGAGGGGCCTCCATGGCCACTGTTCAATCCTGGGGAGTGCAAAGCCACAGTCTCTCAAGTCCGGACAGTGGGTGGGTTGCCCACTGTTCAATCCTGGGGAGTGCAAAGCCACAGTCTCTCAAGTCTCTACAGTGGGTGGGTTGCCCACTGTTCAATCCTGTGGAGTGCAAAGCCACAGTCTCTCAAGTCCGGACAGTGGGTGGGTTGCCCACTGTTCAATCCTGGGGAGTGCAAAGCCACAGTCTCTCAAGTCTCTACAGTGGGTGGGTTGCCCACTGTTCAATCCTGGGGAGTGCAAAGCCACAGTCTCTCAAGTCCGGACAGTGGGTGGGTTGCCCACTGTTCAATCCTGGGAAGTGCAAAGCCACAGTCTCTCAAGTCTCTACAGTGGGTGGGTTGCCCACTGTTCAATCCTGGGGAGTGCAAAGCCACAGTCTCTCAAGTCTCTACAGTGGCTGGGTTGCCCACTGTTACATCCTGGGGAGTGCAAAGCCACAGTCTCACAAGTGGATAACAGTCTCCACTGGTTCTGGGTGGGGCCTGGTGCCCAGACTGCTTGGTGCAGCCCTGCCCGACTAAGATGCGGGCCAGCCCCTGGCGCTCATGGTTCAGCGGTGCTTGAGACGGCGGTGCTCAGTTCAGCGGTGCTTGAGACGGCGGTGCCCAGTTCAGCGGTGCTTGAGGAGGCGGTGCCCAGTTCAGCGGTGCTTGAGACGGTGGTGCCCAGTTCAGCGATGCTTGAGACGGCGGTGCCCAGACAGCGGTGCTTGAGATGAAGGGCCCAGTTCAGCTGTGCTTGAGACGGCGGTGCCCAGTTCAGCGATGCTTGGGATGAAGGGCCCAGTTCAGCGGTGCTTGAGATGAAGGGCCCAGTTCAGCGGATCTGGACATGGCGTGGAGCTCATTTGCCACCTGTCCTGTGGCTGGCGGTGCCTTCCTGCCCATCTGTCCTGTGGCTGGCGGGGCCCTCCTGGGCTGCAGTGCCGGGCATGTTGGTGGCCTCCTGCCCACCTGGGATGGGGCTGGCGGGGCCCTCCTGGCCAGCTGGGCTGATGGCGGTCTTGTCGGGCGTGCTGCCCTTCCCAGCCTTCCCTGATCGCCTGTGGCCCTTCCCCACCTTGGGCGGTGTGACAGCTGTCTCCACACCTCCTGCCGGAGCCATGGTAGGGGTTTTTGTGCCTGGTGTCTTCACCCTCTCGCGCCGGCCACTGTTTCTCCGGGGGTGGGCTGCCCGTGCCTTGGCTCCGTACTGAACTGGCTGCCCTGGAGGGTGGGGGACTCCATAGTCCATGGCAGACTGTCATGACAGGGCCCGGTTTTGTGGTGGCTGAGGTGCTGACTGGAGTCCTATGACATGGACGGGGTGGGGGAGTTGGTGGAAAGAGGTTAAGTTTGGACAGGAAAAGCTTTTTAGGAGCAATGGGAGGGGTAGGTGTAGTAGGTATGGGAGTGGAGGAAGAGGATGTGGTTGTAGGAGTTTGAAGTCTGGTGTCTTTGGGTGCAGGTGCTTGGGCTGGAGGCTGTCGTGAGGTGGATGGCTGTTGGGTGGGTGGCTGCCTGCGTTTGTGTATATTGGAAGAGGGGGTCACAGACACACTGGGAGAGGACACAGGGGACGTGTAAATGGCAGTGGGGGTGGTGACTGCACGTGTGCGGGGGGTTCTGGTGTGTGTGCTGGTGATGGACGTAGTGGCTGAAGATGTAGTGCATGCAGGTGTGAGTGGAGACGTGACAGGGAGGGAGGACGGAGACGAGGAGGAGGGGGACACAGTGGAGGCAGTGGGTGTTGGTATGTCTGTATGTGGATGTTGCTTGGGTGAATGCCTGTGTGATGTGTGGTGCTTATGTCTGCCTGAGCTTCCCTTGGGTGTTGAGGTGTGTGCAGGCTGGTCTGATGGTGTGTCTGGGATAGGCTGAGGTACAGGTGATAGGGTCTGGGTGGAGGAAGTTGGAGGGGGGAGGCTAGAGACATGGACAATGGCTGCCATCAGTGCTGAGGCCAGAGTGTTGAACGATCGCTGAAGGGCAGCCTGACCAGAATGAATGCCCTCCAGATATGCATTACTCTGGTGCACCTCTCTTTCGACACCCTGGATGGCATTCAATATGGTAAACTGCCCAACAGTGAGCGTCCTCAGGAGGTCAATGATCTCCTCACTGAGGGCAGCAGGGGTGACTGGGGCAGGGCCTGAGGTGCCTGGGGCGAAGGAGATGCCCACCTTCCTAGGTGAGCGGGCACGGGGCAAATGCTGAGGGGCTGCTGGGAGGGCGGTGCTGGTGCGCTGGGTGGCGGCTGTACCTGTTGTTGCGGGGAGCACAGATGTTGCCGCCACCACAAGGGAGCTCCCTTCAGAGGACGAGTCCGTGTCACTTATGTCTGCCAGAGTCCCTGCTGTGGAGCTCCCCTCGCCCTCCGTCCCACTGGTGAAATCGGAATCCGTTGCATGGCCCTCCTTGGCCATGTGGGATGCAGCTCCCTCGTGCTCCGATGCCACTTCTCCTCCGCCTGATGATGCTAATGCACACATGAACAGGAAAACCACAAAAAAGGGGGGGGGGGAGAAAATAAAGACATGTTGAGTGCATGCATTGGCGACACCGTTGGCGGACAGGACAGACACAGAAGCCCCCTGCACTACGCCGCGCACTTGGGGTCCACTACTTAATCCGTGGGACATGGCCTACAAGCCTATGGACGACATCTGCACACATAGAGGTCACAGGGCCATGAATAGCTGTACTTGGCACCCTACAGAGGTGGGGGCACAGGGCCATGCCTTACGGAGGGGCCTAGCCTACAGAAATCGCCCTGGCCTAGGGATACCCACAGCCCTCCTCCCCCACCCAGACACCTCCACTGTGCTCAAAGTCACCAGAATAAGAGTGTACTGACCCCCTTGTGTCTGCTGTGATGTCCTCACGCGCCCATCCAAATCGGGGTAGGCCACCGCCAGGATCCGGAACATCAGGGGGGTCAAAGTCCGACTGGCACCCCTCCCACGTTGGGAGGCCATCCCCAGCTGAGCCTCCGCCGTCTTCCTGCTCCAGCGTCGGATGTCCTCCCATCTCTTCCGGCAGTGGGTGCCCTGTCTCTGGTGGACCCCCAGGGTCCGGACGTCCTTGGCGATGGCACGCCAAATATCAATCTTCTGGTGGGCGCTGACCTATGTGAAATGTACAGGGGGAGAAAAAGAGTCATCACCTTCTGCACCCTCAATGTGAGTGGCCCCCCATCCCTACCCTTGCCATGTGGCACATGCTCTCATCCGTCATTTGATGCATGCCTCAATTGCTCCCCTCCCCACCATCTTTCATCCACCCCACTCAACACAGGCATTGGCCACTAAGCATGGCCCCAGTGTACTTACCTGTTGGTCTGGAGGACCGTAGAGTAGCGCATACTGGGGGAGGACCCCATCCACGAGTTTATCCAATTCCTGAGCAGTGAAGGCAGGGGCCCTTTCCCCAGTCGCATGAGCCATTGTCTCTTCCAGACCGAGGTCACAGCAGCACTTGCAGTGTAGGTCCTCTCCTGTCGAAGATCAGGTATCGAGTGATTAAGCCAAT
The DNA here is from genome assembly GCF_031143425.1 of Pleurodeles waltl. Classification (NCBI taxonomy): domain Eukaryota; kingdom Metazoa; phylum Chordata; class Amphibia; order Caudata; family Salamandridae; genus Pleurodeles; species Pleurodeles waltl. Next base: position 968,886,644 of record NC_090439.1, read on the forward strand.
AGAAAATGGCGGTCACGCCCACGGCGGTGCGTACCGTGACCGCCGGCGCACATCGTCATTGGCTCCTGAGACCCATAGGGTTCAATGTTAACCAATGCTGCTTAGCGCCGCGGTCTTTGACCGCCTACCGCCACGGTGTGCCACGCCAGCGCATTTACCTCACATCCCATTGTCGCACTTCACAGGTCAGGCAGCCGCCATTTCAAAGGCCCACATGGCTTACTTTTTACTGAGTCACACATACCTAGGCCTTGCATCAACACTCATACAAGCCACTCAATGCATTGGGAATCGTGTTTTGTGCAAGCTGTGGTTACGTACCTGTGGGTTGATTGACTCTGTGCTCGCTGTTGTCCTTCATAAGCACCGTCCGCAGGGACATGCGAGGAGATGGAGGAATCTTCCCGTGTACAGACCGCAGGTAGACCTGTCGACAATGGAGGAAAGACATGTCATACTGACATACAGGCTTGACCGAGCCACTATTCATGAACTGTGTGCCCAGCTGGAGCCAGACCTGATGTCACCAATCCGCCAACCCACAGGGATCCCCCCTCTAGTGCAGGTGCTGTCAGTACTCCATTTCTTTGCAAGTGGGTCATTTCAAACAACAGTGGCCATATCATCAGGGATGTCCCAGCCTATGTTTTCCAAGGTGTTGTCCAGAGTGTTGTCTGCCCTGCTGAAACACATGCGGAGCTACATCGTTTTCCCTGAGGTGGGGGATTTGCCTACAGTGAAGGGTGATTTCTATGCCCTTGGACATATCCCCAACATCATAGGTGCCATTGATGGGACCCATGTGGCTTTAGTACCCCCCAGCAGGAGTGAACAAGTGTACAGAAACAGGAAGAGTTATCATTCTATGAATGTACAGATGGTGTGTTTGGCAGACCAGTACATCTCCCATGTTAATGCTAAGTTCCCTGGCTCAGTGCATGACGCGTACATCATGCGGAATAGCAGCATCCCTTACGTGATGGGTCAACTCCAGAGGCAACGTGTGTGGCTAATTGGTGACTCAGGTTACCCCAACCTGTCCTGGCTACTGACCCCAGTGAGGAATCCCAGGACAAGGGCAGAGGAACGGTACAATGAGGCCCATGGGAGAACTAGGAGGGTGATCGAGCGGACCTTCGGCCTCCTGAAGGCCAGGTTCAGGTGCCTCCATATGACAGGTGGATCCCTATTGTACTCACCAAAGAAGGTGTGCCAGATCATCGTGGCCTGCTGTATGCTTCACAACCTGGCTTTGCGACGCCAGGTGCCTTTTCTGCAGGAGGATGGTCCAGATGGTGGTGTTGTAGCAGCTGTGGAGCATGTGGAGAGTGAAGACGAGGAAGCCGAAGAGGACGACATAAACAGGAACACAGTAATACAGCAGTATTTTCAGTGACACACAGGTAAGAATCCACACCGGCATATTACATATACTTAACCACTACTACGTCTCTATTGTCTGTCCTTTTCCCCCAGTGTATGGTAACTGAGTTGTAACTTTCCCTTCCGATTTCAGAGATGTGGGCCCCACTGCGTGACATCTGCTTTGTTTCACCATGGACTACAGCTGTGTGACAGTGGTATGTTGGCATCACAATGTAAATATGCATTTTGGCACAGTAATCCCTAATACATTTGTAATAAATCACAGCCAGACTCCAGAATGTTTTGTGCAATGACTGTGTTTATTTCTGTGCTCTATATTGGTGGGTGGTTGCAAATCGGTGAGGGGTGATGGTGGAGGATTGTCCATGGCAGAGTCCAGACTAGTATTATCACAGGTGCATTGTCCAAATGGCTGTGGGAAGTGGAGCAGGGGCAGTTTAAGGATGGACAGGGTGACAATGTGGGTCAGTGGGATGACAATCAGGGAGGTATCCTTTGCTGGCGGGGGTCTTGGCATCTTACTCAGTCTTCTTCCTGGATCTCAGGGCCCGCTTGCGGGGTGGTTCTCCTTCTGCAGGGGGTGGGGTGCTGGTGGCCTGTTGGTCCTGTGGCGGGGCCTCCTGTCCACTAGCGCCGGCAGAGGTGGTAGGCAGTTCTTGGTCCATGCTAGTGTCAGGGGCCCTTTGTGGTGCCACAGTGTCCCGCAATGTGGTGACTACCTGATTCAGAGCCCCTACAATGGTGCCCATGGCGGAACTGATGGTTCGTAGTTCCTCCCTGAACCCCAAATACTGTTCCTCCTGTAGGAGCTGGATCTCCTGAAACCTGGCCAGGACCGTCACCATCGTCTCCTGGGAATGATGGTAGGCTCCCATGATGGAGGAGAGGGCTTAGTGGAGAGTGGGTTCCCTGGGCCTGTCCCCCCCTGTCGCATAGCAGCCCTCCCAGTTCCCCTGGTTCCCTGGGCCTCTGTCCCCTGGACCGTGTGCCCACTATCACTGCCCCCAGGTCCCTGTTGTTGTTGGGGTGGTGGGTTAACCTGGGTGCCCTGTAGTGGTGGACACACCGCTGATTGACGTGTCCTGGGGACAGAGGTATGGGCCCGCTGGGTGGGTGCTGTGCTGGTGTTCCCAGAGGGGGGAAGGTCTGCTGTGGCCTGTGGCTGTCTGAGGGGAACCGACTGTCCCGAAGTCCCCGATGGGCCGGGCTGGTCATCTAGATCCAGCTCGACAGAGGTGCTGTCATCACTGTGGGCCTCTTCTGGGGGTGGAGTGGACATTTGTGGACCCTCCTGCGCGGTGACGTGGCATTCGGGTCCTGCAGGGGTATAAATGGATGGTTATTGCATCTGTGTGTGCCATAGCGTGCAATGGGTGGGTGCCCGTGTACCCTAGTGCTGGCATTCCTGTGTGGGGGCTTTTGTGACAGTGGTTTGGGGGGGGGATGGGGATGTTCAGTGGGCATGCTTTGGTGATGGGTGTCCATGCTTTGTGGTTGCATGCAGGGCTTGGGGTTGGGATGGGTGGGTTGTGATGGTGAGACATTTGCAAGGAGTAGGTGTGATGGGGGTGAGGGTGAGGGTGGGGGTATGAGTTGGCATGCTGGTGGGGTGGGGTGGGGGGGATGAAGTAGTGAAGATGAGACTTACCAGAGTCCATTCCTCCAGATACTCTGCCGAGGCCCTCAGGATGCAGGATCGCCAAGACCTGCTCCTCCCATTTTGTAAATTCTGGAGGAGGAGGTGGGGGTCCGCCGCCAGTCTGCTGCACCGCGATGTTGTGCCTGGATACCATTGAACGCACCTTCCCCCGTAGGTCGTTCCACCGCTTCCTGATGTCGTCCCTATTTCTTGGGTGATGTCCCACTGCATTTACCCTGTCGACTATTCTGCTCCATAGCTCCATCTTCCTGGCAATGGAGGTGTGCTGCACCTGTGTTCCGAAGAGCTGTGGCTCTACCCATGCGATTTCCTCCACCATGACCCTGAATTCATTCTCAGAAAACCTGGGGTGTCTTTGCTGTGCCATGGGGTGGTGTGGGTGATGTGTGGGGTGGATTGTGTGGTGCTAAGTGTGGTGATGTGTATTGGTGTGTTGTGTGACGTGCGTGGTAATATTGCTGGCTGAAAGTAAAATGCGCGTCTGGGTGCTCGGATCTCTATTTCTCTGTGCGTGGTCCCGATTCTGGAGGAGTGGGGGTTTGAGTGTGATGTGGGTGTGTGTTTTATATTGTCTTGGGTGTGTGGGAGTGGTGTTTGTATGTGTATCAGGTGTGTGTATTTCGATTTGTCCAGTGTGGTTGTATTTTGTAAGTGTGTGTGTATTTTGAGCGCGGCGGTGTGTACCGCCAATAGAATACCGCGGTTGAAAGACCGCCGCGTGGATTCGTGTGTCGTGATAGTGTGGGCGTATTTCTGTTGCCGTGACGGTGGAGGTTTGGTCATCGCCAGTTTCTCGCTGCCCTTTGGTGTGGCGGACTTTTGTGGATGTCTGTATTTTGGCGGTTTGCCTGTTGTGGGTCAGAATGACCGTGGCGGTTTACCGCGGCGGTATGTTGCCGGTCTTCTGACAGCGGTAAGCTGATATTACCGCCAATGTTAGAATGACCCCCAATGTGCTTACTTGCCTTTTGTTTGATGGCCCAGCAGTGAGTACTAGTTAATAAAACAATTTTATTTTATTGCCCCAGCCAAGAAGGATTTTCTTAAATTTACAACACTTTTAATACCAAGGTTAGGAAATATAAAGATGCGACACCGTTGAATTAAACATACGTCCGAACAGAAGTGTAAACAGTAATTTAGGCAAAGAGTTTATGTTCATAAAGTAGAACTGTATTTTTACACCTTTTATACATAAATATAAAAAAATCGACATTTTATATATTTAGAAAACAATGTCAGGTTGCTCTCAAAAACAAAAAAAGGTATACATTGTGTTACAGGCATTAAAGACATTAAGTGGAACACTTTGCACTTCACGTGTCAAATTTTAAATAAAGCAACAAGGCCCAACAGCATGACAACAAGAATTTAATACTCATTTCCACGTTTGAAAAAAAATAATGCTTGGAGTGTTCATTTACTTTTTAACTAATACAAAACAACAAAGAGTACGTTGTACAGGCAAAGAGGTTTGCAAAGCTTTATGTAAAAATATAGGAAAAGTAAGTTAACTTATGTTTTACAAATGCACAATTTCTAACTTTAAATTAATAAACAAAGCGTACAATGAACACTTTATTATGCAGCAAATACAACTAAATGTATGACATTCAGCACAATTTCATCAAAGGTAACCCCACCAAATAAATGTCATCTTCTCTGGCCTGCTGGTTCTTGGCAAAGCACTGAAAATACATATTTGCCTCCAGGTTTTAAGCGTTGGTTCACTACTTATTTTAAAATTGAAAAGGCAACAAAAAAACTATAAGAAGACTAGCATTTGAGGCAAATACTTTATGAGATTTTAAAAGTAATAAAAAGGGAGTAAGAGAGCGCATTAGGAGGAACAAAAAGAGTTCATGGATAGACACTGAGTAATAATCTTAGAAATGTGTAAGAGCTGAACTGGAAAGAGATTCTAGTAGTTCATTAATAATATTTACATAACTCCAGATGTGATAGGACATATATTGCAGCGCCATGTGCAAAGCTACTAGCATGCTGAAAACCATAAAACTGCACGGCTGCCTATCATACTTCATCATCCAACTCACTGCTTTGCTCTGCATCCCAAAACACAATAACCGCACCTTAGTGGTCATCAAGCATGATATGGAATTACTTCTCTCAGGATCAAACCGAAGACAACATCCCTCTCACCACACACCTTATATAGTGTAGCCTGGTACTTATGAAGGCACGCGTTCCAGTGCCCACATAACGGTAGTAAGCTCTATATAAATTATGTAATACAATACAATGTGAACCCAGATGTGACCCTTCCTGTTGGAGTAATAGCGCCGCTTGCAAGTGGACTAGACAGATCAATCTAATCTGTGGAAAAACTAATTGTCATGGAACAACTGGAAAGCTTGAGGCGCGCTAGTCATATTTTTCTTACCCTTAATGGCAGAAATATGGTGTATGTGAGTTTATAGAAAAACAATTTCATGGAATACCATCAATGAGAAATCATTTCACCTAACCCGTTTAATGAAAATGTCTCTTTCTTCAAAATTGGCTTTTGCATGTTTATTTTTTAAGGTGTAAATACAATGGCTGCAGGTTGAACTTTCAGAAACAGTTTTGTATGATTTGTTTATTTCTGTGCTTTATTTCAGGGCACATTGTTTCAGTTTTATATATTTTACATTGTCAAACAATTAGTTTGGATGGTTTTAACTGGCTGAACCCTCACCACCTCTAAAAACCATCCATCCCTGCCCACTCACAACCCCTAAACACTATGGCACCTAAAAATCCCTCACCACACCTAAAGTACACCAATTCATGAACCCTAAATGCCACTTCTACCCCTAAACTACAACCATCCCAGAAATCTCACAAATCTCACAAATCTAAAAATCTGTTCACTACACCCATCCATGACCCCTAAACTGCACCCATACTGCACTGAACTCTAAAAACCCTTGCTGTGCCTACACTTCACCCATCCCTGAACTGTAAAACCCCTCACTACCTCTAAACTCCACCCATTCCTGAACACTAAAACCCCTTTCTATGCTTAACACTACATATCCATGACCTCTAAAAACACCTCACCACACCCAAACTCCACCCATCCGTGAACAGTAAAAACCTCTCACTGTCCATAAACAGCGCCCATCCATGACCATTAAAAGCCCGTCACTTCCCCTAAACCCTTCCCATCCCAAAACCCTAAATCTCCTTTCTACACCTAAACTCCACCCATGCCTGAATTCTTTTTACCCTTCACCACACTAAACTCCACCCATTCCGGAACACTCAGGGCCTGATTTATACTTTTTTAGCGCTGCATTTGCATAATTTTTTTACGCAAATGCAGCGCAAACGTACAAAATTAAATCAGATTTTGTAGGTTTAAACCGCTTTTGCGTCAACAAATGACGCAAATACGGCACGAAAAAAGTATAAATCAGGCCCTAAGTACTTTTCACCTCCCCTTTCCTCTACCCATCACTGACCCCTAAACTCCTTACACCCCTACAGTCCACTCATCCTTGAACCCCTAAAAACCTGCCACACCCCTAAACTCCACTCATCCCTAAACCCTATAAAACCCTATAAAACCTCGCCTTCCCTAAACTCCACCCTTTTATGATACCTAAACACTACCTACCCCTGAACCCTAATACCCGCTTCTGTGCCTGAACTCCACTCATTCCTGACTCCCTATAAACCTCTCATCAGCCCTAAACATTACCCATCCCAGACCCTAAAAACCCCTCACCAGTCTTCTACTCACTCAAGTTTAATGTAATTTTGGATTTTTCCCTAAATGATCTTCCCTTTAAAATGTTCCTTTAATTTACAATTCATTTGTATTCCCTAAATTGTCCTTCCTTAAAAATTAATTTTCCATGTTTTGTTTTTGTCCAATGTGGCTTCTCAAATTTGTATCCATTAATTCAAATATATCACTGAAATATATGCAGTCATGACTAAACAGATACCCCCATTAGGGCAATAAAATGTGTGTTGTGTTCTACCAACAGTTAACATTGAAGAGGGTTGTGAAGTATTGAGGCTCATATTTAAACTTTTTGGGGCAAAACTGCGCAAAAGCAGTTTTGCACCAAAACGTTTAGCGTCAGCTTGCACCATTCCTGAGCACCAGCTGGACCCCATATTAATAGAATGGCGCAAGCCGGTGCTAAGCTTGGGCTAGCGTCAACTAAAATGACGGTAGCCAGGTGGGGGTGGCGGGAGAGGAGATGGAGGTTGTGCGTCAAAAATGACACAAGGCTGGTTAGCAGCAAAAAAACATGCCTCAAACCAGCCTAGTGTCATTTCCTGACGCACAACCATTCATAACACATGACTCCTGTCTCATAAAAGACAGGAGTCATGCCCACCACCCCAATGGCCAGCAGAACACCTCTCCTTTTTAATATATATACACTGCCACTCAAGAAAATATTCCATCAAGTCAGTCGCAGTTTTATATGTTTGCGAACAAAATCCAAATAAATTTAAGCTTGACGTTTAGGGATGGGCCCACACTTATGTCCTTAGAATCATCTACTATGTCAAACCTGTTAAGCCTTGTGTGGCAGTGGATGCCTGATATTGAAGACTGAACCCCATTCAGACTGTCAAGACTCACCTGAGAACAGCTTTGAAGTTCTCACTATGGATTCCACAGGGTTATGGGTGCACAGGAGACTAAGGGGTAGATCATGGGATGGGAAGGTAACCTGGCGTTGAAGGTAACTGGGAGATATATATTGGTGAACAAGGCATGCACTTATTTGCCTCTTAACCACTCCAAGATGGCAGAGGGTCGCTGTGTAGGGAAAAGGGGCTTTACCTATGCAAGATGGTGACTGGTTTCCTCTTCTGCATCATGTTAGGCAGAGCAGTACAAAAGGCTGAACTTCCAGATGGAGTTTGCTTGGCAACTTTGCATGTTGACGAGCTCCGTCACTCTTCATTTTAGTTCTCGCTCTGCTTCCCTTCTGTCTCACCTTTGTTGTTTTCTTACATTCCTGTGAAAAGTTTCCCTTTAAAAAAAAATTTTATCCACTGTTGCTACTAATCACTCTCTTTTCCTCAATCAGCTTCATTCATTCTGGACTCCTTGGGTGTACCTTGTTGGCGAAGCTGCCACAGCTTCCAGTTGCAGTAAGAATGCTGTATGTCTAACAAGCATAACTAGATTGCCCATACCTGTAGAACTGATTGAAACATGATTGTTGAGTGACTTGATTACAGGTGGTGAATGGGACTCAGAACTTCATGCACTTCACTGTTTTCCCCTTCCGGTTCCCTTTTCTCCTGTTTCCCCATGGCCTAATTTCAATGTGTGTGTTCACAATATACATACTAGGAATCCTCGGCTTCTGGGGTCTTGGTCCTGACAACTGAATTGTAACCTTACCTTAGGTTGTGATAATACTGACCTTTACAGCACTAAAAACAGTTTTGCTAGCTGAAATGCAAATCAATGAGCTACTGTGATGTGCCTTACTCTATTCCCTCAACACAGGTCTGCAAATTAGGCATAGGGGCAAACCTCTCACACAACAAACAGATGGCTAAGGCCTTGAGCACATGTTTTCTTTAAAAAAAGGTATGCCATACGTTCACAGTCATGAATGTATTAATATAATCCAGTTCACCCATAACTCTTCTGAAGAGACTCCAGCTGGTCCGGAGTGCAGCAACTTATCTCCATCTCAGGACATATCTATACAGATCATATCACTCTCATATTCTGAAAAGTCCTTTGGCTACCAAGTCCATTTAAGAGACTGAATAACTCACTCACCATTGTACAAAGAGTAATTTATCATTCTTTCCATGATTGTTTGACTGAATAATTTAGACATCACCAGCTACAACTCTGTCTTAATCTGGCTCACAAGGCTCTACTGGATGTGCCCAGTTGCAACCCAGAACCAAAACAGCCACCTTCAGCAACAGAATATTCTTGATGGCCACAGCTAAGGCCTGGAATACCTTGTTCTCTACCCTTTGACTAGAACACTCACTCCAGCTTTTTTGTAGGCACCTCAGGACATGGCTTTCCAACTATGAAATCCATCCTTTAAAGTTTTTCACTTTCTTTTTGCCTTCTTCTTTTAGCTGTTGTAATTACCTGAGTTATCTTTTTTGAATTACATTTCCTTGTTGTATTTCTTTTAAGTATGTTCAATAACAAAAAAAGAAAATAGTGTGATACATTTTTTTAAATAAGTACTGTGAACTAATATTGGTACAGCATTTATATCACTATGCTCATTTAATATCTGTTACGTAAAAAGTAAAACGTTTTAAAATCCATAATAGGTACACACAGTCTCTCAGTGCTTTCTAGGATTTGTTGGTTTAAGCCTCAAAGCTGAGGCATTAGTTGATGCTGAGTTTATCTTGCAGATACTTTTAGATGATTATTTATTTTATTAATTAATTGGAGAATGTTTTATTCAAGGCTTATGTCAAAAGGTATCATAGTTACTGAAGCTGAAGATGTTAATTTGCCCTCAGTTATGGACAAAGATTTCATAGTGTATCCAATAGTTTTCCCATCCCAACCATCAAAACACAAAGTAGTTGCTCCTCTAATGTTCTGGCCCCACAAATATTAATAATTGATCTCAAATATATCTTACATGTGTCTATTAAATTAGGGCATATATAAGGCATGTTCTATTGATCCTTTTTAAGAGTGACGTAAACGGCACAGAGAAGGTTTATTAGTGTTTTTGTTCCATAAGCTTTCAAATTGTAAGAAAGGTGTGCAAAGTAGGCAGAACCCAAGAAAAGAAATTGATTTGTAGGTGTATAGTGTAATCCAAATATGCTTGTCTTTACATTGTTTAGGAGAATGTTAAATAGTTTGCATTTTCGTATTTCATTGAGTGATCAAAATTTGACACAAAGTGGTTCGAAATGACAGACTTCTTTATTATTGTTGTTCGCTCTGCCCTACTCATCTTCACACGGGTAGAAATTGTGGGTAAAGCATAGTCTCTCAGTATCAACAGTAAGTGATACTGAGTCAAAATATATTAAATTCCTGATAAGTTCAAGATTTCATTCTTGATTAGGTTTTGTAATGTGTTCTCCTCAGTGATAAAACAGTTGCAGAGGTTATTAATGAGATTTAGGCTGTTGAATGCAAACAATCAAGAAACTCCAAGCTCTAACCTCAGTCTATAATCTTAGGTTTAGTGCAACTTATCAGGTTTATCAATAGCTTGTTTATTCACAACCATTGCTCCATATGTAGAAGATTAATTAATTTTGTGCTAATAGCTGTAATGGTGGAGCTGAGAGCTCCAACTCAATATGTCTTGGAAATGTGCTTGATTGCTCCCGCAGTGCTGGTACTTTTATTTGCTAAATGAGTGATTGGACTAATTGAGTGTTTGGTGCATTTCAACATCAAGACTATAATAGGATACTGCAATGTCAATTCTTTTTTGTTCAATCCTCCAGTAAGTTTATTGCAGTGTTCCCAAAATGTAACATTTTAGTTTTTTTATAATTTAGTTTCAAGATGTTACATATATTATATTCTCTTAGATGGCCATTTTGAGTGGTAGATAGTATGGCTAGACAGTCTGCATGAGCTAGGTAGCAGTGTATGGGCGACTTTTGGAGCATCCCTGTCTTTCAGTTCCAGTGCCTCATGAAGATCAGCAATATATAGAGAAAAGTAGCAGTGCTAGAATACAAAAAATTTCCATTTTCAGGGTAAGGCCCTCTCCAATGTTTTGTTTTACCTGGACCCTGGTATCCAGGTGGAGATCAAATATTAAGTATAGAAGTGATTGGTCAATTTTCCCAGATGTCAGTTTTATCCAAAGTTTGTTTTGAATTACTCTGTCAAATGCAGCTGAATAGTTTAAAAAGCATGCACATGGTTTCTGTTTTTATCTTCCAGGTAGCTCATAGCTACCTATCTATTATCTAGTGTTCAACATCACTATCTAAGGCCTGCTTGATGATATGTTATTACATCAACATCTTCTACCCATCGTGACAGAAATCTTAGGAGATTTTTTGCAAAGATTTTGCCTTCAGCATCTAGTAGAGCAATAAAACGATAACCTTAGATTTGGATTTTGGACCTCGTTTGTATCAGTTTTAGAATAGAATTGTTCCAAAAAGGAGTCATCTGGCCAGTTTGACTGGCACTTATAGAAATTGTACTGTCACATTACTGCTCCATCTGCAAACATCTACTTTTCATAATGACATTTGGAACACCATTTGGCCCTTGTGCATGGGATGATTTACTATCTGTTAAACGAGTTAAAAGAGCTAATAGAGTTAATAGTATTATTAGGTTTTAGAGATTGAGGGGGGTGAGAACCCACCTCAAATAATAATCTCAATCATTGTCAGGGTGACTACAAAAGCCACTAAATAAACCTGTGCTTAAAGGTAGCTTGGCACAAAACAGTCAGGCCTAATTTTAGAGGCAATGGGTGAAATATTTATGCAGGGCTAAAACAGTAATAAAGATGAAATGCAAAACAATAAAAATCCCAAAATGAATGATTAAAAATTTAAATAGACCTACACTGGCTCCCCGCCAACAAGAGGATCACCTTTAAACTCCTCATCCACGCTCACAAAGCACTCCACAACGCTGGCCCTGCCTACCTCAATGAGCGACTCACCTTCCACAATCCCAACCGTCAACTCCGCTCGGCCTACCTCGCTCTTGCCACCGTCCCTCGCATCCACCGAACTACAGCCGGTGGGAGATCTTTCTCCTACCTCACCACCAAGACCTGGAACTCCCTCCCCATCCACCTATGACAGATCCAGTACCTGCTGACCTTCAGGAAATGCCTCAAGACCTGGTTGTTCGAGCAGTACCCCCCTCCTTTCAGCGCCTTGAGACCCTAGCAGTTGAGTAGCGCTCTTTACAAATGAGTGATTGATTGATTGAGTATAATTTAATACACAAAATGACAATAAAATGGAGAAAAAAAACAGTACGAGGAAACAGAGTTATGAATTTTTAAAGCTTTCAATAAAATAGCCCCAAGAAGCACAAAGTGGCTATAATAGTCAATGGTCTGGGTAGAACAGGACCTAGGCACAATTTGATGCTAACCGCAAGGGGGTGCAGGTTAGAGACAACAACCAGGTTTGTCCTGATAAAATTTTTTACCTTCTGACTTTAGTACTTTAAGTCTCAATCCACCACAGGAGTACACTTCTAAAGCTTCTCAGGACCCCAGGGAAGGCACTTAGAGGCTCAGAGAGTGACAGGCAGAGACCACAGCAGAGTCTAGTCCTGATCAGCTGGGCAATTGGAGGAAAGGGCCTCTTGCAGTTTACTGTTGATAACGCGTCCCGCCCTAGGTAATTTACTTACTCTAGTACTCGTTTTAGGCCAATGAACCTTTTGACCCTGATTGGAGACACCTTAAGACGAGATATCTATTCCGCATATCAATCACTCGATCAATAACCTCATCAATATTCACAATAACAAATCAATCAAATTAGTTAATTGCATTAATAGGAATTTAAACACAACATGACCTTTCAGCCATGAATAACCACACCTGATTTAGTAAGATTTATGAGATTTAGGGCCAGATGTATGAAACTTTTTTGCACTCGCAAACGGTGCGAATCGCAAAATTCGGCCTTTTGCGAGTGCAAAAAAGTGGTCTGCGATGCATGAAAGGCATTCGCAGACCAAAAATAAGAAATCGCAAAAATTGCAATTTTTTGCGTTGTGACCTGGTTTTGCGAGTCGCATTTTGCGATTCGGTATTTCCAGTAGGAAATTGTGAGGCGCAAATTGCGAGTCGCAAAATCCAAGTCGCAAAGAGATGCATCAAAAAAACGCAAATTGCGATTTTTCACAGAATGGCATTTTGCACATGCAAAATACCACTAAGTGAAACCAGGTGGTAACCAGGTGCAACCTATATAAAGAGGCCCAGAATGCCTCAGACTTCTTTCCACAATGGCTGCACTCTGCGTCATGGCAAGGAGGATGAGGATCTTGGCAGGTTTGGGGAGAGGGAGGAGGAGACAGGAGCGCATTTTCAGAGTGTGCATTACACTTTTTAACCAGACACAGGAGGAGAGGTATAGGTTGAACTCAGCCATGATACTTGATCTGATAGCTGAGCTACAACCCATACTGCAGCGCAGAACACTAAGGACTCACAGCATACCCACCAATGTCAGGTATTATGCTCCCTCCACCTACTCGCCTCAGGGAGCTATCAAGGGGTCATAGCAGCAGCTGGAGGGGTCTCACAGAGTACCCTCTCTAGATTTTTCAATGCATTTATCAACGCCATGCTGAGCAAACTACACCAGTACATCAGATTCCCCCACACCCCACAGGAAATACAGCAGACAAAAATGGATTTTTACCAAATAGCACAGTTCCCCCACGTCCTACGTGCCATAAATGGGACACATGTTGCAATCTGTCCACCATCAGCCACAGAGTATGTGTACCGCAACTGGAAATACCAACATTCAATGAATATACAGGTGACATGCAATGCTTCCTACATCATAACTGATCTTGTGGCCAGGTTCCCAGGGAGCACACATGATTCGTACATCTTTCGCCAACAGCGGCATACACACAAGACTGCTAGCTGGGGAGTTTGGTGAAGGATATCTACTAGGTATTGTCCCTCTATACAATGGCGCATTGATGGCATGCTGATGTCAGAAGGACCACTTTTTATTATACCCTCTGTCCCTTCCAGGAGACAGTGCCTACGCAGTGCGCACCTACATGATGACGCCCTACCTCAATCCTGCAACACCCGCTGAATGGAGATACAATGCAGCACACAGGGCAACCCGCAATGTGGTGGAGCCCACATTTGGACTGCTGAAGAGTCGCTTCCGGTGCCTCCACAAAAGTGGAGGGGCACTACAGTACAGTCCAGAGACGACATGTAGAATAGTGCTATCTTGCACAATATAGCTACCACCAGGGGCATACCTGTAGAAATTTGTGATACTGAATCTGATGAGGATGATGATCCCATACCACCCCTACAGCCAGCAGACAGGACCAGTGCAGCAGAGGGAAGGCAAAGGCGTGCTGACATCACACACAACCATTTCAGACATAAGTATGAATGACACAAATCCTCTGACAACTGTACCTGTAGTGGAAAAAATGTATTACCTTAAGTCAGGTAATGTTCGTTTAAGGAATTGCAAAAAAAGGTTACGTGAAAAACTAGAAACAATGAAGGACCTGAGTAATGTACTATTACGTCATAGTGAAAACATAAGTCCACTGGCAGATACAGTCATTTTTTGTGGTCACGCACACCACTCGGGTGCCCAGTTATCTCACTGGCACCTCTATTGTCCGCCTCAGTGGCAGTGCTGTGCCTGGCACTGCGCCGTCTGGTGTCCAATGCTGGTACAGCTACACTGCTGAAGCTGGAACTGTCCTCAGTGTCCCCCAGTGCAAGCTCACTCAGTGTGGCTGACCTCTGTCCCATTATGTTGTTGATCACATTGGTGATCTGTACCAGTCCGTTTGCAACATCCCTGCTGCTGTGTGCTGCCTCCACTTGTGCAGCCACTGCACGACAGGCAATCAGTGACGTTGCATTTGCCACTCTGTTCATAGAACAACAGAAGCCGTCAAACATGTTCATAAATCTGCGCTCCTGTCTGCGGTGGCTCACCCTCTCATGGCGCAGCTCCTGGCATAGTTCACGGACAGCACTTGTGAGCTCTCTGCTGTCTTGTGATGCCTGCACCTGTCCCTCATGCAGCAGTTCTATGTTTGAATTGAGGAACTCAAGCTGGCGATGCAGGCCCCCCATGTTGCTGTTATGTTGGTGCAAATTCTTTTGTAATCCCAGGATCCTTTTATTTTGTAGGCGCTGCTGCTGCAACATAGCAGCTTCCAGCCCACCAAAGATGGAGGGACTCTCACCTGCCTCATGCTGCTGTGCCCTGGAATTGGTCACCATCTTGCGGGGTGCTGTGGTCTGCTGACACCTGACCTTCTGCATCTGGCTGCGCCTGCCTATTGGTGAGGGGGAAATTGGCCCTTCCTGCTGCTCATCTGAGTCTTGGCAGAGCTCTGGCAGTGGCAGTGCCCTGGGCCTGCGTCGGACATGCGCAATGGTGAGAGACCCACTGGTGTTGGAATCAGAGGCCGGATGGGTGTCAGTCTCGCCTACGCGTGCTGATGCTGTGGCTGCTGGGCCTGGCCCACGTGCAACGACAATATGCAGCATGTCAGTTATGTTGGTTACAATTACGGTCACACAATGGTAATAAAGGTACAGGTACTTCTCTACACTGTGTTGTGTGTGTTGTGTTCCTCTGGGTGTCGCTCTACTTAAATACATTGTATGTGCTACTTTTAGCTCTGGGTTGCGGACTGCCACTCCCATAATGCATTATTGTGCTGCTTCTAAGATGTGGACTGGACTACTTCTCACAATGTTTAACATTTTACTTGCTAATTCCTAAGGGGATGTTGTGCATACACATATGGGGTTACAAATCAATATTGCACTTACCTTGGCTGGTACTTGGTGTGCCGGAGGTGTCTATCTCTATGACCCCAGTCAAAGCTTCAGGGAGGAGTGTGGACTCGACTAGGTCCTCTAATGGGGTGGATGGTGCCTCTGTGGGTGGACCGCCTCCTGTGCCCCATGCCTCCTGCAGTCTCCTTGCCACCCTCTTCTTCGCACGGGACCGCAAGTCATACCACCTCTTCTTAATTTCTTCTACGGAGCGCTGTGCCACTCCAATTGCGCAGATTTTTGATTGGATATCTGCCCATAGTCTCCTTTTCTCACTCTCAGGCTCCTGGAGTGAGCTTTTGCCAAAAAGGCGGTCATGGCTCCTGACCACCTCCTCTGTCAGCACCTCAAGCTCTTGCTCGCTGAATTTAAGCTTGCGCTTTCTTTCTCCCTTCTCCTGTCCTTGGGCTGAGGTGTCCATCCTTGTTCAGGTGTGCTGCCTCCTTCAGAGTGCTGCTCTGTGTGGCTGGGCTGCTCTCTCTCTCTGGATGCTGGTTTAGGTGTGGCACCTGAAACTGCCTGGGATGACTCACTTCCTGCTTGTGATGTCATCAGGCTCCTCCAGGTGTGCTTTCACAAAACTTCTCGCAATTTGCGATTTTTTACCGAATCGGTAAAAAAAATCGCAATTTGCTAAAACGCAAATTGAGATTTGGTAAATGGGCCTCGCAAACCACAAATAGCGATTTTTAAGAAATCGCTAATTCCGAATCGCAATTTTGTTACATGGCCAATTGCGACTCGGAAATAGCGATATCTTAAAAATCGCTATTTGCGATTCGCAAGGCCATTTTTTCATACATATGGCCCATATTCCCTATTAGTTACAATCCACTAGCAGGTTTATTAGTCTCAATACCAGAAAACACATCAATAATGTCACAATATGACAACTTGAATAAGACTTCATCAAAGCAAAGATCATGAACATTAGAACAAAGCACGACGTCAACATGGATTAACTTTAGCAGAGTATCATTAGTACATTTATTAAAAAAAGCAAAGATTCAGTCATTTGTCTATTTGCATTTGTTTAGTGAACTCCTTAACTAACCTTGAATTAGCATTAGCATGTTCGGCTTCATGCAAAACAATTTAGCAACATCAATTTAGGAAAACTTCTAACTATGGTCTCTATCAAAAGAGCAGTTGGTACCTAGAAAGGAAAGGCAAACATATAGTTACCCTCTGTAATGGGTCTGCATACAGAATCAGTCTTCGTCCTCAGGACAGCAGTCGATCCGCCATCAGCCAGGATAGAACAGCAAAGTCTCAGAAACTCAGGCAGAAAGTTCTTTCCTCATAGGGAGGAGAAGAAATATATATCAGGCAAGACAAAGTGAAGATGGTTTTGAGGAATCAAAGCAGCAAAGGTAAAGACGGATTGCCAGAGTAACAGCGGGGGTGTCCCTCTAATGCCCATGTCTCCTTGTGACACGACGTTAAATTGAATTTGCCAGACAAGTGTCTAATTTCCCATTGGTCAGTATTTGGTGCACCATTATCTCTATCCAATGATCCGTTGATCGCCTCACCAAAATTTTCACTTAAGACAGTTCTCATGCAGTTTATTGGCTCCTGTGATTTATGTCTTCATCGGGTGAGATGGCGGGTAGGAAAAGTTACACACACGGCTTTAGTTAGTAGCTCGATTGTCTTTACCAGTCTAGGCGACCTTGTACCTGTTGCGAATTACACTGTTGCATTCAGCAAGAATGTCTCCTTGAGCAAGTCGGGTCTCATGAGAAAGAATTTACTACGGTTACACACACATCTCTAGCTTCTGGAAAAGTACAGCTTCATGTCCTTCAGGAGGACAGCACATTGCACTTTTAGAAAACACATTTAATATGAGGCCAGGCAAATAGGCCCAGACTCTTGCTAACTAAGGCCTAATGATTAATTCGACAAAATCTTCACATATAACTCTTAATACTAGAACAGAATCATACATTAGTACATTAATAATTAATTATTAGTCAATTTCATTAATCATCGCATACATTGATGGCCACACCCCGTGGGCACATTTCAAACGTGTACCTTAGAAACATATTAATGCGTTTTCTATGCAGCTTCATTACACATTATTTTGCAAGCAGTTCATGTTAAACTTTTGATTATAAAAGCTACACTCCAACACTGTGACCCTGTAACTTTAACAGGAGGTCATCCTTATGACCACTGGAGTTCATTTCCCTGCCCTGGCTACAAGAGGGAGGGCAGGTTTAGTCTTCTGGGTTCTTCTCAGACATTAGGTAGTACTTCCTCTATTCTTCTTAGGTCCAGAGAGAGTTCTGATGAGAGGTTCTTGTATTGCCACTAATACCAAGTGACAGCCTGTGGTAGAACGCAATCCCTTTGTCCACCCGTAAAACAGTTCTTACCCTCCCTCTGGCTTTGGTGCCAGCATGTTTAGAGAGGCAAAGGAGAGGCATGCCTAGGTGTGAGCTGCATCTACTGATGCAGGGTAGGCACAATTTGTAGTAAAGAAGGGGCTGGGTACAGCTGTATTCCACCCTTTGAAGCTCAGACGGGGATGGATACAGCCCCCCAAGTGTGCCTAGTAAGTTGACAAACACCCCTCCCCATATCCAGGGTCCTTTGCCCACTGTCTTGGAGCAATACGCATTCCACCCCAGGGGAGCCATTCATGGACAGTCATGGGACATTGGACATTGGCAGAATAGCCCCATTGGTTTAGGCAGATAAATAGCAATTTTCTAAAAGTGCTGTTTCTTAAAATAATAATGTAAAATCTGACTTGGCCATTAACGTGGATTATAAATTACCATTAAAATTAGTTTCTTTTTATGGCTCTTGCTGCGTCCCACACTTAAGTATGCATTATAAGCAGTTCAATTGTAACACATTACTTTCCTGTGAGATAGCTAGCCGTGTTACAGTGAAAAACGACTATGGGGATATTTTACTCTCTGGGCATGTAAAGCAGGCCCTAAGTTTTCAGTGCTATGTACCCTACCCTATGGGCAAATAGAGCCTCCCTTAGGGGGTGACTTAGAGGTATTAAAAAGGAAGGTTTAGGTCAGCAAAAGGTTTATTTGTCAGATCGAATTGGCAGTTTAACCACACTACAGGCTGCAAAGGCAGACCTGAGACAAGTTGCAAAGTGAGTGCTGCAGGCCCACTAGTGGCATTTAATTTACAGGCCCTGGGTACATGGAGTAGCATTTACTAAGTAAATCAAATGTGCCAACCAGGTGCAAGCTAATTTTACCATGTTTAGAGAGAGAGAACAAGCACTTTAGCACTGGTCAGCAGTGGCAAATTGCACAAATATAAAATGACAACAAAACGAAATTCAGAAAACAGGAAGGCGAAACGTTTAGGGTGACCCAGCAGAGAGGACCAAGTCCAACACATGACATCCGCGTCTGTTGAATTAACTGAAAATGAGTAACAAATTTAAAGTTGTTCCAAACAAATGGTACTGGCTCATCCTCTTGGCGTGCATGCTAGTGTCACAGTTCACCTCCACTCCTGCCAACTCTTTTCGGTTCCTGACCATTAATTTAAAAAAAGCACAAGCAGTGGGCAGAGTTTTTGTTTGGCTTAAAGAACCACAATATGTGTGAAGCCAGTTGTTCACAGTTGCTCAATGTACATGTGTAACAGTTCCATTATAGAAATGGCAAGTATACCAAGAGCCCACCTGTAAATTAAGGATACTAAAAATGTAATTCATGTCTCAACATAAGTAATTAATTTTCTCAACTGACCTGTCTTTTGAATCAAATTTTACGACTTCTTTCCAGAATAAAACTGGTCTTAACCAAAAAAACTGACATTTAACTGGTGCTATCATTTGCTAGATGTGGCTAACAGCCTGTCTTCAAGATACGATCTGGTGAAACAAAATGAGTCGCATTACATCACACAGTTTAGTAAAGCATGGCAGCTGGGATTAAAATGTATGTTTACTGAG
The DNA here is from genome assembly GCF_031143425.1 of Pleurodeles waltl. Taxonomy (NCBI): domain Eukaryota; kingdom Metazoa; phylum Chordata; class Amphibia; order Caudata; family Salamandridae; genus Pleurodeles; species Pleurodeles waltl. The sequence goes on from NC_090439.1 coordinate 968,906,151, forward strand.
CTAAGATCTTAACGACTTAGCCAACCAAGTATCCACAGCTACTTACATCTGGACACTATTGATTTAGCATGTGAATGCTCAAAATATAAAAACACCCACCTTCCATAACCGATTTACTCACCATTTGATCTTACCTACTACTAGCATCCAACATGGACCCTTTTCTCACTTCCAACTACAATTTGACATGACTTTCACTTTGCAATACGGTTCTCTATCACTTTATGTTATTAGCGGCAGTGCCCATGGGCGTCGATTCACCAAATGCCGGGGGTAGCGAAAGTGACATCATACACCCTTTTACCTTGAAGTCACAGGAAGTGATGTCACATGACCTTAACCCTCATGACATCACAATACATGCAATCACTCTCACCACGACTCACTCGTTTGCACTCTCTTGCTCACTCTTACTCTCACTCACCAATACTTTCTCACTCACTCACTCACTTACACACACACACAATCCCACATACCAACTTACATGGTGACACATACTCATGCTCTTTCACTCATATTCTATCTCAAACACATGCATTCACACAACATAAACTGAAAATAATTTTAATTTACTTACCTAAGATGGCAGTGAAGGTTCCATCCCATTAATAGTGAAAGATAGGGTTTTAATCACTACTATTGTAATAAAAATTAGAGTAAAGTGGTGCTGGAGTCTGACGCTGGTAATGCAAGCCACAACTGTTTTTGGCACTTGCTATTCCAACCCTGGGTCAGGGGTCGCAAAGGCGTCGCAGCTGCGACCCCTGGCGACCCCTAAATGACGTCCATGGCTGTGTGCTGGACAGCTGTAAGATATCCTAATGCATTATGGCTTGCTCCCCTGCCATTGAACTAATTAGTCTGTAACATCTGTTAGAATGTATTCATAGATGACAAACCAGCATTGTAAATGATGTCCATGATAACATGGAGACCGAGATGCCCCCCCTACACAGCACTGACATATCGTGCCTTTCCAGGATCCCCTAATTTACCTGCTTTGCCCACGCAAGAGAAGTTCCTATCACACCTGTCTGTACCCTGTAAACAAAAGCTGTAAAGTGGCACCATGTCACGTGTGACACACTCAACCCGATCTGTGTTTTTAGATAGCAACAATTTGCATTTTGGGATTTGTAAGTATTACTGAAAATGGACTACAAGCCCCAGAATGCAAAGTAAAGCCAGGAATGTCTGTAGCAGTCCAGCATGACAAGAATGTAAATAGCCTGACTGACAACATTTACACAACACCCTTAATACTCGAAGGGGCTCCTGAAATACATCCACCATCGAGCTTGCTCAAATTCTTAATTGTTCAATCATTCTTTCATACTGTGCTGCATTATATAATTTTTATAGCACTTTATGCTCCCATTTCCTCCAGATTCCGGGCACCCTTTCGGAAAACATAGTTGATAGGGACAGGGTCTGTGCTGAAATTTGGTCTGGTGCACTCACTCCCCCCTCTCAAACCTAACTGATTACCTTTCACGAAAGTGTATTATTTAGTTTGTTTGATATGTAAAACATGCAGGTGATGTGGTAAAATATGGAGCTGCTTGTGAAAGGTTGGAGGGGCCGAAAAAATGGCTTGTGTAGAGATATCACAATTCAACATGGGCAGCATCACAACAAGATAGGGTGTCTGAAGCATTTGTAACACCTATGGCTACAGTTTGTTGTTGAGAATCTTCTGACTTTCATTTTCGATCTGCACTGGATTCTGTGGAGACCCATGCTGCAAAAATAGTGCAAAGGGAAGTGGCATATAGATTATCAAGGAAGTGGTGCATTTTAGACTGCTTGAAATTGTCTGCATTTATTTCTCATTTCCTCTACTAAACATGGCACTGCTATTGTCTGGTGTAATTTATACAGTAAGCAACAAAGTACAGAAATGTCAAGGTTTATTCACAAATCTGCCTGATTAGGGACAGGAGACTATTGTTCGTACAACTTCATGACCCTTTGCTGTTGGCTTAAATGGTGATACAAATAATACCAGTTATCTTAAAGTGCTGCACATAATCAGTGATATTATTCGCCTATTAGGATGTAACTGGCCAATTTTTATACTTACTTTTAGCCCTTGAATCAGCGCCTCACCTTTTGTCAAATTACAGTATTGAGGCTCAGGTAGGTGATAGGATTTGCCAAAGATCACGGAAATGAGAGTGCCGGGACTCAGTGCACTTTGTTTAACTCAAGTCAACATCATAATCACTGACTAAATCGAGTCGGAACTGCCAATATCTGAACCTAGTACTTTGCATTACTTTGGCATCAAGGAGGCACCCCATGGGTGTTACAGAGATGATCCCAAGCTACCACCCATGTGTTTTGTCTCTAAGACCTATCTACTAACTTCTGTAGAGGGGCTTTGCACCAAACAACGATACACCTTTGAGGCTGGCATTAACTTAGAGAAATTGTACAATTTCTCGGAACTTGTCAAACTATGTATATGTGCTGCATTGGGCAAAACACATACAAATGTATGAAAAGTGTTAGTTGAAGCTTTGTATTTTGTGCTGGACCGGTACCCTTCCAGCACAAAACCTTTGCACACATCTTTGCACTATGTTCCAACAGTTTGTGTGTTTCTAGGCACTTTAAAAGAAAAGCAGAGCTGGGCAAAGCAGCAGTGATGCCATATCTAGCTAGATATGACACTGTCTTGCTCCCTCCTCCTGGCACAATGAAGAGGAGCAACTTTAGTTGCTATGCTGTGTTGCGCTATATTTTAATATAAATCACCCCTTTTGTGTTATGCCCCTTATTGGGCTCCTTCAATCAACTGGAATTGCAATTATTTTTACTTTACTTTATTTCAGTTGTAAATGCAAGTAAATATCTTGATCATATCATGCACCAGACAAGGGGAGCCTCTGGAACAAAACAGCTAGCTGGAGGGGGCATGGCCCCCTTCCCTGCCTTGTTAGCTCCGCCAATGATGCAGGAATGCAGAAGGTGGGATGTCTTTCACCCAGGCCTTTTGCCCGCCCCCATATGGACTTAACCCATGTCATGGCTTTTGATTTGCGCAGCAAGGGGTGAGTGGTAGACCTGGCTTTCCACCAGGCTTTTGCCATGACATTACATGCTTATAGGTCCTATCAAGGTGAGAGGGTCATCTTATATTGTTCAACCCCTGGAAGATAAGGGTGGTGAATAGTGGGTCCCTGGAATCTTTAAAATTTTATAAAAGGATCCTCACCCGCAGCTACCATCCATTGCATGCTTCATCATCCGATCCTCACCTTAACAGCACTTGTATTGACTGGGAAGCTGGGGGCACCCTAGATTTCCTGCTTCTCACCCCCACCCCCTCAGTGATACATTTTATAGGTACATAGCCCACTATGTATGACTGTTGGCTGGACGCAATGGGCACTGACCACAGAGCCTTGACTATACCCAGGGCCGACACCCAACACACACCCACCCCACACCCTCAATAGTAGGTGCAGAACCTGGGCTGAACTCCCTTGCAGAACCAAGTCCGGTTTACAATGATCATATTAGGATTTTAACATATGCCTCACATTCCCCCTAGTTTGACTACAGCTTGAAAGGCACACTTTGCATTCCTAGTCCGTGGGATACAGCAATAATATATTTTTTAAAGTTTTTCAGGTAATTACTTTAGTAGATGGCCTGCTTAAATTAAAATTGTAGTGTCCAGAGTTTCAAGAGGTGCTGTGTTCTGTTTCGAAGTCTGGTTTCGCTGTTGGGGAGATACACTGCTTTGTCCATCCAGAGAGAGGTTAGTGGTGAATTCATAGATGATATTACCAGTGATGTCATTGATAATATAAATTGTGATAATCATATGGGAGATCACGAGCAGCGCGCCGGAGATGAAGCTATGGTTGCATTTCTCACCTTACCGAACAAATTCCAGTGGAGTTTCGAGTAAAAAGTGTGGCCATAATGAGCTTTCAACTGAAGTTTCTATTCAGTATTAAATATTTTAACAAAGATATTTAGTTTTCTGTGTACTACAACCTAATTCCTGTTAAACACTTTTTGAATTGAATTTGTATGATAGACTGAACCTTGCACCATGCCACCCAGACATCTGCGAATTGCCTTTGGCCTTCTGCAGTTGGGTCTGGGTCCATGCACGGTTCCCCTCCTCGACCTGCCACGGAAACTAGCCCTGTCATACCTTTTAGTTAGGTACAGAAGCCTTTTGTTGGAGAGATTGACCTATCCCCTATTGAACCCAAACTTCTCCTTTACAAGGAGATTCTTGGCACTTCAAGCCAATAATTAACAACAGCATTATGAGCAAGATAGATGGAAGGGATTAATTAGATAATTAGGTGAGCTCAAAATGGAATGCTACAACTGAGTTCCCCGCCATGTCTTGGATGTCTGAAGGGAGTTCACGTAGCACACAAACAAAAAGATACCACTATCCAAATTTGGTGGTCCATTAAAATATCTGTGTATTTGTAATGTCTACGTTACTCAGAGAAGAGACAGGCTCTGCTGAAGGGCTTGAGAAGGGCTTGAAGATGAAGTCCCAAGATTAGAAGTCCCGTAGTTTTGGAGTTATGCATTAATGTTCATTCTCATCCAGCTAGAGATTTTTATCTTCATCTCATGCCTTCTTACCCTTAAATCCCTGTACTCTCTGCACCACTAGCGACTCCTTATCTCCTATTTCTATATGCTTTTCCTTTCTCCACTTCACTGCTTCCTTTCTATGACACTGTGTTGTGGATATATGGTTGTTTGTAACACCCTTGTAGTTTTGATGCCCTTGAAAAAGCTATTTTCTGATTTGTCTATTAATTTTAACTATTTCTCAATTGATGCAATAATTCTGTGATGTACTGAACTGTGATGTCCTGACCTACGCTAACTAGGCCTCAACTAGGCTTCAACTCCATTTTGTATTAGTATGGATGCTTCATAAAATTCACTGTGTGCCTATATTTCTCATTGACAGAGCACACAGCAAAAAGTGCTCCCTTGTTTATGTTGACAGGCTGTTCTTGAAGAGCTCCAGGGAAAGACTTTAGATACTTTTCAAGGCACTTTCTGTCTGTTCACTGTGCCCTAGTCATCTAGGTGACTTTCCATTGTTTATGTACCCAGAATTGTTTTGACACCTTCGATGGCGTTAGGACAGAGGGGATTCATTACTCACTTATGGGTATAGTGCTAGGATGGTGATAATTTGTGACGTTTAATAATGTTAGTAAGAAATTGGGTTACTAGTTGAGAGGGTGGAACCCACTCAATGAACAACCACAATCCTTGTAAGGATGTCAGGCAAACCCCAAATTATATGCTCAGCTCTCTGGTAGCTTGGCACAAAGCTGCCAGGCTTAACCTGGAGGCAATGAGTAAAGTATTTATTCAGCACTTCAAACAGTAATGAAGTGAAAACATCAAGGAAAATCCCTCATCAATGTGGACAAATTGAGTAAATGATGATAAATAAAGACCAAAATGACACAAATCCAATCAGTAGAATCAGAGGTATGCAATTTTCAAGATTTGAGTGAAAACAGCAACAAAAACCCAAAGCGCCACTCGCATCTATCTGGTCATGTGAGACCAGAAGAAAGTAACAAGTTCAGGCCGACCACAGTGAACTGAAAGGACACATTAGAAACACAGTGATTCAGTGATTAGAGGCAAAGTGGCACATGCAGAGAAACACATAGAAAGAGTATACATTGTTGGGTGTAGGTGTGTTTCCTGCAATAATTAGTGAGTTAGACAAAATGATAATTTCCTAAAGGAGATGTTAGATTTGATACCTGCTCCTTACACTGATGATACGCAGACATTAAGACTGCAGAAACATGATATGGCTGCAGGAGAACCTAAAGTGGGCATGCATGCACAACAGTGCCAAGCGCCACGCCTGAGTATGCTCCAGAACCTTTACATGGACCTAATGGATTTATTATAAAACCTACTGTTGACACAAATGTCTCAGTTATTGAGGTCACTGTTACTTCAGCACAGCCCCTGAACCAGAGAGGAGAGAAATTAATATTGGAAATCTGAAGATTGAGCTTGGAGAAATTCTACAGGGTACGGTTGATGTAGAGAGACTGAGTGAGTATACTGAGGATGAATTGAGATATCTGATAAAAGAGGCAGCTATGTGTGCACGTACAGCGCATGACAGGCTCAAAGAGTAGCAGAAGAATATGAGATTCATATATATTAGAAGAGTTATGTGTGTAGAAAGTTTAGAATTGGTTTTTAGTGAAAGTGAATTGAATAAAATGTATCTACTGACTCTGCAAGTCCATATCAGAGACTTAATTTACTGCATAAAGGACTGATTAGATTGGAGAAAATATAGATAAAGAGAGAAAAAGATGTATACTGAAAAAGGAAGTAAGGATGATTACGAGTGAATAAGATATTGCTGTGACAGAATTCACTTTCCTAGAAGTACATGGAGGAGTATATGTGCATGTGCCTTGCAACAGATATGATCTTTCTTTGCATTTACAAAGAAGTTTCCAAAGCTTTGGGTGGATTTGAACACATTAGTTGAGATTATTATTCCTAATGACTTGTGGGCTGAGCGGAAAGCGGCTACTGCTTGGCTGAAAGGGGAGTCTCCTAGAGCACTTCCAAACAATGGTTCAGCTGCTCTTGTAATGGAGAAATACCAGGCAGCAGCAGAGCACTTGAAGAAGAAAGTGCTGGAGAAAAAAGTGATTTGGGCAAAACATATGAGGGCTACACAGGAACCAAACGAGTCAGTGCATGCATGCAGATCTATAGAAAGTCCGGTGGAGTTTAAGATCCAGCCGAATGAGGGCGTTGCCAGAGTTGTATTAACTTTTCTTTTGGGTTTGCACTGGGAGATTAGTTTTCATATTCAACTTTGTGATATGTTGACAGTCTAAGGCCCAGATGTATTAGCATTTTGCGGCATGGTTGTGAAACTTTCTTTGGTGCAGCCATGACGCAAAAAGCTAGATAAGATTTACAAAGCCATGCAAGGGCTGATTTGCGTTGCCTGCGTGTCTTTGTGAAAAACAAAAAAAAGTAACACAACATCAAGCCTTGCACTGCATTGCTTTACATTGCATTGGATAGTCGTTACATGGGTGGATAATAGTCGTTCCCTGGCATCCACTCATGAATTTTGACACAAACCCAGATTCGCAAAAAACAGTCAACCTGGGTTTGTGCAAAAATGGTGCACCCACCAGAGGCTGGCATAACTAGAAGGAATATCTTAATTTCTCCTTGTTACTTCCTCTTTCTAGTGCACTGCATTCTGCAGCACCAGAGAAAGAGGAATATGCCTCCAAGGATGATACCAAAGTGTGCGCCAGCTCAACAAACTTCTATGCAAAATGTAAAAAATCAGGGGCAATTCCATACGAATGTGGCTCTAGGCCCAGTGTTACACCAAACCATGAGAAATAAAATGTCTAATTATCACGGTTCAGGTTTTCAGCAGAATCTTTTGATCCTCAAACTCATCAGTATAAACTTTCATGAGAAGCAGATCAGTGAATGAAGCATGTCATAGAGAAGATGATAGAGCAGGGAATTGTGAGAGCGGTGTTTGGTAGTCCTTTTAAATATCAATTGATGGACATTAAAAAAACAATTGGAAAATAGAGGGTGACCCAAGAACTTAGAAGGATAAATAAAATTGCAGTTCCATGAAGCCCAGTTGTCCCAAGTTCTCTTGTGATTTTGTTTCAAGTCCCTGCAGATGCAGAATGGTACACAGTTGTCAACTTGTTTCATCTGTCTGGCTCCATTCCTCTCCGTGAGGATAGCCAAAACCTTTTGCATTCAAATTCCTCAATAAAGTCCTTATTTGTTGTCAAACCCCACAAAGATATACAGAAAATCCTATCTGAAGAAAGAGTTGGAAGTTCTACAGATGCCCTGTAACTCAGTGCTGATGAGGTACAGAGATGACTTAGTTGCCTCTAGAGCAAAGGAGGATTGTAAGTTGGCTAGAAGTGCGCTCTTGAATAATCTTGCTGATAATGGTCATAAGGTGTCACCCGCAAAAATGCAGTACTGTATAAATGAAATGATCTATTTGGGACAGCACGTTGAGAAATGAACAAGGAAGGTGTCCAGGCAAGGCATTTCTGCAATCCTGAATTGGACAACACACTGAGAAAGGAGTAAGGAAGGTGTCCAAATAACACATTTCTGCACTCCTGAAAATGAATCTTACAACTACCCAGAGTGAGAATGTTTCTGGGAAGTAACAGTTGGCTACTGCCATCAGTAGATTCCAAACTTTTTCCGGATTCCAAAGCCTTTACTAAGGCTTACTTACTGCAAGATAATTTAATGACAAATGCATGAGTGCTTCCCTTGAGCTCAGAGAAAAACTCTGAGAAATATTTATTTTTATACTATCACAAAAGAAAGGGTGTACGCTCCAAGTCTTAGTCCAAATGCATGGTGAATTAAAGTGGGCTGTCATTTAATTCTCTGCTCCAGTAGATCCAGTTGCCATAGGTCTTCCTGGTTGTTTGAAGTCCATAGTAGCTGTTTGCCTTGCAAAAGAACAGAGCTAGGGGATTGTAATGGGTTATACACTCAGGGGCAGATTTATGAAAAGTGGTGCTGCACCTAGTGCAGCACCACTTTTCTTGTGCCCCTTAGCGCCCCCCTAATGCCACCATATTAGCGATGTATTCAAAATATAGCGCACCATGGCGGTAGATAAGGTGACTAGCATCATCATTTTTTACGATAGTACGGCGCTTTGCAGGATTAGCGTAAAAAATAATTACGCTAATCCTGCAGAGCACCCAGCATTGCACCAGTTTGTAAATATGGTGCAGCATTTTCCCCCTTCCAACGCCACATTAGCGTCAAAAATATGACTGTTGGAATGGTGCAAGGCCAGCATAGATCTGGCCCTTATAGTGTTGGCCCCTCATTCAGTTGAGATTTTGATGACTGTAGGAAGCTGGCTTTTTATGAAGTTTACCAATGTAGGGGAACACCATGCAAAAAGTCCAGACAAAACCTATTGGTTTACAGGGGCTTTCTTTAATAATCCCAAGTGCTTAATTTTGTGGTAGTATGGTCGAGCATTTTAGGCTTATCAGAGGGGAATGTTGAGCATTTGTTGTGCACACAGGGTCAATAAATGAAACACACAATCAAAAAGGAAATCCGAGACCAATTTAGAAACATAACACAGATTTTTATATTTGTTTAGACACCAAGATCATCGATACTGGGTAGGTACTTTAGACGTAATTGATTTTTACAGGAAAAACAGCAAAAATAGCAAGCTACCAGATTTGAGGTATGAGCCTCGAACACGGTAATGGGAGAAACATACACTGCAAAAGGTTACTTGCAAGCGGTTGTAGAGGGTATCCTTAAGGACTTAAGCTGCTGGGGGCCAAGGTCTTGAGTACCACCGGCAGTTCGGGTTTACTTGCCCTGGAGTGTCCTGGTGCAGAGGTGCTTTTCACATTGGTAGCCTCGAGCCTTACATGGGTGAAAGTTTAAAGGGGCCTGTCGAAACAACAGAGTCTGCAGGGGAAGACTTGGAGGCAAGTCTGCCAGAACTCAACATGGGGCTTGGCTCGTGGGGACTCGTTGGCCAAGGGGACACAGGTAGAAGTCGTGTACCCGGGGAAAAGGGCTCGGATCCAGAGGTGCTGGCTGGGTGATCACTTGGATTTAGAGGCTTCCACGGTTCTCGGTCAACCTGCAGAGAAAAAACCACCAGGGCCATCCTTGATGTGGAGCTCATTCGCTCTGAAGTCCCTCGATGTGAAGGTAAGTTTTGGAGACAGTGGTTTCCAGACTGGGCACAAACAAGCCTTGGTGGGCGCAAGTGCCCTTGTTAATCAGGGTATTAGTATAGAGAGGTTCTTGGAGGGTCTAGGGTTTCGAAGCTCGGCAGAGAGATGTGGCTGCCCTCCTAGAGCCTGAAAAAACTCCTCCTGGTGTGATGCTCCCCAGTGGGCCTTATGGTGAGCAAAATGGTTTACGGGACAGATGCGGTTGGTGCATGTAGATGCAGTGGATGGCCCCTCCACCCCCAGGGAGATGCTGTCTGGTTGTGGAAGCGCTGGATGGTCCTTCATGGCTTTGGGAGGGTGCGCAGCTTTTGGACGAGCCAGGTTGGTGCAATTGTCGAAGTTCCAGCAGGAGGGCAGGGTTTGCCACCAAGTGTTGATTAAGTCCTCTGTTCTTACAGTGACTGCTCTTCTTTTGTCCTTCTTCGGTTCCCAGTAGAAGAATCAAGTCCTGGTGTCCTACTGAATTTAAGGGCATTTAGAGGAGTGTAGAGTAGTAGCCAATGGGCTACTTACCCTTTGGGTGACTACATCCCCTATGTGACCACTTCCTGTGGGGTGTGGGAGTATTCCTGACCCAGAGTTCCTAGTTCCCCCAAAGGCAAAATGGTGGAACCCTTCCTCAAGTGTCCACTTCAGGTAGCCCATCTTAGGAGTGTGACTAGCCTAGAAGTAAAACACGCCTCTGAATAATTAATTTCCCACCTGCTTTGGTGCCAAATGGGCATTTAGGGCATGGGTGGTGTTCCCCTGGACAGGGAGAAGCCAGAGTCGCACATCAAAGATAGCAGGGGTTTTGGAGCCCCTGGATTTGAAATGCTAACTCGCTAGCCATCCTGCTGGAGGAGGTGTGATCACCTTTCTGCAGAGCAGGCATTTTGTATGGGCTCTGGGAGCATGGAATCTCAGCTGCAGGGGGTCAGAAACTCATCTGTGGTGGCAGACTGGTCGATATTAGTCATCCAGTACACTGAAAGACTAGTAGGTTTTCAGGGGGCACCTTTAATGTGCCCTTTGGGTGCATATCATAATAAACCTGATAGTGACATCAGTACAGAGTTATTAAAACCAGGTGTTTGATACCAAGCGCCACTAATTTCAGTGCAGCCATTATGTAGCTTGGTTACTCATAATGATCAGTGTCCAGTACGTGTCCTTGAGATGGCAGCCTCATCACTTGCGGTGTCTAGCAATGGGACTAGACATTATAGGGGTACACCTGCTCATTCAGATGTGCTCTCACATGTAATATAATGCACCCCGACTTAGGGCTCTAAGGCCTGCTGTAGGGGTTACTCACATATATTACATCCAGACGATATAGGCATTACACACAGAGTGTACAATGTTGTGTTTTCAAAATGGTTTGCACCATTTCATGCATTCTGTGATGGCATTCTGTATGTGTTTAAGTGTGAGCCCATAAGGGTGGCATAATGCATGCCCTGTGTACCAAGGGTTTCATTTACTAGGGACTTACATGGGTGCTAAAGTCCTTGCCAATAAGACCGTTACCTTGTTTAGAGAAAGATCACTGGCACTGGGGGTCTGGTTAGCAGGTACCCAGTGCACTTTCAGTCAAAAGTATCAGTACTAAGGCAAAAAAGTGGGTGTGGCTACATCAAAAAGGGGACTTTCCAACACTGACTAGTATATTGAATCAGCACATTACAAACAGCCATCTGACAAAACATGAACAAACCATATTTCCAGCTGATAACATTTTAATCAGAATGTGAAATGCTTTGAATCCTGCAATGATGCTGCAGATTCCAAACAATGATGAAGATAATGAAGAATCTAACAATGATTGCAGAACTATGTACCAAACCAAAACAATACATAAGAGACATCACACTTGAAGTGGCTGATCTGACTTTGTTTGCAAATGGTTCTTTTCTGCTAGATCATTGTGGAACACTGAGAACAGCTTATGCAGTGTATTCTATTCAATTGTTGAAGCATCATACTTGTTTTATGTAACTTCGGCACAAGTAGGAGAACTGACTGTACTGACTGGCATGCATGCTGTCTGGAAAATTAACTGAATACGATGATATACATGTCCAGTATGGATTTGGAGTGGTGCATTACTTTGTGCAGTTGTAGTCGCAAAGGCGTTTTATGACATCCTCTGGTGCACCCATCAGGAATGGGATATACATTTTGAATTTCTTATAGGCCCTAGAGCAGTTTAAAGAAATATCAGCTGTAAAATGTATTTCTCATAAGTCTGGTGACAACATGGTCACCATGGGGGCAATCATTAGGCTGATGAGGTTGTGCTTTTGAAATGGTAACAAACAATTCGAGGGAGCAATAGCAACGTAAATCTGAGACTGTTTATGTTGAATCCAGTGCAAGCTACATTGGGTGATCTCAGAGAGCTTCAAATGAAATGACAATGAAAACACAAGATGGGAAAACGTTGTATGAAAGATTTCAATGATGTGTGTGTAACTTCTGAGAATCAATATGTTACCTGATTCAATGTTGCCAGCCATGGCCAAATTAATACATGTTGATTCAGATGAAAACACAAATCCACATGCAGCTGAAGAAAAGGGTTCAGCGGTAGCCACAAAAAAAGTCAGAAGATGAGAATGTGCGTTGTGGAGATAATTGGCTTGAATTAGTGAGAAGAAGCAAAAGATTGCATTGAATACCCAGAGGCCAGAGACAATCAGAGAGGAGATAGGGATAATTTGAGTAAATCTGATAACAGTGAAAGTGAATTCCCCGCGGTCAAAACAACAACAAAAGAGTACAAACAGCAAGTATGCATCACCTGAACGGACTTGTTTAGTATCAGTCTTTGAAGATGAAAAATCAAAAGAGGAAATTTGTGATGTGACACATTGCTGCCAGTTCATTTTTGAGGAAGAACCACCCTAAAATAAAAAAAAGAGTCTGCAAATGCTCTTGATGGGTTTTTCAACTAAAAGTTTGAGAATTGCTCATGATAAACATTTGTAATTAATGTATTATGTTTTGTGCTTTATGTATCCAGATTAAGATAAAAGTGGTTTCTTGAATTGTATGGAATGAGTTGATAAATAGTTGGGTTATGTCTTATTATTTCTTTAATTTTTGCTTAGTAGTATGATGGTGAAAAGCAAAGATGCTGCACAACTTTTAGTATATTCTCGTTGACAATGATAATAATTATTTTAATTTGCCTGTTGTGATAGAATTCTCCATGAGATGAATTAACCACTATACACAATACAATGATAAACATGAAACTAACACATATATTACCATGGGTAATTTTAGGGAGAATTTATATACAAATTTATTAGAAAAGTACACATGTGTAATGAATGTGAAAGATTGTTTTGTTTGCACATACCTTCTTCCAACTTATTGCCCATCTCTTTTTTGTCCTTTAATATTTATGTTCATTGTTTCTTTAATTAGGAGCTCTTGTTGCTGTATCTTTTGGTCTTCAATGCTTCTCTTGAAGAAGTTTCTAAATACTCTGAGAATTCTATACATTTTTCTAAACATTTGAAGTTGACTGCAGAATCTAACTTAAAAATTAACAAGTCTAAAAATGAATTTGTGTGTAATTTGACTGAAGAAGTGTGTGAGTTTATAAAAAATTATAAGCAAAAAAGAGTGAAAAGTTGGAGAAATTGGGAGGATGTAAATGAGATTAAGATGAAAATAGAAGCTGAAGAAAAATGTAGACATTCAAATGTGCATCCAAGAATGAGAATTGACTATGTGAGAAAGGAGTATTGTCTATGGTTTTCTGATGCAACAGAAGTGTCAGAGTAATAGATCAATACAATAGATTTAATTGGAGAGAGTGAGTGTGATGTTTAGTTCTTGATTGGTTAAAAGGCAATTCTTAGAGAAATATATTATGTCTATGGTAAGACTGCCTATTTTACCCTTTCATGTAATTGGGTAGGAATGTGCTATCTTGATTTGTTATTCCCTCTGGTTTACTATGTGAATGAGATGAGTGATGCTTTTGGGTGAAGAAGAATGAAGTGTGGGATTGGATAAATTGTGTTAGATGTATTTGGTGCTCTGATCTCATCCCTTGGTGTGGATTTGAATGATGTGAAAATTACAAAGTTGTCTATGCTTCTGGATCACCTTATTTCTAAACCTGCTGTTTCATTAACTAAAATCAAAGAAGAATTATTGGCTATGCATGCTATGATTATGCAAACCTCTTTGGATAACATGTCCTTCCGCCGAAGGAGTGTAGAATCTGCACATTTATCCGACAGAACAATAAGCTTACTCATGCTGATATAACAAACATGACTAATATTTCTCATGAAGCAAAAGCTGTTCAGGAGTATGGTTTGTGGGAATCAATTGGTTCATTGGTTACAAAGATTGGACAGGACATTAGGAAAGTGGGCTAGTGATTTGACTGCATTGGAGGGAGTATGCTCCATTCTTTTTTAATGTCATTAGTTATTGTGGTGATTTGTACAACTGGGTTCATTCTTTTGCTTAACATATTTGAAGCAATCTTTCATAAAATGGGACTAATTTGTAGGTGCAGGAAGAAGTCAGCAATTTCTACAAATAAGAGAAATTGAGACCTGTACGAAAAGGAAGACATCAAAGATCGTGGCTATGATGACATCAAGGCGTTGGACGAATCGAGATGCAAGAGACAGACAGCGATGCAGACTGTATTATGAGTGTAATAGTGGAATACTGGTGATGATTTGGATCTGCCTATTAATATGAACTATTTTGCAGTTGAAAGCAATAATGCTGTGCTGTACAGAACTATGTTTTCCTAACATATGCTAACTACGCTCTCTGCTAGGACACAACTCAGTTTTGTAAAGTATGGCTGCGTCATAATATTCATTGTGTGTACATACTTCTCATTGGTGCTGCATGCAGCAAAACGTGCACGGTTGTTTGTGTTGACATGCTGTTCTCGAATAATTGCAGAGAAAGCCTACTTTTTAACTTTAGTGGATTTTCTGTGAAATAGCACCAACACCCTCTTGTCTCCCCTTCATCTCTATCTCACAGATATTATTTTTTTCATGTATGCATACTGGATGATTTTTGGTTACAATGTATATACTAAACAATTTTTTATTGCTATGTACTTATCAATCACTATTGTATTTATTTTGTATTTTACAGTACTCCTATACTCTCTGGCCTTGGGTAGCACGATAGAAATCCTTAACTAAATACATATATTATGTATTAGGAGAACAACAAAGGATACTTAGCCTCGGCTTACTTTCAAGCTAAAGATAATCGGTTTGTCTTTGGCATAATCAAAACAATCAAAATAAAAATAAAGAATAGGTGGCTGAACTAGGCATTAAAAGAATGATACCTGAGGAATACTACAGTTTGGAGAGAGAAACCTCTAACCAGGAGGGGGCTTGAAGTGAGCAAGAAATCCCACTAAGGCCAGAACTCTGGGTAGCCATGCGCAGGATTCTGGCAAGAAGAATATCATGGTCAATGCTGTTTCACGGAGCAGAGTGCTCTAATAAAAAAGGACCAAGATACGTATCTGATATTCACAGACACTACTATGGTCACCCAGTACTGCAACCCTAATAGATTGAAAGGCTTGCAAAAAATTACAGTATGACATCTCTTGGAAAATGCAGAACCTAGTTAATACCAGACATCGCAAACAATTCGGCAGGAGTAAAGATCATTCAAACTTGGCGAAAAATGGAACGACTGGAGACTGGACGGAATGATATCTTTCTGTAAAGGAGAGAAATGATGACTTGCTTGGACACTGTACCAGTAGAAGGTAAATTGTTTGCAAGGTAACAAAAAGCAGACCAATACTTACCTATCTGGACATGGGTTTAACAGTATGTTTGTTCTAAGAATGGAAGTAAGGCTCAGGAAATCACTTCTGAGTAGAAGGAGAGAACTCACAGAACCAAGGGCAAGTGCAGGGATTAGCCACAGAAGGGGCAAGTGAGAAGATGAAAAGAAGCCACCAGACATCCATTTTAGGAGGACATAGCTGGCAACCCAGAATACATTTGAAGGCAGGGATATTTTGAGGATGTAGCTGTGCTTTGAGATCATGCATGAGAACTGCAATAGATGTCTTGCTTGGTCCATTAACTTGATACCATTGCCGTAGCCCTTAAAAGCTACAAAAGGGACACATCTTTCAAATAATTGTGGATAACCCTGTCTCTACTAGAGATGCTGTGCAGGTGCAACAAACATCTTAACATTCGTTGCTGGGCAACAATCTCAATCAGCACTAATATTAATGTACAGAAGCCTCAGAGGTAAATATTACAAATCTTCCCAAGACGAAGAAGGAGTCATCTCGATATCATTTATAGACCAATAATGACTGATTTCAGGTTTCACAAGCTCCACAAATGCAGTTTCTATCGATAAGAAGATAAAGTATACAGCTAAAACTGGTAATGAAAGATGAGTAGAAAAATAAAATTTATAGAGCTTAATCACGCACTAAGACAATATAACCAGATGTTCTGGTTATAACAGACCAGCTTTGGAAAGGATAAAAACACAAGTCACAGCTGTAAATACGGAGAAAGGAAGATATTGTGCAGAGATTGCGTGTGGGAATGTGGGCCCTCTTGGTGCTAATAAACTCGGTATAAAAGCTTCTATGGTTCTGCTTGCCATTTTTTCAGGTCAGTGTACGTATAGTTATATTTTTAATTTCATGTTTAATATCCCTCTTCCAACAGCTAACATATTCTTCAATGCCAAAAGAAGACTGGAAAAGTCTTAGAAAATATGTCAGCAGAAATGAATTCTCATATAGTTGCTTTTTCCTGTTTATTCATCACTTGATACCAGCGGCCATGAGATTAAGTAGCCCTTATTTAAAAGTAGGCATTACTAAAAAAATTTACTTCCTTCTGAAGTGATAGTACTCCTCTTTTTGAAATTATGAAAGTTAGATATAGATCCCTCCACTGACCACTTGATTCACTAAGCTATCCTTCAGACTCTTGCCCTCATGGGGAAAACAAGAAATGCTTAGATAGACCTCATGAATAAATAAGCAGATAGAGACAGTTTGGGTCCAGGATATGTATTGACTTTTGAAGGGTGGATGTTTAAGAATTGAAGTATCTAACTGCACGTTTCAGCCCTCATTTAGACAGTCTTGCTCAAACCGGGGATAACACCATCATATGTTAATGTGTTACTACTTTTAGGACATGTGATTTTACCACTGAATGAGATCTTTCTGCACATGAATGGGGAATATGTTGCAGTAATCAGGATGAACATTGGGGCTTATTTACAAGCCCACATGTGCCGTTGTTGCGTCACTTTTTCGATGCTCCAGTGGCGCACAGTGCAGAACCATATCTACAAAGCCACGCAAACCACCCTGGGTGGCTTCACATGGCCTTCTAGATACGGTGTAAGGCAACACACAGAAGTTGCTGCGTTGCTTCACACTGCGTCGGGGAGGCATGCCATGGGCTTTGCTGTGGGTGTTCCCACTCAACACCAATGGTTTTGACATTGCTCCAGACTTACAATATAGCATAAACCTGGGGCAGCGCCAAATTCTTATGCCTTCCCAGAACAGGCCTAAAGGAGGAGAAATGTTTACATTTCTCCTCATTTTATCCTCTTTCCAGCCAGCACACATAGAATGAGGAAAACGCCTCTCGTGATTGTTTTTGTGCAGGAAGGTGCCCCGCAACACAGACACCTTTGCACCATGGGGCAAAGGTGCCTGCATTGGCACTCAGCTCCAATTTGTGGACGCGCGCTGGCTCAAAGGACAGGAATGCACTGTATCTTGTAAATATAGTGCATTCCTGCCCTTTCAAATTGTCATAGGGCAGCACAGCAAAATGACATGCGGCACTGCCCTAAGTCAATTCTTTGTAAATAAGGCCCATAGTTTTTTCCCACTGAGGGCAACAGATGATTTTAATGAGTCGTAATATGGTAACACCATAATACACTCATTGCCTGCATAATTCTAAATTCTAATGTCAGTTTCCTTGATTTGAGCTCTTGAAGGTTAGTTTCATGAATACAAATGATGGTTGCACTCTCTTCAATAAATTAAATTGCATATTGCATAGAACAAGAATTTATCTCCTTTACCCTCAATCATAAGGATAAACAAAATAAACAAAGTAAAAACAATCTTTTCATGTTATGGTGCATGGAAAGATGAATCTCAGGAAAATAATATTGGTCAACAAAGCTTAGACAATCACAACTCATAAACAGCAAATGCAGAATTATACAAACACTGGGAACAATAACAAAACAAAATTACAAATACAAAACATAGAGCATGTCAAATAGAGGCTCGCGAGGTTAAGTGGGACAGAACTACTAAAATGATGCTGACCATAGAAGTTAATAGGCTCCTACCTTAGTAATAACTTTCAAGATGGATACATTTCAACGACTCGTGAGGAGCCAGTTCACAACGTACTAACCCTGAACAGGTCCACCCTAATATATGCCATGAGTGAATCTATGGATAAAATAAAACACTAAGGGCCTCATTTCAAGTTTGGTGGATGGGAAGACCTGTCCACCGAACTTAGGCCTGGAAGGTTGCCGCCTTACTGGCACCTCCCTGCCGGACCTATTATGACTTTCCCGCTGGGATGATGGGCGGAAACCAAGGTTTTTGTCCATCAGCCTGGCGGGAAAGTGGCAGCAGCACTGTGCCGGCTCGTAATTGAGCCAGCGGCAATGCTGCTGCCCGCAGTGGGGTGCCAGACAGTGCGCATTACGCAGGTGCTGGGCAGTCTGGTGACCGCCACACTTGCAATGAGGCCCTAAGAAGTGACGCTTTCAGGAAAATGTCCGAGATATTATAAATTCATCTATTCTTTGCATAATCCCAATGTAGTTTTTGTATATTTTTGCCAACAAAATATCAGCATACAATATTTTTCTTTAGTCAATGCAACAAGCCATACTTTCGACACCGTTGCCACCTTAAGGGTGCCAGAACTTTGCCTTACTGCTTTGCCTCCCAACTTAACTCCTTAGAAAGGGTTTCTGTTGGAGAAAGCTTTTCAACTTTCTGATACTAATTATAACAAGCACTGGCAAAGCCAATAGGTCTGGAACTGGCTGTCAGCATTTTGGCTTTTTCAATGCTGATTTTGCCCTTCATTGACAAACAAAAAAGAATTGGCTAACAGCAAAATGATTTTATTGGTCTCAAAAAGCACATATTGCCCTAGTTGCCCCTGGCACTTAAGGAAACTACTTTGTGTGTGAATGTGCTCCTTGTGAAAAGGAGAATGTCATCATTCACAGAGGAGTTAGTCAATGGCTGATGTGGGCTGACTCACTGCCCTATGCTATGTGGTGGAGTGAGCCGAATAAAAATGTGAATGACACAATAACAGACCTTTAGATGAAGAGGACTGGCTGAAAACACCTGCAAATAAGTATATTACATACAATTATAGTAAAATGCAAAGGTCCTACCTAATGCCAGACTAAAAATTAAAAATAAAATAAATAGAGAGTGGTCAGTATGTTTTAACTGAAAAAGGGGAAAAACGTCCAGTCTAGAGATATGAGAGTATGAAATAAAGGTATGTATGGGAAGCGGTAGTCTTTCAACTATGTCCTCTAAAGTGTCACCCGACCCACAGCAACAGAAGAATAAACAGCAAATAGTATTTTTTGCTCTTCATGTAACTTATCAAAGGAGGTCAGAGGGCAGCAGCTTGTAGCTTGTGCTAGGAGGTGAGGATCAGTGGGGAGATCGGGTCAGCCCACTAATATAAATCATAGCTAAGAACAGAGAATGACAAATGAAGGCCAGGGCTGCAGGGGAAGAGTGAGCGAGGAACGAGAAAGAAAGCGACGTTAAGGAAGGGAAAACATTAGGGAGACACATAATAACAATGTCACTAGTGAAAAGTCAAGTTTATAGATGGGAGATAAGAAATGGTCAAAGGTATAGTAAGTAGGTCGAAGTTGTTGTCACTATGGTTGTGACAGATGCACGGGCCCTTCAGCATCCGGCAACATCAGAACATTTCTGCAGATGTCACAATTTTAGAGAATCCGCCTATGAATGGAAAGCATAGATGCTGTGGCAACATCCCCAAAAATATTTATATTGCATGTAAGGGGAGTGGTTATGCAATATCACCATGCTGAAAGAATACCTGCAAAGTGATTTGGATAAGTTAAGAGTTTTCAAGAGACTGTCGTGAAGCTCCATATTTGAACCAATCATCTTACAGCAACAATACTTCTACTTAATGCTGGATAATGGCCAAAATGAAATAGTAGGGTCGCGTTGGTACCCAGACGCCTGTGTAGTGTAACTTTGTATGTACTGCTTATATATTAGGTCATTAAAAAAACATAGAGAAAGAATCATTCAGCAAAATAACTCATGCTAGCTAGTCCAACAATGTGTACTTTTGTAACCTGTAAACACCACCATATACATTCTGATTTTAGCCACATATGTGAAATTACTCGACAGGGTATACTCATATAATACTCGTGTAATAAGAGCAACAGAAGTATTTTCCAAGCGATACTTACGTTATCAGTCAATTGGTGCCAAAAGTGCTTAACAGAAGTATTAGAAATACGGTCTTTGATTGACTGTCAGGTTACACCCTGACCAAGCAAGCACCCTCACTCTAGTCAGGGTAAAGGAGAATCATACTCAGTTAACCCCCGCTCACCTCCCTTGATAGCTTGGCACGAGCAAGCAGGCTTAACTTCGGAAGCAATGTGTAAAGTATTTGTACCAGCACACACAGTTATACAGTGAAAACACTACAAAATGGACACCACACCAGTTTAGAAAAAGAGGTAATATACACAAAACAAGACCAAAACGACAAAAATCCTACATACATAAGTCAAGATATGAATTTTCAAAAGAATACGAGTCTTAGGCCCTCATTACAACCCTGGCGGACGTTGCAAAAAGGGCGGTAAGACCGCAAACAGGCTGGTGGTCATTACCGCCCCATTATGACACTGGCGGTTTGGCATGTGCCAAACCGCCAATGTCCCGCACCGTCTGACACGGCGGTAACGACTGCCAGGCTGGAGACAACGGTCACTAGTCTGCCAGAGGTATCAGGACCCCGCATACCACCATGGATTTCGTGGGGTTTTCAACCGCCACGAAATCCATGGTGGTACGCACTATCAGTGCCAGGGAATTCATTCCCTAGCACTGATTGGGGTCTCCCCTGAGTCCACCCCCAACACCCACAACCCCCCTACCACCCTCCAAAGGTAGTAGGCCCCCCCTTCTCCCCGACCCCCATAGACCCCCCAAACATACCCCCCACACCTCCCTTCAAGCACAGTCACACCACTCACACACATACACGCGCACATACATGCACACATGCAGACATACATACACGTTCCATTTCCCCTACACACATTACACCCCCGCATACATACACACACTCACACAACCTCTCTACACACTCACACCCTCATGCACGCGCACACCACACAACACCCCCTCACCCCCTTCCCCTAACAGACGATCACCTTACCTGTTTCGGTGATCCTCCGGGAGGGAATGGGATCCACGGGGGCTGCTCCGCCACCATCACCCTGTCACCAGAACACTGCCACGCTGAATACTGAGTCGTATTTCGGTGGGCGGTGTTCTGATGATGTGGCGGTGACTGAGGAACAGCCTCCACTACACCGCCCACCACCAGTATGGCTGCTGGCGCCTCTCCGTCCAAAAATGGGCGGAGGGTCGCCAGCAGTCATGATATGGAAAAGACCGCCGAGGCTGAAATGAGGGCTTTAATCTTTAGAAAACAGTGAGAATGCTGTTGTTACGCAAAGTACCTGGTTAGCATCAGGAATAAAGCTACACTGGCGAGCGAGCATCAGAAAAGTCAGCGATGCTTCGATTCCTTACTCGCAAGTGAGGGTGTTGTTTCCTCCTCCGGTCAGGTCAGTGATGCACCGTTTTTCTTCCTTGCAAGAGAGCGATGAGTCAATTTCTGGACGGGGTACCTTGGATCCACGCACAGTAGGATTGACTTGGATGCCCAGGGACGATGCTTGGAAAATCCGGTCGCACGGCGTTAGAAAACCACGCTGCATTGGGTTTGCGTTGTTATCAGCCTCCATAAGCGGGTGTTGCACGTCGTTTCTCCAGCCGTGTTGCGTTGATCTCCCAGCTGTGATGCAGGTGTTGATTTCAGCCGCAAAGCCGACGGCACATCGTTTATCAGCTGCGTTGGAGAAGGTGCGTTGTAAATTTCTCCACACAGCGTTCTGTATGTGGATTTTCATTGTTGTCTGCAGGTTTCACCTTTCAAGAGCCTAGGGACTGGATAGCGCACCTCTTGGCAGGCAGGAGTCTCAGCAGAGAGTCCAGGTGTTGGCAGGGCAAGTCTTTGATGACCCTGGGACTTCAATAACAGGAGGCAAGCTCAGTTCAAGCCCTTGGAGATTCTTCTCAAGCAGGAATGCACAACAAAGTCCAGTCTTTGTCCCCTTTCTCAGGCAGAAGCAGCAACTACAGGATAGCCCAACAAAGTACAGTCACAGGCAGGGGCAGCACTTCTCCTCAGCTCTTCAGCTCTTCTCCTTGGCAGAGGTTCCTTTTGATTCCAGAAGTGATCTTGAAGAAATCTAATTTTCAGGGGTTTTGGGTCCAATACTTATACCCCTTTCTGCCTTTGAAGTAGGCAAACGTCAAAGGAAAGTCTCTCTTGTTTGTAAGATCCTGCCTTGCCCAGGCCAGGCCCCAGACACACACCAGAGGATTGGAGACTGCACTGTGTGATGGCAGGCACATCCCATTAGGGTGTAAGTGACCACTCCTCCCTTCCCCTCCAGCCCAGAGAGCTCATCAGGATATGCAGGCTACACCCCAGATGCCTTTGTGTCACTGTCTAGAGGAGATTCACAAACAGCCCAATTGTCAAACTGACCCAGACAGACAATCCACAAACAGGCAGAGTCACAGAATGGTTTAGGGAAGAAAATGCCTATGTTTTAACAGTGGCATTTTTAAACTAACAATCTAAAAAACTACTTCACTAAAAGATGTATTTTTAAATTGTGAGTTCAGAGACCCTAAACTCCAGATTTCTATCTGCTCCCAAAGGGAATCTGCAATTTAATAATATTTAAAGGCAGCCGCCATGTTAACCTATGAGAGAGATAGGCCTTGCAAAAGTGAAGACTGAATTTAGCAGTATTTCACTGTTAGGACATGTATCACACATCAGTAGTCCCACCTTTAACATTAACTGCACCCTGCCCATGGGGCTAGCTAGGGCCTACCTCAGGGGTGCCTTACATGTAGAAAAAGGGAAGGTTTAGGCCTGGAAAGTGGGTACACTTGCCAGGTCGAATTGGCAGTTTAAAACTGCACACACAGACACTGCAGTGGCAGGTCTGAGACATGTTTACAGGGCTACTCATGTAGGTGGCACAACCAGTGCTGCAGGTCCACTAGTAGTATTTGGTTTACAGGGCCTGGGCACCTCTAGTGCACTTTACTAGCAACTTACTTGTAAATCAAATATGCCAATCAGGAATAAACCAATCAACAGTACAATTTACACAGAGAGCATAGGCACCTCAGCACTGGTTAGCAGTGGTAAAGTGCCCAGAGTCCTAAAGCCAACAAAAACAGGTCAAACGAAATAGGAGGAAGGAGGCAAAAAGATTGGGGATGCTCCTACTAGAAGGGCCAGGTCCAACAAGAAGGAAGACCAAATTAAAGGAAATTGCACAATTCACCTTTATTGTGTACTGGAAATCTTTCATGTAGAGCAGCCACACAAACAATTTCATTGTTTATTGCTTTCCAGGGAATAGCCCTTCCGGCAACAAATGACATTTCCTTGTCCTTTGCAAACAGACTGTCTTTATTGAGGACATATGGTAAACATCTCAAATAAAATATGAAAAAGACATCTGCTGGCATGTGTTGTGGAGATGAGGCATCCATTGTGATCACCAGTGCATCGCAAAATCATCTTAATTAACCGCACCCCAGAATCATGGCAGGGCCACAAGCTGGGAGTATAAACATGTTCAGTAAGCAATGATTGCTGTTTAGTTTCAATGACTGCCTGCAATAAACATGCTTTGTGTTATTATTCAAACTTAAGGGTGGGCGAAGTTTCCTGGAATTCATCTAAAGCTCCCAAACTTTTGGCGAAATTAAAAAAAAAGTAGGTGAACAATCTTATGCAAGTAGGTCTTTGCAGAAGAAAAACAGTAAAACTGACATTTAAAGGATAATCTACCTGCAAACAACCTTCCATGGAAAATTTCTATCAGAAATACTTTTTAATTTTTTATGTGAAGAATTTTGCACTTCCTACAAATTCTGCTATCGGTATACGGACTTCTCACTTTAAGCATGATTTAGCCAAATGCAGGCACATTTAAAGATATCTAAATAAAAGCATTTAAGCAAGATTTAGCCAAATGCAAACACCTTTCAAGATATCTAAATAAGAGAATTATATATATATTTATACATTTGTACATATTCACTGAAAAAAACTACGGTTACAGGGATGTTATACTTAGGAAATAGAATTTAAAAAAACTTGGAAATTCCCTAAAAATTCAAAGTTTATAGGGATGTAATAGTATGGTTCAGATTTTACACATAGGAAACCATAGAAATTCAGCAGTTATAGTTATACTTATCTCAAGAAACTATAACTCGTGCCCTAAGGTAACTATAACTCGCTCCCTCACCATGCACTGCTAATTACCCTACATAGCACATCAGTCATGACATCTTCTATGACATAATTGATAATATCCCTGCAGAATTTGCAATAGAATTATTGATGAGAAAACTGTGCATGGTCTATGTGTAGTAGCCACTCTGTAGTTGCGGTTAGGGTTACCAGAGAAAGGAATTCTTTGGATTTGTGACCCTCAATAACTTTACACCCATTTGATGAACCTCCACAAAACTTTGCAGACCTACTGTCCCATTACATTGGTGGAGGATGGAAAATGTTGTGGCGCTTAATCAAGGGGGTGCAAAGGTATAAGGGGAATCCCACAACAGATTTGGACCTCAATGCATTTTACATGGACTTTTTGCATTAAACGTAGTGCAAAAACGGTCAGAGGGATTTTTATTAAATTTGGCAGAATTGAAGATTATGGTGTGCAGATGATCCTTTTTTAACCTAAAATGGGTAAATATTATTAGAGTTATTAGCACTTTAAACATAGTGATATATGTTGGTGCAGTAGTTTCAAGGTTGTCTCAAGATAGTACTGTGGTACATAGCGATGACAAGTGGTTATCTGATTGGATAATGACTGCCTTTACAAAAATTGCAGGCAGCCATGTTGTTTTAAGGCCACTTAGACAGTGTTCTGGCTTAGGGCCTTAAATATAGGTAAGTATTAGATCTCATATGTGCATATGCTAAAAACACAGTACATGCTAGGTAGTACTGCAATACTGTGTAAGTGGTCACAAAAATATATAGAAAATAACAAAAATGTAAATATGTAGGGATAAAAAATATAATACCTATATGGCACAATGGAACAGTAAGAAAAATGTAAGATGCTATTGTTTTACCCTTGCGTTATTCATTCTATCCTAAGGGCAACACAACACTTACATAACATTTACTAAAAAATGCAAGGCCACCATGCATCATCCTGTTTTGTTTGGTACATCTAGAAAAATGCAATGCAGTGCAGGTCACTGTCTTGCATTAATCTGCACAGAATAGTGTAGTGTAGTCCTCTGAAAATGTAACTTAAATCATACCCCGAAGCACGGTACTGCACTACACTTTACACCACTCCACTTTTCTCTATTTCACTGTACGCTACTCCAGTATACACTACTCGCCTATATGCAATTGCACTGTATACAACCCCACTATATGCTATTCCATTCTAAGCTACTCCACTGTATGCCACTTAACTCTATGCTTTTCCACTATATGCCACTCCTCTCTATAACACTATACTGTATGCTATTCCACTGTATCCCACTCTGCCCTACGCTTCTCCACTGTACAGCACTCCACTGTATGCCAACCCACTGTACCCTATTGCACTCTAGGCTATTACCTTGAATGACACTCCACTCTGCACCACTACATTATATGCTATTCCATTCTACACCACTCCACTCTACACCACTCCAATGTACTAAACTTGACAATGCCAATCCACTATACACCACGCCACTGTACATTAAGGCCACTGGACACTACTGCTATTTCACTCCACACAAAGGTACTCTACGCTATTCCACTGTATGCCACCCAAATCTATGCTAATCCACTCTTCAACACTCTATTCTACACTATTCCATTGGACGCTGTGCCACCGTATGCCACTCCACTGTATGGTATTCCAGCTTTACACACTGTACTCTATGCCACTTCACTGTACAACACTTCACTGTGCGCTACTCCACTATATGCTTTTCCTCTGTAAGCTACTCCACTGTACTCCATTCTATGCCATTACACTGTACACCTCTCATCTCTATGACACTCCACTCTACACTATTACTCTGTAAGCAACTACACTTTACACCACTTCCCTGTATGATATTCCACTCTAGACCACTCCATTGCAAGCCACTGCAGTCTGTCCCTCTCCATTTCACACCCCTCCATTGTACGCTATTCTAGTCTATGACACTCCACTATATGCCACGACACTCTATGATACTCCATTGTATGCCATTCCACTTTATGGCACTCCGCTATATACTACTCCACTCTATACCACTCAGTTGTACACTCTTCCACTATATATAACTCAACTCTACAAAACACCATGAAACTCTAAACAGTACTCCATGTACACTCTACGGTCTAAATTTGTATTCATGTGTGTGGCCATACACTCTATTCTAGTTTATAACAATTTACTTGAGTCTATGCTACTCAACTTAAATGTATGCTACTCCACTGTAGACTAATCCAATGTGTCCTACTCTAATCAGGGTGACATGGAAAAGAAAGAAATTATCCACTAAATGTCAAATTGGTTCATTGTCTAAACTTATTTGAGATCAGGTCATCATGCATGTAACAATTCTGCCTTTAAAGATAGGTTGTGGATTCATGGGGATTCAACTTTACAAGAAATAGTGCCTATCTTGCATAAAGCTGATCTCACATCTAGATGGGCGATGGCAGTGATATTCACCCTAAAGGATAAAGGTGTTGGGAGTGTAATGAAAGCTGTCACCACAAAATCAAATTTAAAAGTATCGGGATGAAGACAAGAAAGGATCAGCTAAGAAATATAGGCTCATATTTATACTTTTTAGCATCACATTTGCGTCATTTTTTTACGGAAAAGCACCACAAACTTGCAAAATACAATTGTATTTTGTAAGTTTGCACCGTTTTTGCGTCAAAAAGCGGCGCAAACGCAGCGCTAAAAAGGTATAAATATGGGCCATAGTTTCAACAAGAAGATGGATTATTTAAAGGGTAGGTGTTATCGCTGTAGTAATTCCAATCATTTGACTCATGATAAAAAGTGCCCTACAGTTAACCAAAGGGGACATTTTGAGAGGGTGTTTCGAAACTCAAAGTCAGTAAAATGTATTGATGATGAAGCAAGCCAAGAGAATGATTATGATCAGTCAGGTTCTGAGATGGAGGATACACAATAGTGTGATGGAAATAAGTGGGTGTAAGAGGAAAAAATCATGTGTAACATCATAGTGGGAGGAGGTAGTATAAAATTGGTAGCTGACACGGGTTCACCCTACATTATTAGTAACAAAGAAACTTTGTTTCAGTCATTGGTTTCCAAGTTGGGAACCAAGCTCCGCAAACTGGACATCAAACCACAAAATTTTGCAGAAGAACTGGGCTTCCATAAGTTGAAATTTGAGTTCAAGGACAGGTAGTGGGACTGTAAGTTTTAAATAGTTGAAAGTGGCCTGAAGGTTTTAGTATGGTGGGATCACAGAGAATTGGGAATAATGCAGGTCTCTAACAGTCTGGATCCTCTTTGTGGAAGATGAAGTGCATGTCGAGAAGGTGCTTACTAATGAATTTCCTTCTGTGTTGTCTTGCAAGATTGAGGAATTGAAGTGGTTTGTGCATAAAATAATACTCAAAGACAAAGCAAGTTCCTGCATTCACAAAGTTCCAAACATTCCTTTTAGTATTAAAGATGAATTTATAAAGGAATTGTATAAATTGCAAATACCTGGGGTGATTGAGCAGGTGGAGTTATCAGACTAGGTTGCTCCACTTGTTGTTTCCCAGAAGGCAAATGGGCACGTCAGGCTGTGTGTGGATTTGAGGGAACTGAACAAAAATATTTTTGTTGACCAATTTCCCTTACCCTGGATTAAAGAATTGTTAGTGGTGGCGAAAGGAATGAATTTGTTCTCTACTATTGATTTAAAAGCTGCTTATCATCAGGTACTAGTAATAGTATTCATTACACCCATAGGGTGCTATTAATACAGGAAAGTGCTATTTGGCTTAGCCTAGCCAGTTGCAATGTTCCTGCGTCTTATGTGTGAACTATTTAAGGATGTGAATAATGTCACTTTCTTTCAGGACGATATACCGATGATGGGGAAGAACAGGGAAGGACATGACAAAAAATTGAAAGATGTGTTGGAAATATTAAAATGCAGGGTCTTACAGCAGAAGCATCCAAATGTAAGAGAAAAATAAGGTAACATATTTGGGACATGAGATAATCTACAAGGGTATTATTCATTAGAAAGTGTAGTGGATGCAATTAAAATGGCTCCTCCACCACTGATCAACGATTAAGTTAGGGCTTTTTGTGGGATTTGTGGAAACTTAATTCTGAGTTTGTGCACACTTTTTCAGGAAACATGTATCCATTAAGGCAACTGCTGAAGAAGGGATGCATGTTTGAGTGGTCTGAAGAGTGTCAGCCAGCATTTGACAGCATCACGAGAAATATTTATGAAGCTTGTGCTCTACAGTGGTTTGATCCCAGAGACAAAAATGGTTTGTCATCACCAATGCCAATGGGAAAGGTTTGGGGGGCTGTCTTGTCACAGATAGACAGGAGAGGCATGGAATATGTCATTGGTTTTACCTCACAAACTTTGACACCCACAGAGGAAAAATACTCTGTAATTTAAATGGAGACTTTGATATGTATGTGGGGCCTCAAGCACATCAGGCAATTCATATGGGGAGCTGAAGTAATATTGAGATCTGATCACAAGCTGTTAACCAAAGTTTTTGCTTTGAGGGGTCTTAATAAAGTTTCTCCAAGGATTATTAGTCTTCCAATGCATCCCCTAGACTATGTGTCTGAGGTGCAGCATGTGCTGGGTGTCTGTAATACGATTGTAGATTTTTTCAGCAGATTGCAACTACCCATTATGGAAGATATTAGTAATGAGTGGAATGATTGTTTGGTGGCTGTGTTGGGTGTTGAATCCCAAAGGATAAAGATGGAAGTGTGGAACAATGAACTAGAACAGGGTGTAATTCTTCTAAGGTAAGAGGATTTGTCATGGATGATTGGACTAGGATAAAATAAACTTGAAAAAGATTTGATTGCTTTTTGGGAAGTAAGGAACAAATTGTCTGTGGGAAATGATTTATTGTTGGGAGGCAGACAGGTGGTTCCTACAAGCAGTTTATGGGGCAGAGTCATAAATTTATGTCAGGAGGTCTATCTCGGTACTGTGAAAACAAAGAAAAGGGTTAAGCAGTGCTATAGGTGGCCATTGAAAGGATGGTCAAGGAGTGTCTGAAATGTGTCAATTCAGATAGTTCACTTGTCACATTTAAGACTCCATTGCATCCT
Organism: Pleurodeles waltl; assembly: GCF_031143425.1. NCBI lineage: Eukaryota > Metazoa > Chordata > Amphibia > Caudata > Salamandridae > Pleurodeles > Pleurodeles waltl. Next base: position 968,935,727 of record NC_090439.1, read on the forward strand.
ATAGGAGTGATGCTTATGCCATGGGAAATAATTGGAGTGGATCTTGCAAGGTAGGGATGGTTTGTATGAGTTTGCATTGGTGGTCATTGATCACTTTTCCATGTGGCCAGAGGTTAAAGTTGTAAGTAAGGTGTGGAGGAGTTTTTAGAACCACATGGAAGTGCTTTGCAAGTATATCATTAGCGACACTGTAGGACAGAGTGTGTCTGATGTTTTTAAATAATTCATTGTCAGGATTGGAATAGAACACAGAACTATTTCTTTCTATCACCCTGAGGGGAATGGTAAAGTTGAATGTTTTACCTGTGTAATTAAAGGTATCATCAAACTGACCCATAGTAATAATTTAAATTGGGAAGACGAAATCAAGAAAACATTGTGGGCGTACAGGTTAACTTTGTGTGAGGCAATTGGGCCCAGTCCTTTCCATTTGTTCAGAGGTAGGACTAATTACACCAAGGATAATATGGAGTGGTTATCTAAACAAATAGAGTGGATTGCTCACCTGGATTGCTTGCCTGGAATGGTGAGGGACAGGATGGGAAAATGCAGACGAAATACAGGGACAGGTATGATTCATTACATGAGGTGAGGAAAGTTGAACTCAAAGTTGGGGATTTTGTTAAAGTTAAAAAAGTAGTAGGCTGGTTAAAAAAGGGATGAGCTGGTTTTCTGGTCCATTGCATGTTGAAAAGAGTTTGCGCAATTTTGCATTGTTGAATGATGGGAAAGTGTGGCATGCCAGTAGATTGTCTTTATTTAAGGGAAATGGAGAGGCTGAACCTAGTAGTGTGAAGTATGACTAGATGGAAGATGATACTCAGGTTGGCTGGCAGAATACACAGCTGTGTTTCCCTACACAGTCCCCAAGACAGGGTATGCAATTGGATGCCACTATACCAGATATGGCTGCACAATGCATAAAAGTGGCACATTCTCCCAATGGTGTTATGTGTGATGACTCTGCTGATGCGACCAAGGAAGAGTTCGCTCTGAAAGGATATTGTTGTAAAGGTGTTGTTACAAGAACAGGAAGATATATTGTGAAACCCAGCCATTATAATGATTTTGTGTCTTAAATACAAGTTTCAGCTGCTACATATTTTAGTGGTTCAAATCCAAAGTTTCACCTTTCTATGTTGTATTTTGCATATGCTTAATTCATCACGTATATAGTTTTGAAAATGGTTTGGGGTTCAAATGCAAAGTTTCAGCTTTCTATGTGCTATTCTGCATATGTTTATTTCATCATGTAGATAGTTTTGAAAATGGTTGTTTTTTATTTCTCTTGCATTTTTTAGGGGGAAGATGCATTGTTTTGTGGAATTTTTCCCGCTGGCTTGTTCTTAGAACGTGGGTTAGGATGGAATGTAGGGGGTAAGTGAGGAAAGTTGAGCAATTGGCACAAACGGACTAAGCTGTGGCTTATACTACCGTAGGGCTTGAGTTGGAAAAAAAATCTTCAAAATATAGTTGGATAAGTTCTTATTCCTGCGATGCAAGCATAACATGCTCATCCTGCCTTCCAATATGTTTTTTCAGAATGCACAGGCCATGTCCCTGAGTCCTAACTTGGCTTCCACAAAATATTGTTCATGTTTTGACCAGCCAGTCAGGATTGACCAATTCTCTTTAATTTGGCCATTCAGAGCATATATGGACACCAACGGCCCTGATATCTCTAGCTTTCCCTGATAGTTAATCCCCTCATGTCTACCACAAGTAATGCTAATTTCTTGAAATCTGCTGAACGGATTTAGACTAAATAACAATAAGCACACTTCCTGAGTAAAGTTCTAACGTTCTGCCAGATGTGGTGTAATTCCATTCAGCCATCTTTCCTATGAGAATTAAAATGGTAAATCACATTTTGGGACCCAATCCCCTACTTTGTCAATACCTTTGCTTGATGGAGCAGTGCAAATCTTTCCATCAAGGAGTCAGAGTGGTTGAAGTGTTTTTGGAACGTTTTTGGGGAATTCAAAGTCTGGAGAGAGAGAGAGGGGGGGATAGAGAGAGAGAGAGAGGGAGGAGGAAAGAAATAGAGAGGGAGAGAGAGAAAGAGAGAAAGAGACAGAGAGAGAGAGAGCATGTGTGTGCTACCTGGATCATCTTTGAAGCAATACTTTAGTGTTAGCCTCAGCAGTTCTTTTCAAAATGTTCAACTCCATCATGACTAGTGGTATACTCCCATGTGGTAGTGTCAGTGGTGCGCATCATTTCAATACAAGTGCAATCATTCTGGAGGAAAACACATTTCACCAATGCCAGGCTTCACATTATATTTTTCTTGCAATTATACCTCGGTATCTAACAAAGATCTCAAGATAATTTACATGTTGATTGTATATAACTGCATGTATGATAGTATGTAATGGCATGTACCAGTTACTGCGATGGCCTTGTAATGTGATGAGCAAAAGTTTCTGCAGATTCAGCCTTCCCAAACTAGATAGGTGGTACCAAAAAAATTAACATTCATTAACAGTAGGAACCACCTATCTGATGGAACAATTAGATAGACTGCATTTGCTTGGATAAAAACTTCTTCCTCTAATTTTTTTTTGGTGTGTTTTTTTATAGCACAAACTCCGCCCAAAGGTATTGGAGCGCTTTACATTAGCACCAGTTACGTTATACAGGGACACATTCATTTTTTCGTAGGCACAGGGATATTAAGTGATTTGCCAGAATCACAGGATGTTGAGCCGATGCCGAGACTCGAGCATGGCTTCCCACCTCCAAAGCCAGCAGCTCTGTCCGTTATACCACATCCTTTGAAGCTAGCAGTGTTTTTGTTTTTTTGCAGTTTTTTTGTAGTGCAAACTCAACTAGAAGGTATTGGAGTGCTTTACGTGAATGCCAGTTACATTAATCAAGGACACTCTCATTTTTGTAGGCAAGGGGAAACTAAATGATTTGCCTAGAATCACAGGATGTTGAGTCAATGGGTGGTTCCCCAGTTCCAAACTCAGCAGCTCTGGCAGCACATCTGAGTTTACTACAGCCCTAGGGTCCTGTGAAAGCATTTGCTTAATTGACAATCCACTAGTCTTACCTTCGTGCAGCTTCACAGGAACAGTATGGATGCTTCCATGACAAGAGACCATTCCAGACAGCTGGGTGCTTCACAGTGTTCAAAACTCGCCTGTGTGATGTAGCTTATGTGCTATTATGACAAGCACCAGCAAAGCCAATAGGCCACAGCATTGAAACTGATTTCTTTGTCAATGCTTTTTTTTGGCCAAGTAACTGCCACACATGTCTGCAAATCTAAAGCAGCCATCTTGGAACAGGTTTTAAAATATTATAAATGCATTAAAAGATGGCCGCTTCGGATAGCCATGATACAAGAATGGGCAACTATTGATTGCCAAGTGGTGGACTTTTTAAATATCGCTTAATGACTGGCTAGGGTGCACAGAGGACTCAGAAATCAGCAGTTTGGGGGCTTAAACTGCAGTCTCCTCACTATGTGCACTGTGCTGCAGTACACACACTAGGTGGTGCCCATAAACATTACTCAAAAACACCAATCCCATGTTGAGCAGTAGGAGCTGTGGAACAATATGGGTGCTGCCCTGGCAAGGAAAGAAGCGCTGTGATGCTGCTGCTGTGGTTTCTGAGAAGGAGGATTGCATTGTGAAACAAGGCAGCCTGATACTGCTGGCGGTTGATTCCCCCCGCATGTATCTATTCTGATGGACCTGGGGGGATATTAACGAGTTGTGGGAAAGTGAAGTTGTTGTTCCACCTGTTGTAACCCTTAGTGCTGGGACTAGTGATCCAGGGACAGCCTCTTCCAAGATAATTTGCAGAGAAGGGCAGACACGGTGAGGAGAGCTCCTTGGCCATGAAGAGGAATTGTCTTGGTGCTCCCCTGTATTGCCGTGCTGCAATCCTGTGACCTGGAATCACCGGACCTGAATGCACTGAATCATCACAAAGGGCAGTTGAATGTCCCAAAAGTCCCAGGAGATATGTTGGCCATACTCAGCTCGGACCCCCAAGTATGGAAATCCAGCCTTAGAGTTTGTGCCGAATTGCAGGAGGTCATGTTGTTATTGAAGCAGGACCTGGAAGGACCAAGGCAAAACATTTTTAACTCTAGGTCCTGGTCATCTCTGGCAGGTCCCAGAAGAATTGCGCAATCAGGCATCCACTGAAAAGAGAGGTTCAATATTAGTTGAGACTACATTCACAATGGTGGGAAACAGCCTCACTCATTAAAGCACATCTGTTGCATGCTTTGGCACATCATATTAAGTTGCGGGGCGAATTGGTGGCAAAACAGGAATCTATAGCCATGGACATAGAAAGTCAGTCCGACAACACCAACAATGAAATAGACCATGAAGCATTTGGCATCAATAGCCACCCCTGACATTGAGAAGTGACTGGAGGTGGTCAAAACACAATTCACTGCTGTACTGGGAAATGCAAGAACATTGGTTTAGGAGGGACAAAATATCCTCCCCAGTACTTTCCACTGCCACAGAGGTGGTGTCTGTTCCTCAAAGCCACTCACACCACTGGTGACACATGAAGACTCTTGATTGTCTCTCCCTCTAGTGGATCTTCATTTGCGGCAGCACCCAGTGTATCGGATTAGCTCTCAAAAACCCCGATGTCCTTGTAAAACTGATAAGTAAGCTTCTACATTATGTGGACTGTTTTTGATTTGCTTTATGTTATAGATTGAGCTGAGCCTGATTGATACATCCAACATAGTGGGAAGGTTTCAAACACCAAGATAATATTCCCACAAATGTAGTGAACAAGATAGTCACATTACCAAGGATTGGATAGGACCGATGTCACCAGGCAGTGGAGCAGCGGAAGTCACCAGAGTACTAGGGTCATGTGTAACTATAGCACTAGTGGGAGCACAAGTCCTCTTGGTGAGAGAGTGTAAAGATGCAGCAGGCTGAACAAATGGTAATGCGTAGAAGGAGATCTAGCTGGATGTTCTGGAGACACAGGCAGAGCTGACTATGAACCTAAGACTGGAACCAGGTGCAGGCTGAACTGGTGCTGTGAGGCTGAAGAGTTACAGCTAAAAAACTGAAGTTAGGTGCAGTGAGAAATGAGGTCTTATGGAATGTACTGGAGCCAGGAGCAGAGAGAACACAAAAGGGGAACAGCACAGAGAGCAACAGTCTTCCTTGGAAGAAACAGAAAAAAGGAATTGAGTAGGAGTGGGAATGGAGGCCCAGAGGAGCAGAGCCCTGATAAAAATGAATCTAATTTATTAAAAATGTGTGCATGGTGTTATGAAATTTTTTGCATTAAAACAAAAACATTAACTTTGAATAGCAGTATTTTCCCGTGCTTAACTAAACTAAGCCCGAACTAAACTCCAAACTCTAAACTTCATTTAGAATTTCAGGTACAGTCATGATGTGCATTTGCTTTCATTTCTGCTCACATACCATGTAACAAAATGTGCACTATGAACTGCTCTGTGTTAATATGCTGTTCACGGAGACCCCTGGAGGCAACCTTTGTGCAACAATTAAAGGATTTCTCTGCCTGCGCCATTGTATTCCTTTTCATAATGTGAGATTGCTATTGTTTTGAAGGTAACTAGATTTATACTGACACATCCGATGACAAGTTCCGAACTTGTAAAGACACAGGGGCATATTTATCAAGGTTTTGCGTTGCCCGTGTGGCATGCAAGGGGAGATTTTCAAGCCACGCAAGGCCACCTTGCGTGAACCTGCATGGCTTGATAAATCTAGAGTAACGCAAGGCAACGAAAATCGCTGTCTTCTGTTACTCTGCAGCAGAGAGGCGTTCCATGGGTGGAAAGTGGGTGTTCCCATGCGTCCACACATGGATTTTGTTGCATTCCCAGATTTTCCGTTAGTGGTAGACCTGGGAATGTGCCAAAGTGAGGTGTAACAAGGAGAAATATATTCATTCCTCCTCGTTTTCCATCTTTCCTTATGTGGTGCATTGTGCAGTACGCATAGAAAGAGGAAAATGCCTCTTAGAATTGTTTTTGTGCACAAATGTGTTTCTTTCTGCACAAAAATAAGTCTGCCTACAATGCAGGCACCCTCGCAGCATGACACAAGGATGCCTGAGTTGGCTCTACACAGCCAGAAGTACACCAGCGCTAGGAAAGGACAGGAATGTGCCGCATAATGTTAAATAAAGCACAATCCTACCATTTCCCTTTCACGCGGCGCAGCAAGGTGGCTTGCTGCATGAATGATTGATAAATATGATCCACTCTATGTAGGTGTTTTTGCAAGGAAGGGAGGATGCATGCATTTCTGCTTGCAACAGGCAATATTTGCTGTGGTGTCAGGGAAATCAACAGTAAAAATGGGTCCATCAGACCATAAAACAGGTACACATTGGCCCACACACTGACCTATCAGACTAGCCCTACTGCCACTGAGATTGCCCTAAAGGCCAGTCCGACCCAGGACTGAGCTCCACCCAGTTCTCCCAGAACCTTGAATTCAGCTCGACGCAGGATCCGAAGTCATTGTTGAAAAGTGTCAGACTATGATCTGCGATGACTCCTCAAAAACAAGTTTGGAAGGCCGCACTGTTCTTTGACAGCTTTGCAGGACAATACCCGTGGTAGAATGAGTGGTGTAAAATGCCCTAAAACTAAGCACGTTCATCTCAATTATAATCATGGAATACAAATACGAAAGTATTGTTAATATTATGACAAGTGTAGAAAGGGCATGTTTCTCAACCCAAATGGAGGGTGACAACACATAAAGCAAAGAAAAAAAACAAGGTGAAAATGTTTATTAGAGTTTATAACCATGCTGTGTGCAATATATTAATACGAAACACGTTGATCATTCCATTAATGTTTCATTTTAGTGGTATAAATAACCACTGTCATTGTACCCAAATCAAAGGTACTCATGGTATCAACCAACATTTAACATGGTATCATGGCAACATTTCTGGAATTTAAACCTATCACTTGTACAGTGTAAACATAGCCATGCAATATATAGACTGACCCGGCAAAATATATGAAATATGTCATTTTAGCCATGTATACACAGGTAGTTTTGCTAGAAAGTTGTGTTTGAATTAGTAGACACGAAAACAAACGTCAATACAAAAAAAACAGTTCTGCACATTTCCAAAGGTACAATCTATGGCGCTTACTGTTTTAATTTTCGTTAAAGAGATATTTGAGGTCAAAGGTAAAACTCCCTTAGGTCTCAAAATAGCGCTGTGGGGTGCGGACACAGACTGGGCAACCGTGGATTAACTAAAAAAATAGTAATGTGGAGGGAACACATACATGTTTTATGCACTGCTGAGCACGAGCGCAGGATGGGCTCTGACATGCATCAGACAAGGACAGACCACGGAAGCGGTATATGTAACGCGTGGCACTGTATCCACTCACCTCTGGAAGGCGGTATATGAAACGCCTGGCACTGTATCCACTCACTTCTGGAAGGCGGTATATGAAACGGCTGGCATTGCATCCACTCACTTCTGGAAGGCGGTATATGAAACGCCTGGCACTGTATCCACTCACTTCTGGAAGGCGGTATATGAAACGGCTGGCATTGCATCCACTCACTTCTGGAAGGCGGTATATGAAACGCCTGGCACTGTATCCACTCACTTCTGGAAGGCGGTATATGAAACGGCTGGCATTGCATCGACTCACTTCTGGAAGGCGGTATATGAAACGCCTGGCACTGTATCCACTCACTTCTGGAAGGCGGTAAATGAAACGCCTGGCATTGCATCCACTCACTTCTGGAAGGCGGTAAATGAAACGCCTGCCACTGCATCCACTCACTTCTGGAAGGCGGTATATGAAACGGCTGGCACTGCATCCACTCACTTCTGGAAGGCGGTATATGAAACACCTGGCACTGCATCCACTCACTTCTGGAAGGCGGTAAATGAAACACGTGGCACTGCATCCACTCACTTCTGGAAGGCGGTATATGAAACGCCTGGCACTGCATCCACTCACTTCTGGAAGGCGTTATATGAAACGCCTGGCACTGCATCCTCTCACTTCTGGAAGGCGGTATATGAAACGCCTGGCACTGCATCCACTCACTTCTGGAAGGCGGTATATGAAACGCCTGGCACTGCATCCACTCACTTCTGGAAGGCGGTATATGAAACGCCTGGCACTGCATCCACTCACTTCTGGAAGGCGGTATATGAAACACCTGGCATTGCATCCACTCACTTCTGGAAGGCGGTAAATGAAACACGCGGCACTGCATCCACTGACTTCTGGAAGGCGGTATATGAAACGCCTGGCATTGCATCCACTCACTTCTGGAAGGCGGTATATGAAACGCCTGGCACTGCATCCACTCACTTCTGGAAGGCGTTATATGACACGCCTGGCACTGCATCCACTCACTTCTGGAAGGCAGTATATGTAACGCGTGGCACTGCATCCACTCACTTCTGGAAGGCGGTATATGAAACGCCTGGCACTGCATCCACTCACTTCTGGAAGGCGGTATGTGAAACGCCTGCCACTGCATCCACTCACTTCTGGAAGGCAGTAAATGAAACGCCTGGCACTGCATCCACTCACTTCTGGAAGGCGGTAAATGAAACGCCTGGCACTGCATCCACTCACTTCTGGAAGGCGGTATATGAAACGCCTGGCACTGCATCCACTCACTTCTGGAAGGCGGTATATGAAACGCCTGGCACTGCATCCACTCACTTCTGAAAGGCGGTATATGAAACGCCTGGCACTGCATTCACTCACTTCTGGAAGGCGGTATATGAAACGCCTGGCACTGCATCCACTCACTTCTGGAAGGCGGTATATGAAACACCTGGCACTGCATCCACTCACTTCTGGAAGGCGGTAAATGAAACACGTGGCACTGCATCCACTCACTTCTGGAAGGCGGTATATGAAACGCCTGGCACTGCATCCACTCACTTCTGGAAGGCGTTATATGAAACGCCTGGCACTGCATCCACTCACTTCTGGAAGGCGGTATATGAAACGCCTGGCACTGCATCCACTCACTTCTGGAAGGCGGTATATGAAACGCCTGGCACTGCATCCACTCACTTCTGGAAGGCGGTATATGAAACGCCTGGCACTGCATCCACTCACTTCTGGAAGGCGGTATATGAAACACCTGGCATTGCATCCACTCACTTCTGGAAGGCGGTAAATGAAACACGCGGCACTGCATCCACTGACTTCTGGAAGGCGGTATATGAAACGCCTGGCATTGCATCCACTCACTTCTGGAAGGCGGTATATGAAACGCCTGGCACTGCATCCACTGACTTCTGGAAGGCGGTATATGAAACGCCTGGCATTGCATCCACTCACTTCTGGAAGGCGGTATATGAAACACCTGGCACTGCATCCACTCACTTCTGGAAGGCGGTAAATGAAACACGTGGCACTGCATCCACTCACTTCTGGAAGGCGGTATATGAAACGCCTGGCACTGCATCCACTCACTTCTGGAAGGCGTTATATGAAACGCCTGGCACTGCATCCACTCACTTCTGGAAGGCGGTATATGAAACGCCTGGCACTGCATCCACTCACTTCTGGAAGGCGGTATATGAAACGCCTGGCACTGCATCCACTCACTTCTGGAAGGCGGTATATGAAACGCCTGGCACTGCATCCACTCACTTCTGGAAGGCGGTATATGAAACACCTGGCATTGCATCCACTCACTTCTGGAAGGCGGTAAATGAAACACGCGGCACTGCATCCACTGACTTCTGGAAGGCGGTATATGAAACGCCTGGCATTGCATCCACTCACTTCTGGAAGGCGGTATATGAAACGCCTGGCACTGCATCCACTCACTTCTGGAAGGCGTTATATGACACGCCTGGCACTGCGTCCACTCACTTCTGGAAGGCAGTATATGTAACGCGTGGCACTGCATCCACTCACTTCTGGAAGGCGGTATATGAAACGCCTGGCACTGCATCCACTCACTTCTGGAAGGCGGTATGTGAAACGCCTGGCACTGCATCCACTCACTTCTGGAAGGCAGTAAATGAAACGCCTGGCACTGCATCCACTCACTTCTGGAAGGCGGTAAATGAAACGCCTGGCACTGCATCCACTCACTTCTGGAAGGCGGTATATGAAACGCCTGGCACTGCATCCACTCACTTCTGAAAGGCGGTATATGAAACGCCTGGCACTGCATTCACTCACTTCTGGAAGGCGGTATATGAAACGCCTGGCACTGCATCCACTCACTTCTGGAAGGCGGTATATGAAACACCTGGCACTGCATCCACTCACTTCTGGAAGGCGGTAAATGAAACACGTGGCACTGCATCCACTCACTTCTGGAAGGCGGTATATGAAACGCCTGGCACTGCATCCACTCACTTCTGGAAGGCGGTATATGAAACGCCTGGCACTGCATCCACTCACTTCTGGAAGGCGGTATATGAAACGCCTGGCACTGCATCCACTCACTTCTGGAAGGCGGTATATGAAACGCCTGGCACTGCATCCACTCACTTCTGGAAGGCGGTATATGAAACGCCTGGCACTGCATCCACTCACTTCTGAAAGGCGGTATATGAAACGCCTGGCACTGCATTCACTCACTTCTGGAAGGCGGTATATGAAACGCCTGGCACTGCATCCACTCACTTCTGGAAGGCGGTATATGAAACACCTGGCATTGCATCCACTCACTTCTGGAAGGCGGTAAATGAAACGCCTGGCACTGCATCCACTCACTTCTGGAAGGCGGTATATGAAACGCCTAGCATTGCATCCACTCACTTCTGGAAGGCGGCATATGAAATGCTTGGCACTGGATCCACTCACTTCTGGAAGGCGGCATATGAAACGCTTGGCATTGCATCCACTCACTTGTGGCTACCTCAGCACTCCCCTATTACTCTGACTTCAGACTCACTGCCAGTGAGAAAGGCATGAACAGTAAAAGTTGCTGAAAGCAAGGAGAGTCACTAGTCACCTAGGCTTTGGACTAGTTGGGCGACAACATGAAGCACTCCTTTTCCACAAACCCATACAACTCCTCTGCGTCTTGGTTATCGCTGGTCTTTGTGGCAATCACTTGTTGTGAAGGCCATCATCACAAGTGGAGCAGCCTGTGCTTTATGGTGGGGTGTGGCAGACACTGAACACTCTGTGGTTGGTTTCGGATCTCGCTCAGATCACCAGCTTGCCCATTGACCATTTCCGTCGCTAACCTTCATGAGTTTGGTATTAAACCTTAGCCAAAACACAACTATACCAATTTCAGCTTTCAGCGCCATTTTAGATCAAAGGGACATCGTCCTCCCTGGAAATGAAACCAGTGATTGTGATATAAAGTACTTCAGAACTGCACAAACTGGGATCGCCTCGGTTGTAGTTATAGGAGCTGCTAATGGATCTCCTGCTCAGCTGTCCCTTAGGAATGAAACACTGTTAGAAACTGCGCCCTTTACCCACGTATAAAATACCTAATTAAGCAGATCTTTACTAATGACCTGTTTTTAGTGACTAAGTGACCTTCACTTGAGAAGAGGAAGACACAATGAAATTGCGGAAAGCTATAGAGTGCATAAAAAGCAAGAAAGCCCATGTGGACTTCAGCCAGCAGGGAAAGGACAGGGGCCACTGCCCCTTTTGCAATGGCCTCGGTGATAATAAATGTGCAGCTGTTGCCCTGTGTCCCCTGCCTGGTTGGAGGGATAAAGATACCTTTTCCAGGTCTGGATAACGAAACAGCCGGGGAATGGGTTCCTTGTGGTGTCCTTGCACGTCCTGCAAGTTAAGAGCAGGATTGGAGGTGGAACTGAATCGGAGCTAAACATTTAGGACAGCAGACACGAATGTGAATTTAAACTGGAGGCTACGGTTTATTGATGCTACAAAACCATTCCTTACGAAGTAGAATCAAGTTAACACATAAATATACATCCATGACTGGATTCAATCAAATGGGACCACTATGCAGTGACTGCCCTTGGCCCTTCCCCACAGGGAAGATGAAAGGGACGGGGTACTGGCAGGTACCCCACTTGGGGAGGGTGGGGCCACCTCACATGTTAGGGGAAGGGGTGCTGCAAGACAAGTAACTGGCGCGAGCTAGGAGGATGGGTTGTCCACAGGCATGGGAAGGATCCACCCTTCTCCAGGCCAGGATCCATCACATCAAAGGCTGCTTGCTGCACACTGGGCAGGAAGAAGGGGGGAGAAAGAGGGGTGACGAGGGTATCTAAACCCACTACACTTTCCTCAAACTCACTTTTGGATTCCAGATAGGCAGTGTGAATGAAACGGCAGGGACAGCTGAGACAAGAAGAAGAAAAATTAGACAGAAAGGATGGGGCAAGGGATATAATGTGGGAAGTGAAGTTCGGCTGTAAGGGCACGCGTGGATAGAGAGTGGTACAGTCCTAGGGTAGCCCTGTTGGAAGTGGAGGTGAGTGAAGCTTCAGTCTCAGTTGGCCTTAAGGGAATGTCAGGGCTTCTGCACTCAAATGCAGCCCCTGCTGCTACGGAATGTGGGCTTTGGTCCCAACTAAACTACTACAGTTTGGAGTATGAAGGGTAATACTGTTATGCAAGCAAATGCATGGTGTAAAGAGACACTACCTTCCTCTCGTTGAATATTATTGAGATTACCATGCAGTTACAAAGTCGGGCACCTCGTATCAATGCTGAAATGGTGAGATTTCATTAATTAAAGGTCGATAGTGTAGGCACACTAATAGAAAACTGTCAGTTTCTGCAAAAGCGTGGACCTACAGGCCTCACCTCCCCCAAAAAAGGTGCCTCATCAATTGAAGCTGGCAAGCCCTTGGATCTACAGACAAAACTTGCGGAGTGTAGGGCTACATAGGAAGGCATGACTTCGGTTTGACAATCATTTCCTTTGGCATCTGCCTCATTTATTGCACTGCCAGCTGCCATCTGGGAAAGGAAAGAACATCCTATAGTCTAGGTGAGGTTCACTTAATCTCCCTCCAAAGCCGTGGCAGAGTTGGGGTCAAATGGAAAGCTGCCAGCAAGCCTCATGTGTATGCTTTTTCCTTCATAGGTCCCACAGACAAAGGATGCACTTTTTTAGGTGAGCCAAAAGTAAGTTGATGCACCTGGATATTCAAGAACTTTGCACGTTGTTAGAATTGAAGCCTAACACCAACCCCAATGTCTTACAGACAGACCCTTACCACCAACCCCCATGTCTTACAGACAGAGCGTACCCGCGAGCGCACACAGTCTTGTCCAGAGCGTAGGTATTGGCATCTGGCGACTGTGGGAGCACAGACGAGTACCGTGGAAACACCGCAGTTGTGTAGTATGGAGGAGGCTGTCCGTCTACTCATCAAGGGGCTTTAGGATACTCAGACACAATGCACAGAGCTGCATGTCACACCAATTAGCAATCAGGGAAAGACCTATAAAAAGGCACACCCACCGAAGAGAAGTGTATCAGCAAATTCAACGTACTAATACTAACTACTAACAACTTACTAAAACTAATCCTATTGGCCAGATCTGCTCCTGATTTCCTGTGTTGACTGCTTACGTATTTAGACTTTGCACTCACCTTGTCCCAGCTCTTTCCTTAGTCTCCTCCCTTGGTCCCCCATTACTCCCTACACTGTACCTTTCACCTAAGCTGTCCTCTTTTGACTTATTCCATTGCTGATCCATTTCTCTGAAGGTGCTGACTGAAATTCAAATTATCATCAGAAGTGCATTCTGGATCAGCTCCCTCTGTACCATTGCTGTGTTTTACCCATCCCTTAGAGGGACCCTTGCTGCCCACCTGGTAAACTGGTGAGCATTGGTCCCTTAAAGGAATGGGAGGCTTATCTTCAGATCCACCCGAAGTGGGTACATCTGTCCCTAACATCAAACCCAGACAAAGGCTAGAATTTGAATGGTATACTGTATAGAGCTCTTTCTGGTCATTGTCAGAAATTCAGTACAGCACAGACCAGTATGTCTTCCTTTTCATTCGCAAAATAAGACATGAAGGACTTGGGAAGGAAATGTCTGACATAGCTTATGTCTTACTCAAGAAGAAGGTTATTGTCCTGTTTGTTGTAGGGCTTAATGCTGGTAGTATAGCCTACTCCTAGATAATTCGTGCGATCACAATTATTTATTAAGGAGCTTGCATACATTTAAATATGTCACCCTGCAGACACTTCAAAGTGTTGGATACAAGTAGTTAAATACTTATTTTCAGGACAATCTAGTCGGATATCAAAGTTCACATAAAAACTTAGTTATTACAATCTAGCTGGGTAGACACTTAAACAGTAGAGATATTACTTTCCTGGAGCGATAGCAAGGATGCTAGATCTTAGAAATTGCTTATTGTTGTTCACAAATATGTCCCTGGAATTGTGGGGTTCCAAAAAGTGCCCTTAAATAGGAAAACTGATAAACATTTTTCATATCCTAGACGATACGTCCCTTTTTGAGGGACTAGGCCAGACCAATTGTTGAGAACTCTACTGTTTAATTCAATATCCCCCCTGTTCAGGGTATATGTGATGAACTAGATCTCTGAGGTGACGGTCAAGAAACACTTAATACTGCACAAAAAACAACAAGCATTTCCAATGCAATAGGTCTTGCATTTGTTTGAGTCAGAGCTATTAGCGTTGCAACTGCATAACTGGACTTTTCTTGCCACATAAAGTGGTCAATCTTGCCACTTTAATTGGTCCTCTCTGCCACATAATTTCAGCGGCCCTGCATATAACTAAAGTACTTCCATTTACTGCAGAGAGTATTGCCTTGATAACATTGAACATTTCTTAGATTGTTTTTAGTACCGTTTTCTTGTAATTAATTTTTATTGTGGGCAACATGTGAGGGACAGTTACTGATTTTACTTGTGAAATGGCTGCAGCGCTCCAATACCTCCAATCAAGTTTGCGCTTTAAACTGCCATGGCTGCTATGGAGCACAAAGGGGAGAGACAAAAGCAAAATTGAAATGACTCCGATTCGGTAGCAGTGTGAAAAATGTGAAGTAACTGGTAGTCATACAAAGCGCTCCAATACTGCGGATCAAGTTCGCGCTTATGAAACTTCAAAGTGCCATGGCCACCATGGAGTGCAAAGGGGAGAGACAAAAGAAACAAGGTGACGGAACTGGTAGTCATGCAAAGCACTCCAATACTGCTGATGGAGTTTGTGCTGTATGAAACTTCAAAGCACCATGGACGCCATGGATCACAAAGGGGAGAGACAAAAGAAACAATGTGACGTAACAGGTAGTCCTGGAAAGCGC
Organism: Pleurodeles waltl; assembly: GCF_031143425.1. Lineage (NCBI taxonomy): Eukaryota > Metazoa > Chordata > Amphibia > Caudata > Salamandridae > Pleurodeles > Pleurodeles waltl. Next base: position 968,950,989 of record NC_090439.1, read on the forward strand.
TCCAACACTGCCGATCAAGTTCACGCTATATAAAACTTCAAAGCACCATGGCCGCCATGGAGCGCTATGAGGAGAGACAAAAGACTGCCATGGAGCATGAAGGGGAGAGACAAAAGAAACAATGTGACATAACTGGTAATCATGCAAAGCTCTCCAATACTCCTGATCGAAGTTCCTGCTGTATGAAACTTCAAAGCACCATGGTCACCATGGATTGCTAGGGAGAGAGACAAAAGAAACAATGTGACACAACTGGTTGTTATGCAAAGTGCTCCAATACTGTCGATCGAGTTCCCGATGTATGAAACTTCAAAGTTCCATGGCCGCCATGGAGAGCGACGGGGAGAGACAAAACAAACAATGAGACATAACTGATAGTCTTGCAAAGCACTCCAATACCGCTTCTCAAGTTCGCACTGTGTGAAAATTCAAAGCGCCATGGCCGCCATGTAGAGTGAAGGGGATAGACAAAAGGAAAAAGTAGTTTGCCCACACTAAAGTATATCGGGAATCGTGCAGTAATCCATGTAACAGGGTCAGTCTGCAATGCGTAACAAAACAGCCTCAAGACAGGAAAAACGTAAATCTTTTACCAATGACATTAAGCGATTTTTGAAAGGCAAGCCCTGGAACGAATGAAAGTGAACGGCGTGAGATGGGTGTGGTTGAAGCCGACAGAATAGATTTCAACATGTCAAAAAGCAGCCGTTTCTAACATGTAACATGAAATTATGTTCCTTTTATTTTTCAGATGAAGTTGTAAAATTGTAAATGCAAGAATACATTTTAACGTTTACTACAGTAAGTATATAAGGCATATAATATAAGTATTATTTCTAAATAAACACATGTGAGATCGCCCAAAATTCCAGGACTGAAAATCACCAAATGATTATAAAGAAACAATGGAAAAGGAGTCGTTATATCATCCAGAATACTGCCAGATCCCTGCAGAAGAGACCTTGGGCCAGATGTAGGTAGGTGGCAAATTGCAACTCGCAATTTGCTATGCAGAACGGTGTCTCAGACACCGTCTGCGACTCGCTATGGGGTCGCAAAGACCCACCTCATTAATATTAATGAGGTGGGTCGCAATTTGCGCCCCCATAGTGACTATGGGCACTCACAGGGATGGAGGCCTGCTGGAGTCAGCAGACCTCCATGTCCGTGACTGCTTTTAAATAAAGCAGTTTTTTTTTTTCAAAGTGCAACCCGTTTTCCTTAAAGGAAAACGAGCTGCACTTTGAAAATAAAACCGAAACCTTTTGTTTCGGTATTTTTCAGGGCAGGTAGTGGTCCATTAGACCACTGCCTGCTCTGAAAAATTAGTTTTTGTGCCAGACACAAAGGGGAAGGGGTCCCAGGGGGACCCCTTCCCGTTTGCGCCTGGGTTACCATCCACTTCAAGTGGATGGTAACTACGCCTTCATTTGCGACCGCAATCGCGGTCGCAAATGAATATACATAGCATTGCGAGTCGTTAATAGGAAGGGAACACCCCTTCCTATTAGCGAGTCAGAAATGCATTTTGCGAGTCGGATCCGACTCGCAAAATGCATTTCTGCATTCCGGTGAGGCTTTTGCGACTTGCAAACGGCGTTTTTCGCCGTTTGCGAGTCGCAAACGCTTTGCTACATCTGGCCCCTTATTCTTTCCGATAGGGCATCTGTGGGGTGTTTATTCCATCCACCACTCGCTTTCAGTCCTTCTGTTCTCTCCACATAAAATGGAATGTTAAAAGACTGAGCCACCCACAGCCGTATCGAAGTGTATACGTGTCAACATTTCTTATTTAGTGGCGACCAGAGAGAGAATGCTGCTCAGTGACCGTGAAAAAAATTTGTCCTTTGTAGAGCAAGTCTGGTTTCCTTTTTTGACAGAAACACTTGCAATGGCTGACTATGTTTAGAGCGAGTCACTATTGCTCGTTTTTTTCTCAGCTGCACATTCACTAATTGTGAGAAACAGGAAAATAAATTTGGGGCATCATAACTAGCAATTACGTGGATAACAGTGAAGCCTCTCACTACAGCGCTTTGAAACTGGTGTGAAACACTACATGAAAATATAATAATAATCATAATAAATTATAATTATGATTGTTGCTTTTATTAGTAGTAGCGTAAGTATTTGTATTATGAACTTTGTTTTTCTTGATATTGGCTCTGTTGTCCACATCGCATTTGAGAGAATAAACAAGTCCCATGTCGTAATATTGCTTTCAATTGTAGACTAATTCAATTAGCATTTTTATTCTACAGAAAAACAAGAGATTAAATTATTGCAAAATTGGAGAAATCATACTGGTGCTTTTAACCTTTAAAATTGCACCTGAGTGACAGCTGTCTCTTGTGCATGAACATGTGAACCTGCGTGTGTCACCATACGACAGTTTTTAAAGTCTGTTTCTTATGTTTGGCATAGAGTGTGTGGTTGATTGTGTGCCCAAGATTACCCACCATGGCAAAGAGCGGAGCCAGGAATGAGTCATCTCCCGTCATAATCTAAAAAAACCAAACAGGTGCCACCTCCAGTCAAGGTGAAAATGGAGCTGGCACCCTTCAAAGATAATTTTTGAGGCATTTGGGGCACATGAGAAATGTAAGTGAGCTGCCAAAGGCATGATGTCATGAAAATTTCCGTTAAAGGTGAAGGTACATGGGGGCGTGGCCAAGATGGCGACCGGAGCGGCAGCATAAACTGCAGCTCCGCTCCTGGCTGACTGAAATATCCTTCAAAACGGTGATCCACGGTCTTTTCCCGTGGATCGCATGACTCCCCACTGTCTTGGTTCCTCCGGCGGTGTTTTAGACCCCGGCCGGCCGAGTACGCGGCCGAGGGGTGAGGAGCTGTGATGCACGGAGCTCGGCCTAATGCTCAGGGAGATGTGGCCCGAGACGCGACCGAGCGCCCTTGCTGTTAAGGGCACCGGGCTACATCGCGGCGACGGGGGAGAGATCCAGATGTCTTGTCTTGGGTTGCTGGAGTGCAAGGGGGTTAAGTACCGCTTCCCAAACGCAAAGGGAACCGCACGGGACCACGCAACGACCGTGAACGCCGGAAGCAGCCCATTGACGACGCATGTTGGTCTCCGCTACATGGGGGCTGCTTGGCGCGCACATTCCTGGTGGGACGCACCCCCTTTTGAGGATGGATAGCTGATGGCTATACTGAGGTGAGAGGCGGCGCAGAAGGGCTGAGCTGAGTACCTGTGCCGCGGCGCAATGGATTTGCAGTTTGCTGCGCAGATGTTGGGGCCCTGGATTGAGTGCATGTGGCCCTAGACCTCCTGATTCGCTTGGCCCAGGTGCAATCTGCGGGACACCCTACATGACCGCGGGTGGACAAGGTGGGCCCAACGTGAAATCAGCACAGCATGATAGCGCCTGGAGTCTCTGCGCGGCCATACAATTGTAGACTGCACCACACCAGGGGATTTGCCCTGATCAGCAGGCACGGGTCCAGCAGACCACAGATCGTGATAATAAGAGACGTGACCCTGCTGTCTCTGCAGTGGGCCGCGAACCCGGAACAATGGAGGTCCTCGCCCCCCTGCACTGTGCCCCCGGGTCGATGCATACGTGGTGATTACCAGGAGACCTTCACCACTGTCAGGGAGATCAAATGGGCAAGCCGAAGGCACCAAGGGCGCCCATATGGACCATGGACCCACAGGAAGCCCCATTTAAAGGGCAGGACACAACCTTTCAGGCACTGCGCCAGATGGAACTTACACTGTGCAATCACACTTCGCCGTTTGAGAGGGTGCTGAAAGCCATTGTGGACACCAACACTACCCTGGAATTGAAAATCGACGAAGTCATAATGGATGTCAACTTACTCCGGACGACCACGGCGCGTTGGTTGATAGGGTTACGGATGTGGAAAAAGACTCAGTTGAGCTCTCCCCGGTGGTTCGCACACTGCAAGAGAAGATGCTGCATCTATAGAAAGAAGTAGATGGGCTGAAACGCAGGGCCGAAGATGCTGAGTGCAGATCGAGACGAAACACATTTACCTGGTGGGGATCCTGGAACGGGCTGAGGGTCCTAATGCCGAACTCTTCATAGAGAAATGGCTTGCGGAGACTGTCCTGTGAAACAAACTCCAGACATTATTTTCGATTGAACGCGCCCACAGAGTCCCGGGAAGACCACCGCCACCAGGAGCACACCCTTGTCCCATGATAGCCAGGCTACTCAATTATCGAGAAAGAGACCTAATACTGCAACTGTTCCGCAGGTCGGGCCCTCAGCCATTTGAAAATGCATCAGTCACGGCTTATCCAGACTTTACTGCAGAAGTTCAGTAGAAGCGCCGCTCTTTCTACCAGGTAAAAGAGCACCTCCGTGAACACAACATCAAATATGCGCTCCTGTTCCCTGCCAAGCTGCAGGTACAGGATGGGGCTAAGGTGCACATCTTCACTTCTCCCGAGGACGCCTGGACTTGGCTCCATGCAAAGGGACTGGCTCGACCCACGCGTCCAGAGACTTCGGAGAGGGGCTGGTCATCCCCCAAGGAGAAGCACAAACACTGTTTGCACTCAGGAATCAAGCCCACACCGGAGCAAGTGGTGGAGGAACGCTCTCATCTAATACAGGAGGCAACGCGTTTTGCAGCTGAACCCTCTGAGTTGACGTCGGATCAAGCAGACACTGACTTTGAGCAAGAGGCCCGCTCCGAGTCGGCAGACTCCCTCTCGGGTCTGGTTCTCACCCCACGTTCAGCTGATGACATTTAATCTGCACTGCTCGCTCCGACACTAAAGCACTTCATTATGGGCTGTGACCCCACGCAGCTGGCTGCGAATGCTGGCGGTGCCTGACAGATGTGAGGTGTCGTGCACATGGCATTCATCCGAGACCTCCACCGCCGGGGTGCTAAACAGTGGGTTGAGCATGATCATCCATAGGGCCGGGAACCCAAACTCTTAGAGTTGGCTTACATCACCCTCGCCCCGCTCCATATGGACCTGTTCAACCTTATGCCTGCTTGCAGGATTTGTTTTGCTCTTGCAAATTCAGTGCTACTGTTCAATATATATATTTTTTTTTTTCCTTGTTCTCAAATTGGTTAACCCCAATGTTCTCCATAAGCGAGTTTGTTATACTATTGCCACATATTACACTCCTCCTAGACGGCTGCGTACATAGCATATGCAGGATATCCTGGATGTTACTCAGGGGTCATCGTAGGCTGGGTTCCATGCGCTCCCCCACCAGCTAGCCTCTTTGCGTTTCCATGACCATACAAACACAAACACACGCCCCACGCTATAACGTGCTAACATGGAATGTGAGGGGGATGACGACTCTGCGCAGGCGACAGCACATACACACATATCTGAAACGACACCAGGCGCACTTCGCTATGCTCCAAGAAACACACCTGTCAGCTGCCACTCTAGAAAAAATGCGTACAACTTGGAGGGGGCAACTGTTTGGCACTGTGTCCTCGTCCTTTGCCCGTGGGGTAGCGATTTGGATCACCCCGGAAGTTCCCTATTTAGCCACCCACACGCAGATTGACCCGGATCACTTGTACGTGGTGCTAGAAGGTAACCTGGATGGAATGCCATTGTCCTTAGTGGCACTATATACACCCAGTGCTAATCAACACAGCTTCTTGCATACATTATCAGCGGGGTTACTTCGAGACCCTGCAATGGATAGCATCTGGGGTGGGACTTTAATTGCGTCCTGGGCAGTCACAAAGACAGATCCTTCCCTCTGCTCCCGACTGCCCCGAGTAGTCGCATCTCGCGTGAACTGGAGGCTTGGACGTCGAAGAATGGCTTATGGGAAGTTTGGCACATAGGACACCCGACACAGCATGAATATTCTTTTTACTCCCCTGTCCACAGTTTACACACCAGGATAGACATGATCCTCACATCGCCTGCTTTGATAAATAAGATATACACGTCGGATTATCTGGCACGCACCATCTCTGACCATAGCCCGCTGCGTGCAGTGTTGGGTTGAGGTAGACCACGCACTCGGATCCCTACATGGCGACTGCAGGTGGAAGCGCTATCTGACCCCCCCATTTGTACTGATCTTGCCAAGTGCTTAACCACCTACTTCACCTTGAATGACAGTAAAACATCCCTCCGCGCAACAGAATGGGATGCCCACAAGGTAGTGGTGCGGGGCCACTGTATGGCTGCTTCAGTTGGGGTTCGGCGGGTATTGGTGAGAGAGATCACAGATTTGGAGTCTAAGCTGCGTGAGGCAGAGATTGCGGTGGCAGTGAATGAGCTGCCAGTGGAAGAGCTGCATTCATTGAGAGCCAGACATAGAGAGGCAGATACCAGACTGAGCAAACATGACTACAGACATTACGCGACACGCAGATACGCAGAGGGCAACAGAGCGCGCTGCCTGTTGGCTTGGCTTGTGCGGCAGCCCACACAGTCATCACCCCTAGGTTCAATCCACTTATTTTCAGGGAGGATAGTTAGTTCACAAGTGGAAATTAACGAAGCCTTCTACTCCTACTACCAGTCCTTATATTCGCCCCTGCATCCCCCGCCAGCGGAGGAAATGGCTGACTTTTTGATGTCCGCTCCCCGGAGATGTCTACAGACCGCATAGGCGGACTCATTAGATGGCCTAATTAGCATAGAGGAACTTCGCTTAGCGTTATCACAGATGGCCCGTAACAAGGCTCCTGGGTTGGACGGCCTGCCAGTGGAGTATTTGACATCCCATGCTAATCACCTTTTACAGCCACTGCTACGAGTGTTCAATGAAGCATACGATAGGGTGCAATTGCCGGACTTGTTGAACGAGGCCCTAATAGTTGTGCTCCCAAAACTCGGACGTGACCATCTAGATGTACGCTCATACCGCCCACTCTCCTTGCTCAATTTAGACTGCAAGTTGTTGGGGAAAATCTTAGCCAATAGACTCTTTCCCTTTCTACCGCAGCTGATCCATGTGGATCAATCGGGCTTTATGCCCGGCAGAAATACCTTCCAGAATATCAGGAGATTACTTCGTATAATACACCATAATGACCCTGAGTCCCCTCCCGGTGCGGTGGCCCTATCACTGGATATAGAAAAGGTGTTTGATATGCTAGGCTGGGACTATCTTATTAGTATATAAAAAGCAATGGGAATTGGCGTGGGATACATTCAGTGGATCCAGACATTGTATGCTAGACCCACGGCCCGCATTAAAACGGGACAGATCATCTCTGAGTCCTTCTCCATAAGCAGGGGCACTAGACAAGGCTGCCCGCTGTCTCCCCTACTCTTTGCAATAGCCATGGAACCACTGGCTGTCAGACTGCGCACGCGGGCACATATGTGGGGCATCCCGGAAATGAACACATATCATATTATATCCTTGTACACGGATGATGCCCTGATATACCTGCATGATCATGCTGCTTCCATGGTCGGTGTGATGGAGACACAACACCTTTGCACTCATCTCTGCTCTACAGGTCAACTGGTCTAAATCTTGCATCTTCCCTCTTTCCCCTGTACCATTGGAGCTCCGCTCGATCCTACCAACTTATCAACTACCATGGTGCCATTCCACTTTTAAGTATCTAGGGGTGCAGATATATCACTACGCACATGATCTTAGGGAAGGCAACATAGACAGGGTCCTTCGCTCAGTCCGCTGCTCTCTGTCATTCTGGGCGACTCTTCCTTTATCACCTATGGGGTGGGTGGCCATCGCAAAAATGCTCATCCTTCCGAGATTCCTATACTATTTCACAGCACTCCCGACTGTCCCACCTCGCTCATTCTTTAAGTCCATACTGACTGACCTCCTATGGGCAGGGATAGACGCAGGGTTGCGCTGTCCATAACACAATACCCACAGATAGAGGGAGGGCTTGGTATGCCCAATCTTGAACTGTATTACGCGGCCGCTCAGTTACAGTGGCCAGCCTTATGGCTCGGCAAGACCCCCTCAGCAGAACGTACAGCGATAACAAAAACGCTTGTGCCATCTTCGGTGCTAACCTGGCTGTCAGACGGAACAAGCCGGGCACCACACGGCTCTATTTTGTTAGAGGTAGCCAAATCGTGCTGGCAGCGATATGTCCACGGTCCCAGGCGCCATACTCCCCTTTGCTCCCTTGGACGCAACTGCCTGGAGGCCATGCCCTGACAAAGCATCATGACGTGTCTAGGTGACGCGAAATGGGTCTGGGGAATGTAGGTGAGTTTTATGCGGGCTCCACACTGAGACCTTTTAGCGAGCTTATGGAGACTGAAGGGATACATGCCGGCTTCTTCCTAACTTACAGCGCAATCAAACACTTGCTGGGTATCACGTGGGGACAGGGCAGTCCTGAACCGCAAGAGTCGCAGTTGCTCACATTAATACTCTCGGCTGGAAACACACGGGCGCAATAACAAGATTATACTTGACATTACTAGCCCAGGCTTGTTCCGAACTGATGCGTGCTAAAGCCCGGTGGGATGAGGTGCTCCCATCCCCCCTTTCCTCTAACGCCTGGACGAAGGCATTATCTGCTGTGAAGACTGTTTCTCGCAACACTAGACTCCGTTACACTCAGTTTAATTATGTGCATCACTCTTACTTGTCCCCTTCCCGCATACAACGGATATACCCTGATTCGAACCCGATGTGTCTCAGATGCGCGCAGCCATCAGCTGATTTCCACCACATAGTATGGGAGTGTCCCCCATTAGCCACAGCTTGGCAACGAATCACTGACACTATAGCCGATGTCACAGAACATGCCTTGAATAGAGAGCCTGAGTCTTGCCTGCTAGGTCCACGCCGCCAAGCCAAAAGTGATAAACAGTTACACAGATTCATTGACCTGGCCTACATAGTGTTCAAGCACCTGATAGCAACCCACTAGAAGGATCCACACTCACCGGGATACGCCAGTTGGTTACGCGACCTGATGCAATGTTCCCACGCGGAGGACCAGACACTACGCCAACTACAATATAGGGGGATGGCCTAGGGGGGTTCTGAAATATGGGATGCTTTAATTGTTAAGATGGAAGCAAAGAATGATACACACCCACCTTGAGCCCTGTGAACATTGCATGGTACAATATGGATAAACTGCCTCCTCTCGTCCTGATATCGGGAGCGCCACATCGGTGGTGATCTGCATACCCGACCCACCATAAATTATGAGGCAGTGGTAGATAATACACTTGCAAGATTTCAGTTATGATCCCACCCACGCGCAATGGTCCTGGCCATGTAGAGACTGAGAGGGGCCTCTGTATGTCTGGCATGCTCCTCCAGCACAGCTAAGACCACAAAATAGATCACATATGAAGCCCTAACACATCAATCAATACATCACCACGCCCCCTACACTGGACATTGATACACCCCGCCGTCCTAACCATAACACCACCTCTATAATTGTTACTAATGTGGCACAGTTCATTGTTTTGTTCGAATGACATAATCCTATGTATAGAGCATTGCATGGAATTGTATGCGTGTATACCTTAACTCACCATTTTGGGCGTTTATTCCTGAAAATATATACTATGTTCAATAAACAGACTTTAAAAAAAAAAAGGTGAAGGTACATGCAGCGCATTCTTTTTTTTAATCAAACATAATTGACAAGAATGATTACTTTCTCTCAAAAAAGTAGGAACTGTCCATCGAATGTCAAGACAGGTGACAACAACCCGAGCAATGTCCTCTTAGAGAAACAGTAGCAATAGTTGTTTGTCAAAGCATACAATGATGACCCAGCACATTCCTATTGTATATGATAGGGCTCAGTTTATTTATTTTTTAAATACAAACTATTACTTCCATTATTTATGTATTTTTTAAAACACAAGCTTTTACATCGCAGTTGGTGTTCTTCTACATATTCACAATAGAAATGTCATTGAGGATCCTGTGGTGGAATAGACTTCAACACCAAAATGAGGCCCATCAACAAAAAAATGTTATCCACTTCTGAGGACCCCCAAGGTGATATAAATTACTCCCAGTGAAAAATGAAAATGTCTGTGTTCTGAGTGTGTGGGTGGGGCAAAAGGGTGTTGGTTGGTGGAGTGAGGGGGACCAGGTGAATTTAAATTTTGACATGCCAAGTTCTTTAAAAATAAAATCCTGAAACATGAACAGGGCCAGAAACCTACATTCAAATTATGTTGGGATCCTTTCCTCAGAGACAGTGTGCGTTGTAAAGAGGGCACCCACCAAGGCCCACAGCAGCTCTCATTTCGGGATGTTTTTGTTTCCACAGCTTGGATTCCTGCCTATATCTCTGACATTTTGGAAGCAGTGTGCAAATGTAATGCACTGTCTTCTCCGTAACTGTGACGTGAATTAACTGGTAGTCATGCAAAGCCCTCCAATACCACAGATCGAGTTTGTGCTGTATGAAACTTCAAAGCGCCATAAAGAGTGAAGGGGAGAGACATAAAACTGCCATAGAGAGCAAAGGGGAGGTACAAAAGAAAGAATGTGACGCAACTGGCAGTCATTCAAAGTGATCCAATTCCACTAATTGAGTTCCAGCTATATGAAACTTCAAAGTGTCATGGCCGCCGTGGAGCAAGAAGGGGAGAGACAAAAGAAACAATGTGACATTACTGGTAGTCATGAGAAGTGTTCCAATACCGCTGATCGAGTTCGCGCTGGATGAAACTTCAAAGCACCGTGGCCGGCATGGAGCGCAAAGAGGAGAGACAAAAGAAAAAAGTAGTTTGCCCAACTTAAAGTATATCGACAATCGTGCTATAATCCATGTAACAGGGTCAGTCTGCAAGGCATAACAAAACAGCCTCAAGGTAGGACATACATAAAGCATTTATCAATTACATGAAGGGATTTTTGAAAGGCAAGACCAGGAACAAATTGTGATGGACGTGAGATAGGCGTGGTTAAAGTCCACATAATAGATTACAGCATGTCGAAAAGCAGCGATTGCGTGGTGCTATGCTCGACCTAAAATAGATCAAATAAATAAAACACCATGAGACACCCCACCTCTTGTAAAGAAGCCCTGCAGGCACCCCTTCTTACTTAATGTTCTGCCACTACTGCACCCAGAAAATCCCTGCTCCCTCACTTCTAGCCAATTTCAGGTCTTTTATTATTAAGGCAGTTCCTGCCATATAGGCCATGACACCCTGGCCCTCGTTACAACCCTGGCGGTCGGTGTTAAAGTGGCGGTAAGACTGCCAACAGGCCAGCGGTAAAAAAAAATGGAATCACGACCATGGCGGAAACCGCCAACATAGACAGACACTTTAACACTCCGACCACCACGGCGGTACAAACAAACACCCCGGCGGTCACCGCCAACAGACAGGCGGAAGACAATGTACTGCCCACCGTATCACAACCCGGCAATCCGCCACCTTTTCCGGGGCGGAACCAACGCGAACAAAAACACAGCGGAAACAGGACTTGGAAGGGAAAACACTCACCTCTCCACACCCCACGAGGAACCAGGACGCCATGGAGCCAGAACTCCAGATACTCCCTGCGATGGTCTTCCTGCTCCTCTATCAGGAGCACCAAAGACGGAGTGACGACCACAGTGAGTACTGCACCTACAACACAGGGGAGGGGGGAGGGAAAAGAGAGTGACACACACACAAAACACGCAACACTCCCATCCCCACCCTCACCCAAAACACCATACACACAAATACATGCAGCAAAATTACATATACACCCTCCCCCCTCCTTCAATAACGCAAGGATAGAAGGAATTGATTTGAACGAATGTAATCAATAAAAATCAGATAGTGCAACTTCAAAAATCAGTATATACAAATATGTACACCAACTACACAAGTACGGATATTACTCAAACATCGTCCGTGGATCAGAGTCCCAAAATGCATGGGCGAGGCCCACACATGACACTAGACTTTAAACGGAGAGAACACTGCAGGGGCATCAGATCGAAATGAAACAGGCACCTCAGGGGGAGGGAGATGGGGGCACCTCAGCCTGATGAATGCACGATGCCACTGCTCCACGAGGGGTCTCTATGCCCACTGCTGTATCCTGGGGAGTGCAAAGCCACAGTCTCTCAAGTCTCTCCAGTGGGTGGTTTGCCCACTGCTTTATCCTGGGGAGTGCAAAGCCACAGTCCCTCAAGTCTCTCCAGTGGGTGGTTTGCCCACTGCTTTATCCTGGGGAGTGCAAAGCCACAGTCTCTCAATTCTCTCCAGTGGGTGGTTTGCCCACTGCTTTATCCTGGGGAGTGCAAAGCCACAGTCTCTCAAGTCTCTCCAGTGGGTGGTTTACCCACTGCTTTAGCCTGGGGAGTGCAAAGCCACAGTCTCTCAAGTCTCTCCAGTGGGTGGGTTGCCCACTGCTTTATCCTGGGGAGTGCAAAGCCATAGTCTCTCAAGTGGATAACAGTCTCCACTGGTTCTGGAGGGGGCTTGGTGCCCAGAGTGCTTCATCCTGCCAAGGACTGAGGTAGTGGATGCCTTTCTCCACTGGTTCTGGAGGGGGCTAAATGCCCAGAGTGCTTCATCCTGCCAAGGACTGAGGTAGTGGATGTATCTCTCCATTGGTTCTGGAGGGGGCTTGGTGCCCAGAGTGCTTTATCCTGCCAAGGACTGAGGTAGTGGATGCCTTTCTCCACAAGTCGTGCATCATGGAAGCTGCCCAGGCTCCTGGAACTGACCACCAGCCTCGGACGACTGACCACTGGGGATGGCAGCCATGTCTGTGGTGGTGCCACAGGCTCAGGATGTCGCGGGCCGCTGGCGGTGCTTGCGGCGGGGTTAGTCGCGGCAGTGCTGGCGGCGGCCTCTGTGGCATCGGTGCTAGCGGTGGGCTCTGTGGCGGCGGTGCTTGCAGCGGGCTCTGTGGCATCGGTGCTGGCGGCGGGCTCTGTGGCGGCGGTGCTGGTGGAGGGCTCTGTGGCGGCGGTGCTGGTGGCGGGCTCTGTAGCGGCGGTGCTGGTGGCGGGCTCTGTGACTACAGTGCTGGTGGCGGGCTCAGTGACTGCGGTGCTGGTGGCGGGCTCAGTGACTGCGGTGCTGGTGGCGGCCTCAATGACAGCGGTACAGGTTGGCGTCGGCGTGGACAGAAGGTGTGACACTGGTCCAATTGTCGGTGCCACCATGCCCTCTCCTGACCTGCCCTTTATTTTCTGGCCCTTCCCCACCTTGGATGGTGGTGGACCTTGCCACCATCCCCTTTCGTTTTCCCTGAGCCCTTGGTGGCAGGTGTTTTCTGCTTCTCCCTCCGGGATGTGGACAACTTTTTAACTTTTGCAGGTGGCGGAATGTCCTTGCCCTCGCTCCGTGGCACACTGGCAGCCCTGTTGGTTGGCACACTCCAATAGCCCGCAGTTGCTGGCACCACTGTGCCTGGTGATGTGGTGGCTGAGGTGCTGGGTTGGGATCTGTAAAGCCTGGACCTAGGGGACAGACGTGGGAAGGTGTAGGGAAGAGGTCAATATTAGCCAGGAAAAGTTTTTTAGACACAGTGGGACGGTTAGATGGAGGGGGATTGGGAGTGGTTGTAGGAGGTGTACGTTTGCTGAATTTGGGTGAAGGTGCATGGGCTGGAGGTTGTTGTAAGGTGGATGGCTGTTGGGTGGGTGTGTGCCTGCGTTTGTGTACTTTGGGAGGAGGGCTCACAGACACACTGAGAGAGGACACAGGGGATGTGTGAATGGTAGTGGGGGTGGTGAGTGCACGTGAGCGGTGTGTGTTGATGGGCATGCTGATGATGGAGGTAGTGCCTGAAGATGTGGTGCATGCAGGTGTGAGTGGAGACGAGACAGGGAGGGAGGAGGAAGATGTGGAGGAGGAGGGGGACACAGTGGAGGCAGTGGATGTTGGTATGTCTGCATGGGTATGATGCTTGTGTGAGTTCCTGTGGGATGTGTGGTGCTTATGTTTGCCTGAGCCACCCTTGTGTGTTGATGTGTGTGCATGCTGGTCTGATGGTGTGCTTGGGATAGGCTGAGGTACAGGGGATTGGGTCTGGGTGGAGGAAGTTGGACGGGGAGGCTGGACACAGGGACAATGGCTGCCATCAGTGCTGAGGCTAGAGCCTGAAGTGCTCTCTGTTGGGCTGCCTGGCCAGAATGAATGCCCTCCAGGTATGCATTTGTTTGTTGCAAATGCCTCTCGACACCCTGGATGGCATTCACAATGGTAGATTGCCCAACAGTGAGGGATCTCAGGAGGTCAATAGCCTCCTCACTGAGGGCTGCAGGGCTGACTGGGGCAGGGTCTGAGGTGCCTGGGGCGAAGGAGATGCCCACCCTCCTGGGACACATGCTGAGGGAATGCTGGGAGGGCGGTGCTGGTAGGAGGGGTGGCGGCTGTACATGTTGATGCAGGGGGCACAGAGGGGCCCGCCACCGCCAGGGAGCTCCCATCAGAGGAGGAGTCGCTGTCGCGGCTGTCACCTCCTGTCCCCGCCATGGAGCTCCCCTCGCCCTCCGTCCCACTGGTGGCTTCAGACTCTGTTGTCTCGCCCTCCAGGGCCAAGTGGGATGCAGCTCCCTCCTGCTCCGGTGCCACTGCTCCCCCGCCTGATGATGCTATTGCACACAAGAACAGGGAGACCACAAAAAGGGGGGGGAGGCAGAAGAATGACATGTTTAGTGCATGCAATACCACTACCGTTGGCGGACACTACTGACACAGCAGCCCTCTGCACTATGCCATGCACTTATAGTTCCTAGATTATTCACAGGGCCATGGGGTGCAAGGCCTATGCCTGATTGCTGCACACATGGAAGTTACAGGAGCCTGACTAAGTGTAGATGGCTCTTACCACTGGTGGGGTTGGGGTGCCACATAGCCTGCCTCACAAAGTGACCTTGCCTACAAAGCTCGCCCTGGCCTAGGGTAACCCACTGCCCACCTCCCCCACCCAGACACCTCGTAAGGCGCGCAGTGTCAGATGGATGTGACTGTACTCACCCCCTTGTGGCTGCTGTGATGCCCTCAAGCGCCCATCCAACTCCTGATACGCCACCTCCAGAATCCGGAACATCAGGGGGGTCATGGTGCGATGGGCACCCCTCCCACGTTGGGAGGCCATCCCCAGCTGGGCCTCCGCCATCTTCTTGCTCTAGCGGCAAATGTCCTCCCATCTTTTCCGACAGTGGGTGCTCTGTCTGTGGTGAACTCCCAGGGTCCGGACGTCCTTGGCGATGGCACGTCAAATATCCTTCTTCTGGTGGGCGCTGACCTACAGGAATAGTACAGGGGACAAGGAAAAACTTTAACCGTCCGGACCATCACAGTCATTGGCCCACGTTCCCACACTTGCCCTGACGCACATACACTCACGGTCCGCTCATGCAGGGCTCAGTCCCCCCCCCATGTATCTTCCATCCACACCACTCCAAACAGCCATTGCCCATGTAGCATGCTCACAGTGTACTCACCTGTTGGTCTGGAGGACTGTAGAGTAGCGTGTACTGGGGGAGGAGCCCATCCACTAACTTCTCCAAATCCTTTGAAGTGAAGGCAGGGGCCCTTTCCCCAGAAACATAAGCCATCGTTGCTTCCAGACTGAGGTCACAGCAGCACTTGCAGTGTAGGTCCTCTCCTGTTGAAGGTCAGGTATCAAGTGAGTGTACAGACAGAAAATGGCGGTCATGTCCACGGCGGTGCGTACCGTCACCGCCGGCGTACATCGTCATTGGCTCCTGGGACCCATAGGGCCCAATGTTAACCAATGCAGGACTGCGTTGCGGTCTTCAACCGCTTACCGCGACGGTGTAAAACGCCAGCGCAGTTACCTCATTTCCCCTTGTCCCACCTTACAGGTCAGGCAGCCACCATTTCAGGGGGCTACATGGCATTAATGATAACTACATCACACTTATCTAGGCCTTGCATACACACAGTAACAGGCACATTACCGATTAACAAATGTGTGCAAATGACAGTTTGTGATACCTCAGTGTTGGCTGACTCTCTGCTCGCTGTTCTCCTCCATAGGGCACGTCCGCTGGGGCAGGTGATGAGATGGCGGCATCCTCCGGTGTACAGACCGCTGGTGGACCTGTCGACAATGGAAGCGAGACACGTAATAGTCACCTACAGACTTGATTGTGCAACAATCCATGAACTGTGTGCCCAGTTGGAGCCAGACCTGATGTCAGCTATCCGCCATCCCACAGGAATACCCCCTCTAGTGCAGGTCCTGTCAGTACTCCATTTCCTGGCAAGTGGGTCTTTTCGCACTACAGTGGCCATTGCATCAGGGATGTCTCAGCCAATGTTCTATAACGTGTTGTCCAGAGTGTTGTCTGCCCTGCTGAAACACATGCGCAGCTACATCATTTTCCCTCAGGTGGAGTATTTGCCTACAGTGAAAGGTGACTTCTATGCCCTGGGACATATCCCCAACATCATAGGTGCCATTGATAGGTGCCATTGATGGGACACATATGGCCTTAGTACCCCCGCAGGAGTGAACAGGTGTACAGAAACTGGAAGAGCTATCATTCTACGAATGTGCAGATGGTGTGTTTGGCCGACCAGTACATCTCCCATGTGAATGCCAAATTTCCTGGCTCAGTGCATGACGCTTACATTCTGAGGAATCGCAGCATCCCTTATGTGATGGGGCAACTCCAGAGGCACTGTGTGTGGCTAATAAGTGAGGACAAGGACCCTATACCCTGTGAATAGTTGTCTGGGTCTGGGGTTGTCCCTACGGGTTAGTGTGTGTCTAACAGTTGTCCCTCGACATTTGCAGGTGACTCTGGGTACCCCAACCTGTCATGGCTACTGACACCAGTGAGGAATCCCAGGACAAGGGCAGAGGAACGCTACAATGAGGCACATGGGTGAACTAGGAGGATTATAGAAAGAACCTTCGACCTCCTGAAGGCCAGGTTCCGGTGCCTCCATATGACACGTGGTTCTCTCTACCACTCACTGAAGAAGGTGTGCCAGATCATCGTGGCCTGCTGTATGCTGCACAACCTGGCTTTGCGACAACAGATGCCTTTTCTGCAGGAGGATGGTCCAGACGGAGGTCTTGTGGCAGCTGTGGAGCCCGTGGACAGTGAAGAAGAGGATGCAGAAGAAGAGGATATCAACAACAGAAATAACGTTATCCAGCAATACTTCTAGTGAGACACAGGTAAGACGATATCACTGCCTCACACATCTCATACAATTGTTTGACCTATCATAAGTCTGTCACTTTTATCCAGTGTATGGACCCTGACTTGTCACTTTGCCTTTCCATTTAACAGATGTGGGTCCCACTGTGTGCCATCTGCTATATTACCTCATAGACTAGAACTGTGTTACATCGGTATGTTGACAATAAAATTGACATTGCTATATTCCATAGTTATTGTAGATACACATTTGTGAAAGCACAGACTGACTTCAGATTGTTTTGTGATTCAAGGGTGTTTATTTCTGTTCAAATAAGTGGAGGGGGTTGTAAAATGGTCAGGGGTGATGGTGGAGGAATGTCCATGGCAGAGTCCAGTCTGTTTGTTTCACAGGTGCATTGTCCAAAGGGGCATAGGAAGTGGAGCTAGGGCAGTTGATGGATGGACAGGGTGACAAAGTGGGACAGAAGGATGACATTCAGGGGGGTCTCATTTCCTTGCAGGGTCTTGGCATTGTTCTCTGTCTTGTTCCTGGATCTCAGGGACCATTTGCGGGGTGGTTCTCCATCTGCAGGGGGTGGGGTGCTGGTGTCGTGGTCCTGTGGCGGTGCCTCCTGTCCACTAGCGCCGGCGGAGGTGGTGGGCTGTTCATGATCCAGGCTAGTGTCAGGGGCCCCTTGTTGTGCCACAGTGTCCCTCCTGGTGTTGAGAAGGTCCTTCAGCACCCCTACAATGTGACCAGGGTGGTGTTGATGGACTTGAGTTTCTCCCTGATCCCCAGATAGTGTTCCTCTTGCAGCCACTGGGTCTCCTGAAAGTTGGCCAGTACCGTTGCCATCGTCTCCTGGGAATGATGGTACGCTCCCATGATGTTGGAGAGGGCCTCATGGATAGTGGGTTCCCTGGGCCTGTCCTCCCCCTGTCACACAGCTGTCCTCCCAGTTCCCCTGTTTTCCTGTGCCTCTGTCCCCTGAACCGTGTGCCCACTGCCGCTTGCCCCAGGTCCCTGATTTTCTTGGGATGGTGGGTTTGCCTGGGTTCCCTGTAGTGGTGGACACACTGCTGCTTGACGTGTCTTGGGGACAGAGGAATGGGCCCACTGGGTGGGTGCTGTGCTGTTGTTTCCTGAGGGGGGAGGCTCTGTGGTGGTATGTGCCAGTGTCAGGGGAACCGACTGTCCCCAGGTCCCAGATGGGCCGGGCTGCTCATCTTGATCCAGTTGGACAGAGCTGCTGTCATCACTGTGGGCCTCTTCTGTGGGGGGAGTGGACATGTCTGGAACCTCCTGTCCGGTGACGATGGGTAGGGGTCCCGCAGGGGGGTAAAGGTATGATTATTGCATCTGTGTGTGCCATTGTGTGCAATTGGTGAGTGACCCTGTATTACAGTGCTTGCATTCTTGTCTAGGACCTTGTGTGATAATTGATTTGGGGTCTGTGTGGGTATCTGTTGTGGACATGCTTTGGTGATGGGTGTCCATGCTTTGGTGTTGCATGCAGGGCTTGATGTTGGGATGTGTGGGTTGTGATAGTGGGACATTTGTGAGGTGTTGGAGTGATGGGGGTGAGGGTGGGGGTATGTGATAGCATGCAGGTACGGTGGGGGATGTAATAGTTAAGAGTTGACTTATCAGAGTCCATTCCTCCTGCTACTCCTGCAAGGCCCTCAGGATGCAGTATAGCCAAGACTTGCTCCTCCCATGTTGTTAGTTGTGGGGGAGGAGGTGGGTGTCCGCCGCCAGTCCTCTGTACTGCAATCTGGTGTCTTGAGACCACGGAACGCACCTTCCCCCGTAGGTTGTTCCACCTCTTCCAGATGTCATCCCGTGTTCTTGGATGCTGTCCCACTGCGTTGACTCTGTTGACGATTCTGCGCCATAGCTCCATCTTCCTTGTAATGGAGGTGTGCTGCACCTGTGATCCGAATAGCTGTGGCTCTACCCGGACGATTTCCTCCACCATGACACTGAGCTCCTCCTCAGAAAACCTGGGGTGTCATTGAGGTGCCATGATGTGGTGTGGGTGATGTGTGAGGTGGTGTCGGTTGTGATGTGTGAGGGGATGTGTTTGTGTGTGTTGTCTGAGGTGTGTGGATGGTGTGTGAGTGATGGTATTGTGTGCCTGTGGATGCTAGTGTTGTTTCTAGTGGTGTCTCTCTCTGGCCTTCTTTCTAAATTTTGGTCGTAAGGGTTTGTGGGTGATGTGGGTGTGTGTTTTATATTGGATTGGGTGTGTGGGAGTGGTGTGTGCATGTGTATCACGTGTGTGTATTTGGAATTGTCCAATGTGGTTGTGTTTTGTAAATGTGTGTGTATTTTGAGCGCGGCAGTGTGTACCGCCAATGAATACCGCGGTTGAAAGACCGCCGCGTGGATTCGTGGGTCATGATACTGTGGGCGTATTCCTGTTGGCGTGACGGTGTCGGATTGTTATCGCCAGTTTATCACTGACCTTTGGTGTGGCGGACTTGTGTGGGTGTCTGGATTTTGGCAGATTCTGAGCTGTGGGTCGTAATAGCTGTAGCGGACTTCTGCCGCCGCAGCAGTGTGTTGGCAGTCTTCTGCACGGCGATAAGCGGGATTTACCGCCAATGTTGTAATGAGGGCCCCTGCCTTCCTAGCAATTATAACCCACCCTCAATCAGGTGTATTCTCCTCTATTAGCAGCCGAGCCATACTTTCCCCTGCCCATGCTCCAGCTAACCCTGACCACCCCACTTTGCCCTCTCTCTACTGTTATCACTTTTTCTTTACTCTTTTGTTATTGTTGACTCCTAGTTCCTCTAACACACACTCTTATACAGTCTAGGTTGGTTTCCATCTTTGATTCTAATTTTACAGACTAATTCTGAGCATGGACGATGCACACAAACTCTACACAGGGCACCGAGTCAACATCCCATCTAGAAAAGCACAGATATGTCACATAGTTTGGTTTGATTTTGCTCACATCAGCACACACCGAACACAGCACCAATATACTATATTCAGTTTTTATGACTGGGCTCACAACAACAGGCTCCACCAGAACACAGCATGCACCAAATAACACAACACATTAAGACAACACTCCTAACAAATACTAAACACAGCCAAAATATGCCACTAATTGGGCATTATGCCCCGCCAGGTTTTGGCATCATCAATGATCTCAAACAAATTTTCTTCTGGCAAGGAGTGCACGTGTACCACTGTGAGGAATTGGGCTCTGACTCCTAAAAACTCCCAGTTGTTTTGATTTTGGATCTCCTGATTTTGGACCTTTAATTGGAAATGAGCCTCCCTAATAGATTCTCAGTCACTGTAAGATTCTGTCTAAAATGTTTTTCAGCTGTAACCGCTGCTGCCAACATTTTAAAATGAGGTTCCCTGCTACTCAGTTGGGGTTAGAGGCTCTATGTTGACTATGCATGAACACTTGTGCACATGTTTTCCTATAGTTTGATATCTGTGCATGGGTAACACTTTTCCAGATAGGATCCAGATTCTATTGGTTATGGCCTCCTAAGGACTTACAATTTAATTGAGGAAATGCCCACTTTCTTCTATTCTGAGATGTAGAATCCATGGTGCTTTATCGTTTTTTTTCTCTTTGGGTACAATTTGTTTAAAAGCCATTGTTGTGACTTTTCTGATGTTTTTTTGGGTCTCAGTGTCAGTTGTGCCATGTATATGTGTTCCTCTTATACGTATTTAAATACTGGGCACATTTCCTTGATCCAGTCTTAATGAGATTTAGGTTTTGAACTACTCTTCTGAGACCAGATAATTACTCTTCTGGACAGCTGGCAGTACAATTCCTCCTCCTGAAAAATAGTCACATTTGGATAAATGAGCCCAATCATTTGAAAGGAAGGGGCTGAAGAGAAATCTCCATGGGGTGTTCAGCTCTGTTTGTGGGACAAGGCATGACAGGAAATCTGAACAATAAACACAGATAGGACAGACAAACGTCTGGCACCAGGCACCCAAAAGGCTCCTTTGATTTGTTGGAATGAAGAAACCAGTTTAGAGTTGGAGGGGTCAGGCTCAGATTAGATGCCTTTCCCAATTTTGATTGAATTTACCATCTTAGAAATTCCCATAATGCTGTGCATGGGTGTGTCAGACTGTGGGTTGGTGCCTGAAAGCAGCATGTCGGGGTGGGGTATTGTGGCATCTATAGGTTTGTGAAAAAAACACCTACATCCTAAAAGTCTCCACCTCCATTTTTAAATCCCTGTGCAATGGGAGAAGCTTTGTAAATAGAGGAGAAGCAGAAGAAGACGAAGAAGAATGGGCCAACACATGGATGGACCCTTGCCTGGAGTAGAAGGAGTCTGGACCCTGAAGGAAGAGGGTTTTGTTGTACTTCTGTGGACTGGTCTTCGAAAGGGGTGCATAGAGAGAGGGTATCTTAGATTACTGTTGGACACCCAGACACACTGCAATCACTAAAAGGCTGAGAGCTGAGTGTTTTAGGATTGTAGGCAGGCAAAATGGTACCTCATTTGTGTGGGTAGACCTAGTGCAGTGAAAGGAGACAGTTCAAAATGCCACATGGTAGACACAATACATTTTCCACTGAAAACTGACCCTTTTTTTGCAAAGCACCTAGTTGTGGAGTTTTGGCTTAAGCTAAGCCGGCACATAGGGAAACCTAGCAAATCTATGGGAATCTAGGATGGGGTGACTTGTGTGGCTCTTACCACATTTTTCTACCCAGAATCTCTTGCAAACCTCACAATTTGTCTGAAAAAACAAAGTTTCCTTACATTTCTGTGATGCAAAGTTCCTGAATCTGAGGGGAGCACCAAACGTCCTTCCAACCAGCATTCCCTCAAGTCTCCTGATAAAAAGGGTACCTCAGTTGTGTGGGTAAGCCTAGGAAATGCCCCAAAACGCTCCTGGACACATCACATTTTTCCACTGAAAACTGACTCGTTATTTGCAGTGTGCCTAGATGAGGATTTTGGCCCCTAGCTCAGCTGGCACCTAAGGAATCCTAGCAAACCTGTACATTTTCTGAAAGTAGACACCTATGGGAATCGAGGATGGGGTGACTTGTGGGGCTCCTCCCATATTTTTCTAACCAGAATCCCTTGCAAACCTCAAAATTTGCCTAAAAACCATTTTCCTCACATTTCTGTGATGCAAAGTTCTGGAATCTGAGGGGAGCGACAAACGTCCTTCCACCTAGCATTCCCCCAAGTCTCCCAATAAAAATGGTACCTCACTTGTGTGGGTAGGCCTAGTGCCCGCAACTGGAAACACCCCAAAACCCAATGTGGACACATCACAATTTTCCAATGCGACTAACTTGTTTTTTGCAATGTGCCTAGCTGAGGATTTTGGGCTCTAGCTCAGTCAGCACCTAGGGAAACCTAGCAAACCTGTACATTTTCTAAAACTAGACACCTAGGGAAACCCAGGATGAGGTGAATTGTGGGGCTCTTACCACATTTGTCTACGCAGAATCCCTTGCAAACCTCAAGATTTGTCTAAAAAAACACATTTTCCTCACATTTCTGTGATGCTAAGTTCTGGAATCTGAGGGGAGCCACAAATTTCCTACCACTCAGCAATTTTTCTACCTTGGTCTCCCAATAAAAATGAAACCTCACTTATGTGGGTGCCTGCAACAGAGAAAGGTCAAAAACATGTAGAGATTGAGGGGACACTAAAGCGTGTTCATATGCACAGTTTTATTTGCATGTTTTTAGGCTGACTCTGCTTTGGGCACACACACAAGTGGGGTATCATTTTTATAGGGAGACCAAGGGGTACACTGGGGGTACACATTATTTTTGTTTCTGGTAGAATATGGCACATAAATGCAAGGAAAATGTGTGATTTTAGTCATATTTTGAGGTATGCAGGGCATTGTGGGTAAGATAACTTGTTGAAATCCACAAGAGGCACACCATCTTGTCATCCCTTGGGTGTCTAGTTTTCAAACATATTTAGAGCTGGTGTATTTTCCCGAGACAAGAAGTGAGCACGCTACCAATTCTCTTACTTCTGCCATGTCCCAAACACTAAAATTGTGAAAAAACGCCATTAGGTTTTGTTAAAAAGACCCCTCACCCACCACACTAGTTGGTGGTATACTTCATCATTGGGGTCCCACTTGAGACATCTAGCGTGTCAGGGGTGTGCTTTGATGCCTGATTACAGCAGAATGTTTTTTTTTTTTCATGAGTTGCATTGCTAACTGAGAGAAGTGCATTTAAATTGTCTTGAGATACCCTCCAATATGGAATGTTTTTACTTGTGGTAATCTTGGGCAAAGGTTAAAAACAGTCATTTTAATAATTTGAGTGTTTGAAACAACACAGAAGTAAGAGTCTTGGTAGGTTGCTCCCTTCTTGTAGTTGTTGATATTAGTTCGGGAAGGTGAGCAAGATCTCTCTTCTCACTTGATAGGTCAAAAAACTGAACCAATGACACAGAGCTTGTAAGCTGTAAAGCCACGACAAGGCACCAACCGCTTGTAGGAAAGAACCATCTTGCCTGGCATGTTACCCCCATATTTCACTGTATATATGTTGTTTTAGTCTATGTGTCACTGGGACCCTGCCAGGCAGGACCCCAGTGCTCATAAGTATGTGCCCTGTATGTGTTCCCTGTGTGATGCCTAACTGTCTCACTGAGGCTCTGCTAACCAGAACCAAAGTGGTTATGCTCTCTCTGCTTTCCAAATTTGTCACTAACAGGCTAGTGACTAAATTTACCAATTCAAATTGGCATACTGGTACACCCATATAATTCCCTAGTATATGGTACTGAGGTACCCAGGGTATTGGGGTTCCAGGAGATCCCTATGGGCTGCAGCATTTCTTTTGCCACCCATAGGGAGCTCTGACAATTCTTACACAGGGCTGCCAGTGCAGCCTGAGCGAAATAACGTCCACGTTATTTCACAGCCATTTACCACTGCACTTAAGTAACTTATAAGTCACCTATATGTCTAACCTTCACCTGTGAAGGTTGGGTGCAAAGTTACTTAGTGTGAGGGCACCCTGGCACTAGCCAAGGTGCCCCCACATCATTCAGGGCAAAGTCCCCGGACTTTGTGAGTGCGGGGACACCATTACACACGTGCACTGTACATAGGTCACTACCTATGTACAGCGTCACAATGGTAGCTCCGAACATGGCCATGTAACATTTCTAAGATCATGTAATTGTCACCCCAATGCCATTCTGGCATTGGGGGGACAATTCCATGATCCCCCAGGTCTCTAGCACAGAACCCGGGTACTGCCAAACTGCCTTTCCGGGGTCTCCACTGCAGCTGCTGCTGCTGCCAACCCCTCAGACAGGTTTCTGCCCACCTGGGGTCCAGGCAACCCTGGCCCAGGAAGGCAGAACAAAGGACTTCCTCTGAGAGAGGGTGTAACACCCTCTCCCTTTGGAAATAGGTGTGAAAGCTGGGGAGGAGTAGCCTCCCCCAGCCTCTGGAAATGCTTTGATGGGCACAGATGGTGCCCATCTCTACATAAGCCAGTCTACACCGGTTCAGGGATCCCCCAGCCCTGCTCTGGCGCGAAACTGGACAAAGGAAAGGGGAGTGACCACTCCCCTGACCTGCACCTCCCAGGGGAGGTGCCCAGAGCTCCTCCAGTGTGTACCAGACCTCTGCCATCTTAGAAAGAGAGGTGTTTGTGGCACACTGGACTGCTCTAAGTGGCCAGTGCCAGCAGGTGACGTCAGAGGCTCCTTTAGATAGCCTCTTACCTCTCTTGGTAGCCAATCCTCCTTCCTAGGTAGCCAAACCTCCTTTTCTGGCTATTTAGGGTCTCTGCTTTGGGGATCTCACCAGATAACGAATGCAAGAGCTCACCAGAGTTCCTCTGCATCTCCCTCTTCACCTTCTGCCAAAGGATCGACCGCTGACTGCTCAGGACGCCCTGCAAAACCGCAACAAAGTAGCAAGACGATTACTAGCAACCTTGTATCGCTTCATCCTGCCGGCTTTCTCTACTGTTTCCAGGTGGTGCATGCTCTGGGGGTAGCCTGCCTCCTCTCTGCACCAGAAGCTCTGAAGAAGTCTACTGTGGGTCGACGGAATCTTCCCCCTGCAACCGCAGGCAACAAAAGTCTGCATCACCGGTCCTCTGGGTCCCCTCTCAGCACGACGAGCGTGGTCCCTGGAACTCAGCAACTCTGTTCAAGTGACTCCCACAGTCCAGTGACTCTTCAGTCCAAGTTTGGTGGAGGTAAGTCCTTGCCTCCCCACGCTAGACTGCATTGCTGGGTACCGCATGATTTGAAGCTGCTCCGGCTCCTGTGCACTCTTCCAGGATTTCCTTTGTGCACAGCCAAGCCTGTGTCCCCGACACTCTAACCTGCAGTGCACAACCTTCTGAGTTGTCCTCCGGCGTCGTGGGACTCCCTTTTGTGACTTCGGGTGGACTCTGTTTCACTTTTCTGCGGATGCTGCCTTCTTTTGTGAGGGCTCCCTGACTTGCTGGGCACCCCCTCTGTTCCCTCATCCAAGTGGCGACATCCTGGTCCCTCCTGGGCCACAGCAGCATCCAAAAACCCTAACCGCAACCCTTGCAGCTAGCAAGGTTTTTTTGCAGTCTTTCTGCGTGGGAACACCTCTGCAAGCTTCTTCACAACGTGGGACATTCATCCTCCAAAGGGGAAGTTCCTAGTCCTCTTCGTTCTTGCAGAACACCAAGCTTCTTCCAACAGGTGGCAGCTTCCTTGCACCCTCAACTGGTATTTCTTGGGCTCCTGTCCACTCTCGACACTGTTGCGACTCTTGGACTTGGTCCCCTTGTCTTACAGGTACTCAGGTCCGGAAATCCACTGTTGTTGCATTGCTGGTGTTTGTTCTTCCTGCAGAATCCCCCTATCACGACTTCTGTGCTCTCTGGGGGTAGTAGGTGCACTTTACACCTACCTTTCAGGGTCTTGGGGTGGGCTATTTTTTTAACCATCATGTTTTCTTACAGTCCCAGCGACCCTCTACAAGCTCACATAGGTTTGGGGTCCATTCGTGGTTCGCATTCCACTTTTGGAGTAAATGGTTTGTGTTGCCCGTACACCTATGTGCTCCTATTGCAATCTACTGTAAACTTTACGTTGCTTGCATTACTTCCTTTTGCTATTATCTGCATAATTTTGTTTTTTGCACATATATCTTGTGTATATTTCTCATCCTCATACTGAGGGTACTCACTGAGATACTTTTGGCATAATGTCATAAAAATAAAGTACCTTTATTTTTAGTATATCTGTGTATTGTGTTTTCTTATGATATTGTGCATATGACACCAGTGGTATAGTAGGAGCTTTACATGTCTCCTAGTTCAGCCTAAACTGCTTTGCCATAGCTACCTTCTATCAGCCTAAGCTGCTAGAAACACCTCTTCTACACTAATAAGGGATAACTGGACCTGACACAAGGTGTAAGTACCTCTGGTACCCACTACAAGCCAGGCCAGCCTCCTACATTGGTTGTGCAGCGGTGGGATAAGTACTTTTAACTACTTACCACTTTGTCATTGTGTACTTTTCATAAGAGAATAATATACAAAACAAGTTCAGTGTATGTACACCTAACCAAAAAGTGTTGCCTTTCTCCTCTTAAGCTTTTTACAAAGTTCTGAAAAGTTTCTCTAAACTACTAAAAGTTTCCAAAAAGTTAGAAAAAGTTTTTTTCTCTGTTCTTTAAAAAGTTCTGAAACTTTTTCTTTCTTCTCACTGTCTCTAAACCTTCTTCTATCATGTCTGATGTAGGGGCTGCTCTTAAAATGGTCAATACCGCCTATGACAATTTAAATTTCAAGAGCCTAAGGAGTCTCTGCTTAGATGGAGGTTTAGTGATAGGAAAGAACCCGACAAGAGAGTTTCTATATAACATGTTCATTGTGAATGATGAGTCCCTAGCAGGCACTTCAAATGAGAAGTTAATAGATGGCTTCCATTCTGACTCAGGGGAACTCCTTGAGGGAGGTGGGGTATAGTAGGAGCTTTACATGTCTCCTAGTTCAGCCTAAGCTGATTTGCCATAGCTACCTTCTATCAGCCTAAGCTGCTAGAAACACCTCTTCTACACTAATAAGGGATAACTGGACCTGGCACAAGGTGTAAGTACCTCTGGTACCCACTACAAGCCAGGCCAGCCTCCTACACCACTTTACAGGCCATTCACACTCCTTTCATACATGACACACACAAGATTATTCACACTGTCAGCCGCGGGCCCAGCACATTACCACATTCACAACAAGAGACAATCTAGAAACAATGTACATTGTGACACAGAAAGACACGAAAGACAATTATTACTGCACAACCATATATTCATCAAGAACACACACATAGGCCCTCATTATAACATTGGTGGTAAAAACCGCATACCGCCACGGCGACGGCCGCCAAAAGACCGTCGCCGCGGCTTCCATCCGTTCGCCATATTATGACCACAGCCTGATTTCCGCCACAAGAAGGACGGAAATCTGTCTGTGGCCATACTGGCGGACGGTGGTAAGGTGGTGTTGCTACCACCAGCAGCGTCACGTCAGTAGACCGCCACCAGCCGTATTATGACAAATAATACGGCCTGGCGGTGTTCTGCTGGCGGGCGCTGCTGGCGGTAGCAGCGCCCCGTCCCGTCACCTGCTGGAAGACCCCCTGGATACAGGTAAGTCGGGTCTCTGACAGGGGAGGGGGTGAGGGGTAGGATGTGTGTGTGTGTGCGGGGGTGTGCGTGAATGCGGGTGTGTGTTTAGTGTTGATTGCGTGCGTGAATGTATGGAAGTGTGAGTGTGTGAATTTGTGGAAGTGCGAGTGCGTGTATGTATGGAAGTGTGAGTGCGTGTATGTATGGATGTTTGAGTACGTGTATGTATGGAAATCAGAATGCATTTCTGCGTGTATGTTTTGAAGTGTGTGCGGACGTGTGTGTGAATGGATGAATGCATGCGTTTATGTATCTGTGAATGAGTGTGTTTCTGCATGTGTTTGTTTGAATAGGGGGCGTGGATGTATGGGGGATGAGGGGTAGGGAAGGTGGGGAATTCCCTGTCATTGACTGGGCCTACCGCTATGGTTTTCATGGCGTTGCTATTGCAATAGGCCGGGTCATAATTCCGATGGCAGCCGCCGGGCTAGAGATGGTTATCTCCAGCCCGTTGGCTGCTACTGCCATGGCGGTCAGAGTGGTACATTGGCGGGTTGGCTTGAGCCAACCCGCCAATGTCATAATGTGGCAGTAGTTACCGCCAGCCTGTTGGCGGTACTACCGCCACATTGACGCCGACCACCGGGGTCATAATGACCCCTATACTGTTTGGATTTGACTCAAGGGGGAGTGATGGTTCAACATATACAATTATATTAACAAGAGATTTCACAAAAATTAAATGCACTGTTAATAAATGAAAGGCCAGAAAACTGAACTAATGACTCCCAGCTTGTGAACTGTAAAGCTGTGTCAAGGCACCAACTGCTTTATAGTCCATTCACACACCTTTCATATGTGAGACAGACAAGACCATTCATTCTGCCAGCCGTGGGCCCAGCACATTACAACACTCACATCAACAGACATCGCCATTCAAGGGCCCATCACTTTCATAAGCCCACATGCCTGACACAGCAACCACACCGGCTGACTGAGTGTGTGGACTGGCTATTGGCTTGCATTGTATGTAGTGACCAGCAGCAAGTCACTACTCACACACAGCCAGTTAAGCCCCAGCTCACACACACTGCCAGCCAAGCAGCAACCCACACACACAGCCAGCAAAGTGCCATTCCACACACACTGTCATAAAAATTTTTATAACAAAAAAAAAACACAAACCAACTGTAAGTAATTACAAAACTACAAACACAACAGTTCTAACTAAATACATTACACTAATTGCAACCGTGAAACTTACCAAAAAATATAAAAAGAAACAGACCAGATAATGCTCACAGGTGCTCCCCAAAATTATTTTTGTGTGGTACATTCTAAAACAAGCAAGCACATACAGCCCAGGTTTAGAAGGACAATCAGGGCAGTGCAAACAACTCTCCTTCCGCATGTCTCTTTGCGTACAGACTCTGCATCGTTTAGGGATTGTTTTTTTTTTAGGCATGGGAGGAATATGATCAGCACACTGGTGATATTTCAATCTATTCACATCCTCCATCACTCCAACTCTAGGAACACTTGCCTGTTCCACTACAGCAAGGCTGCTTATCACAGATTTCTGAAACTGAACAAAAGTCATCTTTGACTCTGGAGCACAATCCTTGAACACAACAAAACATTAAAGGTTGCTAACTGGAAGATATGGATAGACAACTTCTTAAACCAAACATAGGCTTTACGAACAGCAGCGTAAGGTTCCAACCTCTGATCTACTCTATATATACCACCCATGTGCTTACTGTAGTCTTAATTGCACACAGGTTTGTGCACTTCAGTAACCTGACCCCAAACTGTCACAGGTGAAATACTTTCATCATGGATGGTAGCTATCATGTAGAGATCCCTCCTGTCTGAAAATTTCAGAGCTAGCAGTTCATCACTATGTAAGGCACTCCACTGTCCCCTCTCAAGCTTTTTACAAACAAGCTCCTTTGGATATCCTTTATGGTTAGAGTGGACTGTGCCACAAGCAACAGTGTTCACTTTGAATAATTCACTGAACAATGCACACCAGTGTAGAAGGTATCTAGTTACAAATGGTGACCTTTGTTAAGAAGTCGGCTATCAAGTTCCAACACAATTTTCTCACTAACTCCAAAAGTGGACAGACAACCAGGGGGGTCAATAGTGGAATCCCTACCAGTGTAGACCCAGAAATTATAGACATATATTGTGCTACTCTCAGACACCATATACAACTTAAGTCCATAATGTGCCCTCTTGCTAGGAATGTACTGCCCCAAAACCAAACGGCCGTTGAACAGGACCAAAGACTCGTCCACAGCTGCTTCTTTCCCTGGAACATAGATCTCTGAAAATCAATCTACAAATTGAGCAAGGACAGGCAGAATCTTAAAAAGACGGTCACAATCAGGGTGATCTGGTGGCAATGCTAAAACGTTATCAACAAAATGCAGCATTCGAATCAGAAGTAAATACCGATCACAACTCATGATTGTAGGAAATATGGAAGTTGCCATCAAGGGACTGGTAGACCAATATAAAAGTTGAACCAAAGAAGTTCAACGCTTCCAGACTTGTGGGAGTCCACTGTGTAGCTCTAGAGTGGGGCTTACGTCTGCCACTGTTGTCCCTCAAATACTGTTCAGCACACAAATTAGTCTGCTCAGCAATCTCACCCAAAAATACATCGTCCATATGCAACTCAAAGAAAGTTATAGCAAAAGGTTTTCAGTTCTCATTGTACACCCTGCAACACCAGTAAAGGCAGGCAACACTGGCTGCACCATGTTTGGGGCAACTCATATTTTAGATCTTACAATGGGAAGCCTTTCAGCCCCAGGCTGCTGCACTATTGGCACATCAGTGTCTTCCTCTAAAACAGGCACTTCATCCACTCTGAGAGTGGCTTCATCCGCTTCATCATCAGGTGATTCCTCTCAGACAGAATATTCACTCCCAGAATCTTGCACTTCCTCCTCTGTCTCAGATACAGTCAGTCTCATAATCATGGTTAGAGGAAGATTCAAAACGTACACCAACAACCTGCGACTAGCCATAATCCTTCATAATAAAAGTAACCTGACAAATATAACACTGTGCAAAATAAGTAATAGACAAAATGTGGCTTTATCACAAACACTTATATACTCAAAAATGGTACCACTCACTTGACAGAGATAGCTAGACTAACCAACACCTACTCTGCACAGACACAGCAAGCACCAGTGAAATCCCACTAAAAAGGAAAAGCAAAATAAAATTACACAAAAGACAACACAATACACATAGTGCACAAATCCAAGGAGAATTTCACACACAATAAAACATAAGCTAAATATGCTGTTACTATTACACCATTCACAAAAAACTCATTAATGCATAGCATTGATAATCAGTTAAGTAAACAGTACAAAAAAAAGTTTTCTTACCAAACACAAGAAACTGCGCAAACTGCAGATCTACCACTGTCGAAACTGCAAGCGGGACTCACAGCAAAGGAATCAAAAGCTTTGCACTAGAATATAAAGGAGAAATAAAGATTATGATCACAAATGCAAATAATGTGGCAGCCCACACACACCAAGTTGGGGGTAGATGAGCCAAACAATATGTCCGAAACATTCACCTCCTTGCCCAAGGGGCATCTCCCCATAACAACAGCAGCAACATAGTGAATAAAACATCCCTGGTGTCTAGTGGTTTATGCCCCTCTTGGGGGACAGATTGCCTAAACAAAAGAGGCTGATCTGCCCCCAAAGGGGGCAGAAATGGCCAAATTATGTGCTCTCTTAAGGGAGCAACCCTTGCCCAAGGGGCCGCTCCCCAAAGTCACCAAAATTTAAAATCTCTGGTGTCTAGTGGTTTCTGCCCCCTTTGGAGGCAGATGGCCCTAAACAAAAGAGGCCAATCTGTCCCCAATGGGGCAGAAACAGCCAAAATGTGTGTCCCCTAAAGGGAGTGACCCTTGCCCCAGGGGCCAGTCCCAAAAATTGCTAAATTTCAAATCCCTGGTGTTGAGTGGTTTCTGCCCCCTTTTGGGCCTAAAAGAAGAGGCCGATCTGCCTCCAAGGGGGCAGAAATGGCCAAAATAATTGTCCCCTAAAGGGAGCGACCCATGCCCAAGGGAGCGCTCCCCAAAATCGCCAAATGTTAAATCCCTGGTGACCTAGTGGTTTCTGCCCCACAGGCAGATTGGCCTAAAAAAAGGTGGCCATTCCCAAAATCAACAAAACACATATGTAGACACACACAAACAAAAATTCTGCTGCACGAACTCGAAGCCATGAGCAGGAATACATTTCAAAGAGACACTGAGGGAAAGGAAAAACTCTTTGCTTTCCCGCTGGTGCCTCTTTGAAACCCTTACCCATCAGGGGACAGCAAAACTTGCCTGTTTCTCCTCTGGGCACTGGAAGCAAATGGCTTCCAGTGCCGGCGACCTTCTCTGATAACACCAGCCCGCGGGGTGTGAGCTGACATCATCAGATCGCTGGGAAGAGGTCAGGATGGCTGCAGAAGCGCTTGCGCTGCCACCCGTGATGGGGAAGTGAGGGGGGGAGGCCTATGGGGGGAGCGTCAGCGCTTCCCCACTGGGTAGGTGCTAGGACAGTGGGGGCTGTGTGACGCACATGTCCATCGCGGCATTAGATGGCCCCCAGCCATCCAACGCATGCAAGGGGTTAAATTAGTGTTTTTTCACCACTGTATATGCATAAATCTGGAAGCAAGGTACTCACAGCCATTGCATGACAAAGTGTGAGGGGGGCCCTTCATGATATGCTGAAGGGGGCCAACACACTCATATCAATAGGGGCTGAGGGGGCTTGCTCTGGTGTAAGTAAGCCTGGGTCACCCCCTCTGCACAGTGGGGGCTCCGGGGACCTCTGTTACGGCTTTGACCCACAGTGAGGGAGATTAAAAAACTGCCTCCTTCACTCAGCGTTGATGCACATGTGTTGGCCAGCAGCAAAACTAGCAGGATGCCCAGCATAGAGGGGTCTTGCTGCTCATCCCCAAACCCTGTGGTTAGCAGAGAGAGTGGGGAGAAGGGTAGGGCACTGCACAGAAGGGACTGTTGAAAATAAACCCCTTGCTGGTGCATCAAAGTAGGCAAAGAAGGGGCAGCTATGAAATTTGCATGCTGTGCCTGTGGTGCCCCAGAATAGCAGGAGCATCACCAAAAGTAAAGCATACTTCAGGGGTTTCAAGGAGCAGGAGCCGTCACCTCATTTGTGACTCTGCTGTTTACTAAAAGTATGGCACGCTAATTCTCCCAGGGCAGGGTATGCAGGACTCCAGGAGAAACTTTATTGTGTTTTCATACATTCCCAGAAGCAATGTTTTGTTATGAGGCTCTGAAGTGCATGGACACGTTGAGTTTTTTGGTTCTTTGGTTGGCATTTTGGTTAATAGTAAATAATAAGGAATTCAATAAAAGTGTATTTTTTGTTATTGAACCTGCTTGTTTATGATAGCTAAAAATCCAAAAATATAAATATAATCGGGGCAACATCCCGCATTGTTCGTTATATCAGAACTTTTATTGTTGAATGCATGTTGACACCTTTTGATAAAGCCAGTGGACCAGCCTTTTTGTCATTGTGTGTAACATGTTTGCAGGGAGTGTTGCAATTTCAGGAGTTAGGATCTGATGGCATTTAAAGAGGTGAAGGTGCCTCATCTTGGGGGTTTTGTTTAAATTTAGGAGTTTGCTTGAATTTTGTGATGGTCCCTCATTGTGCACGTACTGTTTGCGAGGCCATTCTAGAATGCGTCCTCATCAGCATTTCCACCTGTCAGCATGTATGTTTGTAGTTCTGTGTGTTGTATATAATTTGAGTTGTATTTAAATACTTTTCCTGTGTAAATGAAAACCTACTAACTGGACTTTAATTTATTGGGTGTTATTTCTTGCACTGCTGAGTTCTGACTGTCTGGCCCAGAGCACGTCCCCAAGTAAGCCTTGGACTGCTCAGCTCGCTACCCTGAGAGACAAGTGCTAGAAGGGTACTTCATTCCCAACTTCAGAGCCTGCACTAGGAGAGCCCTAGGACACCAGAAGCGAAAGACCCTGAATTGTAAGATTGGGCCCTCTAACCTTTGGTTGCCCTGGCACCCTCTGACCAGGATTTATAAACATTATAGAAGATGCATAAGCAGTTCAGTACATCCCTTTGGTATCATCCATCAAATACCAAGAACATTCACCACAACCCACGGAAGCTGACTCATTCTTCTAACACAAGAGCTTACTCATTCTCACTACTTACACCATATGTTCAGAAAACAATTGAGACTATTCTACAAAGGAAACTTTGGGAAGTCAGTACCTGGCTACTGAAAGAACACTTATGTCATGCTAGTGGTCAATTACGTGCTGCGCAGATACCGATAACATAACATGATGTAGTATGACACAGACGGCGCTGTTCGTTGACCTTCATCTGCTATGGTGAGGAGGAGGATGGAGGCCAACAAGGCAGACAGCACACTACTCAGGGATTGGGAAAGACATTTATCGGGTCAGGGTATGGCCAGTTGTATGGCAATCCTAAACAAAGGAAAGCTCCCTTACAGGCCAGCATGAGAGTCTATGTGAAGTGTTATTTTGTGGGGAACAATTGAGCAATCCTTGGTAGATTCCAGACCGTGTGTCTTGTCAGATTTACTATGCACTTGGCTCCCACTCTCAAGTTAATGGAGTTCAGATATCATACAAAGGCCTACAAATATCTTATATCTCCATGGTCGATCTACCCTTTGTTCGAATTTTCTTCGCAGTTCCGAGTTTCTAAAAGAGCAGCATAACAGATATTACAGAGTGTTGAATGTTCTACATTCTGGCACATAATTTTCTTTGCCATTCACACATTTCTTATAAAACATATGGGGGCTTATTCACAAGCCCCTTGTGCCACCGGTGTGCCACTTTTTCCCATGCAAAACGTGACGCACCAGAGGCGCAAGGACCTTGTAAATAGCCCTGTTGTTTTCGTATATCCAAGAGAGGACAATTCTGTGCCAGAGGTACTCAGAAGGAAAGGTATGTGATATACCCGTAGACCAAAATGCCAGAGAACGTCTGCGCTCATTGTAGACTAGCTAGAGAGGAAAGGTACATGTGGACTTCAGTACTGTTTTACAGATCAGTTGAAGGGTAATGCAGTCTCATATTATTCGATTTATAAAATGTTATATGTATCTTTTCTATAAGCTATCTTATGTTTGTTTGTGCTAATGAGTTAAATATTATCACCATAATTGTTATTCGCCATGTTATACTCAAGAACAGTTTGTAATAAATAATTATAAGGACAACAGTGCTGTGTTCATTGGCTTCTTAGGACCAAGGGCCTGATTTAGATCTTGGCAGAGGGATTACTCTGTCACAACGGTGACAGATATCACATCCCTCGAAATCTAAATCCCATTGTTTTCTATGGGATTTAGATTTCAGCGGACAGGATATCTATCGCCGTGGTGACAGAGTATCCCCTCCACCAAAATCTAAATCAGGCCTCAAGTGTGGTTCCACACATAAACAAATCACATGCATAGTTCTCAGGCATGTCTGAAGCAGCCTACATACTGACCCATCCCCATGACAAATCTTGCAGGTGGACCAGACATATTCCTCTCTATTTTCCCTTCTCTGTGTGCCACACAGGCTATCTACACTAATTCAAGAGCTAAGGGAAATCTACAAAGGGACCGGGACCGAAGTCTTTTGGTTGACATCAACCTTAAAGGTTGATAGTGAAGCTTTAAAGTGTCTTCTGGCTGTGTGAACCATCGGACCTGGAGACCTATGGAACCTTTGCCAGCAGTTTTTTTCCTGCCATAATTTTCCTCACTTCTCTATGAGGATCCTGTTAACTACTGCTTTTCCGTAATCGTGTATTGTGAACCAGTAAAATGATGTAGAAACTGAGCTAGTCTCAAAAAGAGATCAATTAGGAGATCTTACATTATGAACATATATTAGATTTGTGTTAAATGATACTCCCACTTTAACAGTGTCCTTTGGTCATCTCAAAGAGTGCAGCTCTCAAGGCCTTCTCAGCTTGAACCAGTTCACAATGCATGTGAGAGAGCGTAGCTTATATAATCTATATTAACATGAAATGTTTATGAATTAATGTGTGATAATGCTGCATAGAAACTGTAATAGTAATTTTGCTTAACCGTGCACCTGAAATGTGACCACGGGGAGTGTCCGTCAATGTATACATGGACTAATAATGGTGATTAAGATGTTTATGTATCAATATATTGGATAAGATTATACTAATTAAGCAATAATTGTGTTATTGAATTTGTGCTGAAATCCTTATAGGCCTTAAATTAGCATGTGTCAAAGCTTAGCTGTGTGGCTCTCATATTAAATGTATTTTTCCTATCTTGCAGTGTGCTGACTCACAAAAGGACATGACCTTTGTTTTTTTCTTCAAACTAGAAGACAAATGTAACCATGCTAGATCCATTCCCATGAATTTTTCCATTGCTTGTAGGATGATATTAAAACAAAATGAAACAGTGTAGATTAATGTAATGTACAAGGTCATTCAAACCGGTGAAGACAATGAAGCTACTGACCAAAAGATGTGCAAAGAATTACAGAAAGATGAAATCATACCGGACGTGCCACCTCTGAAGACATCGAATAGGGGAACCAATCAAAGACTTGTAAAATAATATGGGGTGGAAGTTAGGTGACATATTCTGTTTCCTGATAGGTTAGAGATAGTGTGGTATAACAAATGTCCAATAGAATTTTGGGGGAAGGTACAACAACAAAGGGATAAAAACCCATGACCCGGGGAGCCATTTAGGTGGGTTAGGGAATGCTATTGATTTTATCCAGAAACTCTGTCACTCTGTTTGGTGACTTGTTGGTTTACTTAAAACCATCCTCGCCCTTAGATTTGTCCATTTTACACTTTATCTCCTTATGAGGGAAGTGCCCTTTTGCCCTGGAGCTGAGTTCTGACTGATGGCGATTTGACTGATGTCCTGAAGACGAAGACTGAGCCTGTGCGCTGACCTAAACTTTGGAGGGTAATTATGACAATGCACTTGTGATTTGTCTGTTTGCTTTTCCTTTCTAGGTACCAACTACTTACTTTTGACACAGACCATAGTTAGATGTTTTTCCAAATTGGTGTTCTAAATTGTTTTGCATGAAGCCCAACATGCTAATGCTAATCAGTGGTTAGGACAGGTGTTCACTAAACTGACGCAAATAGACAAACGACCAAATCTATGCTCTGTTGAACTGACGCGTTATTGACACTCTGCTAAATTGATCTATGTTTACGCCGTGTTATGTTCTGATGTTTGTGATTCTCGCCTTAATGAAATCTTACCAAAGTTGCCATATCGTGACTAAGCTATTATGTTTCTTGGTTTTGAGATTAACGCATCTGCTCTTAAATTTGTAATCAATAGGGAATAAAACTTAAACAATTCTACTAAACTGGTGTGGTTATTCATGGCTGCAAGGTCATGGTAGAGTTTTGAATTGATTAATGACTTTGAAATTTATTGTTATGATAAATATTGATGACATTATTGACGTATTGATTGACATACTGATTAGCTATCTCGTCCTAAGGTGTCTCTCAACTGGGTCAAAAGGTTCATTGGCCTAAAACGAGTCCTGATGTGTAATAAATTATCATAAAGGGACCCGTTAACACATGTTTCCACTGTAAGCTACATTATGCCTAAAAGCATTCACGCAGTCTCATTCCTGGGTTAATGATTATGTCACAACAATTTCTGTAGTAAACAGTGGGAAATAACATATGTGAACTGGTTTTGCACACTATTTTAGCATGGTATAACAGCTATCACAAAGATTTACATGCACAATTTCTTCCAGGTAGGACAAGAAGGTAATCGTCCATGCACAAATAAGGAGTGAGCAGAACTTGGGTTCATTTTAAGCCAATAACGACCCCGCCTTCCTTCCTGTTGAACCTCCTACCTCACTCACTATGCACATCTCAGCTATCTCACAGATCTAGTCATTCCCTTTACTAGGTGCTCCTGAATGTACGATCAATGAACATAAACCATCCGAACATCTATAAATTGATATAAATCTCTTTCCCTGACCTACTGTGCATAGCTGACACCTGACTAAATGATGGCCCTGCACATCACCTTCACAAAGCCCCACCCTCAGTTTATAGAATAGTCTAGTGAAATCATCCCACTACAAAGATTATGGATGTCTGGCAAAGCGTGATTCAGCCCTACGGCATCATTTCAGTGGTCTTGGAACTAGTCTACAAAATATCCCTCCGATCAAAGCCATACAAGACTTTATGGTCCAGAATGTGAAACTCTACTTGTGCAATGCTTTAAATCTTGAATATTCATGGTAGCATTTCTCTTGATCTACAGATTGCCCCACCAATTATATTGCATTTGATGACCCCTTCGTGAACTTTGCTTTAAAGAGCACCTTAAAGCAAGACAATCTCTTTTCACAGAGAGACTTCAACACATCAATACATGACCTGCAGCAAACAAAATATCTTCAGTCGAACCTGTAGTCTATTAACTTCCATCAAGCTGTCTTTAGGCCAGCTCATACTGGTAGGCATACACTGGATAGACTAGTTGTACCTCATAACAACATTACAGTGATTGAGAACTGTGCTATCACTAGGATGGAAGATAAAGTAATGCACTTAATTTTCTCCATCGCTGCTTAAGACTACACCTTTCTGAAAACAAATATTGCGTATTAGACCCTGGAAGATATGTGATCTACCCTTCTGCAAACCCTCAACTATCCACCATACTACTCTCCAGGCCTGCAACTACAGTTCAACAGTTCAATCCTGTACTGACAACCACCTTTAATAACGACATCAACTAGTAAGTGATGCAAGAATGCTGGTTGGCTGACACCAGAACTAAAATCTGTGAAACCATAGAAAATAATCCTGTAAAGATTTTTGAAGAAATTGCACAGTAACAGTAACAGTAACACATTGTTTGGTGACTTGTGAAAAAAAGCTATCAAAGCCTTGGATTCTGTATTTCACAGAAACACATATAGCCTAAAAGAATCAATTACTTTTTAGGTAACTCAACTACCTTTCTGTTGTTGTCACATCACAGTGCGTTTCTATTATAAGAGTGGCCATACTTGTAGCTAAATCAATATATTTTACAGTCCTCAGGACAAGGAAGGAAAGATGGGAGAGGTGGCTAATTGCACACATTGAAACTGACCAGATTAATTACAACGTTTGCAGTGGGGGCTGGTGGAACTTGAAAGGGATGGGGCACCTCTTTCATTCAAGAGAGCACTTTTAAATAAGTGAGTTTAGGATGCACGCATCCTGAACTCACACATGTAATGCTCTAGTCTCTTGTATGTTTTTAACATGCAGGAGTGTTTCACTTTAGTAATCGGGTTATACAACTATACTGAGAGGCATTTATTATAATTGTTAATAAATGCTTCTCGATATAGTGATGTGAACTGATGTACTAAAGTGAAACGCTCCTGTATGTTAAAAGTAAACAAGAGACTAGAGCACTTTTAAATATGTCACTTCAGGAAGCACACATCCTGAACTCACATATTTAAAAGTGCTCCCTTGTATGCTTTTAACATGCAGGAGCGCTTCACTTTAGTAATCAGTTTATATCACTATATTGAGAGGCATTTATTAACAGTTTCAATAAATGCCTCTCACTGTAGTGAGATAAACTGATGTACTAAAGTAAAACCCTGCTGCTTGATAAAAGCATGCAAAGGGAACACTTTTAAATACATGAGTTATGGATGTGTACTCTGCTGTGCCAGCCTGTGGTTTGTTTTGGTTCAAAAACAGTGAAAATGAACCACAGGCTGGCAGGCATGATGGAATGTCTCCACGTTCACCCCATCCCCCTCCCCTGGCGCCAGGTACCCGGAAAATCTTGCTCTGGAACACTCACGCGCCTCATCAGGGTGTGCTGCTGCTGCTCCAGTCTAAGATGGGAGGCTTGAGAGTGCCAAGAGTGCCCTCTCAGCCTCCCACGCAAAAGCATGCATGTGGCTTGAGGTCACAGAGTCTCATGACTGTGACCTCGAATCACATGCTTGCAATCCTTCACAGACTGCCAGCAACACCTTTTCCCAACAAGTCCCAGGTGACGAGTTGGGAAAGGGTGTTGCTTGCTGCCTGTGAAAGTGATTGACTGGCAGTCCCAGGAATACAGGGCTTACGCCCAAGACTGCTTGTAAATATGATGCTGATGGTATCGTGAATGGGAGGTTTCTTCAGAGCCCTGAACACTTCAGGCCAGGACTGGCACCGGGTCAGCTCTTAGCCTGTATAGGATTTTGTTTTTAATGAAAATGCTGAGGGACATCCGCTCACTAGAGCATGAGTCCCATTCGAAAGTCCCTGGCGGCCTGACTCTCATCGAGAGGCAGCCAGGCTCTTAAGTAGCACCCCACAAGCTTAAAACCCTTATTTAATAATAAAAAAATACTTAACATGTGAATGGTAATTGCTCTTTGCAATTACCATTCACATGACTTCACAATGAGGTGGGCAGTGCCCTGGTACACTTTAGTGGCACCCGCTTCTGAACGTTTGTGCAATGATGGGGCCAAAACAGGATGATACTCAGATTTTTGATGCAATCTCTTCAGAGCTCTTACATTGGCATGGGCCACTAATAGTTGTAAGGGTTTTAATAGTTTCTATGATATGAGAAATCACGGGCTCATGCAAGAATGATTAAGGTTCATAAATCCATCTTTGCTCTGATGAGTATACATGGTTTGGTCGATGTCTGGTGTGCTTCTTAACCTGAGGAGCCTGGCTACACGTAATGCTTTGATGTTCAAAACACTATTCTAGAACTGATATAGTCTTGGGGGCATATTTAAGAGCGGTTTACATCATGCTTGCACCATGCAACGTGATAAAAGTGTGATAAACCGTAAGTCATATTATTTAAGCCATACAAAGGGACTTTGCGTGGCTCCAAAAATATTGAGTAAAGCAATGCAGCGCAAATCGCTGCATTGCCTTACTTGCGCTGCATTGCCTTACTCTACCCTGGAAAGGCATTCCATTGGTGTTGCATGGGTGTTCCCATTCCAACTCCCATGGATTTTGACCAATTCCCAGATTTACAAGAACTTGCACACCTTTGAATGTGCCATAAACGTGTGTAACAAGGAGAAATATCTACACTTCTCCTTGTGTCTTCCTCTTTCTATTGTGCTGCATTCTACAGTACACATAGAAAGAAGACTATGGCCCTCATTACAACCCTGGCGGTAAATCCCGCTTTCCGCCATGCTGAAGACCGCCAACATACCGTTGCGGCGGCAGAATTCCGCTACAGTGTTACGACCCACATCTCAGAACCTGCCACAATACAGACACCCACACAAGCCCGCCACACCAAAGGTCAGTGAGAAACTGGCGATACCAAAACCTACAACGTCACGCCAACAAGAATACGCCCACACTATCACGACCCACGAGTCAACGCACATTTACAAAACACAACCACATTAGACAATTCAAAATACACACACCTGACACACATACACACACCTCACCCACACACCCACAACACTATAAAACACACGCCCACATGACCCACAACCCCTCATAACGAACAATTTTGGAAGAAGCCCAGAGAGAGAGATTAGCAAACACAACACCAGCATCCACAGGTACACAACACCATCACTCATACAACATCCACGCACCTCCAACAACACACACTAACACATCCCCCCACACATCACAACAGACAGCACCTCACACATCACCCACACCACATCATGGCACCTTAAAGACACCCCAGGTTTTCAGAGGAGGAGCTCAGGGTCATGGTGGAGGAAATCATCCGGGTAGAGCCACAGCTTTTTGGATCACAGGTGCAGCACACCTCCATTGCTAGGAAGATGGAGCTATGGCGGAGAATCGTTGACAGGGTCAACGCAGTGGGACAGCATCCAAGAACACAGGATGACATCAGGAAGAGGTGGAACGACCTACTGGGGAAGGTGCATTCAGTGGTATCCAGACACCGGATCGCTGTACAGAGGACTGGCGGTGGACCACCACCTCCTCCCCCACAACTAACAACATCGGAGGAGCAAGTCTTGGCAATACTGCATCCTGAGGGCCTCACAGGAGTAGCAGGAGGACTGGACTCTGGTAAGTCATATCTTTACTACTATATCCCCCACCCCACCTGCATGCCATCATATACCCCCACCCTTACCCTCACTCCCATCACTCCATCATCTCACATATGTCCCACTATCACAACCCACACATCCCAATACCAAGGCCCTGCATGCAACACCTATGCATGGACCACCATCACCAAAGTATGTCCAGTACAGATACCCACACAGACCCCAAACCAACTATCACAAAAGGGCAAACACAATTATGCAAGCACAGGTGTAGAGGGTACCTCACCCAATGCACAAGATGGCACACACAGATACTAAAACTATGCATTTACACCCCAACAGGACCCATACCCAACGTCACCGGACAGGAGGTGCCAGACATATCCAGTCCCCCCACAGAAGAAGCTCACAGTCATGACAGCAGCTCTGCACGCCTGGATCAAGATGAACAGGCTTGCCCATCAGGGAACTCTGGACAGTCGGTTCCCCTGCCACTGTCACAAGCCACCACAGAACCTCCCCCCTCAGGAAACACCACCACAGCACCCACCCAGCGGGCCCATCCCTCTGTCCCCAGGACACGTCAATCAGCATTGTGTCCACCACTACAGGGAACCCAGGCAAACCCACCAACCCAAGAAAATCAGGGACCTGGGGTCAGTGGCAGTGGGCACACGGTTCAGGGGACATAGGCACAGGATAACAGGAAAGCTGGGAGGACTGCTGTGTGACAGGAGGAGGACAGGCCGAGGGAACCGACACTCCACGAGGCACTCTCCAACATCATGGGAGAATACCACCATTCCCAGGAGACCATGGGCATGGTACTGGCCCAGTTTCAGGAGACTCAGCGGCTGCAGGAGGAACACTACCTTGGGATCAGGGAGGACTTAAAGTCTATCAATAACAGCCTGGTCATCATTGCAGGGGTGCTGGCAGACCTTGTCAACACCATGAGGGACACAGTGGCACACAAACGGGCCCCTGACACTAGCCTGGACGATAAACAGCCCTCCACCTCCGCCGGCGCTAGTGGATAGAAGGCACCACCCAGGACCAACAGGCCACCAGCATCCCACCCCCTGCAGAAGGAGAACCACCCCGCAAAAGGTCCCTGAGATCCAGGAACAAGACAGAGAACATTGCCAAGACCCCACCAGGAAATAAGACCCTCCTGAATGTCACCCTTCTGTCCCACTTTGTCACCCTGTCCACCTTAAACTTACATTGCTCCCCTTCCTATGCCCCATTGGACAATGCACCTGTGAGACCAAGAGACAGGACTTTGCCATGGACAATCCTTCACCATCACCCCAGCCCATTGCACACACCCCTCCACTTATTAGCACAGAAATAAACACCCTTGAATCACAAAACAATCTGGAGTCAGTCTGTGCTTTTACACATGTGTAATTGCAACATCTCTGAAATATAGCAATGTCAATGTACTTGTTCATATACCAATGTTACACAGTTGTAGGCCAGAGTAAACATAGCAGAGGGCACAAAGTGGGACCCAAATTTGTGAAATGGAAAGCCAAAGTGACAAGTCAGGGTTCATACACAGAGGTAAAAAGGCAAATTTATGCTAGGTCCTACAATAGTATGAGATGTGGGAGGCAGTTCCATCCTCTTACCTGTGTCTCACTGGAAGTATTGCATGATGATGTTGTTTTGGTTGTCTACAGCTTCTTCTTCTGCCTCCTCTTCTTCACTGTCCACAGGCTCCACAGCTGCCACAAGACCACCATCAGGCCCATCCTCTTGCAGAAAAGGCACCTTGTGTCGCAAAGCCAGGTTGTGCAACATACAGCAGGCCACGATGATCTGGCACACCTTCTTCAGATGGAGGCACCAGAATCTGGCCTTCAGGAGGCCAAAGGTGCACTCTTTTATCCTCCTAGTTCGCCCATGTGCCTCATTGTAGCGTTCCTCTGCCCTTGTCCTGGGATTCCTCACTGGGGTCAGTAGCCATGACAGGTTGGGGTAAGCACAGTCACCTGCAAATATCGAGGGACAACTGTTAGACATCCTCCAAATATTAGGGAATCTTCCATACCCAGACAGCAGATGAAACTGTGTGGGTACTTAAGGCTCACCTATTAGCCACACACAGTGCCTCTGGAGTTGCCCCATCACATAAGGGATGCTGCTATTCCTCAAAATGTAAGCATCATGCACTGAGCCAGGATACTTGGCATTCACATGGGAGATGTACTGGTTTGCCAAACACACCATCAGCACATTCATAGAATGGTGGCTTTTGAGGTTTCTGTACACCTGTTTATTCCTGCGGGGGGCGGACAAATGCCATATGTGTCCCATCAATGGCGCCAATGATGTTGGGGATATGTCCCAGGGCATAAAAGTCTCCTTTCCCTGTGGGCAGATCCTCCACCTGAGGGAAAACGATGTAGCTGCGCATGTGTTTCAGCAGGTCAGATAACACTCTGGACAACACGTTAGAGA
Source organism: Pleurodeles waltl (assembly GCF_031143425.1). Lineage (NCBI taxonomy): Eukaryota > Metazoa > Chordata > Amphibia > Caudata > Salamandridae > Pleurodeles > Pleurodeles waltl. The sequence goes on from NC_090439.1 coordinate 968,995,314, forward strand.
ACATTGGCTGTGACATCCCTGATGCCATGGCTACTGTTGTTTGAAAAGACCCACTGGCCAGGAAATGGAGTACTGACAGGACCTGCACTAGAGTGGGTATTCCTGTGGGATGGCTGATAGCTGACATCATGTCTGGCTCCAACTGGGCACACAGTTCCTGGATTGTTGCACGATCAAGTCTGTAAGTGATAATTATGTATCTGTCTTCCATTGTTGACAGGTCCACCAGGGGTCTGTACACCAGAGGATGCTGCCATCTCATCACCCTTGCGCCAGCGGACGTGCCCTATGGAGAAGAGGGTCATACACAACATAGGTTTCAAAAGGCTGTTTAGCACAAACGTTAAATTTTCTCTAAGTGCCTTTGTCTGTCCGTATTCCTGGCCTAAATAGGTGTGACGCAGTTAGTTGGCCTGCCATGTGGCCCCCTGAAATGGCGGCTGCCTGACCTGTAAGGTGGGACAAGGGGAAATGAGGTAACTGCGCTGGCGTTGTAGACCACTGTGGTAGGCGGTCGAAGAACGCGGCGCTATTCAGCATTGGTTATCATTGGGCACTATGCGTTCCAGGAGCCAATGACAATGTACGCTGGAGGTGACGGTACACACCGCCGCAGATGTGACCGCCATTTTCTATCTGTTGACTCACTTAATACCTGACCTTCAACAGTAGAGGACCTACACTGCAAGTGCTGCTGTGACCTGTGTCTGGAAGCGACAATGGCTCGAGTGTCTGGGGAAAGGGCCCCAGTCTTCACTTCGGAGGAGTTGGACAGACTAGTGGATGGGGTCCCCCCCAGTACAGGCAACTGTATAGTCCGCGAGACAAACAGGTGAGTAAACTGTGTGCATGGTGGATGGCATATGATTGTATGGAGTGTCTTGGATGGAAAAGACAGGGGTGGGTGACAGGCCAGCATGTGAGGATGGTGTGTGTATGTATTTCTGGGCCAGGGTGGGAGGTTTGTGGCCAATGTATGAGAAGAAATGTACGGGGGAGTAACATCCATTTTTACTTCACTTTTCGTCTAGGTCTGCGCCCACCAGAAGAAGGGTATTTGGCGTGCCATCGCCAAGGAAGTGCGGACCCTGGGGGTCTCCCATAGACAGAGCACCCGCTGCCGGAAAAGATGGGAGGACTTGTGCCGCTGGACCAAGAAGACAGCGGAGGTCCAGCTGGGGATGGCCTCCCAACGCGAAAGGGGTACCCATCGCACTACGACCCCCCTGATGTACTGGATCCTGGCGGTGGCATATCCGGAGTTGGATGGGCGCTTGAGGGCATCACAGCAGCCACAAGGGGTTGAGTACACTCTCATTTAGCTGACTCTGCACGCTTGACGAGGTGTATGGGTGGGGGAGGTGGTCTGTGGGTTTCTCTGGGCCAGGGCAGACGCGCAAAGGTAGATCCATTGATTTGCAGCCTCATTCCCAGTCCAACCCCAAAGGTGGTATTTTCCCTCTACACCTAATCAGGCTCCTGTGGCTTCCAGCTATGCATAAAATGGTTCTCGGCAGAGTCCCCTATGGGCATGTGCTTTTCCCCTGCCCTGTCAGTGCATGGCTTGGTGCATAGGGCTGCTCCCTGTGTGTTGTGTCTGCCAACGGTAGTGGTGTTGCAGGCATTGACCATGTGTCTCTTCTGTCTTTCCCCCCTTTATGTTTTGTCACCCTGTCCTTGTGTGCATTAGCATCATCTGGCGGAGGAGCAGTGGCACTGGAGCAGGAGGGAGCTGCATCCCACATGGCCCTGGAGGGTGAAGTAACGGAGTCCGAAGGCACCAGTGGGATGGAGGGCGAGGGGAGCTCCACGACAGGGACAGGAGCAGACACCAGCGACAGCGACTCCTCCTCTGATGGGAGCTCCCTTGCGGTGGTGGGCACCTCTGTGCCCACCGCATCAACAGGTACAGCCGCCACCCCCCCTACCAGCACCTCCCTCCCAGCAGCCCCTCATCGGGCTTCCCGTGCCCACTCACCCAGGAGGGTGGGCATCTCCTTCGCCCCAGGCACCTGAGCCCCTGCCCCAGTCAGCCCTGCTGCCCTCAGTGAGGAGGCTATTGACCTCCTGAGATCCCTCACTGTTGGGCAATCAACCATTTTGAATGCCATCCAGGGTGTTGAGAGGCATTTGCAGCAAACAAATGCATACCTGGAGGGCATTCATTCTGGCGTGGCGGCCCAAAAGAGAGCATTTCAGGCTATGGCTTCAGCATTTATGGAAGCCATTGTCCCTGTGTCCAGCCTCCCCCCTTCAACTTCCTCTACCCAGACCCAATCCCCTGTACCTCAGCCTATCCCAAGCACACCATCAGACCAGCATGCACACTCATCAACACACAAGTGTGGACATGGCAAACATAAGCACCACACATCTCACAGGCACTCACACAAGCACCATCCCCATGCAGACACACCAACATGCACTGCCTCCACTGTGTCCCCCTCCTCCACGTCCTCCTCCTCCTTCCCTGTCTCGTCTCCACTCACACCTGCATGTACTACATCTTCATCCACTACCTCCATCACCAGCATGCCCATCACCACACACCGCTCACGTGCAATCACCACCCCACTACCATTCACAAACCTCCTGTGTCCTCTCCCAGTGTATGTGTGAGCCCTCCTCCCAAACTACACAAACGTAGGCACACACCCACCCAACAGCCATCCACCTCACAACAGCCTCCGGCCCATGCACCTTCACCCAAATTCAGCAGACGTACACCTCCTACAACCACTACCTCTTCCTCCACTCCCAAACCCCCTCCATCTTCCCGTCCCAGTGTGTCTAAGAAACTCTTCCTCGCAAACTTTGACCTCTTCCCTACACCTCCCCCCATGTCCTTCCCCTAGGGCCAGGCTGTCCAGGTCCCAGCCCAGCACCTCAGCCACCAAATCATTCAGCACAGTGGTCTCAGCAAGTCCGGTCACATCGTGGGCAGCACCCATCAGGGCTGCCAGTGTGCCACCTAGCGAGGCCAAGGAGCAGGCCAGTCCACCACCTGCCAAGGTGAAGAAGGTGCCCACATGCCGGAGGGAGAAGCCGCACCTACCAGCAAGCAAGGGCTCCTCCAAGCCAAAAGGGGACAGTGGCAAGGCACCAGCAGAGACATCAAAGGTGGGGAAGGGACACAAGCCGAAGAGCAGGTCAGGACAGGGCACGGAGGCTCCGGCTGAGGGACCAGAGTCACCTCTTCTGTCAACTAGAACATCAACCTGTACGGCGGTGGACACCGCCACCTGCACCGCCACCTGCACGTCTGCTGCCTCAGCAACAGTCCCCAGCATCATCCCCAGTGGGCAGCCGTCCGAGGCTGCAGGAGACGTCCTGCTGTGCCCCTCAACAGGTGCAGACACATGCACCACCGCCAGCACCTCTGCTGCAGACACCGCCGCAAACACCGCCACCAGCCCCTCGACGTGCTCAGACAGTGCCACCACAGCTGACATGGCAATCATCCCCAGTGGCCAGCCGTCCAAGGCTGCAGGAGACGTCCTGGACCCTGCCCAGCGTACATGAGACATGACTCCCAGCACTGTTTGTACCTGCAGGTGGCATGCGAAGTCGCAGCAGGGTGGAGTGTGTCTCTGTCTCCATGGAGTATCATGCTACCTGTTCCCAGGCAATCTCGTGGCACACACACCCAGGTGAGGGAATGGGACCTGCCACACTGCATGTGAAGCACTCTGGGCATAAAGCCCCCTCCAGAACAAGTGGAGATTCACATCCACTACCTCAGTACTTGGCAGGATGAAGCACTCTGGGCACAAAGCCCCCTCCAGAACCAGTGGAGATTCACATCCACTACCTCAGTCCTTGTCAGGATGAAGCACTCTGGGCACAAAGCCCCCTCCAGAGCCAGTGGAGACAGTTATCCACGTGTGAGACTGTGGCTTTGCACTCCCCAGGATAAAGCAGTGGGCAACCCACCCACTGGAGAGACTTGCGAGACTGTGGCTTTGCACTCCCCAGGATAAAGCAGTGGGCAACCCACCCAATGGAGAGACTTGAGAGACTGGTTTTGCACTCCCCAGGATAACGCAGTGGGCAACTCACCCACTGGAGAGACTTGAGAGACTGTGGCTTTGCACTCCCCAGGACCAATCAGTGGGCATGGAGCCCCCTCGTGGAGCAGTGGCGTCGTCCGTTCATCCGGCTGAGGTGCCCCCCCCGAGGGGCCTGTTTATTTTCCATCTGATGCCACTGCAGTGTTCTCTCCTTTTCGAGTCAGGTATCTTGTTTGGGCTTCGCCCATGCATTTTGGGACACTGATCCACGGACAATGATTTCATTAATATCCGGACTTGTGTAGTTGGTGTACATATATGTCTATACTGATATTTGAATTTGGCCTATCTGATATTTCAATGATTACACTTGTTACAATCATTTCATTTTGTCCTTGCGTTCTTCCAGGGGGTGACGGGGTGCATGTGTAATGTTTCTGCATGTATTTGTGTGTATGGTGTTGTGGGTGAGGGTGGGGGTGTTGCGTGTTGTGTGTGTGTGTCACTCTTTTCTCTCCCCCCCTCCCCTCTGTGCTGGGTGCAGTACTCACTGTGGTCATCGCCGGAGTCTTTGCTGCTCCTGATACAAGAGGAGGTAGACCAGCATCGGCAGGACCTGTAACTCGGGCTCCATGACGTCCTGCTTCTTTGTTGAGTGTCAAGAGGTGAGTGCTTTCCGTTCTAAGTCCTGTTTCCGCCGTGCTTTTGATGGCGCTGGTACCGCCCACGAAAAGGTGGCGGATAGGCACATTGTAATACAGTGGGAGGAACCTTGTGTTCCGCCTGTTTGTTGGCGGTTACCGTCGCAATGTTTCTACTGCCACGGCGGTCAGAGTGTTAAAGTGGCTGTCTATGTTGGCGGTTTCCGCCATGGTCGTGATTCAATTTTTTTGCTGCTGGCTTTGACACCGACCGCCAGGGTTGTAATGAGGGCCTGTGTCTCCCAGGATTGTTTTTGTGCAGGAAGCACAAAAACAATCCTGTTGGACCTGGCTTTTTGACGGGGTCATCCTCGAACTTTTTGCCTCCTTCCTCCTATTTTTTCTGACCTGTTGTTGTTGGCTTTTGACCTCTGGGCACTTTACCACTGCTAACCAGTGCTAAAGTGCATATGCTCTCTGTGTAAATTGTACTATTGATTGGTTTATCCATGATTGGCTATTTAATTTACTTATAAGTCCCTAGTAGAGTGCACTGTATGTGCCTAGGGCCTGTAGATTAAATGCTACTAGTGGGCCGGCAGCACTGGTTGTGCCACCCACTTCAGTAGCCCCTTAACCTTGTCTCAGGCCTGCCATTGCAAGGCCTGTGTGTGCAGTTTCACTGCCACTTCGACTTGGCATTTAAAAGTACTTGCCAAGTTTAGAACTCCCCTTTTTCTACATATAAGTCACCCCTAATGTGCGCCCTAGGTAACCCCTAGAGCAGAGTGCTGTGTGGGTAAAAGGCAGGACATGTACCTGCGTAGTTATATGTTCTGGTAGTGTAAAACTCCTAAATTCGTTTTTACACTACTGTGAGGCCTGCTCCCTTCATAGGCTAACATTGGGGCTGCCCTCATACACTGTTGAAGTGGCAGCTGCTGATCTGAAAGGAGCAGGAAGGTCATATTTAGTATGGCCAGAATGGTAATATAAAATCCTGCTGACTGGTGAAGTCGGATTTAATATTACTATTCTAGAAATGTCACTTTTAGAAAGTGAGCATTTCTTTGCACTAAAATCTTGTTGTGCCCTTCAATCCACGTCTGGCTAGGTTTAGTTGACAGCTCCTTGTGCATTCACTCAGGCACACCCCAAACACAGGGTACTCAGCCTCACTTGCATACATCTGCATTTTGAATGGGTCTTCCTGGGCTGGGAGGGTGGAGGGCCTGCCCTCACACAAAGGACTGCCACACCCCCTACTGGGACTCTGGCAGACAGGATTGAACTGAAAGGGGGCTTGGTGCATTTCTTAGACACTCTTTGAAGTCACCCCCACTTCAAAGGCACAACTTAGTATAAAACAGGGCCTCTGCCCTACCTCATCAGACACCTGCTGGAGAAGAAACCTGAACCAGAAACTACATCCTGACAAGAAGAACTGCCTGGCTGCTCAAAGGACTCACCTGTCTGCTTTCTACAAAGGACTGCTGCCTTGCTGTTGGCCTGCTGCCTTGCTGAACTCTTGCCTGACTGTGAAAGTGCTCTCCAAGGGCTTGGATAGAGCTTGCCTCCTGTTCCCTGAAGTCTCAGGACCAAAAAGACTTCTCTCTTTCACTTGGACGCTCCGTGCGCCGAAATTTTCGACGCACAGCTTGTTCCGCGGCAAGAAAAACGCTGCACACTGACGCTGATCGACGCGACGCCTTCGGGACGACCGAAACTTTGACGCACGGCCTCGCAAGGACAACGCCGCCCGACTTCCAAGGAGAAATCGACGCGACGCCTGCCGTGAGATCGAAATTTCGACGCGCAGCCCCGCAGAACGACGCGCAGCTGGAAAACAAGCAGGAAAATCCAGGCACAGACCCGGGACATCTGGTAATCCCCGCGATCCACAGAAAGAGACTGTCCGCGCGCCGGAAAACGACACACGACTTCCCCGCGTGGAAAATAACGACGCAAGTCCGGGTGTGCTGGGGAGAAATCGACGCACACACCATTTTTCCACGTATCTCTTCTCCTGTGGCCCTCTGAGGAGATTTTCCACCAGAAACCAGGTACTTTGTGCTTGAAAGAGACTTTGTTTGCTTTTTAAAGACTTAAGACACTTTGGGGGTGATTCTGACCCCGGCGGTAACGGACCGCCGGGGCCAGGGTCGGCGGGAGCACCGCCAACAGGCTGGCGGTGCCCCGCAGGGCATTCTGATCGCGGCGGTTCGGCCGCGGTCAGAAAGGGAAAACCGGCGGTCTCCCGCCGGTTTTCCGCTGCCCTATTGAATCCTCCATGGTGGCGCAGCTTGCTGCGCCGCCATGGGGATTCTGACACCCCATACCGCCATCCTGTTCCTGGCGGTTCGCCCGCCAGGAACAGGATGGCGGTATGGGGTGTCGCGGGGTCCCTGGGGGCCCCTGCAGTGCCCATGCCAATGGCATGGGCACTGCAGGGGCCCCCGTAAGAGGGCCCCAAAAAGAATTTCAGTGTCTGCTTTGCAGACACTGAAATTCACGACGGGTGCAACTGCACCCGTCGCACCTTCCCACTCCGCCGGCTCAATTCTGAGCCGGCGTCCTCGTGGGAAGGGTTTTTTGCACTGGGCTGGCGGGCGGCCTTTTGGCGGTCGCCCGCCAGCCCAGTGCAAAAGCCAAAATACCCTCAGCGGTCTTTCGACCGCGGAGCGGTATTTTGGAGGGGGGAAGTCTGGCTGACCCCCTTTATATCACTTTTCAGTGATATCTTTACAAATTCATATTGCAACTTTGATCGTTTTGACCTGAAAATACCCAGATAAATATTATATATTTTTCTAAACACTGTGTGGTGTATTTTTGTGGTGTTATATTATGGTGTTGTATGATTTATTGCACAAATGCTTTACACATTGCCTTCTAAGTTAAGCCTGACTGCTCGTGCCAAGCTACCAGAGGGTGGGCACAGGCTAATTTTGGATTGTGTGTGACTTACCCTGACTAGAGTGAGGGTTCTTGCTTGGACAGAAGGTAACCTGACTGCCAACCAAAAACCCCATTTCTAACAAATCCTACATGCAACACAGGCACCCTTGCACCATGTTGCAAGGGTGCCTGCATTGGAGCTAGGCAGCCTATTGTTCACACATTCGGTGGGAAAGGACAGGAATGCACTGTATGCCTTAAATACTGTACATTCCTACCCTTTCCCAGTGACACAGTGCAGCGAGGTGAGTTGCTGCGCTACACTGCACCACTTTCCCATAAATATGGGCCTTGGTCTCACAAAATATGCTTTATACTATTGAAATTGAGTTATGCCCAAAGGTAGTGTCAGATCGTAACCCTCTCATTCAGACAATAAAACAGTCCTATTCTAATTCAAAGACAACACAGTGGACTTCTGAGCAGCAACTTATTTTAGATGAAGGATATATAAACAAGATTTCAAAACTGATGAAAGAGTGCTTGGAGATTAATCTAGAATATGCCTCTATTTCTATTGTGTGGTATACTTTTAAGGCCTATATTAGAGGATGTAAGCTTAAATATGTTGCTGACTTTAATAGGGAAGCTTACAGTCAGACGGTTGAAAATGCACAAGCAAGTGCAATTGTTCTTCAAGATCAATAAGAAATGGATTGCATTTTGCTAATCATTGAGTGTTGTAGTAAAATTGATTGGGCTTTGAAGGAGAAAGCGGTTACCTCGTATATGCTGTCGCAGAGAGGTGACTGTGACCATGGAGAATCCATTGGGAAATTATATTGGGCTGAATGGAACCTAAATAGAGCAGATTAAAGATAATGGATATGTTGTGTTTCAGCTTCAAGAGATACTACAGCAAATTGATATATTTTATCTAGCTCTCTCTATAACTTAGAACATCACCCCGATTTGGATACTATTGGTCAATATTTTTATACTGTAAAAGTTCCAAAATTGAACAAAGAACATTCTGATATGCTGGAGGCCGAGGTTACCATTGAAGATGATAGGAAGGCTACATCAACTCTCCTGTCTGGTAAAGTGACCGGCCATGATGGGATTCCCTTTGAATTCTATAAAGTGTTCATGGAAATATTGCTCCCGTCTTTCTTAAGGTTATTAAGAGTATTGATCAAAAACTGGCTTCCCTGGTGTCCTGGGACTCTGTAAACATAGCAGACTTTCTAAAAAACAGAAAAACCTGTCATGGAGAGAGGGTCCTATTGACCGATTTCTCTTATCAATGCAGACACAAAAATGCATAAAAAAAGTTTCATTCTCTCTTCGTTGTGCCGTTATTGGTACAATTGCCAGCAAATGTCAAACTGTCTTCATAACAGGTAGAGATACCACTGTCCACATCAACACAGCTACAGCTTTATTTGATGTAGCCAATAACATGTAGAAATCAGTCGGTATGCTCTTCCTCAATGCCAAGAAGGCTTTTGATAAGAGTTCTTGGGCCTACTTATGGGCCACTACGATCACGATTGAGTTTGGCATTAACTGCGTGAATGGTTAAATTGCATCTACCGAAAATCCCATGCTGAGGTTCTCATCTGTGGAGATACATCTGCTGCTTTATGTATCAAGTGGGGCACTCGTTAGGGCTGTCCGCTGTTGCCGCTATTATTCATTCTATTGGCCTCATTACAAGATTGGCGGTCCCAACGCAGGACTGCCAAACTCGTGGGGAGGACGCCACTACCATGGCACCCCCCTCCACCTTATTACAATGGTCTGACTGGCGGGAACATTGTGATAAAGGGCTAGCGCCAGTCAGATCAGCAGGAACAGTGCTACGAGATAGCCCTTGGCTCCCTTAAAAGAGTTGAGGGCTATCTTGTAGCACAGAGAGGGTCGATCAGCACCTTCGGAATGTGCACTGCCTGCAAAGCAGACAGTGCATATTCCAATAGTGCTGGGCAGGGGGGCCGTGCACTGCCAATGCTATGGCTCCAGCACACCCTCACTGGCAGCTTTTCCATGCCAGTCAGACTCCCATGGAAAGGCTGGCAGTGAGGGGAGTTGCAATCACCCAGGCGGTGCTGACTTCAGCGCAGCCCTGTCTAAGTACAACTCAGACCCCTGTCACCACATTGGGAATCATGTTCACAGTGGGGACAACGGTCAGGGTTGTAATTGGGTGGCCAAAGTTGTAATTGAATGGAGTGTGGCGGTCCAACAATCAACGCGAGTGTGGCGTTCCCCGGACCGCCATACTTGTAATGAGGCCCTATATATCGGGGCCCTTTTTTGTTTGGCTTTCATACATTTGTTGTTTAGCCCCTGTCAATTTGAACAGCACCACAGTTCATTGAACTGTATTCGCTGACAGTAGCACAGCATACTCTCAAATGAGCTATCTGATACTGCACGTATTGAACAGGAGGCCATAGATTTTGGAAAGGTTTCCGGATATAAACCGAAAACAAATGAAACCCAAATTACACTAAATTATATGATCTCGTCTCCTAATCCTAGGGTTAATCGTCAAGCCATATATCTTGGGGTTCTCATCCCAAGCAATATTTACAAGATTTTAATGCTCAACTAGGAGAAAATGTGTCTCTCACATGAAAATCTGGCACAGGCTCCCAATGTCCCTCTTCAGGAGATGTAATATTATTAAAATGAATATGTTTATAGTTGTTACATGTTAACCCGCTCTTGGTCCTTAATTCTGTTTTTTTGGTGTTTAGACTCCACAATTAGTAGCTTTCTCTGGGGTATCAGCACATGAGACGAGCAACTGAACTATTGAAATTATCTCAAGAGAAGCAGGGCTAGGTGCTACCAAATTTTAAACATTACTTTTTAGGTAGCTTTTGGGAATGAATTTGGTGTCGTGTGACAGAGAATTCTGAAAAGACATTGGCTTACGTAGATGAAATCGCTGTAGGTAGATAAGCCTCCTGCTTGTTCTCGTTCAATGATCAAAATTATGGGCCTGATTACGACTTTGGCGGTGGGGGTTAATCCGTTCCAAATGTAACGGATATCTTGCCCGCCGAATTACGAGTCCATTATATCCCATGGAAATCGTAATACGCCGGGCGGGATATCCGTCACCTTTGGGACGGATTAACCCCCTCCTCCAATGTCGTAATCAGGCCCTATGTTAGCTAAGTGAGATTTAAGATGATTTGAGATGTATTGTATATTTGGAATGAACTGTGTCGAAAATTTAATATTATCAGCATTCATCCCTAAATGTATGCATATAATAATCACCTTTTTCCATCTATTTTTCATGACAGCATTTTTTATGGGTGGGATGGCAGGGTCTCAAAACTATTGGTCAGTTTTACAAGCTTGGCTTACTCGGTCCTTTTTCTGAGGTTCAAGGGGAATTTAACTGACAAGCCACCTCCTTTGTTTGAGAATAATGATCGCTTGACTACTCTATTGGAGGGGAGGGATAGAATCCCTATTTGTAGTCTTTATGGCGATTTTCAATCCTGAAACAAAATAAAATGATTAAACTGGCTGATAGAAGGTCTGGGAAGTTAGGAACAACAGTAGACAATCAGATGCTCATGTCAGCATTCAATAACTGCTCTGCTCTGACATTATCGGCTATGTAGAATTTACAGCAATTTATGCATGCTTTATTCTGCCCCGAATTACTCACTAGCCGGATGAAAGGAAGTAGAGGAATGGTGCAGTGCCCCCATTGTGATTTACCAGGGCAGATATTGTTCACATGTTTGCTACTTCTTCACTCCTTCAAGGGTTTTGGTGGGGGATTACTAGTTGGTTAGCAGAAAAATTAGGGCGGGTGGTTGAATTAAATCCCTTGATTATTATGATGGGTATCAACCTACCTACTCCACACCTTGATTTACCTGTGCTCTACATTTATATTACTATCACAAGGTTTTGTACAGCACAAGACTGGAAAAGTCAGTCACCACCTACGATTAATTCTTGGTTTATTTCATTCTATTATTTCTTTAAATTCGAATGGGTCCTTCTCAGAGAAAAAGGAGAATGCGTTATGTCTAAACTTAAAAGTACCTGGGGATGCATTTTTTCTATATGATCTAGATCAATTATAGGCTGCGGACAAGTGCAGCATTCTATCTTATCTTATGCAGAATATCGAGATAATGTTGGGTTGACTGAATTTAAAGCAATTCAGAATCAGCTAGCCTAGTGCACTGACTTTCTTGTTGATCCATCATATGGATTTTGTAATTTATCATTAGCTTCTTCCTCATACTGCTCTTTCCTTTGTGGATGTATTCATGATCCTTCAATAAAAAAAAAGTAACATTGACAAAATCATTCAGTAACTGCATTACAGATGTTATAAAGTCACAATTAAAAAGGCAAAAAGACAAAGGCCCTCATTACAACCCTGGCGGTAAAGTTTTCTGACCGCCGCCAACATTCCGTGTCCACGGTGGAAATCCACTTCGGGTATTATGACCCACACTTAGAAATCCACCACTATACAGACACCCACACAAGTCTGCCACACCAAAGGTCAGTGATAAACTGACGATAGCAAAACCCACACTGTTACGCCCACACTATCACCACTCACAAATCAACGCGGCAGACATTCAACCGTGGTAAACCATTGGCGGTACACACCGCCGCTCTCAAAATACACACACATTTACAAGACACAACCACATTGGACAATTCAAAATACACACACCTGACACACATACACACACCACACCCACACACTCACAACACTATAAAACACACACCCACATTACCCACAACCCCTTACAACAACATTTTTGGAAGAAGCAGAGAGACAGAAAAGCTAAGACATCACCAGCATCTAGAGGCACACAACACCATCACTCATCCACCATCCACGCACAAAACACCACACACCCCAACACATCACCCCACACATAACATCAACCATCACCTCACACATCACCCACACCACATCATAGCACCTCAAAGACACCCCCGGTTATCTGAGGAGGAGCTCAGGGTCATGGTGGATGAAATCATCCGGGCAGAGCCACAGCTATTCGGATCACAGGTGCAGCAGACGTCCATTGCAAGGAAGATGGAGCTATGGCGAAGAATTATCGACAGGGTCAACGCAGTGGGACAGCATCCAAGAACACAGGATGACATCAGGAAGAGGTGAAACGACCCACGGGGGAAGGTACGTTCCGTGGTATCCAGACACCAGGTAGTCGTACAGCGGACTGGCGGTACACCCCCTCCTCCTCCCCCACAACTAACAACATGGGAGGAGCAAATCTTGGCGATCATGCATCCTGAGGGCCTCGCAGGAGTAGCAGGAGGACTGGAATCTGGTAAGTCAAAACTTTACTACTATATTCCCCACCCTACCTGCATGCCATCACAAACTTCTACCCCTACCCTCACACCCATCACCCTAACACCTCACAGATACCCCACTATCACAACCCACGCATCCCAATACCAAGTCCTACATGTGACAACAATGCATGGACACCCATCACAGACCTGCATGGACACCCATCACCAAAGCATGTCCAAAGGAGAGACTCACCCAGGGCACACAATCACCACTCACACAAGGGCCAAGGCGATATTGCAAGCACAGTAGTAGAGGGAAACACACCCATTGCACAAGATGGCACACACAGATACATTGACAATGCATTTACAGCCCTACACAACGTCACTGGACAGGAGGTGCCAGCCATATCCATCCCCCCACAGAAGAGGCCCACAGTGACAACAGCAGCTCTGCGCACCTGGATCAAGATGACCAGCCCGGCCCATCAGGGACCTCTGGACAGTGGGTTGCCCTTCCACAGTCCCAAACCACCACAGAACCTCCCCCCTCAGGAAACACCACCACAGCACCCACCCAGCGGGCGCAAGCCACTGTCCCCAGGACATGTCAATCAGCAGTGTGTCGACCACTACAGGGACCCTAGGCAAACCCACTAACACAGGATGATCTGGGACCTGGGGTCAGTGGTGGAGAAGTGTGGCACAATGGTTAGAGCGTCAGACCCTGCTGCAGAGATCTGGCCCAGGACCAGGGATCAATTCCTGCCTCAGCAGGTCTTGGGCTCAATTCCCTTGGGCCAGATAATTCTCGCCTCAGTGCCTAATCTACTTAATGGGTCCCACTCTGTAACTCTGGGTAGTAGCTTGCTTAATCCCCACAACGGCCTTGACAGCGCTTGGATGCCTAGCTTCACCCTGGGGGTTGCCCAGGAGTGGGTTCCTCACAGGGAAAAAGCCAGGAGGGGCTCCACAGCGGTATGCATCCAGCTCCTTGAGACCCTAACAAGTGAGTAGTGCGCTATACAAGTGTGAAGTTTTACGTTTACGGCTCAGGGGACAGAGGCACAGGATTACAGGGAAGCTGGGAGGACTGCTGTGCGACAGGGGGAGGACAGGCCCAGGGAACTGACCCTCCACGAGGCACTCTCAAACATCATGGGAGCATGCCACCATTCCCAGGAGACCATGGGCACAGTACTGGCCAAGTTTCAGGAGACTCAGCGGCTGCAGGAGGAACAGTACCTGGGGATCAGGGAGGACTTGAAGTCCATTGACACCACCCTGGTCACCATTGCAGGGGTGCTGGCAGACATGGCCAACACCATGAGGGTGGCAGTGGCACACCGCCGGGCCCCTGACACAAGCCCGAACGATAAACAGCCTTCCACGTCTGCCGGCGCTAGTGGACAGGAGGTCCCGCCACAGGACCAACAGGTCACCAGCACCCCACCCCCTGCAGAAGGAGAACCACCCCGCAAACGGTCCCTGCAATCCAGGCGCAAGACAGAGAACATTGACAAGACCCCCTCCAGGAAATAAGGCTCTCCTGATTGTCACCCTTCTGTCCCACTATGTCACCCTGTCCACCTTGAACTGCCATTGCTCCACTACCTATGCCCCCTTGGACAATGCACCTGTGATACAAAGAGACTGGACTCTACCATGGATAGTCCTCCACCATCACCCCAGCCCATTGCACATCCCCCTCTATTTATTAGCACTTAAATAAACACCCTTGAATCACAAAACAATCTGGAGTCAGCCTGTACTTTCACAAATGTATTATTACAACTTCTTTGACAAATATCAATGTAAATGTTCTTTTGCACATACCAAAGTATGACAGTTGTTGGGCAGCAGTAAAGATAGCAGAAGGCAGAATTGTCAGGGTCCAAACACAGAGGTTAAAAGGCTGACTTATACAATGTCCTACAGTAGTTAGATATGGGATGAGCAGTGCCAGTCTCTTACCTGTGTGTCACTGGAAGTACTGCATGATGATGTTATTTCGGTTGTCAATATCTTCTTCCTCTGCCTCCTCTTCTTCACTGTCCACAGGCGCCACAGCTGCCGCAAGACCAACATCAGGCCCATCCTCCTGCAGAAAAGGCACCTGGCGTCGCAAAGCCAGGTTGTGAAACATACAGCATGCCACGATGATCTGGCACACCTTCTTCGGTGAGTAGTATAGGGAGCCACCTGTTAGATGGAGGCACCGGAATCTGGCCTTCAGGAGGCCGAAGGTCCGCTCAATAATACACCTAGTTCACCCATCTGCCTTATTGTAGCGTTCCTCTGCCCTTGTCCTGGCATTCCTCACTGGGGTCAGTAGCCATGAGAGGCTGGGGTAACCTGAGTCACCTGCAAATGTCGAGGGATATCTGTTAGACACACACCAACCCTTAGGGACTACCCCATACCCAGACACTGTGGGGACCTTGGGCTCACCTATTAGCCACACCCGGTGCTTCTGGAGTTGTCCTATCACATAAGGGATGCTGCTTTCCTAAAAATGTAAGCGTCATGCACAGAGCCAGGATACTTGGCATTCACATAAGAGATGTACTGGTCTGCCAAACACACCATCTGCATATTCATTGAATGGTAGCTTTTACGGTTTCTGTACACCTGATCATGCCTGTGGGGGGGCAAATGCCACATGTGTACCATCAATGGCACCAATGATGTTGGGGATATGTCTCAGAGCATAGAAGTCAGCTTTCACTGTGGCCAAATCCTCCACCTGGGGGAAACCAATGTAGCTGTGCATGTGTTTCAGCAGGGCAGATAACACTCTGGACAAACACGTTGGCTGAGACATTCCTGATGCCATGGCCACTGTTGTTTGAAAGAAACCACTGGCTAGGAAATGGAGCAGTGGCAGGACCTGCACTAGAGGGGGGGATACCTCTGGAATGGCAGATAGCTGACATCAGGTCTGGCTCCAATTGGGCACACAGTTCTTGGATTGTGGCACGATCAAGTCTGTAGGTGATAATGATGTGTCTGTCTTGCATTGTCGACAGGGGTCTGTAAACCGGAGGATGACGCCATCTCATCATCTGCCCCAGCGGATGTGCCCTATGGAGGAAAATGGTGAGCAGAGGGTCACGTACCACATAGGTTGCACAAGTGTTTTTGCACTAATGTGAGTAAATCCGTGTGTGGCATTGTCTGTCCGTATTTCTGCCCAAATGTGCTGTGATGCAGTTAGATGGCCTGCCATGTGCCACCCTGAAATGGCGGCTGCCTGAACTGTAAGGAGGGACAAGGGGAAATGAGGTAACTGCACTGGCGTTGTGCAGCGTCGCGGTCAAAGACCGCCTCGCAATTCAGTATTGGTTATCATTGGGCCCTATGGGTTCCAGGAGCCAATGATGATGTACGCGGGCGGTGATGGTATGCACCGTCGCGGGCGTGACTGCCATTTTCTATCTGTTCACTCACTTGATACCTGACCTTCAGCAGGTGAGGACCTACACTGCAAGTGCTGCTGTGACCTGTGTCTGGAAGCGACAATGGCTCAAGTGTCTGGGGAAAGGGCCCCTGCCTTCACTTCAGAGGAGTTGGAGAGACTAGTGGATGGGGTCCTCCTCCAGTACATGCTACTCTACGGTCCTCCAGACAAACAGGTGAGTAACCTGTGAGAATGATGCGTGGGACATGAATGTATGGAGTGCTGTGGATGGAAGATACATGTGGGGGGGCTGAGGCTTGCATGTGAGGATGGTGAGTATATGTGTGTCAGGGCATGGGTGGGAACTGCTGGGCAATGAGTATGACGAACCGGACAGGGGAGTAATTTCCTTTCATCCTGTACCTTTCCTCTAGGTCAGCGCCCACCAGAAGAAGGGTATTTGGCGTGCCATCGCCAAGGAAGTGTGGACCCTGAGGGTCTATCATAGACGGAGCACCCTTACTGCAAGAGATGGGAGGTCCTGCGCCGCTGGAGCAAGAAGACGGCGGAGGCCCAGCTGGGGATGGCCTCCCAACGTGGAAGGGGTGCCCGTTGCACCATAACTCCCCTGATGTTCAGGATCCTGGCGGTGACATATCCGGAGTTGGATGGGCACTTGAGGGCATCATAGCAGCTACAAGGGGGTGAGTACAGTCTCATTCAGCTGACTCAGTGTGCTTTACAGATGTGCCTGGGTGGGGGATGTGGGCTGTGGGTTCCCCTAGGCCAGGGGGAACTTGGTAGGGTAGGACCCTTGTTAATCAGGCTCTGTGGCACTCCAATCCAAATAGTGTTAGTGGCCACCTACAACTAATCAGCCACCTGTGGGATCCAGGTGTGGAGCAAATGGGGTTAGGCATAGTACCCCATGGGCAGGTGATTTTCCTACTAACTGCTAGTGCATGGCCTAGTGCATAGGGCTGCTCCCTGTGTGTTGTGTCCACCAACGGTAGTGGTGTTGCTGGCACTGACCATGTGTCTCCTCTGTCTTTCCCCCCCTTTTTTTTTCATCACCCTGTCCTTGTGTGCTGTAGCATCATCTGGCGGATGAGCAGAGGCACCGGAGACCGAGGGAGCTGCATCCCACATGGCCCAGGAGTGTGAATGTATGGAGTCTGAAGGCACCAGTGGGACAGAGGGCGAGGGGAGCTCCACGACGGGGACAGGAGGGGACACCAGCAACAGTGGCGACTCCTATGATGGGAGCTCCCTAGCGGCGGCGGGCACCTCTGTGCCCATCGCAATAACAGGTACAGCCGCCACCCTCCCTACCAGCACCACCCTCCCAGCAGCCCCTCAGCGTGTTTCCCGTGCCCGCTCACCCAGGAGGATGGGCATCTCCTTCGCCCCAGGTACCTCAAGCCCTGCCCCAGTCAGCCCTGCTGCCCACAGTGAGGAGGCTATTGACCTCCTGAGATACCTCACTGTTGGTCAGTCAACCATTCTGAATGTCATCCAGGGTGTCGAGAGGCATTTGCAGCAAACAAATGCATACATGGAGGGCATTCATTCTGGTGTGGCTGCCCAAAAGAGAGCATTTCAAGCTCTGGCCTCTGCACTGATGGCAGCCATTGTCCCTGTGTCCAGCCTCCCCTCTCCAACTTCCACTACCCCGACCCAATCCCCTCTACCTCAGCCTATCCCAAGCACACCATCAGACCTGAATGCACACACATCAACACACAAAAGTGGCTCAGGCAAACATAAGCACCACACATCCCACAGGCACTCACACAAGCACCATACCCATGCAGACACACCAACATCCACTGCCTCCACTGTGTCCCCCTCCTCCACGTCCTCCACCTCCCTCCCTGTCTCGTCTCCACTCACACCTGCATGCACTACATCCTTAGCCACTCCCTCCATCACCAGCACGGCCATCACTACACACCACTCACGTGCAATCACCAGCCCCACTACCATTCACACGTCCCCTGTGTCCTCTCTCAGTGTGTCTGTGAGCCTTCCTCCCAAAGTACACAAACGCCGGCACACACCCACTCCACAGCCATCCACCTCACAACAGCCTCCAACCCATGCACCTTCACCCAAACTCAGCAGACGTACACCTCCTACAACCACTACCTCTTCCTCGAGTCCCAAACCCCCTCCATCTTCCCATCCAGTGTGTCTAAAAAACATTTTCTGGCTAACACTGATCTCTTCCCTACACCTCCTGTCCCCCCCCCCCTCCCCCAGGGGCCAGGATCTCTAGAGCCCAGACCAGCACCTCAGCCACCAAATCATCGTCCACTGTGGTCCCTGCAAGTCGGGGAGGATCGAAGGGGGCACCCATCAGGGTATCCAGTGTGCCACCTACTGAAGCCAAGGACCACCTGATTCCACCACCTGCCAAGGTAAAGAAGGGGCCAGCATGCAGAAGGGAAAAGCCGCACCATCCACCCAGCAAGAGGCCTTATCCAGAACCAAAGAGGACAGTGCCAAGGTCCCAGCAGCGACTACCAAGGTGGGGAAGGGGCACAAAAGCAAAGGAAAGTCCCCTCAGGGCACACAGCCTCCGGGTGAGAGACTAATGACCCCCACTTCTCAGGACAGTCCAGCAACCTGTTCTACAGTGAGCACCGCCACCTGCACCACCAGCTGCACCGCCACCTGCAAGGCAGCTGCCACAACTACAGTCAGCAGCATCATCCCCAGTGGGCAGCTGTCCGAGGCTGCTGGAGACGGCCTGGTGTCTCCCTCCACTACTACAGACACCTGCACCACCAGCATCTCTGCTGCAGACACCAGCGCAGCTGCCACCACCTGCCCCGTGACGTGCCCAGCCAGTGCCACTACAGCAGACATCAGCAGCATCCCCAGTGGGCAGCCGTCCGAGGCTGCAGGAGACATTCTGGACCCTGCACACACTACATGAGGCAGCACCACCAGCACTGGCACTACCAGCAGTTTGCAGCCTAAGTCTTCGCAAGGTGGAGTGTGGCTCTGCCTCCATGGAGTATCATGCTACCTGTTCCCTGAAAATCTCGTGGCTCAGACACCCAGGTGAGGGAATGGGAACTGCCACACCCCAGGTGCAGCATCACTGGGCACCAAGCCCCCTCCAGAACCAGTGGAGAAAAGCATCCACTAACACAGTCCTTGGCAGGATGAAGCACTCTGGGCACCAAGCCCCCTCCAGAACCAGTGGAGAAAAGCATCCACTAACACAGTCCTTGGCAAGATGAAGCACTCTGGGCACCAAGCCCCCTCCAGAACCAGTGGAGAAAAACATCCACTGACACTGTCCTTGGCAGAAAGAAGCACTCTGGGCACCAAGCCCCCTCCAGAACCAGTGGAGAAAAGCATCCAATAACACAGTCCTTGGCAGGATGAAGCACCCTAGGCACCAAGCCCCCTCCAGAACCAGTGGAACATGTCACCGACTTGAGAGACTGTGGCTTTGTACTCCCCAGGACCAAGCAGTGGCCAGTGCACCCACTTGAGAGACTTGAGAGACTGTGGCTTTGCACTCCCCAGGACCAAGCATTGGGCAACCCACCCACTTGAGAGACTTGAGAGACTGTGGCTTTGCACTCCCCAGGACCAAGCAGTGGGCAACCCACCCACTTGAAAAACTTGAGAGACTGTGGCTTTGCACTCCCCAGGACCAAGCAGTGGGCAACCCACCCACTTGAGAGACTTGAGAGACTGTGGCTTTGCACTCCCCAGGACCAATCAGTGAGCATGGAGCCCCCTCGAGGAGCAGTGGTGTCGTCCCATCATCCAGCTGAGGTGCCCCACTCCCCTTCCCCCTGAGGTGCCTGTGTTTTTTCGACCTGATGCCCCTGCAGTGTTCTCTCCGTTTTGAGGTAGGTGCCATATGTGGGCTTCGCCCATGCTTTTTGGGACCACTGGTCCACGGACATTTGATGGGACAGTGTAGGGACTTGTGTACTTGCTGTCAATATTTGAATATACTGATTATTTACTGTTATCCTGGGCTATCTTATTGTTCGAATATTACACTTGTTAAACTCATTTTGTTTGGTCCTTGCGTTCTTCCAGGTGGTGATGGGGGGCATCTGTGATTGGATATGTGTGTGTGTGTTGTTGTGGGTATGGGGTGGGGGTGTTGCTTGTGTGTGTCACTCTCTTTTCCCTCCTCCCCTCCCCTGTGTGCTAGGTGCAGTACTCACCGTGGACGTCGCCACCGTCCTTTGTACTCCTGGTAGATGAGAAGATACACCGACATTGGTAACACCTGTAGTTCGGGTTCCATGGCGTCCTTGTTCCTCGTTGGGTGTCAAGAGGTGAGTGGTTTCCCTTCTGTGTACTGTTTCTGCTGTGCTTTTGATGGTGTTGGTACCGCACCGGAAAAGCTGACGGATTGGTGCCTTGTAATAGTGTGGGTGGTACATTGTCTTCCGTCTGTCTGTTGGCGGTTACTGCCGCGGTGCTTGTTTCTACCGCCGTGGCGGTCGGAGTGTTAAAGTGGCTGTCTGTGTTGGCGGTTTACGCCATGGTCGAAATTCCAATTTTTTTACTGCCGGACTGTTGGCGGTATTACCGCCACTTTATCACCAACCTCCAGGGTTGTAATGAGGGCCAAAATGACCTCACTACTTTAAAAAAACTAGGTGGCCATTGGCTCAACTGATCCTTCTAATTATCAGTCAATAGTTGATGGTCCATGCTTCAGCAAAATAAATGAACAATCTGTCTCACAAGGTTCAGTTTTTTAGATCAATATTTGCCTTAGCCGGCTACTTGACTGCATCTGCTAAGTCAACCCTCAGTGCTACAGCTATGCTGATGACACCCAAATCACACTTATGCCTGAAACTGATACGACCATTACCGATGTTCAATTGGATAATACCTTCAAAAGGCCAATCCGTAAACTATCAAAGCACCTGACGGGAAACATGGGAAAAAGTTAGATAAATGCATGCTACAAATGCATCAAGCACCAAGGAAGCAAGTCTTTGTTTGTGTGGTCTCCCCAGATTTTATACTTTTTATGGACTTATATTTGTGCTTATATTATGGCCATGTGAAACTGCCAGTCAGTGCCACACGGCAAGTACTGTATCCCTAAAACTATATAGTGACATTGGTTACTGCTGATTGTCTTATTATACTTCCTAATAAGGTAATGGTAAGTTGCTGCACGAAATTCAAAAGTGGAGTGGAAATTATATGTCTTCTCTGGGGTGCAGTGTATTTGTAGTGTATATGCAGTGTATTTGCAGTATATATATATAGATATATGGCTACAGGGAACACCACTGTGTCTTGACAACTCTGCAGTTATTAAACAACTGCAGTGATGTATGACAAAGAAAAGTCCTTTGCCATGTAGAAAACTTGTATAGATTTGCTAAGTGCGACCTGTAAGACCATAGGGCTGAATGATTTATTGAAATACTAGGTATTACACAAAAGTGTGTCCTCTCGCAGAAAAGTTGCCAAAAGAGTTTTGTTACTGTGTCTCCTGAAAAGGCACACTTACAAAATACTTTTATGGTATCTTCTTTTGGAAAATGGTATAACCTTTATTCAAAGTTCTTTTTCACTTTTTGTGAATCTTAATTCACTGGGGAAGCAGATTTTTGATAAATATAGGCAACAAGTAACTTTTAAACAGTGCAATTAGTATTTCCTAAGAGCAAACTGGAATTACAACCAGTTTGGCTTGCTGACTTTCCTCCAGTTACTATACTTTCTATCCTAATTAGGCATGATCTGCTGACCTCCTAGAGTACAATGGAGCCACTTCTAAAAGAGGAAAGGCTGGAGTGATATAAACAATGACCATTTAGTAGGAATGAGGATAGAGTAAAGAACAGCAAGGAGTATCACAACAATGAGCTCTTTCAAGTGGAAAACCAGAATGGGGATCCAGGTGACTGTAACCTATTCAGTTTCAGGGCCATTTCACATATTTCCCTCTTGCCATGGCAGGGATAAAACTGGCTTGTGAACAGGGAGATAGGGTATCCCCTCATTTACACTGGGGTGCCATGGAAATGGAATACCAGGCTCCTGCAAGAGGAACAAGCCTAGGGCAACACTTAATAAGTTACTCTGGGTATAGTAACTAGGGGTGGGTGGGCATAACCGGGGACCCTCATGTAAGGAGTTTCTTGGAGAGTTGCTGGATGACGGAGAAGTATGAACATGATATCTGAACCTGCAGGTAAACACCCCCAACCCTAAACTCTTATCAATTGGAATGTAAAGCACATAGGTGTAGGATGTTGGCTCTGTATATGCTATCTCAAAGTGAGAGATAGTGTGCACAGAGTCCAAGGGTTCCCCTCAGAGGTTGATAGTGGCACAATTAGATAATACTAATGCTCTATTTTGTGGTAGTGTGGCCAAGCAGTAGGCCTATCAGAGGGTAGTGTTAAGCATCTGTTGTACACACACAGGCAATAAATGAGGAACACACACTCAAAGCCTTAGCTCCAGGCCAATAGGTTTTTATATAGAAAAATATATTTTCTTAATTTATTTTAGAACCACAAGATTAAAGATTTTAGGAAAGTACATAAAATGCAAGGTACGTCACACAGGTAAGTATAGAACTTTGATTTAAAACAGTAGTACACACAGTTTTGGTTAAAATGGCAATAAGGTATTTTAAAAGTGGACACTGCAAAAATCAACAATTCCTGGGGGAGGTAAGTTTTGGTTAGTTTCTCAGGTAAGTAAAGCACTTACACAGTCAGTCTCCTGGCCATAGGCAGCCCACTGTTGGGGGTTCAAGGCAACCCCAAAGCCACAGCACCAGCAACACAGGGCCGGTCAGGTGCAGAGGTCAAAGCGGGGCCCAAAACACATAGGCGCCTATGGAGAACAAGGGTGCTCCGGTTCCAGTCTGCTAGCAGATAAGTACCTGCGTCCTCTGGGAGCAGACCAGGGTTTTTTTTTAGAGCACTGGTGGGGACACACACAAGCACACAAAATGCGGCTAGGTGCAGTGTGCAAAGCAGGCGTTGGGTTTTGTGTAGAAAAGAAAGGAGGGACCTGGGTGTCACTCTGGCGATGCAGGCAGGGCACAGGGGGGCTTCTCAGGCCAGCCACTGACTGGGCTAGGATGAGGGCCACCTGCTAGTCACTCCTGCACTGGTATGTGGTTCCTCTCTGTCCTGGGGGCTGCGGGTGCAGTGCTTGGTCCAGGCGTTGGGTTCCTTTGTTACCAGGCAGTCACGGTCAGGGGGGGGGGGCTCTGGATCCTTTCTGCAGACATCGCTGTGGGGGTGCAGGGAGGTCAACTCAGGGTGTCCACGTCGTTGGAGTCACCTGGGAGTCCTCTCTGCAGTGTTGGTTGTCCTAAACTCGAGCCGGCGGCATCGGGTGCAGAGTGTGAAGACTCACGCTTCTGGCGGAAAGTGAGAGTCTCTTTAAAGTTGCTTCTTTGTTGCAATTTTTTTCCTGTTTCTGGACAGAGCCGCTGTCCTCAGGAGGTTCTTGGTCCTTCAGGTGCAGTTCAGTCCTCTGAGTCCTCAGAGGTCGCTGGTCCCACTGGATGCATCGCTGTGCAGGTTCTTTGAGTCTGGAGACAGGCCGGTATGGCTGGGGCCAAGTCAGTTGTTGTCTCCGTCGTCTCTGCAGGGCTTTCAGGTCAGCAGTCCTTCTTCATGTTGTAGGTTGCAGGAATCTTTTTTCCTGGGTTCAGGGCGGCCCATACATACTGAATTTAGGGGTGTGTTTAGGTCTGGGGGGCAGTAACTAATGGCTACTTCCCTGGAGGGTGGCTACACCCTCTTTGTGCCTCCTCCCTGTGGGGAGGGGGCACATCCCTAATCCTATTGGGGAGAATCCTCCAAAACAAGATGGAGGATTTCCTAAGCAGGGATCAACTCAGCTCAGGACACCTTAGGGGCTGTCCCCACTGGTGGGTGAGTCCTCCTTGTTTTTCTCATTATCTCCTCCGGACTTGCCGCCAAAAGTGGGGGCTGTGTCCGGAGGGTCGGGCATCTCCACTAGCTGGGATGCCCTGGGGTGCTGTAACAACAGGCATGAGCCTTTGAGGCTCAACGCCAGGTGTTACAGTTCCTGCAGGGAGAGGTGAGAAGCACCTTCACCACGTGCAGGCTTTGTTCCTGGCCACAGAGTGACAAAGGCACTCACCCCATGTGGCCAGAAACCCGTCTGGTTGTGGCAGGCTGGCAGGAACATCTCTAAGATGCTCTCTGTGTGCATTTTTCAATAAATTCCACACTGGCATCAGTGTGCATTTATTGTGCTGAAAAGTTTGATACCAAACTTCCCAGATTTCAGTGTAGCCATAATGGAACTGTGGAGTTCGTAATTGACAGACTCTCAGACCATATACTCCTTATGCCTACGCTGCACTTACAATGTCTAAGGTTTGGCTTAGACACTGTAGGGGCACAGTGCTCATGCAACTATGCCCTCACCTGTGGTATAGTGCACTCTGCCTTAGGGCTGTAAGGCCTGCTAGAGGAGTGATTTACCTATGCCACAGGCAGTGGGTTGAGGGCATGGCACCCTGAGGGGGAGTGTCATGTCGACTTAGTCATTTTCTCCCCACCAGCATACACAAGCTGTGAGGAAGTGTGCATGTGCTGAGTGAGGGGTCAGTAGGGTGGCATAATACATGCTGCAGCCCTTAGAGACCTTCCCTGGCCACAGGGGCCTTGTTACCAGGGGTACCAGTTACAAGGGACGTATCTGTGTGCCAGGGCTGTGCCGATTGTGGGAACAAAGGTACAGTTTGGGAAAAAAACCACTGGTGCTGGGGCCTGGTTAGCAGGGTCCCAGCACACTTTCAATCATAACTAGCATCAACAAAAGGCAAAGAGTTAGGTGGTAACCATGCTAAGGTGCCAAGGGAGGCATTTCCCTACACAACACCCCTCCCCCAAATGAAAGAGGATGAGACTAACATTTCCCAAGAGAGTCTTCATTTTCTAAGTGGAAGAACCTGGAAAGGCCATCAGCATTGGCATGGACAGTCCCAGGTCTGTGTTCCACTGCAAAGTCCATTCCCTGTAGGGATATGGACCACCTAAACAGTTTAGGGTTTTCTCCTTTCATTTGTATCAGCCATCTGAGAGGTCTGAGGTCAGTTTGAACTGTGAAGTGAGTACCAAACAGATATGGTCTCAACTTCTTCAGGGACCAAACCACAGCAAAGGCCTCCCTCTCAAAGGCACTTCAACGCTGCTCCCTGGGGAGTAGCCTCCTGCTAATAAAAGCAACAGGCTGGTCAAGGCCATCATCATTTGTTTGCGACAGGACTGCTCCTATCTCATGCTCAGAGGCATCAGTCTGCATAATGAACTGCTTTGAATAATCAGGAGCTTTCAAAACTGGTGCTGATCACATAGCTTCTTTCAGGGTGTCAAATGCCTTTTGACAGTCCAAGGTCCAGTTAACTTTTCTGGGCACTTTCTTGAAGGTAAGTTCTGTGAGGGGTGTCACTATGGATCCATATCCCATCACAAACCTCCTGTAGTAGCCAGTCAAGCCAAGGAATACCCTGACTTGAGTCTGGGTTTTTGGAGCTTCCCAGTCCAGAATAGTGTGATCTTGGGTTGAAATGGCTGAACTTGGCCTCCACCTACAAGGTGTCCCAAAAGAAAACCACAGTACCCGGCACTATCTGATATTTAGATGCCTCGATGGAGAGGCCTGCTGCTTGCAGGGCCTGCAAAACCTTCTTCAGGTGGACCAGGTGATCCTGCCAGTTGGAGCTAAAGACAGCAATATCATCTAGATATGTTGCACTAAAGGACTCCAAGCCAGCAAGGACTTGATTCACCAACCTTTGGAAGGTGGCAGGGGCATTCTTTAAGCCAAAGGGCATAACAGTAAACTGATAATGCCCATCAGGTGTAGAGAATGCTGTCTTTTCTTTTGCTCCAGGTGCCATTTTGATTTGCCAGTACCCTGCTGTTAAGTCAAAGGTACTTAAGAATTTGTCTGCACCTAATTTGTCAATGAGCTCATCTGCCCCTGGGATGGGGTGAGCATCTGTCTTGGTGACAGAGTTGAGCCCTCTGTAGTCCATACAAAACCTCATCTCTCTCTTTCCATCTTTGGTGTGAGGTTTGGGGACCAAGACCACTGGGCTAGCCCAGGGACTGTCAGAGTGCTCAATCACTCCCAACTCCAGCATCTTGTGGACTTCCACCTTGATGCTTTCTTTAACTTGGTTAGACTGTCTGAATATTTTATTCTTGACAGGCATACTGTCTCCTGTGTCCACATCATGGGTACACAGGTGTGTCTGACCAGGGGTCAAGGAAAAGAGCTCAGCAAACTGCTGGAGGACCTTCCTGCAGTCAGCTTGCTGTTGGCCAGAGAGGGTGTCTGAGTAGACAACTCCATCTACTGAGCAATCTTTAGGGTCAGTGGAGAGGAGGTCAGGAAGAGGTTCACTCTCTGCTTTCTGGTCCTCACCAGTAACCATTAACATGTTTACATCTGCCCTGTCATGATAGAGTTTAAGGCGGCTAACATGGATCACCCTCTTGGGGGTCCTGCTAGTGCCCAGGTCCACCAAGTAGATGACCTGACTCTTCTTTTCTAGCACTGGGTAATCACCACTCCATCTGTCCTGAAGTCCCCTGGGAGCCAAAGGCTCCAGAACCCAGACTTACTGCCCTGCCTGAAACTCAACCATAGCAGCCTTTTTGGTCATTCCACAACTTCTGGAGTTGTTGACTGGCCTCAAGGTTTTTGCTTGCCTTTTCCATGTACTCTGCCATCCTTGAGCAGAGGCCTAGCACATAGTCCACTAGATCTTGTTTAGGCTCATGGGGAGGTCTCTCCCAGCCTTCTTTTACAAGTGCCAGTGGTCCCCTCAAAGGATGGCCAAAAAGAAGCTCAAAGGGGGGAAACCCTACTCCTTTCTATGGCACCTATCTGTAGGTGAAAAGATGGCATGGCAAATGGACATCTCATCTCCTTTTGAGTTTTTCAGGGAGCCCCATGATCATGCCCTTTAATGTCTTGTTTAAACCTTTCTACAAGACCTTTGGTTTGTGGATGGCATGGTGTGGTGAACTTGTAAGCCACCCCACACTCATTCCACTTGTGTTTTAGGTAAGCTGACATGAGGTTGGTACCTCTGTCAGAAACCACCTCCTTAGGAAATCCCACTCTGGTACAAATACCTATGAGTGCTTTAGCTACTGCAGGAGCAGGAGTGGACCTAAGGGGAATTGCCTCAGGGTACCTGGAAGCATGATCCACTACTACCAAGATATATTGGTTCCCTGATGCTGTGGGAGGTTCAAGTGGACCCACTATGTCCACTCCCACTCTCTCAAAGGGGACCCCCACCACTTGAAGTGGAATAAGGGGGGCCTTTGGATGGCCACTTGTCTTACCTCTGGCTTGACAGGTGACACAGGAGGTGCAAAACTCCTTAACCTTCTGGGACATATTGGGCCAATAGAAATGGTTGACTAATCTTTCCCAGGCTTGGTTTGTCCCAAATGCCCAGCAAGGGGAATGTCATGGGCTAAGGTCACAATGAACTCCCTAAACTCCTGAGGAACTACCACTCTCCTAGTGGCACCAGGTTGTGGATCTCTTGCCTGAGTGTAAAGGAGTCCATCTTCCCAATAGACCTTGTGGGTCCCACTGACAGTTCCTTTTTCTTTCTCAGCTGCTTGCTGTCTTAGGCCTTCAAGAGTGGGACCACTCTTTTGACTCTTACACAGCTGTTCCCTTGAGGTTCCCCCTGGGCCCAAGAGCTCAACCTGATACGGCTACAGCTCCATGGACTAAGTTGCCTCAGGGAATAGACAGCTTCCTAAGAAGAGAGGTTCTGCTTCTTTTGCTGTGCAGAAGCTGGTTCCCCAGTCTTTTTTCCTTTCCTCTTGGAATGTTGGGCCATTATTCCAGAATCCAACACTTATTTTTCACCCTGTGCCCTGCTCTGTGCCCTTGTCTTGACACACACCAGTTCAGGGATACCCAGCATGGCTGGATGGGTCTTGAGCTCTACCTCAGCCCATGCTGAGGACTCCAGATCATTCCCTAGCAGACATTCTACTGGGATTGCAGAGGAGACTACCACCTGTTTCAGGCCAGTGACCCCATCCCCATTCTAAAGCTACCATTGACATGGGATGGACTTTAGTTTGATTGTAGCATTAGGGACTGGATATGTCTGTCCAGCAGGGTACTGTCCTGGGGAAACCAGTTTGTCTGTCACCATAGTGACACTGGCACCTGTATCCCTCAGGGCTTCTACTCTATTCCCATTTATCAAGAGCTGTTGCCTATATTTGTGTATGTTAGGCAGCCAGGCAGCCAGTGTGGCTAAATCTACCCCACCCTCTGAGACTAGTGTAGCTTCAGTGTGGACCCTGATTTACTCTGGGCACACTGTTGAACTTACCTGGAGACTGGCTATTCCAGTACTAACTGGAGTAGTTGTGGTTGTGCGACTTTTCTTTGGACAGGCCTTGTCTCCAGTTTGGTGTCCATACTGTCTACAGTTTTGACACCAGGCCTTCTTGGGATCAAAGTTTTTACCCTTATACCCATTTGTGGACTGTGGAGAGGGTCGGGCCCACCCTCCTGAGCAGGTTTTTGGGGCCCTGTAAAAGACTCTTTACTTTTGTTCTTGGATGTCTCACCACCCTTCCCCTGTGGAGGCTTTGTGACCCCTTTCTTTTGGTCACCCCCTGTGGAAGTCTTGGTCACCTTAGTCTTGACCCAGTGGTCTGCCTTCTTTCCCAATTCTTGGGGAGAAATTGCACCTAGGTCTACCAGATGTTGATGCAGTTTGTCATTGATGCAATTACTTAACAGATGTTCTTTCATAAATAAATTATACAGCCCATCACAATCACTTACACCACTGCCAGTTTTCCAACCATCTAGTGTTTTGACTGAGAAGTCAACAAAATCAACCCAGGACTGACTCAAGGTTTTGTGAGCCCCCCTGAATCTAAACGTGTACTCCTAAATTGAGAATCCAAAGTCCTCAATCAGGGTAGCTTTCATGAGGTCATAAGATTCTGCATCTTTACCAGAGAGTGTGAGTAGTCTATCCCTACACTTTCCAGTGAACATTTCCCAAAGGAGAGCTCCCCAGTGAGATCTGCTTACTTTTCTGGTTGTACAAGCCCTCTCAAAAGCTGTGAACCACTTGGTGATGTCTTCACCCTCTTCATATTTAGTTACAATCCCTTTGGGGATTTTTAGGCTGTAAGTGTTTTCTCTGGCCCTATTCAAGTTGCTGCCACTATTGATGTGGCTTAAACCCATCTATTTTCTTTCCCTTTGTATGGCTAGGAGCTGCTTCTCCAAAGACAATCTCTTGGCCATCCTGGCTAACAGGAGGTCCTCTTCGTTGAGGCTGTCCTCAGTGCTTCCAGAGGCACTGGGCCCCCTGTCGAAGAACCAGGCTCTCTGACTATGTTTTGTGGAGTCAGGGTTCTGGGAACCCTGTTCTCCCTAATTAGGACAGGAGGGGTGAGTTCTTCCTCCTGTTCACTAATTTCCCCATCTGAAGGAGCATCCTCCACATCAGAGGGGTGGTCCCTTGTGAACTCTGCCAAGAGCTTCTGGAGCTTTGCCTTGGTAGGGTTGGACCCAGTCTTTATCTTTTTTATTTTACAGAGAGATCTTACCTCTGACAACCCTAGATGCAGGTAAGGTGTGAAGTTGAGTTCCATCACTGTCTCTCCTGTTTGGCTCATTATCACTCTAAAAGTTGGGATTACTTTTTAAGAATCTAAAAGGTACTTCTAGAACTTAAATCCTACTTTTACAAATGTTTAAGCTTCAAAAGAAATGCTAACAGGGACTTCCACAAGGCCCTAGCAGGACTTACATTTTTTTAGAAAAAATAGTCAAATTGTAAAAATCTATTTCTAATGATAATTTTTGGAATTTTAGTCGTGTGATCAGGTATTGGCTAAGTAGTACAGCAAATGCAAAGTCTTAGACCCGACCGCCGATCCACCAATGTAGGAAGTTGGCTTTGTATATACTATCTCAAAGTGAGAGATAGTGTGCACAGAGTCCAAGGGCTCCCCTTAGAGGGTGATAGTGGCAAAATTAGATAATACTAATGCTCTATTTTGTGGTAGTGTGGTCGACCAGTAAGCTTATCAGAGGGTAGTATTAAGCATTTGTTGTACACACACAGGCAATAAATGAGGCACACACAATCAAAGACTTAACTCCAGGCCAATAGGTTTTTAAATAGAAAAATATATTTTCTTACTTTATTTTAAAACCACAATATTCAAGATTTTAGGTAAGTATATAAAATGCAAGGTACTTCACATGGGTAAGTATAGAACTTTGATTTAAAACAGTAGTACACACAGTTTTGGTTAAAATGGCAATCAGCTATTTCAAAAGTGGACACTGCAAAAATCCACAGTTCCTGGGGAGGTACGTTTTAGTTAGTTTCTCAGGTAAGTAAAGCACTTACACAGTCAGTCTCCTGGCCATAGGCAGCCCACTGATGGGGGTTCAAGGCAACCCCAAAGCCACAGCACCAGCAACACAGGGCCGGTCAGGTGCAGAGGTCAAAGGAGGACCCAAAACACATAGGCGCTTATGGAGAACAGGGGTGCTCCGGTTCCAGTCTGCTAGCAGGTGAGTACCTGCGTCCTCGGGGAGCATACCAGGAGGGTTTTGTGGAGCACTGGTGGGGACACATCCACAAACACACAAAACACACCCTCAGCCGCACAGGGGCGTCCAGGTGCAGTGTGCAAAGTAGGCATCAGGTTTTTTATAAAAAACAATGGAGGGACCTGGGGTCACTCTGGCAATGCAGGCAGGGCACAGGGGGGCTTCTCGGGCCAGCCACCGACTGGGCTAGGATGAAGGCTGCCTGCTGGTAACTCCTGCACTGGTAGGTGGTTCCTCTCTGTCCTGAGGGCTGCGGGTGCAGTGCTTGGTCCAAGCATCGGGTTCCTTTGTTACCAGGCAGTTGTGGTCAGGGGGAGCCTCTGGACCCTCTCTGCAGGCATCGCTGTGGGGGTGTAGGGAGGTCTACTCAGGGTGTCCAAGTCGTTGGAGTTGCCTGGGTGTGCTCTCTGCAGTGTTGGTTGTCCTGAACTCGAGCCGATGGAGTCGGGTGTAGAGTGTGAAGACTCATGCTTCTGGCGGGAAGTGAGAGTCTCTTTAAAGTTGCTTCTTTGTTGCTATTTCTGGACAGAGCCGCTGTCCTCCGGATGTTCTTGGTCCTTCAGGTGCAGGTCAGTCCTCTAGTCCTCAGAGGTTGCTGGTCCCGCTGGATGCATCGCTGTGCAGGTTCTTTGAGTTTGGAGACAGGTCAGTAGGGCTGGGGCCAAGTCAGTTGTTGTCTCTGTCGTCTCTGCGGGGCTTTCAGGTCAGCAGTCCTTCTTCTTGTTGTAGGTTGCAGGAATCTTTTTTCCTGGGTTCAGGGTCACCCCTAAATACTGAATTTAGGGGTTTGTTCAGGTCTGGGGGCAGTAGCCAATGGCTACTGCCCTGGAGGGTGGCTACACCCTCTTTGTGCCTCCTCCCTGTGGGGAGGGGGGCACATCCCTAACCCTTTTGGAGGGAATCCTCCAAAACAAGATGGAGGATTTCCTAAGGCAGGGGTCACCTCAGCTCAGGACACCTTGGGTGTTGTCCTGACTGGTGGGTGACGACTCCTTTTTGTTCTCATTATCTCCTCCAGATTTGCCGCCAAAAATGGGGGCTGTGTCCGGAGAGGCGGGCATCTCCACTAGCTGGGATGCCCTGGGGCGCTATAACAACAGGCATGAGCCTTTGAGGCTCACTGCCAGGTGTTACAGTTCCTGCAGGGGCAGGTGAGAAGCCCCTCCACCCAGTCCCGGATTTGTTCCTGGCCACAGAGTGACAAAGGCACTCACCCCATGTGGCCAGAAACTCATCTGGTTGTGGCAGGCTGGCAGGAACTGGTCAGCCTAACACTAGGAATTCGACTGGTATACAGGGGGCATCTCTAAGATGCCCTCTGTGTGCATTTTTCAATGAATACCACAATGGCAGCAGTGTGCATGTATTGTGCTGAGAAGTTTGATACCAAACTTCCCAGATTTCAGTGTAGCTATTATGGAACTGTGGAGTTCATAATTGACAGACTCCCAGACCATATACTCCTTATGGCTACCCTGCACTTAGAATGTCTAAGGTTTGGCTTAGACACTATAGGGGCACAGTGCTCATGCAACTATGCCCTCACCTGTGGTATAGTGCCCTCTGCCTTAGGACTGTAAGGCCTGCTAGAGGGGTAACTTACCTATGCCACAGGCAGTGGGTTGAGGGCATGGCACCCTGAGGGGAGTGCCATGTCAACTTAGTCATTTTCTCCGCACCAGCACACACAAGCTGTGAGGCAGTGTGTATGTGCTGAGTGATGGGTCCCCAGGGTGGCATAATACATGCTGCAGCCCTTAGAGACCTTCCCTGGCCACATGGCCCTTGGTACCAGGGATACCAGTTACAAGGGACTTATCTGTGTGCCAGGGCTGTGCCAATTGTGGGAACAAAGGTACAGCTTAGGGAAAGAACATTGGTGCTAGGGCCTGGTTAGCAGGGTCCCAGCACACTTTCAATCATAACTGGCATCAACAAAAGACTGTGAACCATGCCAAGGGAGGCATTTAACTACAATAGGTCACTGACAAAAGTATTCATGGTGTACTCCTATGTTTCTACTGCAGGAGGTGCACATAGTGTGTCTCTAGGAGACACACTTGAACACTATAGAAGTTGCCTGCCTTGGAGAGGGCAGCTGTTTGCTATGGAATACTCTGCCTTTGTAAGGGGTCTTTGGCCTGGGTTGGGCCGCGGTCCCCTTTTTGGCATCACAGCTTAGGTTAGACAAAGAGGGGAGATGAGCATTGGTGTCTGGCAAGCTAGATGGATGGGAGGTACATCTCGGGGGCATCTATGTGCCCAATCAAGACCAGCTGTTGTTCCTCTATTGCTTTCCTCTGCATATGGGCAGGATGGCCGATTGTCCCTCGCTACTGGAGGGGGCCTCAATTGTGTAAGCAATATGTACCTGGATCACTCTTTACCTCGGGTCCCAGGGTTTCTGTCCATAAGAGTTGCATAGGTATCTTTGTCCTGGATCCGGGACAGGGATTTAGTCAATTTTTGGTGATTGCACCATGGTCTAATTCCTTCTATTCCAGCTTGCATGATCTTCATGTCAGACTAGATATAGTACTATGCACAAGACAACTGTGCCACTTAGGCCCTCATTACAACCCTGGTGGTCAGTGAAAAAGTGGCGGTAACACCGCCAACAGGCAGGCACTAACTAATGCCAAATTATGACCATGGCGCTGATATCTCCGATAGACAGCCAATGTACGACACAGACCGCCAGGGCGGAAACACCAGGCACCACGACGGTAGCTGTCTACAGCCAGGCAGAAGACAAAGACAAAGTACTGCCACCCATATTAAGATACTGCTATGCGCCACCTTTTCTGTGCGGAAACAGAGCACCAAAGTCAAATGACTCACCACTGGAGAAACAGGGAAGAACCACGCCGCCATGGACCCTGAACTGCAAGTTTTTCAGATGAGCTTCTACGTTATGCTCCACCTGGAACACCAATGCCGGCGAAGACGACGACGGTGAGTACAGCCGCCTAGCACACAAGGGAGAGTGGGAGAAAAAAGAGAGTGACATACACACATGCACAACACACACCAGACACACACATACCATACACACAACAATATGCATAACAAATACAATTTGACCATGTAAATTGGCAGAATAATGCCAAGGCAACATGAATATACAAAAATGATTGTAATCAGTCCAACAATAAATTCAACAATCCGATTTACACATTAAACAGATCTGTACACTTGCATAAAAAAGGGACACTGCATAGTCCATAGTTCACAGGACCCACATGGCCACAGGGCAAAGTCCAAGGCCCCACTCGAATCCTGCACCAATACGGAGAGAACACTGCAGGGCATCAGTTGGCATATACGCAGGCACCTCAGGGGGAGGGGAGGGCACCTCAGCTGGATGCGGAAACAAGCCCACTTGTTCTGGAGGGGGCAACATGCCCTGTGCTTGGTCCTTGGGAGTGCAAGGTCACAGTCTCTGGAGTGGGTGACTTCTCCACTGGTTCTGGAGAGGGCAACATGCCCTGTGATTGGTCCTGGGAAGTGCAAGGCCACAGTCTCTCAGTTGGGTGACTTCCCCACTGGTTCTGGAGGGGGCAACATGCCCTGTGCTTGGTCCTGGGGAGTGGAAGGAGAGTCTCTCAGGTGGGTGACTTCCCTACTGGTTCTAGAGGGGGCAACATGCCCTGTGCTTGGTCCTGTGGAGTGCAAGGCCACAGTCTCTGGAGTGGGTGACTTTCCCACTGGTTCTCGAGGGGGCAATGTGCCCTGTGATTGGTCCTGGGGAGTGCAAGGCCACAGTCTCTCAGGTGGGTGACTTCCCCACTGGTTCTGGAGGGGGGAACATGCCCTGTGCTTGGTCTTGGGGAGTGCGAGGCCACAGTCTCTGGAGTGGGTAACTTTCCCACTGGTTCTGGAGGGGGGCAACATGCCCTGTGATTGGTCCTGGGAAGTGCAAGGACAGAGTCTCTCAAGTGGGTGACTTGCCCACTGGTTCTGGTGGGTGCAGGCCGCACAGCAGCTCTTCGAGGCTGGACTAAATGGCTGCACTGTGGTGGTGGTTGTAGGAGGTTCCTGCTCAGCCCCTGCACCCTCTGATGGCTGCACTGTGGTGGTGGTGGTTGTGGGAGGTTCCCGCTCAGCCCCTGCACCCTCTGATGGCTGCACTGTAGAGGTGGTTGTGGGAGGCTCCTGCTCAGCCCCTGCACCCTACGATGGCTGCACTGTGGTGGTGGTTGTGGGAGGCTCCTGCTCAGCCCTTGCACCCTCCGATGGCTGCACTGTGGTGGTGGTTGTGAGAGCTCCTGCTAAGCCCCTGCACTCTCTGATGGCTGCACAACCACGGCTGGTGGCGGGGGCTCTGTGACAGCTGCTGGTGCAGGCTCCTTCCCCTTCTCTGAAGCTGGTGCATGTTCCTTTCCCTTCTTCGTGGCTGGTGCAGGCTCCTTCCCCTTCTTCATGGCTGGTGCGGGCTCCTCCCCCTTCTTTGTGGTTGGTTCAGGCTCCTTCCCCTTCTTTGTGACTGGTGCATGCTCCTTCCCCTTCTTTGTGGCTGGTGCAGGCTCCTTCCCCTTCTTTGTGGCTGGTGCAGGCTCCTTCCTCTTCTTTGTGGCTAGTGCAGCCTCCTTCCCCTTCAGTATTGTTGGCCTTGGATGCTTTCCACCACGAGTAGGTGCTGCTACCACTGGCCCTGTGGACTGTTTGGCCGAGGTGCTTGGCTGGGTCCTTGCTACCCTGCCCATACATGCAGGACGGAGGGGTGGAGGCATTGGGACGAGGTCAATCTGGGAAATGAAAAGCTTCTTAGGGACGTTGGGACGGGAAGAGGGAGGATTAATGGGAGTGGAGGATGAGGGAGTGGTTGTTGGAGGTGATTGTCTGCTGAATTTGGGTGCAGGTGCATGGGCTGTATGCTGTTGTGAGGTGGATGGCTGTTGGGTGTCTGAGTGCTTGCATTTGTGTACTTTAGGAGGGGGGACAGACACTGTGGGAGAGGACACAGGGGACATGTGCATGGATGTTGTAGAGGTGTCTGCCAGTGAGTTGTGTGTTCTGCTTGGTGTGGTAATGATGCTGGTATTGGATATTGATGTAGTGCATGCAGGTGTGAGTGTGGATGTAACTGGGTTGGAGGTGGAGGAGGAAGAGGGGAGACAGTGGAAATAGTGGATGTTGTTGTGTCTGCAAATGAATGGTGTTTGTGTGAGTGCCTGTGGGATGAAGTGTGGTGCTTGTGTTTGCCTGTGACACTCATGGGTGTTGTCTTGTGTGCATGCTCGTCTGGCTGTGTGCTTGGGATCGGTTGGGGTTGAGGAGAATGGTACTGGGAAGTGGAAGTTGGAGGGGGGACGGTTGAAACAAGGAAAATGGCTGCCATCAGAGATGAGGCCAGAGCCTGGATCGATCTCTGTTGGGCCGCCAATCTACTGTGAATGCCCTGCAGAAATGCATTAGAGTGCTGCATCTGGGATGCCAGCCCCTGGATGGCATTCACAATGGTTGTTTGTGCTACAGAGATGGATCTGAGGAGGTCAAAAGCCTCCTCACCCAGGGCAGCAGGGCTCACTAGGGTAGGGCCTGAGGTGCCTGGGA
Source organism: Pleurodeles waltl (assembly GCF_031143425.1). Classification (NCBI taxonomy): domain Eukaryota; kingdom Metazoa; phylum Chordata; class Amphibia; order Caudata; family Salamandridae; genus Pleurodeles; species Pleurodeles waltl. Next base: position 969,031,799 of record NC_090439.1, read on the forward strand.
CGAAGGAGATGCCCACCCTCCTGGGTGAGTGGGCACAGGCAACTTGCTGAGGGGCTACTGGGAGGGCGGTGCTGGCAGAGGGGGTGGCGGCTGTACCTGCAGCTGGGGTGGAGGTATCAGAGTCTGTGTTTTCCCCTCCAGTCTCCGCCGTGGTGCTCCCCTCGTCCTCCATCTCACTGGTGCCCTCAGCGTCAGTGGACTCTGCCTCCAGGGTCCTGTGGGATGCAGCTCCCTCTGTCGCCTGCGCCTCTACTCCTCCGCCAGATGATGCTAATGCACATAAGGACAGGATGACAAAACAAGAAAAGTGAGAGAGAGAGACAAAGGATACACTGGGTCAATGACTGCACCAACACCACCGTTGGTGTACAAAGCTCCCCCACACAGTGGAAACAGGCCTACGCACTATGCATTGCACTACCAGTTTAATGGCTAATCAACAAGGAATGAGGAGGGCTACACACCGCCAAATGCAGCACACCTGGGACCCACTCAGCCCTGACCAGTAGTGAATACTAACAAGCTAGGTAAGCAGTATTTCCCCTTCTGACCCTTAGCCACCAGAGGACCTACGCTGCTAGGTCTGACCTGGCCTAGGGGCACCCACTAACACACAACCACCTCCCGGATACCACCCCTCCAGCCGTGAGCTTAAATGATGGCCACTTTACTCAGTATGTGGGCCATCAGGGGGGTCATGGTCCGACGGGCACCCATTCCTCGTTGGGAGGCCATCCCCAGGTGGGCCTCCGCGGTATTCCATGACCAGCGTCTCTGGTCCTCACACCGTTTCCAACAGTGGGTGCTCTGCCTGCCATAGACCCCCAGGGTCCGCACGTCCTTGGCGATGGCACGCCATATTCCCTTATTTTGATGGGCGCTGACCTGCAGAGGCAATACAGACAGGAGGACACCATTAGACAAACAGTCCAGCCAGTAACAAAAATGGCCCACCATACCCGTTTCCATCACCACTGGTACACACACATAGCCCAACACACACCATGTATACTGCCAACAGACAATCCCCCACCTCCTACCCACCCTTACATGATGACTTCACACACATCTCCATACATTCATGCCACATGCATCATGCCCACAGTGTACTCACCTGTTGGTCTGGAGGCCCATACAGCAGTCCGACCCTATCCACAAGTCGCTCCAACTCCTCAGAAGTGAAGGCTGGGGCCCTTTCCCCTGTCACACGGCCATGGTAGGTTCCAGACACAGATCACAGCAGCACATGCAGTGTAGGTCCTCTCCTATGGAAGGCCAGGAAACTAGTGAGGAATCAGATAGAAAATGTCAGTCACGACCACAGCGGTGCATACCGTCACTGCCGGTGTAGATCACCATTGGCCAACGTACTCCATAGGGCCCAATTAGAACCACCGACCGCCTACCGCCACGGCACACAACGTCAGCTGCATCACCTCACTTCCACCTGTCCCTCCACACAGGACAGGCGGACGCCATTTCAAAGGGGGAGAACAGGCCTATGGATTAATGCTGCGTCACAGGATAAATAGGCACATACTTCTCAAATGACACTGTCCCATTACATGTTTGCAGATTTCGGACTGCTGTTGTGGCTCCATTGTTCAGTTTGTGACAGCCTCCTCACTCTTTTGTCCATTAGATTTCTACTGCTGCGGATGAATAGGAGATGGAGACATACCCCAGTGTACAGACCCCTGGTGGACTTGACTACACTGGAGTGCAGGCACATTATACTCACCTATAGACTGGACAGGGCCACAATCACAGAGCTGTTTGCCTAATTGGAGCATGACCTGATATCTACTATCCATCACCGCATTGGGATTCCCCCTCTTGTGCAAGTGCTATCATTTCTCCATTTCCTGGCAACTGGTTCTTTCCAAGTGACAGTGGACTTGGCAGCAGGAATGTCACAGCCAATGTTCTCTATCGTACTGACAATAGTATTGTCTGCCCTGATAAAACACATGTGCAGCTACATTGCATTCTCCCAGGTTGAGGATTTGGCCACTGTGATGGCCGATTCTATGCAATGGGACATATCCCCAATATAATTGGTGCGATTGATGGAACACATATTGCATTTGTCCCCTTTCGGCAGAATGAACAGGTGTTCAGGAATCGTAAGAGTTTCCACTCCATGAATGTGCAGATGGTGTGCTTGGCAGTACACCTCCCACGTCAGTGCTAAGGATCCTGGGTCGGTGCATGATGCCTTTGTCCTGAGGAATAGCAGCATCCCAAATGTAATGTCCCAAGTACAGAGGCACAGGGTGTGGCTAATAGGTGAGCCCCGGTTCCCACCCAGGATATGTTGGTGTATGCCAATGGTGTTTGCCATATAGGATAGTGTGTGTGTGGCTAAATGTTGTCCCTCAATATTTGCAGGTGACTCTGGTTACCCAAACCTATCATGGCTGCTGACCCCTGTGAGGAATGCTAGGACAAGGGAAGAAGAACGTTATAATGAGCCACATGGGCGAACCAGAAGGATCATTGAAAGGACATTCAGCCTCGTGAAGGCCAGGTTCCGGTGACCCCATCTGACAGGTGGATCACTGTGTTACTCACCTAAGATGGTCTGCCAGATAGTAGTGGTATGCTGCATGTTCTCAGACGCCAAGTACCTTTTCTGCAGGAGGAGGAGACTGGAGATACCCCTTTGGCAGCAGTGGACCCTGTGGACAGTGAGGATGAGGAGGCAGAGGATTAGGATGTGGACAACAGAAAATCAGTTATCAGTCAGTACTTCCAATGACACACAGGTGAGACAGTGCAACTGCACATTCCTATGACTATTGGTGCATTCTGTGTGGCATTGGCGTGCTGGTATTTCCCACTTCTTTGCCCACTTCTGTTTTCTCTGGATATTCATTTTGTAGATGTTGGTGATTTTACAAATACTCCTGGTGTGATCACAACAGCAAGCTACAGGTCATTAATTCTATGCTCATTCTATGTACAGTTCATTTGCAATGGTTGTAGCTGTTTCAATCAATACATATTTGAAATACATGACACAGTCAAAGTCGATTTTTATTGAAGGGTGTTTATTGTAGTGCTAATATATAGGGGGGAAAGTGGGATGGGGTGATGATGGAGGAAAGTCCAGGGTATTGTTTCAGTGTGTTCGTAGCACAGGTGCATTGTCCATGGGGACATAGGAAGTGGAGCAATGGCAGTTCCAGGTGGACAAGGTGACTGAGTGGGACACAAGGGGGACAATCAGGAGAGTCTCATTTCCTGGCGGTGGTCTTGGCAAGTGTCTCTGGCTTCTGTCTGGTTCGCAGGGAACATTTGCGGGGTGGTTCACCTTCTGCAGGGGGAGGGATGCTGGTGGCCTGTTAGTCCAGTGGTGGGGCCTCCGGTCCACTAGTGGCAGCGGAAGTGGAGGGCTGTTCAGATGACTGGCTAGTGGCAGGGGCCCGCTGGTGTGACACTGCCTCCCTCATAATGTTGGCCATGTCTGCCAGCACCGCTGCAATGGAGATCGGGATGTTGTTGATGGCCTGCAAGTCCTCCCTGCTCCCCTGATACTGTCCCTCCTGCAGCCGCATGTTCTCATGCACGTTGTCTAGGATCTGGCCCATCGTGTGCTGGGAATGTTGATAGGCTCCCAGGATCTCGGCGAGTGCCTCCTGGAGAGTTGGTTCCCTGGTCCTGTTCTCCCCCTGGTGCACAGCAGTCCTCCCAGTGTCCCTGTTGGCCTGTGTCTCTGTCCCCTGAACAGTGTGCCCACTGTCACTGACCCCATGTCCCCGATAGGCTTGGGTGTGAGGTGTGGCCTGGGGTCCCTGTACAGGTAGGAAAACAGTTGATTGATGTGTCCTGGGGACAGAGGTCTGGGGTCGCTGGGTGGGTGCTGTGATTTTGGTTCCTGATGGGGGAGGCTCTGTTGTGGCCTGTGACTGGGCCTGGGTGACTGACTGTCCAGTGGTACCTGATGGGCCAGGTAGATCATCCAGATCCTGAGGGACCAGAGTTACTGTCATCACTGTGGGCCTCTTCTGTTAGGGGACTGGATAGTGATGGCACCTCCTCTCCAGTGACATTGGCTGGGGTACCTGTGGGGGTGTAAATGATGTATTATGCTTCATGTTTATGACATATTGTACATCCCTGGCTTCCCCTCTATGGCTGGTGTTGCTCTACCAGCTTTTACTTGTGTATGTTGTTTTATGGTGGGATTGTTAGTTTCCCTATGCTGTGCATGCTTTAGTGATGAGTGTTCATGCAGGGCTGTGAGGGGTGTCCATGCATTGGTACAGCATGCAGGGGTTGGCATTGGGATTAGTGCAATGTGATGGTGGAGTGTGTGGGATGGAGTAGAGTGATGGGAGTGATGGGAGTGAGGGTGAGGGTGTGTGATGGCATTCAGGTATGGGGGGTGACAATTGTTGAAAATTGACTTACCAGACTCCAGTCCTCCTCCAACTCCAGGCAGGCCCTCAGGATGCAGTATTGCCAAGACTTGCTCCTCCCATGCTGTGAGTTGTGGGGGAGAAGGTGGGGGTCCACCGCTAGTCCTCTGTATAGCGAGCTGGTGTCTTGCTGCTCTGGAACGTACCTTCCTCTGTAGGTCATTCCACCTCTTCCTGATGTCGTCCCTTGTTCTGGAGTACTGTACCACAGCATTGACCCTGTCCACGATTCTCCACCATAGCTCCATCTTCCTTGCTATTGATATTTGCTGCACCTGTGCTCCAAATAGCTGTGGCTCTTCCCTGACAATTTCCTCCACCATGACCCTTAACTCTTCCTCAGTGAAACGGGGGTGCCTTTGTGGTGCCATGTGTGTTATGTGATGTGTGTTGGTGAGGGTGTGTTGGGTAATGTGTTGGGGTGTGTGATGTGGAATGCGTGAGGGGTGTATGTGTGTGAGTGATGTGTGGCTGTAGTTGTCGCAGTGGTCTTGGTGTCAGTCTCGTGCCAATGATTTGTATTCGTAAAGGGTTGTGGGTACTGTGGGTGTGTGTTTTATAGTGGTGTGGGTGTGGTGTGTGTATGGGTGTCAGGTGTGTGTTGTTTGAATAGTCCAATGTGGTGTTGTTTAGTATTTGGGTGTCCATTGTGAGCATGGCGGTATGTTCCGCCAATAGTCTACCGCCGTTGAATGTCCGCTGTGGTGGTTCGTGGGTCATAATGTGATGGGCATTGTTCTGTTGGCGTAACGGCGTGGGTTTTAGGACCGCCAGTTTATCACTGACCTTTGGTCTGGCGGATTTGTGTATGTGGCTATATTCTGGCAGATTGGTGTGTGTGTCATAATATGGTGAACGGATATTTGCCAGCGCGACGGTAAGTTGGCGCCCGTCAGTGTGGCGGTAAGTGGGATCTACCACCAGTGTCGTAATGAGGGCCCTAATGTCCAGATTAGAACATTTCAGTAGATCCCTATCTGATCACAGCCCCTGTATGCTCAACGTACAATTGGCTAGACCTCTCCCTCAAATACCTACGCAGAGGCTACAATATTGGACCCATCTATTCCGTGACTCACTGAGGATGGTTATTACAGAATAGTTTGAACAGAATCAGGGCACTGATTCTGGCTCCCATATACAATGTCTGGCTCCCATTTAGAGTGGGGAGCATTCAAAGAAATGGTCAGGGGCCACTGCCTGGTGAAAACAATCAGGATCCAACAGGGTTGTGCGCTCCATGATCTGGAGCTAGAGGTGGTGGACAACCCTGAGAGGGTTGAGAAACTTGCTGAAAGCAAGAACCAATACTCCCACATTGTGCAAAGTATATGCTGCTATCACCATAGGGAATACATCAATAGGGGACATGAGGGTGAGAAGAGGCCCGTTTGGCTGCCGGCTTGGTATGCTCGGTTTCAAGGAATAGCCACATCATAAGGAGGGCTCGGCCTTACTGACAGCTTCTGTACTATCAAGAGCTAATTAACAACTCCTTACTTGCCTATTTTCTCAATCCTTACTGCCCTACCACAGAAGTCTCCGACCAAGATGTGGCAGACCCATGCTCAACTGAACACCTTCAATGGGGGAGATAAAGAGAAGTTGGGCGGTCCTATCTCACTAAACGAGTTGCAAGGTGCCATCAAAGAATTGGCAAGATAGAAAATGCGGGCCTTGATGGCCTACCAGCCAAATTTGATCAAACATAATCAAATCTCATAATACCCTAACTGATAAAAGTATACACAGAAGTCTGGGATGAGGACAAGCTCTCAGACACCTCTGGTGAAGCCTTGGTGAGCCCACTCCCTAAATCTGAGAAACCCCCTGACGAGGTCCAGTCTATTCACCCCCCTTTTGATGTAAAATCTCGATTTTTTAAATCCTTAGAAAAAGTACTAGTGACGAGATTAAACAAATATTTCCCAACTCTTATACATAGAGATCAGAATGGGTTAATTCCCACATGAAATACTTGAGGAGGCTGTACCAAGTATTTGAAGAGACTGACGTGACTCGGTTTCTGGAAGCAATGGTGTCATCCGTAGACCTGGCAAAACGTTTTTGACACGGTTAGTTGCTGATTCCTTGCAGCCACTTTGGCCCATTTGGGGTTTGGATATCTCTGGATCCAAAAGGTTAAGATCCTTTATGCCTGCCCACTGGCCCAGGTTAAAATGGGCATGCACATCTCCTCACAATACCCAATCTTCCCTGGCACAAGGTAGGGATGCCGCTCTCTCCTCTCCTTTTTGAGATCGCAATATACTACTAGCAGGTGTGGCTGAAAGAAAGGGTGGCAATAGGGGCCTATATTGTGGGATGCTACCCTAATAAAATCACTGTACATTGACAACATACTGTTTTGTGTTCAGGATCCGGCATGATCTGTGGCAGACTCAGCCTCTCCTCAGAGAATTTGGTATGGTCTCAGGGCTGAAGACCAATAACACAAAGACCACCTTCTTCCCAGTCTACCTGGGTGGAGAAAGGCCAGTGATGGCCGACTTAGTATTGGCGTAGATCCCCCGCTACTTTTAAACACTTAGAAGTGAATCTCTACTCTGAATTGGAAGACCTCTGGGACGGCACCTCGGGTGGACCTCAGAGCTCTAAAAGTCTTCCTATCATTCTGGAAGCCCTTATAACTGACTCCTATTTCCAGGATAGCCCTCATCAAAACGGTTATACTTTCTAGGCTCCTTCACTTCTTTGTGAAAGTGCTGGTGTGGGTGACTACCAAATGATTTTGAGGCCTTGACGCACTGATATAGGAATGGGACTCAGGAAGACAAAGGGTGGCACTGCATACACTCTGATATCTGATCACAGAAGGGGGTCCAGACGATCTCTGACTATAACCTATATTATCAGGCAGCCCATTTACAATGGGTCGCCTGGATGGACAATACACAGAGAAACTGGGGGTGGTGGATGAGGAAACGAACCAGAGTTCGTTGATCACCCTTTTACTGCGCAAAGCAGCGAAACGCTAACTACTGCTTTCAGTAGCCATGAGGTGCTGGAGGAAATTTGTCAAGTGACCTCAAAAAATCCCCCATATGTTCTAGCGCTCCCCCTGATTGGTCTGCCCTAAGAGGATTGTGACTCCTTTTTCACAGCACACCATCTGGGGCTAATGGACGAGGTATGTCTGCTGACAATGGGCGTTTGTTTTGTTGCTTGGTGCACCACTTGGCCAATTAACAGCTGAATATGAACTTGCACTGGGACACTTCCAAACAGATGGAGCTCTGACATGACTGTTTGTGCAATTGCGGCAGACAGGCACCCAAGAACCTTCGGCACCACAGGATACTCTAAAAACGTATGTCGTTGGGAAACAGTGACTGCCTGATCACCTGGCTTTACAAGGCAGTTGATGGAATGGTCTGGACAGGTCTGCCAAAGGCAGATCTTGGGCATTAGATTGCAGACAAAGAATGGGATAGGATGCTGACCTACACCTAAAAGATGTCCTGCAACACCAGATTAAAGTACACACAATTTAATGTATTACGTTACACATACCTGACCCCCAGGAAATAACAGACATTCATGGGGGTCACCCACTACTCTGTCCAAGACGTGGGTCCTTAAACGCAACCTTTTTCCACATGTCCTAGGCCTGTCCGGTTGTGCAATCTTACTGGGTACAAATAACTCAAATAACCCACCACTTGAGGGACCCACTGGATAGCTCACTGAAGCTGACACCAGAGATTTCTCTTTTGATTAGTGTCCTCTGATCTGCGCTTAAGGCAGGGAACATGCTGATAGAGCCTGCCCTGGCCCGTGCATGGAAAATTATTGCTAGACATTGGAAACAGAGGATAGGCCCTACATACACTAGGTGGGGGACTGAGGTAGAGCAATGGTCCAGGGTGGAAGAAGAGACACTCCTCTGAGAGGAAGCCTGCAGGATGCTCAAAAGCCCTCTCTTGGACCCATAAGCTGAAGTGACTTGTAGCTTCACTGAATACTTGGTACACCACAGGATACCATCAGAGAATGCCAAACCTGAACAGTACTAGAGACTCCAAAACCTCTGGAAGGGCTCCCCACTTGGGCAATGTTGGGTGAAGGTACATTAAAGGTCGACCCTTACATACAGTCCCCCTGCCAAAACTAATGCTATTTCCTGACCACATGCAGGCTGTATTTGCAAGAACAATGAGAACCTCACTCTTACTATATTTCGTATTGTAGTGGCTAGTTGCAATGCACATAATTCTACGCTGCAATATATGTACCTAATAGGCTGAAACTCAAACCTAATAAAAAGAATTTTAAATAAGAGAGAGAAAGGAACTGCTGCAAAAAGAGGTTGGATTTGCTTGGGAAAGTTGACAAAATAAGGTATAAGATGGATTAATAGGATAAGAATGGCACCTCACCACCATTTCCTTTGAACATACCTGGAACTGGAAGGACAATTGGAGTGTCACAGTGCCCTTCCCTCGGGATCTGCACACTGCTGAACAAATGCCCACCTGCCGGCGTCACCATCTCAGAAAGCTATCAGAGCACAGAGTTATGATGAAGCCAGGCGGGGGGAAGGGAATTAGGGTAGGGAACTGCAGGGAGAGAGATCTGAAAAGAAACGGTTTGAACAAATATGCATATACTCGTTCATAACAGTATAAACTCACTAATAGACTCTTGAATAAAGGCGTCTCCGTGATATCAGATTGATACACTTTGTGAATTGGGCATAGCCCCTTCTTTGAATCATAGAACAAGAACAAACTGCAACCTCTGAACCTAGAGATGGCACGAGCTTTGGCCTATGGTCATACTCTGAATATCAGTCATGTAACAACTATGCATCCATAACATAATCGTTTGATCCAAGCCTAGAAATTCTCAAAAACTTAAATTGGTATCTCACATATTATGGTTCCCAAAAAACAATGAAAACTATAATTTGCTAATCTCCTAAAACGTTTTCACATTTACTACTAAGGCCTGAAAGTTTTACTCATTGAACTTGAAGCGCTTTGTTCGTTGGACAGAAGCGCCTTGTTTGTTGTTCATGAACCGCTTTGATCATCATGCATGAAGCGCTTTGTTCATTATGCCAGAGAGCGCTTTCACTTGCTTTGTCTGAAGCGCTACGCTCTATGTGCTAAGGGACGCTTTACTCATGTGGCCTGAAGCGTTTCAATCCTCGAGCCAAGACCGCTTTACTCATGTGGCCTGAAACACTTTGATTGTCGTGCCAAGGGCGCTTTACTCTTTTTTTTATTTTATTTATTTATTAAAGTTTTTATTAAGGAGAATGATAAGACGATACAGAATATATATATAAGCAAATTTTCAATGTTCCACTTTACATCAAATAATTACACTATGTATATGTGGATACATTCAGTCTGCTAAATATACTGATTAATAGGCGGGAAGGTGGTGATTAAAAGAATAAGGAGTGAATGAGGGGGAAGTGTGGGGGAAAAGGAGAGAAAGAACCATAAGAAAGAGGGATAGGGGAGAGAGGGATAGATAGGAAAGAAAAAGAAATAAGGGGAGGGAGAGAAAAGAGTGGATGAGGGAGAGGTGGGGGAGAGGGGGAGCCCGAGAGTTAGTGCTTCAAGATAATTAAGTAAGTGTTCCGATTATTTCCTGTCCGGAGGGGGGAGAAAATGCTGAGGGAGAGTAAGCGGGGGATGTCCGTGTAGGCCTAGGTTTGGGTGTGTCAGGGGTCGAGGTCTTTTTAGATGCGTTAAGTGTTCAAGGACTGGCCAAGTAGGGTGGAAGGGAGCAAGTCATCTGGTGCATATATGACCGGACCAGGGAGGTGGGCATTTCCCAAAGCGGGTGATCTGGAGAGTAGAAGAAAAGGAAAATGATAGGGGGAAAGGGAGGGGCAAGAGGTGGGAGGGGGTGGAGGGGGGCCTGGAGTGTCGACTGCTGACCACCGGCCCTCCTCCCGTTCCCTCATGATCCCGTCAGGAAGGACCTCCAAACTTCCGCAAATAGAGCCGCTTGGTCCTGTAGATTGTAAATTACACGTTCATGAGTGGCAGTTTGGAACATGGCTGTCATCCATTCTGCTGACGTTGGGGCAAAACTAGACCTCCAGTGTCGAAGTATGCAGATTTTAGCTGTGGCAATAGCCGTATGGAGCAGTCATTTTTGGGGTCGTGATAGGGAGGAATACGGACGCATGTCATGTAGAGAAATGAGTGGTGGTGGTATCGGGTCTGGTATCAGTATAAAATCCACGAGTGTGCGGCGCACTGTGTCCCATAAGGGTTGTATCGTTGGGCAATGACATAGAATATGAAGTAGGTCACAGTGGAGGTCCGTGCATTGCCAACATTTCGCGTGTGGTATCAGGCCTGCCCTGAAGAGTTTCATGGAGGTCCAGTACCAGTCTTGGAGAATTTTAAATAAGCAGAATTTCAGGTGGGCCTCTCGGACCCCCCTATCAAGGGCTTCAATTATGTCCGGCCATTCTTCTTCAGGATAGACTGTCTCCAGTCGTTCTTGCCATTTTAGACGCAGTCGCTCTAGGAGGGGTTGCGAGTAAAGGTGGTTTGTTATCTCTGCGTATAGGCCAGCCATGAAGCCTCTGTGTCGACCCCACGTCTGCAGGTAGGTGACAATGGGTGAGATCTTAACCGTCCATGGGGGGTTCATAGTGCCTTGTAGGTGCAGTGCTTAGGCTGCATATATCACCACTCTTGCTTGTTGTCGATGCCGAATTCTTCCCGCAAGGAGTCAAAAGTTCGAAGGTGATCACCGTCCACTATTTGGGATATATTGTGAATTCCAGCAGTCCTCCATTGGGGCCACCGCAAAGTGTTTCCTCCTATTTTTATGCATTTATTTCCTGCAATAGGAGCCTGGGCGTGTAGGAAGGGATGCATGTCTAGTAGGCGGTGTACTCTACACCATGCTACTTTTGTAGCCATAAGGATAGGGTTGGCCGGATGGGAGCAATCAGTGTATACCCCTCCTAGCTCTGTGTGCTGTCCCTGCAATAGATTCTCTGTGGTTAACCATTGTGGAGGGTTCGGTATACATGGTAATGTATAGGCCAGTTACGATAATTGTAGGGCTAGAGAGTATTGTTCTACTGAGGGTAGACCTAATCTTCCATAGGGTTGTCGTGCCAATATTATTGCAGGCTTCAGTCTTGGGCGTGTAGTGCCCCAGACGAAATACCTTATTGAGGTATCGATCATTCGGAGAAGGGAGAGAGGTACCTGCAAAGGGAGCATGCCTAGTACATATGTAAAACGCGGTAGGGTAACCATCCTGACCGCCTGTGTCCTGCCCCACATGGATAAGCCGAGTAGTGACCATTTGGCGAAGTCCTGTTTCATCCGGGTTATGAGGGGGTCGAGGTTGTCCCTAACCATATTCTTTCAATTCAAGTTATATTCTGATGCAAGGACTTTACTTCTATTCCCGAGATTCTTAGATTTATCTTGCTGTTATCATTACGCCAGAATAGACTTGAAAAAGTCACCAGTGTGACGAAACACGTGTTGGCTGTGTTCGGAGTGATGCTCTTTGTTTACTGAATGCAACTTCACCTACAATAAAAGAACTCACATTTCAAGACAAGATTCGAATACCGACGTGTCCATGGGTAGTAGGGCACTCTGATCACCTGCACCATATTCTGTTCCACAAATACTCTACATTACTGTACACTCCCCTAGGAGTGCGGCTAATTTCACCCTTACTACCCCCCCTATGAATGGGTCTCTGTTGCCATGGGGGTTGGTCGTTTCTGGTGGAGAGCCTCTGAAAATAATAGCTGTCATGCCAGCTTACCAGCGGGTTTATGGTTCGGTTTGCTGCCGGGCATCACCTTGCTGGTCTACGAGGGCTACCCAATTGGACCCGAGATCTTCTTTGGGATTCAGTGAGGGTCGGGGTTTACGAGCTGGCCGGTCCTCGCTTCTATTTCTTCACCTGTCTGTTTTTCAATGGGTTATTTTCTTGTTTTCCTTCTGGTTTCTGTTCGTTCTTTTCTTTGCTTTGTCCCCATTTTAATTGAACTGTCCCATGGGCCGTTGTAAGGTCCGGCCATCCATTGTTGTTGGTAGATAAAAAGGCTGTGAATAGAAGGATGCTAGGGCGGTGAGACAGGTTTGAGGCTCGTAATGATCCAGGGTATGCTGTGAGAGCAGCGCCAATTATTTGTCTCTGTTAATCGGTTTCATTACAGTTCCTTTTATCCTGTTGAGGAGCGCCCCTCCTGTTAAAGTGGGTCGGAGGAGGGGTAGGCAAGACCCTCTTTATGGTGTTTTACCACCTGCCCATTGTGATTGGTGGTGTCTATTCCTGGGTTCCTGTTCTTTTGTTGCCTGGGCCCCATCGGCGCCTACCGCCAGTGGCTAAGGTACTTGTCCCTGTCCCAGTGTTCAAGTAGCTTGGGGGGAAGAAGCAGAGGAGGTTTTTTTTTTTTTTCCCTTTTTTGATGCTTCTTTCTCTATCCCCCTGGTCCTCTCCTCCCCACTCCTTGTATGTGGATTTGTCTCTGCTTTTGTTTGTTTCTGCTGTTTATTTATTTGTCCATTCCCTGCTGTGTCTCTCTTTGCCCCCGCAGTTCAGTTACATTCAGTGACCCCTCCTCTTCTACCTCCTCCCTGCTCCATAAAGAGAAGGGGGAAAGGTATAGGGCACGCTGGTTGATGGCTATCCGCGTAGCCCCTATCCCTTCGCTCGTCATTCCCATCTGCCCTCCTTCTGTTCTCCCCTGGGGGGGGGGGGGGGGGAAGCGCTGTGGTCGGTATCGGGCCGGAGTGCTGGGGGCTAGGTCGATATTTCACCTCCCACCAGCGCTGGGATAAAAACACGAAGGTCCTCACCAATGGCACTGGGCGCCGTGGGACCGGGTAAGCCGCTTCGCCTCCAACTCAAGGGCGCAGCTCCACCCCCTTGGCAAGCCCTCCAGTGCCGAGTCACGTCACGTCACGGGTCTTCCGGGTCTCCTCTGCTAGTCTCTCCTCGAGGGCCAAGGGTCCGGGGCGTTGAAATGGTCTCGAGGCCCTTCTCAATATTCTTCTTCTCTTTCTCGCTGTCTCGGAGGGACGGCGGCGGGGCCGCGACGAGGTGGCTCCGCCCCCCGGGCAGGGCGCTCCTTGCCAGACGGCCACTGGCCCTCCAGGTCGTAGTTGCGGGCCGTTTCTCACTCAAATTGGGGGCTCGGCCACTTCTAGAGAGCTCCGACGCCGGGCAGGTTCTTTTCCGCGGCACAGAGCTCAGGGCTTAGGCGGCCATCTTCCTTCGCGGCCTGGCCATGCCCCACCGGGCGCTTTACTCTTGTGACTTGAAGCGATTTGCTCGTTGTACTAAGGGGGTGCTTTACTCATGTGGCATGAAGCGCTCTGACCGTCATGCCAAGGTTGCTTTACTCATGTGGCCTGAAAATCTTTTGAGTGTCGTGCCAAGGGCGCTTTACTCGTGTGGCCTGAAGCACTTTGCTCGTTGTGCTAAGGGGCGCTTTACTCATGTGGTCCGAAGTGATTTGATCGCTGCGCCAAGGCCGCTTTACTCGTTTGGCCTGAAGCGATTTTATCGTCGTGCCAGGAGTGCTTTACTCTTTGGACTGAAAGCGATTTGCTCGTTGTGCTAAGGCGCGCTTTACTTTTGTGGTCCGAAGCGCTTTGATCATCGCACCAAGGCCGCTTTACTCGTATGGCCTGAAGCGTTTTTATCGTCGTGCCAGGAGCGCTTTACTCTTTGGGCTGAAAGCGATTTGCTCGTTGTGCTAAGGGGCGCTTTATTTTTGGGAGTGACAACTCCCTTCAAGATTGGGCTCATCAAGACCTTACCGCTACAAGTACGACCTACTCGTATCTGAGTTCACCATGGAAACAAGGATACTCCGATTTGCTGCCAATCTGCCATGCAGCAAATCTGCTCTTCTTCAGAGGAACCCCCACGAGGTCTGACTGCATCGAAGTCTTCAAAATAGTGAGCAATGTGCTTGGGTGTGGCTGGGCTTTATAGGCCTGCCACACCCCAAGATGACCGCTGCCTCTAGAAACCTGGGAATTGTAGTCCATTCATAGAATAGCACTGATAAGTGCATCTTGTCCACCAATGTCCTGACCCTGCAGCTACATGAGCTTTACCACAGGGCAGGCGACGCTGATGACCACTTCTAGAACAAGAGGGGATGACAAGTGGTGCGCATGAAGCGCCACAAATACGTGCAGCAGAGTTTCGGGCAGGACCTGGACCGCGCACAGCCTTATTCCTGACATGGAGCAAGACAATTATGATTAACTACTGGAAGTGAAGCTAAAGGATTCCTGATCTCCATGGACACTCAGTGACTGGAAGCGCTGTCCTATGGTCCTATGAATATGATCCAACTGACCATTTGTGAGTGGACTGCTGTGGACCGTGCTGTATTTCTCGCTGGAGAGCCAGCATTGAAATGGAAGGCTGCCCCAAGTATCTGAGGGCTGAGGAGAGACCTAGAGTAGCTTTCCCAGCATTAAGAAAGAAGTTATAACTATCTTACCTTACAGATAGCTTGACTTACAGTCTGAACTGTAAAAATCTACAGGGATCCAAACTTTTACTAGAACTAAAACTTTCCTTTTGAATTCCTGAACATTTCAATAAAAGCAAATATACAAAAAGAAACCTTACTATGAAAACTCAATTTGTGCTACCATATCTTCCATCATACCTTCTGAGGGTTTCAAGAGTCATGGCCCTGTTAAACCCAGAAAAATGTGCAAGAAACTCTTGCTCTGATAAATGTGGAGTAATCATGTATATATCAAGCAAAATTATTTGGAGTTCAGGGAAGGAGTGAAGACTTTAACAGCTGATCAAGCCTTTCTTTTGGCTGATTGTTGGAAATTTGCCCTTTCTACAGGGTCATCCCAGATTTTTGCCTTCCCATTTTGTTGGCCATAAGACTCTGTGCAGCTTATCCCTAGTAACCTGTGCTCTCTTTTTTAAACATGGTTGTGGGAGGGCTGGGCGGATATATAAATGCGGAGGCCGGATAGGATTCAGAGTGGTGATATTTATTAGTATTCTTGCTGTAAGGAGACAAGTACAGTACAGTTGATGTTGGTTCCACTGATAATAATCCTTCTTCTTTTGGTTTCACAGGGTCTTCTGTCAGGCTGGCACCACCCCAGATTCTCAAAGAGAGAGAAATAGCGGTAAGTATGAGAACTAGATATAGAACTTTCCTTATCCACTACCACACCCTTTATGTGTTCTCTAGGGTAGGGTAGGGGCCCTTTAGTGAGGCTAAGCAGAAGCCAACACGCAAATAATAAATATCAGGGGAGGGAAAGAAAAGAAACAAAGCTAATGTTTCAGGGTAATGGTCTCTCTCTATGGGGTCACTCTATTTTCCTCACTTTTTTTTCTTTGGGGGGGAGGGGGAGGGTTACAGGGTTTCCAATATATGCCCAGTTAACTTTACAAGGTGTTTTTAGGGACTATCCCCTCTTCGGGGTTAGAAATACCATGCTTCCATATTCTCCATGTGCTGATCTATACACCTTAAGTCCAGCTCGGTGGCTGTTTATTGTGGAAATATTCCTTTCCACACACAAAAACATACAACCAAAATAGAAAACAATAATGGTGAAGTATCGGCCCCAAAGTCTTTAGTGAAAGAAACTCACACTGTGACCACCCCACCTCCCCAAACATACACAGACCCTTCCCTCCAGGAATCACCCGCTATGCTGCAACTCTCCTGAGTTGCAGCGGCTCTTCAGCATCTTCTGGGGGAGTGTACCACTCTTCGCTCCACACGTCAGGCGCTTAGTCTGGTCTTGCGGTCTCTTCCTGCATGTCTGTTTCAAATGGGTCTTCTCCACTTTGCGTTTTGCTGCCTAGCTCCTCCCTCTTTCTGCTTTTCTCCTTGTCTCCCTTCTGGTTGCTGAGACACCCTTTTCTCCTCCCTGTCTTTCTCTCCATAACCCTGTTCTGTTGTCTGACAATATGGTAGTCCTTTGTTGGTGTTTGTCGTTGTTTTGTGCATCCTGTTTTAATCTTTTCTCTCTCTTTATTGTAGGAGTGTTTATGGGATCGGGAGTCTGCAGAGTGGACTCCTAGATCCAAAGGGGTAAGTAGGGGAGGTTTGGGTCTACTTTCTTGCAATGATACAATTTGCATACACTTGATTTGGCACCTATAATTTACTTGAGCCCCCTGTATATGGTACTATAGGTATCCAGGGCCTTTAAATCAAATGCTACTAGTAGGCGCAGTACTCATTGTATACCATGTAACAACCTCTTTCTCCACATCAGAGCCTCCTCCACCTCTCTTTAACTCTGCAAGAAGCTGACAACCTGGCTTTTCAATTAACCATCCTACCACAGGTAGGGCTATGCACACACACCTACTTAGCTCCAGGATAGCCTTGGCAGGAGAAAGTGACTTTTAGAAATAGACATTACATACCAACATAGCATCCACTAAAGTAGCACTGTAAAGCATATCCCAGGCCTGCCATTGTAGTTTCCTGTCACAGGCAGATACAGCTAAAACCTAGCCCTGCCCCCGTTTTTGTTCAGCTACTCTGTCAGGCTCCAATCACAGTGGGATTTGACATTATACTGACAGGTCTGCTGGAGGTTACATCAAACACTTGGGGCACACTTCAAAGGGGCGAAGACAGGATATCAAAGCAGCTGTTGTATACTCACTGTGTGGCTTGTGAAGGCCAGTTTATTTTCTACCAGACTCCTGTCTCTGTGTTTTTTAGGGGTACAAGGACTGCCTCAAACTGGATTTTGGTGTTAGATACAGGAGGACACTAGGATTACCATAGTACCGTCCTCACACACACACACACACACACACACACACACATATTCAGCCCTCAGAAGCCAAGTGCAGTGTGGCCAGACATCAGCCATCTTGGAAATGCCCAAACTGGGTGCGGTTTGCACCAGGAACCTTGACCACATTGTCCCAGAGTTCATTCTCACCCACTAGCTCGTGCCAGTCATAAATGTAGCACATTGAGGCTCCCACTTCAAAACACTCTCTGGGTCTTATGAGGACAGAAGGACTTCACTGCTGCCTGTGATCTGAGAAAAAGCCTGAAGAGTGAACGTGCCCCCTCTCATACCCAGGACAAAGAAGTGAACTGCAAGAGTCATACACCTGAACTCCTATTGAAGCTACAGAAACCTAACACAAAACAAGCTTCAAGAGGCCTTTTTATGCAACTGAACATTGACAATTAGACCTGGACTGGACCCTGCTGTGACTTCTACCTGCCACACCGTGAGTCACTGAGTGCCTCCCCTGAGGTCCTGGGCGAATTTGGAAGTATACTCCTGTTGTGCATAGAGGACTTAAAGGACCAAAGACAGAAGATAAAATCTTTGACGAGGGCAAACCTTGTTAGTGTATCTGTCCTGTACTCCCTACAGTCAGTTTCACTTTTTTTTACTGTTTTAGTACTGCATAAAACTTCAAACTTTGCTCTACGTTAAACCTGAATGATTTGTACCAAGCTACCAGAGAGTTTAGCACAGATTTATTTTGTGACTTTTGTCATTCACCATGGATAAGATAGAGGTTAAAATTTGAGGTGGGTCCTCACCCTCCTCAACTAATACCCCAATTTCTTACTCTGCTCAACTGCCTCCGTAGCTGCAGATATAGCTCTAGAAAGCAGCCCTTGAGATGCCGTGCCATGGCCTACTAATCTGCAGTAACAAAACCTAGTATTCAAATCACCCTTAAATCTGAATTTTCAAGTTAAAGATACTTATAAAAAGTGAGCTTCTCCTTGAACAATATAAACTGTTTATCAATTCGACAAGAATAGATTGAAGGGACAGCTGTTCAGTGTCCGCCGCAGTGGGAAAAAAAGTGGTGGGGCAGCGCAGAGGGATGAACGGGGCACCGCGGGAGCAAAATATAGATTGAAGGGACTGCTGTTCAGTGGCGGCCACAGTGAAAAAAAGTGGTGGGGCAGCACAGGGGGGAAGAGAGGGGCAGTGCGGGGGAAGAAAAATAATAATAAATACATTTTTTTTAAAACAATTACCTGCTGGCTGCCGCTTCGGTGCTCTTCTGCACCTCTTCTCTCGACTACTGGTAGTCCAGCGCTAGGCTCCCAGTCCCCAACGCCAATCCACATGCTGCTCTGATGCTGGTAGTACTATTTACCAGCATGAGAGCACCACTGTGATTGGCCTGAGCAGTCTGGTTTGACGCTCAGGCAGGCCCTGAAGGTCTGTGCTTTGTCTCCACCCGGCTGTGCACCACAGCTCAGGTGGAGAGATCCAAGTGCGCATGATGGTTTGGCCGTCCTAAGGCGGTCACAAACCTGTCATGCGCACTTGCAGCTGTGCCGACCACTCTTCCCCCTGCTGGAGCTGCTGTCATCGGGATGGCCTGGCCCAGCCCCACCTTGCCCTTGACTCAACTTGTGTTATTATCATTGTTTTTTATGTTTTCACTGCTGAGAGATCAGTGGGGCAACGCTTTTCAGCCTTAACGGCAGAGCCGTGGCTGCTGCTTTTGCTGGACACAAGGGGTGTCTATTGTTCAAGCGTGTGTGGGCCATGCCAGACTTTTGGGATAACCACTGGCTATGCAAATGGATGAAAAATGTCCTAGCTATCGTAACGGAAAGATTCAGTTCTATTAAGGACTCGGAGACGAGGATTATGCCTTCTTTCTTCGCTTTATTAAATAGCAGCCAAACATTAAACAAAGAAACTACTATTACCATGAATCGGAGTACATTAAAGAATCAATCAAAGCATGAAGTATAACCAATCAGGAACAGGCATTCCATAGTATAGTCCATTGTCTGTTTCCATGTTTCCTCTTTCGTCGCGCGAGTCAGGCTGTGATCCATAGCTAAGCGTCTTGTTTCACTGTTTCAGTACCTACAAGAAAGGAGAATTTTAAAAACAAGGTATTTGGAACTTCAAAGAAAAAGTCTCATAGGAAGAGTTACCAGGTTAAATTCAAACAATCAAATACTTTCTAAAATTGTTAAATATATGAATGCGAATGGATAATTAGGAAGTACTTACTAAATACGAGGATGGCTTTTCTAAATTTGTAAGGTTTACATAAAAAGACATTCTTGTTAGGGTGGGATAATCCTCGCCTCTGAGTCCTTAATAGAATCGAAACTTTCTGTTACGATAGCTAGGAAATTTTTCATTCTATGTCAGGACCGGAGGCAAGGATTATGCTAGTTCAAAGCTCATCCAAAACTAATTGAGCCATATCAAAAACTGTTTTAAAATAAAATCTTTTTAAAGTCGAGTCTGAAGACCAGTCTTCTGCATTCATAATATCTTCCAGACGAGCTCCTAAAGTAAACGCCTTAGAAGCCATAGGTCCACGAGTGGTGTGAGCACCAAAGAGAGAAAGACTGATACCAGCCTCCTGCATCAGCCAACGAACCCACCGAGCAATGGTAGCAGAGGAAACTGCTTTATGCGGCGTAAGCAGAGCAATAAGAAGCTGTCGCTCTCCAGGAGGGTGGATTTCTGAAGTCATTTCCTTATATGTTTTGAGGCAACGAACAATGCACAATTTTGGGACGTCTGGAAAAGCAGGGTAAAAGATTACTCTGGTTTTACTTTTTGTTCGTCTACTTACTGCGAAGGAGACTCCCAAAGGGGAGAAGGTTCTATTAGAAACATCTAAGGTATGGACATCAGAAACTCTTCTATAGGAAATAAGACAAAGAAGCATGGCTAATTTAGCTGCAAGTTCTTTCCTGGAGAGATACTGATTAGGTTGCCAAGACAAAAACAGACTGAGCACCTGATTGACATCCCAAAGGGATGAATAACGGGTCTCAGGAGGTAAGGAGAGCCTGATGCCCCGAAGGAGACAGCACACTAATTTATATTCTCCTAACAGGAAACCATTAACCATAGAGTGACCAGCTAAAATAGCTGATCTGAAAGTACTAATTGCATGATAAGTTAGTCCTTTTGAAGCAAGGTAGGCCAGAAAATTAAGGACATGGACTACATCAGCTTCCACAAGATTGAAACTCCTTTGCAAACACCAACGGACCCATCGACCCCATGCTGAGCTGTAATGCTTAGACCTGCTGGGAACCCATGCTTTTGATAATAACTCCTCAGCTTGATGCGAAAGAGCCGGGACCGACCATCGACCCCAGAAATTCACCACACCATTAAGGATAGGAAGCCTTCCAGAACCATGTGATGTGGCATATTGTCCGGATTGAGAAGAAGCAAGGGAAACGGGGGAGTCGGATTGGAGAATCCCAAGAAAGTTTCATAAAAACTGGAAACCAAACTTGAGACTTCCAAATTAGTGTAATCAATACTATGCCTTTTTGTTGGCAATGCACTTGAGCGAACATTTGAGTACTCATCGCAAAGGGCGGAAAAGCATATCCTTTCTCCTGACTCCAATCCTGAAGGTAAGCATCTGTGGCGATTGCCAATGGGTCTGGTTTCCAACTGAAAAATCTGGGAAGTTTGCGATCTAACCTGGATGCAAATAGATCCACTGTAAACGGACCCCATAAATCCTGGAGATGAGAAAACACCTCTGGATGAAGTTTCCAAAGACTGGAGTCCCCGAAATGTCTGGAATTAAAGTCTGCAATCTGATTTTGACTGCCCGGTAGGTATTGATCAGTGACGGAAATATGATGATCCAGGAAATATTGCCAAAAACTGGTCGCTAGATTGGAGAGTGCTTTGGAGCGAGTGCCCCCTAGATGGTTGATATAGCAGACCGCCAAAATATTGTCCATCTTTAGAAGAACACATGACTGAATTGAGACTTTGGTCCAGCACTTGACTGCAAATAAACCAGCTAAAAGCTCCAGACAATTTATATGCACATTTTGTTCCTTCAGAGACCATATGTCCCCAGTGGAAAAATCTCCACATTAAGGGACC
Source organism: Pleurodeles waltl (assembly GCF_031143425.1). Taxonomy (NCBI): domain Eukaryota; kingdom Metazoa; phylum Chordata; class Amphibia; order Caudata; family Salamandridae; genus Pleurodeles; species Pleurodeles waltl. Next base: position 969,053,106 of record NC_090439.1, read on the forward strand.
CAGCCTGATCTGCTGGCGTCTGATTCGATTATGAGATCCGGGGCAGAGCCGAAGATTGCTCTGCCATTCCATGCTTCCCTGTGTGAAAGCCACCAATGTATTTCCTCTATTGATTCTTCTGAGAGAAGAACCATTTGAGAGTATGTTATGCCTTTGCAAAGGTCTGTCGCCTTCAGACGTTGAGGAGCCCGATAATGGAGAGGACCAGGAAAAATTGCTTGTATAGAAGAGGAGAGGAGTCCCACTAGGTGGGCAATTTGCTGAAGTGACCCCCTTTGTTTGGTCAGAGTGCGTTGCAATTCGTGGCGAATCTTCATCATTTTGCGAGAGGGAAGATTTAAGATGGCAGAGACTGAGTCTATGGTGAAACCTAGAAAGACTGCTCTTTGTAAAGGGATTAACAGAGATTTGGACTCATTTATAACAAACCCTAGGGTATGAAACAAGTTGACTGTTATCTGGAGTTGGATAGAGAGTTTCCTGGGACATTGAGCCAAGAATAACATGTTGTTGAAATAAACAATTAGTCGTATTCCCTGAGCCCTGAGATGTTCCACAACAGGCTTGAGGACCTTTGTGAAGCACCCTGGTGCCGAAGATAGACCTCAGAGAAGGGTTGTGAACTCAAGAAAACGTGGGAAGATGGGAATGGTCAGATAAGCGTCTTTCAGGTCGAGACGTGCTAACCAATCTAGAGGACATAAGACATTGCGAAGAAGATGAATCCCTTCCATTGTGAAATGGCGGTAAATCAACCATTCGTTGAATTCTCTTAAATTGATGACTGGACGTTGGTCTCCATCAGTTTTGTCTACTAGGAAGAGTTTGCTGACGAACCCCATAGGATGCGCCACTGTCGGAGAAATAGCTCCTTTGTCCAACAATGCCAAAATCTCTGCGTCCACCAGAATGGTATCTTGAAAGGAAAATACAAGGGGACTTGGACGTGAAACTTGTTTGGGAGTCCCAACAAATTCTATCTGAAAACCTTTTATTGTCTGTAAGACCCATGCATCCCTTGTTATTGACTTCCATGCCTGGGTAAAATTTGCCAAGCGGCCCCCTACTTTTAGAAGGGAAGAAGGGATAACACTTACTGGAAAAGGATGTTGAAGCTCCTCTGCCACCTCAATACCGGAAGCGTCTTCCTCTTGTCGGTAGAAGTTGGCAAATCTGGAATGATCTTGGAATTGGCTTTGCTTGGAGCCTTGTCCTCTGTGTGAGGTATGTGCTTGAGCACAGCTGTCCAAGTGGCCCCTGCCTTGACCGGCCCGTGGAAAACTGGCGAGGGGAAGACTCTCTTTATAGATGTTTGCACGTTGTCCAAGAAAGTGAAAGTATTCACAAACTTCCCTAGTTCTTTTAAGAAGGGTTCACCGAATAATCCTCCCTGAGCCACTGCGCCCAGTTCTGAATCAGCTAGATCTCCTAGCTTAGGATCCACTTTGATTAAGAGAGAGCGGCGACGCTCAGTAGAGAGCGCACAGTTTGCATTGCCCAAACAAATAATAGCACGTTGTGCCCAACCTGAGAGAATATCGGGAGATACAAGCACTCCCGAGGTTTTAGCGTCCTCAGCAACTTTGTTTCCCAGGGAAGGATGGGGACATTCAGCTGTAAGGCAGTCACGGGATTCCTTCTCTAACGGTTTCCAGATACGACCTGCCACATAATTCGCGACTTTGTCAGACTGGGCCCATTCAGAAGACCTAGGAGGGATAGTTTCATCTGGATCTAACATGTTCGAAATATCCGATGGCGATTTGTGAGGAGCAGGTTGAGAGGTGGAGGGAAGCCAAGATCTGGAAGGACTGGCATCATCATCATCATCATCATCATCCAGTTTCTTAGAGGAATCAGTATTTTGAAGTGGCGGAGAATGGGAATGAATGGACAGAGAACCTGAAGGGTCTAGGGAGAGGTGTCAACAAGGGATAAAATTGAGTTTTTAACACAATTGAAAAAATTGTGATGAATTCCTGCGTCACGACGACGCTTTGCTGGATTTGCGCCAGAGGAAGCAGACTGACAATCACTAGAGTGTAGAGGTGGCGCTGAGGGAACTAGGCTAGAGGCTGTAAATTTGGAGCACTCACGTGCAATTTGTTGAGAGAGTCTGTCCTCAAGAGGAGCTATTGCCTCAGAAACTGCTCTATAAACAGAGGCAACATAGGTGAACATACAAAAATCTATTTATTAATTTGCATATAAACATTAAAAACATATCTCTATCTTTATTCCATAGGAACAACCAATCCCATAATCAAAAAACAGAAGGACAAACCAGTGTGAGGAAAAAGTGCTTGTGATAGACAATAAAAATAAAAAGAATAATCAATATCCCAATAATCCAAAAACTACATAAGAGTAAGAGCAGTCGGTTGGTTATCCTTTTGCTGCATTGAATCAATTTCAAATCATCAAGGAATATAAATCTCCTTCTTGTGTCCTTCTTTAATATCCTATGCAGAAACCAATCCAGACTGAAATATATACGCCGACGTTTCGACCCCTTTATATCCTGGGCCAAATCACTGCTCCACAATGGGTCTTCTTCAGGACTAACTGATGGGAGTCCCCTATCATATCTTCTAACCCCTTTACTTGTTACGTATTCCTACTTGTCAAGCAATTTAATCTATTTATATTTTGTTCCAAGTATGTCCCATAGACACCATTTCAAAACATTCATTCAATTCAATCTGACGGGAAACAGTGAGCCTTGCATGTTTCCAGTACTTGGTCGCTGTTCTAGAGAAGGGCTAACCACCGGAAAAGCTTTGTGAGATACAGCCTGGGAGCATGTCCCAAAAAGGCAGAAATGTCCAAATACAGACCTTGTAGGGTGTAAAACAATGTAACAAAATAATACAGACCCCTAGTGTATAACGGGGCTGCCAGAAAAGCAAATACAAAAATACAGACCCTTGTAAAAGTGCGTCACTCTCCAGGCAAGGGCTGAGGCTGAGAAAAAAACACGCTGACAGAAGTGGACACGCAGCTTCGTTCCTGATCTGAGAGGAAACGAAGCCGCGCGTCCACCTCAGCGTGTCTGCCTCAGCGCGTGTTCGAAATGGGCGCCACCTGGTGACCGTTCGAACACCGCGTGAAGTGCATAAAATAAAAACGATGGGGAAGGAGCAATAGCGTTCCCGCGACATTAGTTAAACAATAAAAGGTAGCAAACAACATCAAAGCAATATTAAGCTGCAAAACACTGCAGCAAATTTAAAAACCAAAGAAGCAGAGTAAAAGAGTAAACTTATCTCAGCTGCGCGTAGCGAAGAAAGAGAAACGTGGAAACAGACAATGGACTATACTATGGATTGCCTGTTCCTGATTGGTTATATTTTATGTTTTGATTGGTTCTTTAATGTACTCCGATTCTCAAGCTGTCATGGGTATAGTAATTTTTTTGTTTAATGTGTGGCTGCTATTTAATAAAGTGAAGAAAGAAGGCATAATCCTCGCCTCGGGTCCTGACATAGAATGACAAATAAATGTATTGCATGCAATTTTCTGTTTTTCAGATATTTTGATAATCAGCTCTCTGGGACCCATAGAGCCCACCTCTGACACAAATACACTTCCCCACCTCGGGTGAAAGGACACATTCCACTAGAGGGCATTAAGGTGTATCCAGCCTTGAAAGGGGGATGCAGATGAATAAATATATTACAATGATTTAATGAAAAAAGGAACACTCTCTGGCACAAATTTCAATCTGAACTTCGATCCTCACTACTTTAAATCCTTTCCAGCATTCTTGCCCGCATATTCCCTACATAGGCCCTTATTTCAACAGGGTCAATAACCATAAAGAAATGCACACATGTCGTACCTTTTCCCACTCTATACATTTTGGCAAGAAGTACCTGGAGGGGACTGTAAGGGGGAAAAACTTCAATATTTCGAGTTTTTCAGCTCACAACAGGGGAAACAGTACACTACAACCTAAGATACCATGACATAGATAATTATAGACCATCGATCGGACAGTCCAATATAGACAGCTGCATTTAAGATGCCAATGGGAAATTGCAGGTGCTAAAAACTGCGGCTGCACTAAACCTTCCATACGGATAATGCATTGACTGCCTTTAGGAGCGGCCTGGAAGTGCCCGCCATGCCAAAAGATCTGTTCTACGTTTCATCGATTTTCGTTCCCAGCCAGCACATTTTAACATATGGATCAATACGTTGCTCAACACCGAGGTCAGCTTTTTATTACTTATCTGCAGCTACACTGTAGTATTGATCATCTTTTGAAAGATTTTAATTTAGCGTGAAACAATATTGAATACCTGAGTTAACTGGAAGGGTGAGATGGCAGTCACGTGATCACAGGTGGATTAGAATAGGGTTCTGAATGCTTTTTTAAACACTTGTTTGCATTTTATATGCGTTAATGTTTGCTATCCTTTCTGTTAAAATTAACCATACTTTTGTATTTCTTCTATATCATTTATCTTTTTCCAGACCCGGAAGTATCAGAAAGCCTGGCCGTGCAGGGGGTATTCTCGGAATCTACATATAAATATCACAGATGTGTCAACTGTACCGAGATCTTACTTACAGTGGCAGGCATGGCATTTTTCATTGTTGGTGATTAATGCACACTGCCGCTTCTCATGGGCAACCAACTTTTCCGGCTTGTTGTTGCTGAGCAAGTTTGCAAGACTGCTGGGACACACTTACAGTGGCACCAATTGCAAGTGTAAAAGGTAATTTATTTAGGACAGGATTTAAACCAAATTACATCATTTAACTTTCAACATTTACCCCACCTTTAACAAGAAACCCAACCCTTTAGATTTTTCACTTCCAAATCCGCATTTCGCTTCCACTCCCCTAGACACTCCCTTTTTCCTTTCATGCCCTACTTGCTTCATGCATCCCCCCCAGTCTGATCCTTCACCTGCTTGTTATTTCCCCTTGGAAGGGTGGCCAATCCTGCACCTGGCTCTCCACCCTCCCCCATTTACTGCCTTGCCTTTATGTCACCACCTGCCCTAACTGACATTCCACCTCCCTAACTAGCCCCCTTTGCCCTAACGCCTCACGCTACCCGTTCTCCTCACTAGCTTCGCCAAATGCCGGGTGGGTTGGCGACCAAATTCCACTCCGCTTGCAAGTCGGCGCGGAAAGAGGTCACTCCCCCTATGCCCTTTTTAACCCTTTCCCCTAGTCCCTCCCCCACTTACCTGCAGCCTAACCTGTCCCACGGCGCCACTTCCTGTCCTCCCGAATGTGCCCGCGGAGAGACTAGAGCGAGACTCTCTCTCCGCGGGCCCCTCCATTGGGACACACTTACAGTGACACCAATTGCAAGTGTAAAAGGTCATTTATTTAGGAAAGGATTTAAACCGGATTACATCATTTAACTTTCAACATTTACCCCACATTTAACAAGAACCCCAACCCTTTAGATTTCCTCGCTCATGTTTTTAACTTCCAAATCCGCATTTCGCTTCCACTCCCCTAAACACTCCCTTTTTCCTTTCATGCCCTACTTGCTTCATGCATCCTCCCCAGTCTGATCCTTCACCTGCTTGTTATTTCCCCTTGGAAGGGTGGCCAAGCCCGCATCTGGCACTCCACCCTCCCCATCTACTGCCAACCAGCAAAACCCACTTGGCGTTTTGCTGCCCCACCCCTGATAAAACCTTGAACACATTACTGCAACCCTCAAGAACTTATGCTTGGTCTCTAAACCACAACTTCTCTCCCCACAGCTCCCCCACCAATAACCTAAATTCTGTCAAATAATATGCATTTCCCAACTGAGACAAGTGCACCCCGTCCGCTCTGAACAGTGCCTCATCTTCTTCCTTGATGTCCTCATGTTTCAAAACGTATATCCCTTGCGACCAACAAAATACCCTCATGGCCCTGTTCAGCTTCTTGCAGGCCCGCTCCATGGCTCCATGTTTTACTGCCCCTCTCCAAACTCGTCTGGGCACAAACTCAGTCCATACCAAACAAGTACCACACAACTTCTGCTTGAGGAGTTCCAAAACTCTCTGCATGTGTTGCAGTAATGTGAGACCTGATAATTTCACCAAGTCATTTTCTCCCAGGTGAATCAGCAGCAAATCAGGGCATCGCCCATTTGGCAAACTAGCAGTAATAAATGTAAGCAGGCTCTCCCACCTCATGCCGCTTTTGCCCCACCAGAAAAGTTCGTGGTGTCTGCTAGGGAGTCAAAGTGCCCGGCCATAAATCTGCTTTTCCGCAAACTTCACCTCCCAGTGTATAAAGGAATGGCTGACCAGCCATGTTACCATCTTGTCCTTCTGTGGGCCTGACACACACCCTGTAAAGAAAAAGAGCTGTAAGAGTTGTCCCGGAACTAAAAAACCCTTTCCCACCCAACGTTGATTCAAATAACTACCCCGCCTGAAACCCATACTAAACCTTACTAAGGCCTAACATAACGCTTGCAGCATCTAGATTTCCATCTTCTTCCTATGGCCCTGATTCTTGCCCAGTCTCAACCCAGATGTGCTGCTGCCGTAGCTGCACCAATCCTGAATGAATGCGTGCCAGAATCCAGTGGGCGACGACCTGTCCACTTCCGCGCCATCCTCAGAACCTGCAACAGCTGGAAGCTAGTATGCTTAGCCCCTTTCTTATGCACAAAAACCCCACTCTCACCCGTCAGGCGTTGAATACCCTTAAAACTCAACCACTCCCCAACCGGCATCGCCACCTTTGTCCAACCATACCCATTTTCCTTTCCCCAGCTGATCAGTCTTAGACCGCCTGAGCCAAATTCCCAACCGGTCCCCATGCATGCAAACCTCTTTTATTCTCACCCCTACTTCCTTATCCACCCCCAACAGTTCAGACACCCAAAAGCCCCAAAAAACATCCAAACCATACACAAACGAAAAAACGCCAACTCGTAGTCGTCCTCGCAGCATACTGGCAGCACATGCAAAAGTTCTAAAAGTAGCTCAAAGGTGATAGGCTCTCTAGCTGACCTACCCGAACCTGCCCTAACCCTGCCCCAGCCTTTCAGCATCTTGCCCAGCAAGTCATTATACGCTGGATCAGACCCAAAAAAGAGTTTCCCATAGAAAGAGACCCCAGACAATTTACCCCCAATGGTCACGGGAGATAAACCTCCTCCAATCAGAAATAGTACAAAACGCAAAGCATGTGCCTCGAGCTCTTGGTGTCCCTGTGACCAAAAATTGCCTGAAAACAACTCAAAAGATTGAAACTCCAACCATGCCAGCCTGTAACTCTGCTGAGTGGATTCCGCTAAAGACATCTCCACCAGCCCAGTGATCATCACGCCCCCCACTCCCAAATGTCTGCAGGGGGACCGCAGTCTTGTTCAGCTCTGCTCCTGGCGCCAAAGTGCGAAAACGTTGCCACTGTGAACGAAATAGGGAATCTGCAATCTCGTTATACACCCCCGGTATGTGCGCAGCTTTGAAAACAACATTTAATGACAGACAACGCAGCATAAACTGGCGCAACAAATGCAAAACCCTAAGGTCCCTTGCTCGCTGTCTGTTGACTACTTCAACAACTGTCATATTGTCCACCCTAAAAACCACTGTTCTGTTCGCTAGTTCGTGTTCTAATATTGCCAGTGCCACCAAGAGTGGGAAAAATTTGAGGAAAGCGATGCTCCTCCCTTGCTGTAACCAACGCGCGGGCCATGTTTCTGCGCACCATCTCCCATCCCAGAAAAGCCAGAAGCCAGAAGCTCCGGCCGCATCAGAAAAAATTTGGACTTGCCACACCATATTGATGTCGCAGAAAAGCATGGATACGCCATTGAAATCTGTTAAAAAGGTTTCCCACACCTTAATGTCCTCTCTCAAACCTACTGACACCCGAATCCTATGGTGCTGCAGCACCGCTCCTAACATGGCTAACCCCAATCTCCTACAAAACGTCCTTCCTCCCCTCACTACCCTACAAGCAAAATTAAGGTATCCCAGGAGCTTCTGGCCGTCCTCAGATCAATCTTTCGAAGCACTCTCACTACACCTAGAAAGTCCAACATCTCTTTAACCTTTGACGCCAGCAATCTGGCCACCAAGGTGTTCACGTCTAACTCTACACCCAGAAAGGTGAGGATTGATAGCGGCCCTTCCGTCTTCTCTGGAGCCAGGGGCACCCCCACCTGTTGTGTCATTTCCTGAAAGGCCACCAATACTCGCCCACAGGCCCCAGAAGTGGCTGTTCCTACAAAAAGAAAATCATCCAAGTAGCGGGTCACCATCCTGTGCCCGATCTGTCTGACAAAAACCCACTGTAAAAAGTTACTGATGGTTTTGAACAGTGTGCATGATATAGCACAACCCATGGGCAGCACCCTGTCGACGTAAATGGCCCCGTCCAGCTGCATACCTAGAAGGTCAAAATCCTCTGGATGTATAGGCAGTAGCCTGAAAGCGGACTGAATATTACATTTTGCTAGTTCGGCCCCCAGTCCACACCCCCTGACCAACTTAATGGCATCATCGACTGATGCATAAAACACCTTAGTGTCTTCAGGTGAAATAAAGTAATTAACAGACGCGCCCTCCGGCCAGGACAAATGATGAATCAGGCGAAACTCGCCTGGGACCTTTTTCGGCACCACCCCCAAAGGGGATATCATTAACTCTGAACTAGGCCAAAAATAGTAGGGGCCAGCAATTCTGCCTAAAGACACTTCTTTTACCAGTTTGTCCCGGACCACCTGTGGCTGTTCCTTGGCCGAACGCAAATTGTCAGCCCATCGCTTTCCCCTAGGTCCTTGATAACCCACCCGGAAACCTTCTCGAAAACCCCACTCTAGTTTACAGGCCTTGTCAGAATTTGGGTACATTTGTAACCAAGGCAACAGGGCCTCCAGCATAATTGGCGTAGGACCCTTTTGGTGTAGTAGCGCCCTGCATGCCTCGTCCTTTGGATGCCCTCCACTGCTCTGCCGGGTTGGAGAGGGAAAAACATTGGGTGACCGGATGACGACCCCCGCACTTGGAGAAGTCATGTTTGAATCTACAGGGTTGCCTGGAACAAAAACCTTTTTTGAAATTCCAGCATGCCCCCGTGGTGGACACCTGGGGCCGTGAACTTCCCCCCGCCCCTCCCTGGGCGGGACGGGTCTGAAAAGGCTTGTAGACTACTGGTAAGCCGCTGGCTGTGTGCGTAGACGCAGAAGATTGTGCGGACACCATCCACTGCATCCACAGTTCTGGATCTATGTCTCCCCATGGCTTATCTGGATTGACGCTCACCCTAGCCCTGAATTCCTCGTCGTAACTCAGCCAGGCAAAACCACCAAAATGCATCTGAGCCTTCCATATGATGTCCATATACTTGAACAGCGCTATGGCTCTATCTGGGAATTTCTCACAATATATACTGGCAAAGATCAAAAAGGCCAACGTCCAATTATCCATAGTGATTGGAACTCTTGGCCTGCGTGCCAATTCCCACTCCTCTTCCTTGGACCCTTCTTTGGCCTGTATATCCCTGTGTAGCAGTTTAAAAACATCCACATATTCGTGTTTCCAAATTCTCGCTTTTGTTTTGTCCGCTACATGTGAACCCAGGGGCATGGCCAGACCCATATATGGAAGATGCTTTTTGTGGCACCCCCCTCCCTTGTCATCCAACCCCGTGCCCTCCCCTGACATCTGGTTGCCTGTCTCAGGAACTGCTACAGCAGTGGCCTCCTTAGCTTTCGTCGTTTCGCTACCCTGTACCATCCCTTCCATGCCGGTCTCAAGCACAGAGCAGTCGCCCACACCTATGGATTTACGCGTGCCTGGACCGCTGTAAGCTGCGCCCTCCCCCCAAACCGACCACCATTGTCCCTTACCTCTGCTTTGCTCCCCCAAAGGCTGTATAACCTTCCTTGTCCCTCGACTGCGCACCGTCGCTTGACGCACCTCCGTTGGCCCGTCCACCAACCTTGGATCCTGTTAAGTAGAAGCAGAAGAAGAGGTTGCGCCGCACTTGCGCCCTCGCCCCCTCCCCCTGGTACCGCTCACCTTCTCCTCACGAATCTCTCCTTCCTCCCAGTCATCCACATCCTCATCATAATCGAGGTCCACCAGGGCCCCTTAGGTGTGTGCCCCCACCCCTGGGGCAAGACAAATCTAAAGGGGCCCATACGTTACTGGGCCCTGGCACTGGCTGGTCACTTGGGTCTGTGCCCATCTCAGGGCCACCCCAAACTGTCTCCAACTGTTGGGCCCCTGTATGCTCCGGGCCTGAAAAAGCCATGCATGTTTCCCCCCCTGGCTTCTTCTGCTTGCCGCATGCAAACATGCTGTTCCTCCCCTTGATTTATGGGGCTAGGCACGCCTCGCACCAGCCCCCCGGCAGCCTTTGGAGTCATTTGGGGCCCATCACCCTCCCCTCCCCCTTCCCGCTCCAGAGAAGTACAAGCGGCAATTACAGCCACTTCCTGTCCTCCCGAATGTGCCAGCGGAGAGACTAGAGTGAGTCTCTCTCTCCGTGGGCCCCTCCATTCCTTTGCAGCCGGAGCTCCTTGGGGGGGTAGTCTTCCAGAGGAATCTGCTATGTTCAAGTTTCCCAGGTCCATGCACGAAGTGCTGCCCCGGTCCAGATTTTTTTCCTTTGAGTTTTGGGATGTATAGTCCTGTTTTATAATGAAATATACAAGACTACAAGTCCCAGAATTCAAAGAAAAAAACGGGACTGGAGCAGCACATCACACATGGACCTGGCAAAATTAGCAGGGCTGTATGTGTACAATTATCAGAGCCCAACCAATAATATATTACTGATTTTGCGGATGGCAGTGACTGTGCCATTGATCTACATGGTGGTTTAAGGCAGTGGCGTAGCAAAACTTGAGGGGGGCCTCTCTGCAAAGTGCATTTGAGGGGGGGCGGCTGTCCCAGTCAGGAGCTTCAGGCCAGGGGCCTGTTGCCTGTGCAGTGTACTACTGTGCTGAGGGCCCCCCACAGGAGCAGGAGGCCTCCCCCCTCACCGCGGGGGTTATAATTACCCCATTGGTTCAAGGGTGCTCAACGGATATGGCCTTCCTCCAAAGTAGCCTTTCCATAGCAGGTTTCTGGCAAACACTCCTAAATGAAGTCTGGATTTCTCAAACTCAGGCGTGGTGTGCTCTTGTCCGTTGCCATGTTTTGTCAGGATTTATTTGGTGACTTTATTGAGGCAACTCACTGTCTGCTACCAGCCTTGTCAACCAGAGCAGGGGTTTGGGAACCATACCATATGCTTTGCAGGTATTATCTTGGTTGTGTGGACTTGGTAGAGTGCAAATTGTAAGTGACTGAATAGGTTACGGGACGTTATGTAATGGGGTATCCTATTAAACACCAGGGGCCATATTATACATTGTGTCCACTTTTGTGCATCCCCTGGGCACAGTGGTATTGCCGAAGGGGCCGCAGATACTTGTGCACCCCTCATTTGCACTGGGGTGTGGACTCATGCAAATGAGGGAATCACTTTGCCTCTGTGCCTGCGTCATATTACGGATGCGGGCGCAGACGCAAATATGCCTCTAGGAAGGGCACTGAAAGTGTGCCACAAAAAGGTGGCGCGCTTCCAGTGTGCCTCATAAATGTGGCCCTTTGGAGGTGGAAATCCAAGACATTCCCCTGCCGGCTGGTGTACTCACTCACTGGTTGGTGAAATTTGTAATTGGTGGGGTGTAAACTCCTCTCTGAAATTGCAAGGAGAAGGCGAGCAAGGCAAACAAGTCCAAGTGACTGAATGAATAGATTCCTACATTTATGAAATACTGATGCCTCTTTTGGAATGCACATGTACGCTATAGAGGCACTGATAGGAAAGTGCCTTGATCTCCCCCATTTTCCTGCAGTTCTGAGGCCTTTCTAAGGAGCAGCCTCTTGGTATTGGCTTAATCATTCCTATTATGTTGACTTTATGCTAGTCATGACATCCTTTTTTCTCTATATATATCTTCCATCTGCATGTCACAATCAATCAATCTATCAATGAATCCAGATTTGGAGATTGCAGCTAATCACCCGCCGGGGTATCCAGGCATTACACAACTCATCTTTCGTGATCCTCTTTTCACTGTCTCCTGAAATGCACTTCCTCACAGCTTCTTTACTTCATCCCTGACACACAACACATCCTGTGAGCACTGCATTTTCTTTTACTTTGGCCTTGTCAATATTTTGTGTACCCACTTCACACATTTACACAGAATCACAATTTAACTGGAATATGTGACCATTTCTCTGTGTGCTGTGAAGAGAGGCCAAGGACTGGATGATCATGTACCCTGAACACCATTTTGACCCACTGACAGACACTGTGAGAGACAGACTTCAGCCTAGTTCCAGAACTCTCAATCATGGGCAGTTATAAATATCTGGAGGGGTACTCAGTTCAAAATGTGCCCTGTGTGAGTGTAATAGTCTACAGGGGATAAAATATCTTGGAAATAGCTATCACTCTTAGGGAGTGCAACTCCCTAAAAACTAAGGGCCTCTTTTAGATTTCGGCGGATGAAATACTCTGTCACAAACGTGACAGATATCCTGTCCACCGTAGTATGATTCCCATAAGATATAAAGGGATCGTAATATGGCAGACAGGATATCCGTCACGTTTGTGACGGAGTATTTCCCTCCCCCAAGATCTAAATCAGGCCCTCAATCTCTGACATATGTTACTTTAATCCTATTAGTTACATATGAGAAATTCTTTGGTATGTTGAGCCAGACTAAGGCCAAATACTTAGTTGATTTAGTATGCAAGCAAGTTTAATTTGTGAAATCAAAGAAACAGAGTGTAAGAGGTACACAATCCAACTGAATGTGAAATCTGACCAACGTCAGGTAGATTTCTTTAATTAAAAAAGACAAGAAAAAAAATCACTTTACTCACCAGGCCTACAGTGCAAGCTGCCTGAATTTTTCTAAAAGCGAAGCTCAGTTCTTTGAAATTGTGTGTAACAGTGGGAAAGTGGTAAAAATAATACAGTCTTTAATAGGCAGCAAACACTGTTGTCTCCTTTACAATAGAAAGTTACAATATCTCACCTAATTTCAGTTTCACTGCATCATTTGCATGGTAGTTGTATTCTGCCAAAGTCTTCCCCACAGCATTGAGTCCCGCCTTTTGAGCTCCATGGCAGCTACCAAACCAAAGCCAATGAGAGTGACTCAGCTGCACGTGTAATGCACAGTCACACTGCAACCATAGGAATGTCCCACCTGTATATGCTTGCAACTTCGCATCTATGGCAACTTTCATAAATCTTCGGGACACTGCATGCTTTAATACCATTACATTGCACAAAACATAGGGGGTCATTCTGACCTCAGCGGTAAAAGCCGCTTACCGCCGGTCAGAAGGCCGCCACAATACCGCCGCGGCCAGCCGCCACGGACATTCTGACCCACAACTGCAAAACCTCCGAAAATCCGCCCTCCACTGCAGTCCGCCACATCAGCGGCCAGCGGTAAACTGGAGAAGACCAAACCTCCACCGCCACGCCAACAGAAATACGCCCATCCCATTATGACCCGCAAATCCACACGGCGGTCATTCAACCGGGGTATTCCATTGGCGGTAGACCCCGCCGCGGTCAAAATACACACACCTTTACAAACCCCTACCACATTGGACAATTTGAAAGGCACACACCTGAAACCCATACACACACCACTCCCACACATCCAATACCATATAAAACACACACCCACATCACCCACAAACCCCTACCAACAAAAACCAGAGACGAAGGAGAGAGAGACACACATCAGAGAATAGATAGCCAGACACACAGAGGCACACCGCAACATCACACACACCACATAGAAGCACAAAGCACCACACACCAACACACACATCATCACATACACCACCCCACACCTCATACACTCCACCCCATGGCACCACAAAGGCACCCACGCTTTTCGGACCAAGAACTCCGGGTCATGGTGGAGGAGATCATAAGAGTGGAACCCCAGCTCTTCGGCTCACAGGTCCAGCACACCACCATAGCGAGGAAGGCGGAGCTCTGGCAGCGGATCATGGACAGGGTCAACGCGGTGGGACAGCATCCCAGAAATAGAGAGGACATCCGCAAACGATGGAACGACCTACGGGGGAAGGTGCGCTCGATGGTCTCGCGACACAACATCGCAGTGCAGAAGACTGGCGGGGGACCCCCACCCACTCCACCCGAATTCACAACATGGGAGCAGGAGGTACTCAACATCCTGCATCCTGATGGCCTCGCTGGAGTACACGGAGGAATGGACTCTGGTAAGTACAAGGCCAACCACTTCACCCCACCCCCAGCATGCTAACCCCCATCCTCACCCCCAACCCCCCAGCACACATCCTCCCTGAGAATGTCTCCCCAGCACAACCCACCCAACACCAACCCCTGCATGCCACCCCCAAACTATGGACACCCATCACCTAAGCATGACCACTGCACATACCCATCACCCCCCCCCCACAAAACACCCTCACAACACCTCCCCCAAGGGAATGCCAGCACTGGGGGACAAGGACACCTATAAAACGCAAGCTAATGCACACACAGAAACAATAACCATACCCTCTTACCCCATGCAGGACCCGAACGACAACACACCGGTCAGGAGGGACCAGAAATGTCCATCCCACCCCCGGAACAGGCCACTAGTGATGACAGCAGCTCTGTCGACCTGGAACCTGACGACCAGCCCGGACCATTGGGGACCTCTGGGCAGTCGGTTCCCCTCACCCAGACACAGGCCACTGCAGACCCAATCCCCTCTGGGAACAACCGCACAGCTCCCACCCAGCGGGCCCATGCCTCTGTCTCTAGGACAGGTCAAGCAGCGGTGTGTCTACCACTACAGGGCCCCCAGGGTAACCCACCAACCCAACAACAACAGGGACCTGGGGGCAGTGGGAGTGGGCACACCGTCCAGGGGACAGAGGCCCAGGGAAACAGGGCAACTCGGAGGGCTGCTGTGCGACAGGGGGGGAGGAGAGGCCCAGGGAACCCACTCTCCAAGAGGCCCTCACCACCATCATGGCTGCCTACCACCACTCACAAGAGACGATGGCGACGGTACTGGCCAGGTTCCAGGAGATCCAGGCACAGCAGGAGCAACGCTACATGGGGTTCAGCGACCAACTCAGCAACATCTCAACCGCTATGGGGAGCATAGTCCAGGCCCTGAACCGCATAGAGGACACGTTTCGGGACCATGTGGCATCACACAGGGCCCCTGTCACTAGCCAGGAACAGGAACAGCCTACCACCTCCGCCGGCGCTAGTGGACAGGAGGCCCCACCCCAACGACAGCCCCCCAGAACCCCACCTCCTGCTGAACAACAACCGCCCCGCAAAAGGAGCCTGAGATAAAAAAAAACGACAGAGTAGGATGTCAAGTCCCCCGCCAGCATCACATACCCCCTGAAGTCCTCCCACTGTCCCACATGGCCACCCTGTCAAACCTTGAACTGCCCCTGCTCCATCCTGCCACAGGCGTATGGACAATGCACCTGTGAGACTGAGAACTGGACTCCGCCATGGACATTACTCCACCCCCACCCATCACTGTTTCACCATCATGTACCAATATCTATGCACTAATAATAAATCACACATTGCACTGAAATCAATCAGGACTCAGGCTGTCTTATTTACAAATGTATGACACATTACATATCAATTACGTATTGTGAACATTGTGAATTACACATACCGAGGTAACTTAGCATTAGTCCATGGGCCAACCAAGCCGAGGTCACGCAGTGGCTCATACAGCACAGAAAAGGGAAGGGAAATTCAAACATCATGTCCATAGGTCTGGGGGGAAACCGACAAAGTTGAGATGCAGGAGGCTTTCAGGAAATGTAAAATGGCATGGGTGATCATTACCTGTGTGCTACTGGAAATACTGTGCTATTACTCTGTCCCTGTTGTCTGTGTCGTCCTCTGAGTCTTCCTCCTCTTCACTCTCCGCAGGCTCCACAGCTACTTCAACACCACCATCTGCACCATCCTCCTGCAGGAAAGGGACCTGACGTCGCAATGCCAGATTGTGAAGCATACAGCAGGCCACGATGATGTGGCACACCTTCTTTGGTGAGTACATCAGGGATCCCCCAGTCATATGCAGGCACCTAACCTGGCCTTCAGGAGGCCAAAGGTCCTTTCGATGATCCTCCTAGTTCGCCCATGGGCCTCATTGTACCGTTCCTCTGCCCTGGACCGGGGATTCCTTACTGGGGTCAGTAGCCAAGGCAGGTTGGGGTAACCAGAGTCACCTATTAGCCACACACGTTGTCTCTGTAGCTGCTCCATCACATAGGGGATGCTGCTATTTCGCATCACATACGCGTCATGCACCTTCCCCAAGGGAATGCCAGCACTGGGGTACAAGGGCACCTATAAAACGCAAGCTAATGCACACACAGAAACAATAACCATACCCTCTTACCCCATGCAGGACCCGAACGACAACACACCGGTCAGGAGGGACCAGAAATGTCCATCCCACCCCCGGAACAGGCCACTAGTGATGACAGCAGCTCTGTCGACCTGGAACCTGACGACCAGCCCGGACCATTGGGGACCTCTGGGCAGTCGGTTCCCCTCACCCAGACACAGGCCACTGCAGACCCAACCCCCTCTGGGAACAACCGCACAGCTCCCACCCAGCGGGCCCATGCCTCTGTCTCTAGGACAGGTCAAGCAGCGGTGTGTCTACCACTACAGGGCCCCCAGGGTAACCCACCAACCCAACAACAACAGGGACCTGGGGGCAGTGGGAGTGGGCACACCGTCCAGGGGACAGAGGCCCAGGGAAACAGGGCAACTCGGAGGGCTGCTGTGCGACAGGGGGGGAGGAGAGGCACAGGGAACCCACTCTCCAAGAGGCCCTCACCACCATCATGGCTGCCTACCACCACTCACAAGAGACGATGGCGACGGTACTGGCCAGGTTCCAGGAGATCCAGGCACAGCAGGAGCAACGCTACATGGGGTTCAGCGACCAACTCAGCAACATCTCAACCGCTATGGGGAGCATAGTCCAGGCCCTGAACCGCATAGAGGACACGTTTCGGGACCATGTGGCATCACACAGGGCCCCTGTCACTAGCCAGGAACAGGAACAGCCTACCACCTCCGCCGGCGCTAGTGGACAGGAGGCCCCACCACAACGACAGCCCCCCAGAACCCCACCTCCTGCTGAACAACAACCGCCCCGCAAAAGGAGCCTGAGATAAAAAAAACCGACAGAGTAGGATGTCAAGTCCCCCGCCAGCATCACATACCCCCTGAAGTCCTCCCACTGTCCCACATGGCCACCCTGTCAAACCTTGAACTGCCCCTGCTCCATCCTGCCACATGCGTATGGACAATGCACCTGTGAGACTGAGAACTGGACTCCGCCATGGACATTACTCCACCCCCACCCATCACTGTTTCACCATCATGTACCAATATCTATGCACTAATAATAAATCACACATTGCACTGAAATCAATCAGGACTCAGGCTGTCTTATTTACAAATGTATGACACATTACATATCAATTACGTATTGTGAACATTGTGAATTACACATACCGAGGTAACTTAGCATTAGTCCATGGGCCAACCAAGCCGAGGTCACGCAGTGGCTCATACAGCACAGAAAAGGGAAGGGAAATTCAAACATCATGTCCATAGGTCTGGGGGGAAACCGACAAAGTTGAGATGCAGGAGGCTTTC
This sequence comes from Pleurodeles waltl, assembly GCF_031143425.1. NCBI lineage: Eukaryota > Metazoa > Chordata > Amphibia > Caudata > Salamandridae > Pleurodeles > Pleurodeles waltl. The sequence goes on from NC_090439.1 coordinate 969,070,825, forward strand.
AGGAAATGTAAAATGGCATGGGTGATCATTACCTGTGTGCTACTGGAAATACTGTGCTATTACTCTGTCCCTGTTGTCTGTGTCGTCCTCTGAGTCTTCCTCCTTTTCACTCTCCGCAGGCTCCACAGCTACTTCAACACCACCATCTGCACCATCCTCCTGCAGGAAAGGGACCTGACGTCGCAATGCCAGATTGTGAAGCATACAGCAGGCCACGATGATGTGGCACACCTTCTTTGGTGAGTACATCAGGGATCCCCCAGTCATATGCAGGCACCTAAACCTGGCCTTCAGGAGGCCAAAGGTCCTTTCGATGATCCTCCTAGTTCGCCCATGGGCCTCATTGTACCGTTCCTCTGCCCTGGTCCGGGGATTCCTTACTGGGGTCAGTAGCCAAGGCAGGTTGGGGTAACCAGAGTCACCTATTAGCCACACACGTTGTCTCTGTAGCTGCTCCATCACATAGGGGATGCTGCTATTTCGCATCACATACGCGTCATGCACTGACCCTGGGAACTTGGCATTTACATGGGAGATGTACTGGTCAGCCAAACAGACCACCTGGACATTCATCGAATGATAACTTTTTCTGTTTCGGTACACCTGCTCATCGTCTTTTGGGGGAACCAAAGCCACATGGGTCCCATCAATGGCACCAATGATGTTGGGGATATGTCCAAGGGCATAGAAATCACCCTTCACTTTAGGCAAGTCACCCTCCTCTGGGAAAATGATGTAGCTCCGCATGAGTTTCATCAGGGCAGACAACACTCTACTCAAAATCTTTGAAAACATAGGCTGAGACATTCCAGATGACATGGCCACTGTGGTCTGGAATGACCCACTTGCCAAAAAATGGAGGACTGACAAAACCTGCACCAGAGGGGGAATCCCTGTGGGTTGGCGGATGGGGGACATCAGGGCTGGCTCCAGCTGGGCACACAGTTCATGGATAGTGGCTCGGTCAAGTCGGTATCGTAGTATGATGTGGCGTTCTTCCATTGTCGACAGGTCCACCAGCGGTCGGTACACGCGAGGATTCCTCCTTCTCATCGCAAGTCCCAGCGGACGGTGCCTAGGAAGGACAACATGGAGCACAGAGTCAGCCAAACCACAGGTACGTACAGACAGCTTGCACAGTTAAAGAATGGCAATGGGTTGAAAGGCGTGTATGTGTGGCAATGCAAGGCCTAGGCCTGTGTGTCGCATTCAAAATTAAGCCATGTAGGCCCTTGAAATGGCGGCTGCCTGACCTGTGAAGTGGGACAATGGGATGTGAGGTCAATGCGCTGGCGGGGCACACCGTGGCGGTAGGCGGTCGAAGACCGCGGCGCAAAGCCGCATTGGTTAACATTGAAGCCTATGGGTTTCAGGAGCCAATGACGAAGTGCGCCGGCGGTCGCGGTACGCACCGCCGCGGTACGCACCGCCGCGGGCGTGACCACCATTTTCTATCTGCTTAATCACTCGAGACCTGATCATCCACAGGAGAGGACCTATACTGCAAGTGCTGCTGTGACCTCGGTCTGGAAGATACAATGGGTGCTGCGACTGGGGAAAGGGCCCCTGCCTTCACGTCTGAAGAGTTGGAGAAGCTCGTGGATGGGGTCCTCCCCCAGTATGCGGTACTCTACGGTCCTCCAGACCAACAAGTGAGTACACCGGGTGCACATGGAATGGGCTATGCCTGTGTGGATTGGGGTGGATGTAAGTTGGTGGGGTGGGGGGCGAATGAGGAATGCAACGCCCGACACATGAGAGCATGTGCCATATGGCAAAGTTGGTGGGGGGGGCCAATCACATCTAACATGCAGGTCATTGATGAATTCCTCCTTTCCACCCTGTACATGTCAAATAGGTGAGCGCCCATCAGAAGATCGAGATTTGGCGTGCCATCGCCAAGGAAGTCCGGAACTTGGGGGTCCACAACAGACGGGGCACCCACTGCCGCAAGAGGTGGGAGGACATCCGCCGCGGAACAAGGAAGACTGCAGAAACACTGCTGGGGATGGCCTCCCAACCTAGGAGGGGTGCCAGTCGCACCATGACCCCCCTGATGTCCCGGATCCTGGCGGTGGCTTACCCAGAATTGGATGGGCGCTTTAAGACATCACAGCAGACACAAGGGGGTGAGTATCAGCACATTCTCCTATCTTTCTACGCAGTGGAGGCGTCTGGGTGGGGGAGGAGGGCTGTGGGTGACATTAGGCCAGGGCGCTTTCTGTAGTGTAGTCCTCTCCCTTAGGCATGGCCCTGTGCCCCCGACCCCCACCTCGGTAGGGTGACAAGTACAGCCATTGAAGGTCCAGCATCTCCCATGTGCGCGTTTGACGTCTCTTGGCCTGTTGTCCTAGTCAGTAGTACTGAGTAGTGTACCCCGAATGCGCGGCTTAGTGCATTAGGCTCCTGTGTCTGTCCTCTCCGCCAACGGTGTTGACATTGCATGCACTCAACCTGGTCTTCTTTTTTCTCCCCCCACCCTTTCTCTTCATCTTCTTGTGCATGTGTGCATTAGCATCATCAGGCGGAGGAGATTTGGCATCGGAGCACGAGGGAGCTGCAGGACACAAGGCCCCGGTGGGCCCAGGAACAGACACCGAGGGCACCAGTGATCCGGAGGGCGAGGGGAGCACCACTACGGGGACCGGTGGTGAGAGCAGCGAAAGCGACACGTCCTCGGACGGGAGCTCCCTAGCGGTGGCGGCAACATCCGTGCCCCCCGCCTCTACAGGTACAGCCGCCACCCAGCGCACCAGCCCCGCCCTCCCAGCAGCCCCTCAGTCTTCGCTCCGTGCCGGTTCGCCCAGGAAGGCGCGCGTCTCCTTCGCCCCAGGCACCTCAGCCCCTGCCCCTGTTGCCCCTGCTGCCCTCAGTGCGGAGCTCATTGACCTGGTAAGGATGCTCATTGTTGGGCAGACGACCCTTTTGAATGCCATCCAGGGTGTGCAAAGGGAGGTGCAACAGAGCAATGCGTACCTGGAGGGCATTCATTCGGGTCAGGCTGCCCATCAACGAGCGTTCACTGCTCTGGCCTCAGCACTGACGGCAGCCATTGTCCCTGTTTCCAGCCTCCCTCTTCTTACTGCCTCCAGCCTTTCTCTGTCTCCTGTCCCTCAGCCTATCCCATCCACACCATCAGACCAGCCTGCACACACCTCAACACCCAAGAGCAGCTCATCCAAACACAAGCACCACAGATCCCACAAACACTCACCCAAGCAACACCCAGATGCAGACATGCCAACAGCCACTGCCACCCCTGTGTCCCCCTCCTCCTCGTCTCCCTCCTCCCTCCCTGTGACGTCTACACTCACACCTGCATGCCCCCCAACATCAGCCAGTGCTTCCATCACCACCTCACCCTCCAGTACAGTCCACACTCCTGCAGTCACCACCCCTACTGCCATTTACACGTCCCCTGTGTCCTCTCCCACTGTGTCTGTCACCCCCTCTTCCAAGACACACAAACGCAGGCAGCCACCCACCCAACAGCCATCCACCTCACGACAGCCTACAGCACCAGCACCTTCACCCAATGACAGCACACCTGACTCTCCTACAACCACCTCCTCTACCTCCACTTCCATCTCCACTTCTCCTACCTTTTACCTTGGCCCTAAAAAACTTTTCCTGGCTAACCTTGACCTCTTTCCCCCCGATGAGCTCCCCCATCCATCTTCAAAGAGTCCCAAGAGCACCGCAGCCACCACCAGCCCAGCTTCGGGTGTCACTGTTGTGCATGGGCTCTGGAGCCCACCCTTTGCCAGCAGTGACACATCCATCAGCAGCAAGGACACGTCCAGCCCCCCCCCCCCCGGCAAGAGGACCCGCAAAAACAAGGGCCGCCATGCGAGGACCGACAGGGCTGCCCCCAAGGAGCAATGTGCGGCCACTTCACCACCCACACCATCTAGGGGAGGCAAGGGCCCGAGAGCCCCATCAAAGGAGCGGAAGGGCAGCAGGAGCGCGGAGAAGGTGGACCCCACATGCCACATCCCAGCTGGGAAGGAGGACACTAAGGAGGCCAGGAGTCCGTCCCCGAAGGGTCCAGAAACGTCACGGTCCGAGGGCGACTGAGCCGGGAGTCCAGGCCAGGTGTGGCTCCCTTGACCTGCTGGATGAGCACCGCTGAACCGGGCCCGCGGGGCAGAAGAGCACCGCTGAACAGGGCCCGCGGGGCAGAAGAGCACCGCTGAACAGGGCCCCGCCGTGGAGATAGGCACCGCTGAACAGGGCCCGCGGTGCAGAAGAGCACCGCTGAACAGGGCCCGCGGGGCAGAAGAGCACCGCTGAACAGGGCCCCGCCGTGGAGATAGGCACCGCTGAACAGGGCCCGCGGTGCAGAAGAGCACCGCTGAACAGGGCCCCGCCGTGGAGATAGGCACCGCTGAACAGGGCCCGCGGTGAAGAAGAGCACCGCTGAACAGGGCCCACGGGGCAGAAGAGCACCGCTGAACAGGGCCCGCGGTGCAGAAGAGCACCGCTGAACAGGGCCCGCGGGGCAGAAGAGCACCGCTGAACAGGGCCCCGCCGTGGAGATAGGCACCGCTGAACAGGGCCCCGCCGTGGAGATAGGCACCGCTGAACAGGGCCCGCGGTGCAGAAGAGCACCGCTGAACAGGGCCCCGCAATGGAGATAGGCACCGCTGAACAGGGCCCGCGGTGCAGAAGAGCACCGCTGAACAGGGCCCCACCGTGGAGATAGGCACCGCTGAACAGGGCCTGCGGTGCAGAAGAGCACCGCTGAACAGGGCCCCGCCGTGGAGATAGGCACCGCTGAACAGGGCCCGCGGTGCAGAAGAGCACCGCTGAACAGGGCCCGCGGGGCAGAAGAGCACCGCTGAACAGGGCCCCGCCGTGGAGATAGGCACCGCTGAACAGGGCCCGCGGTGCAAAAGAGCACCGCTGAACAGGGCCCCGCCGTGGAGATAGGCACTGCTGAACAGGGCCCGCGGTGCAGAAGAGCACCGCCGAACAGGGCCCCGCCGTGGAGATAGGCACCGCTGAACAGGGCCCGCGGTGCAGAAGAGCACCGCTGAACAGGGCCCCGCCGTCTCAAGCACCGCTCCGCTGGGCCCTTCATCTCAAGCACCGCTCCGCTGGGCACCGCTGTCTCTCCACCTCTCCGCTGGGCCCTTCTTCTCAAGCACCGCTCCGCTGGGCACCGCCGTCTCAAGCACCGGTCCGCTGGGCCCTTCATCTCAAGCACCGCTCCGCTGGGCCCTTCATCTCAAGCACCGCTCCGCTGGGCCCTTCATCTCAAGCACCGCTCCGCTGGGCCCTTCCTATCATGCACCGCTCCGCTGGGCACCGCCGTCACAAGCACCGCTCCGCTGGGCCCTTCTTCTCAAGCACCGCTCCGCTGGGCCCTTCATCTCAAGCACCGCTCCGCTGGGCCCTTCCTGTCATGCACCGCTCCGCTGGGCACCGCCGTCTCAAGCACCGCTCCGCTGGGCCCTTCATCTCAAGCACCGCTCCGCTGGGCCCTTCATCTCAAGCACCGCTCCGCTGGGCACCGCCGTCTCAAGCACCGCTCCGCTGGGCACCGCCGTCTCAAGCACCGCTCCGCTGGGCACCGCCGTCTCAAGCACCGCTGCGCTGGGCCCTTCTTCTCAAGCACCGCTCCGCTGGGCCCTTCATCTCAAGCACCGCTCCGCTGGGCCCTTCCTGTCATGCACCGCTCCGCTGGGCACCGCCGTCTCAAGCACCGCTCCGCTGGGCCCTTCATCTCAAGCACCGCTCCGCTGGGCCCTTCATCTCAAGCACCGCTCCGCTGGGCCCTTCCTGTCATGCACCGCTCCGCTGGGCACCGCCGTCTCAAGCACCGCTCCGCTGGGCCCTTCTTCTCAAGCACCGCTCCGCTGGGCCCTTCATCTCAAGCACCGCTCCGCTGGGCCCTTCCTGTCATGCACCGCTCCGCTGGGCACCGCCGTCTCAAGCACCGCTCCGCTGGGCCCTTCATCTCAAGCACCGCTCCGCTGGGCCCTTCATCTCAAGCACCGCTCCGCTGGGCCCTTCATCTCAAGCACCGCTCCGCTGGGCACCGCCGTCTCAAGCACCGCTCCGCTGGGCCCTTCATCTCAAGCACCGCTCCGCTGGGCCCTTCATCTCAAGCACCGCTCCGCTGGGCCCTTCCTGTCATGCACCGCTCCGCTGGGCACCGCCGTCTCAAGCACCGCTCCGCTGGGCCCTTCTTCTCAAGCACCGCTCCGCTGGGCCCTTCATCTCAAGCACCGCTCCGCTGGGCCCTTCCTGTCATGCACCGCTCCGCTGGGCACCGCCGTCTCAAGCACCGCTCCGCTGGGCCCTTCATCTCAAGCACCGCTCCGCTGGGCCCTTCATCTCAAGCACCGCTCCGCTGGGCACCGCCGTCTCAAGCACCGCTCCGCTGGGCACCGCCGTCTCAAGCACCACTCCGCTGGGCACCGCCGTCTCAAGCACCGCTCCGCTGGGCCCTTCTTCTCAAACACCGCTCCGCTGGGCCCTTCATCTCAAGCACCGCCCCGCTGGGCCCTTCCTGTCATGCACCGCTCCGCTGGGCACCGCCGTCTCAAGCACCGCTCCGCTGGGCCCTTTATCTCAAGCACCGCTCCGCTGGGCCCTTCATCTCAAGCACCGCTCCGCTGGGCCCTTCCTGTCATGCACCGCTCCGCTGGGCACCGCCGTCTCAAGCACCGCTCCGCTGGGCCCTTCTTCTCAAGCACCGCTCCGCTGGGCCCTTCATCTCAAGCACCGCTCCGCTGGGCCCTTCCTGTCATGCACCGCTCCGCTGGGCACCGCCGTCTCAAGCACCGCTCCGCTGGGCCCTTCATCTCAAGCACCGCTCCGCTGGGCACCGCCGTCTCAAGCACCGCTCCGCTGGGCACCGCCGTCTCAAGCACCGCTCCGCTGGGTACCGCCGTCTCAAGCACCGCTCCGCTGGGCCCTTCTTCTCAAGCACCGCTCCGCTGGGCACCGCTGTCTCAATCACTGCTTATGGTTCACTGTGCCCACCATGCCTCCTCCTTGACCAGTGGAGACTGTCATCCACCTGATGGACTGTGGCTTTGCACTCCCCAGGATGGTCCAGTGGGCAGCCCACCCACTGTAGAGACATTGAGAGACTGTGGCTTTGCACTCCCCAGGATGGTACAGTGGGCAGCCCACCCACTGTAGAGACATTGAGAGACTGTGGCTTTGCACTCCCCAGGATGGTACAGTGGGCAGCCCACCCACTGTAGAGACATTGAGAGACTGTGGCTTTGCACTCCCCAGGATGGTCCAGTGGGCAGCCCACCCACTGTAGAGACATTGAGAGACTGTGGCTTTGCACTCCCCAGGATGGTACAGTGGGCAGCCCACCCACTGTAGAGACATTGAGAGACTGTGGCTTTGCACTCCCCAGGATGGTACAGTGGGCATGGTGGCTCCTCGTGGGTCTGGCGTCGTGGACTCATGTGGCTGTGGTGCCCCCCCTTCCCTTCCCCCTGAGGTGCCTGTAGTTTTTACATCTGATGCCCCTGCAGTGTTCTCTCCAAAGGACTCAGGTCTCCTGTGTGCGCTTTGCCCTTATTTCTCAAGACTTTGGCCCACGGACATGATGAATTCGTAGGATGTGCAGGACTTGGTACTTCAGTTATACACTGATGTGTATGTCATTAGTTTTGTTGTGAATATCTTTCATGGTTGTACGATAATTTTCTGGAGCTTTTTGGTACATAAATATTTATTCCAAATTTGATTATGTCCTAGCATTTTTCAGGGGTGTTTGGGTGGTGTCACTGTGACTTGTTGCTCTGCATTGGTGTGTACATAGTTGGGGGGGGGGGGGGTCGCATATGTGTGTGCCCGTAACCTTTCGTCCTCCCCCTCCCGTGTGTCGTAGGTGCAGTACTCACCGTTGTCGTCTGCGCCGGACTTCGTACTCGTGGTAGATGAGAAGGTAGACGAGAGCAGGTAGGATGTTTAATTCGGGTTCCATGCTGTCCTCCTTCCTCCTGGAGTGCGTAGTGGTGAGCGTTTTCCCGTCCGTAGTCTGTTTCCGCCGTGTTTTTATCGGCGGTGCTCCCGCCCCGGAAAAGGTGGCGGATTGGTGAGTTGGAATAGTGTGGGCGGTACATTGGCTGCCACCTGGCTGTTGGCGGTGACCGCCGCGCTGTTTGTTTGTACCGCCGTGGCGGTCGGAGTGTTAAAGTGGCTGTCTTTGTTGGCGGTTCCCGCCAGGGTCAGAATCCCATATTTTTTACCGCCAGCCTGTTGGCGGGTTGGCCGCCGCTTTAACACCGACCGCCAGGGTTAGAATCACCCCCATAGTGATGTATTTCATTATTTGGGCATAACTGATGCATTCTTCTTCCTATAAAGTGTCACTTATGGGCTATAAGTGACAGGCAAATGGTGATGAAATGTCACGCATGAGTATGATGAAAACATGTTGAAATACATGCAGACAGAAAACTTGGCTGCTACGCTGATGGCATTGTCAGAAGCCGACCTGGACTTTAGAAAATCTATTTCAGGTGGCTCAGGTGAGGACCCTCATCATCTTCTATGTGCCCAGCACACAGCACCTCCTCAACTCCAATTAGACTCTTGGCAAGAAAAGGAGGGACACAAGAGAGTGAGTTGCAGCATCGTCAGCTGATCAAGATTTCCCAGCCAAACTGGAACCTTCCCGGCAAGCCACACTTCTTGAGAACAGCACAAATTGCTGCTTTCCCGAGAACAAAGCAGCAAATGCAATAATGTGAAAAGGAAGCAGTCCCTCCCATGTCTCAGTACTCCCCAATTCTCACTACCTTTCTAATTAAGTAATTTGCTCTAGTCTATGCTGTGACTCTGCTCATGTGTTCCCTGCAGCTGCACCTCTAGTTTATGGTCAGTTTTGCTACCATAACTCGTGTTTCAATACTCCACGTAGACCTTCCGAGTGCATGCAGGAGTTGGTAGGGTTTATGTCCACTTCGAACACTCACGACAGCACGATCTGCCCATCCGGCTGGTTCTGGAGAATACCCAGGATGCATGAATGTCTGGCATGCTTTCCTTAACTCCTGCTTGTCTACTTCTTGCTGATCACCCCCGCCCTTTGACAAAAAATAATGTAGCAGAAAATGAAGTACTGTCCCTAATGTCACAGTAATCATCTATATGTGACAATATATGCATTTCGTTAATCAAAGTCCCCTTAGTTTCGTTATAAAGTGGTGCCCTGAGAACCCATATTAATGTACATTCACTATAGAGTAGGTATTTCTTTTCTTAATTTGTTCTCCTGTTATGCTCTAAAAGGTAAATTAATAGTTTACGCTAAAACTACAATGTTTTTATCACTAGAACATAATAAAAATCATATGTAAAGATGGAGAAAGTAATTCTACATCATAACTTCATGAATATGCTAACAGAATTATTTTGTTTTTGTATTAATTGCATTAATAAATGTATTGTTTTATTTATTCTTGCTTATCCTAAGTGAGGCCTGCAAGGTCCTGTGGCTTGATTCTAGAGAAAATGTTTATCGTTCTTGCTAACGTGACTTTCTTTTAGGATACTTTCTCATGAGAATGCTAGCTTGGAAATAGGTATTGTATTGTTTTACACATAGTAAGACTTAGGAACTAGCCCTGAGCCTAAGACATGCAGGACCGTGGAATGGATGGCGATACAATTGTTTCAACCCATTTGGATGACAACAAGATGGCTGTTTCTCACATACCTTTGGTGAGAATCTTCATGATTGTTGCGGTCTGCATCGTATGACTGCACCCCATTGGACAATCATACCTTTTGCATAATATAGAGCGATGGATGGACACTATGAACTTCAGTATATCGATTCCCAGTTTGATTTCAGCCAGGATCTACACAGCTCAAAGCTCACTCCATGCTTTCCCCAGAGCAGATTTTCCCACTATTGCTGTTTGGATGAAACCCTTGAGCCCTGAGAGGTAATGCCCTCTCTACCCTTCCCCATTGAAATGCTTTGCTGAGACTTGGATTTTCCCTGACCCAAACCCAAGAAGACTCTTGACCCAGCTTCTGAAATTATGATGCCTTCCCTTTTTACTTATTTTTAGTCCACCTTATTTAGTTACCTGTTTTCCCAGATTTCCTTTTTCTAAATTCTTTCTGTCCTTTTTGTGCTTGTGCATAGTCTTGTTTTGAGAATCATTTACATTGTGTTGAGCATTAATTTGTAATCAACACCGTTGGACTTTCCTTGTGTGGCCACATTGGTCCTAAGGTAATTTAATTGGATGTAGTGAAGTCTTGAGAAGTATGTCTTCAGGCCCTTCAGGAAATGGGCAGGGGGCATTCTTGCTGATCAACACACAGCCTCTGGAAGTACAGGGCTTAAGCCTAATGCGCCCAGGCTGTGTCAGTTAGCAAGACTGCATCATCTTACAGAGGGTGTGGTCTAAAGCCTGGCAGGCTTTAAAGGGCCTGGGCTGCAGAAAATAAACCCCACAAAAAATGGGACAGCAAGCACATGCGCACTAGCGCATGTTTCTCCCAAAAAAGTGGCTGACCTTCTCAATGAGTGGCAATGATGCTAGCATTTCGGGGGAATATAACTCATGAAAAAAGACATCAGGAAATAAAAAGGGGAGGAGACTCATAGCTCATTAAATGGATCTGTCACTGCTCACTGCACCCACCTGTAAGGGGATCTCTCTTCAAAGTGTAGGCAGCATGTGATCTGCACTGTGAAACACAGAGCACTTTTATTACAGCTGCTTTGTATTTCAGTTGAATACGCTGTCCCTGCTTGCAGCCCGCACACCTTTTGAAAGGTGCAGCATGGCGCAAACAGGGAAAGGTCACCATATATGCGTAACTTTCCATCACAGAGGCATTCCATGGGTGGTGCATGGGTGTTCTCATGAAACCACTATGGGTTTTGACACAAATCCCTGTCTACAAAGAATTGTAGACAGGAATATGCACAAAAATACTGAACTTCTTTGAGGTAGGCATAATGAGGAGAAATATTTTCTCCTTCTTATTTTTCACTTTGCATGTATGCTGCAATGTACAGCAGGCATAGAAAGTAGGAAAGGCTCACTATGGCGCAAGGGTGTCTGCATTTGTGCATGGCAACCAAACATGGACCAGTGCAGGGAGAGGCAGACCAGCGGCATATTTTGGTAGATATGGCACTGTTCAGCTCTTTCCCTTTCACGCAATGCAGCAACATGAAAAGTCTTGAAATAGGGTATAAACATTTGGGCTAATGTTGGGCTAAAACTAAAGAGTGAAGTTTTATAAAATCAAGGTGAGTGGAGACAATTTTTTGTTCCACTTCTATGTCCCTCATTCAAAGATGTGGAAGAAAACTACATTGGTAATACTGCACCCAGAATTTCTGTTAGTGTGGGATATTGTAATTTCGGATGCTAGGTTACTAATTCATTACAAGCTTGACTCTTGAGCATGGGGGCCAGTTGCTGGAATCAGCATTTTTTCAAGGATTGTATGAGGTTTTTCCTCCATCTACACCATTCTTTCTCTTAGATTTCACAGGTCTTTCCTGGCAAAAGCTACAAGGAGAAGATGTTGTCAACATGATTTTACTTTTTTTTCTCAGTCTCAAACTTTATGTCGGCCGCCAGGGCAATAAAAGTACAGCAACAATAAAATAAAATAAAATGTTTGTAAAATTTACAATCAAATTCAAAGTAACAAGTAAAAAAGTTAAAACATAAATAAAATCTACAACCATGTTGCACATCATATAAACTAGATTATAACTGTAACAATAAATCCAGAAGGCAACATGAAATACCTTACAACATCAGGCCTTTTCTGATAAGAGTAAAATGTTTGTTCTAAGAAGCCACATAGCACCAAATGGCTAAAACCGGTCGAATGTCCGTCCTAAAAATACGATGGACAGCTAAATAGCTGTGAACCCCTATTAATCTACAAGCTAGGGCAAGCCACTTCCTGCAAGGCGTATATAAGTTGAGCAAACAAATAAAATATGGGATAAGTTTTCATTATGGATATTACAAGCTCAACATACAGTCGCTTCCCCAGTCGACCACTTACAAGTAAATGATCTTAAGGGCAAGGCCCCTGCATGGAACTGAAAGTAGAGCTTCCTATCCTAAGGTACCAGAATCTGATTCTGAAATGCCTCATATCTACTCTCACATTTAAAACCAATAAAATCACATGACAGCTTAAAACAAGCAGCACCTCGCAATTCATCAGTGTCTAGTCCAGTAGCTCTTTTTCAAATAAATCTTTGATGGAAATAAAGCAGCCTCTGAGCGATCCCATAGCTCACGCAGCCCGAGTGAATACAACATATCTTTAACACTCCTAAGCCAAGGCACTAAAAGAAGGGATCAGCTTTTAACACAGCCTGGAGGGCTCCAACATAGTGGACTAGCTCCAGAGTGGTCCAAGGCACCTCCAATACAATAGAGGTCGCAATCTAAATTTGAACCCCATCCCTTTGATACCCAAGTCCTTAAAAAGAGGGACTAACAGGGTGCTCTGTGGAAGGGAGGCTAAATTCCTCACAAAGTTATTCTCTAGTTTGGATCATTCCTGAACATTAGAAACCCCCAATAGTTCTGCATCATAAAGGGCGAATCCCGAGGCCTTAGCCTCATAAATCTGAAGGGCAGGTCAAATTGATTTAATGTGTGAGGCACAGAACTCCCTAATTAGGGAACCCATAATCTGCTTTTGTTTGATAACTGCCTTAGCAATATGTGGCTTCTAGACATACTCTCTGACATCGTTATCCCTAGTTAAGTGAAAGATTTCAGCATCTCAAATGGAATTCCTCCAAGGACAATGTTCCCTTTCAATGATGATTTGCGGGGATTGAATGACATCAATTTAGTTTTTGAAGTGTTGATCTCCAACCCACGAGTGTAACAGAACTCGTCAAAGTGTACTAGGAGTTCCTGTAAACCATTTGGGGTCTTAGAGATCAACAGGTTTTATCTACGAATAAAAGAACCAGAACTTTAGTTTTCCTCAAAGATGGGGCATCTGTCTCTACCCGAGCCAGAAAAGAAACAATATCATGCATAAATGGTGAAAATAGGGTAAGCACCAGTACACAACCTTGCCGTACTCCCCTGGAAACTGAAATTGTATCTGTTAACTGGCCTTGATCACCCCATCTAACATGTGCATAGTTATCCTCATGCAAAGGTACAAGTAATTAAAGAATATGGGGAGGCATTGCCATATCTGAAAAAACCTTCCACAACTTTGCTTGAGGTACTAGATCAAAAGATGACTTTAGATCTGCAAATTCTATGTTGAGATTCCCTCTGCCAATTGTAACCATTCTCCAATCCAAAAGATAAAACACGATCTATGGTGGAAATTTTCCTATGAAATCCAGCTTGGAATGGGAATTGTAATGGATTAAGGATGTCATAATCAGACATTCATCTCTGAATTTTCCCCAAAACGCAACATCAAAAGACTTTCTGGAGACAATCTATCAACCTGCTGGGCCTGTAATTGCTCGGCAAAGACCTATCGCCCTTTATATGTACTGGTATGACAATAGCACCTTTCCACAATTCAGGAATTGGGGCCCCTGCCACTATTGCATTAGCTATTATAAGGATGTAACTAGACCATAATTCCTTATCAGTTAGAAAAACGTCAGCCTGGACACCAACCAACCCAAAAGCTCTACCACGCTTGACCATGGTTTTACTTGAAATTAGTAGTAAAACGTCTGGTAATTTCCAGTCTTGATTATTGCTCTACCCTCCTCACTGGCCTAACACGAACACAGACTGGCTCCACATAGAGATGGCCCAATGCTGCTCTGAGATTTTCGGCTCAACACAAAAAAGTGAATATATCATGGCAGTTCTTTCTTTTTTTAAATAGCGAGCTATTGTCATTAGATGTACTATAGGAAGTCCCTCTTCACATTTAAAGCTTTACACCTCCACATTACCAGATCCATTCAAATGTTGTCCATGTCTTGACGTTCACAAAACCTGCTAGCTAAAAAAAAAATATCTCTCTTCACCCCGCATTTCAAGAAGTTAAACTTGCACAGATGCTTCTTGGGCAAATCTGTCAGAAACTGGAACACTCTTCCCCTGCTTGTCTGTAATGCATCCGCTGTTTTTAAATATCTTCTAAAAACCATGCTAGTTTAGAAACATCCTCATATGACTGAATAATCCACTTTCTTCTTCTCTGTTTGGCAACCTCTAAAGGCAGGCAAGTCAAGCAATACTGGAGCCTGGCTCCAGCCAAGTGTCTGGCTCTGTCTTTGCCCTTGGTACTGGCTCCAAATAATCGTAATCTTGCAGTTTTTGAAATACAACAACTATTACGAGCAGGGCAGCTGAGAGGTTATAAAAAATCAGCATTTTTGCTTGATCTAAAAGCAGAACACATAAATGAATGTTTTTTTATAGAGTTGCACTTCATATATCTCAAGAAGGCTTGCACCCCAGAGCCGCCAAGGGATTTCCAGTGCTGATTTGTTGTGCTAATCTATTTAATTGCCATCACTGACGTATTGAGCCATTCTTAAAATCGATATGGTTTCGTTAAGTCGGGGAAAGCCAGCAATTTTACCATAAAAATAACGTGTCCCATCTTCCATTTTGCTGAACAATGCACTTTTTTCTAGAAAGACTTCATGACCAGAGTTGCCAAGGATTTGCGTTGGTGTGGCTCTAAGCATTGCAGTTCACCCCAAACAACAGCGAGAATGTACCGCCAGGTCAAAGCCTGTGCTACACCTCACACACTTGCCTTTGTGTCACAGCGTAAGGCTCTGAGTCACACAGAACAGCCATATTTAGCATGCTCTACACTGGAGCAGCGTAGATTTGTTGGCACCCCTGATGTCACAATATTGTTCTATGTGTGACCATGATTTACAACGTTATGTTTGAATTAATGTTAGACAACTGTAAGGTGGTGCATTTGAGGGGGCGTGGCCGGCAAGATGGTCAACCAGTAGCACTAGAGGAGTGCTCCCGGCCCCAGACTCGAAATCCTTCGTGATCCTGCCACCCTGGGCCCCCGTGAACCGGGTAGACGGCTCCTGGACCCCCCTGGAGTGGAGGGTAGGGCGAGGAGAGCACTGGCAGCCGGAGTTAGGCGTCACAATTGCGCCACGGGGGGAGAGCATGAGGTGAGCACCTGACCCAAAGATGGCAGCCGCAATCGTGGATGCGGCTTGAGTAGGCCTTCAAATCAACTGACTGCAAGGCCGGCAGTCGGGTCCTGGAGCCCCCCCCCCCGGAGCAGAGGTGGGGAGAGGAGAGCACCAGCAACCGGAGTAAGGCGCCACCATCGCGCCGAAGGGGGAGCGCATGTGGTGAGCGCCTGACTCCAGGATGGCGGCCGCGATTGCTGGCGCGTCTTGAGAAGCAGTCAAATTGGCTGCCTGCAAAGCAAGTGAGGTGCAGTCTGAGCGGAGTGACCCAGTCGGGGGGGCCTTCAAGATTTGGACTCAGTTGTGTTCAGGCGCCTTGCCCATCCTGACGCTCCCACCCTCCCCCCCTGCATGAAGCTGGAGGTGCCCTTCCCATAAGCCTGGAGGCCCATTGTACTGACATGAATTTTGCAGGGTGTTGGTCCTTGAGCAACTGAGGAGGACGCTTGGGCTGCTGGTGATGGACGGAGCTCCGCTGAACGTGCAAAGGTGACCGGGGACTTTCGCTTGGCTTGCCCTGGGGAGGTGCCCTCCCTTCTGTGGCGGTGTTCCAATTGAGCGGCCCTGTATTGGCCGGCTCCTGGACTGCAGGACTGGCTGGTGGTGAGGCGGTCTCGTTGAGTGGAGGACGATGCCTGCTCTGCTACTGCCTGTGCCAGTGTTCGGCCTGTAGTGATGTGGTGAGGGTGAGGCAGTTGGGAACCAGGCAGTGGTGCGTGACGAGGGCACAAGGTTCGACTGCTGCGCCGAGCCTGGTAGTGTGGTGCACGACATTGGGAGTATTCGCTTGTAGCAGGTGCCTCATCAGGTGCGCACAATGGGCAAGGACAGAGCGAACAAGGGAACGCAGCAAACGCGGACGGATCAATACACAGCGCAGAATGCAGGAGCGAGTCTGCCAAAAGACCCTCCTGACCCCTCGGAGAGAGGAGCGGAGCCCACCAGGGCGCAAATCCTGGCTGCTATTGAGTCATCTAGCCGGGCGACGCAGACTCAGATTGCGGCCATAGCGGTAGATGTCAACCTGCTGAGAGATGATTTGAGGGTAGTGGCGGAAAGATCGGTGGCCACTGAGCAAAAGGTGACTTGCATGCAGTCTGATGTCGACACGCTGAAGGCCTCGGTGGCCATCCTTGAAGCTCAAACAAGCAAACTGAAAGCACGTGTCGAGGATGCAGAGGGAAGGGCGAGGCGCTGTAATCTCCGTGTAGTGGGATTCCCCGAAGGAGTAGAGGGGGCGAATGTCGAGGCCTTCCTGGAGGACTGAATCCGTAAATCATTGCCTGCTGCCCCATTGACAGCTGTGTTTGTGGTGGACCGTGCGCACCGGGCATTGGCACCGCCACCACCGCCGGGGGCCCCCGCGTACAATCATAGCCAAGGTCCTTAACTATAGAGACAGCAATGCAATCTTGCAAGAGGTGCGCAAGCATGGAGATCCCACATTTGAGAACCACACTATCTGTTTTTTCCCTGACTACACCAGGGCAGTGCAGCTCCAACGAAAGTCATATGCTGGTGTTAAGTGTAAGCTAAAAGACCTGGGCTATACTTATATGTTGTTGTATCCAGCCAAATTGAAGGGTCTTCATGCTGGCCTTTCACATTTCTTTCAGTCTCCTGAAGCAGTGTGGGACTGGTTGGAGCAGAACGATGGGACAGGAACGCCGGAATCCCTGCGGGGTAGAGTGGTGGGAGACTCTGAGGGCTGGAGGAAGTGCGTACTGCAGCGCGCAGAAGTACCAGATGCCATTGTGCCAGTCGTGGAAGCCGATTGTGCGCTCGGACGGTACTCTGAGTCTTGAGCGGAGGAGACAGGAGCATGAGGAGGCTAAACTGTTGGTACAAACTGTCACGTTGGAGGTGTCCTCACGCTCCGGCTCCCCCTGTGTCCCGAGTGGTTTGTCTCCAGGAGGGGAGGTCGAGGTCACCTGAATGATACACTGGACCTTTGGCTCGGGTTCGATGCTCGGGGTCTTCCCTCTGTTGGCTGTCCTCTGGCTCTATGGCCTCTGTCTTTCTCCTATCTACTGCTGCCTTTCAGGTGCGGCAGAAGCTGGCGGTCCGGGTTGGCGGTTAAACAGGGGCCATGGCAGAGTGGTGAGCTTGTGAGCCCTCCATCCGTTGTTAGTTCACTTGTTGGGGAGAGGGTGTGTGCGGGCCGGGCGAGTGGTGAGTGTTGGGAGTGTGCAGTGTAGTCCGAACCTGACACTGGCTATCGAGCGGGTGCGGCGATTGTTCCCTACTTCTGGGCACTGGCAGTGGTAGCCGGGTACACACACGATTGGGCAGACACTAGTTGAGGGTGGTGTTTATCCATGGTGGTGTTTACCCGGGGTGGGATGGGGGAGTGTTATGTGGGTTCTTGTTGGTGTTGGTATTCTGGTTTTGATAATGTGAGCACTGTGAGCATTCTCCTGCTGAGAAGGTATCAGATTATTGGGTTGCGCGTGCGTCATGGCCAGGGGTGGGGTCGGGGGGGCTGCGTGTGGGTGGGGGGGTACGGTGGAGCGCAGTAGGGGACCAGGCGGTGTGGAACAAAATATGGCTGGTACTCGGACACGCATAGTTACATGGAATGTTAGAGGTTTGAACTCCTTTGTGAAGTGCTATAGAGTACACACATACCTTAAACAGCTTGGCGTGCATATTGCGCACCTACAGGAGACGCATCTGATAGAAAGTGAAGCGCAAAAAGTGCAGAAAAAATGGAGGGGGCAGTTTTATTCAGTGACCTATTCCTCCTACGCTAGAGGGGTCTCTGTCTGAATTGCTCCCGGGACTCCCTTCACGTTAAGAAGCTTAAAAGCAGATGTACAAGGCCGATACATATTCTTACACGGGGTATTAGATAGCCGGGAGCTCTGTCTGTTGAATGTTTATGCCCCTAACTCTGATGATGCGGTGTTTTATCATCAGCTTCAACAGGAATTAATATCTTACACAGGGATGCCTATTGTGGGGGCTGGTGACTTTAATTGTGTCCTAGATGGAGCCCTAGATAGGGACCTACCAAAGATGAACACTAAGTCGCAAATGACCGCCAAATTGCAGATGGTTATGAGGATTTACATTTTGTGGATGTGTGGAGGGAGATGTATCCTACCTCTAGAATATTTTTCGTGTAAAACGCCCACTCATGGGGCTAAGAGCCACCTGGATCAATTCCTCCTTGCCAATGACGGATCCCTTGACATTCGCCATGTTGCTTATCAGGTCTGATTCTTATCAGACCATGCCCCTCTCCTTTTGGAATGTGAAACGCACATACCCAAGCCGGCGATCCTCCTGTGGCGTCTGCGGCCAGACTTACTGAGTGATCCCAAATATAAACAAGACCTCGAGGGGGGCTGAATGGTTATTTTAGTACAAATTGGGGTATGGCTACGGCCCGAGGTATTGAATGGGAGGCACTGAAAGTAGTTATCAGAGGGGAAAGCCTTAGTAAAACGTATGGTATTAGGAAGTGCTTGGACCAGGAGCTCACGCAGCAGGAAGATGTATTGTCAACCTTACAGCGCCAAATAAATAATGGTGACGCGTCAAAATCGGCTAGCCTTAGGGTGCGTGGTAGAATTGTAAAACTCTGGGATAGACTGGATAATTATGTCTGCCGGAATTATAGGCAGCGGCTGTATCGGGAGGGGGACCATTCGGGGCGTATGTTGGCTTGGCTCCTCACGCAGGAACGTCCCATTCCTATCATTCAGATGCTCAATGGTCCTTCTGGAGAAACGATTTTGGGACAGCTGCGAGTGAATTCGCACCTACGGGAGCACCTGCGGGCTATTTATGCCACACCACGTGGTGTAGGTGTGACCCGGATATGGGAGTACTTGGATGGTCTGCGGATGCCTCGCCTTACAGAGGCCCAGTCGGAGGAGTGGGACGGGGAAGTGTCCTTGGACGACCTGGTGGAGGCGTTGGGAGTAATGGCGCCCATACTTATCCCACTCTGATTCTGCTGCGACTGTTGGAGATGCTTCATGAGGCACGGGGTGAGGGCCTTCTCCCGGTGAACATGCGGGAAGCACTGATAGTCATGCTTTCGAAACCTGGGAATGCGGTGGATGACCCGGGCTCCTAAAGGCCATTATCCATGTTAAATGTGGATGTTAAATTGTTGGCCAAGGTTTTGGCCTCTCGTTTGAGTCGAGTGGTGACACATTTGGTACAAAGTGATCAATGCGGATTTATACCGGGGAGGGGGACTCATATGAACATACGGCGCTTAGCACATATACTGCACGAGACCCGCGGCTTCACGTTTCCCGCAGCTCTGGTGGATCTTGATATTGAGAAAGCATTCAACACCTTATCCTCGGAATACTTATGGGAGGTGATGCGTCGGATAGGTATTGGCCCTGTCTTTCTATCCTGGGTGCGTCTTTTATATACAGCGCCTCGGGCAAGAGTGCGCATGGGAGCGATAGTGTTGGAGTCCTTTACTATCGAATGAGGCACATGGCAGGGATGTCCCTTGTTGCCACTGCTGTTTGCGTTGGCTATGGAGCCTCTGGACTTATGACTACGGTCTGGGTTGGATGGGTGGGGCATCCGTGTGGGGACAACAGCGCATATAATATCACTGTATACTGATGATGCCCTGGTGTATATCACAGACCCGGAGCGAGCGGTCCCCCTCTTGTTGAATATGATGGACATCTTTGGCCAGGTATCAGGCCTCCGAATAAATCAGCACAAAACGGTATTATTTCCAATAGCAGGTCTGTCGGCATTGGCAGCGCCAGAGTTACCCAATTTGGGGCTGTCTTGGGAGACAGAGTCTTTTACATATTTAGGCATTTGAGTGACGCACTCCCCACAACTGCAATTTACGCTAAACATGAGAAGAGTACTGGAGTGCCTCTGCGCCTCTGTTCAATTCTGGACCTCCCTTCCATTGTCAGTTATTGGTAGAATCGCACTTAGTAAAATGATTGTTCTCCCCCGATGCCTGTATGTCATGCAGAATTCGCTCTGTGAGCTCCCGCTCTCATTATTCCGGCAGTTGGATAGATTGTTATCCCTAGTCTGGGCGGGCAGACGATGCAGAGTCTGCATGGAACTCCTGAAATTGGACCTGGCTAGGGGGGGTCTGGGATTGCCAGACCTCTACCTATATTATCTAGCGGGGTTACTTCAGTAAGCAGTCCGGTGGTGTGAGGACCACAAAAGATTTGTTGACTGGCTCGGTCTGTGTGGAGCGACTCCCGCATATACTAATGGGGGGGCTCCAGGGTTCCACATGGTGCCCCCCATCTGGTAGAACAGGTGTCGAGAGCTTGGGAGAGTGCGGTTGTACGGGTTCTCCCCAGGCCCCCGTACGTGTGTCTGCTTCCACTGTGGTGGGTCTGGCCCTTTGTCAAGGCCGCTGAGGTGATGGATTTTGCACCGGGGGTTGTAATAATGTGGGTGACTTATACCACAACCGCACATTTATTACAAGGGAAGAAGCGGAGTCCCTGTTTGGAGTGGGCCGGGGGCAGTTCCTACAGTATGCAAACATCTCGCGGACGGCCAGAGAGATTTGGGTGACATTTCCAGAGGAGCCGGCTGAATCCCACCTCCTTGTGACCGCGGTCTCCCGTCCAAAACTTATAAAGCTCTCAAGGGTGATAGACTAACTGGGACACAGAGAAGTAGTGGCTGCTGGGAGGCTGACCTGGGTGGAGCACTCACAGACGGGGATTGGAATAGAGCCTGTTCGCTGGTACAAGATGCGACTAGCAATGCTCGGTTTAAGTTGACGCACTTTTATTACTTGTAGAGAGCATACCTGACACCTCAACGCATGCATAGAATATCCCCCTCAAGACCTGGCAGGTGTGGCCGTTGTGGGCCGTCAGCTTCATTTGATCATATGGCATGGGTCTGTAGCTCTGTCCAGTCCTTTAGGCGTCAAGTGGTGGAGGCACTCAGGGTGGTCATGTCTGTGCGAGTGCAGTTAGCAATGAAACACTGTTTACTGGGCCTGCTCCCTGTCCCTAAGAAGGGTCGTAAGATGGCATCCAGATTTTCTCAATTGGGGCTTATTTTGGCAAAAAGGAGTATTACGATTCGATGGGCTAGCCCGCACCCCCCGCTGTGTGCTGATTGGCTGAGTGACTTGGCTGAATGGTCCACCGCAGAGGAGTGCCGCCTGCGAAGGGCGTGAGTGGATCAACTTGCTGCCCGCAACTTGAACTCTGGCATGACATGATTACTGAGTTATCTGGTGTGCGAGACAGTGAGGGGGAGGACTCCTTAACAGACGCTTTATCTGCTGAGCTTTGGACATAGTCCATTCATGGAATGAGGTTGGCGGCTATAGATGCATGGCTATGACTTTTTGAGATATCATGGTGGGTGGGTCTCCGTAGTAGGCCATTGACGTTGGGGTCGTCATGAGTGGAACCCCTCCTCATACTGGTCCCTGATTTGTATATGGTCTGTTTTGTGGTTGCCCATCCCCCTCAGGTGTCCCCCCCCCTCCCTAGCCACGTATGCGTGATGCCTCCGATGTCATATGGGCATTGTTACACGATTTTCTGCTCTGTCAGTGCTCACTATAATCACAGTGTTCTGTTTGTTTGATAGTTGGGGTATTGAAATGCACTGCACTAAACGTATAGTGTTTGGCACCACTAATCAATGTACCCAATACGTTTGTGATGGTTAGTTCGACCTAGTCTAGTGCTATAAATGTTTATTTCTTTATGCCTACTAGGCCAGAACACAATGCGTGAACCCGGGTGGGGGCCTTGAACGGGTGCTCTCATTGGTTGGTCGACTGACTGTATTTTCTCTTAAATGTAATATGCTGTGATGTAGTGCATAATTGAATGTGCCCCTTTCTATGCTTAAATAAACAAGTTAAAGGTGGTACATTTGAATCCTATAATAGAGTGCATTCACAGTAGTGTTAACTAAATACATGTGTGTGCTTCAACTACACTAAAATGAAATGTAATGTAACCATTTAGTATATTATTTTAACCATCCTCATTTCATTTGAATGTAATTGCATTTAAAATGATAACTGTTTATGTATCATGTGCACTAATGTTGTTGATTAGCATTGAGAAACAGTTTTCCATTATACTTGTGCTAACAAAGTTTATTTCATTTTATATTAACTGTAAAATGAAGCTTAACCCCTTCGCTGCCAGGCCTTTTCCCCTCAGGTGCCAGGCTTTTTTTTGGCTATTTGGGGCAGTTCGCGCTTAGGGCCTCATAATATTTTGTCCACATAAGCTACCTATATAAAGGGTGAAAAATAGGTATCAAGAAAACCTTTGTATTTCTGAAATGGGCACAAGATAAGGTGTTGAGAAGCAGTGGTTATTTGCACATCTCCGGATTCCGGGGTGCCCATACTAGCATGTGAATTACAGGGCATTTCTCAAATAGATGTCTTTTTTACACAGTTTCGTACATTTGGAAGAAAAAATTGTAGAGTAGAGAAAGATAAGGGGCAATAACACTTGTTTTGCTATTCTGTGTTCCCTAAAGCCTCCCGATAAAAATGGTACCGTACTTGCATGGGTAGGCCTAATGCTCGCGCCAGGAAACACAACATGGACACATCACATTTTAACACTGAAATCTGACATGTTTTTTGCAAAGTGCCTAGCTGTGGATTTTGGCCTCTAGCTCAGCCGGCACCTAGGGAAACCTACCAAACCTGTGCATTTTTTAAAACTAGACACTTAGGGAACTCCAAGATGGGGTGACTTGTGGGGCTCTCACCAGGTTCTGTTACTCAGAATCCTTTGCAAAACTCAAAATGTGGCCAAATAAACACTTTTTCCTCACATTTCGGTGACAGAAAGTTCTGGAATGTGAGAGGGGGCAAAGATTTCCTTCCACCCAGTACTCCCCCAAGTCTCCTGATAAAAATGGTACCTCACTTGTGTGAGTAGGCCGAGTGCCCGCGAAAGGAAATGCCCCAAAAGACTATGTGGACACATCAAAATTATCAAATAGTAAACTACCGTTTTTTGCGGGGGAGGGGACCTGCGTTTTTTGTCCTGGGCTCAGCAGCCATGTAGGGAAACCTACCAAACCCCAACATTTCACAAAAACTAGACACTCAAGGGAATCCAGGGAGGTGTGACTTGTGTGGATCCCCCAATGTTTTCTTACCCAGAATCCTCAGCAAACCTCAAATTTAGCTAAAAATAAAATCAGATTTTTCCCATATTTCCGGGTGGGATCACCGTACCAGGACAAATTTCCTACCACCCAACGTTCCCCTCAGTCTCCTGGTAAAAATGATACCTCACTTGTGTAGGTGGGCCAAGTGCCTGTGACAGGAAAGAGGCAAAAAACATGTTGAAATTGAGGGGGAACCAAAGCGGTTCCAAAAGGGAAGTTTGGAAAAAAAACATTTTTAGGCTGACAAGTGCAGCAGAATTTTTATTGGTATAGATGAGACAATGCTGGGTGGTAGGAGTTTTGTGGATCCAGGGTAATTGCCACCAGTGGGCAGAACAACTTTGGTCCCATGTACTTGGGGTGGTGGGTACGGCCATACCCCACCCTCTTATTTTGGAGAAATAAAATCTTCCATGGTCTCTGGTGGGCTTTCTGCCTTCCAAAAATAGGCCAATCTGCCCTCAGGGGGGGCAGATATGGCCAACAGTAATGTACCCCCCATGTGGAGTGACTCTTGCCCAAGGGGCTGCCCCCCCAAACAAAACACACACATACACACACCAAGCCCTGGTGCCTAAGTGGTTTCTGTACCCCCGGTGGGCAGATCGGCCTAATAGAAATAGGCCGATCTGCCCCGAAGGGGAGCAGAAATGGCCTAAAATAAATTTGCCCCCCAGGGTCGTGACCCTTGCCTAAGGGGTCGCTCCCCTTGCTTGAAACTGGCACCAAAAAAATCTCTGGTGCCTAGTGGTTTCTGCCCCCCTTGGGGCAGATCGACCTAATAAAAATAGGCTTATCTGCCCCGAGGGGGGCAGAAACGGCCTAAAATTAATTCCCCCCCCAGGGGAACGACCCTTGCCTAAGGGGTCGCTCCCCTTGCGTGAAATTGAGGCAAAAACATGAAAATCTCTGGTGCCTAGTGGTTTCTGCCCCCATTGGGGGCAGATCGGCTTAATAAAAATAGGCCGATCTGCCCCCAAGGGGGCAGAAAAGGCCTACAACAAATTTGCCCCCCCCCAGGGGAGCGACCCTTGCCTAAGGGGTCGCTCCCCACATACATTAAAAAAAAGAAACAAAAACAAAATTAACCCTGGTGTCAAAGCGGTTTCAGCCCCCCCGACGGCAGATCGGCCGAATTGTAATAGGCCGATCTACCCCCAGGAGGAGCAGAAATGGCCTAAAAATAAATTGCCCCCCTAGGGAGCGGCCCTTGCCCACGAGGCAGCTCCCCTTATTCAATTACCCCAACAACAAAAAATCCCTGGTGTCTAGTGGGCATTTCTGCTGCCCAATCGCAAAATGCAGAGAAAGACATCAAAGGAAAGAAGATGGCATTTCCTTTCCTTTTATGCCTTTCTCAGCCACTCCAGTGATCAGAGGAGAAATGCAAAAGCCTTTCTCCTCCGATCCGCGCTGGAAGCTGAGATGCCAGTGCGGAGGGGCAGGCCTCTGATGAAGTCAGCGTGCAATCGTGCGCTGACGTTATCAGATGCCACAGGAGGTGTAAGGGGGGGCAGGGGTGGAAGGGGCAGCGATTCTCCTTCCATCTCTGCCCAGGCCCCCGGGTGGAGCGCTAGTGCTTCCCCTGTGGGCCCCTAGCTGGATGTAACGGTTACATCCTGGGCACCAGAGCAGTGCTGCCCAGGACCTAACCGTTACGTCCAGGGCATCCAGGGGGTTAAATAGGAAAGTGTAATGTGATGTAGAAGTTAAATATGTACAGTAGAACATTAATTAAACATGCAATTGAGAATATTATTCTCAGCTTGACTTTACTAGGCCTGAATTTCTCTAACGTGATAAACTGTTTTCCACTTCTGCTAACGTGATGTTTCTTTGCAGGTATTTTCACATAAATTGTTAGACTGGAAAAAGATGGGCTACTGTTTTACTCATAGAGAGCTCAGAGTACATTGAGAGACCAGGAGACAGGTGACTGCCCCTATTCATACATGTTACAAATGTTGTACAGGAGACCAAGGGCAGCAACCTTGCCAAGACTGTCTTGGGAGCAGAGCGTTGTATTTCAAGTTACACCGTGAGACAAGAGAAAAGCATGAACATTTGCTGGTGTGATCATCTATGTTGTTGGATTCTGAATTTGTGGTATTTTGGGTGAGTTTCACTGACAGAGAGTAGGAGCAGATTCCCTTGACTTTGAAAGGTACAGACCTCTGACTTCCCACTTTTCCCCATTCTTTGCTGAGTGTAGCTTAGGCTTACACTTAATTCTCTAATGAAGTCTCTTGACCGAGCTTCTGAAACGCTGACACCTTCCCTTTTACCTTCATTTTTACCTTCCATTTTATTTTCCCCAATACTATGTCCTATTTTTGCTTCTCATCTTTTAAACTTATGTCCTTTAGGTAGATTTTATTTTGCATGTGTCCATGCTCTTTAAGAGGATTCCTACTTGCCTATAGTTAGTTTACTTAAGTGATTTTATTTTGCACTAATGTGTAAAAGATTTGACCACTGTTTGTTTTGTGAGCACCAAATTATATTCTTGATGTTTTGTTTCACAGTGACCAAGGGCCGGATGTGTCAAACATTTTTGCAATCGCAAAAATGCATTTTGGTATGTATCAAGTCCAATTTGCGACTACATACTGATTCGGTATTAGGAAGGGGCGTCAAGGGCGTCCCTTCCTAATACTGAATCGCAAAGGTATGTATGATTGTTTTGTGACCGTGAATGCGATCTCAAAACAATCGCAGTTAGCACCAATTTCAAATTGATGCTAACCCATTCACAATGCATGTGAATGCATGCGAAAATATTTTTTAAAAGCAGGCAGTGGTCCCACGGACCACTGCCTACTCTTAAAAAATGAAAAGAAAACTTTTCATTTTTTTTTTTAAACGCATCCCATTTTCCTTTAAGGAAAACGGGCCTCATTTAAAAAAAAAAAAAAGATTGCTTTCTTTAAAAGCAATCACAGACATGGTGGTCTGCTGGGCTCAGCAGGCCACCATCCCTGTAATTGTAGCCAATCGCAATGGGTCGTAAATTGCGACCTACCTAATGAATATTAATGAGGAAGGTCCATTTGCGAGCCCTTGAGAATCGCTATATGAAACTCTTGGAGTTTCGTACATTCCAATAGCGATTACTTAATTGTGATTCGCAAAAAAACGCATTTGGTGATCGCTATTGGAAATCATGATACATATGGTCCCAAATTCCTTGTTTGCCTTATGCCAATTTGTTTGAACCTATGGAAGAGATTTGGCTGCCCTATTACTATTTTGTATCTAACAGCATGTTTTTTAGATTGTTTTACATTAACCTGAGTGTTAATTTGTAATAAAATCCTTTGAAAAGTATTTCTGATTTTGGTTTTCATGGTGTGGCCAAATTTGGTTGCACTGTTAAATTAATGTTGATTGATTATTGTCTTATTCCCTAGTCTATCCCTTTGCTCGGACCCAAAGGTTCATTGACCTTGAATTAGAGCATAGAAAATGCTCCATCAAAGCTTATAGCAGAGGACGGATTGGTCCTTAGGGAGAGAGGGATTGGGGAATTAGTGTGTCCCATTATGAAATGGCCCCAATCCACCCCAAACTTCTAAGCACAGGGTTTGTTCGGAGGATTAATGGAGTTCCAACATCGCTCCAATGCAGTGGCTGTATGATTATTAAAAGGGTTGCGCTTTGCATTGCTTATGATTGAATTGCGGTGTTTGCAGTGATTGTGAAGTGTTTTGTGGAGAATTTGAAGTTGTTGGGTGAATGTGGCTTATTGCTAAGAAGTTGAAATGTTTAGCGAGCCAATTGTGACCTGAGATTCTGAGATATGAGAAAAGTACAGGAGTCACTTGTTCTTGTTGTTCTCTGCTGTGTAGCTGGTACTGTTCATGAGACGCTGTCAACAGTACCATCAGTAAGGGTGAGATCCGCTGGTCAAAGCCTCATTTGAGAAGTGAATGTGAGAGTAGGTTGGAAAGTGTAGCTCTGAACTATTTTTGAAGTTACTGATTACCCTGAAACCTTAAAGAAGCAGGCAAAGTTGTTGAAAAATCGCTTGCATTTCTTTTTGCATTTAGGCTTGAATGAGAGAGTGAGTGTGAGAGACATTGTAAGGGAGGGTGAGCCGCTGCTATAGGTCTGTTGGTGTAAAGCCGCCCTGGTATTGTTAGACTGCGTCACAGCAAGTCGCGCTGGTATAGGTTGTGAACGCTCAACAGAAGTTTGTGGTCATGAATTACTTCCTAATTTGTAACAAAAAAGTCAATTGTGATACATTGCAAATTTGATTGAAAAATGAAAATCATTAAAGCATTGCGAAGTCTAATGAGAGGAGATGAAATTAATACCAGTTAGAAAAGGAGTGAAGAGTCCACTCGAAGGTGCACCAGGTCATTATACAATGTTGAACATTGGTCTTCATGTATGTCTTTGACTGAGAAAGAGGGTGCACTGGCATTTCCATGCTATGAAACACATAATTTCAGAAATGAGGTAAATTTTATATGAGATGATACTGCCTCCTAGACCTGCACAATTTGAGGCACTTAATTCTTAGAGACACATAGCTCATCAGAGACAGACAGAGAAATACGAGGGAAGACTCAGGAAAGCGATGAGTACTTGTGCAGATCTTAGTTGGGATGTCAACAGAAACCTTGGAGAACAGACATAATTGAAGTAACTAGATTATATCCTGCTTTTAAAAAAGAAGATGTGGGAAAGACTAAATTAAAAGAAAAGAAAAGGAAGGAAGAGGCAAAGGATACTGAGAATAAGGGTGATAATTGTGATAGTGATTTGGATGATGATTTCACAAATAAGCTTCTGTTGAATCGTCCACCACCATATAACACTTCCCAGACAGGAGAGGAAATTGAGACATTGGGAAATTAGACTTTCGACATATCTACTGCACCCGTAGAACCAATTTCTAACCAACAGTACAGATCTTAGGGATGACAATTCCACAGAACTCAAATGCTTTAGCAACCCCAGATGCATTCATAATTCCTGTGACAATAGGTCATTTAGTTCCATTGTATGGTCCAGGAGTAACATGAAATAATGCACATACATTGGCTGTTCCTACTGTTCATGTAGAAAGGAGTATCTCAGGTAATGGATCTAGGAATCACAACAATAAGAAGACTTCCTTTAGTCCCGAAATAGGTAACACCTACACGTGTTTCAAACACAGACCCAACTACTAGTCAAACAGGATTTTCTCCCAATGCCAGGTTTCCTCAGGGATCACCTACATTTCTTTACCCCGGAATAACACTACCCCAAATGCTGATTGTAGTTCACCTGATAGGAGGCTATCCTGGAATTCGTCTGATTCTAAAATGTCTGTTGTGAATACCCCAGGTCATGTCAACTCAAAATCTTCTAACGAGAGGTATTACTTAATACCCCAGAATGAATATGAGGTCTTAGTGCCCAGAAATTAGATGATTGCTCAAATGCTCAGACAATGCAAATGAATCAGGAAGTCAAGATATAGTGGAAGAACATTTCAAATCCCAGTGTGTCCAAAAAGAAACTGGAATTAAATGAGATGATACTAGGAACTCTTGACTCAGCCCAGTTAGATACCTACAGAGATTATGAATACTGTTCATGTGCAAAGACATTACAAGACCTGCAGGACAAGCTTATCAAAGACTAGCTGACTTAGTCCAAAAATATTAAGTTGATTTGAACAAATCCAAAGTTTTACAGATAAGTAATTTCTTGAGTTTCAGTGATCAAGATATGCAAACATGAGACCTCCAGGAATGAAATTACAGATCAGGGAATTAATTTGCAAAGTTCGAAAGTGTAGTGAACTAGATAGATGGGAAGGACGATGGGTAAAGAAAAAGAATCAAAAGAAAGTAAGGCTAGGTTTGCCTCCGGCTGGAGCAGATGAGAGTGAGGAAGATGTACACATGATTCCTATGAGAGAAGTTCCTGGTGGATGATTTGTTCAAATACCTAGGAGTACAGGTGACACCGTGACAAGCCTGTGTAATGGTACAGACAGTATGAACGATTTGTGAAGCTTTCCAAAGTTTTGTGGGAAGATTTGAATACATTGTTTGACATTGTTTTTCCAAGTGATTTGTGGACTGAATGTAAGTTCATTGGCCTGAGAAATAACCTATGAGACATCCATCGACTAAAGCTCCATTTCTAATGTGATGAAAAAGTACCATCAGGTGATTTCATTTTTTAAAACAAAAGTGTCCCCTAGAGATATTGATTGGCTCAGAATTGACAGAAAGACTGAGGAATCTAAGGAGTCGATACAGTCATATTATGAGAGACTGTTACAGGCTTTTAAACATTTTAGGGGTACAGAGACTCTTGAGACGAAGGACATGGGAGGCTGTGTTCAGATTTGTACAAGGATTGAAACGAGAAGTGAACATCATGATTCAGCAGCATTTGATTTGCTGGCAGAAAAAGAAGATTGACGAGATCCTACGATATGCAAAATATTGCAGCGATCAATTGGAGTTAAAACAAAAAAAAAAAAAAGAGAAATTGATGGTAGCAAAGATGAAAGCTGGACAAAGGAGTCAGAATCCTCAGTTTGTAGGGAACATTGGTGGAATGCAGAGAGTGTATCCGCAGGGAGCTCCGATGATGCAAGGAGGTAATGGGTTTCAACAGCAAAGATGAGGATGAGGTGTTCCAATTGACCCAAGTACAGGAGTAGATGTGATGACTTTAAAAAATAACTAATCCATGTCACAAGTACGGAAAATTGGGCCATTGGAAAAAGGATTGTTGTTTTAATCCGAGCAATACGAATAGTGAGAATCAGATGCAGAATGCATCAAAGTGCAGACACAGGGAACAAAATCAGGCTCAGTCATAGCAGATGCAAAGATCGCTAGTGCAAAATCCTAATGGGCCCCAGAGACAATTAATGCAAGTTCCACAAGTCCTGGTGCCCAAACAAAGAACAAATATTCCCAAACCAAATATGAATCCTGTCCTAAATGCAAATACCAATCCTTTTGTGAACCACTAGCCCATGATTCTGATGGATGAAGATTACAATTCTGATCAATCTCAATGATGGTACGTGTGGGGCAGAAAGCGTACTTGACGCATCCTTAGAGGTAGACCAGAGCGGACCATACATTGATGCTAATGTGAATGGCCACCCTGTGTCATTTTTGGTTGACACAGGTGCTACCGGCTCCACTGTGGGGCTAGCAGAGGTTTCTAACCTACCCCAGTCGGGAGAAAGAATCCAAGTTGTAGGTGTTGCGAATAATAATCGACGAGCCCTGTCATAGAGGCTGAACTTGTAAAAATTGGGTCCTTTGTAAAGAATCACCCATATGTGGTGTGTGATTCTAGTTCTGAGAGTCTGCTTGGACGTGACCTCTTGTGCAAATTTAATTGTTCTATCTATTGATTATGAGAGGCATAAAGATATGGACTCATGATGAAGTTGTGACATTTAAAATAAATTGTGAATCAAACCTCAGGTGTAAGATTTTAACCCATGTTGACAAGAGATTACCAGTTGTGCCTGCAAATGCGCTTGTGAACATTACAGATGAAATAGTTCTTGATTACTGCAAAGGACTGGCTGATGTGATTGGTTCTGTGTCTCATCAGGTTGGAGAAGTTAATTCGCAGCTGCAACATGAGCTGTGCCATGACTTCGATCCAGGCAACTGGATTATGGTGAAGAAACGCATTCGGAAGTCGTGCTTGGAGCATCTCCCCAACTGGACTCATGCAGCGCACAGTTGCAGAAGTCTAGAAGTCTCCCCAATTGGATTGATGTAGCGCACACTCGCAGAGTTCCATGTCCCCTTGATGACACAACAGCATCTGTCCCTGAAGGGTCGGTTACAGTGAGAGGGAGAAAATAAAGTGCAATGATGGACAGTTTAACTTTTTGCTGTCAGGGTTCTGCATTTGGAGTGTTTATTTTTACCCACGGATGGTTCGTTGGTAGACATTGGTAGATGCTTGCATTAAAGACAGACCTCCAAGGTGAGTTTTTCAAGGTTGCTGTTTAATGCTTCGAGTTCAACAATGTCATTATGAAAGCAATTTCTATACTAGCACTGAAAGAAAGAAGAAATGCTGTGCTAACCATCTTGTTAAATGTTTGTAGTTGTTTAGGCAAGCTAAATATCATGCACATTAATTATTATGGCGATAACTCAGTTACGACCTCTTTTCTGTGAAATGCGAGCTTTGAAGATACTGATAAACATCCAATAACTAGGCTTACCCATTGTGTGTGTATATGCATGTGTGTGTGTGTGTGTATGAGTGCGATACTAGGCAGATCATGTACCTGACATTTTCCTTGAAGAACCAGTTTGACAGCAATGTGAATTAATTCAGTCCAGTATATATGGTATACAAAAACACCATTCTCATATTGTTTAATAGGGAATAATGTTGATTCACATATAACAACAACACTGCCGGTATATACAAACCACATGATAAGTGATATCTTTCTTGGGTGATTCATTGCAGCATCGTCATGAGGGCATAGATTTTATAACATTTTATTGATTTTGTTAGTTAAACATGACACTCAGTACAAGACATATATTTAACCATAGTAGTATTGATTCCGCGGGGAGCATCACCCAGACCACAACGCAATTATACATTTGACAGTTTTCTGTATCAATAGAACATTAGAATTATACACATCGGGTATTCCCTTGGTGCTTCAGTGGTTACCTGTGCAGATCTTCCAAATATTTCTTCCGTCTCTACCCTCTGTTCATTCGTTTCTCTATAACGCCAGGATACCCTCGCGGGTGATAGTGCATTTTACAAATACACATATCATGAGATAACATTGCTGCCCCTATCCAATTTCATTGTACTCAGTTTTATGTCGACCAACTATTCCATATCTTTTTGAACTTCTTGGGACATTACTTTCCTATGTAAATAACTATTTTGGTTGTCATACATCAGCCCAGAATTCGGATCCATCATGCATGCATTGCAGGGGTTGCACAGAGGTATTTTGGAATGTTTCAGTTCATGTTTAGAACCAGTTATTTTCAGTAAAATGTCACGCAATGCACACGATTTAAAGTATTACATTGAAATAATTCACAAAGGTTGAAGACATAACCTTTATGTAATCATGTGCTTACATGGCATTTGTAGCATTATTTACATGTCAGTTCTTTTGATGAATCAGATTGTGCTTTGGCACATTAGAGGCAATCCCACGCCCTTCCTCGGCTCTTGCTTGATGCCACCCTACTAATTGGTTGGCTTTCCTACCTCCAACAAACTCCGTTATTTTGTTCAACCAACCACGCTTTAGTTGAGCTCTCTGCTCATGGGTGACTGCAAACTTCATGATATAACTACGCTATTGCCATAAACCTACCCTAATTACCTCCTCTCAAACATCTACCCTGTTCCTCCCTTTGGTGCACCCAAGTATGGACGTCATTACGAGGTGTGTTATTTCAACAATATGGATGAAATAAAACAATTCATAATTATGAGTGTTTCAGGGTGTGGAATTATCAGACCAAAAATCTCTTGAGCTGATAATTCCAGGAAAAGAGTCACTTGGCCTCTCAAAGAGGCTGCAGGGGCCAGATCTGCTGTATACAGCACTGCACAGCCCTGTCTCCTGCCTACTACAGCCCGGGAGGTGGTTAACTCTCCACACGAACGGGCACAACCATTTCTGTCACCCCTGCCTCAGCAGTTCAACACACCTACCTCCCTTCAGCAGGCCTACCGACATTTTCCATCTGGTCAGAGATGGCAAAACATGTCAGTGATTTATTTGCCAAAGTGATGAAAAATTGCTCGGAAAAGCACCTGGTAAATCCAAGTGTCAGCAGTTATTCCCCATTGAGAGAAACACTCATAATGACCAGACTTTGCAGCGGGCATGCAAGCCGGTAAACTTAATGCCAGCCCTCTGGTATCTTCCCTGCAAACTCCAGCCAAAGATGCCCTTCTTATGTAGATTGGTCATATTATGCACAGCAGTTTCTCTCTGCCCTCTGCACTTATTCACACATCTCACGGTGTGATAGTAATCTATACATGTCTGGCAATTGCCAACCATTTCACTCATCACGTTTTCAGCTCTGACTTTCAGTTTATCTTTATAGGCACCTATCATCATTGATTACTCCCTGAATAACAATTCTACCTTTCTAACTGAATCAATTTAATACTTCTGCTCCTGTTACTGCAACGCCTATGACAAAGTTGTTGAATTGGTTTTCACTAAATGCTTCTTTTACTTTTACTGTTGTAAACTCGTTTGTTCTGTTCCCTAAACCTGTGCCACTCCGTTCTTCTCTTACTCTTTTTGTTGCCAGTGCTTTGAGTAGCGCTCCCACAGTCAGACACTTAGCTGTGGTACATACCCAGAGACGGACACAAACACACTGAGGAGTCCTGACTGTAATCTACGCGCACACACAATTTGACAGGCCTAGATCAACAGGGACACGGGTTCGGACACCTATAAAGTGTGGCACACTGAAAGCGAGTTACAATTACAAACAGACATTCCAAACCGGTGGACACTTAAAGAAAAACAGTAGAAATAAAACGACCACTGCCACGGCATTAGTCAAACCCCAGGAAAGCAATAGCTGAGGAGCATCGGGAAAGCCCCAAAAGAAACACAAGCAAGGCAGGACTTGCTGCCCTCTGATTAGGACTCATCAGCCAGGTATAGTTTGGTCGAAATGGCACAGTGTGCAGGGGTCAACTGCAACCAGGTGATAGATGGAATGCTCAAATTAATCTCAGTCACTGGACATCACTCGTGATGCATCCCATTCCATTGGAGCAAGGTCAAGACTGATGTGCATATGCTTGGTCCAAACTGAGATGGCATGGTGGCTGAAAAACGATGGACTGGGATGCGGCCCCAAGCAATTGCCAGTGGCTGACAGTAATTCAGCATCCCATCCACTACTCTGTTGTTGTTGAAGTTGATACCATAAGTGTGACAGGTATGCCCAGATGTGGGTGCCAAGCTTACTGTGGCAATGCCTGGCAGATGAGCCGTAATCAGGGCGAAACTGGTCTTAGGGTGCTTGTGTTCTGTTTCAGGAAGGACCTGACCTGGCAGTTCGGGCAGGACTGTTTGCACTGGGGCAAGGTCAAGAGTGATTTGCATACGGCTGGGTCCAAACTGAGGTGACATGGTGGGTGAACAAATATGACTGGGATGCGGCCCTGAGTGATTGCCAGTGACTGAGATTAATTCAAATACTCCATCTATCACTATTTTATGTTGCAGCTGGTGTAAAGACAACACCCTAAGTTCATCCTCTGTGCAGCTGGTGTCTATAACTTCCATTAATTCACTTGCAGCAGGTAATGGGTGGCTCTGGGACCCTTTCCATAGTAATTGGATATTCCTGGCTCTGAACTGGAATGGAATCGTAGCAATAAAACAGCAAAGCTGGATGGGAAAAACGGCACCAGGGTGGAGTTGCATGGATTTGAAATTCTACTTCGATATCCTCCCATCTGTACTGTAGTGTAGCACCACTGATATGGTAATTACTACCCTGAAGAGGCGCTCAAGCATGTGCCGGAGGCGCGGGATCTAGGATCCCACTGAATAAGAACATTACAGCAGTACTGCATGAACCTTTCGTAAAATATTTTGTAGTGTGGAATGTATACTCCACACCCTGGGTGTTTCACTATATCCACCTTATGTCGTGCTGTCTCCAACCACAGATAAGGGGCGTAGCTCCATAGGAAGTCAATAATCACTAACGATGCATAGGTGACACTTGGTAGAAAGATCCATTTGAGATATTGGTGCGTTATTTGAAACGATGCTTGCCTGGACCACAATAAGCAATGCTTGCATTGCCAATTTATTTGTACAACTTGGAAGCGCGCTGTTCCAGCAGGAGGAAGCCGCGTCTGTGGCCAAGGGCAGGAGCCCTTTAAATTTGACTTCACGCTCCCGCTACCGCGGGAAGCGCGCTGTTCCAGCAGGAGGAGGCGGCGTCTGTGGCCAAGGGCAGGAGCCCTTAAAATTTGACTTTGCGCTCCCGCTACCGCGGGAAGCGCACTGTTCCAGCAGGAGGAGGCTGCGTCTGTGGCCAAGGACAGGAGCCCTTTAAATTTGACTTTGTGCTACCACGGGACGCGTGCGGGCGGCGCCCGGGCAAAGCCCAGGCCGAGGGCGGGCCCGTCTTGCGCCCGTCATCGCCCGTTAGAGGCTGG
Organism: Pleurodeles waltl; assembly: GCF_031143425.1. Lineage (NCBI taxonomy): Eukaryota > Metazoa > Chordata > Amphibia > Caudata > Salamandridae > Pleurodeles > Pleurodeles waltl. The sequence goes on from NC_090439.1 coordinate 969,106,313, forward strand.
GCTGGGCCACCCCTCTTTCGTTTCCTGTGGAGGGTGACTATATATATCTGCTAATACTTGGAGTTTTACAGTGGGTTTCTAATAGTTTTAATTTTTATTTATTAGATAGCTTCGCTTGTTGTTTTGCTGTATGAAACTTTTTTACTGAAAAATGGGCAGGAAAAGAGGTCCGATAACTGGTACATTGGGGGGTGGTGGTGGTAGACAGGGAAATAGCACCACCACATTGGATTCCTTCCTCGCAAGAGCTGTCGGGGTTGTAACAAAGGAAATCGATTTGGCAGAGAGGAGGTTATCCATGGAATTGGAGGACTGGCGTCAGGCCCCAATTGATAGTGGTCCTCGGGAGGGCGTGGATGTGGCTTATCTGGGGGGGGACCAAGGTGCTGTTATGGCGGCTGCTGAGCCTGTTCAGGCTGAGCCAACAGAGACAATAGAGATAATAGAGGGTTCTGGTGGCCAAGGCCCTTCCAGAAGAAGCAAAAGACTTTTATTATCTTCTCCCTCGGCCTGCCCCGTGAATAAATGTAGCCCTCCCCGAGGAAAAAAAGGTCTTAAAGAAAATGATGCCCAAGTCGAAAACACCTCTCTTGGAGCTCCCTAAGGATACGAGCAGTGACCCTGCACCTTGCCAGCATCTGGGTTATGATGTAACTATTTTTTTGTCAAAATGTCAGGAAATGATCCAGGAGATTTTATCCCCTGTTGTGGCGAAATTATCGGCCATAGAAAAAGCAGTTTCCCTGATATGTGTGCAAGGAAGCCAAGGGAGGCACTGTGCAGGTGAATGTGTGGCCCCGATCAGGCGATCTCATTCTAGTGAGGAGTTGTTCCTGCCGGAGGAAGCTGCGGGGTCCTTGGGGCCTCTGGGAAAAAACATCTCAGTTATTGGCTAATCCTGTAAATCCTGGGGGTCAGGGTGCTCGCGTTGAGATTGCCCCGGCTGCACCGACTTCTCTATTAAGGGCTGATAGGACTGTCAATAGGCTTAGTTGTAGTAGGCAGCCTGATCCTGAATCTGTGGTAGTTGGGGGGGTCGGCCAACAACTGGTTGGGAACGATAATCTGAATCCGCTGACGGTCAGGCCTTCATTGGCTTGTTTGGATCTCCCCCCAGCTTGTGCCCCCTACGTGGTGGTGTTGACGAATGTACCTGCTCTTGCTCCTGGGGTAACTGAGTCTATGCCCAACTCACAAATAAGGCTGGATATTGGATGAGTAAGAACTGTGATTTTTCATGTAAGGATTTTAAGGATATTCTATTTGCCAGAAGAATTGGTTGGGTCGGGCCCAAAAATAAGGTGGGGAATGAAGATTGTATTATTATAAATTTTAGATATCCTGCCCTGACTCAAAGGCTCCTCTCTACTTACCGTCCTGCTGTTCTAAGAGCAGGCACAATAGGTATGGTCCCTCTGGGATATTTTTATGACCACATGCGATTGAGTGTTGGGGTTTCTCTTGGCATTGGTAGGAATCCCCCCCTAGGTCAGAATAGCTTGCAGGCAACTAGCAGAAGAACTGTCACCAACAATAACTTATGTTTGGAAGGGGTGGATTGACAATGCGCCGAGACCCTGACTACGCAGGAAGAGGTGCCTCCACAGTGCAATCTTATTTCATGGAATATTGCGGGGTATGATGCCAAGTTATCTGATCAGGCGTGGGTTAGGTGTGTGGTTAACTATGATGTTATCATGCTTCAGGAAACCTGGTCGGAGGGGATGTCTGTGTGGGATGGGTATGACAGATTTGCAATTCCAGCAGTGCAGTCTCTTGGTGGCCGCTCGAAAGGTGGCCTGGTTACCCTAATACGTCTCTCTAAGATAGTGGGTGCTTTTCAAATTAACTGCAACCACCAGGGTATATTGCTGGTATGGGTAATTTTTTCCAATAACTTTAATATTTTGCTGGTAAACTTTTATAATGCTGTGTGGGATGTGGGGTGCCAAATTGGGGCCCTGTTCTCCGTTCTTCAGGTTCTGAAATATAGAATGGAGGAGGTGGGGCTGGAATTCTGTGCTATTGTCTCTGGAGATTTTAATTCTAAATTGGGAAGGCTCAGCACTGTGGTTAATCCCTTTATGTGTGACTGCGAGGATTATTTAGTGGATGGTCTGCAGGACTCCAGAGGCAGGGTTCTTATTAAGGAACTTAGGAAGATGGGCCTTCTGAATTTTTGTGATATAGAAGCAGTAGGCACTCACCAACTCCCAACCTATGTGGGAAGAGGGTCTGGAACCACTATTAATTATATTTTTGTGTCTCCACCTATGAAAGATCTGGTGATCGGGGTGAGGTGCTAGGGGAGTGTTTCAGTGATCATAATCCCCTTATAGTGTCCTTTAAACTCTCTGGGGCCCTACGTAAATTAGGACGAGGTGGGCCTGTAGCAGTGGAGATAAGGGACCAGGGTAGGCGGCTTGGGTGGAACCAAGTAGATTCCCAAAAAGTTGTAGGAAGGATGGTGGGGGAAAATTTACATCTATTCATGGAAACACTCTTGACAGAGGCTCCCAATCCTAAAACTGTTATGGATGCAATAACAGTAGTAAATGCAGCAGTGAGAGACTGTCTATTCTCAGTGGGCAGCCACCCCAGAAAACACAAATGTGGCTGGTTTGATAAGGCCTGCTATGACGCAAGGGCAAACCTGAAGATGGCCACTAAGAAATATCCTAGAGATTGGGTCCTCGTAAAAGAAGCCAGAATTAAGTATAAAAGGGCCCTGAGGGATAGCAAGCTAAAACATAAAGATAAAGCCTGGGAAGAGTTAGAGCATGCCATAGCCCTGAAGGATCCTGGCTTGTTTTGGAAGGTGGTAAATAGAGGTTCCTTTGGAACAGAAACATCTGAGGGCCTGGGCTGTAATATCGCCCCGGAGGCCGGGGTAATTCACTTTTATAGAATTTTTGAGGGTACTCCCCTAAGAAATAATCGGGATAACAAGTATGATATGGCCCCTAACCTAGCAATTAGGTTTTCGCTCCAGGAGGTTGTTGATGCGATACAGAGTAGCGCTAGTAATAAAGCTCCGGACCCGGATTCGATCCCTATGGATTTGTATAAATCTAACCCCCAGTTATGGGCACCTATTCTCTTAAATGTTCTCAATGCAGCAGTTACTGTGGGCATTCCTGCCTCTTGGAGATTGGCCTGTATTGTCCCAGTGTTTAAAAAGGGCGATCGAAATGACCCTAAGTCTTATCGCCCTATTTCTCTCCTGGACTCTTCTGCGAAGATTCTGGGACGGATTATTTCAAGGCGTCTGGAGGCCTGGATGATAGGAAATGATATTTTAAGTCGGGACCAGTATGGCTTTAGGGAAGGCCTCGGTACGCGAGAACAATGTCTTAACCTATTGATGATGATCGGTAAATACACGCAGGCCAGGAAAGGTACCCTCTATCTTGCTTTTATGGACCTTAGCTGTGCCTTTGATAAGGTGAACCGGTCTATATTGTGGGAGAGGTTAAATCAGCTAGGGTTGGATCCTAATATCGTAGAGCTGCTCCGGTATCTCCATTCTGGAACGGTTGCAAATGTGAGGGTGGGGCCAAATGGGAAATGCTCAGAGGCCTTTAAGCTTTCAAGGGGTGTGCGCCAGAGGTGTGTTCTGGCACCTACGTTGTTCCTTCTATATACAAATGGATTGTCTGATTTTTTGAAGGAACATTGTAGGGATGTCCCAAAGGTGAATGGTATTGATATCCCTGTGCTGACGTACGCGGATGACGCGGTCCTCATGGCCCGCACTATGAATGGTCTCCGGGAAATAGTTAGAGCTTATGTCTCCTTTATGTCAGCTTTGGTTTAGAGATCAATTTTAAGAAATCAAATTTTATGGTTTGCGGAAGACCCTTGAGTAGGGTGGGGGTGCTAAGGATGGAGGATCAAATTATTAGCAGGGTCCATGAGTTCCCATATTTAGGGGTTAATTTTGATGAGAAAGGATCTTGGAAACCCTGTTTTGCCAGAAGGGGTGTGCTTTTTCATGCAACAGTTGGTGCGACTTTTGACTTTGCTGTAAGGAGAGGTAGTAAACCTATCAAGCCTTTGCTTGAAATCTATAGGCGGAAATGCCTCCCTGTCCTGCTGTATGGTGCGGCACTTTGGGGGTATAGGGATACCCGAGCCCTTACGGTAGAAGAAAATCGGTTCTGTAGAAGGCTATTGGGAGTTGGACAAAATATCCCTGGTTTTTGCCTTCATCTGGAACTGGAGCTTGAGTTTGTGCAGGACACTATCCAGTTGGCTCCCCTTCTGTTATGGATCTCAATCTGGAGTAACGAACATGCCACTCTTAATTGGGATATCTTAAGGGATTGTTTGGCTTGCGACAATGCAAAGAATATTCCCTGGCTGACGCACATAAGGAAGATGGCCCATGATCTGGGACGGCCGGATTTTTTTGATTATCCTGAGGGCCTGATTGGTCGTGATAAAAAATGGGTTAAGGATAATTTTCTGAGAATCCAGGAGACCAAGAGGGAGGGGGAGGCTTTAGGGAAAAAATCGATTAGGGATTTTATCATGCTAAAGATGTGGGTGGGTCCTGAGCGCTATATCTTAGAGGTAAAGGATGTAACGGAAAGGTCCCTTATAACTCGATTCCGTTTGGGGATCATTAGAAGTAATCTGTGTTTCCCGTTAGGTCAGTATGGGGAAAATCTATTAGACCCTGCCCCTGTGATGGGTTGTCCCAACAGACCTTGTCCCATTTTACATTGTTTTGTGTTTTTTATGCACCGTTTAGAACTCAATTTTTACTACCTCTCCTAAAGCCTAAGGGTTTCGTGCAATATCGTCCTGCTTTTATGTGGTTGCAAATGGCCTCAGATGTATTGGTGTGGAAGGGCCTGGGATCATTCCTGAAGGGAGCTATTACTTGGCGTAATAATGTAGAGTTTTTAGAATGAATTCTTTTAGTTCATTGTTTTTTATGAATGAGGTTTTATATGTTTATATTCTTGATGGGTGTTTTTGTTTTATATGGTTTTAATGTTATATTAACAAATGTATTAGTGATTATTTGTTTTAATGGATGAATTTTTTCATACCGAATAAAGTCTTCTTCTTCTTCTTCTTCTTCTTCTTCTTCTTCTTCTTCTGTACAACTTGTCTTCATTCACTCCCTGTCAATGATGAAATAGATGGACTTTGATGATAAAAGTGGAGAATATAGAGGCTATTTTTCCTATGTGTGGCAAATGTATGAGCATTAGCTTAAATTTTCTATTTTTTACTATTTGTTTCTTTTGTACTTTGTTGTGGTAGGTTGTGTGTTCGGAAGGGCCATGACGTATACAATACAGAAAATAGCTGACTGGCTCATTATTTTTTAGCCAGTGATACCCCAAGGGCAACCTTCAAGGTCGGACATTGGTCCCTGTCCCCAAATAAACACAGACTTGTATTTTTCACCTCAAACTCCTTTATTGAGGTATATGGTGCCATAAAGTTACTTTGGAAGTGGTTGAACCACTGGAGGGTGTGCGGAGGAAATAAAGGAACACCTTTTGGGGCCAGTCAGACATTGAATCAATGTTGTGGTCTGTGTATATATGCACTCATATGGGGAGTCTTACTCACAAGCGTGCATCAGGCTCTAGAGTCTTCTCTAAATTCGCTGATATGGTTAATAAGGCTACTACCTATTCTATGTGTGCACATGGTCTTCTTACAGAAGGATCCTGAATCGATCATGTACACACCTATAATGGCTTCCATATCGAAACCTTACCAGGCCTAAAGAAAGGAATGCAGCATTGCAGGGTATTGTCCTGTGGAGCTACCAAAAGAGTATTTCTACCTGCATCACTTCTAACTGGGGAGCGGCTCTTGTGCCAGAGTCCTGCTCTGGCATCAGGCTGGCCTACTACTGATTCCGCCAACAACATGCACCAGCGACTTGGTATCCAAAATCGTCAGCAGATTTGCTGGTCCTATGGTGGTGGTACTACATCCATACACATTTATTGGTCCTATTCTAGCACCTATTGAGCTGAGTCATCACACAGATAGAATCCACTGCATTGTGGGAGTTTACAGGACCAGTCTATCCCAGGGGTGGTATCAGATACCTGCACACAGTCAGCACACACTAACCTGATATCCTGGGCAAGCGTGGGCAATGGTGAGAAGACAGTCCGTTCACTCCCTTTAGCGTTCTGCAAGGTAACAGATGGCACTTGTTGCACCTGGCCCTTTTTGCAGGGTCATCCCAAATCTTTTTGCCTCCCTCCTCCTCATTTCTCTGACCAGTTTTTGTTGGCTTTAGGACTCTGGGCACTTTACCACTGCTAAACAGTGCTAAAGTGCATATGCTCTCTGTGTAAATTGTACTGTTGATTGGTTTATCCATAATTGGCATATTTGATTTACTGCTAAGTCCCTGGTAAAGTGCACCAGAGGTGTCAAGGGCCTGTAAAGCAAATGCTACTAGTGGGCCTGCAGCACTGGTTGTGCCACCCACATTAGTAGCCCTGTAAACATGGCTCAGACCTGCCACTGCAGTGTCTGTAGTTTTAAAATGCCAATTCGACTTGGCAAGTGTACCCACTTGCCAGGCCTAAACCTTCCCTTTTACTATGTCAGGTACCCCTAAGGTAGGCCCTAGGTAGCATCAGGGGCAGGGCGCAGTGTATGTTTAAGGTAGGACATATACTAATGGGTTATTAATGTCCTAACAGTAAAATGCTGCAAAATTCGTTTTTCACTGTGCAAGGCCTATCTCCCTCATAGGTTAACATGGGGGCTGTCTTTAAATACCCTTAAAGCTCAGATTCCCCTTGAGAGCAGATACAAATAGGGAGTTTAGGATCTCCTAACTGACAATTTACAAATACATATTTTATTGAAGTTGTTTTTTAAATTGTCTGTTTGAAAATGCCACTCATAGAAAGTAGGCATTTTCTTGCTTAAACCATTCTGTGACTCTGCCTGTTTGTGGATTGTCTGTCTGGGTCAGTTGGACAGTTGGGCTGTTCTGCACCTCTCTAGACAGTGACACAAAAGGGGTGGGGTGTAGCCTGCATATCCTGATGAGCCATCTGAGCTATAGGGGAGGGAGGAGTTGTCATTCACATCTGAAAGGACTGTGCCTGCCCTCACACAATGCAGTCTCCGACCCCCTGGTGTGTGTCTGGGGCCTGATCTGGAAAAGGAAGGATCTGTCAAACACTTGAGACTTTGCTTTGAAGTTTGCCAACTTCAAAGGCAGAAAGGGGTATAAGAGGAAGACCCAAAACCCCAGACTTTTAGAATCTTTCTGGAATTAAAAGGAACCTCTGCCAAAGAGAAGAGCTGAAGAGATGGAGGAGGAGTACAGTCCCTTTGCTGTGTTGATTTTCTGGACTGGCCTGCAGTTGCTGCTTCTGCCTTAAAAGAGTGCAAAGGGTGAACTTTGCTGTGTGTCCTGCTTGAGAAAGTTCTTCAAGGGCTTGGAGTAGAGCTAGGCTCCTGTTGGAAGTCTAAGAGGCACCAAAGATTTCAGTTTCCTCGACCTGCAGCACTGGGAACTGTGGCCCATATTTATACTTTTTGATGCTAAACTGCGCCAACGCAGTTTTGCGTCAAAAATGTTACCGCCAGCTAACGCCATTTCTTTGTGCCGTGCGGGCGTCAAATTTATACTTTGACTCACGGCAGCACAAACCACAGGTGTGAGTCTTTTTTTTTTACTCAAACCAATGCGTCACGTCGTAAAGAAAAATGACGTTAACGCGGCGAAAATGACTGTGAGCCGGTTTACGACGCCGCAAACCGGAAACGTGCCGTTTTTTTACGCAATTGCATCAAAAAGCGGTGCAAACACAGCAAAATGTGCTAAGGAGAGCCAGATGCTTGCACAGACCACAGGAAGATGACAACAGACCAAGAACCAGCCAGGAGGACCCACACAAGACCCAGGACAGGGAGAAGAAGAAAAGAAAGTGTTGCTTCAGTGCAGAGGAGCAGGAAATGCTATTGAAAGAGGTGACAGAATACCAGCACCAACTGCTTGTCACCTCAAAGTTGCCAATTAGTAGGAGAGAGGCAATATGGCAACAAATTGTTGACAAGATTAACAGTGTGCCAGAAGTACGGAGAACAGTCATCGAGTGCAAGAAACGCTGGCATGACTGCAATTGCAGGACCAAGGAATAGATGGCCAGGAACAGGAATGCAGCACTGCAGACTGGAGGTGGGAGTCCAGCACCGCAGGAGGCCCTGGACCACATGGAGGAGATGGTGGCAGCCGTCATCCCAGAGGAGATCATCACAGGGATTCAAAGACAGGACAGCGCAGACTACCAGGAGACAACATACATGCAGGGTAAGCCACATGGGGAACTAAAATGCCTAATTGTTAACTGCAACCGGGGGGAGGGGGACATACCTACTACACAATGCATGTAAGTCATGATATTCAGGTAGTGGCATGGTTAAAGGGGCACAGTACAGGGGCAGAGCCTGTTCAGAGGAAACCTGGGGCACAGTACTACACTACACCAACAACCTTTGCATGGGGGTATGCTGCCATGCCAAGGATGTTGGAAAGATAAAGCCAGGCCAGGAGGGTAGGGTACAACGTTAAACTGGCATGCTGTCACACGTCAGCCAGTATTCTCACTACATGAACTAGGGCCCAATTAACAGCCTCAGGCCATATCCGCAAGTGGAATTTAACAATGACAACAGTTGCCATTACCACCTCAGCAAAATGTGCTAAGGAGAGCCAAAATGGATCCCGGATTCTTGCACAGACCCCAGGAAGATGACAACAGACCAGGAACCAGCCAGGAGGACCCACACAAGACCCAGGACAGGGAGAAGAAGAAAAGAAAGTGTCGCTTCGGTGCAGAGGAGCAGGAAATTCTGGTGAAAGAGGTGACGGAACACCAGCACCAACTGTTTGTCACCTCAAAGTTGCCAATTAGTAGGAGAGAGGTAATATGGCAACAAATTGTTGACAAGATTAACAGAGTGCCAGAAGTACGGAGAACAGTCATCGAGTGCAAGAAACGCTGGCATGACTGCAATCGCAGGACCAAGGAAAAGATGGCCAGGAACAGGAAGGCAGCACTGCAGACTGGAGGTGGGAGTCCAGCACCGCAGGAGGCCCTGGACCACATGGAGGAGATGGTGGCAGCCGTCATCCCAGAGGAGATCATCACAGGGATTCAAGGACAGGACAGCGCAGACTACCAGGAGACAACATACATGCAGGGTAAGTTACATGGGGAACTAAAATGCCTAATTGTTAACTGCAACCGGGGGGGTCATACCTACTACACAATGCATGTAAGTCATGATATTCAGGTAGTGGCATGGTTAAAGGGGCACGGTACAGGGGCATGGCCCGTTCAGAGGAAACCTGGGGCACAGTACTACACTACACCAACAACCTTTGCATGGGGGTATGCTGCCATGCCAAGGATGTTGGAAAGATAAAGCCAGGCCAGGAGGGTAGGGTACAACGTTAAACTGGCATGCTGTCACACGTCAGCCAGTATTCTTCCTACATGAACTAGAGCCCAATTAACAACCTCAGGCCATATCCGCAAGTGGAATTTAACATTGACAACAGTTGCCATTACCACCTCTGCTGTGTGTGCAGATCAAGTAGCTAATGGCAGCAATATCCCCATGGATCAAACACACCCAAATTAGAGGGTTCAGGATGACAATGTTATCAATCCCCTGAAATCAATACAAATGTTCCAATCCTGTCAAATGTAATTGCCCATAGTTGCAACAAACATCAGCCATTGTCATAAACATTATGAGGTACACAACACTAATGTCATACCCACGCTGCATATGTCAGGGTCCACCCTATGCCTGGCTCACAATAGCTCCAATGACACCATGCAACATCCCAAATGTCATACTGCTCAGACAACAGCATTGAGGGGGAGGACATATGTAACAGGTTACAGAAATGCGCCTGCACAGTCAGAGGAGGAAATGGAACACTGCTAGGACCATCAGTGCAATCCATTGTAACACACATTTCCCAACATCAGCAGTACACACTACCAATGCTGACATCCGTATCGTGCCATACCAGTGCAATCCATAGTATATGCTAGGTCTCAGCAACATATAGGTGGATGTGAAATATAAGAGACTGTGGCAGTTACAGAATGTTAAGTATGGTGCAGGTGCCATCAGAACACCCACAGCCAGTGAAAGGCCTCATCATGAGAATGGAAGTAGACGGAGGGTTGAGTAGGACAAGAAGGTGGCAAATTACAATTTGGCCACAACCAACACCTACAGCATGTGATGCTGACAAGTCCACAAACTGACCACAATCCATGTGACATGCAGGTGGGGCATAGGCCTGGGAGAATGCTAATATGAAAGACAGGAACAATGAACAGGAACCAAGATCACAATTTGAAAATAATAGGAAGGCAGGCACAACACATTACAAATCCCACAACACAGACACACTAATTGTACCATATCTCATTGCAGAGGACGATGGCTCTCCTGCGGATATGCCTGTCCAGGACTACCTTGATGACATGGATGACGAGCTGACAAACATCAGCCAGCAGACCCTCCAAGATGTCCTTGGAACCCTCCAGACCCCACCTTCAGTCACAAGGAGGAGCACAGAAATAGCAGCCATCACAGAGGACCCACCCACCACCCCAATTGTACGACCTGCCAGCTCCAACACAGCAGAGGACTCTGACCACACTGGCACCAGCTTTGAGAGAACTGTAGTTGGAGTACAGCGGGAGGTGGCCAAGGAGGTGTGGGTGGGGATGGAAAATATGGCAGCCAGCCTAGAGGGGGTGTGTTCGTGCATGATGTCAACTGCAGAACAGGCAGCAGCCATGCAAGAGCGAACAACAATCTTGCAGGAACTGGAAAAAAGGTTGAAGGAAATCAGCACAGCTGTAATAGAGTTGACACAACACCTACAACAACAATCCTGTCAACGCGTGCACGAATGCAATATTGAACCCCTCAGGGCCGACCTGGCTGCCTACCACAGTGATGTGGCTGCTATTTTTAAGAACCAGCAGCTCATCCTTGCTGCAGTACTGCCCTTAATACCCCCACAGTTGGCAGCTACTGGGATGTCTTACTCCACGTCTTCAAACACTGAAGTGTGTGTTGCCCCTTCACAACCACCACCACCAAGGGCAGAGGAGACAACACACACATCAGAAGATGAAGACGTGAAACAGATCACCTTCACCCGTTAGAGTACCCGGCAGCACTAGTCCCTGCCACATGGCCATCTATTGCCAAGGTCTTGTGCTTTGTAACATGCCAGTCTTGCAACAACTGTACTCAAGCACTGTTCTTCAGCCCACTGTTTATCTTGTCACCCTGCACTGTGATTGTCTCTCACTAACTCATTGGCAAATCCTGTCCCTCTGCACTGTCTGACACTTCACCCCAGCAAGTCCAATGATATGTCCTTTTGCACTTGTGTAGGATCGCAATGGAAGGTGTCACACTAATGGAATCACAATCATGGACAATGTACATATAGCACTACAGCACTTTATAATAAATAGCACTTACACTCTCTGTGTAATGTGACACATCAACCGTGAGGTAGATCAGTGATGTTTATAGATTATAGATTGTCAATACACCTGACCTGAAAGAATGTTGGCTGATAACTATGCACAGTGGTCTGGATTGTACCATCATCTGCTCTTCCTGAGGGTTATTTCTGAGGAAAATAGAAACTATACACCATAATGCTGTGTTGGACAGAATAACGCTTCCTCAAGGGATGTCTAAGCCAAAAATGATTGCCTTCAAATTTTTCTTCAAGCCAATGTATGTGACATTTGACCCAAATTTGACCTAACACACACCATACTGCATGAATGGATGTGTATGAGTTTACATACAAATATGTAACCGGGCTGAACATTGTAACAAATGATAGGTGTGAGTTATGTATAACATACTACATGAGAGCATACTACCACTCACCTTATAAGGATTCGCTTGGACATCAGGCTGCAGGCAGACTTAACACAGTGTCCTCAATACCAATTCTGGTAGCAAAGTATGTGTCATTGAAAACATACATCAAAATGTAACAACACTTTGGGATATATAGTAACCGTGAGTGGTGGGTGAAATGGATGGCAGAATCTTAGCAAAGTAGCTTTGGTGTAGCTGCCAATGTAACAGCTCAGTTGGGATTTGGTTGCAGCATGGGACACAAAAGCTAATACAAAAGAGACACTGTTCACTCATGCCAAGGCCCTGATCCCCTAGCATGTGACACATACTGTAAAGGGTTACCTAAATATTTATTAAACAGTAAAAACAGAAGCTAAAAGCAGGGGAAACACCATACGTAACCAAACCTATCCTAACTACATATTACCCACAACTGGCCCTAATTAACCTAAGCTAAACTTACTTATCACATTTAACAAAATGATCTAAACATCAACCCCCACACCCCCTTATAAGACGGGACACATGGAGGACAACATATACTAACTTAAACACATACTATCTTATACTAAACAAATATATATTTTTTTGTATTTTTATATTTTATATATTTTTATTTTATTTTTTTTAAACCCCAAAACCCAACATCATCCCCCACCCACCCACACACATAATGAAAAACAGATATTAAAAGTATCATACCCCCACTCCCCCTGCCCACTACTACTAATTAAACAATCAGCCTATACTAACCTAACACTAAGCCTCCTAAACCCACTAATTGAAAGAACAAGGAAAAAGGAGGGAGGGGAGGGAGGGAATCATGGCTGAGGGTATATTGTCTACAAGTTCGCCTTCTGCAGGGTCTTTTTTATTGCACGCACCCTCCTATTTACTTGTGCCACCTCCTGCTGCAGCCTGGTCCTTTTCCTCAACATACGGTCCAAGTTCCGTTGCATCTGCTGAAAATCTGCTGGGTGAATGACTGCAACAGGGGTGGTCTGGGTGCCATTTGAAGAAGTATGTCCCCTTGTCGGTGCCATGCCTGTAGGAGGAGGTGTGGGTGGTGCTGTGACAGGTCCTGCAGCAGTTGAGGTTGACGGTCCTGCAAAGGTTCCTGCTAAGGTTGGTGCCACCTGGGTGGTAGTGGTGGGGCTGGTGGTGGTGGCTGTGGTGGACACAGAAGGGCCCCCTTTGGCAAATGCCCTCCACGCTCCGGAGGCTATTTCATGGCGATGACGCCTTGCCATGTTGCGGAACCCCGACTCCACATCCAGAATGTGACGGTAACGCATTGCCCTGCGCTGAAACTCCTGAGTCTGGATGGGATTCATATTGGCAGCTGTTAAAAAACAAAGAGAAAAACAAACATTAAGTACTTCATTGTGTGCTATGGCTCCAGAATTTAATCAGACTCTACATCTAATGTACCAGAAATAGCCCATATCATCAAATAGATCACTGATTGTCCCTGAGGAAGTACATGCCAATGCATCCTACACATGTCCTATCAAATAGCACAGCAATACTCTAAAAGATGGGTAACAATTTGAATGACCTATGCATCATTGTTCTGCCATTTGTCACGCAGAAAAAATGCTGCAAGTCTTCCACCAGTGACAGGCCAACTAATGACTATCTTCTTGATGACAATCAAGGGCCACAAGATCTGCGAGTTGTAAATGGAATTGCCAGGATAGAATGCAGTTGCTAATCATGAGTCGGTATCCTAGGTTTGGATAAGTGACTTACAGATTTACATGTCTGTGTACTAAACTTGGATCATCAGTCCTAGGTACACTTTTCACAACCCTACGCCTGTGCCTGGGGGGGGGGGGGGGTGGACAAGCAACAAATACTTTCAAAAATCAAGGACACCCAGGAAGCTTTGGACAGCTGTACATGGGTTTGGGCAGCCCACCACAGGTAAGGAGGATGTCCAACTAGGATACACCCAAACCTTGGACAATCCCATCCACACTTATGTTTGGAAATGCAGACAATTGTCAACATCATTTCCTACCAGTAACACATGACTTACAACAAGCAGATAGATGCTAGCACACATCTGGCCATAAGCTGCATGCACACCTAGGCCATTGTACTCAAGTGCCTCATACTTGTAGCACAACATGTGGAGCTACATGCTGCTAGGAAGTCAAACATACAGTCAAAAATGTTCATTAGTGAATAGGGAAGCTGAAGTCTGTGGGTAAGACTTTGGCATCCCTATTCTGTGAGAATCAGGGTCTGAAGTGCTGACTAAATCACAAATGTGGTCCTCTGCTACATTTTCTGAATTTAAGTTTTATCCACAAAAGTCATCCCTATTCACATGGCCGTGCCTACAGGACTGGCCTACAATCCCAAATTAGGACTATACGCTAATGATTGTCCAACTCAAAGAAGAAAAAATGATACTCCACTCAAGGAACATATCTGATCATTGACCAGCGAATCACACCTTGTGTGTCCAACACACAGGAGTCAATCACACAACAGCAGCAAACACAACACAGAACCGATATATCAACAATTACTGGAGATGTCTGGGTCCGTAAATCGAGCCACCTCTCCGATAGTGTAGAGGGCAGGTCCACCTGTAAAGCATGGAAGGGAGAAATGTGCTCAATGTCTGTGCACTGTACAACACTTCTAAATACAATTACTGTGTGTAACATTATATCTGAAAGTCCAGCCTCTCAGAAATGATGATACTGCATCCGACATACCACTGCAAGCATGTACAGACCCGGGCACTCCAGTGAGTGATACACACATATCTGCACCCATGCAGTGGCCCTAACTATCATATGGTGGCAAACGTGCTCCATCATTTGTTTGCAGGCTCATTCATGGAGTGTATTCCTCTCATCATGTGTATCCATGAGAGATATGCAAAGCCACTTTCCTGGAGGACTGCAATACCAGTCACCCAGCTATTGTGACTAAGACCAATGTAAAACACACAGGTACAATGTACAGAGGGCCAGGGACAGTTGTTTCCCCTCAATTTGTATCATTTGCTTCATTTTATGCCACAGCTATGGTAAGTTGCACCAAACATTGAGATATGAACCTGTGTGCATTACTTTTGGCATCCATGCCTAATTTAATTGTGGCACAACAAAGTCCAAATATCAGTCTAAGATGTTACCTGAGGTCAGCTATGACTTGTTACGTATGTGTCAGAATCCTGTTCAAACATGTATCCGAAACAATTGAGGGACACATTATTTCTTGAAAATATGTGGATTTAAAACATGTCTTTCCTGGTACACTCACAGACCATGCATAAAACATATGTTAGAGCCACATTTGCATCATCTATTGACGTGAAGGCAGCACTAATTTACAGGCTCCTGTTGTGTTTTGTAAGTTAGTGCAGCTGTTGCGTCAACAAATGACGGTAATGTGTAGGAATTATTGTATAGCTCACAGGCAACTGTATGTTTAACTTGCATTCCACATGTCCAAAAACATTGTCTGCAGCATATCAACAAATATGCTACTCTCACTACAGAGCATTTAAATGTGCACATTACTCTGATTTGTACTCACCAACAGGGCCACCAATCACAATCCCCAGGTGGTCCAGCAGGTCTTGCTCCCGGGCAACCAGGTCAGCCCAACAATGTTTTAGCTGGTGGTCGTTGCGCGGTGTGTTGTAGATCCGCTTGAGATGGTACAGGACCTTTGCCCACCGGAGCCTCCTTGCCTCTGTGTGATACCCCTGTATCACACGCCCACCTGCCTCGATCATTAAGGGTAGGAAGTGGCACACCAGCCAAATAAATCCACCCAGCTCCTCCTCTCCTATCCTGCCAAGACGAGGCCTACCCAACATGCTTGCACAAAAAAAGGGGAATAAACGGGTACAGAGGAGAATGAAGGGAAAGTAGGAGAGGGAAATGAAAATAAATTACCAGAAAACAGCCCAACTATCCCCAAACTAATACTACCCACAACAGACTCCCAACAGTACAAAGACAAATTTACAGCAGAAATGAAAAAAATACACTTACACAGGATACCACAGACACTTGGGATACACAAAAAGACAATTTAAAGACCACACAGGAGACAAAATTACAAAATGCACAGAGAGACAAGTCAAAACACAGCCACACTGTCAGGAAATATCACAGACTGCAAAGTGAAAATCATTAGAAATAAACCTGCATCCATATTTTCTATTATGTTTCATACTTAACCAATTTCATGGAGTACAGTGTGGGAATTACCGCTCAGGGCCAATGGATGTATCATGGCAATGAGCGTCATTTTTCGACGCATATGCGTCATTTATTGATGCATGTGCGTCTTTTTTGACGCATATACGTCAAAATTTCTGTCTTTGACTGGGTTTGGGTCATTTCTCATTTTTAATAGTACATGACAGGTGTGACAATACAGAGATAGGCTGATTGCACCAACATTGTCCATTCCGGTGTATGGGCACGTGTGACAGATCATACTACTGCAGACCATGATCCTCTAGTTGTAGTACCGGATTTGCACTCTTCACTGATGCTATAGATGGCCAATCGTGTGGAATACAAATAGTTATTATCCAGTTTGGGCATGTTTTGCAACAATAGAGGATAGCAAGGCTACGCAACTCCATACAGTAACTCAATGCCTATGTGTCAATGTGTGTGAATTGGCTCTTACTATTGTAGTTGTCCCAATGTGTGAACATCACAAGACACGTTTTCTCGAATCTGCTTGTATCCATGTGGAGTCACTGTGTCCAACCCTCAGATGCTATTCAGTGTGGAAATGAGAAAGGAAATGTGTTTGTCATACACGTAGCAACAAATGCTGTGTGAACTTCCTAGGTTTTTTGGGACATAAGCACCACCAATGACAAACCATGCACAGGATAGATCGAAGACGGTTGATCATGGCAATGTTCCAAGACTAAGCCATCACATGTCCTGGAATGTTGGATACTACTTCCTAGGCACTTGTTTGTATACTACCCATGAGTCAGGCATTGGATAATGCTATGTGGGTCCCAAATACAATCCACAAATGTCATGTCACGCCACAGTTGGACTCATATAAATGAGCCATGTTTCTCCTGTGGCAATGGAGGACCAGCAGACCAAGCAGCACGTGTTCACATATTTCCTGTGGTAAATTGGGGACCATGTTGTCACAGTTACGTGCAGGTCTAGCCATGAGTCTGTTGAGCCATTTCCTGCATTTACAAAGGATCCTTCACAGCTGAATTCACACATGGGGATAGTCCAGCATTGGCACTGCAGACGTGTTATGAGACTGACAACAGGGCGACCTTGGTGTGCTGACAAAGTTAATGGATCCGAAATTTTAAACCAGCAGGTTTCCTCACAACATTTGTACACAGGGTAGCCTCTAAACTTCCCACTGCAGCCGGGAACATCAGTGCCTCTGTGCTGATTTATCTCACAGCTATTCACCACGCAAGCCCCATCAATATGTTGGGGGAAATGTGAATCAGCGTGTGGACTGTCAGGGTACTAACATGTGTTGACATTTCAGGCACATTATCTGACATTGTTTGTTGTGCTGGAGGCACCATACCCAATCCATGCATACAGCCATGGTACACTGTCACTATTTGTCACTCATGCAGACATGAAACCCAGACAAGGGATGGGCCATGATTAGGCTTTTTGAAGACAAGTTTCACCCCATGATACGATAAGTGAACTGATTACGCTATACAATGTATTTGAGTATTCATTGTAGACCTACATGACACAATACCCCAGGAGGAAAGTGAGGGCTTGGAAATCAACTATGAGACAAATGTATCCACAGGGAACCTTTATGGTAACGCAAAGACAGGAACCAGTCAGGCTAACAGGATGCAGGGTCAATCAGGATAAACAAATGTAACAAGGCAAATACACAGTGAGCAGACTGAGACTGGTCAAAGCTGGAACAACACTGTGGAAAATGAAAACTATGTTTGTCCTGTTTGTTGGAACGTAACACAATAACCCAAGGCCTGTGTTACACAAGTGATTTATACGGCAATGCATAACAGTGTAATACATAAAATGGCAGCTTCTATGCTGTTCCAGGCAGCTTCAAGGGCAGTGCACGTTAAAATGGCTGGTCTGCATGGATGTGCTCACAGGTGTGTGCAGCTTCAGTCTCTCACAAGTCCTGTAGGTGAGAATCAAGTTCAAAGGGCCAACAGTACCTTTCACATGGGAAGCAATGTACAGGTGATTACAGGTCCTACAGACTACAAGGAATTGCATTATTCAAGCAGACGTCCATGCAGACAGAAGAACAATGACTATGGCATACCATACTAAAGAGGGAAGCACACTGGATTCAGAATGTGAGTCTGGGTGTGTGTAGATGAGGCATTATCTGGGTACACATATTCCCTTTCCGGGGCCCTCTGAAGAAGGGTGGGGTGAGACAGGGAACATGGCAGTGGCAGGACTTAAGACCTGGGCTGGCATGTGCAGGGGATGTCTTGTGAGCAATGCTAGTCATACCTGGGGCACTCATGCTATCCATTTGCTGCTTATATGGAATTCTTGTCACACATACTCCTTGCAAAGATAGCTGATGTCACACTTACTGCTGTCAAGGGTCTGGTCATACCTTCTTGTCACCAATGCAGTAGCATATCCACTGCCTCATGTATGAGGTATTTTGTTACCTTATTGACTGATGGTGTCTTAGCTGTGTGCCATATGCTGAAATGAACCATGTTGCCAACATGTATGTTTGAAATAGCTGTGGTCCTCTGATATTGCCCTTCAAATGTGAAATGGACAGGATATATGTCATTTACAGTGTGTGTGAAGTTGGCTGTACAATCATACCCATCAAATATTATGTGGAATTTTCTGTATCCTATTCTGTATTTCTGCAATGCTCCATGAGGCTACACTCTGATTCTGATTGTCAGGGATAATGTTATGCAAAAGTGATTACCCAGACCATGATATAGTGAATAGTATAGGTGTTTATTGACATATGGTAAGACAGTGGTGATGGAAGAGTAGAGTTAAAAGAAATTTTGGACAATATGTTGTCTCCATTGCACTCCTGCAGCTGTGTTTGGACGGCCCCCCTCATGTTCATGGACAGCATCCTCCTCTTCAGGCATTTGTGGGTCGGGTACATATAGGGGAATGTTCCTTCTTACACATATGTTGTGTAGGATGGCACAGGTCAAAATGATTTTGCTCACCATTTCAGGTGAGTATAGGAGGCTTCCTCCGGTGATGTCAAGGCACCTGAATCTTGACTTCAGGATGCCAAAGGTCCTCTTGCCTATTTTGCGTGTCCTCCGATGTGCCTCATTATAGGCACGCTCTGCTGCAGTGCTTGGATTTGCAAATGGGGTCATGATCCATGCCCCTGATCAGATGAAAAAGAAAATGAGTGAGAACATGTTGATGTAGCTTGCACCATGATTATCACTTTGCATGGTAGTTGTTCTCTTGTGTTGGCTGTGACTCATCTGTGTTTGTGTTATTGTGTGGAATCCTAGGCTTCTAGGATGTACCATCAGCATTGGGTTGTTTCCTTATCTGAACGGGTGTTTGGCTGATTGACTGGATGTCAGCAGTATTTTTGTAGAGCTGCAGTACATTGTGTACTCCCTTGCATTATGTCATGTGAAAGAGGTGTCCCTGTGTCTTAACTGGGGGTGACATGATACTTCCATACACAGAATCAATTCCACAGTGGTGGTAACACGGTTGCATCTATATACCCTGGACATCCCATCCAATTTCCCATATGTAATAGAATTAGTTAAACATCAGTGAGACCCTTAGATTTGGCTAGGTGACAATGTACAACACATCTCCGTACGTTGTCAGCACTGACGTGTTGACAATTGACTATGCACAAATTTCACATGTGTGACAAATTCTCTGCAGACCTATTTCACTGCCCTTGCCAAGTCGACTCTGGTTCTAATACTATACCTATACTACTGAACATGTTCTAGTTCAGTTGGCTAACTTGGTTGTGAGGTTGTCATTTGGAGTGTCAGAAGGTCTGTATGCCTGTACATCTGTTGTGTGTGTGTGAAATTGTCTCAATCCGTTTGTGTAAGAATGTGCACTTTCAATATTGTCCCATTAATATGTGTTCTTCACACAGTCCACTTGCTTATTGGTAGGGGGCAATGTGAGAGCAGGAGTGATGTGAGATAATGGTACAGCCTCAATGATTCCATGTTCATTATAGTCATCATCATGCTATGTGTGTCATGGTGTTTGAACTGCAGCAAAACACATTACACACCCCTTACACAGTACGTATTGGTTGGAAGGGTTTTTGATTGAGTGTTATTGATGTGATATTGAAAGATTAATCTTCCAAGTTGTACTGCCAGTTGAGGCCATGTCATTGTCATTGTGTTGTTTTAAATTGTTCCCTTGTGTCTGTGGAGTGGCATCTGTTGTTATTTGGTTCTGTCATTTGTCCATAGGTGTATATCCAAATGGGTCAGGATATCACACATGCCTAGCAGTGTCACAACCTCATTGTCTTCTTGACCACGTGTCAATGTAGTGGTGTATGTGTTGTTTGTCCTAGAGTGTTGTTGTGCAGTGTGTATATAAGTAGGTTTCTGTACTTACCAACAAGTATGCCATTTCCATATCGTCCATCCTGGAAGTGTTGATTGATGGTGCAGTGGCGGAAGATGAATGAATCATGTACACTCCCAGGATACTTTGCCACGATGTTGGTGATCAATCCCCGGTGATCGACAATAGCCTGCACATTGATGGAGTGTGTGTGCTTCCTGTTGCGGTATAACTGTTCGGTTGCAGCATGTGGCACAAGGCGTACATGTGTGCAGTCAATGGCACCAAGCACGTGTGGGAAGCCGTTGATTTGGTAGAAACTCTGTTTGGTCTCCTGCTGCTTCTGCTGTTTGTTGGGGAAGCTGATGTGGCGGGTGTGAGGGAGATGATGGCATCGAGCACGTTAGGTAGGAAGGCAGAGAATGAGGACTGTGAGATCCCGGCAACCAGGGCACCAGTGGTTTGAAAGGAGCCACTTGCCAACATATGGAGTACAGATAGCAGCTTGGTTTCTGGTGGAATGGTGCGGGGTGTCTGCAAGCTGGGTGCCAACTGTGGCTCAATGTTGCGCAGCAGCTGTTGAATGGCTTGCCAGTTGAGCCTGTACCTCTGGATGATGTCTTGTTGGCGGAGTACCAGAAGGGATGTCCTGGTGCGGAATATCCTCTCCTGCCTTCTGCGTTTCCTTTGGGGTCCCTGCTGGTGTTGTAGAAGATGCTGTTGTTGGTCCTGTGCTCTGCGTGTGCGTGCATGCTGGATGAAAAGCACCTCCATTTCTTCCTTTTGGAGCTCTGCTGTTGCTTCTGTGTGTTTTCATTAAGTACAGGTGTGTTTGCCCCATTTTAATCCTGCCCTGCCCCAGGTGTTAATTTTAGATTCAAATCAGGCTGTGTGTCATTTTCCGACTCCGCCTCCCGGGCGTGCGGGATATTTGCACGATTGAATAAATAAGGCGCACAGGTGTTTAAGTCATTTTTTGGACGGGAACGCCTACCTTGCATGTCATTAACGCAAGGTGGATTCCCGCATCCAGAAAATGACACACACAGCAGAATTTTGGCTTTCGCAGGCTCGGGCATCAAAGTTTAAATATGGTGCATGGTTTGCGCCGAATGTGCATCAAAAATTTTGACGCACATTCGGCGCAAACAGAGTATAAATATGCCCCTGCGTGTTTTGTGCTGCTCAAGAGGAGAAATCACTGCGATGCTGTCAACAACGTCGCTGGCCTGCACCATGAACTGCTGACGGCGCACAGAGTCACATTGCCCCGCTTCGCACCGCGACCGTGGTCTCACTGACGCCGTCATCAGAGGACTTCACTGAGCTGCTGCTCGCTCCGCGACCTGTGGGCCCAACACTCCGGCATCGCCTGCTCACACCGCAGCCTGGGCCTCCCAGACTCCGCCGCTCCTTCTGACACTGGCGCTGCTGCCAGCACCGTGGCCTGTGGACACAGTTTGTGAGGAGCATGAAGCACTGTCCTGTCCTGCACCACAGCCCTGGTCCACCTACGCCAGCACCATCGACTCCAATGTCATCACCAGGCATCCCTGCCTGCACTGTGGCCTGTGGACACCGCTTGTGAGGGTCACAAAGCACCGTCCCGTTCCGCACCACTGGCATGGGCCTACCAACAACAGCACTTCAGCAATGACAACGCCACTGCTTGCACCGTGATCTGTGGACACCACACGTCGCATCGCCCCACTTCACATGCAGCCCTAGTCTCACCGATGCCGCTGGACGCCATCACCGAGCGGCTGTCTGCATGGTGACCTGTGGGCACCGCACATCGCATTGTCCCGCTTCACACCACAGCCCCAACGCCATCCATGCCAGCGCTCCTGATGTCATAAGCCCGGAGTTTGATCTGCAACGCATGTCATTTCAAGGGCCCCCAACTCCCGCACCGATTCCGGAACTGACACTGCGACACCAGCAACGCCATTCTCTGGAGCTCACTGCGAGGATCACGATGCTCTGCAATTCCAAAGGTACTGTTTTGCGGGTCTTCCTTACACCGAAACTGTTGGTTTCATGGATCATGATGCTGTGATAGCCCCAGTTGGAGCTATCGACTTCAAGGAACTGTATTTTTGAGGAAATCTTACAAAATTTGATATCTTTAACACTGTATGTTGGATTTTTATCGTTTTGGTCTTGTTTTGCACAGATAAATGTGAGCTATTTTTCTAAAACTGGTGTGGTGTCCTTTTGTAGTGTTTTCACTTAATACTGTGTGTTATGTGCAAATGCTTAACACAGTGCTTCTGAGATACGCCTGACTGCTCGTGCCAAGCTACCAAGGGGGTTAGCAGGGGTTATCTGAGCTGGTATCATTCTTATCCTGACTGGAGTGAGGGTCCCTATTTGGACAGGATGCAAACCGACTGCCAACTGGAGACCCCATTTCTAACACACGTGTTGTCAGCTGTGAGGATAGGACTTGCATTTGCACTTGACCCACAGTGATTGGTGTACACTACTACCATATCGCAGATCACTACGTACCACATACTGTGTTTTCTTTTTTGTTCTCTGGTGTCCTCCTAGAGATATTGTGATATTTTTGGACTCTGGTTTTTGGTTGTGAGGCCTTTGCAGAACAGAAGTCAATGCCTGGCACCTGGAGTACTACACATTAAGGGAGCTAAAGGTTTTCTGCATGGAAAGGGTGCTGGCTGTGAAGAGAAATTCCCTGAGGTGGGTCTTTGAGACAGCCCTGTTTCAGTATGAGATGAAACGCTGAGAAGCAGCCATACCAGATCGTTCTGAGGAGGGGGACTACTTTGATGAGGAGGGCAGTGGCCCTGAAAGGGAACCAGAGAGAGAGGAATGGCTCCTAGCTCAGGAGCAGTGGATGAGAGGGCTGGACGAACAGCTCACGTGAGAGCTGAGGCTTGGAGAGCCTTAGCGAAGGAAAAATAATTGTGTGCAGCTCAGGAACTGAGCTGTGAAGAGCTGAAGCTGGAAGCCATGAGGGCTGAGTCCAGTTCAGATGGTGGCAGCAAAAGTGTTATATCCAGTATGGATGAGGACGTGCACATGCCCAGTGACTTGGTGCCCGACTTGTTAACACATACCAGGAGGATTAGGAGTATGAGGTAGCTCCAGTAATGCGCAGGGTCCCTGAGGTGGATTGGGAACTGGCATAGGGAGTCATATTCCTAGTGGTGGGAGGGGCACTCTACTGGCTCTAGCTGAGAGTGACAGGGAGAGGGGTTCCCCCCAGGTAGAGGTCCTGGTTGTGGAGTGTGGAGATATCCCAGAAGAGTGTGGGTTGAGTGTCAGGGACAGTAAGGTCAGTAAGGTACTGTCTCACCAGTCTCAGGAGGGTGATGTGGGTTACTTTTTAAAGGTTGAGTCATTGGATGTTTGGGTGAAGGGTAGTTTGGTTAATTCATGTGAGGAGCTGTGTGGTGTAATTGCTGGAGAGCATATGTCCAGTCCTTGTTTTCCAGAGCTATGCCAACACATGGTAGAGTGTGAGTTCTCTGACCCCAGGGACCTTACACTAGAGGCAGACCTCTGGGTCAGTACCAGAGAGTCTGAAGAGGCATTTTGGGGTGCTCCTGAAGGGAGGGATCTAGGTGTTTCCCAGCAAGGTGAGGTGAGAAAGGATTACAGTGTCCCCGTAGGCCCCAGTGTAGTGGGATGGGTGAGGGATCCCATTTCCAGTCTCCGAGGAGAGGGAATGGGGGTGGGCTGAGGCCCAGGGTGCCAGAGATCCAGTGCCAGATCCTGGAGGGTTCCATATGGGGACGCCAAGAGGGAAGCCTAGCCTGTACCGTAAGGCCAGTGGTTCCCAAACTTTTTTGACCCGTGTCTCCCTTCTTCTATTGGCCGATTGCCTCGGCTCCCCATTATCTTAATTTTTTTGGGGGGCGAGTGGGGGGATGTAAGCCCGGCCCAGGGAGTACTTCCACTTTTCTCCCTGAAAATAATTGAGATTAAGATATTATAATCATAGCTGGTGGCTTGTTTAGTCTAATACCCTCCCTCGGTTTCACAGCACAGGAGACTCATTGCCTTACACTTCAGCTGAAGCTTTTTAACTGTCAGAATTAACCACCTGGGATGGTTGTGTTTCCACAAAAAGTAGGGTTACTGTTTTTCTAAAATTAAAATCACAGGACATTGAACCGAGGCCACAACTCAAACTTAGTTCCCTTGTTTCAAAGTCAGCAGAGTTGGCTGTAACCCCACGTTCTCTCCACTTATCTTTTGGCTTACGGACAGTCAAGGTGGAAAGCACCACTGATTCGTAGCATACCCTTACAATTATACAGAAGTTCTTCAGCTTACTACAATGTCCTGCACTGCTCAGCCTGGTCAACGGTGAATGAAGCCAGTAAGGTTCCTAGTTAAGACACCTGATACCTCCCATACTGACAGTGGTACTGTATATACCTCACATGTGCTATATAATTTACCTGCCTCATGTCCCGCCATCCGTTCACTGACAGACTTTGAGTCTATACCAGATGACTGCACATGTTCCCCGGAGTATGCTGCAGTCTCTACCAGAGTCAGTACAGGGACCTGGTTAGCGGACGCTGTGTTGATGTGACGAGCAGACTTACACCAACAAGAACCACCAGACCTCCATACTAAGACAAGAGCAGGCGCATTACCTCCAACGGGGTCATCATGAGTGACACCTTGGGAAGCATGCATCGTCTAACATCATTTGAGGTTTTACATTAGAGACATCTGCTCAGTGTTCATTTATAAGACAGAAATGAAAGCAAAATCATTTTAACACGTCGTGCACTTTTCAGGTATAGCTTTCCTCAAAAGATCATGCTGTTCAAAAAGAACATGCTGTTTAAGATTCCTTTTCATGTTCTTAGAAGCCTGTGAAAAATAATGCAGTGATAGATATAGTTTTCTAATTAGAATGCAAAGGCCACAAATGGAAATTATCAACAATTTCACAAGTAATAATACATACATTTAATAAATGTGTCATGAGGGATTAGGAGACGAAAGCATTAAATGGAGTAAGCTGATTTTTGGTGTTTCTTATAACTGCAGTTGGCTTTGGCAGGTTGGCTGGAGAATTGTCAGCTAACACTGGCAGTGTGATAGAGACTAGTTGATCCCAGAAAATGTTACCTCAGTGATTCCTGATTTCAAAGTCTGTATTTATGATTGAAAACCTGTGGCAAACTTCTCAGTATGTTTTTAACTGTATTTTTTTTATATACAGTCAAGTTTGCCTAGCAAAAATTAAGTTTAAGTTTGTACCAAAAATTCTGCATTGTTGGATGAACTCAGCCTAAGCTATCACTGATGTCCTTAGGTCTGCTAGTTTGACCCTGTAAGTGCTCTCTTTTAGGCATGTGTTGTGTGGTGTCTGACTTTCCAAAGTGTAATATTTTGGTACGGGTGCATTAGCTGTAAACACTCAAGGTACAGCATGAAGGACTTTAAATATTTAGAAAGCCACGCCGGATTCTATGCATAACTGAGTCAAAAGTGAGCAGCCTTTTCTAGTTATTGTGCGCTTGATAATAATGCATGGGTGAAAAGGTCAAAACATAAATATTTTGCAATTTCATTACTGACTTTTACTGTAGCCACGTCCTTTCTCTCTTTGAGGTTTTACATCAGAGACATCTGCACGGTGTTCATTCATATGACAGAAATGAAAGGAAAATAGTTTTAACAAACTCTGCACTTTTCAGGTATAGCTTTCTTCAAAAGATCTGAAGGGGGAGCCAGGGCCTTTACTCTTTCCAATTACACCTGTCTTTTTTTGGGAAGTTCTGTGTTATATTTCCTAGAATGCTATATGTGATGTCACACAAGGAGAATGCTGTCTGATCTGCACACAAGGCAGAGTGCAGCAATCTGTGTGCTTGGATCATGGTGCCCCTGGCTTGTCTTGAAGGCGCCCCAGGGTGCCACGGCGCACAGATTGGGAACCGCTGCGTAAGGCCATCTTCTGATGGAGACCCCATAGTGTCAGGAGAACTTGGGGGGCAGCTGTAGCCAGCGTCCCACCAGTTCTGGTGTCTGGCAGTACCACTCTTAGTGAGGGGGTTCAGACGTCCAGACAGAGGGTGGAGAGGGGGTTGCGGGCCCCAGTGGAGAACCTGGAGGGTCAGGGATTAGCTCTGAGGTCACAGCCCTCCCAGAATGACCTTGGTGATACCATTTCTGGGCTGGGGGAACCAGGCTTTGCCAGATGGGCAGAGGTCAGGAGACCAGCGCCAGGCAGACTCTCTCATGGCCCTTAGGGAAGATGGTTCCCTTGTGGGGGGTAGGGGTATTCCTCAGGAAGTCCTGGCTTGCCAGGCAGTGGTCTAGCCTGATGGTGGTGACTCCGGGTTCGATGGTCAGGTTCAGGGGGTAAGCTCTGACCTGATGAGGAAGTCCTGGATCGCCAGGCAATGGTCCAGTCTGAGGGTACAGACCCTAGACTGGAGGATCAGATGCAGAGGGTAAACTCTGACCTGATGGGGGGTGGTTGGCCCAATCACCCCCCGGTGTGCCTTCTACGGGTACCCTCCAGGGTGGGGGGTGCAGGACACTGGGTGTAGGGGCAGGGGAGGGAGAGACTCATCCCTGGCCCCAGTTCAATCTAATGGTACAGACCCTGGATTGAAGGGCCAGGTTCAGGGTGTCCTCCCTGACCTGGAGGGAGGGGCTACTGCTAACAGTGCCCCTACCATGTTGGATTCTGGGGGGGGGGCACTTCTAGTGGAGGGGGTGCAGGACCCCAGAAAGGAGGGCAGGGAGAGGAAAACCTCATCTCTAACCCTGGTCCAACCTGAGGGTACAGATCCCAGGATGGAAGACCAGTTGCAGGTTAACATCCCTACACAGGTGGGAGAATTGTGCAGGGCTGCTTCCGTAGGCACCCTGACAATTGCGGATTCTGGGGGGAAGTCACTCCTAGTGGGGGGGAGGTGCAGGGCCCCAGAAGGAAGAGCAGGGGGAGAGAAGCCTCTCCCCTGGTCCAACCTGAAGGTACAGACCCCAGGTTGGAAGGCTAGTTGCAGGCTAACAGCCCTGCATTGGTGGGACAATTGTTCAGGGCTGTTTCCTTAAGCACCCTGACAATTCTGGATTCTGGGAGGGGGGTACTGGACCCCAGAAGGAAGGGCAGGGGAGGGAAGCCTCGCCCCTGGCCCTGGTCCAACCTGAAGGTACAAACCCAAGGTTGGAAGACCAGTTGCAGGTTAACATCCCTGCACTGGTGGGAGGATTGTGCAGGACTGCTTCCACAAGCAGCCTGACAATTCTAGACACTGGGGGTGCCACTCCTAGCAGGGGGGTACAAAGCCCCAGAGGGGAGAACCAGTGTTGGGCATTCATCCCTGACCTGGTGGAAGGGAGAGTGGTCAAAAGGGCGCCAGACCCCTGGGGCTACTGCCCCCCACTCTCCACAGTCAGTGGTGGGAGAGCCTGGAAAGACCTGGGGCCTGGCTCTCATCCCTGACAGCTGTCAGTGGTCACTGTGGCTTGCTGTCCTGGTGGACAGAGGTCCCCCGGGGGGGGGTGCAGGAGTCACACCCCTGGGGTTGAGTGAGCTACACCACTGTGTTGGTCGAGGTGGTACTGTCTGCCCCCTGGGATAGATCTGCGAGCAAAGTAGGGTTAGGTACTGCACAGATGGTATGCGCAGGAGAGGAGAAGGGTTCCCCATGGGTTAGCTTAGTGGGCCCTGAGAGTATGGAGAGAGGGATGCAAATGGAGTCAGGAAAGCGTAGAAGTGGAATATGCCCCTGTTGTTGTGGGCCGGGGTCCCTGTTCTATCGCCCCAATCAGGGAAGTCCATCAAGGTATTGATTGGTCTCCCCTGGCTTTAGGCTGGTGGGGGGTTGTGTTGCACCTGGCCCTTTTTGCAGGGTCACCCCCAATCTTTTTGCCTCCTCCCTCCTAATTTTTCTGACCAGTTTTTGTTGGCTCTAGGATTCTGGGCACTTTACCACTGCTAAACAGTACTAAAGTGCATATGCTCTCTGTGTAAATTGTACTGTTGATTGGTTTATCCATAATTGGCACATTTGATTTACTGGTAAGTCCCTGGTAAAGTGCACCAGAGGTGCCAAGGGCCTGTAAATCAAATGCTACTAGTGGGCCTGCAGCACTGATTGTGCCACCCACATTAGTAGCTTTGTAAACTTGGCTCTGACCTGCATTGCAGTGTCTGTGTGTGCAGTTTTAAACTGCTGATTCGACTTGGCAAGTGTACCCACTTGCCAGGCCTAAACCTTCCCTTTTACTACATGTCAGGCACCCCTAAGGTAGCCCCTAGGTCACCCCATGGGCAGGGTGCAGTGTATGTTTAAGGTAGGACACATACTAGTGTGTTTTATATGTCCTAACAGTGAAATACTGCCAAATTCGGTTTTCACTGTGCAAGGCCTATCTCTCTCACAGGTTAACATGGGGGCTGCCTTTAAATATCCTTAAAGCTTAGATTCCCCTTGAGAGCAGATAAAAATGTGGAGTCTAGGGTCTCTTAACTCACAAGGTAAAAATACATCTTTTATTAAAAGTTGGTTTTTAAATTGTCGGTTTGAAAATGCCACTTTTAGAAAGTAGGCATTTTCTTTCTTAAACCATTCTCCGGCTCTGCCTGTTTGTGGATTGTCTGTCTGGGTCAGTTTGACAGTTGGGCTGTTTTGCACCTCTCTAGACAGTGACACAAAGGGTCGGCGTGTATCCTACATATCCTGATGAGCCATCTGAGCTAGAAGGGAGGGGAGGGAGGAGTTGTCATTCACACCTGAAAGGACTGTGCCTTCCCTCACACAGTGCAATCAACGACCCCCTGGTGTGTGTGTCTGAGGGCTGGCCTGGACAAGGAAGGATCTGTCAAACATTTGAGACTTTGCTTTGACGTTTGCCAACTTCAAAGGCAGAAAGGCGTATCAGAGGAAGACCCAAAACCCCAAACTTTTAGAATCTTTCTGGAATGAATAGGAACCTCTGCCAAGGAGAAGAGCTGAAGAGCTGAAGAGCTGGAGGAGGAGTACTGTTCCTTTGCTGGACTGGTCTGTAGTTGCTGCTTCTGCCTTAAAAGAGTGCAAAGGGTGAACTTTGCTGTGTGTCCTGCTTGAGAAAGTTCTCTAAGCGCTTGGAGTAGAGCTTGCCTCCTGTTGGAAGTCTCAGGGACCCCAAAGACTTCAGTTTCCTTGACCTGCAGCACTGGGAACTATGTGTTTTGTGCTCCTTAAGAGGAGAAACCACTGCGACGCCGCCAATGACGCCGCTGGCCTGCACCGTGACCTGCCGACGCCGTAGAGAGTAGCATTGCCCCGCTTCGCACCACGACCCTGATCTCACCAATGTCGCCATCCGATGAATTCACCGAGCTGCTTCTCGCTCCGCAACCTGTGGACCCCACAGTCCGGCATCGCCTGCTCACACCGCAGCCTGGGCCTTCCCGACGACGCTGCTCCTGCTGACACCAGCGCCGCTGCCTGCACCGTGGCCTGTGGATACCGCTCGTGAGGAGCACGAAGCACTGTCCCGTCCTGCACTGCAGCCCTGGTCCACCGACGCCAGCACCATCGACTCCAGTGTCGTCACCAGGCATCCCTGCCTGCACCGTAGCCTGTAGACACCGCTTGCGAGGGTCACAAAGCACCGTCCCGTCCCACACCACTGGCTTGGGCCTACCGATGACACCGCTTCAGCAACGACAACGCCGCTGCCCGCACCATGACCCGTGGACACCGCTCCACTTCACACCGCAGCCCTGGTCTCACCGACGCCACTGGATGCCGTCACTGAGGCACTGCCTGCACCATGACCTGTGGGCACTGCACATCACATCGTCCCGCTTTGCACCGCAGCCCTGACGCCATCCATGCCAATGCCCCTGACTTCATCATCCCAAAGTTTGATCTGCAACGCATGTGAGTTCAAGGGCCCCATAACTCCTGCACTGAGTCCGGAACTGACACCGTGACATCAGCGATGCTGCTTTCTGGAGCTCACCTCAAGGATCACAACGCCCTGCAATTCCAAAGGTACTGTTTTGCGGGTCTTCCTGACACCGTAGCTGGCCCGCAATGCAGCAGCTGGGCGAAACTGTTGGTTTTGTTGATCAAGACACTGTGATAGCCCCAGGTGGAGCTATCGACTTCAAGGAACTGTATTTTTGAGTAAATTTGCAAAATTCATATCTTTAACACTGTATGCTGGAATTTTATTGTTTTGGTCTTCTTTTGCACAGATAAATATTGGTTATTTTTCTAAAACCAGTGTGGTGTTCTTTTGTAGTGTTTTCACTTATTACTGTGTGTTATGTGCACATACTTTACACATTGCTTCTGAGAGAAGATTAACTGCTAGTGCCAAGCTACCAAGGGGGTGAGCAGGGGTATCTGAGAGAGTATCTTCCTTATCCTGACTAGAGTGAGGATCCCTATCTGGACAGGGTGCAATCTCACTGCCAACTAGAGACCCCATTTCTAACAGTACTGTTCATCTAGTAGCACACCCACAGGAATGGGGGTGTGGATAAAATAACAAAAGACAGCCTACTGGTCAGTAAACTGAAGTCTCTTGTGGAGTGTCATCTGACACATCCGTGGAGGCTATATGTACTCTGGTTGGCACAGCACGCCACAGGGACGTGCATGAAGGAGATAGGGGAACAGAATAAGTGACATACACAGCTCTCTCCTCATTGATTTCACTCCATTCTTTCCCGTAACTCACTCAGTCACATGTTATGAAGGCATTCACTTTTAGTTTCTGGCTGGATCTCAACGAAGAAGTTCAGATTACTACTCATTCCACATCTGATTCACACTGCACCACAGGAATGGACTCCTCACAAGTGCAAGGCTATTTGGCGGTTCCACTGGAGGTTGAGTTTGTGCCACTTTATTGCCACGAATTCCACTCAGACATGTGCAATGTTCAGTCAGTCACACGCAACTCTCAGCCCTATGACTTTCAGTCAGTCGTGCGCAGGTGCAAGCGTGAATTCAGTCATAGGCCAGTGCAAACATGCAATCAGTCATGCGCGATTACACAGTCTCAAAGCGCATGACGTATGCTGGGTAAGTCTCATGACACACAAGATATGCTGGCCAGTATGAGGCCCAAAGGGTACTGCCACTTCAAATTCTTTGACAGCGAAGTGAGCACGTTGGTAATAGAAAACAATAGAAGGCAGTCTAAGAGTGCAGTGCACATTTTGCTCATGCGTATACCGAATGTCTCTGGTGGAATTAGCTGTGTGAGGAACGATGGAAAGGATGCAGTGGGGTCCCGACTTGGCTGACGTCATTGCTGTAGTTTAGAGATCTCTCTCCTATGCTTAGTTGTGCTGGATTTAGACCAACGGCCTAATCGGGATCAGCGAGCAGAGTCTCATGGAGACGGTCTTCCCCTGATGCTAGATTGCCAAGCAGGGAGTGGTTGCTGGGTGTGGCTTATAAGCCTTGATCTAAGATGGCCACTGGTCACCTGCTCATGCCATAGTTCCTGTGCCAACTGGGGGAATGCTGGAAATGTAGTTTTGGAGCTCAAGAATAGACTCACACTGATAGTGCTCAACAGTACAGCTTGTAAACACATTAAGATATGTGTCCAACCCTGCTCCCATACCTCCTAGGAGTCAAACATCAAAGTTTTATGTGTGGGGGACCCATATGTCAGTTTCTAGAGCATCATTCATGAACCCTACCTGTCCATGTACCAACATAGGTGGGGGCCATAACTAAGGTGTTGCACTTGCGAACCTGAATGCTCATAACAGGTGGATGCCTGACCCTGTGCTCACTATACACTTAGGGCCTTATTTACAATTTGGTGAATGGGTTAATACCTCAAAACATGATGGACATTCTGTCTGCCTTATTCCAAGTGCCTTAGTGTATAAGGCACTTGGAGTAAAGCAGATGGGTTATCCACCATGTTTGTTTGAGTAATCTGTCCACCAAACTCTAAGGCGGCTCTACAGTATCCACATTTCCAGCCAGTGGGCTACTGTCGGTTTTTTTCTGGCAACAGAGGCCTAGCCAGGGTGCTCTGGGCAGAACTCCTCAAGGTGCAAAAGGACCAAGGCACCATTAAAGAGTGATAGTGAGAGAACCCATGGCGGAGCTGGTCATTGGTGGGCGCCACCAACAATTGTCGCAGAGGTCGCCACCAGCGCTAAGGTCGGCCCTGCCCGCAAGACTTAAACTGGATGGACAAAGAAATAAAATAACCAAGAAATATTTAAAACCGCAGTTACAAATATTGCAGTGACATCAGAGAGGCTGTGTGGATATCTATAGGTGAAGTATATTTAATCTGGGGCGAGCAAATGGCCAACACTGTGATAATGCAGTACTAGGGAACGCCATAACTGCCCCACCCTAAATAACCAGCACAGCTGCTAACGGAAAATGAAACGATCTAGTAAATGCATAAACATGGCGGAAGGAGACATCGCATGCAGCTATCGGTGACGTCATCCAAGTCGGAGCTGTGCTCCGAACACCATCATTAGCGAAGAGGGGCTGCTGTTAGGCAGACCTCATCCCCTCCGGTGGCGGGCTCCAGCAGCTTTCAGGTGTACAAGTAGTTAGAGCTACTTCGACCCCTGACCCCGAGTTTCACAGCACAGTATAGATCCGCCTTGACAGCAGCAAAGGATTCTTCTCAGGTTCAGGAGGCAGTTTCTGCAATTTACAGTTTTCAGACTCGTGTGGGAACGCAAGGATATACCTCCTGCAAGCACAGTCGTTTCCTTGGTTTCCTGCAGCATGTTTAGTCTGTGAGGTGACCTAGATAGAGAGCTCTTTCTCTCTCCGTGCCCTTCGCAGAAGTAGTTATTGGGAATTTCTCAAAGCAGAGAAGGATGCGGCCTTCCTCTCGGGCCCCTGACGGCCCCAGGTCATCTTTATATATAGCTTCAACCGACAGTGTCCCTATCTCACAAGTGGGCCCTGCACAGTGAAGCAGCGAAGGAGAATTCCTCCACAGAGCAACTTTTCTTCTACTCCTACTTTTTTTTCTACATATATTAAAGCGCAGCTATAACCGTTGGCCAATGTATTGGGCCACAGTTTGACGTCAGAATGATTAAAGGCTAAGTGGCCTCGTCGACTCAATCAAAAGGGGACAGGGCGCATGGTAAGATAGGTCCAGCACTCGTACTCCTAAGTCAGTATAAATAAACTGTAGGGGTGCCAAGTGGTGTAACGGAATTTTGGGGGTGGGGAGGGCCCTGCAAAGTCCCAGGAGGGGGCCCCCTCCCCTCTGCATCCAGTCAGGGACCTGCTGCCCGTGCACAGTGTACTTTGCTGAAGGGGCCTCTGCACTCTGGGGCTGCAGGGGCCTTTGCTAAGCCACTGGAGGTGCTGTTCCTCCGAAAGGAGGAGGGGAGTGATTGTTTCTACGGGAGAATCCGTAGAGGTGACTACTCGGATGCCGTGGGGGTCCGAGTGATCAGATCTGGATGCCCTTACACACCTCAAGCGGTGTCATGCATAATCATTGGGCGCTCCTCGTCGAGTCGGCGCTGCAGTACCCGACGGGCTCCTCAATGGGGGCTCTTTGGCAGAGATGTTTTACCTTTTGCCATAAGATGTATGCAAGTGAGGGGAAATACAAGGCATAGAGTGGTGTTTAAGTGTATTAAAAGAGCCTAAGGGGTACCAAAGCAGTTTTAATAGAGGTCCCCCTTGACACAATAAAAGCAGGAGAGCTACCAGTAGTAATAATGTACTACAAATAAAGTGTATGTTGAATAGGGTCAACATGTTTCTTGCCTCAGTGCCTGGAGGGTCAGTGGCATTTCGACAGGACCAAGTAACTAGTATCCCTACACTGGGAAGGAATAATACACTGTGGTTTCCTGTCTTAAATAATTATATGGAGATGTGGGATCCAAACTGTAATGGAATGTAAACAAAAACAGGTAACCATGAACAGGGGCCATCCAGCCCAGGCCCTGCAATGTGTATGGGGGGTAGGAGGACAAAACAAGACACAATGGCTCACTAATTTAGTGAAGTGGAACAAACAATGAGAAGCCTATTGACATTAGTGATGGCTTCAAACAAAGTAAACATAAAAAGAACACTGTCCGTATTTTGGGACAACCATTCAACCAAGTGACAAGACACACGTGAAACACAGTAACACTATCTCTAAAAATATGGGGTGCCCATGCAACCCAATTTATCCTTACATGCTTATCCAATCCAGATGCTGTGCATAGGCAGAAAAACTTACCCTAAGGTCGAGTGGCTGGACCCCTGAGGGCAGGCAGAGGCCCACGCTTTGCTAGGGGGGAACTAATATGCATGACGAGTCAAAGTAGGTAAAAGTAGTGTACGTTAAGAGAGTGAGTAATCTCACTGAACAAACTCATGCACACATGTGAGCCTCGCGGTACAGTGCCTATGACCTACCCTCCTCTGCCGACCTGTAGGTCTAGAGGAATGGGTGGGTCAGGTTAAAATAGTGTTGCCATGTGGCCCCTGTATCGGAAACCAGTGTGTCAGTAATTGCTGAAAGGTTCACCAATGCCGTTGTGGAGGCGTGTGTCTTCCTAAACCGATTAACAGCTGAGCCGAGTTAGGCCTGCCCATTGAGTGAGCCCTGGTGTATTTCCGGAGGCTTATAACTACTTGTCAAGCGATGCAGCCACTGCATGTGTAAACTTCTGCGCACTACGGGTGCAGGCGTGGAGGTAAGTGCGGGCGCCATCTTGGGGAGGATATTTATGTATGTATTCATTGGAAGATGAACTGCTCCTGATAGAGTTATGTAGGAGGTTTTTAGAGCGGTGTAAGGAGTGGATGTATTACAGTGAAAGTTGTCCATGAAATCCCCATGGGAAATTTGTGCCCCCCCTAATGTCACCATAGTATCGTTGTAATTACTATACAGCGCACCATGGCACACGTAAGCACAATAGCATCATAATTTATGACACTTGTGACGCTTTGCTGGATTAGCGCCATAAATGATGGCCCTGGTCCAGGAAAGCACAGGGAGGCCCATAGGTTTAATGTGGCTCAAGCGGTTACAAAGTGGCGCAACACATGCACTGTGCCACTTTGTAAATATGGTGCACTGTGGGGCCTCCATCAAGTAAAAAAAAAAAAATGATGCCAGGGCGGCGCGACGATGCTCAAAGGGCTTGTAAATATGCACCTAAATTCCTTTTTTTGTTAAAATCTGCAGATTATGCAGCAGATGATGGATTATGTGTCAAATGCAGCAAATCAATATTGAAGTGAAAATTGCAGCAGCTGCACAATTGCATATTTCCAGTGGCCCTGGTCATTACTAACCACTGCTGTAAAGGGTGAAGCAGAAATAAATAAGGGGCATATTTATGAGAGGGGTTGCACCACGCAACATGGTGTATGTGTGACAGAAGTCCAAAATGCGATTTATCAAGCCATAGAAGGCCACCTTGCTCGGCCCTAAGTGGCTTTATAAATTCAGGGTAAAGCGACACAGCACAAATCACTGCATTGCGTTCCTCTGCCCCAGGAAGGCTTTCCATAGGTATTGTGTGGGTGTTCCCATGCAACACCCATTCATTTTGACACATTCCCAGATTTACCAAAATGGTAGACTTGGGAATGCGCAAAAAATGTTACAGCTTCCCAGGTGAGGTGTGACAAGAATATTTTTATTTCTCCTCCTTGCTTCCTCTTTCTATGTGCCCTGCGTTCTGCAGGACACATAGACAAAAGACAAATGCTTCAGGGGATTGTTTTTGTGCAGAAAGGTTCCTCTTCCTGCACAAAAACAATCCTCATTACAATGCGGGGCCCCTTGCACGGTGGTGCAAGGGTGCCTGTGCTGGCGCTAGGCAGCAGTGCAGGGACAAAAGCAGGAATTCTCTGTATTCTTTTAAATGCAGCACATTCCTGCTTTTTTCAAGGCACGCAGCTCAGGGCACCAAGGCAAGTTGCTTTGCTGCGCTGCTTGACTTTCCTATAACTATGCACCTAAGCTTTTAAAATGTGTTCTATTTTTCGGAACCATAATGGTATGGCATTCCGCACAGTGATGTTGCAAACCTCAACTTCAACAGTTACAGTGGAGGTTGCTAGAGCTGGTAAGCTATGGGGCCACTAAATTTTTTATTTGGTCTTAATAGGCCCCCTTCCGACTGGGGACTGAAGTTCATCTAAATACCAGAAGAGAATTGCATGACTGACTAGAGTTGTGTGGCTTGAAGGCTGCCAAAGAAGCTGGGTGCAGTAACGGAGACAAAGAAAGAAAACAAATGGTGAAAATGGGGGGAAAGGTAGAGCTAGAGAAGCACAAAAACAAAGCAAGAGATAGAGAAATACAAAGAGAAAGAAAGGGAAAAGGGAAGAAAAGAAAGAAAGAAAGTTAGTTTAAAGACTGTGTTTTCTACTAAATTGAGTTGATAATGCATCTCCTTAAATGAAACTTTTAAAGAGCTTGCTGTGCCAATTGAATACAAGTTTGTGAAATATATCTATATCTCCTAGGTTATGATACCAAAGACTTAAAGACAATCTGAGCCGTGATCCAGGTTATATCTTAAGTCTTTTGGCATCTTAACAGACTCCAACAAAGGACTTTTGGTCTTTTGCGATTGGATACTTTATCAACAAGTGGTGTATATCCCTTCTGCCATATTACAAGTAGCATAGATTATAATGCACTTGTAATATGTCAGACGAGACGTCCCCAAACTCTAAATAGTGTGTTTAGTTTTGATGATCGATCAGTCTGTTCCC
This sequence comes from Pleurodeles waltl, assembly GCF_031143425.1. Lineage (NCBI taxonomy): Eukaryota > Metazoa > Chordata > Amphibia > Caudata > Salamandridae > Pleurodeles > Pleurodeles waltl. Next base: position 969,143,517 of record NC_090439.1, read on the forward strand.
ACCCAAACTTCCCCTACATCCACACTCCCCCATACACACATACACATGCAGACACACACTCATCCACACATACATACATGCATGCATACATGCATGAATTCATTCACGCACACATCTGCACACACATCTATACTTACACGCAGACACGCATTCACATTACCATTCATACACGCACTCACAAATATTCATACACGCACTCACAGACATTCATACACGCACGCAAACAAAACTAAAAACACACTTGCATTCAGGCACACACTCACACACCCATGCACACGCACACACTCACACACACACAACACCCCACCATCCCTCACTCCTGTCGGAAACCTGACTTACCTGGATCCAGGTTGTCTTCCGGTAGGGGACGGGACGGGGTGCTGTTACCGGCAACAGCACCCACCAGCAGAACACCGCCAGGCCGTATTATTTGTCATAATACGGCTGGCGGCGGTCTACTGGCGTGGAGATGCTGGTGGTAGCAGCGCCACCTTACCACCATCCGCCAGTATGGCCACATCCGGATTTCTGCCCTTCTTGTGGCTGAAATCCGGCTGTGGTCATAATTCGGCAAATGGATGGTAGCCACGGCAACGGTCTTTTGGAGGCGGTTTTTACCGCAATTGTCATAATGGGGAACACAATGTTTTCAATAGTCCCTCTACATTATCTGTTTTTAACTTTTTGTTAGGTCAGATTAAAACGGGAAATGTCAGTGCACAATTTTAACAATTGAACCCCTTATGTAGGAAATACCGATCATACTGTGCTCAGAAATGGCGACAACGCATCTAAAGCACTCAACATGAGCCCGCTGTAGACATTCAACCAAAGTTGGGCGTGCCCTTGATGATGCAGCATCCACATTGAGTGAAAGAAAGTCCAGCTTCATTGTCATAGAAACGCCGTCCGCGGGCTGGCAACACAAGGGCCTCATGCCTGTGTGTGTCTAAACCAGTTATAGTAAAAACTGCAAACATCGTTTTCTTACAAAGGGGTAACGCGCTGCTGAGGTCATTTGATAGAGAATAGTACACCAATTGCAGGCGGAGGAAAATACGTACTCAATTCACTCACCAGGCCATTACCAGAAGAACAACGTGGTAAGACTTTTTCAGGCGCACAGGAAGCGGAGTGGGGTGGAGTTCAGTTGTCACATCATTCACAAATGATGCCGCTGCACCAGGCTTGTCTCAAAACAAATCTATCTGTAACTTGGGAGTTTCCAATCTTACTTATGTTTGGCTTCTGAATCCTTTAGAGTAGTAAGCATGATGGTAATTTGCCTGAGCTTGTGGCAGAGTTTCATATTTTAGACAGGCGAAGATGAGGGTGATTCTGACCTCAGGGAAACTCATGTGCGACGTGGATGACCAAGCGCATGTAGGGGAGCCCAAGGAGACGCGGGTAAGCCTCTTAATATTACATTCCTAGTTTCAGTGCTTAACAGAACAAGGACTTACATAGCTAAGTGAACGTCATTGAGGGAGCCCGAGTTTTATTTTTACATTTTGGTCTCTGGTGGTTCATCTATGAGACATCAGCAACATATGGCAATGGCATATGATGAACGAAGCTTAGGGACGGCAGGGACTAAAAGTAATGTTTCTTTCCTCCATCGCTTCTTGAGCTTTTGAAAAACCTGCAAAAATCCTGCATGGTATTGCAGCATTGTGTAGTAATTTACTTAAAGCAAGCGCGTATCGCCATGCTGGAATGGAATGTCCTGCTTTTAGTGCATTCTGCTGGTGCTTCTAGACACTCTCCCGCAGTGCTCCATCACCTTTGCTGTTCATCATCGCTCCCTGTCCTCTGGCTCCCTCTCAGTACTGTTCAGTCCTGGGCATCAGTGGCAACGGCACAAATGATTCTGGTTCTTACCAGGTGGCTGCCTCTGTCTTTTTAGGGTCGAGCTTGCGCATGCGTTTTCGCTAAGCGAGACGCTTTAGGAATTAAAAAGGGCTCGGAGCCCTGTCCACGACATGTCAGTGTCTTTCATTGGCTCGTAGGCTTGCCTGTTAGAATCTGCTTGATTTCATTAGTGGAAGGCATGCATACGTCATGCCTTTTCCGGTGGATAGCCCTCCTCGAGCGCATCGACCAAGTACAGAAAACATACAAGGCTCGCTGTTTTCCGTCCGGCTCATGGACTACTTTTTCTCTATTTTCCCAGCGCGATCTCGCTTGGCAGAAGTTGAGCGCTTTACATAATATCGACCCTGTTACACAGTTAATTGCACTTTTTCCAGTTACGTACATAATTGCACTTTTGCCGATAGGTTTCATTACGAGTGAAAAGTCAGGTTAGGAGTTTACAACGCTATCAGCTCTAACACGAGCAAACGCGAGACCTGTTCCATTGCAAATGCTTGTTCTGGCTCAGTGAGCCCTCACCAAGTCAGATGCAGCCAAAGACCCCAGTGCTCCATTTAAATGGGACATCGGGCGATGAAATTTTTTTCTTAAGATGAACTTTTAACTGGACACCACCCGAAGCAGCTTGTGTTACACAACTGCTACTGAGAAACACTAGGCCCAATACTGACCCATAAGGAGCTCCATCTTTCTGTTAACCTTTCCATGGGCCTTAAGCTAGTACAATGTATTCGGTAAAAGTGTTCACAATTTGCGCAACAACTTTTACCAAATGCATTGTTTTTTGCGAACCAACATATGTTCAACATATGTTCAAACGTGTTGGGTCACAAAATTCCGAATTGTAGGGGGTTGAAATGTGATCTACTCCATAAATATGCATGCAGAAAGTCATAAATTGCGACCCACAACAAATCACTGCATCACAGGGATGGTGGCCTGCTGGGGTTAACAGACCAGAATGTCTGTGATTGCTTTTAAATAAAGCAATCTTTTTTTTAAAACACAGCGTGTTTTCCTTAAAGAAAAATGGGGTGCATTTAAAACAAGCATTGACAAAGCCAATAGGTTTAGCCTATGCAAGATCTATTGGCTTTGTTAATGTGATTTTTTACATGTTGCTCAGCAGCAAGGGCTGCAGTGCAACATGGTTTAAAAAGAGCACTATGACGCGGTCACTGCTGTCTTTTTTTTCTCTCTTTAAGTCATGTTGCAGAGCAACATGCAGAAAGTGTGGCATGAACATAGGGCAATAGTGCATTTGTTAATCACGAAAGGAGAGATCACGCTACGAAGATACCTTAGTGAGTTCTGACTACATAAGACACAGCAAACAGGGCAGTGGAATCAAGTCTTACCATCTGCGCGAGCTTACTTTTCGGCTGTGCCAGGGGATCTAAAAACATATACAGAGAGTGCAAGATTACTGCTACACATAGATGTATGTCTCTAGGGTATGCTAGAAATGCTATTTTCTGGAAAGCAGTGGCAGTGCTGTGATCCTAGGATGTGTATTCAAATATCTATAACATTCACAAATTCTTCAAAGGTACCCATTTAAAGGAGTACTATGCTCTACAGTTGCAATACTCGGCAGAGTGACAAACTCACATAGATCTCCATTTGCTTATCGATATGGGTTGTAATGCTAGGAACATTAATGGAAGATTTCTTATCAAAAGCTGCAAGGGGCAAGCAACAACCAAGCAGGAGAAGATGGCAGGGATGGGGGAAGCAACGATGAAGAAGGAGGGACATGGGAAGCAACGACAAAGCAGAAGTGGGTGGAAGGAACGGGAGAAGCAACAAAAAAGCAGGAGTCGTGGGAGTGTCAGAGAGGGCATGCAAACACATACGCTCCTATTGAGTGCCAGTGCAAAAAGTAAAAAAAGTATCTTTGCAAGTGGGTGGCCAGTGATACGACTCTGGACACCGGAAGCAGTTCTTGGTCCAGGTTCCACGGCAGGACGGCTGGACGAACACTCCTTGGCTTGATGCCCATAAGGAAGGCAGACGCAAGGAAGAGGTGCTAACGCTGAGCAAGCAAACAAGAGTGAAGTGGGAGCCAAGTGGAAGCCAGCCAAAGGTAAGAAAAGGTATGTAATGGGTGGGCTAAGCCCCTTTTTAAGATTTTTGTTTAAATACAAGATACAACCACTGTGCAGATGAAACCTAAAAAAGATTAAAGTTTCAAATCATTTTCTTTAACCACTAAGCAGTGGTCCCTGGGCCTACTCCTAAAAGATGTTTTTAACAATATTGACAAAGGGGAAGTGATCATTAAGGGTGCAAGTGGGTTATCATCTCCTTTGAGCTGTTGGTAACCTATCAATGATTTTCACAGTTGGAGTTGCTAACCATGATACTATTAGAAATCTCAAATTGGAAGGGACGCCTTAAACACACCCCTTTATATTTGCGATTCAATATGCTTTGTGATCCGGTATCAAGTTTCTGAATCACATTTTGGGTTTTGAAAATACCCAAAATCTTTTGTGCGTCACAAAGGCTCCAATTTTGCTAATCAGCCACAGAATAGCTTTAAACATAAGGCCCAAGTCCCAAGCATCACATGCCGTGCTTGGGATCAAACCTCTCAGTGCAGCACTGCTGCAGTGTCACTTGGAGGCATATAGCTTAGGTCACTTCACTACTGCTGCAGTGCCACTTTCATGCACATGGCTTAGGTCAATCTCTGCATCTCCTGCCAGAGCATTCCTTCACCAGCTCCAGAAGTCCACACCTTGGACCCAAGTCACCTTGTGGTTGAGACTAGTGTGTGTGTATGTGTATATGTGAACATATGTTTGAATTTTGGACTGCTGATGCGAATGCTGCACCTGTTATATGTGCATCAGATACCCTTGCACTGCTGATGTCCATGCTGTTCCCTGTGTTTGGAAGAGATGCTTGCTCTGCTGATACCTATGTGGTACCTGTCCATGGTCAGTTTGTGGTTGAGAAAGAATCATGCCCAACTGCCCCCTGTTCTTCACCTGTTCTGTGTGTGCAAGGTAAGCTGGCACATTGCCCCTTCTTTGTTAGGTGCTATGCAAGTGCCAGAGAAGTTTTCTGTGTTGATGCCAACACACAACCTTTTCTCTGTGTGTATTGATTCTGAGTGCTGCTGCCTCCAATATACCTGTTTTAGGGTGGTGGACTTGCATTGCAAATACCCATGTGATGTTTGTTCTGTTTATCTGTGGGGGAGGAAGGGAAGCGTGCACTGGAGCTGTTGTGTGTGAAAGAGAGGTGTGAATTCAATGCTCCCCCTGACACCATGTTCATGCCCAGGCACCATGCCCTCATATTTTAATCCTCTTTACACTTTATACCCTTTTCCCACCTTGCACCCCCTTGAATTTTGCATTTCTTCCTTCCTGCCTTGATCCTTTCAAGCGAGTTGGCTTTTGTGTGGTGTAAAATTACCCACCAAGCTCCATTTAAATATAACACAAGTATATTGGGGGCAGCAGCAGGATGGGTATGGGTAAGGAGGCAATAGTGTACTCTTCTACATGCATACACAAAGAATCAATCAACCTGGAGGCTCCACAGGCATGATTGGTGAATGTTTTTGCATGAGAGGAGCATACGTTTTTTCGGTGTTGGGTGTTGTCTGCACACTAAGGGATAGTAAACTTGAATACTCCTTCTAGAGTCAAAGAGTTTCCATGCACAAATTGAAGAATATGGGAGCTTAGATGGAGCCTTTGAATAATTCCATGGGACATTCGGATGTGGTATAAGTTAATTTCCTTGATGTAGGAGGCAAATTCAATTTGAACCTTGGAATCGCAACCCACATAATAACCTGCTTGGTTCAAATATATTACTGGCCAATACGAGCCTAAGAAAAATGAAGGTGGGAGCTCACAGTAGTATTTGAGTAACTAAAACTATTGCATGCTATAATGAGAGCTGCTGGTTTCCTAGCTGTTACAGTTAAACAGTTGTCTAATGGGAAAAGTCCAGAACAACGAGTCCGGAACAACGCATACACTAAGGGCCATATTTATACTTTTTGACGCACAACTGCGCCAACGCAGTTGTGCGTCAAAAAGTTTAACGCCATTCCAAAGCGCCATGCGGGTGCCTTATTTATAGAATTACGTTAGCCGGCGCAGCTGACTGGTGTGCGCCAAAAAAAATGACCCACACCAGGCAGCGCCGGCGTAGGGGAAAATGGAGCTTGGGCGTCAAAAAATGGGGCAAGTCAGGTCTGAGGCAAAATATTGGCCTCAACCCGATTTGCGCCATTTTTTTTTACTCCCAACCCCCATTGAAATGACTCCTGTCTTAGCACAGACAGGAGTCATGCCCCCTTGCCCAATGGCCATGCCCAGGGGACTTATGTCCCCTGGGCATGGTCATTGGGCATATTGGCATGTAGGGGGGAACAAATCAGGCCCCCCTATGCCACAAAAAAATAAAATAAAAATTACTTACCTGAACTTACCTTAAGTTCCCTGGGATGGGTCCCTCCATCCTTGGGCGTCCTCCTGGGGTGGGCAAGGGTGGCAGGGGGTGTCCCTGGGGGCATGGGAGGGCACCTCTGGGCTCCTTCCGAGCCCACAGGTCCCTTAACGCCTGCCCTGACCAGGCGTTAAAAAATGACGCAAAAGCGGCTGGACGTCATTTTTTTTGACCCGCCCACTCCTGTGCGTCATTTTTGCACGGGAGTTTAAATAAGGCGCACATGCCTTGGAGTCATTTTTTAGATGGGAACGCCTACCTTGCATATCATTAACGCAAGGTAGGTGTCCACGCAAAAAAATGACGCAAACTCCAAGATCTTTGGCGCTAGACGGGTCTAACACCAAAGTATAAATATGGAGTTAGCTTTGCGTCGGATTTGCGTAAAAAAAAACAACGCAATTCCGGCGCAAACAGGGTATAAATATGCCCCTAAGAATGCAAGCGTGACCACGCTTGCGTGAACAACGACTCCCTTTTTCCCTGCCTTCACCACGCATGTGCTGAACAACGCACATCCGTGGTTACGGCAGAGAAAAAGGGAGAGTACATCGGGAGAGGACGCAGTCAGGTAGGTGGGGCTGGGCCAGGGTTGGGGGTAGTTTTTAGGGGTGGGGATTGGGGTAGTTTGGTTTTTAGGGGTGGGGTAGTTTGGTTTTTAGGAGGGTCGGGGGAGGTAAGTGGTGCTGGGGCAGGGTTGGGGTTTGTTTTTAGGGGCGGGTAGTTTTATTTTTAGGGGTGGGTTCCTGGGATAGTTTTGATTTTTTGGGCAGGGGTGAGGGGGCGGGGCAGGTAAGTGGGGATGGGGCAGAGTTAGGGGTAGTTTTTAGGGGTAGGGGGTCGGGGTAGTTTGATTTTAGGGGTGGGGGTTGGGGTAGTTTTGTTTTTAGGGGTGGGGTAAGGGTAATTTTGTTTTTGGGGTCGGGTGGGGAGTTGGGGTAGTTTTGTTTTTAGGGGTGGGGAGGGGTAGTTTTATTTTTAGGGGCGGGGTTGGGGTCGGTTATTTTTAGAGCAGGAAGGGGGGTCGGGAAAGGTTTTAGGCCTCAGGGTGGGTAGGGGTATCGAGGTAGATTTTTTTTTAGGGGTGGGGTGGGGGTCGGGGTAGTTTTGATTTTAGGGGTGGTCGGGGTAGTTTTGATTTTAGGGCGGATAGGGGTTTGGTTGTTTTTAGGGCTGCGTTGTTCAGGCATGCGTGGTTGGCGCATGCGTTGTTTCATCATACAATCTTGTCTAACACCCAGCACTACTGGGTATTAATATCTGAACCAATACCAGATATTAAGAGAAAGATCTGGTCCATAACTGATGTGTGAGAGCTGTTGAAGTGAAAATCAATTACTATTCCTGTACAATAAGGGCATTAAAATCCCTCTACATTACTTGTTCCCAAAAATCGACAAAGATCTTCTCTGCCCCTTGTGAGACCTATTGTAGCAGGCTTCCAATCAAGTTTGGAACCTCTTTAGAAATTTGTTCTGTTTTTTTCAACACTTTGTTTCATTAACAAAATCGTTTATGGGCGATAGAACCATGGCCAATCAAAAAATAGAATGGTTCAATTTCAATCGATTCCAGTTTCTTAGTCAGATTAGACTTTGAGACTTTGTGTGATAGAGTTGGTTTTGGAAGGTAAAACTTGTCCACACTGATTTCCTACTGCTTTTATTGTGCACGTGCCAGCATGGTATTGGTGGATAACTTTGTTCTTTAAAAAAAAAACACACCTGTCAACATATTAGGGGGACAGCTATAGGTGCTCAACTTAGACGGTGCCCCAAACTTGGCCTTTTTATATTTGACCCTATTTCAGGAGGATAAAATCTATGATAGTGACAATCCTTTCTTTAGTCTTTTAGGACGTGATGTTTAGGTGAGGTACTGAGTCTGATTTGCTTTGTTTTTATGAGCCGCTTAATTAGCATACTTTGAATTTCCAATTTACAGTGAATCATGTTAACAAGTCTGCTTTCTAAGATCTGATGATTAAGGGCATTATTGGCATCTATGGACAGGCTGTGTCTGCAGTCCCTTTCCATCCATCCACCCTCTTCCTGCCTACCTGATCTCTCCCTAGTTTTACTTTCCCCACCCCTCCTGCTGTCCATTGTTTCTCTCCCTACTACTCCCACTGTTCATTGCTTGTCTTCCCCCAGTCTCCCCCGCCATTCCCCAACGCCGTCCTCTTCCCACTTTCTATTGTATTTTCATCACCCCAGTCATCCTCCCACTGTCCGTTGCTTGTTTCCCACCCACTCACCTCCCTGGTGTGGCTTGCCCCTCACCCCCAAGTCCATACATTGTTTTTACACATATTGCACAGCAGTGTGGGCTGCTGTGGGGCACGGCTTGAAGTGGACACCGCTGGCTGCGCCATGTCGCCTTTTTTACTTTAAGCCATGTAGCACAGCACCTTGTGCTGCTGTGCAGCTTGTAAATTGACAAAGCCAATTGATCTCACATATGCGAAACCTACTGGCTTTGCAAATGATTGTCTTAAGTGTGGCCATTGCACAGCTTGTAGCACTACTGGCAATCGAAAATCATTTTTTGTAAATGAAAAGGGGTGGATACTCTGTACTCATTTTTCGTGTGCCAGAAATAATCTAGAGTACTTGTTTCAAAAGTGGTATAAACATGAATAAAATTCTAGCTTTAAGAGAGACTAAATGGATCTGGAAACTGCCCAGAGTTATATTTGGGCTCAACTCTACACTGGAATGGTGTGCATTGGCTGTGCAATATGTTTTCATCTTTATAGAGCTGGTAGTTAATGGCTCTGTAGATATGTGAATAGTATGTACTTGTTGAGGGAATAGTTAATAACCTTTGGGCAAATTAAGAAACTGTCTTGAATTTTCACGGCTGATTCTGTCTGTATCAGATGAATGATTGAATTCTGCAGTGGATTTATCGATCCCATACATAGGTGTTCAAGGTCTATATATCATGATGGCACTATCTAGTCAATGCAATAACTATTATAGTTCTATGGCTTGCAGGTCTTTCTAACTTTTCTTCCCTTGTCCCAGTTTTTTCTATTTTTATTTAGATTATAGTAGTAGTTTCAGTAGTGGTGATAAGCTACATATGCTAAGATGGGAGAACATGGCACGTTCTAGTTTGAATAGAAGGACAGGGGGCTAGTTGATGCTCAATGCCCCTCAAGTATTCTAAGTGGTAGATTTGGATAAAAACTTCATGAATTGGAGGGCGTAGAATGTCAAAGCTTACACAAATGGTTAGTGGCACAATGGAAATTTGTGTTGCAGACGGTTGTTGTGATTCAGACCACTGATCGAACATAAAGGAGGATTAAGTATACCGTAGTATCCCAATATCAATCAGTACACTAGTTGTTATTTTACAAGTGATTGGAATGTTAGCATGACCATCTGGTCACCAAGATTTAAAAGCAAGTATGTGCTTAGGACTCTGTTTGGATGAGTTTTGCTGTGAGTGAACTATATGTTGCGGGTGAGTTTTTCTGCAGCCATGATGGAAGCCGTTACTATTAGGTTATAATATAGATTAGGTAATGGCTTTGTCGTTAAACCTAAGATACATGTGTAGGCCTTTAATGGCTGTTCAATCATTAAGATGCTGTTTATAGTTTCATGTTAGGCATAATGACCAAATGGTAAGTTAGTTATTGTCTTGTTATCAGGCCGTGTGATTATAAACTAATACAAAGAGGTTTATGCCCATCTGATGCATTTTATCTGATATTCTTTCAACAATGGATGATAATACACATTCCTCATTGCCAATAGGCTTTGAACGTACAAGGGAATCATGTGGATACTTTGAGCTGTTTAAGTTAACTGTTGTACTATGCAATGTCCCTTTGTGAGAATATTTTTGGAGTAGTTGGATAATTAGTACATCTGTATAATTTTTGGTATTTTTCTCTGCAGAAATTACATCCTTGGGTATTGATATCTATGCATACAATGAGGTGTTGGGCTGTGGTCACTTCCTATATTACAGTATTGAAAATGAAGGGGTTAGGTTTAATGTACAAATCTATATAATGGTCCTATTTAAGGTTTTGTAGCTTGATTGCATTATTGCGTCAGGGCTTATGATGAAATATTCCCAAGTAAATAGAGTGAAGTATCACAGTTTAATGATGAATGATTAATGAATTGATATAAAAATGTATGTCTATTTAATGAGGTTAGGGATGATATACACAAGCTGTTTCCTTGAATGAACTATCACTGGTTTAGCATAAATAAAGAAATGGCGGATAACGTGTTTTAAAGTGTCCTCCCTAATGTAATTTTAAAATAAGGTCTGTTTTGAAGATGTTCTCAGATCTAGGGTCTTGAGCTCAGGACCTTTTTGTTAAAAAAAGGACTCTTACAGTAAATTTGGGAAAAGTAATGTTTGACTTTAGAATTTGATAATATTTTGATTGGGAATTTCATTTTTCCTGAAATGTGTGAAGTTTTGTAATATATTATTTATCTTTTTTAGCTATGAGAATGAAGTATGCACTTCTGTCTGGATGAAGGTCTAAGTTGCATTGTTGAAGAGGACCAAAACATCAACATATACAGACTGATCGGATGAACGGATAAATGTTTTATGTTTTTTCTGCGCAAAAAACAGTAGTTTGTTGTTTGCAATTTATATTTTGGCTAAAACATCTCATTGGCTGCTTTCTGTCTTACTCTGTTCTCATTGACTAATTGCAGGCAAAGCACTGCAGGACATTATGGGGCACTCTCTCCATAGAATGGATATTTTATCAGCAGCTTCAGTCCCACTCCTTTTTGTTACATGGGACTTCTTGCTGCATGTCTTTTAGTTTATTTTTGCTTGTTGGGAGTGCCTAGTCCCTCCCAGACGCCCCTGATTGTACTTTTGTTGGGGCAACGTGGGAAGCTCACTGTCTGGGCTGCCCAAATGGCTCCCTGTCTAGCCAGCTCTCTTCACTGCTAGTGTGGGAACCGGCAACTGGATTCTCCCTCCCTCCCTGTGTGTGCGCAAGGTGTTGTGTCAATGGTGGTCACCCCATTTTCTCCAGACAGAGGCACAGGGAGCAGCAGACCCCTTCCTTCCTTCTCCATCGGGGACCAGAGGGTGGGGTCCAAAGTTCCTTTCTCCTTTTGTGTGGGGATTTGACAGCTTCCCCATAATTCTTTTTGTCGAGCGTTCGGGGTGGGGGTCCCATGAACACCCCCTCCCGGAGCATGAATTACTCAAGTTCACCCCTGGTCCCTGGCCCACCACAGGGTACCAGTAGGAATCGCAGAGGAGCCTCACACTCTGCGTTCTCTAATTTGGGCATATTTAAATAGGCAGAACTTCCAGATGGCCCTACTGGGCCAATTCTGATGATCCTGAGCTCCTTTTGCTCCAGTTAGCGGGTCCTAGACAACTACAACATTTACAACAGGTCCCCAGCCCTCTAAAAGGGAACACTTTGAAGGGAGCTGGTTCAGCTGGCACCCTGCACAATTTCTTCTCCTTTTTTTGGTCTTGGTCTGTGGTGCTCCTCTCCTTCTGGTGGGGCACAGAAGCCCAGATCCTTCCCCATTTAGGCCCAAATACAATTGTATTTTGCAAGTTTGTGCCGTTTTTGCATCAAAAAATGACGCAAATGCGGTGCTAAAAAAGTATAAATATGGGCCTTAGTCTTTAGGAGGTGTAAGTGAAATGAGCCTCAATGGTCCTGGAAAGACCCACTAGTCCCAGGGTCAGCTGTAGGCATAGTTCTTAGTCCGTTCGGGCACCAGGGGGCTTTTCTTTTCAGCTGTCCATGGGGTTGCCACCATCCGATTCCAGTGTTCAACAACTGTTCCTTGTGCAAGAGTTTTAAGTGGAGGGTTCTATGAGCCAGGTACCCCTGTACAATCCTCTGGTACCACATTGCCCCTCCATCCCCTTCCAAACCCTCTTGGACAGCATGCTGGGACAATCCAAGATGACACCATCAAGAGGCCTATGTACATATCTCCTCTGGGGACCTCTTCTCCATCCTAGCTGACATCACTGCTAGGGATTTTCCCACCAAACCTTCAAAAGGGAGTCCCCTCCTGTGTTGGCTTCAGAAGTCTGGGCATCTTCCATGACAGCTAATTAAAAGAGCAGATTTTCTTCCCCACTCCTTTCTCCTTAGCAGCTGAGTGAAGCACTGCTAGTTACTCCTTTTTGTGTGGGGAGGTCTTTGTTCCCTCCACTGGGGAGCAAAGTAATTAACTTGGCACAGAAGGGTAGCAAAAAGGCCTGGTATCTGAATCAGAGCTGAGCTTGTGAAATGTGGAATTCTGGACAATTTTCAATTTCATTTTATTCATGATATGAAACTTCAATGAGGTCCACATGAAAAGAAAAACACACCAAGAAAAAATACAATACCCTAAAACCCTTAAAAACACCCTTAAACCACATAAAATGTGATCAATACAAAGTTAAAAACATAGATGCAAAACATTTAGTTAGGCGGAATGAACAATAAATACAAGGCCTCTGTGGTCATACGTACTGAGAATCGTAGAAAAAGGAGGCCTTATCCATTTATGGTGATATGATAACAAGGCAGGATATATAACTAAGTCATGTTTCAAATCTTGACATCCATGTTTACAAAAGTGACATGCTTGGTGTACCATACCACTTAGATGTAATGTCATTTATGGAATAATGTTTAAACAAATTAAAGGTCAGAAGCATTGAACCGTATAAACCAAGTGCCATGCCACATAATGTTGTGGTTTATTCATATTAAACGAATTAAATGCTAGAACAGAATTTGACTTGGACTTATAAGAGTCAAAATCCAAACAGAAACCTAACTTAGAGGTAGCCTGTTTAAGAAATAGCCTAAGCTGTGCCTGTAACATGGATGAGACCGTACTTAAATCATGGTCAAATTGCTCTAATACATACTGAAAATTCCTAAAGAATAACGCTTTATCTCTCTTCCTTTCAATCTCTGTAGACAAAATTATCGGAGAGAATTGTGATTACAGTTCACAAGGCAGTGGCCCCAACGTACCACTTTCGCCAGCCCTTGCACAAAGGAGTACCATAGATCAAGTTCCAATTTTGGCCAGCCGTTGGTGCAAGAGTATTAAGTGATAATAGTTTCCTCAAGATTTTACCTTCAGTCTTTTCCAAGGAACCCCAGTTTGGAATGGCTATTACTGCCACAGCATAAAGAAGGGTGGACAGACTTTTAACTCTACACTGACAATAGATGGGAAAAATGCCACCATCCCATGGCTATATAAAAGGAGCCAAGACCACTAGCTTGTGTCTGAGCTTTCCAGACAAAATTCTGAATATGCTCTGTGTCATTTAGTGTACTATGCATCACTTTGCCTAAGAAGGTAGAGGAATTAACTACTTCCAGTTTTTGTTCACCTGGGAGCAATGAATAATTAGGATAGGGGCCCGCTCTTTTTCAGTGAAAACATAGCACTTTGTTTTTTGAAGAGTTAATTTTTAAAAAGTGTGCACGAGCATCCTGTTGCAAGGTGCTTAGGTGTTGAGCTAGACCTTTAGGGGTTAAGTCAAGCACTACAATGTTGTCTGCATATAACAAACAACTCACTGAGCGTCCTCCTATACTAGGTGGAAAACCCATACTTCAGCTAACAAACTAGGAAGATCAGATATGTAGAGGGAAAAAAGCAATGGTGCAAGCAAACACTCTTGTTTCAAGCCATTTTTTGTAGGGCTGACTGTAGATAATTCCCTATCCCCGCCTTACCAAATCTGGCACCAAGTAGAGGAATGTATAGGAATGTAGGGCAATTAATAAACACAATAGAATGTTAGGCATACCAAGCTTGGACAATTTTTCCCACAAAGTTGGAGGAATGACCTTATCAAAGGCTGTGGAAAAATCGATAAATGCCGCATAAACCAGACATTTGTTGATGGACACATATTTTTCAGTAATAACTTGCAAAGCTTCAATGTTGTCCAAGATACAATGCTTTTTCCTAATACCGGATTGCTGTAGCGGAATAATAATTGCTCCAAGAACTTTCCCCACAGCATCTAAAAGAGTGATTTGTAGGTAATTAATTGGGAGATTTCGATCCCCTTTGTTAAAAAGGGGGACAATTATGCTTTCAGTCCATGAAGGCGAAGCATATGTATTATGAAAACAGTTAATAAAGACTGGATGGAGAATCAATGCCCAAAGTTTTATTTCCCTTTTCAAGACTACGATCAGGACCCCATCTGGACCCATTGTACCCGAGGACCCCATTGCCCTGATTGAGGTCTTGATCTCGCTCAAGGACTGCAGATCACAGCTTGCCAGTGCCATCTTGGAATCACTAGGGATATCTTCAATACGAACTGCAAATATTGGGTTCTCCTTATATAAATTCCTAATAAAACAGCCCCAAACTTCCTCACTAATAGTTAAAGGATGAGAAATCATTATACTGCAATCTGCAATCATTTTCCCGATTTTTTTCATATTTTTTCTGAAGGCGGCCGCTCTTAATTAATCTCATTGAAGGTCACATTTGCATTTTTTTAGGCCGGCCTTTGAACTGAGTCTTCTCCTTTTGAGCAAAGATAGTAGCCTTGCTCTTTCATTCACGAAGGAGACAAAGTGTGATTAACTTGTTTGTTTATTTCTTTATTCAGTGAACATTTAATTTTTGGTAGACCATAACCTTGCTTCGAGAGCCAGAAGAAGAGACCAGCTTCACAAAGTTGCTAGAGTCATCACTTATGTCCAAAGGCCTATTACACTATCCAGTAGCTCGTTCACATTACATATCCTAGATGATCACCAATGCGACCTCCCTGTCTTTTGGTCAAACTGGGACTTACTGCCATCAAAGCTCCAGGAACCTACTGAGGGCATAGCATAGTCCAAAGAGAAGGCTAGGGTTTCATGGACACTAAACGGGGTATCAATAATTTTGAGATCTGAAATGAGATTACAGGTGGAATATGATGTCATAAGGTAATCAATTATGGACGACTTCGTGGGAGATTTATGGGTAAATTGGCCTGGAGTATCAAATGCAAATCTACCATTTAAAATGAGGCCATCATTCTTCCTTAGCCGACTGAGGAGCAGGCGACCTCTCATCTGTTTTTATATTAGAGGGAAAAGGGATCAATTAATTTGGAAAACCTGTTCCTTGTCTACATCTACAAATAGCTTAAGGGACCAATTCGAAACTTTCCAATTTAAATCTCCTACTAACACAATGTTGAGGTCTTCCTCTAAGGATGAGATCTCACACATGTATGAGAAAAGGTTAGTTAAAAGAGTATTAAAAAGAGGGACTGGAGGAATATACATATTTATCACTAATATAGAGCTCTGCCTACCCTCAACAGGGGAGAATTTGTACAGCCTGAAAAAGGTTTGAAGGATCCAAAAAGATACTGTAAGTCCATTTAAGTTAGTTGGTTAACAAAATGGTTATCCCTCCTTTTGCATGGTGTTTCCTTGAAGGAATCGCATTACTGTGTAAAACATAGTAGCCCTCAAAAAGAAAGTGGGAGGAATACCAGGATTCCTGGATCCAAATTACATTGCCCTTTAGATTATTTAGAAATTCTATTTTTTCAGGAATATTCAATAAGCCCGCTGCATTCCAGGAAATCGGTGTTAAAAAAATGATAACTATGACAAGGAGCATTTAGGGAGCTGGCCAGCTAGCTCTACTTAGGACCATTATCTTACTTTGACGGAGATACAAAATTCAACCCTAGAACCATAGTTAACCATTTGTCTCACTCTACCATTTCCTGAGATCTGCAGAGACTTGAAATTAGGATCAGAGAGCCTGTTATAAGTCTGGTGGCACTGGGATGGAAGATAATGTAAGTTAATAGGTGAAATACCCCAAAAACAGGTGTAACACCAGTCCCTCTAGACTGGAGTAAATCACAATTCTGAAAAATCAAACTTGTAGCTATCTTAGAATGAAACAAAACCCTTATTTTGCTCCCCGTTGAAGAGAACAATAACTTTACAAGGCACAGGTTGCTACTTTGAAGCTTCTTTAACCCCTTCGCTGCCAGTCCTTTTCCCCTCCTGTGCCGAGCCTTTTTTTGGCTATTTGGGGCAGTTCACAGTTAGGTCCTCATAACATTTTATCCACATAAGCTAGCCATGCCAAATTTACTTCCTTTTTTCCCAACATCCTAGGGCTTCTAAAGGTACCCAGAGTTTGTGGGTTCCCCTGGAGGAGACCAGGAAATTAGCAAAAATACAGCTAAAATGTGTTTTTTTGCAACAAATTGGAACAAAATGCTGCAGCAGAAAGCATGTGTTTTTTCCCTGAAAATGGCATCAACAAAGGGTTTGCAGAGCTACAATAACCATCTTCCCAGATTTCAGGGACATACAGACGTGAATCAGAAAACCAGATTTTTCTACACAATTTTGGCATTTTACTGGGACATACCCCATTTCTGCTATTTTTTGCGCTTTCCAACTCCTTCCACTTAGTGACAAAAATGGGTGTGAAACCAATGGTGGATCCTGGACAGCTAAACATTTCTAAAAATTAGACAAAATTCTAAATTCAGCAGGGGTCATTTGTGTAGATTCTGCAAGGTTTTCCTACAGAAAATAACAGCTAAAAAAAATAATATTGAAATTGAGGTGAAAAAAATAAGCATTTCTCTCCATGTTTTACTCTGTAACTTTTTTCTGCGATGTCAGATTTTCAAAAGCAATATACCATTACATCTGCTGGACTCTTCTGGTTGCAGGAATATTTAGAGCTTATTGGTTTTCAAGAACTGCAGGTACCCAGAGCCAATAAATGAGCTGCACCTTGCAATGGGTTTTCATTGTATACTGGGAATACAGCAATTCATTTGGTAAAATGTAAAGAGTGAAAAATAGGTTGTAAGGAAATGCCTCCTTGGCATGGTTGCCCCCTGACTTTTTGCCTTTGCTGATGCTATGTTTACAATTGAAAGTGTGCTGAGGCCTGCTAACCAGGCCCCAGCACCAGTGTTCTTTCCCTAACCTGTACTTTTGTATCCACAATTGGCAGACCCTGGCATCCAGATAAGTCCCTTGTAACTGGTACTTCTAGTACCAAGGGCCCTGATGCCAGAGAAGGTCTCTAAGGGCTGCAGCATGTCTTATGCCACCCTGGAGACCTCTCACTCAGCACAGACACACTGCTTGCCAGCTTGTGTGTGCTAGTGAGGACAAAACGAGTAAGTCGACATGGCACTCCCCTCAGGGTGCCATGCCAGCCTCTCACTGCCTATGCAGTATAGGTAAGACACCCCTCTAGCAGGCCTTACAGCCCTAAGGCAGGGTGCACTATACCATAGGTGAGGGTACCAGTGCATGAGCATGGTACCCCTACAGTGTCTAAACAAAACCTTAGACATTGTAAGTGCAGGGTAGCCATAAGAGTATATGGTCTGGGAGTCTGTCAAACACGAACTCCACAGCACCATAATGGCTACACTGAAAACTGGGAAGTTTGGTATCAAACTTCTCAGCGCAATAAATGCACACTGATGCCAGTGTACATTTTATTGCAAAATACACCCCAGAGGGCACCTTAGAGGTGCCCCCTGAAACTTAACCGACTGTCTGTGTAGGCTGACTAGTTCCAGCAGCCTGCCACACCAGAGACATGTTGCTGGCCCCATGGGGAGAGTGCCTTTGTCACTCTGAGGCCAGTAACAAAGCCTGCACTGGGTGGAGATGCTAACACCTCCCCCAGGCAGGAGCTGTGACACCTGGCGGTGAGCCTCAAAGGCTCACCCCTTTGTCACAGCCCAGCAGGGCACTCCAGCTTAGTGGAGTTGCCCGCCCCCTCCGGCCACGGCCCCCACTTTTGGCGGCAAGGCTGGAGGGAACAAAGAAAGCAACAAGGAGGAGTCACTGGCCAGTCAGGACAGCCCCTAAGGTGTCCTGAGCTGAGGTGACTCTGACTTTTAGAAATCCTCCATCTTGCAGATGGAGGATTCCCCCAATAGGGTTAGGACTGTGTCCCCCTCCCCTTGGGAGGAGGCACAAAGACGGTGTACCCACCCTCAGGGCTAGTAGCCATTGGCTATTAACCCCCCAGACCTAAACACGCCCTTAAATTTAGTATTTAAGGGCTACCCTGAACCCTAGAAAATTAGATTCCTGTAACTACAAGAAGAAGGACTGCCTAGCTGAAAACCCCTGCAGAGGAAGACCAGAAGACGACAACTGCCTTGGCTCCAGAAACTCACCGGCCTGTCTCCTGCCTTCCAAAGATCCTGCTCCAGCGACGCCTTCCAAAGGGACCAGCGACCTCGACATCCTCTGAGGACTGCCCCTGCTTCGAAAAGACAAGAAACTCCCGAGGACAGCGGACCTGCTCCAAGAAAAGCTGCAACTTTGTTTCCAGCAGCTTTAAAGAACCCTGCAAGCTCCCCGCAAGAAGCGTGAGACTTGCAACACTGCACCCGGCGACCCCGACTCGGCTGGTGGCGATCCAACACCTCAGGAGGGACCCCAGGACTACTCTAAGACTGTGAGTACAAAAACCTGTCCCCCCTGAGCCCCCACAGCGCCGCCTGCAGAGGGAATCCCGAGGCTTCCCCTGACCGCGACTCTTTGAACCTAAAGTCCCGACGCCTGGGAGAGACCCTGCACCCGCAGCCCCCAGGACCTGAAGGACCGGACTTTCACTGGAGAAGTGACCCCCAGGAGTCCCTCTCCCTTGCCCAAGTGGAGGTTTCCCCGAGGAACCCCCCCCTTGCCTGCCTGCAGCGCTGAAGAGATCCCGAGATCTCTCATAGACTAACATTGCAAACCCGACGCTTGTTTCTACACTGCACCCGGCCGCCCCCGCGCTGCTGAGGGTGAAATTTCTGTGTGGACTTGTGTCCCCCCCGGTGCCCTACAAAACCCCCCCTGGTCTGCCCTCCGAAGACGCGGGTACTTACCTGCAAGCAGACCGGAACCGGGGCACCCCCTTCTCTCCATTCTAGCCTATGTGTTTTGGGCACCACTTTGAACTCTGCACCTGACCGGCCCTGAGCTGCTGGTGTGGTGACTTTGGGGTTGCTCTGAACCCCCAACGGTGGGCTACCTTGGACCAAGAACTGAGCCCTGTAAGTGTCTTACTTACCTGGTTAACCTAACAAATACTTACCTCCCCTAGGAACTGTGAAAATTGCACTGTGTCCACTTTTAAAACAGCTATTTGTCAATAACTTGAAAAGTATACATGCAATTTTGATGATTTGAAGTTCCTAAAGTACTTACCTGCAATACCTTTCGAATGAGATATTACATGTAGAATTTGAACCTGTGGTTCTTAAAATAAACTAAGAAAATATATTTTTCTATACAAAAACCTATTGGCTGGATTTGTCTCTGAGTGTGTGTACCTCATTTATTGTCTATGGGTATGTACAACAAATGCTTAACACTACTCCTTGGATAAGCCTACTGCTCGACCACACTACCACAAAATAGAGCATTAGTATTATCTCTTTTTACCACTATTTTACCTCTAAGGGGAACCCTTGGACTCTGTGCATGCTATTCCTTACTTTGAAATAGCACATACAGAGCCAACTTCCTACATTGGTGGCAGCGGTGGGATACAAGACTTTGCATTTGCTGGACTACTCAGCCAATACCTGATCACACGACAAATTCCAAAATTGTCATTAGAAATTGATTTTTACAATTTGAAAAGTTTTCTAAATTCTTAAAAGACCTGCTAGGGCCTTGTGTTAGATCCTGTTTAGCATTTCTTTTAGAGGTTAAAAGTTTGTAAAAGTTTGAATTAGATTCTAGAACCAGTTGTAGATTCTTAAAAAGTATTCCAACTTTTAGAAGCAAAATGTCTAGCACAGATGTGACTGTGGTGGAACTCGACACCACACCTTACCTCCATCTTAAGATGAGGGAGCTAAGGTCACTCTGTAAAATAAAAAAAATAACAATGGGCCCCAAACCTACCAAAATACAGCTCCAGGAGCTTTTGGCAGAGTTTGAAAAGGCCAACCCCTCTGAGGGTGGCAACTCAGAGGAAGAGGATAGTGACTTGGAGGACAATTCCCCCCTACCAGTCCTATCTAGGGAGAACAGGGTCCCTCAAACCCTGACTCCTAAAATAATAGTCAGAGATGCTGGTTCCCTCACAGGAGAGACCAACACCTCTGAAATCACTGAGGATAGCCCCAGTGAAGAGGACATCCAGTTAGCCAGGATGGCCAAAAGATTGGCTTTGGAAAGACAGATCCTAGCCATAGAAAGGGAAAGACAAGAGATGGGCCTAGGACCCATCAATGGTGGCAGCAATATAAATAGGGTCAGAGATTCTCCTGACATGTTGAAAATCCCTAAAGGGATTGTAACTAAATATGAAGATGGTGATGACATCACCAAATGGTTCACAGCTTTTGAGAGGGCTTGTGTAACCAGAAAAGTGAACAGATCTCACTGGGGTGCTCTCCTTTGGGAAATGTTCACAGGAAAGTGTAGGGATAGACTCCTCACACTCTCTGGACAAGATGCAGAATCTTATGACCTCATGAAGGGTACCCTGATTGAGGGCTTTGGATTCTCCACTGAGGAGTATAGGATTAGATTCAGGGGGGCTCAAAAATCCTCGAGCCAGACCTGGGTTGACTTTGTAGACTATTCAGTGAGAACACTAGATGGTTGGATTCAAGGCAGTGGTGTAAGTAATTATGATGGGCTGTACAATTTATTTGTGAAAGAACACCTGTTAAGTAATTGTTTCAATGATAAACTGCATCAGCATCTGGTAGACCTAGGACCAATTTCTCCCCAAGAATTGGGAAAGAAGGCGGACCATTGGGTCAAGACAAGGGTGTCCAAGACTTCAACAGGGGGTGACCAAAAGAAAGGGGTCACAAAGACTCCCCAGGGGAAGGGTGATGAGACAACCAAAACTAAAAATAGTAAAGAGTCTTCTACAGGCCCCCAAAAACCTGCACAGGAGGGTGGGCCCAGAGCCTCTTCACAAAACAATGGGTACAAGGGTAAAAACTTTGATCCCAAAAAGGCCTGGTGTCATAGCTGTAAACAGCATGGACACCAAACTGGAGACAAGGCCTGTCCCAAGAAAGGTTCCACTCCAAACTCCCATCCAGGTAACACTGGTATGGCTAGTCTCCAAGTGGGATCAACAGTGTGCCCAGAGCAAATCAGGGTCCACACTGAAGCTACTCTAGTTTCTGAGGGTGGGGTGGATTTAGCCACACTAGCTGTCTGGCCGCCTAACATGCAAAAATACAGACAGCAACTCTTAATTAATGGGACTAGAATAGAGGGCCTGAGGGATACAGGTGCCAGTGTCACCATGGTGACAGAGAAACTGGTTTCCCCTGGCCAATACCTGACTGGAAAAACTTACACAGTCACCAACGCTGACAATCAGAGAAAAGTACATCCCATGGCAATGGTTACTTTAGAATGGGGAGGGGTCAATGGCCTGAAACAGGTGGTGGTCTCCTCAAATATCCCAGTGGACTGTCTGCTTGGAAATGACCTGGAGTCCTCAGCATGGGCTGAGGTAGAACTAAAAACCCATGCAGCAATGCTGGGTATCCCTGAACTGGTGTGTGTGAAAACAAGAGCACAATGCAAGGCACAGGGTGAACAAGTAGAGCTGGAGTCTGGAAGAATGGCCCAGCCTACCAAGAGAACAGGAAAGTCAGTTGGGAAACCAACTACAACACAGCAAAAGAAAGGGAACCTCTCTTCTCAGGAAGAAGTTCTGCCCTCTGAGGGAACTGAGCCTTTGGAGCTTGAACCTTATCAGGTTGAGCTCCTAGGCCCAGGGGGACCCTCAAGGGAGGAGCTGTGTAAGGGACAAGAAACCTGTCCCTCTCTTGAAGGCCTTAGGCAGCAAGCTGCTGAAGAGTCCAAAGGCAAGAAAAATGGAACGCATAGGGTCTATTGGGAAGATGGACTCCTGTACACTGAGGCCAGAGACCCCAAACCTGGTGCCACTAGGAGAGTGGTAGTGCCTCAGCTGTTCAGGAAGTTCATCCTAACATTGGCCCATGACATTCCCCTTGCTGGACATTTGGGACAAACCAAGACGTGGGAGAGGTTAGTCAACCACTTCTACTGGCCCAATATGTCCAACATGGTTAAGGAGTTTTGCCTCTCCTGCCCCACCTGTCAAGCCAGTGGTAAGACAGGTGGGCATCCAAAGGCCCCCCTCATTCCACTTCCAGTGGTGGGGGTTCCCTTTGAAAGAGTGGGTGTGGACATAGTTGGTCCACTAGAACCTCCCACAGCCTCAGGAAATATGTATATCCTGGTAGTAGTGGATCATGCTACCAGGTATCCTGAAGCTATTCCCCTTAGGTCGACTACTGCCCCTGCAGTAGCCAAGGCCCTCATTGGTATCTTTACCAGAGTGGGTTTCCCTAAGGAGGTGGTGTCTGACAGAGGTACCAACTTCATGTCAGCATACCTAAAGCACATGTGGAATGAGTGTGGGGTGACTTATAAATTCACTACACCATACCATCCACAAACTAATGGCTTAGTTGAGAGATTCAACAAGACATTAAAGGGCATGATCATGGGGCTCCCAGAAAAACTCAAAAGGAGATGGGATGTCCTCTTGCCATGTCTGCTTTTCGCTTACAGAGAGGTGCCACAGAAGGGAGTAGGATTCTCACCCTTTGAACTCCTGTTTGGTCATCCTGTAAGGGGACCACTTGCTCTTGTTAAAGAAGGCTGGGAGAGACCTCTCCATGAGCCTAAACAAGACATAGTGGACTATGTACTTGGCCTTCGCTCTAGAATGGCAGAGTACATGGAAAAGGCAACCAAAAACCTTGAGGCCAGCCAACAGCTCCAGAAGTTTTGGTATGACCAAAAGGCTGCACTGGTTGAGTTCCAACCAGGGCAGAAAGTCTGGGTTCTGGAGCCTGTGGCTCCCAGGGCACTCCAGGACAAATGGAGTGGCCCTTACCCAGTGCTAGAAAGGAAGAGTCAGGTCACCTACCTGGTGGACCTGGGCACAAGCAGGAGCCCCAAGAGGGTGATCCATGTGAACCGCCTTAAGCTCTTCCATGACAGGGCTGATGTGAATCTGTTGATGGTAACAGATGAGGATCAGGAGGCAGAGAGTGAACCTCTCCCTGATCTTCTGTCATCAGACCCAAAAGATGGCACAGTAGATGGAGTGATCTACTCAGACACCCTCTCTGGCCAACAGCAAGCTGATTGTAGGAGAGTCCTACAACAGTTTCCTGAACTCTTCTCCTTAACCCCTGGTCAGACACACCTGTGTACCCATGATGTGGACACAGGGGACAGCATGCCTGTCAAGAACAAAATCTTTAGACAGTCTGACCATGTTAAGGAAAGCATCAAGGTGGAAGTCCACAAGATGCTGGAATTGGGAGTGATTGAGCGCTCTGACAGCCCCTGGGCTAGCCCAGTGGTCTTAGTCCCCAAACCTCACACCAAAGATGGAAAGAAAGAGATGAGGTTTTGTGTGGACTACAGAGGGCTCAATTCTGTCACCAAGACAGATGCTCATCCAATTCCAAGAGCTGATGAGCTCATAGACAAATTAGGTGCTGCCAAATTCCTAAGTACCTTTGACTTGACAGCAGGGTACTGGCAAATAAGAATGGCACCTGGAGCAAAAGAGAAAACAGCATTCTCCACACCTGATGGGCATTATCAGTTTACTGTTATGCCCTTTGGTTTAAAGAATGCCCCTGCCACCTTCCAAAGGTTGGTGAATCAAGTCCTTGCTGGCTTGGAGTCCTTTAGCACAGCTTATCTTGATGATATTGCTGTCTTTAGCTCCACCTGGCAGGATCACCTGGTCCACCTGAGGAAGGTTTTGAAGGCTCTGCAATCTGCAGGCCTCTCTATCAAGGCATCCAAATGCCAGATAGGGCAGGGAACTGTGGTTTACTTGGGACACCTTGTAGGTGGAGGCCACGTTCAGCCACTCCAACCCAAGATCCAGACTATTCTGGACTGGGTAGCTCCAAAAACCCAGACTCAAGTCAGGGCATTCCTTGGCTTGACTGGGTATTACAGGAGGTTTGTGAAGGGATATGGATCCATTGTGACAGCCCTCACTGAACTCACCTCCAAGAAAATGCCCAAGAAAGTGAACTGGACTGTGGAATGCCAACAGGCCTTTGACACCCTGAAACAAGCAATGTGCTCAGCACCAGTTCTAAAAGCTCCAGATTATTCTAAGCAGTTCATTGTGCAGACTGATGCCTCTGAACATGGGATAGGGGCAGTTTTGTCCCAAACAAATGATGATGGCCTTGACCAGCCTGTTGCTTTCATTAGCAGGAGGTTACTCCCCAGGGAGCAGCGTTGGAGTGCCATTGAGAGGGAGGCCTTTGCTGTGGTTTGGTCCCTGAAGAAGCTGAGACCATACCTCTTTGGGACTCACTTCCTAGTTCAAACTGACCACAGACCTCTCAAATGGCTGATGCAAATGAAAGGTGAAAATCCTAAACTGTTGAGGTGGTCCATCTCCCTACAGGGAATGGACTTTATAGTGGAACACAGACCTGGGACTGCCCATGCCAATGCAGATGGCCTTTCCAGGTTCTTCCACTTAGAAAATGAAGACTCTCTTGGGAAAGGTTAGTCTCATCCTCTTTCGTTTGGGGGGGGGTTGTGTAAGGAAATGCCTCCTTGGCATGGTTGCCCCCTGACTTTTTGCCTTTGCTGATGCTATGTTTACAATTGAAAGTGTGCTGAGGCCTGCTAACCAGGCCCCAGCACCAGTGTTCTTTCCCTAACCTGTACTTTTGTATCCACAATTGGCAGACCCTGGCATCCAGATAAGTCCCTTGTAACTGGTACTTCTAGTACCAAGGGCCCTGATGCCAGAGAAGGTCTCTAAGGGCTGCAGCATGTCTTATGCCACCCTGGAGACCTCTCACTCAGCACAGACACACTGCTTGCCAGCTTGTGTGTGCTAGTGAGGACAAAACGAGTAAGTCGACATGGCACTCCCCTCAGGGTGCCATGCCAGCCTCTCACTGCCTATGCAGTATAGGTAAGACACCCCTCTAGCAGGCCTTACAGCCCTAAGGCAGGGTGCACTATACCATAGGTGAGGGTACCAGTGCATGAGCATGGTACCCCTACAGTGTCTAAACAAAACCTTAGACATTGTAAGTGCAGGGTAGCCATAAGAGTATATGGTCTGGGAGTCTGTCAAACACGAACTCCACAGCACCATAATGGCTACACTGAAAACTGGGAAGTTTGGTATCAAACTTCTCAGCGCAATAAATGCACACTGATGCCAGTGTACATTTTATTGCAAAATACACCCCAGAGGGCACCTTAGAGGTGCCCCCTGAAACTTAACCGACTGTCTGTGTAGGCTGACTAGTTCCAGCAGCCTGCCACACCAGAGACATGTTGCTGGCCCCATGGGGAGAGTGCCTTTGTCACTCTGAGGCCAGTAACAAAGCCTGCACTGGGTGGAGATGCTAACACCTCCCCCAGGCAGGAGCTGTGACACCTGGCGGTGAGCCTCAAAGGCTCACCCCTTTGTCACAGCCCAGCAGGGCACTCCAGCTTAGTGGAGTTGCCCGCCCCCTCCGGCCACGGCCCCCACTTTTGGCGGCAAGGCTGGAGGGAACAAAGAAAGCAACAAGGAGGAGTCACTGGCCAGTCAGGACAGCCCCTAAGGTGTCCTGAGCTGAGGTGACTCTGACTTTTAGAAATCCTCCATCTTGCAGATGGAGGATTCCCCCAATAGGGTTAGGACTGTGTCCCCCTCCCCTTGGGAGGAGGCACAAAGAGGGTGTACCCACCCTCAGGGCTAGTAGCCATTGGCTATTAACCCCCCAGACCTAAACACGCCCTTAAATTTAGTATTTAAGGGCTACCCTGAACCCTAGAAAATTAGATTCCTGTAACTACAAGAAGAAGGACTGCCTAGCTGAAAACCCCTGCAGAGGAAGACCAGAAGACGACAACTGCCTTGGCTCCAGAAACTCACCGGCCTGTCTCCTGCCTTCCAAAGATCCTGCTCCAGCGACACCTTCCAAAGGGACCAGCGACCTCGACATCCTCTGAGGACTGCCCCTGCTTCGAAAAGACAAGAAACTCCCGAGGACAGCGGACCTGCTCCAAGAAAAGCTGCAACTTTGTTTCCAGCAGCTTTAAAGAACCCTGCAAGCTCCCCGCAAGAAGCGTGAGACTTGCAACACTGCACCCGGCGACCCCGACTCGGCTGGTGGCGATCCAACACCTCAGGAGGGACCCCAGGACTACTCTAAGACTGTGAGTACAAAAACCTGTCCCCCCTGAGCCCCCACAGCGCCGCCTGCAGAGGGAATCCCGAGGCTTCCCCTGACCGCGACTCTTTGAACCTAAAGTCCCGACGCCTGGGAGAGACCCTGCACCCGCAGCCCCCAGGACCTGAAGGACCGGACTTTCACTGGAGAAGTGACCCCCAGGAGTCCCTCTCCCTTGCCCAAGTGGAGGTTTCCCCGAGGAACCCCCCCCTTGCCTGCCTGCAGCGCTGAAGAGATCCCGAGATCTCTCATAGACTAACATTGCAAACCCGACGCTTGTTTCTACACTGCACCCGGCCGCCCCCGCGCTGCTGAGGGTGAAATTTCTGTGTGGACTTGTGTCCCCCCCGGTGCCCTACAAAACCCCCCCTGGTCTGCCCTCCGAAGACGCGGGTACTTACCTGCAAGCAGACCGGAACCGGGGCACCCCCTTCTCTCCATTCTAGCCTATGTGTTTTGGGCACCACTTTGAACTCTGCACCTGACCGGCCCTGAGCTGCTGGTGTGGTGACTTTGGGGTTGCTCTGAACCCCCAACGGTGGGCTACCTTGGACCAAGAACTGAGCCCTGTAAGTGTCTTACTTACCTGGTTAACCTAACAAATACTTACCTCCCCTAGGAACTGTGAAAATTGCACTGTGTCCACTTTTAAAACAGCTATTTGTCAATAACTTGAAAAGTATACATGCAATTTTGATGATTTGAAGTTCCTAAAGTACTTACCTGCAATACCTTTCGAATGAGATATTACATGTAGAATTTGAACCTGTGGTTCTTAAAATAAACTAAGAAAAGATATTTTTCTATACAAAAACCTATTGGCTGGATTTGTCTCTGAGTGTGTGTACCTCATTTATTGTCTATGGGTATGTACAACAAATGCTTAACACTACTCCTTGGATAAGCCTACTGCTCGACCACACTACCACAAAATAGAGCATTAGTATTATCTCTTTTTACCACTATTTTACCTCTAAGGGGAACCCTTGGACTCTGTGCATGCTATTCCTTACTTTGAAATAGCACATACAGAGCCAACTTCCTACATAGGTATAAAGGAAACCTTTGTATTTCAAAATCTGCACGAGATAAAGTGTTGAGAAGCAGTGGTTATTTGCACATCTCTGAATTCGGGGGGTCCCATACTAGCATGTGAATTACATGGCATTTCTCAAATAAACGTCTTTCTTACACACTGCCCTACATTTGAAGGAAAAAATGTAGAGAAAGACAAGGGGCAATAACACCTGTTCTTCTATCTGTTTACCCCCAAGTCTCCCGATAAAAATGGTACCTCACTTGTGTTGGTAATCCTAGTGCCCGCAACAGGAAACACCCCAAAACAAAACATGGACGCATCACATTTTTACATTGAAATCTGACTTGTTTTTGGGAAAGTGCCTAGCTGTATTTTGCCCTCTAGCTCCGCCGGCACACAGGGAAGCCTAGCAAACCTATACATTTTAGAAAACTAAACACCTAGGGGAACCCTGAATGGGTGACTTGAGGGGCTGTCACCAGGTTCTGGCACCGAGAAGCCTTTACAAACCTCAAAATGTGGCAAAAAATACTTTTCCCTCACATTTCGGTAATGGAAAGGTCTGGAATCTGAGGGGAGACACAAACTTCCTTCTACCGAGCATTCCCCAAAGTCTCCTGATAAAAAGGCACCTCAAGTGTGTGGGTAGGCCTAGTGCCCACAACAGGAAACTCCCCTGAATGCAACATGGACACATCACATTTTCCCAAAGAAAACGGACCTGTTTTTGGCAAAGTGCCAAGCTGTGGATTTTGGCCTCTAGCTCAGCCGGCACATAGAGAAACCTAGCAAACCTATACATTTTAGAAACCTAGACACCTGGGGAAATCCAGAAGGGGGTCATTTGTGGGGCTCTCACCAGGTTCTGGCACCCAGAATCCTTTGCAAACCTCAAAATGTGGCAAAAACACTTTCCCCTCACATTTTGGTGATGGAAGGTCTGGAATGTGAGGGGAGCCACAAACTTCCTTCTACCCAGCATTCCCCCAAGTATCCTGATAAAAAAAGTTACCTCACTTGCGTGGGTGGCCCAGGTGCCTGCAACAGGGAAGGGCCAAAAACGTGTAGAGATTGAGGTTATATCACAGTGAGCACAATTTTTTGTATACATTTTTGTCTGACTCTGCTTTGGGGAACACACACAAGTGAGGTATCATTTTACTTGGGAGACTGAGGGAAATCTGGGTGGTAGGTAATTTGTGCCATTACAGTGATCCTACAAAGAAAAGTGAGGAAAATGTGATTTTTTAAAGCAGATTTTGAGGTTTGCAGAGGAGTCTAGGCAAGAAAATGTTGGGGGATCCACGCAAGCCACAGCTCCCCGGACTCAAACAGGTGTCCAGTTTTCACACTTATCTAGAGTTGGTACCTGTTCCCTAGAAAAGAAGCAAGCACACTACCAAGATTCTTACTTTTGTGATAATCTAAAAACTAAAATTGTGAAAAGAAATGCCCTTAGGTTATGTTAAAAAGACCACTCACCCACCAACATAGTTGATGGCATACTTCATCATCGGGTTCCCACCAGAGACACCTAGCATGTCATGGATGTGCTTCGACGCCTGATTACAGCGGAGCAGGCTTTTTCATTTTTACCACTTATACTGGTTGGATTTGGCACAAGGGTGTGTGATCGTTGAGTTTTAATAACAAGAGATTTCACAAAGATGATATTCACTGTTAATAACTGAAAGGCCAAAAAACTGAACCAATGACTCACAGCTCATGAGCTGTAAAGCCAAGTCAAGGCACCAACCACTTTACAGCCCATTCACACACATTTCATACGTGACATGTACAAGACCATTCACGCCGCCAGCCCTGGGCCTAGCACATTACAACACTCACAGACAGCACCATTGAATGGCCCATCACTTTCATACCCCCACATGCCTGACACAGCAATCACACCAGCTGAGGGAGTCTGTGGACTGGCATTTGGCTAGCAATGTGTTCTAGTGGTCAACAGCAAGTCACTATTCACACCGCCAGCCAAGTGCCACTCCACTCACACCACCACCCAATCGCCACTCCACGCACACCGTCAGCCAAGCGCCACTCCATGCACACGGCCAGCCATGCCCCACTCCTTGCACACAGCCAGGCAAGCGCCACTCCACGCACACTGCCAGCCAAGAGCCACTCCACGCACACCGCCAGCCAAGCGCCAAGCCATCCAAGCGCCACTCCACGCACACCGCCATCACTTTTATCTTAAAAAAAAATATAGAAAACACTAACTAATGATAAGTGAGTACAAAACTACAAACACAAAAGCTCTAACTAAATACAGGACAGTAATGCCAACCGTGAAACTTAACAAAAAATATAAAACAATACAAAACAGGCAGTTTACGCACACTGTAGTTCCCAATTATTCTTTTGGGTGTGGTAACTTCTAAAACAGCAGGCCACACACAGCCCAGGCTTAGAGGGACAATCAGGGCAGTACATCAGACTTTCCCTCCAGATACCTCTTCAGGCACAGACCCTACATTTCTTAGTGGGGAAGTCTTTTTTGGGAGTGGGGGGAATGAGATCAGGAAAGTGGCGATCTTTCAATCTAACCACATCCTCCACCACTGCTACTTTAGGGACTCTTGCCTGTTCCTCCACAACAAGTCTCTCTATGACAGACTCCTGAAATTTCAAAAATGTCATCCTTCACTCTGGAGAACTATTTTTGAACACATCAAAATGATTAAAAGTTGCCAAATGGAAAAGATGAATTGCTAACTTCTTATATGAAATGTATGACTTACAAACAGCAGTGTAAGGTTCCAACCTCTGATCAACTCTAGCTACACGGCCCATGTGCTTATTATAATCTAAAATGTACACAGGTTTGTGCACTTTGGCAACCCAACCCCAGTCACAGGGGAAGTACGCTCATCATGGATGGTAGTCAGGATGAACACATCCCTCCTGTCTGCAAATTTCAGAGCTAGCAGCTCATCATTACAAAAGGCACTGCACTGACCCCTCTCAAACATTTTACAGACAAGCTCCCTTGGATAGCCTGTCGGGTTAGAGCAGATTGTGTCACAAGCAACAGTGTCCACTCTGAACAATTCCCTGAACAATTGCACTCCAGTGTAGAAGTTATCTACGTACAAATGATGACCTATGTTAAACAGTCGTCTACCAAATTCCCACACAATTTTCTCATTAACTCCAAAAGTGGGCAGACAACCAGGGGGGTCAATACTGGAATCCCTACCAGTGTAGAGCTCGGAAATTATAAACTTATACTGTACTACTTTGAGACAGCACATACATTTTAATTACACACCATGCCCTCTTGCTAGGAATGTATTGCCAAAAAACCAAACAACCCTTGAACAGGACCAAAGACTCGTCCACATCTATTTCTTTGCCTGGAACATAGACCTCTGAAAACCGATCTACAAAATGATCAAGGACAGGCCTAATCTCAAAAAGACGGTCAGAATCAGGGTGACCTCGTGGCAAGAATAAAGCATTATCCACAAAATGCGGCATCCGAAGAAGAATCAAATACTGATTATGACTCATGTTTGCAGGAAATATAGCTGTTGCCATCAAGGGACTAGTAGACTAATACGAAGACAGGGACGGCTTCCTCATCAAACCCATCCAAAAAGTTAAACCAAAGAACTTTTTCAACTCTTCCTGATTTGTGGGAATCCACGGGGTAGCTCTAGAATGTGGCCTAAGTCCAGCACTGGTGTCCCTCAAGTACTGCTCAGCATACAAATTAGTCTGCTCAACAATCTCTTCCTAAAATACATCATCCATAAACAACTGACAGAAATTGATAGGTAAAAGGTTTTCTGTAATCACTGTACACCCCGGGAGACCACTAAAGAAAGGCAACTCGGACTGCTCCATGTTTGGGGCAACCCAGAGGCCAGGTCTTCCAATGGGAAGCCTTTCAGCCTCTGGCTGCTGCACAATTGGCACATCAGTGTCCTCCTCTACAACAGGCACTTCATCCGCAGTATGAGTGGCTTCATCATCAGATGATTCCTCTCTGACAGAAAATTCACTGCTAGAATCAAGCACTTCCTCCTTAGCCTCAGATGCAGAGACAGTCTCATAATCATGGTCAGAAGACAACTCAAAAAGCATACTAAAAACCTGCTGAGCGGTCACCCTGCAGCAAGCCATGATCCTTTCGAAGAAGTGTAACTTGACAAATGTGCAAACAACAAACAGCCCTGTGTAAAATAAGTAATAAACAAAAAGTGAGGCTTTATCACAAAGAGTTATCAACTCAAACACTATACCACTCACTTGCCTGAAAAAACTAGACTCACCAGCAACTACTGCACAGACACAGCAATCACCAATGATATCCCACTAAAAAGGAAAAATAAAAGAAATTACACATAAGACAACACAAATATCATTGTGCATAAATCTAAGGACAATTTCACACACAAGCCTGCATTTAGTACACCACTTACAAAAATGTCATTCATGCATGTCAACAATACTCATTTGGAGTAAATTGTTTTTTCTTACTTAAAACATGCAACTACGCAAACTGCACGTCCAAAACTGCCAAAACCGCAAGGAGTCACAGGAACGGAAGCAACATTTTTGAGCTAGAACAAAAAGGAGAAATAAACTGTTATAATCACAAATGCATATACTTCACCAGTTGACAAACACCCCGTTATCAAACATTAAAAAAATGTCCCTGGCGCATTAGTGGCTTCTAAATAATAGGCTGATTTTCCCCCAGGGGGGGCAGAAATGGCCTGCAGTTGTGTCCCCCTTTGGGGATGACCCCTGCCCAAGGGGCCACCCTCCCACCAAGAAACAAGAAAACAAACTAATCCCTGGTGCCTAAGTGGCTTCTGTGGGGAGGACCCTTGCCCACGGGGCTGGCCCCCCCACACAAAAAAAAAAACAGAAAAAAAAACAATCCCTGGCGCCTTAGTGGAATCTGCCCCCCTTAGATGCAGATGGGCCTAAAACAAATAGGCCGGTCTGCCCCCAAGGGGGGCAGAAAGGGCCAACAGTTGTGTACCCCCTTTGGGGAGTGACTATTGCCTAGAGGGTCGCCCCCCTCACAAAAAACAAACTAAAAAAAAACTGGCGTTCTTGTGGCCTCTGCCCCCCTTGGGGGCAGATGAGCCTAAAAATAATAGGCCGATCTGCCCCCAAGGGAGGCAGAAATGGCCAACAGTCATGTGCTCCCTTTGTGGGGGGGGGGGGCGACCCTTGCCCAAAGGGTACTCCCAAGAAACAAAAAACACACAAACACACACACAACAGTTCCTGGGGCCTAGTGGGTTTCGATCCTCCCGGGGGCCAGATCGGCCAAAAAAATAAATGGCCGATCTAGCCCCCAGGGGGGGCAGGGGAATATTGAAACATGTATTGCCCCCAGGCCAGCAATCCTTGCCCAATGAGTTGCTGCCCTAAACATACCCCAAAATAAACAAAAAATCATCCCACGTGCCTAGTGGATGGATTCCTGCTTCAAAATCACGGCCTTGCCCGCAATTGTGGTGCAGGAATCCATTCAAAACAGGCACAGTGGGAAAGGAACAACTCTTTCCTTTCCCCCTGTGGCTGTTTCCTTCCAGAACCACCCCCCAGGAGAAGGACTCACCTGAAAAGGATCCTCTTCGATCGACGCGCTGGAAGCAAATGGCTTCCAGTGCGTCCCCGGCAGCATGTGATGATGTCACAGCTTCCCCTGCCATGCCTGACTGGGGGGTGTGGGTGGGTGGCCCGCAGGGGGAGCGCTAGGCTGGGTTCAGGACGAGCTGGTCTCCTCCTTGGTAGACGGCAACTGTGGCCGAGGGCGAGACCAGCTCGTCCTCGGCACCCAAAGGGTTAAGTTATCAATGTCTGTGAAACATGCTAATAACATAGAACGATTCAAAATCACATCATTGTCAAAGAGAGCCACAAAGTCTAAAAACGTTACAGTTACTAATGGGGGATAACAAGAAACTCCATTATCTCTGTCCCCCATACGGTTTACAGCACATGTAGATGCTACAAGAAAGGGATCTGCAGGTAGGATAAGACTGGTGTCACATGTATCAGGACAGGCATGAAAGATAAGACATTTGCCGGCTCTTCGCTCGCAACTCCAGCATGAGGACTTACGGAAGAAACAAGAGAGGGTTCAGCCAGAGACTGCTCTTTGGAGGTCTAGAATTAACTGTGGCAGATTTGACTTGAAGGGCCCCATCCAATGCGCTCCCACTGATATCTTTGAAGTGTAGTTGTTTTGGTCCCTTTTTTTGAGATCCTTCGTTTGTTTCTTTTGTTTTTTTATAGGTGGGCTTTTCCTATTTAGGATTCTCTTTAAGCTGTGTAGACTCTTAAACCTATGTTACTGCTTTTTTTGGTGCTTCGTTAAACCTGAAGATCAGAAAGTCTTCAGGCATGTAACAGGCAGCTTTGTCCTCCAAATGAGGCATTACTAAGGTCCGGGAATCAGAATTAAAGAGAGTTTTTAACAGAAAGTAACAGACTTTCATCATTCTCCAGTGAACCAAGATCCCCCAGAGAGATCAAGATTTGGGATTTACCAATTTGGGAACCACAATTTTTAAATTTATCTTTCAACTGCAGCGGAGGTGGGGTAGTCTTGACTCCCGCACTATCTGCTTCTTCAGATTTCTCACATCCTATAAGGTTCAGTTTTTCCTCTAGATGGTGAGGTGTAACATCAATTATATAACCCAGCATTGCTTTCAACATCAAACTTAAAGTATCATGAATATGGTCTGAATTATTTACTGCTTTTTCGAGAAGAGCTAAGATGGAGGATAAAATTATTTACAAACATTTGTGAGATTCCTTAATTTGCACGGATTGGCCTGGAAGGTTGCAAGAAGAATTCACAAAAGCTTCCAGGTCAGGTGGATCTGATGTTCCCAGGCCTCCCAAAGGAAATCTTGAAGGGGGGCAACTATATAACCTCAACCCTAGATTCTGACACTGTGGTGGTCCAGAGAGAGGAGACAGAATTTTCTTCTTTCAGGGAGGAGTTTGCCACTGCAACCTCAATATCAGGCAGCATGCAGTCCTCGATGAAGTGGATGAGGTCTTCAACCAGCCCCAGAGAGACCTTTCCTCAAAGCTTCCCCTACTACTAGACTCAAAGGAGCTAAAATCATGAGGGGCAAATTAGGGGGCGGTGAAATGGCTATTGCATCCAGATTACTAGAGGAGTCCCTCAGACGAACAACCACAGTATTCAAACTCTTCATTAGATTTATCTGTGTGGCTTTATTCTAAAGAGGTTTTGATTTAGTTTTCGTAAAGGCTCTAATATGAATCAGTCTGCCTGAACGAAGTTTCAGTGCAGTCATGGCCCCACATTGAGGTATTTTTGGTACCTGGGCAGTACTACGTAAGAGATAAGGTAAGAACTAAACCAGGAAGATAACAGGAAATAGTCCAGAAGTACCTTAAAATGGAAATGGAAAAGTACGGACGCCCCAGCTTATAGAGCACCAAGTAAGAAACACAGTCCCAAAAAGAGTCCAGAACAAACAAAGTAATGCAGTACTTGTGGGCTTACCTCTGCCTCTGCGCTGCCACCGCCTCCACCACTGTAAACTCATCCACCCACAAAGATATGGAGCCTGTTGTTACTGTTGTAGACACTTAGAGGGTCATTCTGACCATGGCGGGCGGCGGGCGGCGGGAGCCGCCCGCCTGGCGGGAACCGCCAAATGGCCGCTCCGCGGTCAGAAGACCGCGGATGCCATTCTGGCTTTCCTGCTGGGCCGGCGGGCGATCGCCAAAAGAGCGCCCGCGTGCCCAGCGGGAAAGGCCCTGCAACAAGGAAGCCGGCTCCGAATGGAGCCGGCGGAGTTGCAGGGGTGCGACGGGTGCAGTTGCACCCGTCGCGATTTTCACTGTCTGCTAAGCAGACAGTGAAAATCTTTATGGGGCCCTGTTAGGGGGCCCCTGCACTGCCCATGCCAGTGGCATGGGCAGTGCAGGGGCCCCCAGGGGCCCCACGACACCCGTTCCCGCCATCCTGTTCCTGGCGGTAAAAACCGCCAGAAACAGGATGGCGGGAAGGGGGTCGGAATCTCCATGGCGGCGCTGCTTGCAGCGCCGCCATGGAGATTCAGCCCATGCAGGGGAAATCCGGCGGGAAACCGCCGGATCCCCTTTTCTGACCGCGGCTTTACCGCCGTGGTCAGAATGGGCTGGGAAGCACTGCCAGCCTGTTGGCGGTGCTTCCGTGGTCCCCGGCCCTGGCGGTCTTGGACCACCAGGGTCGGAATGACCCCCTTAATTTGTAAAGGCTTACCAAACTTAGGTGAGCTAGGAGTAAGGAAAGGGCCTTATTAACCCAGCCTGCACCTCAGTCCTCACCCTAGTATCACCCCAAGTACCAGGCTCCCACCCCACCGTACATTCGCCCCAGAGTTTACCAGGGGAGCAGGATACGGTAGCGATAGGCAAGCGAAGGGTGCACCAGTCAAGAGGTCTGGCAAGAACAGGACAGCTTCACACTGGTGGTAATGCAGCAGTAATGCAGCAGTACGAAACACAGCTTCAGAGCAGTTTCAGAGCACAAGTTTCAGGCAAAACTGGGAATGACATCCCAAAATCCTGGGATTCTGACCAGAATGCAGCTTTAAAGATGGACAAACCGGTATGAGGAACCACAGCAAGCAAAGAAGCTACCGCAATCAGGCAAGCAAGAGCTAGTACTGCTGTGACGAGTGGCGGGCACAAGCACAGCAGCGTCATAGAAAGAGTCCTGACACAATTCTGGACAACCCATACAGTGTACATGCAGGTTCTTGAGACTTGTATATTCAAACTTGACACACGTTTCACCCCAGTTTGATAGCTTACTAGACTTTGTAGGCCTAAGGGAAGTGAAACTGCACCTTAGGACAAATTTCTCCCATGTGTATAATACAGTGGCACTCCAGATAAACCAGCAAACCATCCTGAGCTTCTCTCTCTCTCTCTCTCTCTCTATATATATATATATATATATATATATATATATATATGAAAAATCTGAACAGAGTGAAGGGGAGAACTAATTTTGCTGCACTCACGTTTAACCATATTGTTCAAGAAGAATGACTAAACCAGATTTTTTACCTATGTAAATTTGTCTGCAGCCCCATTCTATCATTTGACCATTACTATTAAGCATGCTGTGCTAAAACTTTTTCACAATTTTGTAAACATTACCAACTGTCAATAGAGTAAATAACACACTTGGGTTATCTGGTATATACATGGCTGACACAAACTCCTGGAGAGGTCACTGAGTAGTCCTGTTTTGTTGGTTGATTTCCATGTTGGAGTAAGGATAGAGAACTGACTAATGAGAGACTAGAAAATTGTTGTTTTCAATGAGAACAGGCAAATTGAGACACATTTCTCAAGGACTTTGCCTTGAACAAGGACACTAGTTATAAGGAAGACGTTTACTAGAACTCCAGGATTGATCTGTGGCTCCTATAAGAGCTGGGTCACTTGGTCAGTGCTATATGACCTAGGGATGATGTGCTGTTTTAGGAGAAAGGTTAGCATATGGTTTCAGGTGTCTTTAGGAAGGACAATAGCAAATTATACATTGTTCACATGCAAAAGCATCTTCACACGTATAAATGTAACAAGTGCACATTTGCTCATGAATAAATGTGATTGGTAAGTGCAATTGCACTTGCTAGCTTTCGGTATTTGTCTGCATGGGTTAAACTAAATACTTTCCCCATGGAAACTTTGCTTTTGCTACACTCCATTTTTCCATGGGCAGCCGCCGCAAATCTCAAGAGGAGGGGCGAGGTGGGGGTGGTTGGGGGGTGTGAAAAAACAAAACTATATAAATAAAATAAACTTACCTTCAAGGACAGCGCTGTCTCCTGTCGCTTCGTGCTCCTCTTCCCTCAATGTGGTGTCTCAGCATTCAATGGGAACCCAGCACAGGCCCCCCAGCAATCCTGGCACTGCTTTCATGCTAAAGCTAGCATGAAGGCAGCGTCAGGACTGGTCTGAGTGGCTTGGACTGACGCTCAGACACAACCCTGAGGCCTGTGCAGTTTATTCAGCCCGGCTGTTCAACACAGCCAGGCTGGAGAAACCTAAGTGCGCATGTGTGTTTGGCTGGCCTGAAACAGCAAGCCAAAGACACATGCGCACTTAGGTGCACTCTCTTCTCCGCCCCCTCCCTTCTCCCTCCTCCCGTGCCCAAGCCCCGCCCCTCCCTTAACATGCCGCTGACTGAGCCAGCAGCAGAAAAATAAAATGATAGTGAACTATCATTTTATTTTTCTGCTGCTGACTCACCCGGGGGGCGATGCTCCTTCACCATTGCATAGGACCAGCCCCTGCATTTGTCTAAGGGGTATTTCCTCCCATTTTTTACACCCTGGGTCGAAATGTAATGCTTCAATTCACTAAAGTAAATGTACAACTGTTTTCAAGATAAAACTGTGGCTGACGAGGAAATTGTGAAGGCACCCTAATTCGCAAATGAAATATCCTGCCCAACAAGTCCAAGAAAAGCCCATTGAAGCAGATTTGCTCAGTCGTAACTGTGCACCCCACAGGTCTCCAATCAAATGCTTTCAAATACAGTTAACACTCCTAAATGGAAGTGGTTGTGCTACTTATTTCAATATAGAATTCCAAATATCTTGGGCAATGTAGAAAGTTGTACATTCTAAAAGATTCTTGTTGCATGCAAATTCTCGTTCATAAAGATCTGTGAGAAACAAGAGCGCTTTTTGAGTGTGGGAGGTATTTTAATTGCTTTGAACTGTATAAGGCCATGGACGTCATTTAGGGGTCACCCCTAGCTTGCCCTTTGCTACCCAGTACTACTTTTGCGACCCCAGGCTTCAGAGATGGCAAATTATGTGTCAGGAACACATGGGCAGCTCGTCCTTATGGACATCAGTTGGGGCTCCACTTTCTTTGTTTTCTGTCAATTTGTTATCACAATAATAGTGAATAATACAATATTATTTCCTAGTAGAGTAATGAAAATGGAGTACAGTTATCTGGTGTATGCCCTTCCATGGCAGCAGAGGTAAGTATAAAATGCTTTAAATGTATGTTGTGTGCGTGCTTGCGGGTGAGAGAGTTTGTGTGAGAGAATGTGTAAGTGTGAACTTGTATGTATGTGTAAGTATGTGTGTGTGAGTGAAAGTGGAGGTCAAAGGGCGTGTAATGCCACTTCCTCTATCCCTAGCATTTCGGTGAATTGACATCCATGGATAAAGCTGTTCCTTTGGAAGATGCATTAGTACAAAATCTGAAATTGTTTTAAGTCTACATTATTCCTCGTGCCTGAAATGGCTCAGACTTTCAAGAATAAATTCATACACATAGCATCATACATTTGAATAAATTCTAGGTCAAAGCTTACTATTTATAAAGAAGGGGAATAAACAATTGGTTCATCATTAGCAGTCTCTCTGGATCCCATGCAAACAGCTTAAATTGATGAAGTATGTGTAAGGTTTATCTTTTAGTAATGAGACACACATTCATGTAAGGATCAGCCATTTCCTGCACATTGTTACTTTCTGTTTAATGCACCCAGTTTCTTTAAGGCCCCCAGTTAGGAATCCAGGTCCTGGCTCTACTGACAGCTCAGTGTGATGATAATGAAGCCTGATGAGGATCTGACAGCTCGGCTTCATGGTAATGAATTCTGATGTGGGTGTTCATGGTAAGCGAGGAGTTGATGCTTTGCTATGCCATGGCTTCGCCCTGAGGCACCTGGGAAAATATTTACTTGCTATTCATTGTGTACTTAATCTCTACCCAGAGGAATTCACATAGTTCTTAATAGGGCTGTGAATTATATGTGTCGCCCTGAAAATTCACCAGCTAGAGATTGAGAACTTTCCGGCCGGATGCTTCCTGGCCAATCAGGATTGCTTATGAAACAGACAATCCTGTGTGTTTTTTTCTTTTTCCGCAGTTTCTGACCACAGTGTTTAAAGGCTGTGATCTGTAAGGCAATCCACGCATGTTACCACACCTGACCTCTAGGGGGTCACGGTTTAGAACCCTGATTACCATTTTAGGTCTGGAAGACCTTTTGCTGTCTCACAAAGGACATTAAGGCCCAGATTTTTGGGCTTTGTGGGGCAGCAAGTCACCTTGTTGCGCTGCCCTACATCACAGGGAGAGGGCAGGAATGTGCCATTTGTATGCAATATGGTGTATTCCTGTCCTTCTCCCCTGCGCTGGCGCCCTTTTGGCAGCCCAGCGCCAATGGAGGCATCCTTGCACCATGGTGCAAGGGTACCTATGTTGCATGCAGGATTGTTTTTGTGCAGGAAGGGCCCCTTCCTGCACAAAACCAATCATGAGAGGCGTTTTTCCTCTTCCTATGTGTACCCCAAAATGCAGCACACATGGAAAGAGGAAAAAACAAGGAGAAATAAAGATATTTTTCCTCGTTATGCCTCACCTGGGGAGATGTAGGATTTTGGTGCAGTCCTAGGTTTACTAGTTCCGGTAAATCTGGGAATGCGTAAAATATCACGAGAGTTGCGTCCCTGGAGCAGAGTAAGGCAACGCAGTAATTTCTGTGCGTTGCCTTACTCCATATTTTTTAAGCTATTCAAAGCCACAGGAAATGGTTTTGCACGGCTTAAGAAATATGACTTAGTGGTTTGCACCACACATGTACCACACTGCAGGATGCAAGCATTGCGCAAACCCCTCATAAATATGCCCCTTAATCTATGAAGGGAGGGCTCCTTAGTTCATTCACTGTCCACTGTCGGTCTCATTCATGACATTTATCAGCCATTGGTTGATAGTAACTGTGATTCATGATATATGGAGATTTGACAGTGCTATAGGGCATATTACTATTTCATTGCAGTAGGATGTGTCCATGTAGGAAAATATATCCTGTTTTATGCAACTGTTTTTTTTCTGTCTGTCTTACGCCTAGTTTGGTTCTCATCAATCATCCACTAACTGGTTACTGACTTCTCAAATAACTCTCCAGAAATACAATAAACAAATATATTAAGCATTTTGTTCACATATTGCTCACATACTTTGAACAAGTTGGTAATTACACGAACATCCTTATTTTCTTACCTGATGCTCCAGTCAAAGGGCATTTGATGACCCCAGAGAGTTCCAGGAACCTTCCCCAGAATTGGGAACACCAGCAGTGTTCGGTGGGGAGGCCGCTCGTTTGCTTATCTGGCCCCCAACTTATGGATCTCCTTGCTGAGCAGGCTGAGTCAAATGAACCTAGAATTGACCTTTAGAAAGGCTCCGAAAATCTGGCTATTTGTGGACTTGCTATTCTTTTGATGTGGATGCAGATACGATGAGGGGATGGGTTGGTTCTTCTTAGCACTGGGAAACCTTTGGGTAGCCACACGCTCTACAAATTCAACAGAATAGAATAGAATATTTAAGCAAACGCCAAAGAGCTCACCCAGTTTCTTCTGTGCTTCTATAGGTGATAGACTCCACATTTTAGTGTTGTCCCTCATGTCACAAAAGTTATCAAGATGTGACAAGTTTAAGTTTATGAAAGTAAATGAGAGATAAATTAATGTAGAAAGCTGCACTGACATGCATTTTAAATGTGCCATTGCTTGTATTTCAAAGTTCGACTTAGGTGCCTTTTGAATTAAATCTTATGTTAGAAGCTTTAAACTGATATGAAAATGTAACTTAGACTCTCAACTAACAGTGCATATAGAAAACTATATTTAATTTCTTGTGATTAATGAAAGATTAATACGTGCACAATGAGAAAAATGAAGTTTTCGGTTATACCTAATGAACTACAGTGACAAAGTTTTTTGTTTATCTTGAAATGTATTATTCAAATTAAAGAGGCTTTACTAATGTTAAATTTATTAGTTTATAATAGATATGTCTTTTATTAAAATGTATTAACTAAATGCATTTTATATGTTTCTTGTGTTAGCCTAAGTGTGGCATACAGAGCGTGCATTTTGCAGTCATGTAAAAGTGTTGGATTATTTTTTCATAGCATGAAGTCTTCTTCCCATGAGAAGCAAAGTTGTTTCGTAATACGTCCAATGTTTAAATGTGGAGAGATGTACCCATTTGTCCTTGGAAACATTATATTGTAGGAACATTGATTTCGATTGTATACATTTGTTTCACACCTGCTTGGAGTCACAGGGAAAGCAGGTGTTCTCATGTCATGCTTGGAAAGAGATGTGCTTGTGGCAAAATGGAGCCTTCTGACTGTTCTTGATTGGATGATGCCTATTCAATGTAACATGAACTGGCACCTTGGGAGAATCAGATCAATTTCTGTAATTTGAAATGTCAATGGACATTTGAACTTTAGTCTGTCTGCAGCATTTTCCTGAGCAGACCTTTGCTGCTTGCAGAGGTTTTCCCGATGCTTGCTGATCCTGATGTCTTGGTGATGAAGATTTTCCTAAATGCTGTATCCTTTGGAGAGGTATCTTCCTCTCTG
This sequence comes from Pleurodeles waltl, assembly GCF_031143425.1. Taxonomy (NCBI): domain Eukaryota; kingdom Metazoa; phylum Chordata; class Amphibia; order Caudata; family Salamandridae; genus Pleurodeles; species Pleurodeles waltl. The sequence continues at coordinate 969,185,600 of NC_090439.1, forward strand.
ACATTTGCCCTTACCCCTGAAATGTCCATTTTAGATTTAGTGACCCTTTTATTCTAGCCTTTCAGAAGACTCATGCCTGAGGTTCTGATGTGCTGATCTGTTCTCTTTTTACCTACCTTTTGCCAAACTTATTCCAAATTATTTTTGTCTTTTTTGTCCTTTTTTGCATTTTGTCTGCATGTGTTCCTCTCCACACATGTTCTTCCCTGATTTGGTTAGTTCAGCCCAGCCATTGATTGTTGACTCTGCTAAATTTGAATAGACTAATGATTGTTAACTCTAAGCAATGTTTAATCTCAGTGTCTCAGATATTCTGATTGACATTATGTATAGTTCTTACTGTATGATTAGTTTTAATAATGTTAGTTCGTCTGAATGTATTCCGACACCTTGGGCTATGTTTGATGATTATGTACCTTTATAATTTGGTTTTACGAACTCTCTATATGACTTTGAGTTTGTAATAAAACTTTTAACTTTATTACAAAGTGGAGTTTTCCTTCCGTGGCCACATTGGCCATGGTGTCTAAGTTGCTTGGGCATTGTTAATGATTCACCACACTTCTTTCTGGGGCCAAAGGTCTGTCGACCTCTTTGTGCATTTGATTACTGTGAAGGACGAAAAATGCGTCCGCATAGGGTTTCCTCTTGTTTCTGACCTGATAGCCTCACCTCCTGTTCAGTCTCCACAGTCTCCACAGGTCTGGCCACCACCTCCTCCATTTTCTCAATGCTTGTCTTTGTTGTATCTTCTGTCTCTGCTCATTCGTCTGAAATTCTTTCCTTTTCTTGACTCCCTATCCTCTCATAACTTCTTGCCTTATGTTCCTGACACGCATGTGCAGAGATAAAGTAGCTGCTGGGAGAAGCAGTCTTTGCATTAGATAGAGGTGGCACCCCATTCAGTGCACCTCCAAAGGTGCTGCTTAGAAGGGGAGAAAGAGGGTGCCAGGTACCCTCCACTCCTGAGTCAATTTTCTCCGCCTGCAGGGGAATCCCTTTCCCCCTTCATATATGAGGCCAACTTTGCTTCCTGCTTTCCCAACAAATAGATATTGGGTGTGCTAAAAAGCATAGATAGATAGATAGATAGATAGATAGATAGATAGATAGATAGATAGATAGATAGATAGATAGATAGATAGATAGATAGACAGATAGATAGATAGATAGATAGATAGATAGATATGCGATTTCTGCTGAGAAGTGACTGTACTGTCACAGACATGCAAAAGTCCTTCTGAGAAGTGCTAGTACTGTCTTACTAAATGTATGGCATCCCTCCTGGCAGTATCTGCCAATGCAATATGTATGCCGTGCTGGATTAGAAGTATGTCACCCCTGCTGTGAAGTGACAGAAGTGTCTCAGTAGACTTGCAAGAGCACTGTTGAGAAACCATTGAGTGTACATTTTTTAGAAGTGCTAGTACTGTCCTATGGCACTTATGGCATATCTCCTGGCAGTATCTGGCACTTTGCCAATAAACGTGTATAAACCCCTATGTGAAGCATAGCAGCCATCCTGAAAATGCCTCGAATGTTCCCCTAAAAGCCAACCGTCCCTGCTGAGAAGTGAGAACTCTGTCACAGGCTGCAAGGGAAGACCCCCAGTGGGAAGGTGTTCTTGATGTTCCTCTCTGAAAGTGATTATCTTACTGAGGTGTAAAACAACGTTACAAACGCCTAACAGCCTGCTTTCAAATCATATGTGCATTTATTACATCTGCACATCCGCTGTACTCCATGAGGCCCATGGTAATGTACAGGTTTAATCAAAATGTCAGAAAAATCTGAACTTTGCATATTCGTCTGGTGTCTGCTGGTTTAAAGTACATCGTGCATATGCTGTGTTCACTTCAGGGTGAACCCCGTGCACAGTGACTTTATATTAGTGCACCTTTCGGCTCACTGGCTATGTATGAATACAGTTCAAGACAGTGCTCTGGTTCACAACAATACCGAGGCCAATTGTTTTTTTTCAGTGTTTGATCATTTCCAATGTCTTAGCATATTAGAAGGGATCAAACATGTAATTTTGAAACGTCTACTGTTCATTGTGTGAAGATGTTTGCAGAGCTCTGCATGTGCCTTCTGGACACTTCAGAGCACTGAAAGGTCTTCAAGACATGAAATCCGCGTTGTTCAGCCACGTGGGTCGTTAGCATCTAATCCCCCAGATAGAGGCTTGTCCCATGGTCCCAGGTCACGACCCCTGGACACCGTGCAGCTCAGCTTTAGGCGAGTTTTCAAAGTTCAGTTTTAAGTAGTTGTCAGCACCTCGTGCAGTTTGGATGCTTAAAGATTTGCCTCAGTGTTTAAGCCGCTTGAAGGCTTGTTTGGCGATGAGGTGTGAAGTCCGCAAGAGTGGATTCCTGGTTTGAAGCATGCATTCGCCCTGAACGATTATTATACAGTGTCAATTTACATTGGTAATTCCTTGCCGGTTGCCTGGACATGCACTGACAAAGTGAACTGGATGAAGATGTCACGTGGTGCCCCTGGAGCTCGAGGCATTGTATTGGACATGATGATCTGGTGAGTGCGCAGGGCTGACCAGACAGTGCATTTTCACCCCCAAGCAAATTGTACTCATCTGTCCTTGTGCCAAGAACATACACAACAAGAAAGGGCTCTAATGATCCCTTTTTAGATAGGACATTCTACATAGTGATTGACTAAAGAAACCAGAACAGCTTGTCTTTTCCACCAGACCATTGCAGAGCTCCATTTTACAAGAATTTGATTAGGACTGAAGGTTCATCTCAAGGGCAGTTTGAAAAGATCCATTCAGGCCGATTCGAAGACCATCTCTGGATGAGCAGTGAGTTCTAGCTGCCCTTGTTGAACCCCAAGTCCCTGGCCACCCTCATCACTAAACTCTCTACCTCCTTCTTCCCTCCAGTGAACAGCAGCCTTTCAAACACTAGGGACTGGCACGTTCCATGCCCCACTGTGGCCTACTCCAGGCGGTATTGCGTAAACGTGGGGGCGGTACCAGTTACAATCAAGTGGTATGAAGCGGCTGCAAGGCGACATGCCAGCAATGGATACAATGTTTTACTACACAACTAAATCAAAGCCAAGAAAGCAGCAGAACACCTGGTTCCCAGGGAGAAGTGGGAAGAAGAAGAAGACAAAGAAGAAGAAATAAAAATAAGAAGAAAACAAAAGCAGCAGATAGTTATGTAGTTAGCACAGTTACCCATCACCACCCTTAGTGGATTCTTAAAGCCTTGCCAGACATTTGTAAATCTGGCCCTTAGAGTGTACTGGAATGGCCCTCTCCTCTTCCGTTCTACTAGAAAAGGCCATTCAGGATTTGGAATCATTTATTAAAGCAAAGTGCCAGAAAAAGTTAGAGAGCTTCAGGAGGAGAGATAATTGGGGAGGAGCATGCATCAGGAAGAGAGATGGGAAGGGGATGGAAAAGCTGTTGGACAAGAGGTAAGAAAGAGGAAGAATGCTACAGATGGAGAGATGAAACAAGCCCTGGAGGCGAGAGACAGACATAGTGGAGTCATGAACAGTTTCCAATCACAACACAAATCTCAGCCAATTGACGTGCGAGGGGTGAGATGGGGCTATGGAGCAGGCCTGTGACAACCCTGTTGTCAGTGCTACTGTGAGATACTGGGTAGTTCGTACAAGCGGCATTGAGTAAGGCGTACCTTGTATTGGGATGCTGTTGCTGTTAAGTTGCATTAGAAAGTTTTCATGGCAGACCTATGAGGGCAGTGATAACTCTTCCATCCGTCCTGCCTAGGGTGTTGGCTGGGCCTTGTATATATCATGGCAAAGATTTCAACTGAATGCTTACTTTGTATCACGTGAATGATTGCTTTCACTGTCACTTTCACTTTACAATATATTCATTTCATGATCTTCCAAGATATAAATAGTGGGGCGTATCCTGGATGCTCTGAATTAGGTCTGCCCCAATGCAAGCCAGTGCGACCAGTTTATTGTGTTTGTAGTTGAAAAGAAAACGTGAAGCCTCATAAAACAGAAGGGCTCCTCCCCGTGCCAAACCTTGGGATGATCACACTGTTAATGAGTGATCCTTTCTGTGCACGACTGTGAACTTTGTTCGCATTGAGGAACCTGTGACACATGGGGATAGCACCGAGTACGATGTAGAAACACAGGAACATTAGTGAAGTTCCCCATTCTGCAGAATAAATATGAGACAGCAGCACTGCTGATATTCCAGTCCAGGGAGTTTCCAGAAGTGAGAGAGGCAGCGATGACACATGGGAAGCACAGAGGTTTGGCTAATTATGAACCATTAGCTAGTGCGTGTACAGGTCACGGGTATTGAGGGTGCTTTTAGATTCAATATTGCATTAAGTTCCCCATAAACAGGCTATTATCAGACGCACGAGGAACATGTCAGGGTGGGGGTGATGGACCGGAGATAAAAGCAATAACGCTGTAGAACTTAAATCAAACTTAAATTAAATCAGGGAACGAGATGCACTCCTGCAAGGGCGTCTAAGGGGACAACATGCCCTTCTGCAAAGGCATTTAAGGGGACAGGATGCCCTCCTGGAAAGGCATCTAAAGGGACAAGATGCCCTCCTGCCAGGGCGTCTAAGGGAACAACATGCCCTCCTGCAAAGGCATTTAAGGGGATAAGATGCCCTCCTGCAAGGGTGCCTAAGGGAACAAGATGCCCCTCAGCAAGGGCGTCTCAGGGGACAACATGCCCTCCTGCAAAGACATCTAAGGGGACAAGATGCCCTCCTGCAAGGGCATCTAAGGGGACAAGAAGCCCTCCCACCAGGGTGCCTAAGGGAACACGATGCCCCAAAACAAGGGAGTCTAAGGGGACAAGATACCCTCCTGCAAGGGCATCTTAGGGAACAAGATGCCTTTCTGCAAGGGCGTCTAAAGGAACAAGATGCCCTCCTGCAAGGGTGCCTAAGGGAACAAGATGCCCCTCAACAAGGGAGTCTAAAGGGACAAGATACCCTCCTGCAAGGGCATCTTAGGGAAAAAGATGCCTTCCTGCAAGGGTGCCTAAGGATACAAGATGCCCCTCAACAAGGGTGTCTAAAGGAACAAGATGCCCTCCTGCAAGGTTGTCTAAGGGAACATGATGCCCTCCTGAAAGGCATATAAAGGAACAAGATACCCTCCAGGAAGGGTGACTAAGGCAACAAGATGCCACTCAACAAGGGCGTCTAAAGGAACAACATGCCCTCCTTCAAGGGTGTTTAAGGGAAGAAGATTTCCTCCTGCAAGGGCGTCTAAGAGAACAAAATGTCCTCCTGCAAGTGTGTCTAAGGAGTGTCTAAGGGGACAAAATGTCCTCCTGCCAGAGCACCTAAGGGAATGAGATGCCATCCTGCAAGGGTGCCTAAGGGAACAAGATGCCCCTCAACAAGGGTGTCTAAAAGAACAAAATGCCCTCCTGCAAGGTTGTCTAAGGGAACAAGATGCCCTCCTGCAAGGCATCTAAAGGAACAAGATGCCCTCCTGGTAGGGTGACTAAGGCAACAAGATGCCCCTCAACAAGGGCGTCTAAAGGAACAACATGCCTTCCTTCAAGGGTTTCTAAGGGAACAAGATTTCCTCCTGCAATGTCGTCTAAGAGAACGAGATGCCCTCCTGCAAATGTGTCTAAGGAATGTCTAAGGAGACAAATGTCCTCCTGCCAGAGCACCTAAGGGAATGAGATGCCATCCTGCAAGGGTGTCTAAGGGGACAAGATGTCCGCCTGCAAGGGCGTCTAACGGAACAAGATGCCCTCCTGCCTGCCAGAGCACTTAAGGGAACAAGATGACCTCCTGCCAGGGCATCTAAGGGGACAAGATGCCCTCTTGCCACGGCATCTAAGGGTGCAAAATGCCCTCCTGCCAGGGCATCTAGGGGATAGGATGCCCTCCTGCAAGGGTGCCTAAGGGAACGAGATACCCTCCTGCATCACTTGAACTTTGACAGTAAGGACTTTACAGGGGATATTAGAGTAGGTGTTCCAATAAAGCAATCAAAACTCTTACTTACCCCCATTGTTAAGAAGGAAAGAAAAGCAAAGCTAATAAAAAGTGAATATTCTTAAAAGCGGAAGAAGCATATTGTTGTAGATTATTGCCACCGATTTTTCATTCACACAGCAGCTTGTCTTTCAAGCCCAGTACCCTTGATGTGTTGTACTTCAGATGGGGCTTCTGATAGACACTTTTTCTTGCTTTCTTTATTCAGAAAATCGTGCAGTGTGTGCAGTGGCACAGTTGGCCAGAGCACCCCAAGTACTACTGTTATCAGATCATGGTGTGGAGGCCAATTTCCTTCAACTGCATTAGGACTGATGGAGGCCTTGAACCTGGTTGGTGTCTGTCTCGTTTATCGGGGAAGTTGGACTGGTTTCCATCACCAGGCATGATCATGCCACAGTTGCATAGTGGAGTTACTGTGGCACTCCATTAATAATCTGTTCAAGTCACTCACCTCCCTGCTCTACCCAGTGCCTCTCTGCCCGGCGGTGAGGCTAGTATATATTTTGTTGGGTCAGCGCAACAAAAGTGACGCAACTTTGACACAAAGGGCCTAATTCATACTTTTTCACGCCGCATTTGCGTAATTTTGTGACGCGAAAGCGGTGCAAACTTACAAAAAATTGAAGTTTGTAAGTTTGCGCCGCTTTTGCATCGAAAAATTACGCAAATGTGGAGCTAAAAAAGTATAAATCAGGCCCAAAATCTTAGTAAATCTGGGCTCGAGTCTCCGAGACTACAAAATGGGGCAATTTTCCCTACGCTGATATCTCAAAGAGCTCTGTATCATTTGTATACAAGTCTTTGCTCTCCTGTCACTCACTTAAATGTTTTCTGGATCGGTTGCATTTTAACGCAGATCTGGAAAAAATCTGATTTAGAGTGAACTGTTTTTCACTTAATAAAACCCTGTTCAAACTTCTCTCCAAGGTACTGTAGTGCAACTTTTTTTTTTTATTGAAACACAGAGCGTGTTTCCATCAAAATATCATTTAGATGTTCTTAGAAACATGTCCATGAGTAAGGGAGAAAAATAACGAAGACATGACCGGGGTTCTTTAAGTGAAATAGGTGGTACTTGCTGTAAGTGCCTCTTGAGTAGACTCCAGCCTCCTAGCTCCTCTGAGACATTCCTAGCTTAATTACTTAAACAGGTATTTACATTAGGGGGTAAGAGGTGGTGTTATTCAACCCCCAGGCCTCCCTGAAAGGCGGGTGAACCTTCCACCTCTCTGCATTTCAAAAGGTCAATATGTTGGAGAAGTATACTTTTAGGTCCTGGCTTTCCTTGTACTTTATCTATGCCTGCACGAGTGATGCCCGTGTTTAATGTGTGTGATGCACGTGGAATGCACGTGTCAGTGTTCCACATTGGCAGAGTCACTTGAACTATAGTATTTTGCGGCTGCAACATATTCTGTAAAATTATGGATTTGCTGCATTTGACACAATCTGCAGATTTAACAAACAAAATATTTCTAGTTCAAATTGATCAAAAGTTACCACAAACATGGTAACACATGTTTCTGCACAATGGAAGGCCCTTCGCAAAGCTGACTGGTCATCTTTTTGTTGCTTATTGCTGCATTTAGGTGTCAGACTGGTGCTAATAAATTGAAACCTTTCCAGATAGCGTTAACGTGTAAAAATGACAAAGAATTAGGTGATACTATCACAAAATGTGCCGAATTAAACTGAATTACGCTGCATAATTTGCCTTTTCTTGCCGCATAATTTAGTAAACCCTACCACATAATGTGGTTCTGTCCTGCCAAATAATTCCAGTGGCCATGCATATTGGTGAGCTGGGAAAGCTAATTTTTGGATGAGCAAGAGTATCACACTCCTGTTTGGATGTATCATGAGACTCGGTCTTGGATTGCACTTGCATGTCATCCATAACCTGAATTCTGATGTGAACGTGGCCTAGATAAAACTGCTTATTTATCTGCTACTGCTTAGACCACTTCCCCTTAACATCTACTTGATTTCTTTCCTTAATTGTGTTACTCTGAGTAACACCAAAGTGCTGCTGATAGAGGCATGGAAAGAAACTGGGGCCTTAGGATAGTGACAGGAAGGAGGCCAGAATGGTACTCTGTAATTTGGTAATCTCGGCTAGGCTCCAACTGGTCCAGATACACCACCTTCACAGAATATATTACACTCCAGAATGAATGCGTCCACCCTCTGCACCAGATATCAATCCACCTGGGGGACGCTCCTCCATATGGTTTGGGAATGCCCGCTATTCAACCATATTGGAGATGAGTCCATCGTGCAATGAAGGAAACATTCCCCAGCGCCATCACATCACCTAAAGTTGTCCTTCTGGGCATAAGGGTTGGAAAGGGTGGAACGCAGTCCTAGCATACCTTTGTTGGCCTAGGTTACTTGGCGGCCAAGTGTGACATAGAAAAACACTGCAGGAACCCACAGCCTCCCACTTTGAGAGAATGGCACACTGACAAGGACATTCTTGTACTCTTGAACGTAGGTATACAAGGCAAGAGGGTACCAGAATAAACATTACAGGGTGTGGGGGACAATGGATGAAATCTATGTACTAACACCACCTGACTACCAGGGAAGCAATATAGCTTTACACGCCCCACATGTGTGCCCCCTTATCATTGCATCCTGCATAAATCTATCAACAGTTACCACATTACGAACTCCTGTATTAACCTGCTGATATTAATTATATGGTGTCCACATTGTTTATTATCGAAATGATAAGTGTACACTGTTGAACCCCTTCGCTGCCAGGCCTTTTCCCACTCAGGTGCCAAGCCTTTTTTGGCTATTTGGGGCACTTAGCGCTTAGGTCCTCATAAAGTTTTATCCACATAAGCTACCCCCGCCAAATTTGCTTCCTTTTTTTCCAACATCCTAGGGATTATAGAGGTACCTAGAGTTTGTGAGTTCCCCTGGAGGAGACCATGAAATTAGTAAAAATACAGCAAAAATGTTGTTTTTTAAAAACAAAATGGGAAAAAGGGCTGCAGAAGAAGGCTTGTGTTTTTCCCCTGAAAATGGCATCAACAAAGGGTTTGAGGTGCTAAAATCACCATCTTCCTAGCTTTCAGGAACAGGCAGACGTGAATCAGAAAACCACATTTTTCAACACAATTTTGGCATTTTACTGGGACATACCCAATTTTTACAATTTTTTGTGCTTTTGCCTCCTTCCAGTTAGTGACAGAAATGTCTGTGAAGCCAATGCTGGATCCCAGACAGCTAAACAGTTCTAAAAAGTATACAAAATTATGAATTGAGCAAGAGGACACTTGTGTAGGTCCTACAAGGTTTTCCTACAGAGAATAATAGCCGAAATAAAAAAATATTGAAATTGAGATAAAAAAAACTGTCATTTTTCTTCACGTATTACTCTGTAACTTTTTCCTGCAAGTCAGATTTTCGAAAGCAATATACTGTTACGTCTACTGGACTTTTCTGGTTGTGGGGATATATAGGGCTTGTAGGTTCATCAAGAACTCTAGGTACCTAGAGCCAATAAAGGAGCTGCACCTTGCAATGGGTTTTCATTGTATACCGGGTATATAGCAAATCATTAGGTGAAATATAAAGAGTAAAAAATAAGTATCAAGGAAACCTTTGTATTTTCAAAATGGGTACAAGATAATGTGTTGATAAGCAGTTCTTATTTGCACATCTCTGAATTCCAGAGTCCCCATACTAGCATGTGAATTACAGGGCATTTCTCAAATAGTTGTGTTTTTTACACACTGTCTTACATTTGGAAGGAAAAAATGTAGAGAAAGACAAGGGGCAATAACACTTGTCCTTCTATTCTGTGTTCCCCCAAGTCTCCCAATCAAAATTGTACCTCAGTTGTGTGGGTAGGCCTAACGCCCGCGACAGGAAATGCAACATGGACACATCAGGTTTGTTCATTGAAATCTGATGTATTATTTGGAAAGTGCGTAGCTGGGGATTTTGGCCTTTAGCTCAGTCAATGCGATCGTGCTGCAGGAATGCTCAAAGAGACATTAAAAAAGAAGGAAAAGCCTTTCCTTCCTTTTTCAAGCCCCTCTGACCTCCCCTGCCCCTGTGCCAAGGAGAAACAAATCTGTTTCTCCTCGGATAGTGCTGGAAGCATGCTTCCAGCGTGATGGGAAGCGACCTCTGATGAGGTCACTGCGCGATCTCGTGCTGATGTCATCAGATGTCACTTAGGGGTGCAGGGGCGGGGTGGAAGGGGAAGCAATTCCCCTTCCAGCCCTGGCTTTTTTGCCCTTGGGGTGAGCATTAGCGCTTCCCCCGAGGGCCTCTAGCAGGACATAATGGTTACGTCCGTGGCGCCCCAACTCCACGTCACCAGACATAACCATTACATCCGTGGCGGGGAATGGGTTAAAGCCATTTTTGTTATTCAATGAAATAAAAACATTTTGGGAAAAAAATAACTGCCAACTGGCACCATAGAACCTTGGCAGAAGGAAAGCCACGTTCTAAAGGTGAAAGGGAATAGGGAAGGTAAGGGTGAAGAATGGAAGTGGAAACCACTATAAAATATTATATATTATAACATATTATAAAGTATACTTTTTTATGACTTCAGGCAAAAGACCCTACGGTGTGACCTTGTACACTGCAGTTATATGCTCACTAGTATAACTAATATCTATGGTTATCAAAGAGCTTATCACCAAGTGAAGGTTGTCTAGGCATTCAGGGCCGAATTTCTCAAAGTGTTGTGTTGCTCTTGCATCACTAAAGTCAGATTTTCCAAGCCACATAAGGCCACCTTGCCTGGACCTGTGACGCTCGGTAAATCTGGAGTAACGCAAGCCACCACAAGTTGCTCCTTTGCATTACTTTACCCCAGGGAGGCATTCCATTGGCGGAGTGAGGGTGTTCCCATACATCCACCCATGGACTTTGGCGCATTCCCAGATTTACCATGAGTGGTAGACAAGGGAATGCGTTAAAATGCAATGCCTTCCCATGAGGGGTGTAACAAGGAGAATATATTTATTTCTCCTCTTTTTTCCTCTTTCTACCTGTGCTGCACATGTAGAAAGAAGGAAAAGCCTTACTGTATTGTTTTTGTGTAGGAAAATGTCCCTTCCTGCACAAAAACTATCCTGCCTGCAATGCAGGCACCCTTGCACCATGATGCATGGGTGCTTGCGATGGAGCTAGACAAAAGTGCACCACTGCAAGGAGGGGACAGGAATGTGCTATATATTGTTAGATATCGCACATTCCTGCCCTCTCGCTTACACACTACACAGCAGGGTGTCTTGCTACACTGTGCTGCGTGAAATATTCATAAATCTGCTCTCAGGTTTGTGCTGTAATTATTGTCGGAGTTAGAAGTATTAATTTTATCAGCGTCAGTAGGGTGAAACATTGGGTTATCCTCAATGCATAACACAGTGTCCATAACATTACTGGCAAGTCTTACTTGATGCCTGGTGGGGTTTCGTTGTGATGTGTATTTATGGTTTACACCACAGCTTTTGATACTGTTCTGAGCAATGTGCTTTTTATTGTCCAGATTGACAGCGCAGCTTTTGCCAGTCAATTATTTGAGCATCACTAGAGAGGGGCTCTGGCTCCACCCACATATTGGAAGCCAGGAGTATATGGTTTGATTAGGCAGAATTTGTGTACTTCCACAAAACATTGTTTGCCCTCCACCAACTTTGATTATTTTGTATATTTAAGAATTTATTAATGCTATTAAAGTATCTTAGATAACTAGATCATTTATGGCTTTTGCTCTTTCTCTGGCAGCAGCACAGCCGGGAGGAGGACAGTCATTAACCCACCTAGATTTTTAGGTCTGGCTTGACAGTGGAACTGTCCCTGACCTTTTAACTTTCTCCAATATTGTTCTACAGTTCTTTGCTTGCACACAAATACATATCCATTCTCATGCTATTTACTTGTAATGCTTGACATTACCATACAACATTGCTTTGTAGCCAGGCCTATCAGCATTGCCAGTGCTTGTTTACGGATGGGAGTCCCACAGACATAGTGGTTATGCAGAGCAACCGCTGTCGCTCTGATGACAGAACCGCTGTTAACTCCACTGTTGGAAACAGCTTCACAGTGGGCAAACTGCTGGCATTCAGTGGAGAACAACCTGGCATCGGAAGGACCACCATATCCAGAGTGGGCCTCCCAAAAACTTCTAAAGCAATTTTTTCCTGCCTGAGACAGAATGTCAGTAGTAGGCAGGAAAAAGCAATCAGTGTCCCCCACAGACTTGGAGAAAACTCACAGCCCTTCAAAGACCTTAATTTTTGTTTTAAAAAACAAATACCAATTCTGGGGGATTGTCTTTAAAGAATTTTAAAAAATGCTGATCGGCTGCCATGCCGCCATAGCAATGCAGGCAGCCAGCCAGTTATGTGCAATAAAAGTTCTTATTGCCATTAGCAGTTTAGCCATCAAGCACAGTGCATTCAGCTGCCCTCGCGCTCAAGAAACACACAGCGGAAACATCAGAAGTTTCAGCTCGTGAACAGGAAGGCCCTCATGGCTATTTGATCAACTCTTCAGTCCAGACATCTCAATACAGATAATTAGCTTGATCATACAATGTGGCCTCAGGTTCCCTCTTCAATTAAATTAAGCAGGCTGCTGGAAGGCAGCTTTTTTAGGGTCGAGCGCACAAGCACTCCTTCCATGTTCTAATGTCTCTTTGGGCTTTTAACCACACCCATGTCACGCCTGTCACTTTCAGTGGTTCGTGGGCTTGCCTTTTAAAATCTGCTTTATTTCATTAGTGAAAGGAATGTCTAGGTCATGCTTTTTCCGATGTTTAGCCCTTCTCGAGTGCACCGGCCAACTACTGAAAACATACAAGGCTCCATGTTTTCAGCCTGGTTTGTTGCACTACTTCAACTTTTTATTTTCCACACAGCATGATCACGCTGGGTTTTACATAGCACGATTGCGCTTGTATTTTTTCTTTCAGTTTATGTGGCAAGAAAAGTCTGGTTAGGAGTTAACAACGCTGATAGCTCTAACTCAAGCAAATGCAAAACCCGTTGCATTGCAAATGCTTGTTTGTCTGCCACAACATTTCATTCGACCAATCGCAGCGCTCCAGTGGAAAAGAACGTCAGCTGCTAACAGAAAAGCAAGCGTGTACAAGGAGGCACGTTCCATCAGTCGCCAAAGCCCCTGCATGCAGTGGTGCGTGGCCCTAGCATAACACAGTGTCCCAACTCGTACAATTGGATGCTTGGGTTGTGCCTGGCTGTTGCCTACACTTACATCATATCAATGCATTAGAATCGACCTGCATGGCTGTGTCCTTCTGCCAGGGTGCCGTGGGTGACAGTTCAATAGATGGTTCTTGATCTCAAAAACAGGAACCTCCCTCCCAAGTCCTGGGCACATCACGAGGATTATTCTCGGGTGTGACTAAGAATTATGTCCACACTCATGCAAGCATGACAGACAAATAAAGCACTGAGTAAGAAGTAAAAAGCGGGAACATCAGATGGCATTTCTCCATTCTGCAGAGAAGGAATGGAATTCGGAAAAAAGCAGCAAGCCTGACCTTCAGGGCACGGGTGTTAGAGATGAGACAGGCAGCTGATGGTCGGTGGAGGAGCGGCTGTGTATGAACCAGAGGTTAGAGGTCATGCAGTGCCTCGGCATCTCTGGATTAATTCAGATTAAAGCCAGCAGCTGCTTTCCATCACAAGAAAGGAGAAAACGCCAGAAGCATAAAAACACACATGCACACAGGAGCATGCCAGTGCAACGTGCACACTGGATGATTTGATTGCATCACTGCAAGAAGTAGAATTCGTTCAAAAAATAATTTATGAACATAAACTCAGAAGGTTATAATAAAGAATGCCTTAATAAATTGGTGTCATTACACTGTAGGTGCGCTCTATATACATTTTCGATATTATTATTATTATATGAAGAACAAAACATTCAATTCACAATAATAATGAGGTGTTTTCTACAGCAAACACTCTGAATTGAGTCACATCGAGCTATTCCCAAATTTGCTTAGCGAAATGAAACAGTAAGGGAAAGTGATGTCCAGAATCACACCATCTGGCCCAGGGCTAAGCTTGGCCTACCTTCCAGGTTTACCAGTCACACAGTCCACAGTTCAGCCACAGTGAGGTTTACGACGTGCCTCTAATGTAGTGCAGAAGGGCAATGGTTGGCGCTCAGCTGTCTATCTACAGCTAGAACGACCCATTAAGATTAATAAAGTTGTCTTACAAAATATACAAATCACATGATAAATGAAAGTGACACTATATAAGAAATACGTCTAGAAACACATTAGACAAGCCAAGTGTGATTCAAGGAGTAAGTAGAGAGACCAGAACAAACTTTGCAAAATTAGTACAAAGCCCTGCATCCAATTAAATGGATTAAAAATGCATCTGTGTTGTTTTCCATAGATGACTTTATGTGTTAATATTCCGTGAAAAAAATAAGTTAAAGGAGAGTTATGTTTAACAAAGAGTCAAACTGGCTTGATTTCAAAAACTAAAAAGAGATAAAATTAAAATGTCATGGTAAAGCCTGAACCTTAGCTGTCATCGTCTTTCTCACTCTCCCTCAACCCCCACCATCCTTTGTGGAAAGTGTAAATGAGATGTCAATGAGAAAATGAATATGTATGTGGATGAGTGTCTTTTCATTATAGCTTTAATTTCTCATTATGTACATTATTACCATTACCATCGCGTAATGTACTTCAAGGTTAACCCATAAAATATGACAATGCAATCAACAATCATCAGGCAAAGCATAATGAAAGTAATACCCTAGCATTGTGCTAAATAATGCAGTCTGTTCTATGGTCATCTTTAAATTACACACAAAACAGTCAATGTACATATCTCGTGACCACATAGAGGCAACATTCACACTTTTGAAACACAGAACATCTGTTGGGACGCAGAGGCAAGTTTGCAGATTAGAGCCTCTGACCCAAAACCGGTATTGTGGTAGATTTTCTTGAATACCCAGAAAAAGAACCAGAAACCGAGACACAG
This sequence comes from Pleurodeles waltl, assembly GCF_031143425.1. NCBI lineage: Eukaryota > Metazoa > Chordata > Amphibia > Caudata > Salamandridae > Pleurodeles > Pleurodeles waltl. The sequence goes on from NC_090439.1 coordinate 969,200,619, forward strand.
CAAAATACATGCAAGTTTACTGAGCTCATTGGCTCCCTGGATTCTGTGTGATCTCGCCAATTTTAACGTGGTAATCAGTTAGAAATTTGCAAGCCTGAATAGTCTGACCAGAAGAGAAAGACGTGAACAACAGATTCCTCTACATTCATACAAAAGCTGCATAAATTAAAACCAGGAAACTTCTTGCCCAAGCACTTGGTTACAGCTCCCATAATTAATAATACCCCATGGCAAAAATTTACAAATGCAAAATTCCATTTTATGATTATTCAAACAGGTAAGGTAGCGTTCAGTTCTTCGCTCTCCCTTCAACAACAGAAACTGTATACACAAAATCTTAGTTTTATACTTACACACAAGTTGCATCCTAGACTACAATTTAAATACGTCCTTAATCACAGATAATAAGTTGGTATTGAGGATCTCATATTTTGTCCAACCATATTCTTTTCCTAGATGTAACAACACGATTCTGCTGTGCTTAATCTTGGGTCAATTTTTTATATGGTAGTCTTTAAAAGATTTTTTTAAGCAAATCTATAACCTTCGCCAAGCCCAGAATATTTTATCAAAGCAATATCGATTCAAGATACATTCTAGGGCAATACTCTATGACCAAGACCACAAAATATTGGAAATAGCAGACCAGCTGCTGCAAGGACAAACAACCATTTCAAAAAGAATGGTCTCTTAAGAGTTATTGTAAGAAACTAGAGTATTAGCTGAGGATGGTGAAAACCCACCTGAAATAATAATTACAATGCTTGTCTGGGTGAACCACTAAAGTCACTAACTAAACCTGTGCTTAACATTACATAATTGTCTAAAGCCAGTCCTTGTCTGGCGGCATTACTGTCAATTGAGAACTTTTATACACAGCTATTATCAGCAAATACTCTGGATTTTGTCCGTTACACTTCCAGTGTTTTTATGGATGTTTAGCTAAATAAAACACGTTTTGGCTGTGCTGTTTGACCACACATGTTATGCAAAGAAACAAATTGTATCTTTCTGCGTATTGCGAACTGTCTGACATATGCAACATGTGCGTTGCTGTAATATTGTGTTGAATTTATTAGACTGGCCAAGTGATTTATGCTGGATGTTGACAATGTAATACTTGTTTTTGAATTTTCTATATTTATATCTATGTTATATATCCTATAATAAATTGAAATTATTTTTGTAATATTGTTTTGATTTGTTTGAATTTGAGTGCTCTAGACTATTATGTAATATTGTGGTGGGCATTTTCTGCTGGCAAATCCCATGTGTACATTTACCTGCAGTAGAACTGTTGCTTGTTGTAGCACCTCTCCTCTTCTTTGACTGCCCACTTTGCGTGGAGGGTTTGTGCAGGTTTCTCGCTCCACTTCTACAAATTGTAATAGCAAACCTGTGCTTAATCCTCTGCTAGCTTGGCACAAAGTTGTCAGGCTTAACTCAGAGGCGATGTGTACAGTGTTTATTCAGCACTCAAATAGAATTATGGTGAAAACCCAAAACAAGAATAATCCCAACACAGTTTGGAAAAATAGAGTACATTTTAATACATAATATTACACCAAAACATAAAACTTGAATGAGCAGTACCAGAGATATGAATTTTTAAAGTTTGAATTAAAAATAGCACCAAAAAGCATAAAGCGCCAATGGCAGTTATCTGGTCAAGCTAGGCCGAGTCAAAGTCAAAGGTCAAGGCCAACCATGAGAGAGCATGCTTCGGATACAGCCATCACGTTCACCTAGGTAGAAAGTTTACTGTCTGACTTAGAAACTTTTATGGAGAAAAAGTGGTCATTGACGAGTCGTCAGCCGGGCAAGCTGCAAACTGGATCTAAAGCAGGGCTTGACAACAGCGAGTTACTGAAGTTTAGTGAACCGGGCAGTCGCTGCTGAAGTAGGGAAAGCTCGTGCAGGAGAAGTCTGTGCCGAGGAATGCCTCGACGTCGATCAGCTTCAGCTCGGCATCGGTCTTTGTGAAGCCTTCAAAATTGTGACTTAGAGAGCATCTCTTTCAGCTGGTCATATCAGCAAGGTGAGTTGAACCATCGAATCTGCGTCAATGGCTGCAGTTTTGATGATGACTGTGGTCTGCTTTGGCTCTCCAGGCAGAAAGTTGGCAAAACTTTTCTACATCTCAGATCCTGTAATTTGGGGACCAGAGAAGCAGACTCTAACACCAGCCAATGATACAAGAACTGGGGGCCCCACGTGGGGGTTAGGACTCACAGAAGCAGAGGCCAGCAGGAGGGACCATAGTAGGTCTAGTTGGAACTGCTCAGTTGGGCAGTTTCAGGGAAAGGACTTATGAAATTTAGTTGTGTCCCTGGAGCTCAAACAAGAAGTCAGTTAGCTGACCCTTGGAGTCACTTCAGGGGTCCTTGCTTCAAGACACGCAGGCCCAGTCTTTTTTCAGTCATCCTTCAGGTTCTTCAGACAGCGGACAGTCCTTCTTTTGATTCTTCATATGCCCAGGAGTGTTTTGAAGAGAGGTCTGTGGGGTCCACTTCTGCCCAAAGCCAACCTTTGGGTGGAGGGCAAGCCTTTGTAGACCCGTAAACCAGTTCTGGTCAGTTCATCAATCATTACTGGATTGGGTGCCATTGGGTGCCAGCCTGACTACAGAGACAAAGGGGAGGCAGGCCTAGGTGTGTGTTTCCTCTGCTATTTACAGGGTAGGTATCCTTTGAAGATAAAGAAAGAGCTGGGCTCAACCCCAGGCCATCCTGTCAGTGGTGGAATATCCCTCCTCATTACTAGTGCCCTTTGCCCACTGTATGGGAGCAATACAAATCTCACCACAGGGGAGCTGTCAGGTGACAGTTTTACAATGGCAAGAAAGCCTTTTGGTTTAAGGACAGAAAAGAATAACTTTCTAAATGTGTAATTGTAGGAAAGTACCATCTTGCCTGGCATGTTACCCCCATTTTTCACTGTATATATGTTGTTTTAGTTGTATGTGTCACTGGGACCCTGCCAGCCAGGGCCCCAGTGCTCATAAGTGTGCCTGAAAGTGTTACCTGTGTTATGACTAACTGTCTCACTGAGGCTCTGCTAATCAGAACCTCAGTGGTTATGTTCTCTCATTTCTTTCAAATTGTCACTAACAGGCTAGTGACCAATTTTACCAATTTACATTGGCTTACTGGAACACCCTTATAATTCCCTAGTATATGGTACTGAGGTACCCAGGGTATTGGGGTTCCAGGAGATTCTTATGGGCTCCAGCATTTCTTTTGCCACCCATAGGGAGCTCTGACAATTCTTACACAGGCCTGCAACTGCAGCCTGAGTGAAATAACGTCCACGTTATTTCACAGCCATTTTACACTGCACTTAAGTAACTTATAAGTCACCTATATGTCTAACCTTTACCTGGTAAAGGTTGAGTGCTAAGTTACTTAGTGTGTGGGCACCCTGGCACTAGCCAAGGTGCCCCCACATTGTTCAGGGCCAATTCCCCGGACTTTGTGAGTGCAGGGACACCATTACATGCGTGCACTACATATGGATCACTACCTATGTGTAGCTTCACAATGGTAACTCCGAATATGGCCATGTAACATGTCTAAGATCATGGAATTGCCCCCTCTATGCCATCCTGGCATTGTTGGTGCAATCCCATGATCCCACGGGTCTCTAGCACAGACCCTGGCACTGCCAAACTGCCTTTCCCGGGGTTTCACTGCAGCTGCTACTGCTGCCAACCCCTCAGACATGTTTCTGCCCTCCTGTGGTCCAGCCAGGCCTGGCCCAGGAAGGCAGAACAAAGGACTTCCTCAGAGAGAGGGTGTTACACCCTCTCCCTTTGGAAAATGGTGTTAGGGCTGGGGAGGAGTAGCCTCCCCCAGCCTCTGGAAATGCTTTCATGGGCACACATGGTGCCCATTTCTGCATAAGCCAGTCTACACCGGTTCAGGGACCCCTCAGCCCTGCTCTGGCGCGAAACTGGACAAAGGAAAGGGGAGTGACCACTCCCCTGACCTGCACCTCCCCTGGGAGGTGCCCAGAGCTCCTCCAGTGTGCTCCAGACCTCTGCCATCTTGGAAACAGAGGTGCTGCTGGCACACTGGACTGCTCTGAGTGGCCAGGGCCAGCAGGTGACGTCAGAGACTCCTTCTGATAGGCTCCTTCAGGTGTTGTTAGCCTATCTTCTCTCCTAAGTAGCCAAACCCTCTTTTCTGGCTATTTAGGGTCTCTTCTTTGGGGATTTCCTTAGATAACGAATGCAAGAGCTCATCCGAGTTCCTCTGCATCTCTCTCTTCACCTTCTGCCAAGGAATCGACTGCTGACCGCGCTGGAAGCCTGCAAAACTGCAACAAAGTAGCGAAGACGACTACTGCAACTCTGTAACGCTGATCCTGCCGCCTTCTCGACTGCTTTCCTGGTGGTGCATGCTGTGGGGGTAGTCTGCCTCCTCTCTGCACTAGAAGCTCCGAAGAAATCTCCCGTGGGTCGACGGAATCGTCCCCCTGCAACCGCAGGCACCAAAGAACTACATCACCAGTACCCTGGGTCTCCTCTCAGCACAACGAGCGAGGTCCCTTGAATCCAGCAACTCTGTCCAAGTGACTCCCACAGTCCAGTGACTCTTCAGTCCAAGTTTGGTGGAGGTAAGTCCTTGCCTCCCCTCACCAGACTGCATTGCTGGGAACCGCGTCTTTTGCAGCTACTCCGGCCTCTGTGCACTTCCGGCGGAAATCCTTTGTGCACAGCCAAGCCTGGGTCCACGGCACTCTAACCTGCATTGCACGACCTCCTAAGTTGACCTCCGGCGACGTGGGACTCCTTTGTGCGACTTCGAGTGAGCACTGTTTCACTCCACTTTGTAGTGCCTGTTCTGGCACTTGTGCGGGTGCTGCCTGCTTCTGAGAGGGCTCCTCTTCTTGCTCGACGCCTCCTCTGTCTCCAGACACAATTGGCGACATTCTGGTCCCTCCTGGGCCACAGCAGCATCCAAAAACCTTAACCGCACGATTTGCAGCTAGCAAGGCTTATTGGCGGTCTTTCTTCAGGAAAACACTTTTGCACGACTCTCAACGGCGTGAGGAATCCGTCTTCCAAAGGGGAAGTTCCTAGCCCTTGTCGTTCCTGCAGAATCTTCAGCTTCTACTGTCCAGTAGCAGCTTCTTTTCACCCACAGCTGGCATTTCCTGGGCATCTGCCCATCTCCGACTTGCTTGTGACTTTTGGACTTGGTCCCCTTGTTCCACAGGTACCCTCGTTTGGAAATCCATCGTTGTTGCATTGCTGATTTGTGTCTTTCCTGCAGAATTCCCCTATCACGACTTCTATGTCCTTTGGGGAACTTTAGTGCACTTTGCACTCACTTTTCAGGGTCTTGGGGTGGGCTATTTTTCTAACCCTAACTGTTTTCTTACAGTCCCAGCGACCCTCTACAAGGTCACATAGGTTTGGGGTCCATTCGTGGTTCGCATTCCACTTTTGGAGTATATGGTTTGTGTTGCCCCTATCCCTATGTGTCCCCATTGCATCCTATTGCAACTATACATTGTTTGCACTGTTTTCTAATACTATACTGCATATTTTTGGTATTGTGTACATATATCTTGTGTATATTTGCTATCCTCATACTGAGGGTACTCACTGAGATACTTTTGGCATATTGTCATAAAAATAAAGTACCTTTATTTTTAGTATATCTGTGTATTGTGTTTTCTTATGATATTGTGCATATGACACTAGTGGTACTGTAGGAGCTTCACTCGTCTCCTAGTTCAGCCTAAGCTGCTCTGCTAAGCTACCATTATCTATCAGCCTAAGCTGCTAGACACCCTATACTCTAATAAGGGATAACTGGGCCTGGTGCAAGGTGTAAGTACCCCTTGGTACTCACTACAAGCCAGTCCAGCCTCCTACATTGGTTGTGCAGTGGTGGGATAAGTGCTCTGTAACTACTTACCACTTTTGTCATTGTACTTTTCATAAGAGAAAAATATACAAAACAAGTTCAGTGTATGTACACCTAACCAAAAAGTTTTGCATTTCTTTTCTCACTTCTTTTCTAAAGTGCTGAAAAGTACTTCTAAACTTTTTAAAAGTTCTTAAAAAGTTAAAAAAGTTTTTTTCCCTGTCTTTCTAAAAGTTCTGACAAACTTTTGTTCCTTTTTCTGTCACTAAAACACTTTCTAAAATGTCTGGCACAGGCCAAACTGTTGATCTGTCCAAACTTGCTTATGATCACCTTAGCTGGAAAGGAGCAAGGAGTCTCTGCATAGAAAGAGGTTTAAGTGTAGGGAAGAATCCCCCAGAGAACTATTGGTTAACATGCTTATAGAACAGGATAAGGCCAGAGGTGCCCCATCTGTTGAAATAGTAGCTAATGGTTCACAATCTGATCCAGGGGCTCCCCTAGAAAAAGATTCAGGAAAGAAACTTCCTAGCCTGCCCATTACAAGACAGCCTAGCATAGTTGGTACTGATGTAGAGTCACACCATACTGATAGTGTTGTCTCACATCATAGCAAGAGTATTCCTTCACATCATAGTAGAAGTGATGTTTCTGTTAACCAAGCTGTTAGGATGCCCTCTGTAAGGGATGGGTCTCCTTCTGTACATTCTCACCATACTTCTGTTTCAAGGAATGTCCCACCCACCCACCCTGATGACAGATTGTTAGAAAGGGAGCTCAACAGATTGAGAGTGGAACAAACCAGACTGAAGCTCAAGAAGCAACAGCTGGATTTGGATAGACAGTCCTTAGAAGATGGAAAGGGAAAGACAGAAATTGGGTTTAGAAACCCATGGTGGCAGCAGCAGTATTTCCCATAGTCATCCTGCAAAAGAGCATGATTCTAGGAATCTGCACAAGATAGTTCCCCCTTATAAGGAGGGGGATGACATTAACAAGTGGTTTGCTGCACTTGAGAGGGCCTGTGTTGTACAGGATGTCCCTCAAAGGCAGTGGGCTGCTATCCTATGGCTATCATTTAGTGGAAAGGGTAGGGATAGGCTCCTTACTGTGAAAGAAAGTGATGCCAATAATTTTACAGTTCTTAAGAATGCACTCCTGGATGGTTATGGCTTAACCACTGAACAGTACAGGATGAAGTTCAGAGAAACCAAAAAGGAGTCTTCACAAGACTGGGTTGATTTCATTGACCATTCAGTGAAGGCCTTGGAGGGGTGGTTACATGGCAGTAAAGTTACTGATTATGAAAGCCTGTATAACTTGATCCTGAGAGAGCATATTCTTAATAATTGTGTGTCTGATTTGTTGCACCAGTACTTGGTGGACTCTGATCTGACCTCTCCCCAAGAATTGGGAAAGAAGGCAGACAAATGGGTCAGAACAAGGGTGAACAGAAAAGTTCATACAGGGGGTGACAAAGATGGCAATAAGAAGAAGGATGGTAAGTCTTCTGACAAGGGTGGGGACAAATCTAAAAATGAGTCTTCATCAGGCCCACAAAAACACTCTGGTGGGGGTGGTGGGCCCAAATCCTCTTCTAATCAAAACAAAGAAAAGAAACCATGGTGCTATTTATGTAAAATAAAAGGCCATTGGACAACAGATCCCAGTTGTCCAAAGAAAAGCACCAAGCCTCCTACCACTACAACCCCTACTGCTACACCTAGTGTCCCTACTAATAGCAGTGGTGGTGGGAGCAAACCTACTAATAGCCAATCCAAGGGAGTAGCTGGGCTCACTTTTGGTAACTTAGTTGGGGTTGGTCTGATTAGGGAGACCACAGAGGCTGTGTTAGTCTCTGAGGGGGCTATTGATTTAGCCACCTTGGTTGCTTGTCCCCTTAACATGGATAAGTACAAGCAACTACCCCTAATAAATGGTGTTGAAGTTCAGGCCTACAGGGACACTGGTGCCAGTGTTACTATGGTAATAGAGAAACTGGTCCACCCTGAACAACACCTACTTGGTCACCAGTACCAAGTAACCGATGCTTACAACAACACACTTAGCCACCCCATGGCTGTTGTAAATCTCAACTGGGGGGGGGGTTACTGGTCCAAAGAAAGTTGTGGTTGCCTCAGATTTACCTGTAGACTGTTCAGTAGGAAATGATTTAGAGACATCAGCTTGGTCAGATGTGGAGTTGGAGGCCCATGCAGCAATGCTAGGCATCCCAGGGCATATTTTTGCTTTAACCAGGGCTCAGGCCAAAAAGCAAAAAGGACAGGGTGACTTGGATCCTGGAACAATGGACCAAGTGCTCCCTAATGCTAGGGCTAGTAGAAGTAAAGCACTACCCACTATCCCTCCCTCTACAGTGGATTCTACTTCTGAGGAAGAAGAATTTCCACCCTGTGCAGAACCTACACCAGAGGAGCTGGAAGCAGACACTGCTGAGCTTTTGGGTGAAGGGGGGCCTGCCAGTGAGGAGCTGAGTGTGGCACAGCAGACCTGTCCCACACTAGAGGGTCTAAGACAGCAAGCTGTCAAACAAGCAAATGGGGATGTCAGTGACTCTCACAGAGTTTACTGGGAGGACAACCTCTTGTACACTGAAGCAAGGGATCCTAAACCTGGAACTGCCAGGAGGTTAGTGATTCCTCAGGAGTACAGAAAGTTCCTCCTAACTCTAGCCCACGACATTCCCTTAGCTGGACATTTGGGGCAAATGAAAACTTGGGACAGGCTTGTTTCCCTGTTTCATTGGCCTAGAATGTCAGAGGACACAAAGGAATTTTGTAAGTCCTGTGAAACCTGTCAAGCCAGTGGCAAGACAGGTGGCACTCCAAAGGCACCCCTTATTCCACTGCCTGTGGTTGGGGTTCCCTTTGAAAGGGTAGGGGTTGACATAGTTGGCCCCCTTGACCCTCCTACTGCTTCAGGCAATAGGTTTATCTTGGTGGTAGTGGACCATGCCACCAGATATCCTGAAGCAATTCCTCTAAGGACCACTACAGCACCTGCAGTGGCAAAGGCCCTCCTGGGAATATTTTCCAGGGTGGGCTTCCCAAAAGAGGTGGTATCAGACAGGGGAAGCAATTTAATGTCTGCTTACTTAAAGGCCATGTGGAAGGAGTGTGGTGTGACATACAAGTTCACTACACCCTATCATCCACAAACAAATGGACTGGTGGAGAGATTTAACAAAACTCTCAAAGGCATGATTATGGGACTCCCTGAAAAACTCCGCAGGAGATAGGATATCCTTTTACCATGCCTCCTTTTTGCTTACAGGGAGGTACCCCAGAAAGGAGTGGGCTTCAGCCCCTTTGAACTCCTCTTTGGACACCCAGTAAGAGGTCCTCTAACACTTGTTAAGGAGGGTTGGGAACAACCTTTAAAAGCTCCAAAGCAAGACATAATGGACTATGTACTTGGCCTCAGATCAAGCATGGCTGAGTACATGAAAAAGGCCAGTAAAAACCTTCAGGCCAGCCAAGAGCTCCAAAAGCAATGGCATGACCAGAAGGCTGTTTTGGTTCAGTACCAACCAGGGCAGAAAGTGTGGGTCTTGGAGCCTGTGGCCCCAAGAGCACTCCAAGATAAATGGAGTGGACCCCACACAATTGTTGAGAAAAAGGGTGAAGTCACCTACTTAGTTGACTTAGGCACTGCCAGGAGTCCCCTTAGGGTGCTCCATGTAAATCGCCTGAAACCCTACTATGACAGGGCTGATCTCACCCTGCTCATGGCAACTGATGAGGGACAGGAAGAAGAGAGTGACCCTCTCCCTGATCTCTTCTCTTCCACAGAACAAGATGCTCTAGTGGAAGGTATAGTTTTGGCTGATTGTCTTACTGCTGAGCAGAGAGACCATTGCATAAATCTCCTGGGTCCGTTTTCTGAACTCTTCTCTACTGTGCCAGGTACCACTTCTTGGTGTGAGCACACTATAGATACTGGAGACAGCTTGCCTGTCAAAAGTAAAATCTATAGGCAGCCTGACCATGTCAGAGACTGCATAAAGCAAGAGGTGCAGAAAATGTTAGAACTGGGAGTGGTTGAGCACTCTGAAAGTCCATGGGCTTCTCCTGTGGTACTTGTACCAAAACCTCATTCCAAGGATGGAAAGAAGGAAATGCGGTTTGGTGTAGACTACAGAGGTCTCAACCAGGTAACCAAAACTGATGCTCACCCTATACCCAGGGCAGATGAGCTCATAGATACACTGGCATCTGCCAAATATCTAAGCACTTTTGACTTGACTGCAGGGTATTGGCAGATCAAATTATCAGAAGATGCAAAAGCAAAAACTGCATTTTCAACCATTGGAGGCCATTACCAATTCACAGTAATGCCTTTTGGATTGAAAAATGCACCTGCCACTTTTCAGAGGTTGGTGAATACAGTCCTGCAAGGGCTGGAAGCTTTTAGTGCAGCATATCTGGACGATATAGCTTTCTTTAGCTCCAGTTGGGATGATCACCTGGTCCACCTATGGAAAGTTTTGGAGGCCCTGCAAAAGGCAGGCCTCACTATCAAGGCTTCAAAGTGCCAGATAGGGCAGGGGAAGGTGGTTTATCTGGGACACCTGGTTGGTGGAGACCAGATTACACCACTTCAGGGGAAAATCCAAACTATTATAGATTGGGTTCCCCCTACTACTCAGACCCAGGTGAGAGCCTTTTTAGGCCTCACTGGGTATTACAGGAGGTTCATTAAGAACTATGGCTCCATTGCAGCCCCTCTTAATGACCTCACATCCAAGAAAATGCCTAAGAAGGTATTGTGGACAGCTAGCTGTCAGAAAGCTTTTGAGGAGCTGAAGCAGGCCATGTGCTCTGCACCTGTCCTGAAAAGCCCTTGTTACTCTAAAAAATTCTATGTCCAAACTGATGCATCTGAATCAGGAGTAGGGGCAGTCCTATCACAACTTAATTCTGAGGGCCAGGATCAACCTGTTGCTTTTATTAGTAGGAAGTTGACCCCTAGAGAAAAGCGTTGGTCTGCCATTGAGAGGGAGGCCTTTGCTGTGGTCTGGGCACTGAAGAAGTTGAGGCCATACCTGTTTGGCACTTACTTCATTGTTCAGACAGACCACAAACCTCTACTTTGGCTAAAACAAATGAAAGGTGAAAATCCTAAACTGTTGAGGTGGTTTATATCCCTACAGGGAATGGACTATACAGTGGAACATAGACCTGGGAGTACCCACTCCAATGCAGATGGACTCTCCAGATATTTCCACTTAGACAATGAAGACTCATCAGGTCATGGCTAGTGTTATTGTCCTTCGTTTGGGGGGGGGGAGGGTTGTGTAGGAAAGTACCATCTTGCCTGGCATGTTACCCCCATTTTTCACTGTATATATGTTGTTTTAGTTGTATGTGTCACTGGGAACCTGCCAGCCAGGGCCCCAGTGCTCATAAGTGTGCCTGAAAGTGTTACCTGTGTTATGACTAACTGTCTCACTGAGGCTCTGCTAATCAGAACCTCAGTGGTTATGCGCTCTCATTTCTTTCAAATTGCCACTAACAGGCTAGTGACCAATTTTACCAATTTACATTGGCTTACTGGAACACCCTTATAATTCCCTAGTATATGGTACTGAGGTACCCAGGGTATTGGGGTTCCAGGAGATCCCTATGGGCTGCAGTATTTCTTTTGCCACCCATAGGGAGCTCTGACAATTCTTACACAGGCCTGCCACTGCAGCCTGAGTGAAATAACGTCCATGTTATTTCACAGCCATTTTACACTGCACTTAAGTAACTTATAAGTCACCTATATGTCTAACCTTTACCTGGTAAAGGTTGGGTGCTAAGTTACTTAGTGTGTGGGCACCCTGGCACTAGCCAAGGTACCCCCACATTGTTCAGGGCCAATTCCCCGGACTTTGTGAGTGCGGGGACACCATTACACGCGTGCACTACATATAGGTCACTACCTATGTGTAGCTTCACAATGGTAACTCCGAATATGGCCATGTAACATGTCTAAGATCATGGAATTGCCCCCTCTATGCCATCCTGGCATTGTTGGTGCAATCCCATGATCCCACGGGTCTCTAGCACAGACCCTGGCACTGCCAAACTGCCTTTCCCGGGGTTTCACTGCAGCTGCTGCTGCTGCCAACCCCTCAGACAGGTTTCTGCCCTCCTGGGGTCCAGCCAGGCCTGGCCCAGGAAGGCAGAACAAAGGACTTCCTCAGAGAGAGGGTGTTACACCCTCTCCTTTTGGAAAATGGTGTTAGGGCTGGGGAGGGGTAGCCTCCCCCAGCCTCTGGAAATGCTTTCATGGGCACACATGGTGCCCATTTCTGCATAAGCCAGTCTACACCGGTTCAGGGACCCCTCAGCCCTGCTCTGGCGCGAAACTGGACAAAGGAAAGGGGAGTGACCACTCCCCTGACCTGTACCTCCCCTGGGAGGTGCCCAGAGCTCCTCCAGTGTGCTCCAGACATCTGTCATCTTGGAAACAGAGGTGCTGCTGGCACACTGGACTGCTCTGAGTGGCCAGGGCCAGCAGGTGACGTCAGAGACTCCTTCTGATAGGCTCCTTCAGGTGTTGCTAGCCTATCTTCTCTCCTAAGTAGCCAAACCCTCTTTTCTGGCTATTTAGGGTCTCTGCTTTGGGGATTTCCTTAGATAACGAATGCAAGAGCTCATCCGAGTTCCTCTGCATCTCTCTCTTCACCTTCTGCCAAGGAATCGACTGCTGACCGCGCTGGAAGCCTGCAAAACTGCAACAAAGTAGCGAAGACGACTACTGCAACTCTGTAACGCTGATCCTGCCGCCTTCTCGACTGCTTTCCTGGTGGTGCATGCTGTGGGGGTAGTCTGCCTCCTCTCTGCACTAGAAGCTCCGAAGAAATCTCCCGTGGGTCGACGGAATCGTCCCCCTGCAACCGCAGGCACCAAAGAACTGCATCACCAGTACCCTGGGTCTCCTCTCAGCACAACAAGCGAGGTCCCTTGAATCCAGCAACTCTGTCCAAGTGACTCCCACAGTCCAGTGACTCTTCAGTCCAAGTTTGGTGGAGGTAAGTCCTTGCTTCCCCTCACCAGATTGCATTGCTGGGAACCGCGTCTTTTGCAGCTACTCCGGCCTCTGTGCACTTCCGGCGGAAATCCTTTGTGCACAGCCAAGCCTGGGTCCACGGCACTCTAACCTGCATTGCACGACCTCGTAAGTTGTCCTCCAGCAACGTGGGACTCCTTTGTGCGACTTCGGGTGAGCACTGTTTCAATCCACTTTGTAGTGCCTGTTCCAGCACTTCTGCGAGAGCTGCCTGCTTCTGAGAGGGCTCCTTGTCTTGCTCGATGCCCCCTCTGTCCCAAGACGCAATTGGCGACATCCTGGTCCCTCCTGGGCCACAGCAGCATCCAAAAACCTTAACCGCACGATTTGCATCTAGCAAGGCTTGTTGGCGGTCTTTCTTCAGGAAAACACTTCTGCACAACTCTCCACTGCGTGAAGGATCCGTCCTCCAAAGGGGAAGTTCCTAGGCCTTGTCGTTCCTGCAGAATCTTCAGCTTCTACTGTCCAGTAGCAGCTTCTTTGCACCCACAGCTGGCATTTCCTGGGCATCTGCCCATCACTGACTTGCTTGTGACTTTTGGACTTGGTCCCCTTGTTCCACAGGTACCTTCGTTTGGAAATCCATCGTTGTTGCATTGCTGATTTGTGTCTTTCCTGCAGAATTCCCCTATCACGACTTCTATGTCCTTTGGGGAACTTTAGTGCACTTTGCACTCACTTTTCAGGGTCTCGGGTGGGCTATTTTTCTAACCCTAACTGTTTTCTTACAGTCCCAGCGACCCTCTACAAGGTCACATAGGTTTGGGGTCCATTCGTGGTTCGCATTCCACTTTTGGAGTATATGGTTTGTGTTGCCCCTATCCCTATGTGTCCCCATTGCATCCTATTGTAACTATACATTGTTTGCACTGTTTTCTAATACTATACTGCATATTTTTGGTATTGTGTACATATATCTTGTGTATATTTGCTATCCTCATACTGAGGGTACTCACTGAGATACTTTTGGCATATTGTCATAAAAATAAAGTACCTTTATTTTTAGTATATCTGTGTATTGTGTTTTCTTATGATATTGTGCATATGACACTAGTGGTACTGTAGGAGCTTCACTCGTCTCCTAGTTCAGCCTAAGCTGCTCTGCTAAGCTACCATTATCTATCAGCCTAAGCTGCTAGACACCCTATACTCTAATAAGGGATAACTGGGCCTGGTGCAAGGTGTAAGTACCCCTTGGTACTCACTACAAGCCAGTCCAGCCTCCTACATTGGTTGTGCAGTGGTGGGATAAGTGCTCTGTAACTACTTACCACTTTTGTCATTGTACTTTTCATAAGAGAAAAATATACAAAACAAGTTCAGTGTATGTACACCTAACCAAAAAGTTTTGCATTTCTTTTCTCACTTCTTTTCTAAAGTGCTGAAAAGTACTTCTAAACTTATAAAAAGTTCTTAAAAAGTTAAAAAAGTTTTTTTCCCTGTCTTTCTAAAAGTTCTGACAAACTTTTGTTCCTTTTTCTGTCACTAAAACACTTTCTAAAATGTCTGGCACAGGCCAAACTGTTGATCTGTCCAAACTTGCTTATGATCACCTTAGCTGGAAAGGAGCAAGGAGTCTCTGCATAGAAAGAGGTTTAAGTGTAGGGAAGAATCCACCAGAGAACTATTGGTTAACATGCTTATAGAACAGGATAAGGCCAGAGGTGCCCCATCTGTTGAAAAAGTAGCTAATGGTTCACAATCTGATCCAGGGACTCCCATAGAAAAAGATTCAGGAAAGAAACGTCCTAGCCTGCCCATTACAAGACAGCCTAGCATAGTTGGTACTGATGTAGAGTCACACCATACTGATAGTGTTGTCTCACATCATAGCAAGAGTATTCCTTCACATCATAGTAGAAGTGATGTTTCTGTTAACCAAGCTGTTAGGATGCCCTCTGTAAGGGATGGGTCTCCTTCTGTACATTCTCAACATACTTCTGTTTCAAGGAATGTCCCACCCACCCACCCTGATGACAGATTGTTAGAAAGGGAGCTCAATAGATTGAGAGTGGAACAAACCAGACTGAAGCTCAAGAAGCAACAGCTGGATTTGGATAGACAGTCCTTAGAAGATGGAAAGGGAAAGACAGAAATTGGGTTTAGAAACCCATGGTGGCAGCAGCAGTATTTCCCATAGTCATCCTGCAAAAGAGCATGATTCTAGGAATCTGCACAAGATAGTTCCCCCTTATAAGGAGGGGGGTGACATTAACAAGTGGTTTGCTCCACTTGAGAGCGCCTGTGTTGTACAGGATGTCCCTCAAAGGCAGTGGGCTGCTATCCTATGGCTATCATTTAGTGGAAAGGGTAGGGATAGGCTCCTTACTGTGAAAGAAAGTGATGCCAATAATTTTACAGTTCTTAAGAATGCACTCCTGGATGGTTATGGCTTAACCACTGAACAGTACAGGATGAAGTTCTGAGAAACCAAAAAGGAGTCTTCACAAGACTGGGTTGATTTCATTGACCATTCAGTGAAGGCCTTGGAGGGGTGGTTACATGGCAGTAAAGTTACTGATTATGAAAGCCCGTATAACTTGATCCTGAGAGAGCATATTCTTAATAATTGTGTGTCTGATTTGTTGCACCAGTACTTGGTGGACTCTGATCTGACCTCTCCCCAAGAATTGGGAAAGAAGGCAGACAAATGGGTCAGAACAAGGGTGAACAGAAAAGTTCATACAGGGGGTGACAATGATGGCAATAAGAAGAAGGATGGTAAGTCTTCTGACAAGGGTGGGGACAAATCTAAAAATGAGTCTTCATCAGGCCCACAAAAACACTCTGGTGGGGGTGGTGGGCCCAAATCCTCTTCTAATCAAAACAAAGAAAAGAAACCATGGTGCTATTTATGTAAAATAAAAGGCCATTGGACAACAGATCCCAGTTGTCCAAAGAAAAGCACCAAGCCTCCTACCACTACAACCCCTACTGCTACACCTAGTGTCCCTACTAATAGCAGTGGTGGTGGGAGCAAACCTACTAATAGCCAATCCAAGGGAGTAGCTGGGCTCACTTTTGGTAACTTAGTTGGGGTTGGTCTGATTAGGGAGACCACAGAGGCTGTGTTAGTCTCTGAGAGGGCTATTGATTTAGCCACCTTGGTTGCTTGTCCCCTTAACATGGATAAGTACAAGCAACTACCCCTAATAAATGGTGTTGAAGTTCAGGCCTACAGGGACACTGGTGCCAGTGTTACTATGGTAATAGAGAAACTGGTCCACCCTGAACAACACCTACTTGGTCACCAGTACCAAGTAACCGATGCTTACAACAACACACTTAGCCACCCCATGGCTGTTGTAAATCTCAACTGTGGGGGGGGGGGTGGTGGTGGGGGGGTGGGGGGGGTGGGGTTACTGGTCCAAAGAAAGTTGTGGTTGCCTCAGATTTACCTGTAGACTGTTCAGTAGGAAATGATTTAGAGACATCAGCTTGGTCAGATGTGGAGTTGGAGGCCCATGCAGCAATGCTGGGCATCCCAGGGCATATTTTTGCTTTAACCAGGGCTCAGGCCAAAAAGCAAAAAGGACAGGGTGACTTGGATCCTGGAACAATGGACCAAGTGCTCCCTAAAGCTAGGGCTAGTAGAAGTAAAGCACTACCCACTATCCCTCCCTCTCCAGTGGATTCTACTTCTGAGGAAGAAGAATTTCCACCCTGTGCAGAACCTACACCAGAGGAGCTGGAAGCAGACACTGCTGAGCTTTTGGGGGAAGGGGGGCCTGCCAGGGAGGAGCTGAGTGTGGCACAGCAGACCTGTCCCACACTAGAGGGTCTAAGACAGCAAGCTGTCAAACAAGCAAATGGGGATGTCAGTGACTCTCACAGAGTTTACTGGGAGGACAACCTCTTGTACACTGAAGCAAGGGATCCTAAACCTGGAACTGCCAGGAGGTTAGTGATTCCTCAGGAGTACAGAAAGTTCCTCCTAACTCTAGCCCACGACATTCCCTTAGCTGGACATTTGGGGCAAATGAAAACTTGGGACAGGCTTGTTCCCCTGTTTCATTGGCCTAGAATGTCAGAGGACACAAAGGAATTTTGTAAGTCCTGTGAAACCTGTCAAGCCAGTGGCAAGACAGGTGGCACTCCAAAAGCACCCCTTATTCCACTGCCTGTGGATGGGGTTCCCTTTGAAAGGGTAGGGGTTGACATAGTTGGCCCCCTTGACCCTCCTACTGCTTCAGGCAATAGGTTTATCTTGGTGGTAGTGGACCATGCCACCAGATATCCTGAAGCAATTCCTCTAAGGACCACTACAGCACCTGCAGTGGCAAAGGCCCTCCTGGGAATATTTACAAGGGTGGGCTTCCCAAAAGAGGTGGTATCAGACAGGGGAAACAATTTCATGTCTGCTTACTAAAAGGCCATGTGGAAGGAGTGTGGTGTGACATACAAGTTCACTACACCCTATCATCCACAAACAAATGGATTGGTGGAGAGATTTAACAAAACTCTCAAAGGCATGATTATGGGACTCCCTGAAAAACTCCGCAGGAGATGGGATATCCTTTTACCATGCCTCCTTTTTGCTTACAGGGAGGTACCCCAGAAAGGAGTGGGCTTCAGCCCCTTTGAACTCCTCTTTGGACACCCAGTAAGAGGTCCTCTAACACTTGTTAAGGAGGGTTGGGAACAACCTTTAAAAGCTCCAAAGCAAGACATAGTGGACTATGTACTTGGCCTCAGATCAAGGATGGCTGAGTACATGAAAAAGGCCAGTAAAAACCTTCAGGCCAGCCAAGAGCTCCAAAAGCAACGGCATGACCAGAAGGCTGTTTTGGTTCAGTACCAACCAGGGCAGAAAGTGTGGGTCTTGGAGCCTGTGGCCCCAAGAGCACTCCAAGATAAATGGAGTGGACCCCACACAATTGTTGAGAAAAAGGGTGAAGTCACCTACTTAGTTGACTTAGGCACTGCCAGGAGTCCCCTTAGGGTGCTCCATGTCAATCGCCTGAAACCCAACTATGACAGGGCTTATCTCACCCTGCTCATGGCAACTGATGAGGGACAGGAAGAAGAGAGTGACCCTCTCCCTGATCTCTTCTCTTCCACAGAACAAGATGCTCTAGTGGAAGGTATAGTTTTGGCTGATTGTCTTACTGCTGAGCAGAGAGACCATTGCATAAATCTCCTGGGTCAGTTTTCTGAACTCTTCTCTACTGTGCCAGGTACCACTTCTTGGTGTGAGCACACTATAGATACTGCAGACAGCTTGCCTGTCAAAAGTAAAATCTATAGGCAGCCTGACCATGTCAGAGACTGCATAAAGCAAGAGGTGCAGAAAATGTTAGAACTGGGAGTGGTTGAGCACTCTGAAAGTCCATGGGCTTCTCCTGTGGTACTTGTACCAAAACCTCATTCCAAGGATGGAAAGAAGGAAATGCGGTTTTGTGTAGACTACAGAGGTCTCAACCAGGTAACCAAAACTGATGCTCACCCTATACCCAGGGCAGATGAGCTCATAGATACACTGGCATCTGCCAAGTATCTAAGCACTTTTGACTTGACTGCAGGGTATTGGCAGATCAAATTATCAGAAGATGCAAAAGCAAAAACTGCATTTTCAACCATTGGAGGCCATTACCAATTCACAGTAATGCCTTTTGGATTGAAAAATGCACCTGCCACTTTTCAGAGGTTGGTGAATACAGTCCTGCAAGGGCTGGAAGCTTTTAGTGCAGCATATCTGGACGATATAGCTTTCTTTAGCTCCAGTTGGGATGATCACCTGGTCCACCTATGGAAAGTTTTGGAGGCCCTGCAAAAGGCAGGCCTCACTATCAAGGCTTCAAAGTGCCAGATAGGGCAGGGGAAGGTGGTTTATCTGGGACACCTGGTTGGTGGAGACCAGATTACACCACTTCAGGGGAAAATCCAAACTATTATAGATTGGGTTCCCCCTACTACTCAGACCCAGGTGAGAGCCTTTTTAGGCCTCACTGGGTATTACAGGAGGTTCATTAAGAACTATGGCTCCATTGCAGCCCCTCTTAATGACCTCACATCCAAGAAAATGCCTAAGAAGGTATTGTGGACAGCTAGCTGTCAGAAAGCTTTTGAGGAGCTGAAGCAGGCCATGTGCTCTGCACCTGTCCTGAAAAGCCCTTGTTACTCTAAAAAATTCTATGTCCAAACTGATGCATCTGAATCAGGAGTAGGGGCAGTCCTATCACAACTTAATTCTGAGGGCCAGGATCAACCTGTTGCTTTTATTAGTAGGAAGTTGACCCCTAGAGAAAAGCGTTGGTCTGCCATTGAGAGGGAGGCCTTTGCTGTGGTCTGGGCACTGAAGAAGATAAGGCCATACCTGTTTGGCACTCACTTCATTGTTCAGACAGACCACAAACCTCTACTTTGGCTAAAACAAATGAAAGGTGAAAATCCTAAACTGTTGAGGTGGTCTATATCCCTACAGGGAATGGACTATACAGTGGAACATAGACCTGGGAGTACCCACTCCAATGCAGATGGACTCTCCAGATATTTCCACTTAGACAATGAAGACTCATCAGGTCATGGCTAGTCTTATTGTCCTTCGTTTGGGGGGGGGGGGTTTGTAGGAAAGTACCATCTTGCCTGGCATGTTACCCCCATTTTTCACTGTATATATGTTGTTTTAGTTGTATGTGTCACTGGGAACCTGCCAGCCAGGGCCCCAGTGCTCATAAGTGTGCCTGAAAGTGTTACCTGTGTTATGACTAACTGTCTCACTGAGGCTCTGCTAATCAGAACCTCAGTGGTTATGCGCTCTCATTTCTTTCAAATTGTCACTAACAGGCTAGTGACCAATTTTACCAATTTACATTGGCTTACTGGAACACCCTTATAATTCCCTAGTATATGGTACTGAGGTACCCAGGGTATTGGGATTCCAGGAGATCCCTATGGGCCGCAGTATTTCTTTTGCCACCCATAGGGAGCTCTGACAATTCTTACACAGGCCTGCCACTGCAGCCTGAGTGAAATAACGTCCATGTTATTTCACAGCCATTTTACACTGCACTTAAGTAACTTATAAGTCACCTATATGTCTAACCTTTACCTGGTAAAGGTTGGGTGCTAAGTTACTTAGTGTGTGGGCACCCTGGCACTAGCCAAGGTGCCCCCACATTGTTCAGGGCCAATTCCCCGGACTTTGTGAGTGCGGGGACACCATTACACACGTGCACTACATATAGGTCACTACCTATGTGTAGCTTCACAATGGTAACTCCGAATATGGCCATGTAACATGTCTAAGATCATGGAATTGCCCCCTCTATGCCATCCTGGCATTGTTGGTGCAATCCCATGATCCCACGGGTCTCTAGCACAGACCCTGGCACTGCCAAACTGCCTTTCCCGGGGTTTCACTGCAGCTGCTGCTGCTGCCAACCCCTCAGACAGGTTTCTGCCCTCCTGGGGTCCAGCCAGGCCTGGCCCAGGAAGGCAGAACAAAGGACTTCCTCAGAGAGAGGGTGTTACACCCTCTCCTTTTGGAAAATGGTGTTAGGGCTGGGGAGGAGTAGCCTCCCCCAGCCTCTGGAAATGCTTTCATGGGCACACATGGTGCCCATTTCTGCATAAGCCAGTCTACATCGGTTCAGGGACCCCTCAGCCCTGCTCTGGCGCGAAACTGGACAAAGGAAAGGGGAGTGACCACTCCCCTGACCTGCACCTCCCCTGGGAGGTGCCCAGAGCTCCTCCAGTGTGCTCCAGACCTCTGCCATCTTGGAAACAGAGGTGCTGCTGGCACACTGGACTGCTCTGAGTGGCCAGGGCCAGCAGGTGACGTCAGAGACTCCTTCTGATAGGCTCCTTCAGGTGTTGTTAGCCTATCTTCTCTCCTAAGTAGCCAAACCCTCTTTTCTGGCTATATAGGGTCTCTGCTTTGGGGATTTCCTTAGATAACGAATGCAAGAGCTCATCCGAGTTCCTCTGCATCTCTCTCTTCACCTTCTGCCAAGGAATCGACTGCTGACCGCGCTGGAAGCCTGCAAAACTGCAACAAAGTAGCGAAGACGACTACTGCAACTCTGTAACGCTGATCCTGCCGCCTTCTCGACTGCTTTCCTGGTGGTGCATGCTGTGGGGGTAGTCTGCCTCCTCTCTGCACTAGAAGCTCCGAAGAAATCTCCCGTGGGTCGACGGAATCGTCCCCCTGCAACCGTAGGCACCAAAGAACTGCATCACCAGTACCCTGGGTCTCCTCTCAGCATGACGAGCGAGGTCCCTTGAATAGAGAAACTCTGTAGAAGTGACTTCCACAGTCCAGTGACTCTTCAGTCCAAGTTTGGTGGAGGTAAGTCTTTGCCTCCCCTCACCAGACTGCATTGCTGGGAACCGCGTCTTTTGCAGCTACTCCGGCCCCTGTGCACTTCCGGCGGAAATCCTTTGTGCACAGCCAAGCCTGGGTCCACGGCACTCTAACCTGCATTGCACGACCTCCTAAGTTGTCCTCCGGCAACGTGGGACTCCTTTGTGCGACTTCGGGTGAGCACCATTTCACTCCACTTTGTAGTGCCTGTTGTAGCACTTCTGCGGGTGCTGCCTGCTTCTGAGAGGGCTCCTTGTCTTGCTCGATGCCCCCTCTGTCCCAAGACGCAATTGGCGACATCCTGGTCCCTCCTGGGCCACAGCAGCATCCAAAAACCCTAACTGCACGATTTGCAGCTAGCAAGGCTTGTTGGTTGTCTTTCTTCAGGAAATCACTTTTGCACGACTCTCCACGGCATGAGGGACCCGTCCTCCAAAGGGGAAGTTCCTAGCCCTTGTCGTTCCTGCAGAATCTTCAGCTTCTACTGTCCAGTAGCAGCTTCTTTGCACCCACAGCTGGCATTTCCTGGGCATCTGCCCATCTCCGACTTGCTTGTGACTTTTGGACTTGGTCCCCTTGTTCCACAGGTACACTCGTTTGGAAATCCATTGTTGTTGCATTGCTGATTTGTGTCTTTCCTGCAGAATTCCCCTATCACGACTTCTATGTCCTTTGGGGAACTTTAGTGCACTTTGCACTCACTTTTCAGGGTCTCGGGGACTTTTCAGGGTCCCCTTGTTCCACAGGTACACTCGTTTGGAAATCCATCGTTGTTGCATTGCTGATTTGTGTCTTTCCTGCAGAATTCCCCTATCACGACTTCTATGTCCTTTGGGGAACTTTAGTGCACTTTGCACTCACTTTTCAGGGTCTCGGGGTGGGCTATTTTTCTAACCCTAACTGTTTTCTTACAGTCCCAGCGACCCTCTACAAGGTCACATAGGTTTGGGGTCCATTCGTGGTTCGCATTCCACTTTTGGAGTATATGGTTTGTGTTGCCCCTATCCCTATGTGTCCCCATTGCATCCTATTGTAACTATACATTGTTTGCACTGTTTTCTAATACTATACTGCATATTTTTGGTATTGTGTACATATATCTTGTGTATATTTGCTATCCTCATACTGAGGGTACTCACTGAGATACTTTTGGCATATTGTCATAAAAATAAAGTACCTTTATTTTTAGTATATCTGTGTATTGTGTTTTCTTATAATATTGTGCATATGACACTAGTGGTACTGTAGGAGCTTCACTCGTCTCCTAGTTCAGCCTAAGCTGCTCTGCTAAGCTACCATTATCTATCAGCCTAAGCTGCTAGACACCCTATACACTAATAAGGGATAACTGGGCCTGGTGCAAGGTGTAAGTACCCCTTGGTACTCACTACAAGCAAGTCCAGCCTCCTACAGTAATTTTCAAAATAGTAATATAAAATCCAACTTGACCATTAAGTTGGATTTTGAATGACTACTAGAATGAGGCCTTGAAAAAATGTTCTCACTACTCCCAAAGTGAATTTAGTACTCATTAAATGTAATAGTGTAACCTATGGGAGAACCAGTCTTGCCACAGTGAAAAATGACTTTTGAGGTTTTTCATCAATAGGGAATGTAAGACATTAAATATACATGACCAACTTTTTAAATTGCATGCACAGTGGCCTATGCGTTTTTAGGGCCTATTTTAGGGGTGACTTATAAGTAGTAAAAAGAAAGGCTTAGGTATGGCAAAACGGTTTATTTTAAAACGCCTGAATTTGCAGTTTAGAACTGCACACGTAGGCTGCAGTGGCAGACTTGAGGACACGCCATGCTTTACAGTGCTATGTTAGTGAGAGGCACAACATTGTGTACCTCACGAGCGGTGTCCTCAGGCCACTGTACAGGCAATGGCATCAGTGTCAGCATGGAACAGCGGCGGCAGGGATGCCAAGGCACCAGTGTGAGCAAAGCATTGTAGAGTGCAGGACCCACAGGTTACGGTGCAAGCAGTGGCTCAGTGACTGCATCAGGTGGTGGCATCAGTGAGACCAGGGTTGCAATGTGAATTCTCCCCTTGTTGAACACAATTTGAAAATGTCTCATGCACCTAATGCAATAAAATGGTTTGTGTTAGAAGCAGGAAATGCCCTAAGCACAGACATGATGTGAACCGCCTACTTACAATGCGCAAAAATAGATGGATTTGGATGGCCAATACTATGAAGGAAGGATTAAATGAACAGGTGGAATGGCAGTTGTTGGCAACTTTATAGTGTTTGACTGGTATCTTGAGGGTATATGATTGTAGGTATGTGATGCAATTCTTCTTCTTCCTTGGTTGGATACCTTTTGGCTGTAGGTTGAGTGTGGTGACTCTGGCTTTATTTACTGGTAGTTCACTTATTGGTAGTTTGCTTTTGAGTGAGATTCAGTATTTATGTGCTCCGGGTATGTGATCCTTTATGGGGCCCCATACAACGGTCTCAGTTTTAGGACATGGACTATTTGATCACTGAGGTAGGTATGACTGCATAGCTATTTGTAACAGGATCCACATTTACTTTGATGTTTGGGTGGCCTCTGGCTGTTACAAGTTTGATTTGTGTTTCATATTTTTGGCCATTTATTGTATGGAATGTTTTGGACTGAATAGGAATTTGTTAGATGGTCTATACCGATTATGATCTGTTGAAAGATACTTAGTTCCAAGATGTCCGTCACCGTTTTCTGGACTGGTCATGTGATTTTTAAGGGGTAAGGCCTTCCAAGCATTGGGTTAAGAGGGACTATTTGACCACCAAGGTAATTATGACTGTATACCTGTGCTTAATAAGATCTGGATTCACTTTGGTGTTTGAATGCATCATATTGTTGCCCATTTTTTGTATGAAATGTTTGGACTGATCAGGAATCCAATAGGTTTGATGAAAGATATTCTTTTCCAAGATGGCCCCCACAATTGTGTAGATAGGCCATGTGATTTCTAAGGGGCCATGCCCTCCAGGCGTTTGGTCAAAAGGTACTGTTTGTTTGCGTGCCTGAGCTTTATGATTGATTCGAGCCTGGTGGGGATTGACATATCTGTGGGGAAAGTAGGTAATATTTGTGTTTAATGCATTTATGTTCCTTAGCGACTTGAGGTTGAGTGTGTCTGTGAGAATATGGTTAATGGATTGGCATTTATTTTGTCTTCATGTAGATTACATTGTCCTTTCTTTATACTGGAGTAACTTATTAGCGGTAAGCATGATCCTGTGGGAGTCCTATTACTGTAGATCAGATGCTAGAACTTTACTCTTGGTATGTTTTTTGTTTAGTTGTATGTGCCGGATGAAAAGGATTAAGCAGTGCTGTTCTAGGAAGTTAATGTTGAAGTAAGTATTAATATGCTGTGTTGCTTTATTCTTGGAATTCATTTCGGGTATTAGTTGGTTCACTTTGCTTGGATGTATTTAAATTATGTCAGTTGTTTGAGGAGGACTGGTGGGTGATCCTATTTTTATTTTTATTTTACCTATGTGTATATGCATGTGTGTATGTGTGTTTACATATATATATATATATATATATATATATATGTATGTAAATAAATATGAATATAAATTTGGTGTTGCATGTTATGACAATGTGAAAAATGCATGTTTTCCACTGAGGTTTATGTAGGCTATTTTTTGGGGTGCCTTGTAAGTGGGTGATTCACTTGCATGTACAGCGTGGTTTGGTATTCTGCTGCCTTTTAGTGTTGTTTAGCATTTTATTAATGTGGGTTATATATTGTGTTGTAGAGCAACAACTATTGTGATTTAATACACTTTGACACATTGTCCTGAGAATGGTCTCATGGTTGATTTTGAGCCTTGGAAGATCGAAACGTCGACCTTACATACTCCATGATGCAATTCTTCGCATGAGCTGCTGGAGTCCCTTAGGAGTGATTTTCTGATTGTTTGAAAGATTGCATATAGGACTCAAACCTTTTGTGGTTGGAGAGTCAGGAGGGTTTGTGCTCTTCTTCTGTCCCTTGGATGTAAAGGGATTGTGGACAAGAGAGGTCCTTAGTGCATTTGTATCAAAACACAAAAAATCTCTTTGTTACACTGCTATGTTGATGCATATTTTATTAGTTCTTATATCAAAATTCTTAATTTTCCCAGAAAGAAATTACACACTGTTCGAAGATTTATTCATTTATGGAATTTAATCTATGGTTAATTATAACATTAATAGTATTTAATATCGCTGAAATATTTGTATGCAAATGATTCCTCCATGAACATTATGTGCTTTACAGTTTAGATTATCCAGTTCTGTGGGGAATATTGGGTTACCCTGTTTAATTTGTAACCCTTTCTAAAAGTGGCAATTTTAAACTGACAATCTAAAACCCAACTTTATCAAAAGGTGTATTTTTAAATTGTGAGTTCAGAGACCCCAAACTCCCTATCTCTATCTGCTCCCAATGGGAAACTGCACTTAAAAGGTTCATAGTATGAGAGAGATAGGCCTATCAACAGTGAAAAAATGAATTTGGCAGTATTTCACTGCCAGGACATGTAAAACACATCAGTATATGTCCTACCTTTAACATACTCTGCACCCTTCCCATGGGGCTACCTAGGGCCTACCTTAGGGGTGGCGTATATGAAGTAAAAGGGAAGCTTTGGGTCAGGCAAGTGGGTCCACTTGCCAGGTCGAATCGACAGTTTAAAACTTCACACACAGACACTGCAGTGGCAGGTCTGAAATGTTCACAGGGCTTTTCATGGGGGTGGCACAATCAGTGCTGCAGGCCCACGAGTAGCATTCGATTTGCAGGCCCTGGGCACACATAGTGCACTTTACTAGGGACTTATTATTAAATCAAAGATGTCAATCATGGATAAACCAATCACCAATACAATTTACGCAAGGAACACTTGCACTTTAGCACCAATCTGCAGTGGTAGAGTGCGCAGAGACAATAAACCAGCAAAAACAGATCTGAAAAAAATAGTAGGAAGAATGCAAAAAGTTTGCTGATAACCCTGCAAAAAGGGCCATTTCCAACAGTTACGTACATAACAAAGTCATCAAAGCGTTTGTGTTTCACACTTATCTTCTCAGACTTGGTAATTCTTTGTACACTATTCTCTGTGTTAGTATTGACACAGCTTTCCTCCCTCTCTCTCGGTTGACCTTGCTGTACTAACCTAGGAACTCAAATAAGATCTCCCCCATGAGTTGGCATATTATCTATCCAATCATATTTCTTAGTCTATGGCACATTTCTTCTTGTTCGTGGAGCTAGATCCTTGTTATTTCCTTTGAACAATGCTAACCTCTTAGCATGCCACAGATTCCCATCACTAAGTAGGGCAGAGTTACACAAACTATTGAAAGGTTTACCTGCTCTCTCCCTTACTCACAAGTCTACATTACTTACCTTTCACATCTCCCACCTTGATGTTTACTTGCTTCACTCCATGCACAAAGTCATATCCCTGTTTGTATTTCACTTGCCCAGATTCCATGCGATTTCTCACATTTCCTGGTGACCAATTAACTCTTTTGGTGTTCCCCAACCATCCCATATTATCTTTTGTGCGAGGAGATCTCCCTATCAATAACTCAAACGGGCTATGTTCGGTCGCTGCACACTGAGTCATTCTATAAGCACCAATAGTTTTCCTTAACTCATTTTTCCAATCCATATTGTTGTTGTTTGATAATTCAATTAAACCTTTGAATACCCTATTGCAGTGCTCACCATTTCCATTACCCTTGGAATAATAAATGGCTGTGGTTTTATGGGTAACACTAGTTTTGAATACCTAAGAAATGAACTGCCCCCCTTTTTGTATCTAACTACAACCTTAGGTAGGACTTCTCGGCAAAACACATCCTCCAGGAAATTCACTAATGCCGAAGAGTCTGTACTACCTTAATCTCAGGCTATCTAAAAAAAAATATCCAGCAGTAATAGGATGAATTTAGATAACCATTAATATCCTGCACAGGACCAACAATATCTACCCCTACCCTCTGCTATGACATATGTGGAACCTCCGTATGATGTAAATGTAGTTTAAATGTAATCATTGTCTTGACAGAATTGGTTAATTTGATGCATTTTGTCACCAACTTTTTGATTTCTTTATCTAATCCCAGCCACCAGTAAGATTGTTTAACTCTGCTCTTACTTTTTACTATGCCAAGGTGAACTTCATAGCATAGGTTGACAACTCTCTCCCCCAACTCTTTAGGTGGTTCTTTTCTGCCCCCTCTCAACAAGAATCCTTCCTCAACAGATAATTAATTCTTCACCTCCCAGAACGGCACTAGCTCCCTTTCCAGCTGATTCTTTTCTGGCCATCCATCCTTGATATGCTTCATGAACATAGTCAATACACAACCCTGTGCTAGGAATGCAGTCCATGCTTCTGGTTCTATACTTTGTAGTTCCTCTGCAAATACCATAGCCACCAGACAATCTTACCAATTACATTTAGTCTCTTCACTGACAAGTAAATGTAGCCTACTTAGAAAATCAGCTATCTTATTACGAGCACCAGGCACATACTGTACCTCATAAACATAATCCAACAGTTGCATTGATATCCTAGTTATTCTTGGTGACACATTACCAAGTTCTTACGAAGTGAGGACCTTGGTAAGGGGCTTGTGGTCACTTCTTACAATCACCTTGATAGGTGTAGGTTATGTGTTGGCTTGAAGTGAAGATTGCGTCTAGTGTGTGTCCTGCTGAGTGGGTGGGTGCTGTGACCAGTTGTTTGAGTCCGAGGTTGGTGAGGTTGTCTAGGAGGGATGAGGAGTTGTGATCTTGTGGGTTCTCCAGGTGAAAGTTGAAATCACCAAGGAGGATGTAGTCTGTGGAGGTGAGGGGGTGAGGGCTGGTGGTGTTGTCGTGGAGTGTGTTCAGGTCGTGTTTTTTTGTGGTGGGGCCTGTTGGGGTGTGCGGGAGTCTGTTGTGTTGAGATTGTGGTGTTTGGTGTGGGGGGCGCTGGGGTTGGTGTGAGGCGTGTGGGTGTTAGAGGTGTGAAAGGTGGAGCAGGAGAATCGGCAGGCATAGCAGGTGAAGGGTCCCTGTGTGTGTGTGGGGTTGGTTTGGGTGCAGGCGGGGCGTGGTCCTGGGTTGAGGGAGTGGAGTGTGTTCGTGGAGTAGTGTTCTAGTCTTCTGCTAAATCATGGGTGATACTGAGCCCGTGTGTTGATGTGAAAGAGTGCATGAGTGAGGGCCTTGGGTTAGCTGGTCTGAGTGGTTGTTTGTTGAGACAGTGGGTGAGGATCATGCATGCGTTAGTATGAGTGGGTGCAGGTTGACACACAGAGTGAATGCAACAGTGCATTGGTGCCAGTGAGCGGATAAGTTTCAGTGGTGAACTGGGCGAAGTACATGGATCGGCTGCTGGACAACCATGGAGCTACCCCTGCTTGGCCCCTTCTTTTCACCCCCAGTGCACCCCTGTTTAATTCCTAGTGCTTTGCCCTGAGATGCACCCCCCATGGCAGCACTTTCTGCCATTCAAAATCACTACTTTTCAACCATTCTTAAATATAAAGTTCCCAGAAATATTCCAGGACTAGAGTTGAAATACTAAATAAGCCTTCTAGAATAATTGAGGGGAAGTTGCTCTTTCCCTAATATTCTAGGACTGGAGGTAAAATGGTAATTTGGACAGTCCAGTGTACCCCACACCTACTGCTGCCCTGAGGGTGCAGTTCAGGGTAAGAAACATGAATGAGCACCCCTTTCTAAATTATAATTACCTCCTGCTGCTCCCCCCCTCCACGCTACTTTCCCACTTGATTCCCAATATTCCCAATATCTCGTCTAGTTGCTGTCAACTCTTCTTTCTTCCCACCTCCTGCTGACCACCTGGCAGAATGAATCCTTGTCGCACCTTCTGCTGCTCCTCCCACTGGGCTCCATCATGTGATATGCCGACCAACTGGCAAGCCTTTTCCATTTCTACTTTTCATGCGCATGTGTTTCTTGATGTGAGAGTGTGCATGAGTGAGCTGGTGTGAATGGGTCCTGGGTGAAGCTGTGTGCGAATGCACAAGTGCATTGATGTGCAGGAGTGAGGGGTTTGAATTTACTGGTTTGAGTGTTTGGCTAGACAGTGAGTGAGAGCCTTCCTGTGAGTTCATGAGTGAGGAATATGAATGCTTTAATAAGGGTCTGTATAATTAAACAGTGAGTGCTAGAGTGCACTGGTGTCAGTGCTTACATGAAATAGTATCAAGTGTGGGTTGGTGTTAGTGAGTGCTTGCTGAGAGTGAGTGCATATTATTGTACTAATGAGTGAGAGTCTTGGGCAAGCTACTGTGAGTGGGTGGTTGGTGTGACAGTGAACCAGTGAATGGCAAAATGAGTGAGGTGCTATGACTCAGGGGAGAGGGGCGAGCTAGTGTGAGTGATTTCATGGTAAGGCAGTTACTGAGGACATTAATGAGAGGACACATGAACAAATCACAAATCTCACTGAATATGGGTCTTGAGGCTAATGATCATTCCAACTCTCCCATTGACTAAAGGGTATTTAAGAGATTGCTCATCTCTATAGTTACATTGTTTAGTGTCTCACAGTTTGCACTTCCCATTCATCCTTTCTTCTGCATCAAGCTACTCTCCTTGCTAAAATGATTGCTCATTCAGAGAACCACATGTGGCAGAGGGGTGGCACCGGTCCGTTGACAACTGTGCGATTACAGGGCGGTGCTCCCACCGAACTCCAGTTTGGGAGGTATACAATGATAACTCGGTAATCCTGAGTGTGTGTACTAAAAGGGGACAATTGAACCCAAGCTCATCTATTGATCAAAAATTGGTTGACAACAGGTAGGGAATTTTATGTTGAAAGGCTGGATGACCCATGTGGGCGATGGAAACGGCTGAAAGATGTTGACCCTAGAACAGATATTTTGGGTGAAGGAGTGATTATATTCCTGTATCACCACCATTTTTCTAAACCTTTTAATACTAGCCGGTGAATCCAGGAATAAAGAATAACTATGGATTCACTTGAGATGGTTTTAACAACCTTGTGTGGTGTTCTGTATGTCTGGGCCCCATTTGGCTTTTTATGTTTTTGTTCCCCCTCCCTTTTGCTCCATTCCTTACGTTGGTCAGTGTGGGAATGTGTCAGCATAGCCCTATGATGAAGCATGCCACGATTAGTGGGTGAGTCAGTTTTTCTAACCTAACATATATGCTGTGTCTCCAGTTGGTGGGATCCACCCTTTGGGTCTCCACTTTGATTTCTTGTCCTTTGTGTGTTTCTGCTCAAATAGGGGACCATGCATTTGGCTGGAGGCTTAACCTTCGGATCCACATTACCCTGTATGTCACTTCACTAACTGGTTAAAAGAAAACAAATGGGCAAGCAGCAACTAAAAATCAACTACAGTCTTTTGAGGCAATCTCTCTCTCCTGTGTGGAAGAAGGACCAGGTAATGTAGGTTTACTTCCCCAGAACAATCCTCATTTTTTTAGGTTTTGGCATAAAAATCAGCATAAAGAGGGTACACAGAGGCCAAATCACAGGTTCCCAATCCGCTGTCCCGTTTTTAAGGCCAGTCATACGGTTGAGGTGCGGCACGGACATGCTTATCTCTTATGATCAATACGACACAAAGCTGTCCTCTATATCTCCTGAACATTTGTGTTGTTAGGACAAGAAAGGAATGGAGAGCAGTGCAGCATATCCCACCACCTGGATGGAAGTCATGCATCTCAGAGGGACGTGCTATGTTAAATACCTTTGTAAAGCTAAGAAGGACTACATATCCCATCTTACAACACTTTCAGGGGGTGGCAGAAATCTTGAATGCTTTGAGAATAAGATGCTTCTGGACCTTATCCTCTTTTCTAAACAATCATGATACATAGTTGTTGCAGGAGGAACAGCTGATTAGAAATCATAGTTCTCATAACCAGTTATTTTGAGAAGCCCAGCGAGAAGCAACTTTCAATCAAAGAAGTATTCTTGCCCACAGGATAATTAACTCCTATTTGGCACTTTGTTAGTTTTCCTTCTCAAGGAGCCTTCCATAGGGATAACGAAGTCATATTTTGATTTTAACTAGTTTTCTCGAGAAGTTTATCCTCATATTTATGACTGCACATTTGCCCTTTAGCTAGTTTTCAAAAGGAGTCATCCGTCAGAATTATGAAATCTATTTTGCACTAGGTATTTAAAAAAGAGACATCCAAGAGAATCGAGAACCCAATAAAAAATGTAATTGCTTCTCCAAGACAAGTCAGTGGAATCACAGCTGACATTATTAGTTGCTCTTGGGACAAGTATGGTGTTATGGGCCTGATTACAATATCGTGTGATTGTTGAAGCAAGTAGACGGACCGCATAGTATTAACAAATGCTTTTCCAATTATAGTTATCGACCGGTAAATTGAATGCGATCGGCACCAAGTAAGGATATTGCATAACGCTGAAAGCAGTTCTTTCAGCAAGCAATCTATAACAGCTCATACAATTGTTTGCAGTTAAAATATCAACTATAGTTTTATTGCAGCTCAGGGAATATAAAGTTTAATTCCAGAATACAGAGTGGGAGATACAATGTGTCAGCGGGTAATCAAATAAAGTATCAGATTTTTAGTGCCAAAGCCAGACTAACCGCCTACGTTTACCTTTCGATACCAACACTGATCAAGCCTAGCTGCAGGATGTCCAGGGCCTCTGGTCCTTTCTCTTCTGCCACACCCCCCGCCCCAGATCTGCTTCTAGCCTGCATCTTGTTAGTGTGAGGTCCCAATGGACCTGGATTGTAATTGTGGTGGTTTTGTAGATTCCTGGAATGTTATGATGCTATGATTGTTCAGTCCCTTCCCAGTGACGGCCCGATGTTTCTCCTGTGGGGTCAAACACATTTCCATGTCTAACACTAAACTTGACACTGAGGATAGTCATTCCACAGTTGGGGGTTTCCACATTCATATGCTGCATCAGAGGACTTACATGTTTGCAGAACCCAAATCGAGTCTCTGCCATTTACGTGTGCAAACTGACCTTTTTATTCTGGTTCTGTTTAGCACTAGTAATAAGGTTATGCTGAAAAAGTGCTAGTGCAGTCCTACTGAAAGGTACAACATTCCTGTAGAGAAGGGCAGGCACTGTCCATTGTTTGTGTAACTTCTGACTAGTGCTGGTACTGCCCTTCTTTGGCATAACATACCTTCAGCGAGTTCGTTTTTCTGCCTACTGTTGGTATTGTATACCAGTGTTAGGTGGTATTATGACCCATCACTAATAAAATAAAGATGCCAAGAGGCACTGGGAGTGGCCATTACTAATATACCACTCCTGCTGGTAGGTGTTTGTGCTGCCCATTTCAAGAACAACATAGATGAGAAGTGGTTGTACTGCCCATTGTTACTAAAAACAAACCCACTGAGAATTACTGGTACTGTCTTTTGTTAGAATAACATACCTGCTGAGAGGTACTACTCACTGTCGGTCAAATGTATCTCAGAGACGTGCTTGTACTACTCAGTGCTAGCTTAACATACCTGCAAGAGGTGCTGTTCTTGTTCTGACCTTGTTCTGCTGTTCTTGTTCTGACCATTGCTAATCTAACATACCTTCTGAAAAGTGCAACAATGCCCTTTTGCTACTATGACATGCTGATATGCTACTAGATAAGATGAGATAAGATGCAGCAGGGCTCCCATTGCTAGTGAAGCATACTTGCTGAGAGATGCTGGGACTTACCATTGTTACAGCAACATATCAAATCAGAAGCAGTGGTACTGTCCATTCTTAATATTAAAACCTAGCTAAGAAATGTTGGTTCAGTAACTTTAAGATTAAGTGAAGCATAAGTGAGAACATTTGTTTTTGAACCTATCTTTTACGAATTGGAGAACAAAATACTACTGAAATTGAACCATATAATGAGATATCAAGGCACACTGCTCGTCAACAGATGATAATGCATTGCTGCAACTAAGCTGACTTTCCAATATTTAGTTATTATGGAAATAACATCTGCCAGTGAGCACCACAGTATCTTTGAAAAATAGTATCTATAATAAAATATGCAAAGTTCTGGATGTGGCTCTCTCTGCTGGGTCACCCCCAAACATCTTGCCTTCACCTCTCCAGTTTTCTGAGCCCATTTTTGTTGGCTTTAGATTATGTGTATTTTACCACTGCTACTAGCCCTCGTTAAGTGCTTGTGCTTTCACCTTTAAACATGGTAAAATTGGCTTAAATCTAATTGGCATATTTAATTTCCTTATAAGCCCCTAGTAAAGTGGTACTACAGGTACCCAGGGCCTGTAAATTAAATGCTACCAGTGGGCATGCAGCACTTATTGTGCCACTCACTTAAGTAGCTCTTTTGAAAATGTCTCAGGCCGTGTACAGTTTTAAGTTGCTGTTGCGACCTGGAAAAATAATCCCTTTGCCAGGTCTAAAACACTATTTTTTAATACATATACAACACCCCTAGCATAGGTCCTAAACAGCCCTTAGTGTAGGTTTCATTGCATTTAAAAAGTTGGACATGTACTTTTAAGTTTTAAATGTCCTGGCAGTGAAAAACCCATAATTTCATAATTCACTATTGCAAAGTCTACCTCTCTCGTGGGATAACATTGGGGTACCTTATTACACTTACTAAGTGATAACGTTTGATTGAAAACATTTAGAAATGTCATGTTTGTTGTCTGATGAATTGTTTAAAACTCACCTTTAAGCCAGATTTGCAGTCAACATTATGAAAATGCCACTGTTAGAAAGTTAGCATGATCTAATTCTAACCATTTGGCACCTCCACCCTGCCACTTGGTCACTTGACTAGGTGTTGCTGGCAGCTGGCTTTTGTGTATGGATGGGCCATCCCAGCTTAATGGGGGGGCATAGCTGTCACCTAGCACACTTGCAGTTCAAAGGCACTAGCCCAGCTCACACAAAAGGATTTCACACTAGCCTATTGTCTCCCCAAACCTACTGGGACCAGTGCAATGAGGTAAGAAATTCTAGACACCTCTGTAGGGACAAACTCAAGAAGCTTCTCCCACTTCAAAGTGGCCACCAGGTACAACGAGCATTGGCAAAGCCAATAGGTCTTGCCTATGCAAGAGCTATTGGATTTGCCAATGTTTTAGCCATGCTCCATACCATTATGACTGCTGTTCAGAAAGGCTAAAAGTTAGTGGCGTAAAGGAGAGTGCAGTAGAATGGAGAAGAGTGGAGTGGTGTAGAGTGGACAAGAGTAGAGTGCCGTAGAGTGTTCTGGCATACAGTGGAGTAAAGTGACATAGAGCAGAGGGGCATAGAGAGGAGGGCCGTAAAGTGACAGAGTTGAGTGGAGTGGCACCGAGTGGAGTAAAGTGGAGTGGCAGAATGGAGTATTGTGGCATAGAATGGCATTGCTTAGAATGGATTGTTGTACAGCAGAGTGTCATAGAGTAGTCGGAACGTGTTGTTGAGGGTCATAGAGTGGGTGGTTGCAGAGTGGAGGTTATAGAGTATTGTGGAGAAGTGTAAAGTGGAATAGAGTGGTGGGGTGTAGAGTGGAGTAGAGTGACATGGAGTACAGTGTTGAAAGTAGAGTGGTGTGGAGTAGAGTGTAGGGATGTAAAGCGCCATGATGTAGAGTAGAGAGGAACAAAGTGGAGTACAGTGAACTAGAGCAGATGGTAATAGAGTGGGGTGTCGTAGAGTGGAGTGGTGTGGCATGGCATAGAGTGGAGTAGTGTGTCACAGAGTGGAGGTCATTGAGTGTAATGCCGTAGAGTGGAGTGCCATAAAGTAGAGTAGGGTTGGGTAGAATGCAGTAAAGTCTCAGAGTGGAGTGGTGTAGAGAGTGGCAGAGTGGCATAGGGGAGATTGATGTAGAGTGGAATAGAGTGACACAGACTGGATTAAAGTGTTGTAGAGTGGAGTGGCATAGCGTGGAGTGATGAAGGGTGGAGTGAAGTGGCATGGAGTGTTGTAGAGTGGGGTGGCATAGAGTGCTGTGGAGTGTCATAGAGTAGAGCGGCATAGTGTGTTGTAGTGAAGAGTGGCATGGAGTGGCTTAGAGTGGAATAGACTACCAAAGAGTGAAGTGTCAAGGAGTGGAGTAGAGTTGCATGGAGTTCAGAGTTGTAGAGTGGAGTATCATAGAATGGAGTAGCATAGAGTGGAGGGCCATAGGATGGAGTGGCATGGAGTAGAGTGGAGTAGAACATCAAAGTGGAATGGCCTAGAGTTGCCTAGAGGGAAGTAGCATAGAGTTGAGAGGAATAAAGTGGCATGGAGTAGGGTGGAGTGGAGTCAATTAGAGTGTCCTAGAGTATGGTTGAGTAGAGTGTCCTAGAGTGGCTTAAAGTGGAGTAGAGTGTCATAGAATGCTGTAGAGTGGTGTGGCATAGAGTGAAGTATGTATGAGTGACTTGGAATAGAGTGGAGTAGAGTGTCATTGAATGTTGTAGAGTGGTGTGGCGTAGAGTGGACTATGTAAGATACAGACAACACATTTCCAATTGACACAACAATTACATTTGCACAGACATACAGTTTTACTGATAAAACCACAAAACACACAAATGATAATGTGTGGAATTGGCATCACCTTGCATATTGATTAGTTTTAATTGAATTAAACTATTTGTTTCCACTACACTTTAAAATTACAAAGGAATGTGTTTCATTTGTGCTTTCCTAATTCTGGTATATTCAGAAATATTTTCACAGTTCAGTTACAGCCATTTAAATTTTGTTGTGAGGTAGAAAAAATAACATCCTATAGCCTTTCCTCCAGAACACTCCCACTACAGAGGAAGGTTGTTACATAAATCCTCTGAATTTGAAGGCAGTAAAAAAAAGTAAACACCAAGCACCCTTGGAATACAGAGCCTGACATTTGGCCTCTGTTATTTTAATGCAAAGCAAATGTGACAAGATAAGAACAAAATGTAAAGGCATGTTTATAGAAAGCGAGCACTTGTGGAAAGATACAAGGAGTGAGTCAGAGAGGTGGTAAAGCGGTTATGCCCCATAGGAAGGATAACGACATGCTACACAGCCTAAAACAAATAAAGCCATCAAATACAAAGGAAAGAAATGTGAGTTACAAACCATGAAGCCAATGGTAAGCAGTGGTTGGAATGCATTCTCAATTAAGCGTTCAGAATGTCCCTAAGAAGTCTATGCAAAGACAGCTGTGCTGTCTGGTAGGCTTTGACTTAAAAAGGGAACCCTCAGACTCACTCTGCAGAACACTCCTGGACTGTAGAGACTATAGAAGAATGAGACCCAGCTGCCCAGATGTTTGAGGCCTTCCCTGTTCACAGAGCAGGAAAACTGGACCTGCAACCTTCATCCCAGGCTGAATTGAATCCAAGGGTCAGCTGATTGACCTCCAGTTCTGAGCTAAAGAGACATAAAAAGCTCCAGAGGCCTCTCTGCAACTGCCTACCTTTTCTGCTGCAATTGAATCTGTCTGGACCTGTCTGAGCCCTACTGGTTCCGGCTTTGGTGAGTTCCTTATCTCCAAGAGGCGCCTCCCAGGTCCTGGACTATTTGTTTGGCATCAGTTGAACTCCTTGTCACAGAACAGAACAGATGAAATCTTGACGTTTTGGACACTTCTTGACTGCAAACAGGCCAGTTTGTGCCAAGATCTTGCCTCACGCGTTGCCTGCTAAAGCAAAGCTCCAGTAAACCCAACTCCTTGCGCTACAGCGACTGCCAGTGACGATTGGCAACTCATGAACTGCATTTCATGCTATAAAATCAACAGTCCGCGGTGACTGCTAACGGGAGTGTTCAGCAATCAGGATCTTCACGCTACAGTGATGACCCTTCGTGACACCCGGGCCTGCACTTTAAGCTACAGTGGCATCAATGGGTAGTTCCCTCCCTGCGGGGTCCTCCATCTTGAACAAAATTATTTGTGCTAAACTTTAGAAGGTAATATTTTCATTGGGTCTAACCTGGTCCCTGTATCCAGCCACCGCTCCATTGTGGTTGGCTTGAATTTTTGACTGTCATCTTGCCTCCCACAACCAGATAACTGAGAGTGGCACATTTATGCTTTTAGGCGCTGTACTTACCTTAAATCTTTTAAATTACATATCATTTGTCGTTTCGCTGTCAATTTATTATATTTTACTCTATTTTTCTAATTTGTGTGGGATTTTTCTAGCGTCGTATTTACATTTTATTACTGCTTGTGTGCTGCATAAATACTTTACACATTGCCTATAAGCTAAGCCTGACAGCTTTCATGCCAAGCTACCAGAAAGTTAAGCACATGTTAATTTAGTGATTTTTTTGTGGTTCACCGTGATGAGGATTGTGGCTGTGGCTTGATTAGGGTTTCACCTCATTCAATCAATACCCCAATTTTGCTCATAAAGATATTTAGGGACAACATAAGTGCAGTGAATTTAAAGGGGGGGTCCATTCTATTCGATTCACAAGCACTGATAAATGCAAAAGTTACTCCTTACAAAGAAGAAGGCAGCAGCAGTAGTCAGGTTGATAAAAAATTCAAAGATCAGTATGAAACTCGAATAAAATATAAGCATAAATCGCAAGCCTATAAGGGAAACTTGAAAGAAAGGTTTGAGTTAAGACTCAAGTCACATTTGAAATTGTCATCAATCTGCAGAAGCAGAACTAATTTTTGGGTGGAGTACAATACAAGAGTGGGGAAAAACAGAAGGTTCTTCGCCAAGGTTGTTTGAGTAGGTCGTCGTTGAGAATGAGCACGAGAAAGCAGAGAACAATGTATTGGGGTCTGCTGAGTCTGTTTGGTTTGAGGAAGGGGCACTTGCCGAAGAGGAAATGGAAAGAGAATTAGATAGTTTTAAGGTTCTGCAAGAAGTGAGAAAGACTAGCAGAGAAGCGGAATGACCAATAAAAAAACGAGAGAAGTGAATGCAAATTATTTTAAATGGTGAATTGTACTCATAGATGGAATATAAGTAATGTTGTTTAGAGGTACTCCTCTTATCCCATTGAGAACTACAGAAGAGCGTGTACTAGGCTGAGCACACAAAGGACTTTAATGCATCAACAGAGCTAAAGAGTGGCTAAGGGGTGGCTTTTGGTGGACAGGTTTAAATTTGGATGCAGAAAGGATAGTTGGGAGGTGCATGAGTTGAGCTTCCGGTGTCAAATTCTGTAAACGTAGAACATCTTCCATGGTATGTAGGAAACCTCTGTCAAAAGGTTGGGAAGAGGCTGCTTTTGCCACTGCGGGTCCCATCCAGGTGGACATCTCAATGCCATGTGTAGTGTGGCTGTGGTAGAATCAGGTGCGCACATTCATTGGCGTAGGTACAAAGACAGTCTGAAAAGGTGCAGCAGACAAAAGTACAGAAAACCTCTCAAACACACAACAATGTATTCAGCAGCAGCAGTATAAGCTTCAGACAGAACAGGTGTAGCACCGGTGCAAGGAACCCATCCAATTGGGCATTGCCCCAATTGAATGTGGATTTAGATCAGTTTGTTTGTTTTTAATCCTGCTTCGCCTGTAGCCTTCTGAGCAATCTTCAAACACGTACTCTGTTTAAAGTGTTTTTTCATTTTATATAGTGAAGCCCTTGGTAATGTAGGACTCTCCTGGTCCTGTGTGTAGTCAGTAGGGTGACACTGGGCAATGTATAGCTATTAAGAACTGCTCTGTTGTAAAACAAAATTATAGGTCCAAGTCCCTCTCTTCAGGTGCAATTGGACCGGTATGTGCATGTGGAAGAAACAAATCTTATTTTAGCTTTCTCAGGCAGCTTTTATGAAGTTTTACACAACTGCATTGACATCCAGTCCCTCTGTTATGGACCTGTCTCATGTAATATACGCAATGTGGCTAACGCACTGGCAAAACCTCAGCTGACAGCATATTCAGATTCTACAGCCAGGGTGGCCTGAAAGGACCCAAATGTCAGTCAGATTTGACTAGGTACTTCAAATTTCCATACTTGTAGTGAAGTTGAAGAATTTTTATAAAGCTCACTGCTGACCCGCGAGGTGCTAGAAACAGTGTAAAACAACCTTCAAGGCCCTCCTAAAGGATAAATGGGAATCTATGGGTGACGTCCTCCTTATAAATCTTCAATTGTTGCTTGTAGCTAGAAAGACCATTAGTATCATAAGACAAACAGAATTTTTGTTCGGTCTGTTTAGGACGAAGGCGACTTTTCTAGGGAATCCACATACCACTCGTTGAAAGATTTATGTGGAGTATCTTTGGGGAGCTTTTTTACGTCTCTTCTTATCCAAGGCATCTGAGAGAGTCCTATTAAAATATACAAGAGCATCAGATATGGAATTAAAATGAGGGACAGTCTTGAGAGCAGCCTCCGTAATATCACTAAGCCTAATGGGGTCCACTTTTTTCTAAGCCCGTTATAAGGTGAGATTGTGATATCACAAAGGGGGCTTCATGTTCCCAAATTGAATATTGAACCTTATATTAAAAATTATAATCTGGTCAGGGGAGAAAGAAAAGGTCGATAAGCTTAATTGAGTCTACTGGGATCCAGATCTCATCTAACATGAGCCATTTGTTATGCGTAGAGAAAGGTATGATGTTGAATAATGCGCAGGAAATCATTAAATCAAAGAATTGTTCTGTCCTGGCATCATACCCATTATCAAGTACATATTAAAATCACACAGTACAGGTAATTTATGATGCTGAAGGTAGGTCTGGCATAATAGCGCAACAAATCCCATCAAGGACTTTAAATCTTGCTTAGGTGGAAGGAAAATTAATACCAATAAATAGATGATTCAGAAGCGGTTAGGCATCTGAAGGTAAGTGCTTCGAACCTCTCCCCACGTATGAATCATCAACAATGTAATTGAAATGTTCCTGGAAAACAAGGAAAACCTCCCTGTCTTTATGCGACAGGCTTTTAATGTGCACTTTATGTTCAAATGTTTATAAATGTGTTATATTGCACTTGTATGTAGGCGGATGGGATATCCATCACCTTTGTGATGGAGTGTCCTCCACCAAAATCTAAAGTTAGGTCTTTTATTCCTTCCTATATAAGAAATCTTTTAAAGACATGTAAAGCTTCAAAGACATTAATTAATTGATCAATGTTTGGACATTTACAAACATGTTATACTTCAACATAAATGTGCAATGTGATGATCTAAATCATTCAAATTTTGTATTGGTTATATAGGGATTTTAGTATGAAATCAGATATGTATATTTTGTCAAAAGAATAAGGGTTTTGAAATCAATCAAATAAACAAATTAATATTTTGGAGGAGCGAAGACAGAATGATAGCATGAGGCAGTCTAACTCAGCCTTAATCTGTCAGGGAAGCAGCCTACCAAGCACTTAGGCCCATATTTATGGGCGTTATGGCACAGGGCAGTGCCGTATGTCACCTTGCTGCCCTGCATCACAGGGAAAGGGCAGAAATGTACGATACGTAAAAGAATACCGCACATTCCTGTCCTTTCCACTGCTCTGGCACCCTTCAAGCAGCCTAGCACCAATGCAGGATTGTTTTTGTGCATGCATGCAGGATTGTTTTTGTGCAGGAAGGGGTGCCTTCCTGTACAGATCCAATCCTGAGCAACTTTTTGCTCTTTGTATGTGTGCTGCACAATGCAGCACACCTACAAAGAGAAAAAAACAAGGAGAAATAAAAATATTTTTCCTCATTACGCCTCTCCTGGGGAAGCTATCTTTTTGGTGCATTCCCTGGTTCACAAACTCTTGTAAATCTGGGAATGTGTCAAAATCCATGGATGTTGCGTAGGAACAACCACACACCACCCATGGAAACACCTCCCTGGTGCAGATTAATTTAACACTTTTGATTTGTGCTACGTTACATTACTCAAGATTTCTGAAGTCACGTGGGGCCTCACAAGGTGTCCTTATATATCTCACTTAAGGTTTGCATCGTTCTTGTACCAGATTATGTGGTCCAAAAGCGATGCAATCTGTGCCATAAATATGGCCCTTAGTCTCTCACCCTCGTATCTGCAAGGTGCCAGTGTAGCTAGGGTCTGAGCCACAACCTGACTAGTCTGCTCCTGACTGGTGCTCATTTGCTTTTGGCAATCTTCAGGGACTGTAAAGGGGCTTGGGATGGGAACTCCTGCTCACAATTCTGGGTTCCATCACAATACAAGCAGTTAATGGGGCTTTAAAACATTGTGTAGTTTCTGCTGAGGCTGCCGTCCTTGATTGCTCTTCCACGTCTATCCTCGTTCATGATGTTTATTTGTTCAGCAGCATCCATCCATAGAAAATTAGCATGGCTACTGCTCATGTCACATTATATATATTTTAGCTTTGTTATATTTTTTTCACATTAGCCACATTTGCGGTCTTGTTTTATTCTTTCTATTTATCTGTTATTCGCCTAGATCAGCATTGCGTTCTAAAACAAAGACATTTCTATCACTCTGTGCTTTTCTCAAGGCTGCAGTAAGATAGGTTGCCGGCAAAAGTGGTACGCTTTGTCTGCAATGTTCACAGAAACATACACACTCTTACGTGGGAATCCTTTCTAGGAACATCAGATGATTTATTATAAAAACAATACTTTGACCCGTACGTTAGAGGGAGATTCCAGCCAGATGACCACGACTGTATGCTGATTGCTTTGCTGTACCTTCTGATGTAGACTACAGACCCTGGCTCAGGTATGCGGGATGATGTCTTCCCAGGGGGAACCTGAAAGGCAGAATTAGAGCTTAACATGCTGTGCTCTAACTATCCCTAACAACCTTAGTGACAACTTGGCAGCATTATTCTTGTGTTTTACTCTCCTTGTCACAATTGTATTCGTATTGTGCTTCATCGTCCTAGTTATTGCAATACATGCTTTATTATCTAAGAAGCAGTTATTTCAATAAAACCTTATTGAACTATAATCTGCCTCTGATTGTCCTTGCATATGTGAGACTAATGTAACTGAGAGAAACGGATGAGATCTGAGTGACCACAATTCCCCTGAGGAGTCATATATGTCATGCGCCCGGTTGCCCAATCATCCCTGCTCTTGGGTGGGGATTAAGCACTGCTAGATAGCCGGAAGAAACCCAGATTAGGCCGGCAGGTGTCGCATGGTGCAGGATTAGACTCAGTCCCCCGCAGTACAGGCGATTTTGCCACCCGAATCCAGTAGTCTCATTAGGATAATGAGAACCTACGCAACAGTAGTAAATGGTGTTTCAGGGTAAAAGGGAAGAAATGTGGTAAGGGGACATTTGCACTCTTTTCATTGTTTTGGCACAGAGATCAGCATGGAACTTATTTGATAGTTCTCATTTTGTTCAGTCATAGACCAGTTCTTTTTTGAACAGTGAGCCTTGCAACACCACAACAAACTTTAGCATCTCTCTCCAGAAGTTAACTTTCATTCAAATCTTCTCCATCTAGTCCCTTCCCACCCCCCTTTCCTCTCCCATTAACTTCTAGCAAGAGGCATCGACAGTCACAACCACACCATGACCTACAATTTACACAATAAACCACTCATATTTTCTGTAGGTCTATCTACCACTAGTGATTTCTTTTTCTGTAAGGGATGACCCTATATCACCACAGCCACCTACCCACACAAGAGCATTGGCCATTTCCTCTACCATCTGCACCCTGAACAGCACATCATGCCACAACTCCCAGCTCACAGAACAGCACTTCACATCATCTACAGATCATTTACAGACCACAAATTTGGTTACTGTGCATTGATCCCTTGCTGCTCAAAGAAAGAGATCCCATCACAGTTAGAAGAAAGGGGTGAGCACCAGTGCAGGTTCCTTGTGCAAGAAAGGTTAGCATTATGTCAGTTCTTCCTAGATTTATTGCCTGTTCCAATTTCTGTCACAATTACACAGGGCAGAATAAGGCACTCAGACCAGAGCATGCTCAATTCTGTATCTGTATCAGGCTAGCCCTTCTGCTCGGAAGTCACTGGACGCTAACCAGCTGA
The DNA here is from genome assembly GCF_031143425.1 of Pleurodeles waltl. Taxonomy (NCBI): domain Eukaryota; kingdom Metazoa; phylum Chordata; class Amphibia; order Caudata; family Salamandridae; genus Pleurodeles; species Pleurodeles waltl. Next base: position 969,243,806 of record NC_090439.1, read on the forward strand.
GGACAGCCACTATTGGGCACACAGACATAGTCCCTGCAGTGATCACCTGCCAAAAGATAGGAGGCCAAACCACATCACTTCCTCTTATACCAAACGTGAGAAACAATTAATTGAAGCCAAAAATACACCCATTTCCCAGCACATGGAACTATAGCGAGGAAGACCAGATTACCGGTAAGTAATCGGGCCACTACCTCATCCACCGTCTTCCTCACCCCAGTCCTTTCCTATGAACTTATATCCAATTAAAAGGTTTTCAGCCATCACCAATAAACACCATACCATGACTGCACACACTGTGATTTATTAATCTAAAACTGTTTTATCACTGAATTCAAACACAAGAACCAAAATCAGATGTGATATTTTCCTCCAACAGAAGTCTATAGTGCTTTATGAACATATGGGAGGCTGACCATGTTGGAGCACTGCAAATGTCTGTCATTGAAGCTCGCGTAAATGCTGCCCATGAAGTAGAAATCACTCTAGCTGCTCTCTTGTGAGCCTGGGTAGAGTAGAGAGGGACCTCCCTTGTTCTCATAAGTAACTATAATGGTTTGTTAAAGCCATCTATTCATGGTTGCTGATGAGAGTCGCAGACCTTGCCCTAAATGGCAAACATTTTCAAAAAGAAAATGTACTTTTCTAAATAATGCAGTCCTAGATATGTAAAGTTTTTAAAGCTCTATGAATGTCTAAAGTATGCTGCTTTTCTTCTTCAGTAGAAGGAGACCGGCATAAACAGGCAAAACTAATTCAGTAGAACAATGAAAACAGGACGTAATCTTTGGGACAAAATCTGGAATTGGCTGTAACACAACTTTGTCCAATGGTTCTGGATTTAAAAGAGCTCCCAACTTCCCAGACCTTCTACCCGAAGAGATAGGCACCAAAAACAATACCTTAAAAGATAGAAATTTAAGATCTGCAGAATCGAAAGACTCAAATGGTGGAATCTGTGAGCTCTGCAAAACCACATGGAGATTCTAAGAGGGAACAAAATTCTATTTGTGAACTTCTAAAAGCCTGAATGGCTGCCCATTGTTAACCATGGATGGAAAGTGCAAGAAGCAGGCAACCTCAGGTGAGCCACCTATGGGCTGCAGATTTTCCCTTTCCGGTGCCACACCCCAGTTGTAGATGGAGTACTCCTCACAGGCTATGCATTCAATGGGAGTATCCATTTTATCTGACCAACAATTGGAGAAGTAGTGGATACCAAATATGATGGCTCCAACATGGCACTACTAACAGGTTCTCTGCCTGATCGGTCTGAAATTTACTAAAAGACCTTTGAAATTAATGGAATGGTAGGAAAGCCATAAAGGAGAGTCATGGGCCATGGAAATGATAAAGCATCCACCCTCAGTGCTTCTGAGCAGTGCCTCCATGTGCAAAACCGAGGGAGAAGAGCAACCCCCTTTGAAGCAAGCAGATCTATCCCCAGGTCCTCAAACTTTACTGTTATTTAATGGAACAGGGATGGCTCAGACTGAGGGAAACTGAAGATGGAAACTCCTTGCTCAGATAGTCCCACATATTCATTCTCTCTTCCTGTAAGATATGCTACAGATAGAGAACTGAATGTTCGCCTGCCCATAAACAAATCTCCTGAGCTTGAATTCAAGGGCCTTCACCTGATGCATGAAAGGACTACTCGATCGTCTGTCTCGACCTGTACTTTGTGATCCAAGAGACTGGGCACACAGTGGAACAGAGCCAACTGAACTGCCTTTCTCTACTTCTGGTTTGATGAGAACCACTTTTGGTCTTGGAACCACCTTCACTGAACAGAATCATTCCCATTATTGTCCTGCATCCTCTACGTCTCACATCTCCCTTTATGAGTTGGAATGGGAGAATTACCACCCAGGAAGGGACTGTTAAAGGCCTGATGTCAAAGGACTCTCTGTTCATACCGTTAGTTTTTGATGCCATGGTTTGAGGAGATAGTTCACTAAGGGTTAAAGATGCTATCTAGCCGTTGGCGATATTGTTAGTGCTGAGGCCATGTTGTCCTGAACCCTCAACCACTCTTGAGCAGAAGGAGACTTGTTAGAAGAGATAATAGGCCAGAAACCAGTTTCTGCTGACTTGCTGTAGGAAGGAAAACTTCTTCAATGTCAATCCTGAAATGTGCCCTAATAATTGAAAAGTTGGCACAAAATGAGATTTTCTTCCAATTTACAAAAAATCTGTGCTCTTTGGGAACTACGTAGACCTCCTTTACATGGTGGCCAGACTTAAAGAAGAAGAAAAAATTAGCCAGTCATCCAGCTGTAGAAATACTCTGATGCTCATAGAATGAATAATATCTACCAGTGGCATCTAGACCTTGGAACAAAACCTTGGGGCTAAAGTCAAACCAACAGGGAGAACTTGGAATTGAAAATGACGGTCTTGAACTCAGAACTTCTGTGATGTCTGACATGCTAAGAGTATGTAAGCATCTAGTAGGTTCAAAGATGAAATAATGACAAGTGTGGGGTACAAATATAGCACAGGCATTAAATGTCCCAAAACTCTTTGCCCCGAAAATGGCTGAATGGAACCCTTCTCCCTATGTAATTTCTGGTGTAACATCTACAAAGGGAATTTGATACCATTTTTTGTACAGTCTCCGGAACGTACTGATGCAAAATTGATAACTTCCACACAGTTCCTGAAAAAAATATTATCCTTTGTCCCCATGAGAAGATGATGATGAGAAGGTGGAGCAAAGTCATACTTTTGGAGCAGGAGGAGATGCACTGGCACTCCCCCATATTGGGACTAGCATACTGGAACCAGTGGAAGAAAAGACACTTTGGCCATGTTCCCTTCCTCAAAAGGACTTATTCATTGATCTAAGAAGGAATGATAGACCAAAAACTCATGAAGATTCAGAAAATATTCCTACTAAAGATGATTTTACTAATGCCATCAGTGTCATGTTCCCAACTGATTTTTTACTAGGTCTTTAAGCTCAAAAGGCTGTCAAAAAGCTTTGCATCAGTAAAAGGAATGTGGATAATCAAGTTCTTTTGAGTGGTGCCTGCCGTCCAGAACCTCATCAAAATATTCCTCTTGTTGGAATAGATAAGCCTGCTCCTGCAGCACTCAACAAGCCAATTGAGTCATCTGGGAGAAAAAAGACTTGCAGCTCCATAATAGATAACGCTGTTGTGGAGTCCACCCCTTGGTCTATCTGTTCAACCAACTTCTGGAAGCCATTAGCAATGATTGTATTGTGTAGTTTGTATACGAAGAAGCATGAAAAGAGAAATTAGGCTTAGTATGAACTTTTTATAGCCATGTACACATTTTTGCTTATTGGATCACACAGTGGGCTTTCTTCTGAAGATATTGTACATTTGGGGGCCAGATTTACTAACCTTTCACACAACGCAGTAAAGCAAGGAACCTTGCTGTGATACATTGTGTGAAAGGGCGATATTAAGATAAGGCACTTTTTTGCTCTCTCGCAGCAGAGGCATACGTCAGGTAGCCTAGCCCCAATGGAGGCACCATTGTGCAAGGGTGCCTGCATAACAAGCAGAATTGTTTTTGTGCAAGAAGAGGATACTTCAGGTACAAAAGCAATCCTTTGAGTCATTTACCTCTGTCTATGTGTCCTGCAGAATGCTGACACATAGGAATATGAGGAGAAAAAAGATCTGTCTCCTTGTTGCGCCATTCTCTGGGAGGCTTAATTATTTATCTAAATCCCAGGATTACAAACCTTTGTAAAGCTGGGATCGTGTGAATTCCTTGGGTGGATGCATAGGAACACCCATGCTCCATCCATGGAATGCCTCCTAGATTGAAATGTAACGAAATTCAGCACATACCACTGGGTTACTTTACATTTCTTTACAAAGCTACGCAAGGTGTCACAAATCGCCTCTTGAGTGGCTTTGTAAATATCTAGTAGCATTTTGTGTCATGGCTGATCCAAAATGTTAGTAAGTCTGGCCCGGCTCTCTGTATCCAAGGCATCTGAGAGTGTAAAAGCATCAGATGTGGAATAAAAATGAGGGAAAGGCTTCACAGCAGCCACCATGATATCGCTAAGTCTAGTGGGGATAATATTTTTCAAGCTCGCTATAACATGGACTTGGAAAGGAGCTTCTTGTTCCCAAGTTGGATAGTGAACCTTATATTAAAAATGATCTTCTGACCAGGGGAGAAAGAAAAGGTCGATAAGCTGAACTGATTCACCAAGGACCCAGATGTCATCTAACATATGCCCTTTATTATGCGTAGAGACCAGTATGATCTGGGATAAACCATAGGAATTCTTAAATCATTAAATTAAGGTTCAATCCTCTTACCCTGGAGGGGACAAGGCACCTCTAGGGGATAAAAAAAAAAACTATGAAGGCCCAACGGTGTGGTATTTCTAACTCAGCCACCCTAACAGATCTTCAGTTAAGGGACACGTTAGTGATGACAGAAGGGGACTCCGTAGCATCAGCACAATCATCAGCACCCCCAGGGATTGGTAAGCCCATCCCTTTATTTGGTCGTGGGCAGAAAGAGCTATCCTTTGATATTTATTTTGCTACAATTAAAGGCGTTGCTACAGTCTGAGTTCTCCCCTATTATTTTACGTTTGTGTGCTTTTTAAACCCAACTCTCGTCCTTTCTGGACTAATATGCATTGCCGCTGCATCTCTCCTGCACAGAAAGTTTGCCCAGGGGTATTGTCTCAGCTCAACAGCAAAACCCCTTTAATAAGCAGCCGGCAATGTCGGTTGGCGTACCCGATTATTGCAGTGCTGCCGCCCTCTCTGTTCACTCTTCGTCCCTCTCTTTGCCCATGTCCAATCAAGCACCAGTGAGCACTCCAGAAATTAGTCTTACGGAAGGGGTTTTTAAGGGCAGCACAACTAATTTTGATTTGTCCCCCAAACAGACCATTTTAGATCTCCCACCAACGGTGTGCCCCTATGTAGTGGTTCTCAGTGGTGCACCCCCTTATGTAAGCATTGTGTGGAGACATACAGGGATCTGCATAACACAGTTTTGGATTGGCTTGTTTGGCACAGGAGTTTTTCCTCAGTTCTTTCTAGCAAAATCCCATTTGCCAGGAGGATTGGTTAGATGGGTTCGGGCCCTACTACTATTGTTAACGCTGAGTTTGTTAATGAAAGGACTAATTATTATTCATGTATTCCAAATGTTGAATTTACGTAGAAAATGTAATAACGTAGGGAAAAATAATGCACGCATGTAATGGCGCGCCTACCACTGTGGCCACCAGGGTTCACAAAGTGTACTTATTAATGACTTAATAATATGAAATGTTGAGCTTATGTTTGATTAATGTAGTAACATGTCATATTGAAGGTTACGCATTATGTATTAGCTTTATTAATCGTAGGCCTTAACTTAGCAAGTTCTTGGCCTAGTTGCACGGCCTCATGTCAAGCTGCATTTCTTAAGGGTTTTATAAAATGGCTGTCTAAAGAATTACAGTGTGATTTTCCACTCTGCTGACCAAATGCTCGTAGTTAAAATCCGTTCTCATGAGACCTGCTTGCTAGGAGATGATGTACTTGCCAATGCAACATTGTTTAATGTAATGTGTGTGAGACTGACTTTCCCAGGAGAAGACAAAGACCAAACTGACTGGAGTATAATCTGCAACAATATTGTTACCTGATGAGACGAATGATGGGAGCGGGACAAGAGGAGCCAGTTACCGATATGTGAACCATATAGTAGTAGAAATGTAGATTTGAAGTTTTAGTTTTATTGGACAAAGTGTGAACATGCGATCTCTTAACCAATTAGGATGTGGGAAGTAGTTTTAGGAATTCTAACTTAGCCAGACTGCACTGGGGAAAGACAGCCCATTTGCCCATTATCTGTCTTGCCGTAAGGCCATTACTTTCTTTACCGTCTTGAGAAGAGACGTGCTTTATCTTTAGTGCTTAAAGACTTTGCCTTTTCTGAACTCCGATACTGAATTCTGATGCCCTGCTGACCAGACTGATGTCCTGATTACGAAGACTACCCTAGCTTGCCAATCCAATTGAGGAGAGGTATGCTATCACTGATGTTCTTTGCTATGTCTATCTGTTTTTGTTTCTAGGTACCAACCGCTATTTTGATACAGCCATAGTAAGATGTTTTTCCAAATTTGTGTTGCCTAAATTGCTTTGCATGAAGCCCAAATATGCTATTTTAATCTGGTGTGTGTTAGGGTTGTCACTGATGAAGTTTGCTACATGAAATAAGAGCTGATGTCTTTAATTTGCTGAATCTAAATGTATGTAATATCATTTGCGCAGTTATTCTTGGTATTAATTTGCACTGTAACTTTAGAATGTGTAGTAGCCCAAGCTTTGATTAGATCGCGATTCTTTCGCCACTTTGGACAGCCAGTGTTGTTTCTGTATGTTTATTATTTGATCTTGAGATTGATTTATGTGACTTTAGCATTGTTAATATAGGGAAATTAATATTCTAACTTTTACATAAAGTTGTGGTTATTCACGACTGAAAGGTCATGGTGTGTTATTGATTGTTATTGATCTGTGCATGTACAGGATATGGTGGGAAACTCTTGAAGCGAGTCAAAAGGTTCATCGACATATTTGCGTCTCCCTTGTAAGTTTACTTATAAAGGTAACACTATCCAAAGGGACTGTAGTATCATTACCTTTCGAACCCCGTCCATGGCACGGACTATATTGGGCTGGATTAAAAGGAGTACTGTCCCAAAGTGCTCACAGGCCCAGTTCCCCTTGGCGTTTTCTATAAGCCACACGCTGCTCCTGTGTACCCCCAGCATTTACACCTTCTGGTTAGAGGCGGTGGCCCAAATGAAGTCCCTTCGGGATTGGGTCCTGCTACTGAACTGCCCAGTTCTGCTGCTGCCCCAAGTTTCTATTCTAATGTCTGGTTTAATTACCTGTTGGGAAAGAATATGATGTTTAATCAGAAGTACACTGACTGTCCATGCTCCTCAGGTCAGTCTGCTAACCGCAACTGCTAGAGGTGTGGCAACATTGGTAAAGGGGCCTGATGTACAGCTAGCTAGGCCTGGCCATTATTTCTAACTTGGGAGTATTAAAGACCAAATCGTAAATCTGGATTGGCTGGCCTTGATCACAAATTCGATTTTGCCGCCATGCAGGAGGCATGGGCTATTACACCCCTCTCATGCAGGGGTTTTGCTTGTTACTTTTGTCCTGCTACAGCATCTGCTCATGGGAGATCTAGAGGAATGCTTGTTTTACGGGTCAAATTCAATCTTAGGACAGAAGTTTCAGTCATTAATACAGCTAGCTCTGCTTTTCAGGCCCTTCTCATCAGAGATAACAATGGTCCCTTTGTTTTTTGTCTGTTTTTTTTATAGTAATGACTTTGCCAGTTCTTTCTGTCCTCTCTTGGAGGATCTGTTCTGTTTCATTATGAGTCTGAAGCCATTGGGGACTTGTGACACGCCTTCACCCCGATTTTTGTTGTGCAGCAATTTTAATGTCAAATCTGGGAGTTCACCTGACAATTTAGGTGTCAATCGCTCAGTAGTTGAAGTTGCCCCACTGGATGCCAGAGGGGAAAAGTTGATGAATTATGTTGCCTCTTACGATCTTGTAGATTTGATTTACCATTTACAGGGCAAGGGCCCCAGTAAACCCACCTACAGGCGTTCAGTTATTGATTATATATAGTTTCTAGGCATTTTCTGGAGTGGTGCGTGACTAGTTTTGTCACAAAACCATATGGGGGAAATCATAACGCTGTTTCAACCGAAGGGCACTTAAATTAATCTACACTCTAGTGATGATCGCAGATTAGTCTGGCAATTTAAAGATTATAGCGCCATTTTTCGTCTTCTCAAAAAATTCCTGGTGGTGTTTTGGGGTGTTTAGCTGAGGATTCGGGAAAAGACCTGTTATGAACACCTTTGTTCGAAACCAGGTCACTCTGCCTTTTAGCACCGTCAATGGTTTGATGCTAGCTGCTCTGTGGCTAACCGCTGTTTGAGGGTGGCTTTGGCGAAGTGCCCATGAGATGCTAGGGAGGTTTGAGAGGCTAGGCGGGATTATAAGTGTTCAGGGATAGGAAGCTTTTTCTGAAGGAGGAGGACTGGGAAACATTGATATTTGCAGAAGCCCACAACAGCAGTAAAGTATTCTGGAAGGAGGTCAGCAGGTTTTGTCAGCGAGATGCCCCTCTTAATCCATTTTTGGTCTATAACATTTCTGGCCAGGAATGGGTTAAGCTTTTTTCTTCAATTTACCAGCTGTCTGCAGATAAGGCATGTATCGATAAGTTGCTCGCACAGTTAGATTATTCTACTCCCTTCAGATTTCCCTTGAGGAAGTGGAGGAAATCATTATTCAGAGCCCAAGGGGTAAAGCTCCGCCTCCTCGTGAGATCACAATGGACCTAATTAAATGTACAATTAAAATTTCTGGGGGCCCCAGCTTACTAAACTGTTTAATAATTCCTTGGGCAGTAAGGTAAAAAAAACAAAGGCCCTCTGTACAATAGTCCCCATTTTCAAGAAGGGAGGTAGAGGGTTACCCAAATGTCCTAGGGCAGTATCCCTCATTGACAGCTAAGTGAAAATCATTGGGAGGGTCCTCTTTAATCGCTTGCAGTCCTATGCTATTGACAATAACATCTTGTCCCCTTGGCAATATGGCTTTCGTCCAGGGCTAGATACAGCAGAGCAGTGCCTGAATCTGCATCTGATTGTGAGTAAATATAGCATCATCGTTGTGCACTGTGGCATGATGGGCTGCGATAGAACACTCTTTGTGAGCAGGCACAACATGTGAAGGTTTGTGCAGCTTCAGGCTGCCCTATTGTAACATCAATGAACCACCCTCACCTCTCGACAGATGTGATAATGGAGCAGAACTTCAAAAGTAAAAGGGAGGGATTAAAGCAGTGGTGTAACAATGACCCCCGGGGATGCGCGGGAGCCTGATCTCTAGGAGGCCCCCTCAGCGTAGCACTTTGGCCTGAGACCTCCTGAGTGAGCCCAGAGAGGAGGCTTCCTCCATGTACTGTGCAGGGGGCCCGTCAAGTTTTGTTATGCCACTGGAGTAAAGGTAAGCTATGCACACTACTCTTCTTTCAACTCTTATTGTGTGACCATCACTGGCAATCACCCTGTGTACAGGCAGGCTGCAGATAGACTATAAACAAAAGAGTGGACTTCTTCTCGACATCCTGTTCAAATCATCATGTTTCTAAAAAGGTAACAGTTAGAAATGAGGTCTCTAGTTGGCAGTCAGTTTACACCCTATCCAAAAAAGTACCCTCACTCCTAAGATGACTCTTGCCCACCCCCTTGGTAGCTTGGCACGAGCAGTCAGGCTTATCTCAGAGGCAATGTGTTAAGTATTTGTACCACACACAGTAACACAGTAAAAACACTACAAATGGGTACCACACTGGTTTAGAAAAAATAGCCAATATTTATCTGAACAAAACAACAAAAATCCAAGATACACAAGCAAAGATATGAATTTTTAAATATGAAATCCTAATAAGGCGCTTAGAAACACAATACCTCTAACTGGGGCTATCACAACGTCAATGATTGAGTTGTTGCCAACAGTCCAACACCACTCGCAAGGGAGTGCGGGCCAGTCACAGAGTCACACAGATCTCCATGTACAGTACCTTTGAAAACAATGAAACAAAGACATTGCACGGAGTCAGGGAGGTGAGGCGTCACTAGAGCCGGTGCGGCCTCTGTTCCTTTCTGCTACCGGGGAGGTGAAGAATTGGTTCCTTACTGCAAGGCTGGAGAAGTGAGGTGTTGGTTCCTTATGGTTGCAGGGGAGGTGATGCGGCGTCAGTGGTGAGGTGTTGGTTCCTTATGATCTGGCGGGCTCGTTGAATCCAACAGGTCAAAACATGTGGTGTCGACTGCCTGGTATTGCGATCACACCATGGGGCCACAAGTGGTGCGGCAGAGTCAGAGTAGGGTGTCCTGGATGTTGGGGACACGGCACTCAGGAATCACGCTGTGGTGGTACTTCGGAGGTGCTATGGCAGCATCAGGCCTGCAGCATCAGTCACAGTCATTGCACTCAGCAGGGACCACAGCTCCTGGTGCAGTCAGCGGCGCGGAGTCAGACAGTGGTGCTGGTTCCGAAGTCACTCTGGAGTCGATGCATTTGGTTTCTTCTTGATTTCACCAGAACTCACTCACTAGGGCCCTCGGACTGGCCGTGGCACCACTTGGCAAGTCAGGACTCTCAGCAAAAAAAAGTCCAGGTGCTGGCAGATGAAGTCTTTGATGTCCCTGAGACTTCAAACATGAGGCAAGCTCAGTTCAAGCCCTCGGAGAACCTTGTAAAGCATAATGTAAAAAGCAAAGTCATGTTCTTTCACTCCCAGGGCATAGGTAGCAGCAGCAGGCCAGTACAGCAAAGCAACAGGCAGACTGGCAGGCCCTCCTCCAGCATCCAGCTCTTCTCCCTTGCAGAAGGTCCTCAGTCCAGAAGTGTTCTGAAGTTGTGGGGTCAGCAGTCAAATACTTATACTCATTTTTGCCTTAGAAGAAGGCAAACTTCAAAGGAAAGTCTTTGCAGTGCACAAGACCCTGCTTCTCCCTGTCCTAGCACCAAAGAGACTCTAGGGGTTTGGAGACTGCTTTGTGTAAGGACAGACACAGTCCTATTCAGGTGTAAGTGTCAGTTCCTTCCTCCACTCTAGCCCAGGAAGACCCATCAGAATATGCAGGACACACCTTAGCTCCCTTTGTGTGACTGTCTAAAGTGAATTTACAAACAGCCCAACTGTCAGTCGAAACCAGACATGTATTCACCAGCCAGGCAGAGGCACAGAATGGGTAAGCAAGAAATGCCGACTTTCTAACAATGGCATTTTCAACCTTACAATCTAAAAACGAACTTTACTAAACAATGCATTTTTAAATTGTAAGTTCAGAGGTCCCAAACTCCACATCTCTATCTGCTCTCAATTGGATCTGCACTTAAAGTATATTTCAAGGTAATCCCTATGTTATCCTGTGGGCGAAACAGGCCTTGCCATAGTGAAAACCGAACTTAGCACTATCAGGACATGTACAACACATCAGTTCATGTCCTATCTTTTAAAAACACTGTACCCTGCCAATGGGGTTGTCTTAGGCTTGCCATAGGGGTGATGTACATGTGGTAAAAGGGAAGGTTAGGGCCTGTCAAGTGAGAACTCTTGCCAGGTCAAACTGGCAGTACAAAACTGCACACACAGACGCTGCAGTGGCAGGTCTAAGACGTTTTTACAGGGCTAATTATGTGGGTGGCACAATCAGTGCTGCAGGCCCACCAGTAGCATTTGATTTACAGGCCCTGGGTACACCTGCTGCACTTTACTAGGGACTTACTAGTAAATCAAATGTGCCAGTCATGAAGAAACCAATCACCAATACAATTTTAGACAGCGAGCACTTGCACTTTAACACTGGTCAGCAGTGGTAAAATGCACAGAGTCCTAAAGCCAGCAAAAATGAAATTCAGCACAGGATCAAAAACAGGAGATCAGAAGCTAAAATAAAAATACAGGGGAATCCACACCAAGAGCTGACGGGTCTAATAGTACTGTTTGTACTTTTCGGTGTTAAAACAAACGATGCAGCACCATAATATGCGTTGCATCCTTGTGTCTTGTTTACTGTGCCTTTCAGTTAAGCACATCACTTTATCTTACTAGACGCCGCCTTCACAGTTCTTAGAAAGTGACAGAAGCAAAGATTGCTCACAAATACCAGCGTGTTTTATTGCAAGTAGAAATACATAAGCCCTTTGTCGCAGTAAATAATTCAAAATTGTTCATAAAATAGTTTCAGTGGGAATTCTTAGCAGCCATTCTTCTTGTACATATTTGAAAGTGAATTGTTCCTGGCAAAAGCAGTATTGTTGTGCTTTTAAATGTGTATTTAAAAAAAACAATTTGCGTTCAAGTTGCTGAAAAGCTTTTCAGCTGTGAATCAGTAGCAGGACTTCTGTAATAAAAATGCCAGAAACATGTTATAGAAGTATTTATGCATTTAATCCACAGAATCGCCTTAAAAGTGTGGCGGTCAATACGTATTGTCAACATTTAGCCATTTGGTATTTAATGCGTAGGTTTCAGTAGTCAATACTAGAGACCTCGGTGAGGTCAGAGGTTAACTGTCCGTTTTCTTCTATGCGGAGTAGGCACACTTCTATTTCACTGGTTTATGGCTCCCTAAGGGCTAGTTTACCACTACTTATGTAATGAGTGAAAACTATTTTCGCTATCGAAAACTGTCAGTTCCATTAAGGACGCAAGGACGAAGATTATGGCTTTCTCTTCACTTATCTACCTATAGCAACCGACAGGGAAACATTATAAACATAGGATTGCGAGAAAAACTACAACGCATTTGACATGAAACCATTACTCAATATGTAGGCAGCCCATGTCTGCTGTGAGCTATCCAGCCTTATTCTCTGTGAAACGTAAAACCACAGGTCATTCTTTTGCCTGAAAACTTCAAGGCACTCTGTCACGTCTGACGATTTCCTAGACTAACAAGAAATGTCACCCTCATTTGAAAAGTATAATTAATCTATGGTCAATGAAAGGTATTCAACAATAAAACAACTTTAAACGTCACAATTAAAAATTAGATGAACCAGAATGAAATTAATCTAATTGCTCAACATTCATGGTTAGGGGTGTAGCTATCACTAATGGAACAGGTGCAGCAGCACCAGGGCCCAATTTTATGAGGGGTTGCCTTCACCCCAAATAGTGGTTGTTTTCATTGCTAAACTGGGGCATCAGGACCCAGTTAATTAGCTTGCATTAGGCCCCATAACGCTCTTTCTACACCATGCGTCAGGTAGGATAATCCTCACTTCATTATTCTTATGAGAATTGAAAATGGTAATTGCGTTAGCTTGAAAATGTTTATTTTCTTTGTTAGAACTGGAGATGAGGATTATGTTATTTTAAAGCTTATTTAGTATCAATGACATCACACTGGCATTAGGCTGACGGTAGATTCAGTTGAAGTTGGAAGACCAGTCTGCTGCTTGTTGTACTTGTGTACATGATTTAGCTATATTAAGAGCACTTGTACCTTTAAACCTAGAATGTTATAGCACCTGTGTTCTAGTGTTCTTTTGTGCTGTAAATCTGCTGGATTCTCTCTTTGGTCAGTTGTTTGCTGGTTGGAGAGGTAGCACCAACTGAAGTCATCTGTTTCTCAAATAAAATACCTATTTCTACTCTCTACTGACTCCTGGGAGTTGAATCTCCAGGCTGCTCTTAAAATACCCTCTAACCTCTAGGCTGCTGAAAAGCTGTCTATGCCGAGCAGTATGCGACAGTGAACATGATTCCAAACTAGGAATGCTATGGCAAAAGAACCCCCAGGCAGTTTCAAATAAGTGATATGGAGAACTAGCTATTCTTCTGACCACTTCCACTAATGGACAAAAAACTGTTGTGAGTCCATTTTAATTTGCCTGGGTACAGGAGTTTAGCTTAGCTTCGGCGAGCAGGCCTATGCCCTTTTACCTAGGTAACATGCTCTGTTTTTATTATTCAATTTTATTCATTTTAGCACGGCTTGCATTTGTAGACGAAATGTTTTTATTTCATAATCAGTTGCCATTCCATGAAAGCGTTATTATCAGTAATGTACGTATTAGATTGTCATCATGTTCTTTTGCTTTTTATTGACAAAGAACAGAATGTGAACACGTCGGGCATTTGTTATGATATTTCAGATACAAGTTTGGCTACACAATCTAGCGTTTAGGTATATACCCATGTCAGGATTTCTGCATGAACAGTAACATGTGCCTTATAAAACACCTTGTGAGGCCAAGGCCATCAGAGGGGGTTCCACCCAGGATATTCTATCTATTCTGCATGTCACTTTGCAGCAGACCTCAGCCTCTGTGTCTCTATGAAGCCTGTTGGAAACTGAAGGGTGACCTTGTTCTAAGGTAATGGGGGTTGGGCGCCTCTCATGGACACAGCATGTGCAGATTAGGTTAATCACACCTTGCTGTCTATGGGGTAGCAAAAGCGCTGTTGCATAGCCATTTTAGTAATGTTTTAGGCACGTTATTTTAGCAAACTAGGCCTGTCACTTGTGCCCGTTCGCCCAGTTACATTGTATTATGCTTCATTTTTACTATTTCAGCATAGGCCACATTCATAGTGCTGTTTTATTTTCTTTATTTGGTTGTTCTTTCGCCTAGGAAAGCATTGAGTTTTTAGCAAGACATTCCTTGCACTTTGTGCTTTCCTTAAAGCTGCAGCAAGATAGAATTGCCGGCAAAGTGGTACACTGGGTCTCCAACATTCACAGAAACATACACATCCTTCCGTGGGGACACTTCCTGTCCCACGCACTTTAGAGGGAGATTCCAGCCAGATGACCACAACTGCATGCTGATTGACTTCATTACAGCTGCTTGCTTAGGCGACCAGTTCCCTGGCCTACATGGGGATGGTGTCTCTCTAGACAACAGGCGTCCTTGCTCAGGTATTAGGGATGATGTCTTCCCAGGGGGGAATCCTGAATGGCGGATTAGAGCTTATCACGCTGTGCTTTAACATAGCTTAGGTAGGAACCACATATACTATGCATAGTGACAGTATGGTGGGACTTTTCCTGTGTTTCCCTTTTCTTGTCACCATTTTGCTTCTAGCGTGTTTTATCATCCTAGTTATTGCAAGTCATGCCATTTTATCTAAGATGCAGCTGATTCAATAAACCTTATTGAACCATTCTCTGCCTCTGTTAGTCTTTGCATGTGTGAGACTAACGTAACCAAGAGAAAAGGATGCAATCTGATACACCACAATTTTCCTGAGAACTCATTCCTGTCATGTGCCTGGTTGCCACAAATCATCCCTGCTCTTGGGCTCTTGGGGTAAGGTGCTGCTAGTTGTCCAGAAAATGGATTAGGCAGACAGTTGTCACATGGTGTGGGATTGGACTCAGTTCCCCACATTTCAGATGATTTTGCCACCCAAATCCAGCAGGCTCATTAGGATAATGAGAGCCCACACGACAACGCTTTAGGGAGGAATTTACATATTCATGTTTATTGCAATACGTTGGGAGTTGTTCATATTTACACCGCTTATTTCCACAATCATGATTTTGTTATGTCATTATCCTAATATTTGCAGCTCATGCATTTTATTACAGATGGCAATCTTTTTAATAAATGTATTGGAAACTATCCTGCATCTTCTTTCTCACCTGTGTGTGTGTGTAAGAGACTTATTGCTAATGAGAGAAAAGGGTAAGATTTGTTGCACCCCAATTTTCCCTGAGAGAGTCTTCCAGAGTCCATGCACTAGGCTGCCAGGAATAACCTTTACTGTTTGGTTTTGGTGAAGTGCTGCTAGAGAGCCTGAAAGACTGGGCCGACAGCTGCCACCCAGTTTAGGAGTGAATCAGTCACCTAAAAGCAGAGGTGCTGCCACCCCTAAACCTGCAGTCTCGTAGAGATACGAGGGTCCTTATGACACAGCACTGCCAGCTAATATGTAGGCACTAATTTACGAGTCTCCTGAGTATCTCTGTCTCACACACACTAGGATACCCTAAGCACCATTATATGGAGCCATCCATGGTCTTAGGGACAATCCTCCTCAGGTGACTAGGGAGTACCTATCGAGACTAAGGGTGGTTCAAGCTTGAACCTTTAAAAAGATTTATTTCCCCCATTGGTGTTCCCAACTCTGATATCTCCTCCTTAATATGGCAACGCCATAAACATTCTGGAAAACTGCAGGCAAGCACTTACGCAGTTTCTTGTAGCCAATGGCTTAACAGACGAGGATGTAGAAGTCACATTTATTGCAGAAGCTCATGAAGCATACTAAGAAGAAACATTTTATTCCTGGATCACTTTATTCGATGTAAATGACAATCAATCAATCAATCAATGCTTGTAAAGCACAACTACTCACCTGTTAGGGTCTCAAGACACAGGGGAAAGTGTAGCGTTCACCGGTGGTTCTTAAAAAAGCCATGTTTTCAGTTCCTTCGTGAAGATGAGGAGGGAGGTGGTTTGTCTGATGTGGAGTGGAAGGGCGTTCCAGGTGGTTGCTGTGAGGAAGGAAAAGGAGCGTCCTCCTGTTTTGCTTTTCCTGATGCGGGGTACTTCTGCAAGAGAGACCTGGGCTAAGCAGGATCCTGTGGGGTATGTGGAGGTCGAGTCACTGGTTTAGGTAGGCTGGTCTGGTGTTGTGGAGGGCTTTGTGTGCGTGGGTGAGGATCTTGAAGGTGATTCTTTTCTCTATGGGAAGCCAGTGCAATGTACGCAGGTTTTGCAATATGTGGCAGTGTCGAGGTAGGTTGAGGACCAGTCTGCGGGCTGCGTTCTGGATGTTTTGTAGTTTGCAGATGAGTTTCTTGTTGATTCCGACAGTGTGTTTCCATAGTCCAGTCTGCTGGTGATGAGGGAGTGTGTGACGGTCTTTCTATGCTCGATGGGGATCCATTTGAAGGACTTGTGTAGGAGGCAGAGGGTGCGGAAGCAGGTGGCGGTTCATGCGGAGATTGGAGTTCTGGATGATCCCAAGGTTGCAGGCTTGGCTGGTGGGGGTGGGCGGGTTTCCAAGGGTGGGTGGCCACCAGGAGTCATTCCACGCGTTGGGTTGAGGGCCCATGATGAGTACTTCTGTCTTGTTTGCAGTTCAAGTACATTTCACACGTACAGAATAGCTAACGTACCACAGAGGTACCAAGCTTACCACCATTTAGAAATACCACTTTCTTTTCAAGACCACCAAAACTGATTCAATGGCACCCTTCCATATGTAATACAACCCATGAGATTCAGTCCTTGAAGTACTGGCAGATCAATATTGCCCACGTTTGTCACATACACATCAATCCTAATGTGCAAGCTATGTAAGTAGCTGACATATCCAGACTTTACTATGAGCTAGTAGCAATATATATTAATGTCTAATATAGTTCGTAATGCAGACTTTAAATGCTGCCCCAGCAAGGGTTGTTCCAGCTGTTCATCAATTGGCCGCTCCAGGAATTAATCCTCAAATAATATAATCAATAATGGACAAAGCACCCACTGAACAGAAGAAGATTCCGTTCTGCATAACACAATAAACAAATCAGCTGGAAGTAGTGTTTCCCCATACAGGACCCCAAGATAAACAGAGATTTCTCACAATGTGCTTGCCATTCGGAATGGTTCCCTCAATAGAGAACTGCCCTACTTGGGGTACAGTCTTCGCCGCGATATACACTACCCCACATGGGACCCTGACACCTGCCAATTTGCCTGAAGTGTTACATTCTGAATGAAAATAGGGCAGCCATGGCTCTGGACTTGGGGATGAAACTGATGTGTAATTTCGACACAGCCTCCTCAATTATTTTAAGCAATGTTAAAGGGGAAGCAGCCATTTGCCAAGAACTCCGGGAGATTCCTCAACAGAACTAAGAGCGTGAGCTGCCAAAGATTAGTATAGGTCATATAGTCTGGGGGCCAGACCAATTAAACCACAAATTCAGAGCACCACCCCTAAGGAAGGTACTAAACAAGCACAAGAGGGTGCTAAAAAATGCTAGTACAAACAAAAACAAAATAAAGACAGACAAAGTCAGAGAGGAGAATCTCTGCAACCGGAGACCTCTGAAGGAAGATATAATCTCCAAAACAGAGAAACTTTAAAACCTCCTGATAGATACCACAATACTGATACACGTCCGGATGTTAGGACCCGCCGGATAAATGGAGTGAGAGAGTGGGCCGGTCATAACACCACCCTGACTACACAAAGCCGAAGAAGGACTCACAACATTGCCCAGATGCTTATGTTAAAAAGGAGGACGAATGTCCTCAGCAAAAGCCCCAAGTTAAAAAGAAAAAGGTGGCAGCAATTTCCATTAAACATGCCAGCCATGTTGAGAACATTGCTGAAGAACCGGACATGGGCAGCGACTCTGCTAGACACCGCAGCAGAAGTCCCAATTTGTCACCAGAGTCTTATAGATCGTCTGGATGTGACGGCAACTAATGACTTTCTCGTCATAGAGACAGAGGACAGGCACGTCTCCCCACACAACAGGGTTTATAAATTAAATATCCAAATTAAGGGGGACATAGAGCTCACAATTTAAATAACATTCCGCGAAGCACTTAACTGTGATACTCTATTAGCAGAAAAAAGATTGGCCACCTGATTTTGTCTGCAGGCTCCCACATGGGGAAGAAGTTATTTTGCCATCTTTCTCAGTCTTAGGTCCAGTTGCGGTAAATAAGTATATGCTGCTGATTGGGCTGTAGCACAGGCTCCTGCATTATACCGCAACCATGTAAGGTGGGATAAAGATTCCCCCTACTAAATAATACCCATTAGGTCCACACCCCAACCTTAACCTTAATACTCCATTAAACTTGAGGCTAAAGCCTCAGTGAGAGAGATTCTCACACTACTTGAGTACCAGGGGGTAATTGAGCCCTGTGTCTTTGCAATGAATGACCTGTTATTCCCCATTGCAAAACCAGACCATTCATGTTGAATAGTCTTACATTTCAGATACTTAAACAGTCACACACTAATTAACAATACAGTGCGCAAAAAACTACAAAACGGCCTTGGATATTTTCAATGTTTTTTTCTGCCAAAATCTAGCACCTGAATGTTGGGATCTTAGCGCTTTCAGCTCAGTGGACTCACAGCTGTGCTTTTGTCATTTGCCTCAGGGGTATAAGAACAGCCCAGGGTTGTTTTCAGCTGTGTAACATCAATATTACATGATATTGATCCTGAGGCGTTGTCCTATGTGGATATTTATCTCACAGACAACCTCAGCATTCCTTGCCAAGGTCGATTGGGTCATTTTTGGATTCGCCGCCCAGGGTTATAAGTTCAATTTCAAGAAAACAGGAATTGATTTTCTAAGTGTCCTATTCCTGGGATACGAGTTACCAGATATAGGCAACAGCCTGGCCCCGCACTTTCTAGAGAAATGTGCACAACTCCAAACAACAAATACCATAAAAAACTACAGTCATTACTAGGTTTCTTCAATTTTGGCAGAACATACATACCTGATTATGCTCAATGCATAAAACACTTTTTGACTTAATTCATCCAGATTTCTCCAACAAACATTAGACACCAGAGCACACACACATTCTCAGAGAGCTTCAGCAGGACATGCCAGAAGCAAAACACTTACACACATGCAGCAACAAAACAAACTTGGTCATCAGAACAATTGCTGGTGCCATCAGGTTCACCTATGTCACTTTCAATAAGGGTGACACAGTACCCATACAAGCATACAAATCTAATTTGTAATCAAATGCAGAACAACATTTTGAACCCAAAGAAAAGATACTGGCTGCTCTGCGGGTGGCTGTCATTAAGGAGAGGCCACTAGCCAAGTAAAATGCATCATTGTCATTACCCTGGTACCAGCCTAGAGGCTGTTACCAAAGCAAGCGTTCCTAATGCTAGAGCATTACATCCACGCTGGATTCAATGGGAAGTCTCCCTGACTGCCACTGATGTTGATTACATTTTTGACCTAAAATTACAAACACGAGAATTTCTCCAATATGAGCAGGAGTACCTACCAACACACTTGATAAACACTAAACTATCATTTACACTGATGGTTCATCACCACCAGTGTAGCACTAAACATCAATATTCAGCTGCTTGCGCAGCCGTAAGGAGAGATGGTGCATTCCACCCTCAAGATATCTATGAGGAAGACCTTACGGGACAACACTGCACAGCTAGCAGGGCTCAGGGCTCTTATCTTGGCACTGGAACAACAGATCCAGAACAGCTCATATTAATTGTGTGTGATTCATATTGCTGTGTCCAGTCCTACCATGATTATATCAATCACTTGTGTCTGAACAGGCTCAGAGACTCCAAGGGGCAAGCCGTTAAACACAGAACTTTGTTGGGGAGGGTAGCTGACCTACGGGACGGACTACCAAAAGCTCATGTAGTACAAACATTGGGCCATTAACGTGTAGGAGTACACGTTGTAGGAAATACTTTGGCTAACGAAGCTGCCAAATCTGCAGTAGCTATGGCTTCTGTTGCTGCAATAACTCATTCTTGTATGAGATTGGATAATGAAACACTGGCTGCCGTGAAAGCTTTGGCTGACGGCCAGCCCTTAACAAAAGCATACCCTGCAAGATATACCTAATATGTTAGTGCTCATAACATTGCATTTGCAACCATTCCAGGGGTGGGGGATCGTGTGATCCCCAACCAAGACCAGAGATTAGATCTCATTAAAAGAGTGCACAAGAGTGTTGCTTCTGCTCATGCAGGTATGGCGGCCACAATTTCTCTTTTATAAAAACTTTTTTGCTAGAACTTTTGGTGGCCAGGTCCATACAAATAGTCCAAGCAATATGTTCTTAGTTGTGACATTTGCCAGCAAATAAAAGAAACCACCATTAAACGCCCACCACAGACATCCCTCTTAGTGTCAAACAGACAGCCGCAATGTGTGTACCTAGACCATTATGGTCCCTTATAATCCGATGGTGTATACAAATACATCTTAGTTGCTGTTGATTTCTGTTCTAGATTCTTGTGGGTATAGCCACAACGTTCGGCTGAGGCTAGACTGTTATGAAAGATTTGCAAGTCTTTATCAGTACTTATGCGGTTGCAACATTCCATTTGGACCAGGGCCCTGCTTTTGCCTCTAGGGCATTCAGGGGCACCATGAGAATGATGGGTGTTGAGCTCCATTACTCTTCCCACTACCATCCCAATGGTAATTTGGTTGTGGAGAGGAGGAATCATGACTTAAATCTTTAACAGCAAGAGTATTAGGTTCAGACCGTAGTTGGCTTCATCACCTATATGGGGTACAGACAGCATTAAATAATCTGCCCAGAAGGTCCTTGGGAGGTCACACTTCTTATCAGGTGTTATTTGGGATACTTACGCATGTCCCAGATCTTGATGATCCTGGCGTGGTGGCAGCAGACACACCATTTGACTTTAATGAACTTGTCGCTGTTTTACAGGAGCTACAACAATTTCGAGATAACAATTCATCTGCCTGTACCATCACCTTGTGAATAAGGGATTTGCCAATAATATCTACATGCTGGATTCCTAAAGCTGAGGATCTGGGTCGTGAAAAGATTGCTGTGAAGAAGGATTTTTGTCCATCCTACAGAGCACTGGTTCCAGTCCTGGGAATGCATGG
Source organism: Pleurodeles waltl (assembly GCF_031143425.1). Taxonomy (NCBI): domain Eukaryota; kingdom Metazoa; phylum Chordata; class Amphibia; order Caudata; family Salamandridae; genus Pleurodeles; species Pleurodeles waltl. The sequence continues at coordinate 969,265,002 of NC_090439.1, forward strand.
TACAAGTACTGTCATCCTGCCATTGCTGACTTGTTCCAAAGAGTATTGCACCATGAGGCTGATTCTGCAAAGTAGACCACGAGGTCCCTTGGACAGTACCCGCTCCCCCCTCACTACCCAACAGGACATACCTCTACAAGCAGCAAATCACACCCCTGTCTTAATCTCTTGGAATCTTATTCCCTGCTGCCCTGTAAAGTTTGGATTTTTCTTCAAAAAAGCTTTGGTGGGCAGGTAACTGTCACAGTGTCTACTCTGGCCCTCTAGACCTCTGTCCTGCTGGAACTGGTCCCCCAACCCAGGCCAGAGCAACCAAACTGTTTCGAACTTTTCAAAAGTTTCCAAAGTTTTTGTTGACCAATGCTGGTTTGCGGTTGCATTTAAATGTGACACACTCTTCTAAAATCTGAATCTCCAAAACCCTCGGGTGGATTTTGTTCGGCAAGGTCTCTAAAAGTTCATAAAAATGTAATCTATGTTTATAAATTGGTGTTGTCTTTCTTTCTTATGTCATTGCTTTCTTATTTTGTTGTTTGGTGCTGTTAAATAATGCTTTTCACATTGTTCCTTTGCTAAGCCTTAAAGCTCACAGCCACAGCTACCCAGGGTTGAGCTTAAGGTTTAACAACCATACCTGATTCAGGATGGTATTTGAGAAAGTACTGCATGATAAGGCCCCACAGTCATATCATATACTACACCTAAATCCTCACACATACTGACTCAGTTTCTGGAAGGGGCATGTTGTACACATCCCTTTCAAATACTATATCTTATGTATCATTGTTTCTGACTGGAATTCAGTCACAAAACATTGTTATTTTACTGACACTGCAAAGGGGGAGGTAAAGCATTCACAAAAGGATCAGGGTCACATTGGGACCTCTTTGCCTTTCTGAATGTATAAAAAACGTTTGTTGAAGGGTAGGCAATGGTTCAGGGGTCCAATTGCCAACTCTGGAGCAAACAAAAAACATAAACTTTTCTTTTCCATGCATCATCTCCTTTCCTGCCAACTTTTAAACAAACACAAAAGTACACTTTTTTAAAACACAGTCCCATTTCTTCAAAGGAACACAGGCTATATTTAAAGGAAAAAAGTTTATTTATTAAAAGGCAACCACAGGCATGGGGACAGGGATGAAGACCCCAGCAAGTCACCATCCCTGTTATGGCCTCTAATTGTAGAGAAGGAATTTGGATTTCAACACACTACTATTCAGAATGTTATGAATTCAGTATTAGTACATTGGTCAGGTCTTAAAATTCTTCCCTTGTCTCAAAAATACTAGTTGCAAATTGTAACCAGTATTTTGCAACCAGTACATAGTACAGCTGTCCCTATATTTTGTCGTCATAAAAAAAGTTAATTGGGTGTGGCCCGGAGATCAGATTCCATTTTAGGGGATGATTTTTAAGGTAAACTCAATGTTAAAAAATGTGCTAGATTCCTTGCAGCAATGAAGCCATCTGTAGTCAGCGGACTTATGGTCAGATCGGAGGATTGATTTCATACTTAAGGAGCATTCTGAGCATTTCATTGGTTGATAGTTCAGGTCACTTCCACTGCATGAAAAGTGATCGCTCCTTAGCACCAGGAAGCAAATCCATGTTTCTGAGAGGAGCAGGTGATCTCGGGAGTTGGGATTTGGAGCAGATACTGCTTTTCAAAATCCTTCAGTGAAATAAAAGTTTGCAGTTGTCTGCTTGCGACAGCCGTTTTTAAGAAACAGTAAAGACTCAAAAAAGTCCCACAAAAAACACAATCCCTCTAATAAATAAAACCCAAATCAATACTGAGTTTTTGAGAACCACCAAAAAAAAAAAAAAAAAAAAAAGAACTAAGTGGAATTACGGTGACAAAACAAGACCGAAAAAAAAATCACAGGCATTTGCTAGGTATGGCAAGTTCCTCGAACTATGACCAATATTATATCCATGCAAACCATAACTCACACACCAAATGCAATGAAAACTCCCCCAAAACCAAAGTTCTTCCAGCTTTTTAATTCTGCACCCCATCTGCAAGTCTAGAATGTATCATAGAAACCTGCATTCACCAGCAACATAATCGTCATATGGCATCAACAGTGGGCCAGTCACGGTTCTGAGATAAAATCACAATGGTTTCAACAGTACCACAGAATGGGGTGGTTTTGCCAAAAAAAGAACTGATTCGTCCATTTCTGTTTTCATGTCTGGAGCAGATAACAGCCGATGTCACACTTTAACAAGCTCTTACATATGGGGGTTCATTTATTCAGGTAACTACCTAGGAAGTAACTCTGGATGAGGGGGCACTGCGGCTGACACTGAAACCCTCCTCTCCCCAAACACATTGGGACCTACTCTGTAGCTTGCCACAATTTCCACAGGCTGTACAAGGTAGGTCTCTTTCACTCCATCCTCCACGTCCAAATCAACACACCTCAAGTACCAACCTACCAGGTTCAGCATTCCAAGCAGCAGTTGGGGCAGTCACAAAAGCAGACTGGCTCAGCACCCTCAGAACAGATGAATCTAGCCCCACCGATAACCTTGACAAGGACACGAATGACTTGATCAAGTTCTGCACTGACTCCCTCGCACCCATCAAATGCAATAAGCATAGTAGATCAAACAAGCAGGTCAGATGGTACTCAGAAGACCTGGAATAGACTAAACAACACTGTAAACATCTAGAAAGCAAATGAAGAACTAGCCATGACACCATAGACAGAACTACCTACAAGGCTGCACTCAAATGCTATTACCAGCAAATAATATAGACCAAGAAAAAAGCACTAGTGGACAGCTCAAACAGCTGCCAGGGGATCTTTTTTATCATTAAGGATTTCACTTTACCCTCAGAGATCGTCAACAACATCATTGCCTCTGTGACAACCTATACAACTTCTACAGCAACTTCGCACACCAACCCAACCCCAGAAATGCGTTGCTAACCTACCCAACTCCAAACAAGGTAGCCACCTGGCCAAATGGACAACCTTCATCAGAAACTACAAAGTGGCAATCATGCAGGCCATCCAATCACGGACCCCACTGGATCCATGTTCCTACTATATCAACTAAGCAGCGTCCAATCCATCTCCTGGCTCACCTATCCAGCAAAAGTAATTGAGAAAGCCATAAAATGCCATAAAAAAATCCAGCTAATGTCATTGAGAAAGCCATCAACCAGTAACTCACAACCCACCTCAAACTTCACCATCTTCTAGACAAAATTCAATCAGAATTCAGAAAGAACTACAGCACTCCTCACGGTCACTGCTGACATTCGAACCATCCTGGACAGAGGAGAAACAGCTGCCCTCATTCTGCTCGACCTTGCCAAGGCCTTTGCCACTGTCTCCCATAACACTCTCAGAAGACTCCACAAGACTGGCATACAAGAATCCACTCTCAAATGGATCTGTTCCTTCCTCACGGGAAGAACACACAGGTTCAGGTCACAACATCAGAGACAAAGACACTGCTATGCAGAGTCCCACAAGGATCTTTCCTAAGCCTCACCCTTTTCAACATATTCATGATACCTCTCGCCAACATCATCCGATCTCAAGACATCACCATCTTCTCCTATGCAGATGACACACAACACATATTATCCATCACAGACAAGACAACCACCACCTGACCCAACTACACTAACTGCATGACCATGGTACCAGATTGTAGGCAAACCAACTGCCTATAGAACAACTCAGACAAGACAGATGTACGGATCTTCAGCGACAAGACCTCCCCATGGGACTCCACCGGGTGGACTTCAGAGCTAGGACCAACACCCAGAGACCGCGCAAGAAATCTAGGGATCACCCTAGACGATAAGCCTCACATGATAGCTCAAGTCAACACAGTGTGCACCTCCTGCTTCCCCATCCTACACATTCTGAGAAAGATCTTCAAATGGTTGTCTAAGAAGACCAGAAGGACAATCACGCAAGCACTCATCACCAGCAGGACTACAGCAGCACACTATGCCGGATTTCCAAACAACTCCTACACAGACTCCAGACCATCCAGAACACTGCTGCAAGGCTCATACTTGACCTCCCTCGTCATTGCCACATTGCACTGCACCTCAGGAAGCTTCACAGGCTCTCTATTCACAAGTGCCACCATTCCAAACTTCTCATGCACACATACAAAGCCCTACAAAACACAGGATCAGAATAGTTGAACAGCCCCGTACCCTTTCACCAACCCACGGACACCTATGCTCTACCTCTCGCTCATTTTCCTGCTTTGCTCCATAGGCATGGAATTACCTCCCTCAACACATCAGAATCTCCGCCTTACCGCTTGAGTTCTGCAAGAAGCTGAAGGCCTCGCTCTTCGTATGGAGACCACACATATAAACGTCTGCGCAAGCACTAGGTTACCTTCTCGGGAAATTAGTGCATTATACAAACCAACATAACATTACTGTCAGCATCTTCCTAAAGCTAGAGGAATATGGGTGACTGTCTAATGTGGCTATGTTAATTGACAATGGAGGTGGCTTTCGGCTGCTTCATCGGGCTTCCCACTGATGGGAAAAAGTTGATGAGGCATCACCTATATTTGCATAACAAAATGTAAATATCTATAAATGAACTCTAAAAATATTTCTTATTTAAATACATCAGCAGTTAGAAAAGCACAAATAAAGCCCGTATTTGTAATTCTGAAGTGTGAGAAAACACTATACTTGGTGATCTGCAAATGTTTGCGAGGTGTATAGTTGTATCATTAAAACCAACGTCTATGGAGAATTTGCTATGTGTAAATGACAGTGTGCTACCACACCTTGGTTTAATAATAATGTTGCAACAGTGTGCTCTAAAATGCAGCACTAGCTACACACTGCACCTTTACCACTCTCTAGCCTAATGGACGTGATTCATTTGCTGCACTTGTACTTTGAATGACATTTGGATTTTTCACAGTCCCTAGGAGTTCACTGATGTAATATTGAGCGCAGCACACCCTGTCCAACCAGGCCGTAGAGTGCTCTGGTGCTTTCCAGCAAGGTTCACACTCTAGTGATCCCATTAGATACATTCCAACAGAAAAGCTGAAAGGTTGAAAAGAGGACAGGTTAAACAGGTCTTTCAAAAAAGAATTTCAGAACCTATGTAGGTACCCAAGTTGTTCAGTACACCTTTCGTTCATTGGACCCAGTAATAAGGAGGACACACCCACAAAGCAAAACAGTTTCCTCCTGGTGTCGCTTTTCCTCCTCTTGCACGCTGCTTGTCTGAATCCTTCAGCGCCTTTTAGAAGAATCTTACCTTACACACCATCATGGAGACAATTAGTATACCATCTGGCAGGGAGGTACTTCTCTGAATAGTTGAAAGAAAGTGTAGCTGCCAGTTGTTTTACTGAGCTTTTTTTATAGGAAGTGTACAATCACATCAAACAAAGATTGTTCATTCCATCTGGCTACACATTTTTGTAGTGTATACATGTTTCTCTATAGTCTTTTTACAGTTGCAGATAACTGCAGGACATGCAAAATAGCAATTTCTTCAAGGAGAGTATTGCAGGCCTTTTTTACCTAACACTAGGCTGCTGGCAGTGGGTTTCACATCCCTTTTTACATTGCTTTGTCGGTAGCTTTGCCACTGAACAGCAAGCTGCAGCTTGCTTGGAACTCACCTATCATTAATATAACTGGAAGATCCCCTTTAATGAGCAATGATCCTTCTGCATGCCTGGAGAACACGCTAATAAATATTAAAAATGTAAAATTCTACAACAGACACCGCTTTCTTCATTAAATTCTAGACAGTACTTCATGTTTTTTTTTTTTTTTCATGAAGGGTACAATGGTATTCAAGCATGCCGAATTCTAATACTGTGGGCTTACGCCTGCCACCCTCGTCTTTGTGACTCTGCAGCCACACTGCTCTTTCACCTTAGTTTTCAAGCTGCTAACACTACACTAAGAGTTTTGTTTATCCAATGTCATATAGTCACAAGTGATCACAGGACATCATGCACACAATATTTTTGCATTCTTGTGATTAAATGTCCTCCACGTCACGGCCTCCAATGTTGGTAAGATTTAGCAAGCATGCAGTGATGAGACTAAACTTGAATCCCAAACTAGGCTGTGGTTGGATAAAGTTCTGCACTGCAAGCAACAGAACCCCTGTTTTTATACTCTGTGTGTGCCCAAGGGAGTCCTCTAGGTGCCACCAGGAAGGGGAGCCAGATTGTCTTTGAAAGCATCAAATATGACCCTACTGCAAAGGAAGCGTGAATGCAAAATATCGTTTTGGCGTGGGGCCTAAAATCATAAGACTGCCCTCTTTACTGCTACTCACTGCTCGCACAAGGCCTTTGAGACCTTCGGCTAGGTATCTGTGTGCAAAGCGACAACAGCATGTCCTCTGCAGGAGCCATCCACAAACTCTTAGTGAAATTACAACTCTCAACCAAAGTACACAAGAAAAATGTCAGATATTAAATTTATTTTAGATATGCAATAGATTTGGATGAAGTATCTTACGTCGGCACATGCAGTCACTTCCTGGTACAGCCTGCCACGAACAACTAGTGATGTCTATTACACAGTTTCACTATCTTAGTGCTAATTGTAATTGTTAAAAAATAATTTATTCGTAAGTGAAAAATGCCTCATTCGTCACATGCATGTTTTGTTTACTTTTAAAGTGCATAACAGCTGATTAAGAGGAAGGACTCACATACACACCTGTCTACATTCTGACAATGGACATAATATTGTGATTTACTGAACATTTTGCCAGCGCTTACTAAGCTTGTGTCATCCTTTTCTGTGAAGTTCATGCATCCGTAAAACTAGCCCTGGTGCAATTGTTCTATTTCTGTATGGCTTCCACTGGTGACCACCTGTAGCTGCTGTAGTGCAGAGGTAGTCATCATTACTTCCTCCAGGGGTCTCACAGGCATACTACACAGTGATACAAGTGTGAAGGGGGTTTCTGTATCATTATGTTGTTTTTAACTATTGGGAAACCATTGTAAAGTTCTACAGGAACTCCAAAATTTCCCGTGCTGGCTCCACGTAATGTTTCCATTTCACACAGACTTTCCTGGTGTTCCTCCATCATTGTGTGGTCACGGTGGTGAGATCACTTTCATAGTCACTTTGAAAGATGTGGAAGCTTCTGGTGGTTACTCGCGCCTATGCAGTACTCTCAATTGAGGCTGTTGGAGGAAAAAGGAAATAATATCAGCATTCATCATAAATCATGTTATTTAGATACAGAATATCATGCCATTTCCAAAATACTGAGAAAAAGAGATAGTTCTCAATCAATTAAGGAGGGAGATTCAGGCTACTAATAATCCATTGCCACAGCTAACAATTTATTTAATTAAAAACATCTAGCAGAAGGAAGTTAAGGATATCATCCAATTTTTTAGATACATTTGGAATTGCTAATCCTCCTTCGTTAAATGGTAAACCCTACAAAGTTTGTAGTATGTTTGAGGGTAAGAGTGCAAACCTGCATAGTAAAAATAGAAGAATATCCTTGGTGAGAGAGTATATTTTATCCAGGAGGGATAGTTATCATTTGCGGCAAATTTTCATTTTACCATGAGTTTTCAACCATTGATTGATAGTGTATAGTTGTCACACTAGAGATGTTTTGGAAAATGATTCTCCTAAGACATGGGATAATTTGATATCAAATAAATTGTCTGAGTTTTCTTTACGATGATTGGGAGAAGGCGTTTAAATTAGATCTTTGAACAATTTATAGTAAACCCTTAAATTTGCAAGAACAACTAGGCTAGGGTTATTAACTTTTTGTCACAGTCAAATTAACTTCATTTTTGTAAAAAAATCAAACAGTTTTTGGTCTTCAGAAATGCAATGATCTACACCAGCGCAGATCAAATAATGAAAATCAGGAAATGTTGAATGAAGCTGGATAAGAGTTCAATCAATAATAGAAAGCACAAGGGGAAAAAAAGACAACCATCTTGGGTCCATCTTTTTATTAGTATGCAGAGAAAGCAGACATTTGAATCAAGTAATGATTTTGGCTTGTTATATAACAATTTCACAAAAAACATACAATTCTTCCCAGACCTCATTTCTGTTACTATCAGCTACAGACTATTCCACAAGAACATTTGAAAAGTTTTGGCAGTTATATATTGTACATCACATCAATATCATATACAACTGAAACATCATTATTAATTATTAGAGTAAATCCATCTCCTTCTGGTTGGTCACCCCAGATTTTTTACCTTTACTCAATATTTTTGCTGGCTTTACAACTCTGTGCACGTTACTCCTCCTAACCAATAGTAATGTGCCTGTGCTCCCGCTTTAAACATGGTTCAACTGGCATTCTATAAGTCGCTAGTATATAGAATTAAGTGTAGCCAGGACAGACTGCAGCACATACTGTGCCATCCACTACAGTGGCAGTACAAACATGGCTTCAGGCCTACCACTGTAGCCTGACTGTAGCAGTGTAAAAACTGCAATTCAATCTGTCAAAATAAACCCTCATGATGGGCCAAAACCTTGCTTTTAAAAATTTATATAGGCCTTGTAGCTCACAAGGTAGGTGCATGGTATTTAAAAGTAGGATATGTAGAAATGTAATGTTCACATGTTGCTACAGTGACCAGACCCAAAAACTATTTGCACTGTTGGAATGTTGGCTGGGCCAATGAGAAACACTGGGAAGGAATATTAAATACTAATACAGTATCACGGGAAAGGGACCAGCTAAAAAAAAAAAAAAAACACTATTTTTATTAGTTATTAAAATCCAATTCAGTGGTGATGTCAAATTGTTAATAAATATAAAGGAAAAGTCATACTTTTAGAATGTTACCCTTTACCTGCCTGAATTTTCCAGAGGCTAATAGGGTTTGGGAGCATCCTGGGCACTACAGTATCAAATTCTGCTTGACATTTCTGCTGGGTTTACGTATAACCTGTGGGGCACAGCTGAAAGAGGACAGAGCAGGATTCGAGACAAATACCTGTAGATCCACTGTCTGGTTCCTGAAGGGCTCTGGTTTTGTCAAAACAGACTATCTCTGGGTTTATTGTGGGTAGAGTGGCTGACTCATACTGGATTTTAGTGTTAGATGTGAGAGAACATAGTCCACTCCCCACATACTCCCTAGCTCTCACAGCCCAAGTTTATGTGGGTGAAAAATTTGCCATTTAGAAAATGCTGAAAGTGGGTTTGTTTGGCCCTGGTGAAACTTGTACCCCATTTTACGGACAAGTGAATGAGTGTGGGAATGAGTCATTCCCACCCTCTAACTAGTACAAGACATAAATCAGCACCTGCCTGCACCCACTTGAGAACACTTCCTTGTTATGCGGAAGGACAGACCAGAACTGGACCTGCTGCTTGTGACCCAAGAGGAGACCTGATGGACTGGATCTGTTCCCTCTTGCACCAATAAAAAATGGACTCCAAGGGGCTGATCTTTTGATCAAAGTCTGGGGATACAACAATTTACTAGAGAACTTTTCTTAGAAGTACCCAGGTGACCCGTGACAACTAACCCCGCTGTTGGCCTCTGCCTGATACTCTATGTATCACTAAGTGCTTCCCCTGAGGTCTTGTGGTGAATTGGGATTTAAAGGACTAAGTCAAAAAGTAAAATCTTTGACCAGGGCGAACCTGATTGGTGTATCTGAGAAACACTCCATCGCGGTCAGCCTTTCAGGCAGTCTACCACTACCACTATCATTGGCACTTTGTGCTTGTTGGTGCTATTTTGACTTAAATTTTTAAAACATCATGTCTCTGGTTCTCGTTATTGGAGTTTGTCATTTTGTTGATTAAATTCTACTCAATTTATTCTAATTTGGTTTAGGATTATAATTGTTTTGCATTTTGACTTATTACTGTTTTGGTACTGCATAAATAATGTACAAACTGCCTTCATTTAAGGCTGTCTGCTCTGTACCATAGCTACAACATGACTGAGCCCAGGTTAATTTAGTGAAAGTGAAGGTTCACCCTGCCAAGGGTGATTGTCCCTTGAGGTGGCTGGTCACCAACCCCAATTATTAATCCAATGTCCAAATATGCACTGTTGCCAACATACTTATCCTCATTCATTGGCCAAGGGGGTAGAGGTAACAGGTGCTGCACTAAAAGTACTGTGTTAATTTTTATCAAACTTGAGAGGAATAATAACGGACCACTATGCAATGGAAACCAGGTCACACTTCTCTCAAATAAAATACATTGTTGTTCTCATGTCATGCAACCTAAATACATTTTATGGAAATGGTGCACCTTGAAGAAGACCCAATAGTACTAGGACAATCAGTGGCCAAGTCAATCCAGTTTTCTGCCCATCACTGTGACAGAGTATATTAGATTTCTCCATTAAGTGCATTATTTCTTGAGAGTCCACAGTGTCTTTTCATAAGTTGGTTTAATTGAGCTACCAGATAATATTCTATCACCCCGTTTTCTTTAATTGTTAACAGTATTTTCGTCACCTGTCCTTTACATGGCATCTTGAAGGGGGATAATTTGAAACTGTGGGTTGTATTGGAACGCCCACGCATATCGTTTTGAACTTACCAAAGGGAAAATACTTATATATTTTTGACTTTTGTGTAGTTGTGGGTGCAAAGATGGACAAGCCAAAGCAGAGAGACTAGTTTAAATGAAGCTAGGCATGTGTGTTGAGGGACTGGAGCTGGCTGACTCTGGGGTAAACCTACTCATATCCATAAAACATGCATATGTATTGATCACATTTTGACCTTCCCCACACATAGGCTGTTCCTTATAGACATGTAAATGGGAATCTTTACAGTTTTAAGCATTGTCGGGTATTGGGGACACTAAGTTGAGTAGCACTAACTTAAGGCTCAGACAATAAAGAATGCGGGAGAGGCAATTGAAGGACAGGAGATGAAAGAAGAATTCCATGCTAAAAATAAAGAATGGCTCTTTTTGGACAAAACTGGGGACACTGGCACGCCTGCTGCATGGGACGGATGTAAGTCAGTATCCTGGTGGTATCCTCATACATCAACATCCTAGCGAGCAGGCAATTGCAAAAGTAGGTAGAGCGGAATAGTACAGGGGCAGCTGCACCAGGTGCTGAGATTGGGGGAGTGCTGTATTTAGAAATAACCTACTGGTTTAAGACCACATGCTGCAGAATTCCTTGTGTGTCCAGCAGTTTTCAGTCAACAATAAAAATATCAAGATAGTTCTGGTGATTAACTGGAGAGAGATGGAGTTACGCCTAGCTGCAGTTGTGCCTCATCAGAAAATGGCACAGGGAGTGAATATGCCTGCTGCACAAAACATGTACAATGTAGATTACAGAACTGTATTTTATTTGGATAGCTCAGTGGGTTACTGCTTTTGTGATACAGTGGATTTTGTTACTTTCAGCTCATAAGTTACTATCGTAGTATAGCACACAGACCTATGTACTGTCATCAAAGAGGTGCATTTTGAAGTTAGCGGTCTAGTTGCTCTCAGAGACGCTCTATAAGGGACATGTGTGTGCTGATGCCCCAGTAGTCTCGGTGTTGTTCCAAATACTCCAGATGCTTTCTTAAATACTTTTAATTACACTTTATAAATCCTAGTCAAATCAAAATCATGCAAACTGGATGGTATACATTAGAACGTTATTTTTGTTTAGCCCCCCCCGTCTTCCATTATCCTAATGTTGCTAAAAAGGGTTAATTTGGGTGGAAATACATTCTAATTCGAAAAGCCACCTCCAACAACTGTGGTACGTTTTAAATCCTAGGTTTTTGCTTTCCAAGAACACTCTTAAAAAATATTCACTACTGGATGGCAGGTGGTTCCTACACCTTATGGTCCTCATTGTCTAATGGAACATTTGCTATGGACGGAGCTGCGCACGTATGATCCCGTGTCTCCGTATAATGTGTATGTGATGTAAGGTGCTCTGACAGCCTGCGCTGGTATGAGTAGCTCTACAAAAGAAAAATGCATGTGAGAGAGGGGGCTACGGGGACGTGAGGGACCCTGTTGAAGGGCGGTAATGCGAGAATCCGTGGAGGAGGCGGTGATTAGGGGATGCCAAAAACGTTTTGTCGCACTGGGCACCACCAGCGCTAAAGCCGGCCCTAGAGCACAATACATGTTCTTTAAGATCAACCAGAAACACTGTCAGAGGTCCATAAGGCAGGTCACCTGCTTGCCACCAAAGGTGGGCTGAACATGTATAGTGCTAGAAAAAAGCCCTGGGTGCAGTGGTGCCAGGTGAGAGACCGTTTGACCAGTGCTTAATTTGTGAATAAAAAGGTGCCAGTGCCCAAAACTCTCCTCTTAAACATGCGGCAGCTGCAATTAAAAGTACGAGCACATAATAATGAGGCAGCGTAATCCTGAAGCCACCTCGGGCCTCTTCAATCCATTTACAGCCACTACCTGCCCCTTCAGCTCACTCTTGCAGCTTCCTGCTTTTCCCCTTTCTGACGCTTTTTCGTTTTTCTCCTCCCCCGTCTTTCGCATGTGTCTTTTGCTCGCAGTAAATGCTCGAGGCAGAAAAATAAGCCCCGGCCCTCAAAAATAAGTGCCGGTGTTCCGCACCGGAAACAACAACCACAAATTAAGCACTGGTTTGCACCTTATTTTTAAATGGCTCCTGTGCTACAATAGACAAAGCCAATTGTGAAACACCTTACAATAAAAATAGGTGTTTTTGCACCAAGGCTTTCGACCATTTATAGACAGTTTGCTATGCATAGCTCCCAAATGGTAGATACTGGGCATAGCCTGTTGGGAATCTGACACTTTCGTGCACCACTAGTGTAGGTCGCACGAGAAAGACATCAAGAGATTTCCAGACTATTCTAAAGAACAAGGGTTTACGTTGCTAAAATGTACAACTGATGTGTGGAGAACAGGAGTTACTTTACAATCCAAAACAGTGCACCATGTGAAATTATTCTTCAGCAAAACACATTTTTCAGTGTATAAAATGCCGTTAAAAACACAGGGCAAGCATCCTAACGCAAGAACTTTAAATCGAAGAACAGACAATTAACAGATTATGGATTCCTCTTTGTTGTCCATCCTTGTATGCCATTACAGGGTACTTGCAAAGCTCGTCGGTTTAATACGAAAAGAAGGCAATTACTGACAAATAATGCACTTTAGGATTTGTACTGTAGGTTGTACAGCAGGGTGTGGTGAGAAGGGGTGAGTTGGCTAGTAGAGGGACAGGCTGCGCAGTTGAGCCACAAGAAATAGAGGTAAAAGGTGAAGAAAAAAAAAGCTTTATAAAATGGTACCCTCATCCCAGGTAATTTATTTTAACGAAATAAAAGCTGGGTCGTCAAAGATGCTGAATTGTTAGGATTCACTCAGTCACCTTTTCAAAAGGCATAACTTCACCCTTCATTTTCAATTGCGTCTATAGAACATATGCAATTGAGTAATTTTATTTCAATGTGAAATTATGGTTTTGCGTATCCCACACAAGTGAGATCTCACTCCTGGTTTCCACGTAGTTCAAGAAATAACGGAATGGTGAAGATTAATTAGAGCACTTTTTGGAAATCATAAATGCGGCAATCCTATATTGGGTGCATATATTTCCACCAACATGATTAACCATTCCCCATGGTTGTCATAAATGGTAATGCATCTTCCCCATTGCCTACATCTTTGTTTAGGTGAAAGAGGAATCACCCCATGGTAAGCCAAACAAAAAAGTCTTGGATGTGTAAAAGGCCACGATTCGTTGAAGGAATGGCCCATTGTGGAGCCTTCCCTGGTGAGCTTTAAGCAAGTGCATATACTGTAGAAAAACTACATCACCCATCATGCTTTTAGGCACACTGATTGTCCTCGCTCATTTTGTGTTATGAGTTCTTGCTCCAGCTATAAAGTGAGAGCACTTTATTCATGTTGACAATCAAGGTATTCAGTCATGCCCGCCCTTGCTACTTCATTTCTACTTTGGTGCCATTTCAATAAGCACTGGCAGCATGCTTGTTTGATTTCTCTGTCAAATTAAAGTTTGGATATTTTCCTCTTCATTGAATTCCACTCCCCCCTCCAAATCGACAACATAAAACATTGCAGAGCAGAGCGGTTGGTGGAGCATTACTTCCACATCCAGACAGCATGTGCAGGCCAATTAGTTCGACGGGTGTCCTCCATGCTCCCAACACAAGTCACTGCCTTGATTGTCCATCAAAAGAAAATGTTGTCTGTCTCCCACCTGTCAGTAACATTAAGCAGTAACTCTTTCATAATTGGTGCCCACTTAGTAGGTTTGAGTAGGCTGTTCCACAAAGGTATTGTCAAAGGATGCTTTATGTCCTATGTTCGGTCAGCCCTCATCAGCATTTATTTCATGGCGTGCAGAGCAGAATCCTTTTTTTTCTATGTCACTATCGTTCATGCCCTTTGTGTGGGACAGGAGTGACTAGACCCTGAATCACCTTCACGCAAGAAGCTGATTAAGTCTGACTTTCAGCTCCATTGGAATGCCAGACTGAAATGGAATCTGCATTTGTAATTAATTACTTATTCACTTAGTTTGGCCGGTCTCATGGAGACTCCATTTAGAAGAGTAACTTGTGACAGATCTTGGCACAGGAGGAGCTTGCTGTCCCAGAACATTAGCATGCCCATAGATACTGGTATTTATTTTCTGTTACTCTTAAGGCCAGGACGTCTCTCGGGAAAGCCGAGCCAGTGGGGTCCCCTCCTTCAACCTGTGGACTTCGTTAAGATCTACTTCACTTTCTATTTGCAGACTGAGTTCTCTCATCAATGTTAGTCATCATCACCCATACTGAGCCTTTTAATTTGGATGTCGTCCCACCTGGACTGATCTCAAGGGCGTCACCTCCTACAATCCTTTCTTCAGTGATACTGCTCGGAGTCTAAAGTGCTATCCTATCCCAGTGGTAAGATTTACTCTAAAGAAATGCTATCAATAATGAATAAAAATATGTTCCGCATGAGACGTTAAATAGCTGCACATGGCCGTCATCATCTTGACAAGCCCCAAACAGGAAGAAACATATGTTAGTGTTAAAAAAAAAACCTTTTGAAGATAACTGAGGTGACCTGATAAAAAAAATCAGGAAAATTAATGACTGACCATAGATTTTATACTACTCACTTTATTTCAGTGATACCTGAAATCTCAAAAACAGAGTGTTTTCCAATGAAGGCTTTGTGGGGGTGCGTGCCGAGATTATCTTGGGGAATGTATTTGGAGAGATACACAACTAAGTCAAAATTATATAAGGCATAAGCACTCTTTTTGAAAAATGACAGAATACTGATATCCTTTTCATTTACACTCTCCCAGTTTACAGTGCAGGGCTAAAAAAGTAAAAGGAAGGTAAAATAAAAACAAAAAGCATCAACTGAGAAATCCAGTGTCCCTGGTGCATCAGCGTACCTTTAATCTAGTTAGAGCAGCAAAGATTGTTCTCTTAATAACTTATTGCGTTTTTTCTTATTTGCCAAGCAGTGTACCAGACATAAGTGATCAATACAATATCAGTAAAGGAAAATAGATTCGAAAATATCTTGCAACCAACATATATTAAAAATGAAAACGGTGTACTTATGGAACGGCGGCCGCACACTTTGGGTCTTTTGTAAACTCTGGACAGACTGCACAGTATCAGAAGTGTAAAACCCATTTATTGACTTTATGAGCACATCTATGTCACTATTGACTATATAAGTTCTAGCTTTGTTTCTTAAACCCAGGGGCGGCTCCTCCAAAATGGCGGAGGAGCATCGCCCCCCTGCGCAGAGTCAGGGAGACAATGACAAAATGATGATAAAACAATTTTATTATCATTTTATTTGTCACTGTCTCTCTGACAGCTTGAAATGTGGAATGCAGGGCGGGGACGGGCCTTAGTGGGGAGGAGTGGTGAGCACTGTAAACCGACATGCGCACTTGCATTTTTCCAACACTGCTGTATTACACAGCCGGGTTGAAGAAATGGCACTGGCTCCCTGTGCCTGAGCGAGCGTCAAACCAGCCCACTCAGGCCAAACCCAGAGCTGCTCTCATGCTTGGTTTAGCATGATAGCAGCGTCTGGATTGGGAGTCTGTGGTGTCTCCCCAGAAAATAGGGAGCAGCCGGCAGCAGCGGTAGGTACGTTTTTTTAACGTTTTTTTTTTATACCCCACTCGACACCCCCCTCCAACACCGTCCCACCCCACCACCCTTGGTTGAAGGTAGCCGCCACAGTTTAAACCATACCAGCTTCAGTCTGAGCATCCTTACCCATCCTACATTGAACATTCACCGCTACCTCAATCGTGTGCTGCAACAATCGTGGTCAGATGATGCTTGGCAGCAAATCCTGAACAGCAGCTGATATCTTTGTGACTGCCATACATGTGTGATACTAACTCCACGCTTCTCTGCCAAACATAAGCTCAACCTAGGACTGTTTTACACATCTATGCTTTAGTATTGCACCAGGAAACGGCAGGAGTATCCTTTGTGATGGACTCCAGCACCAGGACAGTTCCTCTCACAGTAAGATCCAGAGTTTCACAGTAAAGGGACTCAGAAAGATATGGCACACCTGTCTCCCATCCCTCAGTACGGTGCATCTATGAATACTTACGGGTACAAATTTAGTACTTTTATGAATTTACACATATTTTCAGAAGTATGCTGTGGAAAACTGTAACAATGGCAGGTTATCAAGCGTGCTCTGGGAAAAACGTTTGTGAAATATATTTTAAAACGTGCACATTTATGCAGCTGTATTTGCTAATGCGAAACTCCACTGAGGAAATCTATTTGTTCACCCCTCCTCCCCGCCAAAGAACATACTTCTCCAGCATTCAATCCGATTCTCACCAAAGGGATTTCCCGCTGACCTTGTAAGGCATACATTTCCTAGACTTTTAGGTGGGAAAGGGGCCAAAGAAGTTTGTTAATAGCTACAAATACATTTCTTTGTGGGTGTACACAAACTGACAGATTATTCCAAACCTGGAAAATCCACTCCGCGCCAGACCCCATGCCTGTGAGTTGATGCGAAACCAAGTTTTCTGAAATGAAAAAGTCGCTTTTCACTCTTACAAATGCTATTTGAATGGACCACCCATACTCACATACGCAAATAGCTTTGTGAATCGAGCCTGAGCATTCAGGTTTTTCCTAATCAAAGACATTTGCTGTGCCATGAACACAATCACGGATCTGTGCTTGAGGGATGTAAACAATAAATGCAGTTGGGATGGTGAACTATCACTGCTCTTTATAGAAAATGGGGCTTATTAACAAACTGCATTGGGTAGTGCATTTAGTAGTACTACAATCATACTACTAATGTACTACAAAATGCTGTTCACAAACCTACGTTAAGTATCCATTGTTGTACTAAATGTGACAGGGACAGAGGAGAGTGCTTTGGAAAATGGGCAATACTTATGAATAAAGGGGAGGGGTTAAGGGAGGAGAAAATAGGAGGAGTTTAGGGAGGAGTTTACAGAGATGAATGTATGTACCCACAGAAGAGTAACCCCACTGCTGTTCACAGACAGCACTTCTAAAGTTACTACAGCCAAAAAGGAGACAAAACAGTAGATGTTATTTAAAAGGTTTATTAAACTTTAAAAAAGAAGCATATTTTTTATGTTAAAAAGTAATGTAAATTATACAGCTATTTTAAATATACAAATACAAAAATGCCACAGCACTATTAACTTAATTTTGAAACAAATATTTAATTAATGTAAAAATATTAAATAAGAAATATTTTTCTGAAGTTTAAATTGCGAAAACAAATCCACCTGGATTAAAAAAAAAATATTTTTTATAAGTTTTAATAATAATTAGACGTGATAGACTAAATAAATATAATTTAATAATATTTTAACAAATATTGGTACATTTATTTTTATATTAAAAAATAATAAATATTTTTGATTTTTTGATACATTTAACATTTAATTAAATATATACATCTAAAAAGGTCAATATAAATTATTTTCATTTAACATATTTCCTACGGGGCTCTATTTTAAGTCCATGTTTCCTTTATTTTCACTCAAAGGGTATTGCAGTATGAGTGTGATTGGCCATGTGTAGTGCTGGACCTACCACCCCCTCCTTATTGTCGGTAATAACTCACAGTTACAAATTTGGCTCCTCCCACCATTTCAGGAGGTGGAGACGGGTAAGTCTACACTATTAAGGAATTTTAACCTTCTAAATGTTGAATAGCCACAACTAGTAAATTTACTCAAAAGTGCAAGAGTAAACATACATGGATTAAGTACTCACAGGTGTAAGCTAGGTTTCTGAATAGCCCCCAGAAACTCCAGATAAAAAAAGATTCTTACAGCATCTAGCCTCCTCAATCTGCTTTATTAAACTGTAGATTCATCCTCCACATTCTGTGCGAGTCTTTCAGACCAGCTGGCCACAAAATGCGTATATAAGGTCTGATTTGGTGACTTGATATGAACCACTCATCAGAATGCGGTCATTAATCTCCAGACTAGGATTGTTCCTCTTAAACTTCAATGATAAGAAAAGCAATTGCCTGAATAACCACGTTGCAACATGCTGTGACAACCACCATTCAGACTAACCGCTTCCTGGTCTTTCCCACATTACTTCCCTAAATATGTTGAACTTCATCATATGTGTACCCCACGTTATGGGAATGTCTTTGTGAACGTTCTCTAACCATAAGAAACAAATCTCCCAGTTCTGTATAAATTGCTCAGAGCCAAGTCTTCCATATATAATTTCCTTCAACACAGAAAGTAAAAATCACAACTGTGACACCTCCTCTCCTAATCTCTACTGGTCACCTATCATTACCTTTTTTAATCTCCTCAATACTGAGGAACTCAGCAATTGCTCTTCACTTTTCAGTGTACCAAATATGTGAAAATTACTTACTGGTAAGCTTCATTAATTCGATTCTTCCTTCCTTGTCCCAGGACTTACTCACTGACGATTTATCCTCCACCCCCTTAACAGTCATCACTTCCTAAACTTTTTTTCCATGGATGACATCAGTTATGCTCCTATAAACTCCCCTGCCTCAGAAAGCATAGCCTGATTTACAAACCCTCTACCAGATTGTTGATGAAGGCTCTCTAGCTGGGAAAGTTGGGGGGTCATAAGTACTGGGATGAGAAAGAAAGAATCGGAGTAATGAAGATTAGCGGTAAGTAATCTAGACATTACCTCCTCATCTCTATCCTCATCACATTCCTTACTCATTGAGGATATACCAAAGCAGTATGCCTCCATCACGGTTAAAAAGCAGACCAGCTGCTTACCCCTGCTAATATTCTTAACTTCGATATCATAAGCTCTGGATGGCTTGCCCACTTCTCTCTTGAAGCCATGGAGAGAGAAAATAAAACTAAAACCTTTCTAGGCATAACAGCATGTCATGACCTAAATGCAATTTTCTGTATTGGAAACACACAAAGAAATCTCCTTGTGTATTAAAAAATGAACTCCAGTTGCCCTGGTATCAACCAATTATATTCCTCCTCAGATAACATGAAGGGCATTCATTCCGGAAGATGATAAAGAAGCAGGAAATTAATCATATAAAAAAATTACAACATTTGATAGCAGTGGTATAAAATATTCTCACATCCACTTAGAAATATATAGTAAGGGTTCCTTATATCAAAACCATTATAGAAGATATACAATAATGTTTCTCGAGTGAAGAATATTGGTTTAACTTCAGAACAAAACAGAAGACCCGAACTGGTAGAGAATCTCCGACAAAGAACTTCCAAAGCATTTTTCAAACAATCTGTAGAGAAAATATCCTACTGATTGGTTATCATCAAGAACTCCAACCACAATTGTGGAGTCACCTGATGAAAAGGAGAATTATCTTGAATTGGATGGCCAGAAACAACCTGCACTAACTGACCGGGTGCTTTCTAGTACCATACAAAACTTTGCATTCCAATCTAACCATCTCTCTAAAAAGTGGGGCTCACAGGATTGGTTTACTCACAATTAAGGGAAAACACCACTATATGTGTGTTTCCCACTGAAAACTTTTCAGTTGTGTGAGGCATAACATAATAAACATACCAGCAATGTGCATGTCCACCCCAAGGGCACAACCCAGTGCCAACAACAGGAGTCGATTACTACTCAACCCAACAACACCCATCCATTGACCCAAGGAGGAGGTAAGGCCAAAAAGACCCTTCATTACTCAAACCCATGGCCACCAGGTCAACCACAAACACCTGGAAAGACGCATCTTTCCACCAAACCCAGACATCATGTATTAGAAGAAAACAAAGTCTAAAAATGAGAAACATAGGTGACACACAGATCTGTGACATGCTTTAGATTAACCCCAAATTAGGATAATTAAGGGCAGCCCTTTCTTAAATGTGTATTTATTTCTTATTTATAGCAAGAAATATAGCAAGAGACTTGTTTTTAACAACCTTATGTGGAAGAAAGATATGCTAAAAAAAATAATTCATTTTTAACTCAACTGTTGATTTCCCTTCTTTTAATCATCTCAAAACATATATCTTTATAACTGAAAAGCTGAACATACAGATCCTCCCTCTGCTCTTCACTAAGAAAATATCTTCACCAAAAATATCAAATGCAATAACCAGCATCTCTCGGTGCTCTATAGGCCATCCTTTAAAATCAGCTAATTTTGGGCTGCAAGTGCAGGACCTGCAGTAACTTCTGTCAATTTGTGCTAAAAGGCTGCGTACAGTTAACCCCTTTTTGTATTTTGGATAGAGGGGTTGAAACACATATTTGACTAGAGCGTGAGAAACATTGTCTAATTTCACACCACATTTACATACCCCAACCTGTAAAAGCTCTTACAATGTTCCCCTTTGCTGTACCTCTCCACATGGTCACATATAATGATGTTTTGTTACCAACCCTAACGTACCCTCTGTATAGACAACAGAAGGACAAAAAAAAAATGGACCAATCGAGATCAGAACTTGAGTCAATAGAACAAGCACCAAACGCTCAAATAAATGCATCATTCGAGCCATAACCTCTAGCAGAAGAGAAGGGTGATCTACAAGTTCAAAAAAGAAAAATTATCGAAGACCTCAGGAGATGAGAATAGCAACCTTCCAGTTTCCAACCTGCCAAGGGAAATGTCTGTAAATTCACAGCAGCATCCTTATTTAACCCCTGAAGGTAATCCTGTTTGAGAAAAGAAAAAGATAAATGGCTTTCTAGCAAAAATAAGTGCCCACCTTCCTTCAAGCAGGGGGGGCATAAATAAGAAATTAATACACATTTTTCCATAAACAGGATATGCAGTTCATCAACCCAATGACCAGTAATCCTACAACATCTGGCGAAAATAGCCCCAAAAATATGAACAAACATGAGCACCCTTTAACCTCATACCTGCAACCATTAGATTGCGCCAGAGCCCACTTACCACGCCATTGCCCCTGGTGCTTGAGAGTGATTATAAATGTGGGAGTAGCACCACTTTCAGCCTTAGGCACACAGCACCTACTGTGGCAGACTCAGGACCCAGGCACTCCTGGGATCCAGAGGGAGCTGGCACCCTTACGGGAAGAGCTAGGGAACCCAGTTGGACAGCAGACCAGCCAATCCTACAGTATAACTGTACACCCTCCACATTGGAGAGTCCAAGTTAACAGGAGAACGGCCATTTAACATTAACATATAACGACTTAAAAGAAAACAATGCAGGCCTGTGCGCTTTAATAGACTTTTCATCAAATCATCAATGTGGATGGACTCGTCCTCCCCCTGAAAGAGAACAATGCAGGTCACTGCACCACGGTTCTTCAATTCGAGACACTCTCCCTAGTGAAACACATGAATGTGAAGGCCCTTGCACTGATCTGAGAAAGCACGGATACTGTGTTTCTTTCCACTTACCAGGAGTACACAGGAGTGCTCCACAAAAAAACACAAATCTAGCCTGCTGTGAAAGGATCTTCTGATGAGCAGGCCCTTGCTCTGCATTATTCGCATAGATAAAACAGTCCTCACCTCCTCGTGCTTGAAGGCAACCCGGCCTCTGCACCGGATGGCGCTCCCAAAGCCACCGAGTGGTTCACTGTTCAGGCCTTTCTGAGGCAGGCCTCCCAAACTGATAACCTTCCGAAGCCTCCAAGCTGTTGTGGCATGCCAGTGAATCACATCAACCACTTTGGTCCTAAAATATAAAATATTTCTCCCAACATAGGAAAAGATTGTGCGAGGCCACTGCACTCCCTCAAAACCTAAAATACTGACGCATATAGCAAATAAAGGAAAGCGCCACTGCAGAAAACCTGTAAGTGGAAACGGGAAAAAGCACAATTAAAACACAGTATTTGCCTTCGGATGCAGGGGAGTTTCTAGGAGGAAGGCTAGTGTCATCCAAGGATAAAAAGAGTTTGTGGAATAGTAACTGTGTGGAAGTGGAGGCTAAATCCTCAATCATTAGGGAATGGGAGGAGGACAGAGATGAGGAAGTAAGGCCCTGTTTTCTGGTTTGATAGTCCTCTGCTGTTGGAAAGTTAAGTCCCACGTGACAGCTTCCCCTATGGATTTTCAAGCTGGGCAGCCTGGGAGGAAGAAGGCAGTGGACCACTGACTGCTCTCCTGACGTGTTCCCAGCTGGAAGGCATTTGTTACAAAGCACCACCAATTACTTTGATGTGCGGGTGATGCTTTAAAACAATATCGGTAAAGCAAATGCAAATATGGGGGTCTGCAGTCCCTTGCAAGCCTTCCCTTCCAGTCCAGAGGTTCATCAATTGCTACCTGCCTAACTAATATTCATTAGGAAGGAAGAGTGTTTTTAACGGTCTTGGACTGGACATTTTGTGATACAGCATATTAGTACATGGGTCACAAATCAAAATGACAGGCAAGTTGCAAAATGAGGTGCACAATTTGCACCCACTACTTGTGGCCTGCCTTTACCTGTATCAGTTCCAAACCAAAACGTAATTCATTTTAAACAATTCTACTAACTTTTTATAATGTATATATGATTGTTTTGCTACTCTAAAACAGAGGATTTTACTTCCAACCTGCAGGTGAATCACAATTATGTAAACATAGAAACCTTGCAGCAAAGACTGAAGGTGAAGGATGGCAGTACACCACAGCTAATACGTTTTCCCTGTAATACAACACCGTTGACGCAACATTGTGGAGTACAACACAATGCTTTCTAATAAAGTGCATTGATCACAATGACAAAGGTTAACAACTTGAGTTACTCTCCTTGAAAGCATACAGATTATTTATTTAGGCTATGTGTAAGTCACTGCACCTTTTACAGTCAGCAGCAGATGTTCACAGGTTTCTAGCTGGGATGTAGCTCAGAGCTATTTTTCCACGAATTTAGAGCATTTTTCCTCAGCCGCCTCGTGGACGGTGTATTTAGCCTTGAATTTGACTCTTCAACTGGCAGCCACTGCAGAGCTCTCAGAATAGGTTAGATATGGTCCTGTTTAACTAGGTTAATGCACCTTTTGGCAGCACATTTTCTTGCCATTGTAGCCAGGCAATGAGCATTTTGGAGAGGCTTGTGTAAATTATGTCGCAGTAATGCAGGTGGGGCATAAAAATGGCCCTGGTCAGTTCCAGAAAATGGTCATTTGGAGGAGTGAGAAACTTCTTCAGAGCAGTCCAAGCTGGAGATTAAATAGTCTGACTAATGCTTAAGCTTACAGAGCAACCAGAAGTTCAGAGTCAAAGGGTGTCCCAAGTTCCTAGGTAGTGAGGTGGTAGACAGAGGGTCCCAAAAAGGTCTCCCTTTCTCCCATTATGATGATCTCAGTCTTGCTTCCCTTCATGCACAGGGAGCTCTCTCATTTACTGGAGGCTATAATTCAAGCCCGGGGGGTGCTGGTGCTGTTTAGTCTGTGGAAGTGTATTTCCGTGCGATCTGAGTGTATTTGTAATCATACTTGTTAGTGATCGAGATGCTGTGCTAGGGAGTGTGTGCAAAAGTTGATCAAGAGGCAGGATAGGGAGAATCTTTGCGCAGCACGATACCGGACAGGTGGACGATTCAGATGTTCCAATCATTACTTTTTGAATGTGGTTCAAAAGAAACGGTTGAAACACAAACTAAGGCAATATCCCCTATTCCTGTAGAGTTTTTCAGTCTTTTTTTTGTTTTACAACAGTCATAGATCGTGAGTAGACCCAAAAGTAACTTTAGATGTTTCTTGTCTTTATCCTTTAAAAAGAGGAGTTCCTCCCTTATGGCCGCTACAGCTGTTTTGTTGCTGCTTGTGAGTCGCAATCCAGTCGGTGGTCATGAATGAGATGGTTTAGTCCCACGTACTATTAGAGCTGCCTCGTCACCCCCTTTTTCAAGATCTTGATTAGGAAAAAGAGGTTAGAGATGGGCCTTTGCTTAGCAAGGATCTTGGAAGCTGCATTTGCAATTTTTAAATGATGACTGTATGCTTCCGATGCCTGGCTCCTGAAAGGAGTGAGGCACTTATCATATTTGCTGAGCGCACTGCAAAAGGATGGAGGACTTGTTTAAGGCCTATTGCTGAACATGGATCTATAGGGGTACTGGTGCTTTTTCTGGCAGCCAACCATATCATCTCATTGGTCTCTATGGACTGAAGGAGCCAAATGACCGTGATGTCACTGATGGTGTTTTAAGTCCATTCCTAGTTTTAGTTATATTCAAAGACTGTCTCTGTGATCTATGATTCCCTGCAATGATTTTCTCTTTATGGTTGCTGATCATCAACCTTCTAAGCCATCAGTGATGCAGAGAATACATTGCATGCCCACAACAGTGTAGAGGCCACACTAAAGGCAAAGAGCATTTATCCATGCATGTTGTTTGTGCAATGTCATTGTTCAGCTTAGATATACTTGCAAAATTCGATAAGCTAACCTATTCACCATCCTGAAAGTAGATCAGAAGGTTGAAGGATGGCTCAATGAGTTGAATGCTCATCACGGCGTAGATGGGCACGTTTTAAAGTTGAACCATAGTCCAAGTCAGCCTTACCTCCTTCTGTACGTCAGTATCTTTATTACCACTAATTTTAACTTTGCAGCTCTTTAAAATGGTAGAAAGGATGCCGAGACATATTATTAATGTTATTATTATTATCATCACTGGCTATCTAACTTTTGGTCAGATCTGGAACCAACCACTATATTGAGATCTTATTACCAAGATGCAGTGGGCAGCAAGAGAGAGGCCGTGAGCCACAGATCATAACACTTGGCCTTTGCTGGATTTTTATTTTGGGATAAATATTTTGCTGCCTTATCATGGGATAGAAGTTTTGCTGTTTACAGAAGACCTTTCATGTACAAACATTGGTAAAGACCTTGAATGCAATTTAGATTCTAGATCTGATTTAGTCCTACCAACTACTGTCATGCTGGAATCTAAATTAATTGAGATCATTTAGTTGACGGGATTGAGGGGGACATTGCTGAACTGAGTAGGATAGCAGCGGGATGCATATTGAAGTCTATCCATACGTAAACTCTCGTAACGGTAATCTATGTTATTCTTGTGTATGTATTATTAGTGAAGTGTTTATGCAATATATATACATATATATATATATGTGTGTACATATATATATGTATATACACATTTTTTTAAGGTACACATCTTACATATCTACGGATGCTGGATGAATCGGAGCACTTTGTACAAATTATTTGTCAGCCAGTTCAACAGGAATGACTTTCTTATAAATGCTCTGTAACCACATCCATAAGAAAGACTTCATCATTTTTCATTAGACTTAAGCTAATTGCTTTATCCACAGTACAAAGTGCTACTCATTTAGCTGGCAGCAGGATGCATTGTAAAAGCCTTTATTAAGAGCATCCTGGACACGCAGAAAACACCCTTCCTGGTGCAGCTGTGTGATGCAGTCTAGAAAGGCTTTCTTTTTAATCAAACTAGTCAATATTTGCAGAGTGGGGGTCTTGACTGCTGCTCAGCTCCAGTATCTAGTTCTAATGCTGTGCTCAGTGTGTTCCAGTGCCTGTCGATCATTTACAAATATTGGTTTTACTGCTGGTTGAGCAGCTTTGCCCATGTGCCTCCTCAGCTGATGAAGCAAGAGATCACTATTGTGAGATGCTATAGAGATGGAGGAAAGACTCTCTGAGAGAAGAGAGTTTTTTTTATTTATTATTTGGTGAATATGACAGTGGAATCTATAGATGCAACGTTTCCATGGCACAGGATCAGCACATGAGTTTTAGATAAGTGGGTTCTCAAATGTTCCAATAACAGACTATGCCTAAAACACAAATTTAGTCAAGAACCACAGAGGCCCAAAGGAACACATCACCTGATCCGTCAGGTTCATTAGAAATCTATGGCTAAGTACACTTTTCACAGTTGCTTAATCCTACAGAATCAGTTAATTGAACAGTAAGGCTGATTTTGAAGCATACCAGATGAATCACTTGATGAATATGGTATCCAGACTGCCTCATCTCTACAATTCAGCCTCACAAAATATGATATTCCATGGTAAAACCAGCCAGACCTATTGCCCAGCAGGTACTTAGATGAACCATATTGAATAGGCTACTGTTGTAGCAATATACACCACTAATTCAAATCTGATTTAGGACATTTGAAAATCAGTGGTGGCCAGTACATTTAGCAGGGAGGGGGTGGTTCTGGCACAAACGCACACAAACACTCACATTCATAGATTCACACATGCACTCATACATGCACACGCATCCATTCACAAAACTCACTCCCAAATATTCATGTGAGCTCCAAACCTTAAAAATAAAATCATACTTACCTGTACAACTCGGCCACGGAGATCCTGGGGAGGGGGGGTGGAGGTTAGGACTGTTGCCTTTCCCTCATCAGCTGACCTAAGGTCAGCCAAAGAGAGAAGGTAGCAGTTCCTCACTCGGGATGGGGGTCAGTGAGACTGCTCACCCTTCCACACTCTGTGAAGAGGTGTCAGTGAATGACACTTGGCCCTGGGCACTTTGGGGCTTAGAACTGAAGCACCGCCTTTCGAGACAATCAGTGACGCTCCCCCTCATCACGAGGGTCAGGCAATGAGACGCTTTGCTGAAAATATCAGGTCCACAGGAGCTGTGACTTCCTCAGCCCGGCAAAGCTCTGCTCAGGCAGCCAGAAGCCTGCACATTCAGCCAATTAGGGCATGTCTAGCTCCTGGCTGCCTGACCTGAAAATAAAGAGTGACTGTGAGGCTGACAGATATTCTTTATAGTGGCCAAAGGGTGAGGGGAGATGTGGCCCACTCAGCCCATTAGGATGGGCTGCAGCTGTTAAAAATGCAAAGAACTTACTGCTGTTATTAGCCATGCTTCGAACCCGAATTACTTAAAACAGAATTATTAAAAAACACAAGCAAATGAAAAAGATGGTGGACATCCATAACTGCTTGAGTAAACAATAAGAGCATTGTGCCTCGGCTATCTTGGTAAGTATCCGGCAAATACTCTTCATGAGGAAAGCAAGAACAAGAACCACCAGCCTGACAATACAAAAAATAACCAGACCACTGGCCCACAAATTATGTCTTACAACATTGACCATGAGGGAAAAGTCCTGACAAGATGTTCTTATACAAATACCCCAAAGAGAGCAACAAGCTGCTTAAAGATCTATTACAGGCTACAACTAGTCTACAGTGACACACAAGCTTAACAGTAGTGTAGCGTTCCATTACCTGGAAAATGGTGTCCTAGGCATACAAGGGTACTCTATCAGCATAGATGCCAAGAGCAAAATATTGTCTGCTGTTTTAGATTAGGCAAACTTGAGATCCAAAAAAATCCAAGTTTCTGTCATTAATGTACAAGGGATTGGAAATCTGCAGTACTAGGTCCTATGATATGGAACAACCTTAGTATTGATGCTTGATGAGATTTACAAAGTTATTAATCCTTCCTTTTCAGACTGAATTCCTGTGTGCAATAAGATAGTGTGTTTCACTGTAGTGAATGTGAATGATGGAGCACCAGGGGAGAAAAGCTCAATGGGGATTATGCCCACTGAGTGAGATGGAAGTCTACAAGTCAAGGTGCTCCAGGATGTGCCAACAACATGTAGAGAGTTAGAATCCGCTTTCAGGCAAGCTCTGCTTTTATAGTGCAGCTCACTCTGGTGGGGTCCCAGCTTCTCGCATACACAGCCAGCACACCTGAAACCAATTACCATCAGGGAGTGCCTGTAGAGAGGCACTGTCACAGAAGGGCAGTGCCTCAGCAAGTTTTTCAGAATAAGAGTCTACCGGCTAAGAAATTTCCTAATGACCAGACCTACTCCTCCTGCTTTCTGTCTTGACTGTTTCTGTATTTTGACCTTGTTCCCTTCCCTGCTTTACTTTCCTTCCTTTTCTTAAGGAGATTTCCTTTGATTTTTATTCCTCCCTTATTAAGTTATTTCTCTTGCCCTAGTTCTCCTTACTTATTTCTCCACCTCATCCAGTGAAGCTATACTTGGGGGTGCAGAAATCACAATGACTTACACTTGTGTCAGCTTAAAACCACTCCCCAAAGTAAATTGTCACAATTTCTCTGAAGTTCCAGCTGGGCAAATAGATCATTGATCCAGAATGCATCAGTGAATTGTGGATCTTGGAGTTCACTTGATAAGCCTGGCCTCTTAGTGATGCACAAATGGAAAATATTGTATTGTATTGTATTGCAGCATTTCTAAAGAGCTTATTAGCTCTATGTGTGGTACTGGAGTGCTTACTTGGGCAGCAAGCTATGCCATAGAGGTTGGTGTGCGGTTGAAAGAGTGCTGTCTTTCCTTTGTGATCCTTGGTGGAATGTGTTTCCATGTTGTGTGTTATGACCACTGAGGTGTGGTTATCATGTTTTAGGATGTACAGTGTAGTGGTGTGGTGCATGATAAGGTGTGAGAGGGACAGACGTGCAGTTTCTGGTGTTTCAGTACGCTGGCTGTTTTGAACACCGCTGCAGGTCCCTTCATGGCATTTCTTATGATTATAGTCTGCTTAGCTGGTTACCGCAGGGGTTCGTCCAATTAGACATTTTGTGTATAGTTGTGAGTCTGAGCTGGCATTGTTGGAGGGAAAGAGAAATGGAGAGATCTGCTGGGATGTGCATTGTTACTATCATCCCATTTCTGAAAGTCACTGTGTGATGTAAAGAAGTGGTGATCGTGCATAGATATTTGGGACCTGCAGTCGTGGACTACATTACAACCCTCTGATTTACCTGCAGTGTGTGACCGATCTCGTCACTTATTCCATTCCTGTTAATGTAGTGATAGCTGGTTTACTGGCTGCACAGTAAAGGGTATGGAAACCCTTGTAGCAAATATGTTTTATGTGAATTTAATAGGTATGAGTTACAGATGGCTGGAGACCTCTGAGTGTTAGAGTATTAGTGTTAGTGTGGGTTAGAAATGATATATATGAAATTACATAACTCTATAATACCCCGGTGAACCATACGTCAGCCGTCCTTAACGTACCTGCCTTTCGAAAGTAGTTTGCTGATTGGGTTGTTTCCAGTCAGTGAAATGTAAGCTGACGATTGAACTTGAAGGCTTGACTGACTTTCCGGGTTTTTTTTCTAAAATGTGTGATGGTGTACTTTTCTTGGAAATAGCTGTGTTTACAGCTCTCTTCTGAAGAATATTTGGTCGTGGATGCTTCAAAGGATGGCTGGTAGTGAGTTCCAGAGCATGACGGCTTGTACTGAGAAAGCATACAGAGAAAGCAAGGCCTCCTGTGGATTTCTTATGGTAAGGTGGTATGAAGTTAAGCAGTGCAGGCCTGGAGCGTAGTACCCTGATTTGTTTGTATTGCTTGAATTTAGCTTGTGGGTATTGTGTCCTTTTCTTTGGAGTCTCTTCGAACAATGCAAAGTGCCTTAAACATTGGCCTTCTGGCTATAGTTAGCCAGTGGATGGAATGCATGACTGAATTCATGTGTTCTCGTGGATGAAGGTGAAGAAGTTGTCTTGCAGCAGCATTCTGGATGAGTTGTATTGTGTGTATGATGAATGCGGGTGTGCCATGGTAAAAGTTGTTGCCATTGTCAAGCTTGGAGATTATAGGTGTGAGGATGGCCTGGAGTTTCTGCTGGTATCCGAGGTAAGGGGGAATGCAACATAGTATTTTCATTGTGCAGAAGGCACTCTGACATTGTAAGGAGGTGGTATCAAATATAGGTCTGAGTCCATGGCTACTCCTAGGTTTCTGACTCATCCTAATACTGTTGGAGGGGTCTTATGCTCCTCAGGCCATAGAGAGGGAAATTGGTATTTTTGCCATTATCCGCAGACTACAATCTCTGTCTGTGCCCTAAGGTAACTACAGCTTGCGCCCTCACCATGCACTACGAATTACCCCACAAATCACGGCAATCATGCCATCTTTCATAACCTCATTGATAATATCAATGTAATATTTGCAGTAAAATATTTGATGAAAAAACTGTACATGGCGGGGGTGCGAGCTATACTTACATTAGGGCACAAGTGATATTTACTTGAGGTACCTCTAAGAATAACAGGTGAATTTCTATGGTTTGGTACGGTTACGATCTGAGCATGACTAACATCCCTGTAACCTTTGTTTTTTTTCAGTGAATATATATATCTTCAAGGTATATAGATGTGGAGTTATGAATAGTAATCTATACCTATATGCACTCACCTTTCGATATTCTGTTGTCAATATTGTTCTACCATAATATTCTGGGGTAGGGGGGAACAATATTTAGTAATACAACCAGTATTTGAAAAAGGATAAACCAACCTATGTTTGATCAGAGCTGACGGCCATGTCCCCCACTAAAAATATGCTTCTGGCTACGGGCCCGCTGAGGAAGTTTCAAAGAACCGATTCGAAATCAAAGGATACAAAATGCTTTAAATCAAATGAATGCTTAGGATCATTACATGGTGACCGACAAATACAGCTCAATAAGAAGGACTAGGCTGTAACTCGGATTTTAACAGTAATCAAACCCAGATGTGCCATCAAGAACTACTTGGCATGGTTTCATGGTAGGAACAAAGTTTGCTCCAGGGGAAGTCTTTTACAAATTCTCAGAACACTGAGAACAGATAAGTAAATACACGTGGCCTCCTTGCATGTCTGTACTTTAGTCATCATAAATGTCTTTTAATTAGTTTTACGTCTGATTAATTGCAAAATCACCTCTGGCACTGTTTAGATCCTATTTTTATGGATCTGATTTGCATGCTCGCACATACTTGTATTTGTGTGATAAAATGCGACGCTTGGTGTCCTTCAGACTTTGAGCCTCTGATTCCACGTTCAATTGGTGGCAGGGCGTGACTGCAACACAGGTTCACTGCATGATAAGAGTAAACCTCTACATGCAATCACTTCCACAGACCTACTTATTGGTGATTTACAAGGCATCTCTGCCTCTTTCAGACATCTTCAAAGGGCCCCACACCAGGGAAGCGGCAGTGCTTGACTTGTAAAAGAATGAGTGCCGGTGCCCAAAGCTCTGCTCAGGATCCTGCGTCTGGTGCAACTGAATATCAGCATGCCAAATTGCACAGCTATGTAGTCCTAAATCCACCTCATGCTTCCTTGATCAACTTTCAGATGCTCCATGCCTGTTTATTGCACTCTTGCCGGTTCCTGCTTAATCCCTTTGTGGCGGTTTTTCTATTCTTCGTCTTCCCGCCTTAGTGTGTTTTTCCCTCTACTTGCTCTCGTAAATATCTAATGTGGAAAGATAAGTGCTGGTCCCCAAAAATGAGTGCTGGAGAGAAAATATGTATGAAATGGTAAGATAGTGACCAAAAGATGAATGGAAGAAGTAACCTTAACAGCACCCAGACAGTTTAATTCCAGTTGCTGTTACACTCAGTAAGAATGTAGTTCCTTCAAGTCCGCCACATTCAGCCGAACCATGGTGCAGCCATGCTGCAAATCTGTATTTGTCCAGCCAAGTTAGCACACACACATTTTGCATTGAATCAGATTTACAGCTGTGGGTAGTTGTCGGTCGGGAGTAAAATTCTGGGAAAGCCTGACAGGACAGGAAGAACTTAAGCCCCCTTCAGATTTACCTGGCCAGATTTGGAAACCAAAAGCATCCCCGGCAAAAATACTCATGCCAGGCCCGCTCCCTTTCTTCATTGCTCCTTCCCTCTCTTTCCATCCATCCATTCTCCCTCTCCTCTCTGTTTTTTACCCCTCTGATATCTTTCTCTTCACTTCCCTCTCTTCACTTCCCTCCCTTCCTATCTTTCTCTTACGCTGCAATTAATCCTGGGGAGCTGGAGAAAGTGACAGAAGTGGACGGGCTTTCAAAATCAGCCTTGAGTAACTCCAACCCCTGGGGAAAAGCCGGGTGGGCTAAAAGGGCAGTCCGGCATTGGAGGTGGCCTTGCTATTGTCACAGGTTTGACAGTAGGCTGTTCTAGGCGTTCGACCAGCATGTTCCCAGAGCACCCTTCTTATTGCAAGATAATGGAATGATCCTGGATCTAGAGACCAATGTCACATTGAGAGGTGATTTGTAGTTGTTGAAAAGATTAGATGTGTAGCTCGGGCACTAAGACAGATAAGCTCTGAGGGTAATGCGGATACCATGGCAATTAATGATAGACTGACATATTGTGCCCTTTTTGGGTCAACGGTGCTTGAAAACAGATAACTGAAACTTTGCAGTAATTGGTAATTGTTTCTGATACTCTCTATGGATTATAGTTTTGTAGCAGATGGTTACCAAAAAAGTGTACGTTTTTTTTAAAACATGAAGAAAACAGGCACATACCTATGCATACTGTAATTTTTGTTGTTTGGTATATGCCTGTTAGCCTTAACTGCAGTGGCGGCTACTAGTAGTGAAAAGTGGTGGGGCAAAGCGGCGGACAATATTAATTAAAAAAAAAAAAGATAACTTAACTGCCGCCTTGGTGCTCTTCAGCTCCTGATGCACTTGCTGTTCTCCATGCAACAGCCTGGAGATATCTAAGTGCGCATGTCAGTTTGGCCAGCCTAAGACAGCCAACCAAACCGACATGTGCACTTGCAGTGCTCTGTGCCCACCACTCCTCCTGCTGCTGTCAGAGGATGGCCCCACCCTCAAGACTCGGCTCGGTCATGTAAAATAAAACGAAAGTAAAGTAGTTTTATTACTTGCTTTATTTTTATTTTACAAGTTTTCATCTTCTGGCTCCAGCAGTGGGGCGGTGCTCCTCCACCATAACGGAGGAGCTGCCGCTGCTTAATTGTTTGATACAGGCTGTCCATAGAGCAGGAAATCTACAGGTAAACGTTACAGTGCATGTCGATTTTCTTCACACAGAAATTTGCTTTCTTTGTGAAGAAATCCCTTACACTGAAATAACTGGAGTAACGGTTTGTCCGTGCCACTTTAGCCACACTCATTGCACCACGCACAAGATTAGATGTGCATTGAGTACGGGAAAAGAGAAAGCAAATGTTTGTGAATGCACACAAAGTGATGGATGTTTATCACATTTGGAATGAAAACTCCTAAGGCACTCAACTTTGTGTTTTATATTAAATCTGCAATTTTAAAATTATACAGATCCTGGATCAGGATCTCACCTTTCAATGACAAGCACCTTTTTTCCACCCCTACCTTGGACCCACATGCTCAAAAGATGTCCGCAATCAGCCCCAGTATATGTAAGATGTCATGTTTTGGGAACTGCACAGAGGATGAACACTAACTTTCCTTGGCAAAAAAAAGTTGCAGAAGTTATATTTGGATGTGTCATATTTCCATCGTACTTGTGTAACATTTTTTTTCTGAATAAGAACACTAATTTGACATGTGGCTGCTGATATGAATAACACACAGAAACTTTTTCGAGGTTTCCAGTCTGGCATAGTTCAGAGTGAGTTAGAAGATGGGAAATTCGTGGATATTTTCAAAACTCTTGCCTAGTTATTTGACTTTATGATCTCCAGAAATAAACTTGAAGATCACAATGCAGAGTCATGTATGTTTTGGAACTGTGAGAATATGAAAGGTTAAAACCATGGGTGTCCAGCGCTGATCTGTGAGGGCTGGAGAGTTGCCACATTTTCAGGATATCTTTAAAAGTAAAATTGACAAACAATTTATTATATAAATATAGATCATTTGCACAGACACTAGTAGACCTGGGACTCTGGCTTGGAACCTACCTTAATAGAAACAGGATGGGCATTCTTGGTTTACGTTGTTTCGGGGCAAGCACAAATATAAAGATATGAGGAAAGTATACCCATCGGTTCTGTTAGCACATTTTACCCATTCTATGATGCTGATTTTTCACCTCAGATGAGGCAATGGACAAGTACAAATGATGCCAATAACTTGGTGCCTCCATGCACCAAGGTATTGGCAGAAATTGGCCCAAATATTTGGCAAGGTTGACCTATCCCTGGTGCATATGATAATATAGAACTTTATCCCATCACAATCTCAACTCGGAACACTGAAGTGACAAATCAATTAAACTACACTAGTCTAAAAGATGACAATATTTGCTACACATTTTTTAATCACAACTGTAGCTATCATACAGACTGAAAACACAAAGTAAATTGTAATGCTTTTGTTCATTTTCACTTATCTACTTTATATTTGTATTTTCCCCTGCGGGAATTCAATTGGAGCTTGAACCACCCAGAAATGCCAATCTATTAGCCCTCGGCCTTGAAATGAAGAGGGGTACAACTTGGCCCCAGCCCCTCTTCATCTTACTCAGCTCTCGTTCAGGGCTTTATTTGATTGGAGACAAAGTCTACCCTTGGTCCTATCTCTGAACCACAGGTTTGTGAACATTGCAGTAGGAGAAAGCAATGATCTTGTCATTGTGTTTTCGAAGGGAAACATGAAGACTTTGTGTGAAAAACTATATGTGGCTACAAACAGTTGACTTAAAAAAATCTGAATTTAGAAACATCTCCAAAAATCTGCAAGCGCTCAAGGAGAAGTCACTGTGGAGTCAAATTATGGAAGCTGTATCTTTATCATAAACCCTCTGCAGCAGGAACAGCTTGAGGGCTATTGGTGCCCACAAAAGCAAAGCATCCAACTGCCAGCAACCACAGCACTGATTCTAGGATTTCACGTACAGCCTTAGTTCCGACACCACCAACTGCTGCCAGAAACACTTTATTAATCTCCAAG
Source organism: Pleurodeles waltl (assembly GCF_031143425.1). Classification (NCBI taxonomy): domain Eukaryota; kingdom Metazoa; phylum Chordata; class Amphibia; order Caudata; family Salamandridae; genus Pleurodeles; species Pleurodeles waltl. The sequence continues at coordinate 969,300,136 of NC_090439.1, forward strand.
CATCTTCTTTGTGAGCATCTGTTAACCCAAGAGGAGAGCATGCTTACCTCATCAGATTCTCCTTGCTTCAAATTACTGCTTGACAGAACTTTGACAGGCCCCAATCTGTAAGTTCCATGATAAAGATTTAAAGCAGGGGTGGCATTTGCAGCACTGCTTCGGGCCATACCCAACCCAGCCCTGCTCTACGGTCATGGTCCAAACTCCATGACAAATAAGACAGTTTCTTGAAATGTTTTCTACTGTAATGGATGCCAATAGTCCTCTATTAGTGTACAAAAGAAGGAAAACAATGATAGAGCACTCGATAAGGTAATGTATTGGTGAAACAAAGTCACCACACACAGGACAAGCGTTAATAATCTTTTAACCTTATAAAAACATAATCCACAGATCAGGAAACATAACTGGGGCACTAGTAATGCCACTACACCAACTATCACTCAGGTGGCTAGCCATTTCAGAGTGAAAGTATTTCTCTTCCTTTTCACAGTGCTCCTTGTTATACCCTCAACTGATGTGTTTCCAGCTAGTGCTGCCACTTCTAAAACTAATTTTCTCCACAGTCTTTTAACTCCCAGTTACTTGCCTAGGGCCTTAGTCATTGTCGGAGACTGTTGCTCGAGGGGGTGTGGGAGACCCTCCTCTTCCATGTTTATGCTTGGAAGCAGTTACAATTAAAAGCAATGTAAGTGCTGGTCAACCTTCTTATTCCCCAAATAAGTTTATCAGGTGTGGTGGGATGAAATGTATCAGAACCCATGCATGTATTACATAATTCTTAAAGGCATGCAACAGTAAAAGCTGCAGCTTTCAGTGGATATAGTAATATATTTTGAAATTTGAATCATGTGACCTATTTAATGTAAACTGTAAGCAGAACCTACAACTCAATTGATAACGCTCTAGGTTGGTACAGTAACGAGAGGTGGTGCTTACGTGTCTATTGAAGACAGTAGCCCAGGGTGCTGGCTCTTATGCTTCCTGATGGGGGTTTTCCTGTTGATGCAACATCCTCCTCGGAAAACAGAGACACCCAGCAGCGAGATTTGTATACACCCAACAACAGAGCACGTTTCATCTCGCCTTGGTGGAAACATTAATATTTCTACTTTGCTCTACATTTCCTTCTTGTTCGTTTAACATCATTTTTTTCATGTAAGCTTGTCTGTAAGTTTTAAAGTTTATTCTGAAATGTGTCTATGATTTGTGGTTGAGGGGTAATGCATTGTATATTTGGTCTGGTTGGATAAATTCTTTATTGTGGGTTTTGTTTTCAGGTTCTGCCTGATTTTAATGCGAAGGTGTGGGCGTGGAGAAAAGCCATGGTACTTAGGCCTATTCCGAAGTCTCGCAACAATGATTAATATTGCCTAGTATTTTTGGAGACCTTCTACAAACAGGCAGGGGCGTAGGTTAGTCAGTGAGATTCTAAATAAGTGGTGGGCTGCATGTTGGGGCGGTGAGATGACCAGGATTCGGGATAGACTTTCACCATGAGGATCAGGGTCAGTATTGATTTGCATTGGGTGGTCTGTCTAGAGCGGGACAGTGAGTGAAAAATGATGGGTTGGAATGTTGCCCCGAGTGATTTCAAATGGCTGAGCATTGATCCAATCACCTTTGGGTGCTTGATTGACAGATTAACAGTAGTATGCCTGGAAACCTGAGACTGATGCAGCTTTCCAAGACTACTACTACTGCTAATGTCTGTGAATTCCAAAAAGTAGTAAATTTGCACCCACTGGAGGATTACGTCCAGATTCATTACTTTTTTGGTATACCCGTCACCTCGTAGTGACATGAGAACATTGAGAAACAAATGACACAAACATAGCAGACCTGACTTAGGGCCTCCAGACCCAACTACCAAGCCAAGAATGCATATATCTGGGAGAAGGGGGTACACCCCCAAACAACTCCCCTGAGGGCAAGGCCCAGCAAGAAGCCACTGCCTGCCTCTTTAAGCAGTGCCTAATTTGTCACTATTGAATTCTGAGGTTTGCAAATACCAAATGTGCCTTGTATGGATTATACCTGATGACTCTTTCTTTCACCACTCTACACTTCCTGTCTCTTTATCTTGCTCTTATAGGTTCTTTTTCACCCTTGTAGTCTCCCTTTTTCGTTGTTTTTCTATGTTTCTCCTTCTTTCGCTCTCTCTTGATAGATGATCACATTTGCATGACTCACTATCAAGTCAAGTATGGCACATTTCTTGGAGACTAAAGGCGTTAACAGTTTGGCAGACAGCTTGCTGTCCTGACAGGGGGCTTAGGTCTTGACCCTGGTGGCCATGACAATCGTCTGCCATATTCAGATATTTTGAGCTGCCTGGTGGAGATCCCTGTGCTTCTAGGAAGTAAATGCCACTGCAGGATCCTCCGATGGCACTGTAACTTAACTGAGTGACTGCCATATTTAATGCAGCCGTTTAACAAAGTTTTTGTTCTTAAAAAACAAACGTCCAAAGCAGGAATTTATATTTGAAAATCAAAAAAGGATGACGCTGATAAGTAGTTTTCACACAGCATGTAAGGGTAATTTTAATTTTTCCTGTTTGGGACCATCAGGCTTCCCTGGTGGTCGTGATAAAGAAAATTTTGTCAGAAGGTCCGCCCACAATATGGCGGACAAGCTGACATCCTTTGACTGACAGTCCAAAATCTCTCCGACAGGCTGGTTGTCAATGGATTTCACAAGTGGAGGCCCTGCTGGTGAAAAAGTTATGGTTTGTCTGATTCTAAATAGAGCGGGTGGACCGAGAATTTGTGCACAGTACCCTATCCACAAAATAATATTAGTTCTGCAACAGCGAACCAATCATTCAGGATGTACTGAGCTGAAAACATGAAGCCTCAACTAATGTACACCTGTTTCATCTGTGAGGCTGATACCCTAACAAATGCCCATTTTGTGCATGAGAACAACTCCAGTATTTGGTAATAAATTTGCTTTTGTTCTAAAGTTTATAGAATTATGTAGTAAGTTATAAACAAGAGTACTAATAAGACACATTCAGAAGCATGGTATGCACATGAAGTGCATGCACATTCATTTTTTATGTCAAGACCAGTTCAATCAAGGATCACAAGAAAGGATTTGACTATTTGGCAAAGATGATTTTAAATAGATCCGTTACACCGCACAGTGGCAGACATGATGGGCTTCATTAAGACCCTGGTGGTCGAATGACTGCAAGGGTCGCGGTGGTGGTCGGACCACCGCCAATGTGGACCACCAACACCACCAGATTTTGACTACACGACGGCCTGACGGTGCTGGCAGTCCTAATCTGCCTCTGCGCCAGCGGTTTCATAGCAGTAGCACCACCATGAAAAGGCTGGCGGAGGCAGGGTGCAGGGGCCCACTGGCCAGCCCCATCACAATTTTCACTGTCTGTCTTGCAGACAGTGAACATTGATACAGGTGCTGGTGAACTCTATGCAGTACAGCATTGCTGCCAGCTCTATTACGAGCCGGAGAAAATGTTGCAGGCCGTATCCCACTGGGTCAGTGAAACTGAGTTTCTGACCGCAGACCCAGTGGGAAACTCGTAATAGCCCCTGCGGGGAGGCAGCCACAGTGGCGGCAACCTACCCGTTGGGACTTTTACAGACAGGCTTTTCCGTTTGCCGAAGTCATAATCAGGGCCTATGTCTTGGTGCTCCTCGGCAGCTCAAAACCCAGAAGGTGACAAGAACAGGTAATGGTCATAGTAATCAGGGTTGTTGCCATACAGAAAACAATACCCAGTGTTGCTGTAAAACTTCATGGGTTGTTTGTGGTCTTATGTTTGACATTATTAATTTGCTTGACTTAGGCTCTGATTAGGAGTTGTATTTTGTGATCCTTCAGCAAATACCAGTTTGTGCAGTGATAGTAATTATAAAAGCTGCAACATTTGTTGCACTCCATTGTTACCAGGTGTGATAAAGTTCGCACCCCTATTAAATTTCAGCACGTCACTTTTTTACTGGAATTTAATGGGTGAAAAATGTCCAGTAACTATTGGGCATGTAATGCCTCATTTTCAGGGTAGAACTAAGAGCAGACAACACTTATTAAACACGATAAATTAAAAAAACCTTGATGTTGGTTTTATTGGGTGCAATATTTATCCCATCTGACCCCGTAGGCACTCATGATCAAGCTCGCAGAAAAACAATTATTGATAATGACGATGATGATAACTAATTAAAAGACACCATTATGCCACCATGGGTTAACTAGATGGAAAAGTTAAAAACAAGCATTCAGTTCTGAGACACTTTATCAAATGGAATCTTCTGCAATTCAAACCCTTCCTCCCAGAAATGCATTCCTTAGATCTGAACAGCAGCTAGCTTAGGGGGCTGCTTAGGGGTGACACCTCTCAAATAAATGTATTCTTGGCTTGGTAATTGGGTCTGGGAAAACTGAGTCGGTCTGCTACTTTGTGCCCGTTTTTCTGCCAAACATAAAAGACAAAACAGTGACCTTTGATGTAAAAGAGGAGAGAGAGAGACAAAGACATATATCTGGTGGCTGAATTTTAAAATGTGAAACCAGATGACCTAGAATCAGTAACAGCTTCCCTGATTATCCAAGCAGTGTAATCCTAAACAAACATTTTATTTCACAGAGCCGCCTTTTTGTTTATTATTACGAATGAAATCATTTTTAAATACCTGAGTTAAAGATGTGTGCTATTTCAGCACATCTTCTGTTTGATTTAATAGATTGTTATGTTGCTCCATCTATAATAAAAATCCAGTCAACGTTTAGGGTTTACATGGCTAATGACATGCCTCTTAGGTCACTAATGGTATTGTCATTGAGGAGCAAACCATTGATATTCGTAAGTTCATGTTAAAAAACTATCCCTTTTAATTAATATCTGTTTATACACTGAAATAATCCGATGTGCTAAACGATCCGATGTACTGAACTGAAATATTTCTCCATGTTAAAGAAATACACTTTTTGAACTTTGAAGAAATGTTATCCAATTTTTGCATTATGTTTGCTGCACGAAATTCATGATAAACATTTTCATGGCTCAGCTCATGCATGGGCCCTTGGCTCGGCTCCCCATATTAATTTGCTGGTGACTCCACCTCTATTTGAAACTCAGGCTTAGTACATGGGGGCCTTCAGTCACTTGACAGAACGATTTGTAAAAGGTGAGGATGGAAAAATGGAGCTCTGTTTACATTCACCAATTTGACAATTCTGCTATCAAGGGTTCTCATAGCAGAGATGAACAAGAGTGCACACAGTGATAATACATTTAAAATAAGTAATTCCAGTACAGGGGCTTCAGGCTGTTTTGCTATACGTGACTATAGTTATGAGTTTCCAGGGAGAACTACCCGACCCTCGTGGGATGGGCAGCGGCATAGTTTCAGGGTTGTGTTTGGGGTGTGATACCCCCAAATGCATTCTTGGCTTGGTAGGTGGATCTGTGAGCACTAAGTCGGGTCTGCTATATCTGTGTTGGATTTTCTCATCGTTCTTATTGCACTAAGAGCTTTAACCTTGTTCATTTTATGGAGTGGAAACTTAAAAATATATAAGGCCAGATATGCCGTTTGTGATCGCAAAAATGCATTTTGGTATGAATGAATCCCAATTTGCAATTCTGTAACATGTTACCGAATCGCAAATTGGAATTGTGACTACATACCGATTCGGTATTAGGAAGAGGCGTATCAAGGGCGTCCCTTCCTAATACCTAATCGCAGAGGTATGTAGGAATGTTTTGTGACCGAAATGCGGTGGCAAAACATTTGCATGTTCCCACCTACATCAAGTAGGTGGTAACCCATTCGCAAATGAGAAGAGTTCCACAAGGGACCCCTTCTCCTTTGTGAGTTAACTTTTCATTTTTTCTTTTTTAAATGCTTCACGTTTGCTACATTTAAAAAAAAAAGATTGCTTTATTTAAAAGCAATCACAGACATGGTGGTCTGCTGAGCTCAGCAGGCCACCATCCCTGTGATTTTAGCCATTCACAATGGGTTGCAAATTGCAACCTACCTGATGAATATTAATGAGGTAGGTCGATTTGCAACCCATTGGGAATCGCTAAATAAAACTCCTGGAGTTTCGTACATTCAAATAGGGATTACCTAATTGTGATTCACAGAAAATTGCAATTAGGTAATCGCTATTAGGAAAAATTATACATCTGGCCCATAGTGACTAGTTTACCAAAAAATAGTAACTCTGCACCCATAAAAGTAGGCCTTGAACGGTTGCAGATTTACTATTTTTGGAATTCAGAAGCATTGGCAGTAGTAAGCTTGGAAAGATGTGTCAGTCTCAGGTTTCCAGTCACACAACTGGCAATCAAGGGCCCAGAAGATGATGGGATTAATGCTTGCAAACAGTATAACCAACGGCAATCACTCGGGGTAGCATTCCAACCCGTTGTTTTTCTCCCACCTGTGCCATTCTAGAGAGGCAAATCGATATTGGCTTTGTTGTTCATGAAAATAGTCCATCCCGATACTTTGCCATCTCACCCCTCAACCCTGCAGGCCACTGCTTTTTTAGTTGGAAAATTTGAGGTTCACACCTTCCCTCCTCCCAATCTCACTGACTAAGCTATGCCCTTGGATGTCAACAGTACATGTCTCTTTAATAATCCTAGAATTATTTCACATTTCTGAATGTTTTGACTAAAGACATCCCTCCCTTTACTAAGGGGTGCCTGCTTCCTCATCCTTTGTGCACTGACATGCGCACAGCAGCCGGTGGCCAGCAATGAGGGCAGCTACATTTTCGCAGCAGCCATAAATTTGCATTTAACTCCTCCTCCTCTCTGTGTTTAGAACTCATTGAGAGAAACAGAAGATAAGAGATCAATATATATATTGATAGATCAATATATATATGTGTGAGAAATCCCAAAAATATATATCTAGGAGGAAATCCCAAACCTTTGTGTTTTTTAGATGTTTACGTTCATTGATAGACAGCATAACAGAGCGAAAGTGCAGGCCGAAGTGTTTTTTTAAGTGGTCCTCTTCTAACTATAGTTTCATGGACATAGTCAACTGACTGACATATGAATGGGGTCAATTGCATTAGATTTGGTCTAGTAAAAGAATTAATTTATTTTCAAATGTGATACTGTGTTGTGGCAGCTTTCTCTCACCTACAGGGCTTCCATAAAACTACATAAGATACATTGGCAAAGTCAATAGTTCTCATCTAATACAGAGCGCTGACCTATTGGCTTTGACACCTTTTATGTGGCCCACAGAAGGCCACTAATGTTGTGCATGCACACACAGTGGCTAGTTTCTAATGTTTCTTATGCTTTATGAACTACCATTACAAGACAGCCCTCGTGCGTATGCACAGAAACAGCAAGGAATCAGAAGGAACAGGGCAGAAGTTCCTACAGCGCACTTTGTAAAGCACTAGCCTATCACAAAAGCAAATGCCAAAATTCCTGCAGAACATTGTTGAACTGTATAGACCATGGGTACTCGCAAACATTTTCCCAGGGGCCAAAAAGTTTGGTCTGTGACGTGCCTGGGGGCCGCATTGATGCCAGGGCGGTGGCGGTTGGGTGGGGTGGCTAGGGGGATTGGTGGCAAGATAGGTGTAGGGGAAGCAAAGGATATACATCTAGTAGCTGAAATAAACAATGGGAAACCAGAAACCCTGGAATTAATCCCGGCTTACCCACTTTTCCAAATTTTGTGATCCTTGGCAATTGTTTAGTGTCACTTTCCCTCCTTTTTCTGCATTATCACATTTAAGATGAACTCGAAATACACGATTCATGGTGTGTGCTGCACAAACCCTGCTTCTATGTTTGATTTAATAAACTATAATGTTGTTTATGTATGAGAGGAACGCAGGCCACCCATAAAGTGCACATACCAAGTGACTTGCCTCTTTAATTTACTATTGGCGGTGTTCTCAGGGTAAGGGAAATAATTAATCTTTCCAAATTTATGTTTGAAAACTATCACTTTAAAATGAATACATCTTAATGCACTGATAAAATAAATTATACTAAGACGAAAAGGTTTTGCATGTTAACTAAATACACTTAATTAATTTTGAAGAGACTGTCTTAGTTTTACACTTGTGCTGCAAGATGTCTTTAAAAATGAAGGTGTTTCTAAAGTTAAGTGCAGGAGTCCCTGTAATTATTTCCGTTATTTAACACCAATTAAGTTTGAAATAACTGGATAGACTGTACAAGACAAAGTGGAAATCACAAGATTCCGTTGCCTATTCTGGCTTTGCTATGCTCTTTAGCCCCTTCAATAAGTATTCCTCTTTGCTAGATCTGGTGAATATGTCAAGTTATTAGAATGAGGAAGAAATCAGGTTTGGCCAAAAATACAGATGAAGGTACGACGCTTACTTCTATGACACTCATTTTCTTAGTCATCACCCGGGCACGGCATTGTTGTCTTTCGTTTGATGTTCATCTGTCCCCATCGAGTAGCTGGCATCAACACAACCACTTAGGTTTTTAAAAGCCCTTTTGATGTGGGTTCCTTCACAGACATGGCTACCAAATACAGGTGAGAAGGTAAAACTCAACCACAGTGTTTTTATTTGTAATAGCAGGATTTTGTTTCTCTGCAGAAGACTGCCGAGGGCCTTTGATAGTGAGTTATCTGAGGAGTACCACAGAAATGTCGACTTATCAGCACCAATACCAAGTTCACTGTTACTATGAGAATGCAGTTTCCCTTGCCGAGGATTTTCTTTTACCTCTAAAGAGCCGTGAAACACATTAACTCCAGTACAAAAGGGTGAATAATAACAAACAAAGTGTTTTTAGTCTTAAGTGGATGCACTGAGATGAGTACACAGAGGCCTTCTCATAGCGCGCAGTGTACTTTTTTTTCTCCATTGCCTTCTGTATTTTCACCAGGTCATAAGTACTTGATGCCCAATAATATGGTTTGGCTTTTACTGCCACCCGAACAGTGCCTGTGTGTGATGATGTCAACATCCTCACCCAGTTTCTTGTGGGTGTGCTGCTTCATACATCATTGGAGGACTTGGCTGCTGGGCCTCTGCCAAAGCCTCAAATGATCCCCCTGTTGGGTGTCCAAGCAGTGGCCTAGACCAGGGAATTACTCAAACTCCACCAACGAGGTCTACATCGCCATCTTATCGCTTCCCCATGGTACATCTCTCTTCGGGGCAGTCCTCTGCTTCTCTAGCGACTCACGGCTTTACACCACCGCATGTCACTCTGAGCCCCTATACAGCTGCTAGAGCTACCGCCATGTGCTTTAGCTGTGAAGCGGTGCCACTCGTCCAAAGGCCAGGAAAGTCAGGCCTACTCGGTCGCCATCTCGGCCCCACCTTTTACAAAATTTTATAACAGACCAGTGCAGTATAGTACCCTGGTGCATGCATTACTAAGGATCTACGAGTCCTATTAAAAGGATCTGTTCTCAGTTTTTCACTGGAAGATCAGCAGTGTGTACTTTCTTCCTCACTGCAGCAACTGCTAGTCACATCATAAGAGCAGCCTCTCCAAACACACAAGACAAAACACGTCCTGTATTGGAGACAACATATTCGCACACACTCTTTCGACATCTAAGCATAACTAAATGTCAATCATTTCACTTCAATGCGTGCAGTGCATAGTGAATCAGAGCAGAACACTAGTTCCTATGCATGACATGGAAGCCCTGCTCACGTAGGTCACCTAACAGAGAGACACTCTTCTATCCCAGTATGCTCACAGAGTAGCTTGCTACCCAATCAAAAATGCGCTTTGCTCCCTCAGGCATATGAAGTAACATATAAATACAACCACGATACAGCACAATACCAAAACCTCAGCTCAGCCATGAAAAGGCAGCAATGACACCGTGCTCAGTGAACACACTTAACACCGTGCGCTGTACAATTAACAAAGGCCACAACTTCACCTGCCCCTGAGAGAAGTCAGGACATAATGGCCGATGTTATAGACTATACAATTAATGCATCTCTGGATCTATCCAATCTCTAGAGAGAACATCCCAGCAAAGTCTGGGGGACCTCTTTCGATCTCATTGGATAGGATGCAACACATGATTGCAGGCAGATCTGTGGCATCATGCTACTTCCCATACGTCTACTCCACATACAGAACAGGCTTTAACAAGCCCGAAAAAAAAGTCTCAGAGCGCGGGAGTCAGTGTCCACAGGTGAAAGAGAAAACTGCATATCTGAAGTTATTTACACACCATGGCACTGCACACACTGGTCTGGAGATTCAGGGATTCTTTACTCTTTACTTCCTGTGACATTGTGGTTACTTCATATGGGGTGTATAACACTCTAAGATACTGGGGCACTGTGGATACTGGTGGTGGATAAGATACTGGGGCTTTATGGATACTGGCACGGTCTGGTACTTTACACGATGAGCTATTACAGATACTGGACTGAGGACAGTACATGCTGGGGCTTCATCAGTGCTTAATTTGAGCCGATGGTTTCCAGTGCTCGGCACCAGCACCTAATTGTTAATACTGCCACTTATGACAGTCTGCAAAAACCGTTGTTTATATAATTGAATATACATTAAAAATTACTAAAACTTGCCGCCCAAGCCAATCTTGGGGGCCTGGAATAGTTTGAACTGTCACAATTGTAGGAGTGTGATGGTTAGGAGTTGTGTTGGCTCGTCACTGGCAGCGCTAACCGAGGCAATGGATGGTGTAAGCTTCGGTGGCCTTCTTTACATGATGGGCTATACTGGGGACAGTATATACTGGGAATGTCTGAGTAGTGGCAGGCCTTAATAATTTACCTTATGGTCTATTACTGATACTGAACGGAGCACAGTACATACGGGGGGCTTTGTGGATACTGGCATGGTTTGTTACTTTACATGAGGACTATTTACGAACGCTGGACTGTGGATCGTCCAAACTCAGGCTTTGCAAATAGTTGCTTCATCATGGTGCTTTACATACTGTGACATTTTGGATACTGGCCTAGAGAAGGAGCTCGATATTCTGTGGTACAGAGGATGCTGGCCTAGTGAATGTACCTTACATTTGGGTACGCTGTAGAAATTGGTTGGACTAAAGGCATATTCCTCCTAGATCACTACTGGTCTAGTTGTGGTGCTTTGTGGAATGGAGTACTAGAATATTTTGTAATTTTCCCTTCAGCAATGCCTGTAACATCTGTTGTGTATAGACAATATCTGTAGTATTAATTTGAAAAATACTGTAGGACCAATTCATAGTTTCGTGCATGCAGGGTATAAGCCAAAAAGAAGAGAATATCTGTCACTTTTTGGAAGATTGACCACAGCCACCAATCTCTAAATTAGGACTTTTGTTCGGCCAAATTTTGTTCAAACGTTTCATGGGGGCGTGGGGTAACAACCGTCTGAGAAGGGTTGGACTGACTCGCTAGGCCTAGCTCGCAAAGGGCACATTTAGGGCCGGTATTAAAGCATTTCCGGGTTTGTTGCTTCATTTTCAGTACAAAGCTACATATAAAATACGACCTGCTGTTGTAACATATCTCTGCTCCTAAATATGTAGGGTTAGAACCGAATCACACATTGAAGATATAGCATGCCACACTGCTCTGAGATGACAGAAAAGAAACTGCAATGCATGTTTAGGGACGCGCGTCATTAAACCAGAGGATGTCACACGATCACAGAAAGTCCCAGCTTGCAGGCCACCGACACTTTCGGGCAAAGGTTAGCCGCTCTGCGAGCTCTCAGGAGACCTTCCCTGAGAATATGAAATGAACCAGAAAAGACAAAGCTTTCACACAACCGAAGCAAGTCAAACATTCTAAGGTTGACTGACTAAGATAACAGTAGCTTTAAACACAACTCTTTACTATTTCACTGTAGATCACCCAAACACAAAGGCCGATAATAAAAGTCCACAATAATCGGGAGGGCCAAGAGGTGGGAGGGCAATTATCATCCTGTAACACCAGACGTGTGGTCAACTGCCCCCTCAACCACTCAAAGAACAGGCAGGCGTGCCTGCTCCGTAATTATGCCTCCTCCTCCCACCACACGCCTAATGCGGGGAAAGAAGGACAGGAAGCGGCGGGATTCACACATTCTGATTGGCTGAACCAAGTTCAGCATTCCACAGAGCCTTCTATTAGCCACTCGCGTCACCTGCTTGTACATATTCACATTAATACACGCTTTAAGAGTCCTCTTTATACAAGTGTAATCTATTTTACTTTCAATCATCAAAAATACGCTGTAACGTGTCCCCGGAGCGGGATCAATAAGAAACCTTCTGTGCACGAAGGGCATGTTTCTGGCAGGAGGATAATTCATGTTCAGTTTGAAATGGTCCATTGTATTAAAGCTGTCTGTCTGATATATAATGCAAATGATTCAGAATTAACTCGATTAAAGGAACGACCCGGTAAAGATTTCATATGCACCCGAGTTTATCCAGGAGCCTCCTACCCCTGGCAAGGCAGCTCACAGTGGCACAGCTTTCTGAGATGATGGTGAAAATGCTCACCTTTAAGTTAAGCATCTATCCGTTGCCTCGTGCAGCCACGTTGAATATCCACATTGGGGGGGCCCGCGGAGAGAGAGACTCGCTCTAGTCTCTCCGCGGGTCTTTTCGGGACTACAGGAAGTGGCGCGGGTGCGCCATGATTGGGGGACAGGTGAGTAGGGGTGGGGTTTTAGGGAGGGGATAAAAGGGTTGGGTTGGGTGGGGTCGGCCTCTTTCCAGGCCGACCATTAGAGGGAGGAAGGTGTTGAGGGAGCGGCAGGTTAGTGTAGCGAGGTGAGGTTAGGTTTAGGCGGGTTAGTTAGGAGCGCGCTGGGTGGGCCCGGCGCACACGCAACCGGCCGGGGCGTTTTTGGGCAGGCAGGGAGCCAGAGTAGGAACGGTGCGCAGGGGCCGGGCAGGTGAATTAGGAGGCGGCGCCCCGCCGTCAAAAAAGGACACACGCGGTCTCAGCCGCGCCCCCTGGGCGTCCCCGGCAGACTCCGGGAACCCGGTTTTGGTTTTGGCGGCCCCGGGAAGCGGACGGTGAGGACGCAGGCGCGCGGAGGCCTGCGGGGGTTTCCGCGATTGCTGCGCGCATCGCGGCAGAGCCGTAATTGGTGCCGGGAGGCCGCGGGAGCAGGCAGGCTCGGGGAGCACACGAAGGCAGGCAGATTAGGCCACGCGGCCGCGGTGCCTGGGAGACTCGGCCCAAAAAAAAAAAAAAAAAAAAAGAAGAGGGGAGAGAAAGGGTAAGAGCGGTAGGGATATCAAAGTGAGGGGGCCAGACACACGGGGCAAAAGGGGTGGGGGGCCACAAGTAGGTGGCCAGGCCATATATATACTGCACAGTAACAAACAGGGAGGCATATCAGGGCAAGGTATTGGGGGACATGGCTAACGTTCCTGATGCGGAGGCGGTCAGGGCAGCGCTACGGGTACTGGGCGAGGCGGGGAGGGCTGATTTGCTTAGGCCCGGGGTATTGGAGCAGGCGTGGGTGGGTATGACACGCCCAACACGGGCTGCGTCAAGCGGGGTAGCGGCGGCAATCGCGGCATGCGATTCCCAGGATTCAGAAGGGGATACAGAGGCAATACCAGTGAGACAGGAACGGGCCGCGGAGATAGGGCCAGAGACTCTTAACGTGGCGAGCCCGCTGATGTTTGGGGGGGAATCTCAGGGCACTCAGGACCCGGGCGCAGGCGATATCGAGGCAGGCTTCGCAGGCTCGCCGCACGGGGGGCCCATAGGCACAGCAGGGGATGACATGAAAGGGCAAACCCCGGGGCAACAAGGGGACGGGATCGAGCAGCCAGCGCCGGGGCCCAGTGGGATGCATTCCCCATTGGATCTGTCACGCCCTAAGAGCGGGAGTGCCTCACACATGGGCCACGGGCCGCCAGCCAGGAAAAGAGGTAAATACTTGGGGAAACCCAAGGCAAGGGCGGGCCGGGTCCCCCCGGCCCCACGCCAGGCGAAGTTACCTAAGCAGGCCAGGGAAGGGGTTTTGGTGGGGGGGCTGCGGGGACCAGCCCCACAGGCCAGTTGGGACCAGTCAGAAACATGGGACCTAGAAGCTAGAATTCGAGAACAGCGCAGGGCTGTGGCAGAAACCGAGGCCAGATGGATGCAATTATGCAAGGACAGGGAGGAGCTAGAGAGGCGACACGAGGGTACTCAAAAGGTCGGAGAGGTCACTGACAAGAAGGGGACTCAGACAGCAGGGGTTAGCGAAGGTACTTGGGTTTGGATGCCACAGGCAGGAGAGGGTAGGGTTCAGGAGGCTGTTGCGGCCGAGGGGCAGGTTGGCTTGGGAAGCCCCGGTGGTTCAGGCGGCCACAAGGGGAGAGGCAGCACAATGTCAGCGTTGGAGGTTGACAAGAAAAAGGTGGCACCAACGGGGCGCAATACGGCCCTAGCGCGTTGGAACGAAGCAATAGAGGGGTCTACGGCGGCCTTCTCTACACCGCGGGAACGGGGACACCAGCAGGTTGGCGGACGCCATGTGGGTCAAAACACAACGGAACCGCCGTTAAATAAATCTCAAGTATATATGGAGAACAAAAGAGGTGGGGAAGAGGAAGATGAGTTGGAATTGGATTATGACGAGGATGAAGGAGAGTGGGAAGATGGAGAAGTGCGTGAGGAGGAAGTGAGCGGGTTTAAGAGAGGGGGGGGGCGGGGGCGCAAGTGCGGCGCAACCCCTGCCTCTGCTTTTCTTTTGCAGGACAACGTCATGGCGGAAAGACCGTCAAGTGGAAGGCTAATGAGGCCACGTGGCGGAATGACGAGGCGAACGCCGCGTTATGGGGATGAACCAATTGGAGGTAAGGGGAGATGGTGGTCGGTTTGGGGGGACGGAGGAGTAGCTAGCACGGTTACTCGCACGAGCAAGTCAATAGGTGTGGGAGATGGGTCAGTATTGGATAACCCGGGAGAGGTCGTAGCTCAGAAGGGCGACATGAGCAAGGATAAGGAGACGGCATCCACCAGTACTACAACAGCGGTTAGCCCGCCCATGGGTGAGAGCAAGAGTGCGGAGGACAAAGAAGGGGGAGCTCATAGGAAGCGCCTTCCGTACATGGGTCTGGCTATGCCTTTAGGGTCTCATGTCGCGGAGAAAACTAAGACAAAGATATGGAAACATGAATATGTTGATGTTTTCAAATTACTACATAGGGACATACAGGCCAAGGAGGGCTCCAAGGAAGAGGAGTGGGAGTTAGCGCGCAGGCCTAGGGTTCCCATTACCATGGACAATTGGACATCTGCTTTTTTGATTTTCGCTAGCATATACTGCGAAAAATACCCAGACCGGGCCATAGCGCTTTTCAAATACATGGATATCATTAGAAAAGCTCAGATGCATTTTGGGGGTTTTGCATGGTTAAGTTATGACGAGGAGTTTAGGGCCCGGGTGAGCATTAATCCCGAGAAACCATGGGGGGACGTAGATCCGGAATTATGGATGCAATGGATGGCATCAGCACAGACAGCGGCATCCACTCATACGGCGAGCGGATTGCCGGTAACATATAAGCCTTTTCAGGCCCGCCCCACCCTGGGAGGGGCGGGAAATACTACAAAAACGCAGGCGAGTAACACAGGGGCTTGTTGGAATTTCAACAAGGGTTTCTGTTCCAGGGCTCAGTGTAGGTTCAAACATGACTGCTCCAAGTGCGGGGGTCGTCACCCAGTCATACACTGTTTCTCCCTCAACAGCCCGGCAGAGCAATGGAGGGCGTCAAGAGGAAGGGGCGCACAAGGTGCTCCTGCGCAAAAAGGGGCCTACGCCAGTTAGATTAGAAGTATTGTTGCCATGGCTGCGCAGGTATCCAGACAAAAATAGGGCCAGACAATTGGAATGGGGTTTTCGAGAAGGTTTTAGGGTAGGGTATCAAGGTCCTCGGCAGAGGCGATGGGCAGACAATTTACGGTCGGCAAAAGAACAGCCGCAAGTAATACGCAGCAAAATAGACAAGGAGGTGGCACTCGGGAGAATAGCAGGTCCATTTTTTGACTGGCCAACGGATCAGTTAATGATATCCCCACTAGGAGTAGTACCCAAGAAAGCGCCAGGCGAATTTCGGCTTATACATCATCTGTCATGGCCAGAGGGGGCGTCGGTAAATGATTTTATCGCGCAAGAGGATACCAGAGTAGTTTACGCGTCGGTGGATGATGCAATGAAATTAGTCCTGAGGTGTGGGTTAAAAGCGGAATGCGATATACAGTCTGCTTTTAGGTTGTTACCAATTCACCCAGCAGATTTTGACCTCCTAGGCATGCAGTTAGACGGAGCCATATACGTAGACAGGGTTCTACCTATGGGTTGCGCGATATCATGCGCGCTATTCGAAACTTTTAGTACCTTTCTGCAGTGGGTTTTTGTGAAAACAAGTGGCCACAAAACGGTGACACACTATCTGGACGATTTTCTGTTTGTAGGGGAAGCGGCATCTGGGGCTTGTGGACGGGCCTTGGGAGCTTTTCAGAGACTTATGCAGCAGACAGGAGTGCCATTGGCACCGGAAAAGACAGAGGGCCCGATGTCAATCATGACCTTTTTGGGCATTGAGCTAGACGCGGAACTAATGGTAGCAAGACTGCCAGCAGCAAAAGTGAAGGAAATCCTAGAATGCTTAGCATGTGTGCGAACACTGCACAAAATGGAGTTACGGACTGCACAGAAACTACTAGGCTATCTCAATTTTGCGTGTAGAGTGGTGAGGGGAGGACGTGCTTTTTGTAGAAGACTTGGGCTGTCCATGTCAGGGGCGGTGTTACCTCACCATAGGATAAGAGTGTCTTTGGCCCTGAGGGAGGACATAAGGGTATGGGTGATATTCCTGAGGGAGTTTAATGGAGTACCAATGTCTTTTGGGGATGTGGACACAGTATGGCAAGTTCAAATATTTTCAGACGCTGCAGGCGCGTCGGGTTTTGGCATATACTGGGATGGGAGGTGGTGCGCGGAGTCATGGCCTAGGCAGTGGTCACAACAAGGAAGGAGTATCGCGTTCCTGGAGTTTTTTCCTTTACTGGTGGCGCTGGCGGTCTGGGGACGGGAACTGGCCAACCGGACGGTAGTCTTCCAAGTGGACAATATGACAGTAGTTGAGTTGGTGAACAGACAGAGAGCCAGGGATCTGAGAGTTTTGCGCTTGTTGCGTCAATTCATGCTGCAATGTTTATCTCTTAATGTTATTTTTAAAGCTGCACACATACCAGGGGTATACAACGAGATTGCAGACTCCCTATCTCGTTCACAGTGGCGGCGTTTTCGCGACCTGGCGCCAGGAGCGGAGCAGTCCAAGACTACGGTCCCGGCAGACATTTGGGAGTGGGGGGCATGATGAACTCGGGGCTGGTGGAAATGTCTTTGGCAGTCTCTACGCGGCGAAGTTACAGGCTGGCATGGTTGGACTTTCAATCTTTTGAAGAGTTTAAGGGCAATTTCTGGGCTCAGGGGTCTGAGTGTTTGGAAGCACGGGCTTTACGCTTTGTGCTGTACTTGATTAAAGAAGGGCTATCCCCGGCCACGATAGGTGGGAAATTAGCAGGAGTGTCATTTTATGGGAAGCTTTTCTTCGGTACAGATCCGGCACGGAATGATTTGTTGGGGAAAATGTTGAAAGGATGGGGCAGGTTTAGGGCCGGGGAGGGATCTAAGGCAAGAGAGCCCATTACGTTTGGGATACTGAAAGAACTTTTGCATGTTTTGCCAGTATGTTGCACGGATGAACACGAGGTAGGACTTTTCAGGTTGTGTATGGTTTGGATGTTTTTTGGGGCTTTTAGGGTATCTGAATTGCTAGGCATAGGCAAGGACTGCGGTGTGAAGGAGAGGGAGATCTGCATGCATCAAGGGAGATTGGGCATATGGCTCAGGAAGTCCAAGACGGACCAACTAGGAAAAGGGAAGTGGGTGTGGTTGGAGAAAGGAGGTGATGAGCTAGCATGCCCAGTGAAGGAGTGGATGGATTTCAAAAAGAAGTGGGGGCAGGCGGGGGAAGCAGGGGTGTTTGTACATGCATCAGGAAAGAAACTTACCAGCTATCAGTTGCTACAGGTTTTGAGGATGGCTTTGGGCCGGACGGGGCGGCAGGCAGGGGATTTTGGCACACACTCCTTTAGGATTGGGGCAGCAACAGCTGCAGCCCATTTGGGATGGGATTGGGCTAAGATTAAAGCAATAGGTAGATGGAAATCCCGATGCTGCGAGCGCTATGTTAGGCCATAAGGAAACCCAGGTTGAGGGAGGGGGGTTTTTAGGTTGTATTACATTTGTTACAGTGTTTTTTCCTTTTAGGGTGCGTGGCCGGACCGCGGAATGATAAAACAGTGACTTGGCTGGTCGGCCATTCATTCGTACACTGGGCGGCAAAATTTGCGGAACAACAGATCTACGGCAGATCAATGGGACTGCCCAGCAGACACCACGAAGTGCGTTGGTGGGGAAAGAGCGGAATGAGGTGGGGGAGTTTACTCCCATTTATCACAGGGATGTTGCCACAGTGGGGATGCCCGGACTTGTTGCTGATACACTTGGGAGAAAATGATTTGGTGAGGCAATCAGGGCTTACATTGATGCA